>NC_090442.1:268445579-269889746 GCF_031143425.1 Pleurodeles waltl
TGTCAGATTCAGTGGTTGGAGCTGTGACTTTCCCCAGCTCTAAAAGAGGATTACGTTCCTTGTATATATGACCAGTTCTATAAGGAGAATATATTTACAAGCTGGGTCAGGGGCAAGTTCTGAAACTCTAATAACGTAAAAGAGTCTGAAGCAGTGGCCCGTATATTATACAATTAAGCTGCATCTTGACCATTATCACTAGGAGGGGAAAGCCGATCTTTTAAAGTCGTTTGAATGACACATGTGGAAGCATTATGTTTCAGGCAAAGCTGGTGTTCAAACGTAATCTTCATAAAAGTCGTCTACCTGCCTTTTAATCAGCCAAAATGTCTCCTTTAGTTTGTGTATTTCCTTATACAACTACACAAGTCATAAACCGGGTCAACAAGGCCAGTAGGGTTTGCGAGTGGAGTACTGCTTTTCAGGTTGACAGGAGCAACAGCATTTTTGATGAGCTAATGAGCCTGGGAGCTCTGAATGGCTGTAACGTTTCAGAAGGTTCTGTAGCAGACTTGGGGTGCAGATTAGCTAATTCAAAGTGACTCTGAGGTATACTTTAATAATATTTTCACTATATTCTCATAAGGGAGTTTTACACTGAGCAGGTAAAGTATAAAAGTAGTGGAACTAAAAGGGGGTCAGACCCATCCACTCAAAAATAGGTCTCAGATGTTGTATTTTAAATCACCAAGTCAGGAGTCCTCCCTGTTAAATAGGAAGCATTTGTGCTAGATGTAGGGATGCTGCAGGATCCCTCGATACCCTGAAGAGAGTTCAGCCCAGGAGTGGGCAAGATAATGTCCTTACAATTGTTTTTTTGTCAAAGGGAGATGTACAGTTCCCGTGTTCTACAAATCACATTTTCTTCATGCAGATGTATACATTTCTACTTTTGTGTTGCTGCAAAGACAAGGCAATTTGTCATTAATACTTTAAAGTTTGGGCTAGGTGGAAGACAGAAACTATGTCCAAGTTTTACAATGTTCCTAAGATGACAAAACAACCCACTAGCTTCCTTTCAGCAGTTGAAAACATTTCAACATATTTCACGATCATGGAAAGTACTTTTAAAGCATAGTACCTAAATGCTAAACTGTGTTGGGCAAATATTACCTTCGAATTTGTGATGGCCTTTTTTTAAATATGTGCCTAGTAAGTAAAAGACTTTATTCAGTATGAGAATAATCAACCATAAAAACAAATAGCAATACAATACATAAGACCAATTTACATTACATCAATATATAAAAATGTCAATCCAAAATTAATTAAAAAGATAATACATCAATCAAGTTAAAAATTATAAAAAACATTTTTAGAAATGCTCTAAATTACTGCGCCAGGTGATAGCTCCCTTCAGAAAGGATCCCAGCCCCCGCCACACCAATGCATCAGAAGCCATTCGCAGCCACAAAAAGTCAGGGCGATGTTACACAAAACCCTTGGCCCTCAGCAGGGGGGATAATAGACGACACCTAAAAGGTACATAAAAAACACAAAACAATGTAAAATGAGCCAAAAGTCTGCAAAGACACGCCATAACAGGGACAAAGTCTAATAGATTTTTCATCAAACTGACCTAGCAGGAAACATAAATTACTTCTGATAACCCCAAGACGAAATCGCGTAATGAGAATCCTTTCCCTCACATCTCTTATTTCTAAAAGATAGGGCTTGGGGCCGACCCGCATCTTTAGCATAATAAAATCCCTAACAGATTTTTTCCTTAAAACCTCTACCTCTCTTGTACAAACTCAAGCTCTAATCCCAAGTGAAGGCAGAAACCAGAGGTGTTTTGGCTTACTCCCAGTATCCTTCTGCAGAAACGATTTTCCTCAACAGCAGGGGCTCGAGTATCCATATACCCCCAAAGTGCAGCACCATACAACAGAACTGAGAGACATTTACGCCTGTAAACTTCAAGCAAAGACTTAATGGGTTTGTTTCCTACCCTAGCAACAAAATCAAATGTAGCACCAACTGTAGCATAGAAAAGCATTCCTCCTCTGGCAATACAAGGTTTCCATGTGCCTTTATCATCAAAAATAACACCTAAATAGGGGAAATCGTGAACCCTGTTAATAGCTTGCTCTTTAATCTTCAACTCCCCCACCCTGCTAAGAGGTTTTCCGCAGACCATAAAATGTGATTTTTTTACAGTTTATCTCTAAGTCCAGAGCTGACATAAAAGAAGCATAGGCTCTAATTGCTTCACAGAGGCCATTCATAGTGCGGGCCATGAGGACCGCATCATCCCCATAAATCAGTAAGGGGACACTGTTACCATTAACTTTGGGAACATCCCTACAGTGTTTCACTAAGAAGTCAATCAATCCATTTGTGAATAGAAGAAAGAGTAGGGGCCAGGACATATCTCTGGCGTACACCCATATTTAGCTCGAAAGCATCTGAACACTCCCCATTTGTCCCCACCCTCACATTTGCATTAGTTCCATTCGAAACATAGGCTCTAACTGCTTCACGGAGGCCATTCTAGTGCGGGCCATGAGGACGGCATCATCCCCATAAATCAGTACGGGACACTGTTACCATTAACCTTGGGAACATCCCTACAGTGTACCACTAAGAAGTCAAACAATCCATTTATGTATAGAAGAAAGAGAGTAGGGGCCAGGACATATCTATGGTGTACACACCTATTTAGCTCGAAAGCATCCGAATACTCCCCATTTGTCCCCACCCTCACATTTGCATTCGTTCCTAAGTGGAGGCACCGAAGCAACTCCACAATGTGAGGATCCATCCCTAACTGGTTTACCCTCTCCCACAGCTTAGCCCGATTAACCTTGTCAAAGGCACAGCTGAGATCCATAAAGTCAAGATAAAGGGTGCCCTTCCTGGCTTGTGTATATTTCCCAATCACCATCAGCAGATTTAAACACTGTTCCCGAGTACCAAGCCCTTCCCTAAAGCCGTACTGGACTCGGCTCAAAATTTAATTGTCAGCCATCCAAGCCTCAATGTGCCTTAAGATAATCCGGACCAAGATTTTGGCTGAAGAATCAAGAAGGGAAATAGGGCGATAAGACTTGGGATCATTCCGGTCCCCCTTTTTAAACACCGGAATGATACAAGCCGATCTACAAGAGGCGGGAATTCCCACACTGACTGCTGCATTGAGAACATTTAGCAGAATAGGTGCCCATAACTGGGGACAAGATTTGTAGAGATCCATGGGGATCTAATCCGGGCCCGGAGCTTTGTTGCTAGCGCTACTCTGGGGTGCCTCCCTGACCTCATGGAGTGTGAACCCAATAGCTAAATTGGGAGACACATCAAACTGTCTATCCCAGTTATTTCTTAAAGGGCTTCCCTGAAAAATTCCACAAAAATAATTCACCCAAACCTCAGGGGCAATATTGTAGCCCAGGCCCTCAGATGTTTCAGTTGCAAAAGAACCCCTATTTACAACCTTCCAAAACAGACCAGGGTTCTTAAGCACTGTAGCACGCTCCAATTCCTCCCAGGCTAATTCCCTGAGTTTTAACTTTCTGGCCTTCAGAGCACTTTTATACTTAACCCTCGCATCTTTAACATGGGCCATATCTCTAGGGTGGTCTTTTAGGGCCTTCTTCAAGTTTTTCTTAGCTTCATAGCAGGCCTCACTGAACTACCCACCCCTTTGCTTACTGGGGGCTGAACAGCTGATAACAGACAGTCTTTAAAAGTCTTTAAAGGCTATGTTCACACTGAGCCTCGCAGCCATAACTTCCTTTGGACTGATAGTCTCTGCCAGAAGTATACCTGTGATCAAATTTAGATTGTCACCCACAGCCCTTTCTACAACTTGCTGAATATTTGCCTGTTTCCAGCCAACTCTCCTGCCCTGATCTTTTATCCTCACTAATGCAGGCCCACCCCGTCCTAGTTTACATAAGTCCCCTGGACAATTAAAACAGACTTTGAGGCGGTTATGATCGCTAAGGTGCACCTCTCCTCCTATCACCAGATCTTTTAGTGGTGGGGACACAAAGGGGGTGATTCTGACCCCGGCGGTACTAGACCGCCGGGGCCAGGGTCGGCGGGAGCACCGCCAACAGGCTGGCGGTGCCCCGCAGGGCATTCTGACCGCGGCGGTTCAGCCGCGGTCAGAAGTGGAAAACCGGCGGTCTCCTGCCGGTTTTCCGCTGCCCTTCTGAATCCTCCATGGCGGCGCAGCTTGCTGCGCCGCCATGGGGATTCAGACACCCCATACCGCCATCCTGTTCCTGGCGGTTCGGCCGCCAGGAACAGGATGGCGGTATGGGGTGTTGTGGGGCCCCTGGGGGCCCCTGCAGTGCCCATGCCGATGGCATGGGCACTGCAGGGGCCCCCGTAAGCGGGCCCCACTTTGAATTTCACTGTCTGCATTGCAGACAGTGAAATTCGCGACGGGTGCAACTGCACCCGTCGCACCTTCCCACTCCGCCGGCTCAATTCTGAGCCGGCGTCCTCGTGGGAAGGGAGTTTCCCATTGGGCTGGCGGGCGGCCTTTTGGCGGTCGCCCGCCAGCCCAGTGGGAAACCCAGAATCACCGCAGCGGTCTAATGACCGAGGAGCGGTGTTCTGGAGGGGGGAACTCTGGCGGGCGGCCTCCGCCGCCCGTCAGAGTTAGAATGACCCCCAAAGATATAATCAATTGTTGAGCCAGACCCTCTGCCTACAAAAGTTGGGAGCTGATAAATGTCCACCACTTCAATGTCACAGATATTCAGAAGGCCCATCTTCTTTAGTCCCTTAATCAACACCCTACCCCTAGAATCCAGTACACCTTCAGCTAAGCGATCCTCACAATCAAACTCAAAAGGATTTACCACTGTGCTATGTCATCCTATCTTTGCATTAAAATCTCCTGACACAATAGCACAGAATTCCAGCCCCACCTCCTCCATTCTACACTTCAGTACCTGAAGAACTGAAAAAAGGACCCTGATTTGGCACCCCACGTCCCAAACAGCATTATAAAAATGAACCAAGAGAACATCGAAGCTGTTTGGAAAAGTTACCCAAACAAGCAATATGCCCTGATGGTTACAGTTATTTTGAAATGCACCCACTATTTTGGAAAAACGGATTAGGGTAACCAAACCACCTTTAGAGTGGCCTCCGAGAGACTGAACTGCCGGGACTGCAAATCTAATATATCCATCCCAGACCGCCTGCCCATCCAACCAGGTTTCTTGGAGCATAATATTATCATAGTGAGCCAGACACCTAACCCATGCCTGATCAGATAGCTTAGCATCATACCCTGCGACATTCCATGAGATAAGGCATCACTGCGTAGTCTTCCCATCCTGCACCACCCTAGACATATCAGCATTAGGGGGTACTACCAGGTTTGCTGTATGTCTCCTAGCACATCGTCAATCTACCCCCTCCAAGTCAGGGTCTCTAATGAGATCGACTCTCCTACTGATTGGCTGCAGGACACTCTGACCTTGGGGGGATTCCTACCAGTCTCAGGTAAAAACTCAGCACCCTGCTGCATACGATTATAAAAATAAACCAAATGGACCATGCCAATTTTTCCCACCCTCGAGCAGGCCATGCTATATGTGGAGAGGAGCCATTGGGCCAGGCCGGGATATCTACAGTTTGTAATAATGCAGTCCCCATTTCCCTCTTTATCATGGGGCCCAGCCTAATCAATTCTTCTAAAAAACAAAATATCCCTAAAATCCTAGCAAGCAAAGTCACAGTTTCTGCTCAGCCAATGGCCAGTCTTATTTTTCAGTGGATTCACTGGAGTCAGTGGCAAGAGCAGGGATGTTTGTCAACACCACCTCATAGGGGGCACAAGCGGGGGGGGCTCCAAACGGACCAACGGGGAACTTTTCTTCAACAAATGCTGATTTGGATTTCTACCATTATGTTGCGATTTCCTCCCCATTTGCCACAAACCCACTATCAAATTCCTTGCCACCACTAGATCTAGTTTCTGCCCTCGCAACTGTCTATTGAACAATTAGTGGGGCCAGTACAGACTCAACACAGGAGCCCTGTGCCCCAAGGTTTACATATTTTTCCGGTTGCCGTGTCACTCTCTCCAAAACCCCCGAAGCACCCTCCTGCAGAAACGCCCCCTCACTTGATTGGTTAAAACAGTTGGGGGCCAGGGTCTGCCTAGTGATTGGCTAGACCTCTCCAGCTCACATAGCCAGAAGACTGCTTTTTCAATAGCCAATAATTTTGCTAAAACTGGAGTCAAGCTGGCCTCAATCATCTCCTTGAATTTTGACACTAAAATGGTTACATCACATCCCGGGGGCTGGCAAGAATCAGTGCCATCTTCCAGGCCCATGGAGCTTTCAAAAAGGGACAATTTTGCTTTAGTTCCAGCTTTCTTTAGTACCTTTTTCTTTCTCGGGGAGGGCTACAATTATCCAGGGGGCAAGCCGGGGGAGAGGCCATCAAGAGCCTCTTACTTTTCCTTCAAAGGCCCAGGTCCACCAAAAGCCCCTATTACTGCAGGTAGCAGCACATTGTTCTCTCCCTGGATGAACCACCACCTCATCCAGGGTCCGAGGCATCATCAACTACAGAGACTTGGCGCCAATCATCCATCTCCAAGGAAAGCCTCCTCTCCGCCAGATCAATCTCCTTGGTCAGAACCCCAACAGCTCTGGCGAGGAAGGAATCCAGTGTCGTATTTAAGCTCAGGACTCCAGTTTGCTGACCCCTTTTCCTACCCATTTTCACGAGAACACAAGAGATGCGTCCTAACTCGACAATTCAGCAGCAGTCACAAATAAAAATTGGATTAATAACTTGTGTCTCAGAAGGGAACTTAGGCACTAGTAATAGATAGAAATAGTCACACACTCACCCTCCACACAAGAATTAAGGGGGGTGGCCCAGCCCGGCCTCTGTCAGTCGATGATGGGCGTCCCGCGCTGCGATGAAGTGTTTCGCGCTCTATAGTGCTGACAGGGCTGACTCCGCCCCCTGCATCTTCCACCTTCTGGTACACGGAGTCCCTAGATCCCAGCAGCGAGTACACGTCCCGTGCAGCGATGAAGTGTTTCGTGCTATGTAGCGCTGAAAGGGCTGGCTCTGCACCCTGCCTCTTCCACCTTGTGGGACACGAAGTCCCTAGATCCCAGCAGCGAGTGTGCCTAGCAAAATTGACACATTTACAATTCAATTTTTTTAAAACATTTTTTGAGGTTTCAAAGAATATTAATATATTAGTGAATGCATATCAATTACCTTTAATATCAGATAGTTACTTCTACTTAAACGTTTTTTATTTTAAAATGCTGACATTCTTTTCTGAGAATATTATGCTTCACAAGGGTTTGTTTTGTTTTGTCAGGTCACGCTGACCGCTTACTGGACACTTTCATATATTTGTATTGATTTTGTATCTGTTTGAGATTTCACATGGACTCTGCAGCATGCACATTAACTCACTCATCTACCATCCCATTATTTGCTATTTGGCTGTTTGTAAGAAACCCACCCCATGGCAATCCATCCGCATAAAAGCACCGATTGACTAAATACAAAAATGTGGTGCACTCTACTAACAAGGATCTCTGCTTTTTTCAGAGTCTGCATTGGTGGAATTAGGATTCGTGGAAAGAGGTGTGATTTACATAATGCATATGTTATAATCTTGCATGCTCATATGTTACACTTGATTGGCTAAATTAGGAAAGCTGCCTACTCTGATTAATTTGCAAAAGCGAAATTGTAAGATTTGCATAGCCTACGTACAGCACGCAGTATGAGTAATGAGGCTCAGAATTATTATTATTTTTTTTAACTTTTGATTTCCTTTCTACTTGAACGTATTTTTCTTTATTTCCTTAATACATTTTTCCATTCTACACACCCCTTGTGAACAAGCATTGTCAAAGCCAGTACGTCTGGCTTTGGAAGTTAGCCATTTGGTTTTGTCAATGCTTCTTTTCACATGGTGTCTGCAACGTTACTGCTGGGGAAGCTATTGGGCCATCCTTAGGCTTAAAAAAAATGGCTAAAATCAAAAAATATTTTTAGTCTCAAAAAGCTCACATTGCCATAGTAGTTCCTGGCACTGAGAGAAACTACTTTTTGTGTGGATGAGCTCCTTGTGAATAAGGAGAATGCCATCACTCACACTGAATTTGACCAATGGCTGAAGTGGGCAGACCCATTGAAAAAAATAAAAATGACACAATAGCGGATAAATAAAGAGGGCTTTCTGAAAGCCCCTTTAAGAAAGTATATTTAACGAATATGTGTAGTAAAATCACGAGGTCTTGGTCATTCATAACGCATTGGCAGGAACTGCCATAACCGAGGTTCCTTTCAATGCACATTGATGTTTGGTGCAGGGTTGCATCAGCAAGACCCAACACTGCAGCAAATAGCTTTCTTTTTTATTTTGAAAAAGAAACGCTGTAAACTAGATTTTCTTTTTGAAAATAAAAATGTAATGCTGCCCTCGCCGTGGGACTCATCACCCTTGGTTGGGGAGCATTATTTGTTTTTTTACTCTCCCTCACCACTAGGGTTCGCCTGGTGCTAACAGACATTAAAAAAGATGGTTACGTGTTCGCCAAACCTGATTGGGTCGGCGGACACGTACCATTTCCTTGATGCCCTTACTTTGTTGGGCAGTCAAAAATGTTAGGCTTTGGCAGTGACAGAATAATCACTGCAGTAGCTAAACCTAAGGTCCGCCCGCAAATAAATCATGTTGGCAAAGGAGTATACATATCATCAATTTATAAATCAGGCCTTATGTTGTATGGGGCAGAAAATAGTTACGCACCATATTTTTTTAATAAAGATGGTCTGCTGCCTGCTATCATTCCTTGTGCTGGTACACTATAAAGGTTACCTAGCACCTGCTACACAACCTTTGCACCATGTTGCGGAGGTGTGTAATTGCCGTCTGGCATAGGATTTGTACCAGAAGCCTACTCTTAGAGTTAAACATTTTACATCTAGACAAATTCGAAACACTCCACACATTGCATGTGTATTATAAAGTGCAGCACATATTCATTGTGTGGAATGCTTGGAGAAAGTACATTTCTCCCTTTAAATGCCTACTTCAAGTGGCCATTAATTTTTGAAACAAAACCTGATTTGCCTCTCATTGTAGATTGGCCTTACCATCAAAAGCTTTGGGTATTAGCACAGATTTGCCCAAGTAACACACAATTAATGCCCCCTTTGATGCAATGTGGAGCAAAGTAGTACAAAGCTGTCCGCACTGAGAAAAGGGTAATATTTTTTGTGCTGAAAAATAAAAAATCTTGCAAAACTTTGTGTGACTTTCCCTAACCACAAGGTCTTTGTAAATCTGAACCCGGGTGTTATGAACGAGAGAGATAATATTGATCCTTCGTATTATGAGGGCCAGAGCTCTGAGTGATGCTTTATCGTATCAAAGGCAAGCTACAACCCGAGTGTATATAAAGCTAAAATTATGTTTTATTATCTAGCAGGAAAAGAGCAAAAGTGTTTTAGCACAACCAGCAATTGGAAATGTACACAACACTAGCGTCTAAGAACCTGCATCTATAGTGAATGAGCAGAACCTCAACACAATATTGTCTCAGTATATCCACATAATAAACAAGACCCAATTACTCTAGGACCTCCATTTATACCACATTGAGCCCTATATTTGCAAAATGTACCTAATAATGCATTAATGGGTAATATTTTGAAAGAAATGTGTTAGGGGACCACACTGGCAGCCACTGAAGGAATATAAAGTATCACTCCAGCATTTTCTAAATGCCAAATGTCTGTAACGAGATGGCACCTCACTCAGCAGCCCCAATCTGAACATCGTTCCAGCAGCATTGGTGGGTGTGTGTTTAAGACTTGCTGAACCTTATCGTGGGAAAGGAGCTTTTCAGAAGCTACATGAGAGATATACTCCAGATACACGCTGAAATATCCACAGACCATCAACTAAGCCCTGTGGAGGTAGGATTATGCTTTAGGCCAATTTTGCTATAAAAACAAAAGACTGTGATGCGATTTGTCTTAAAAAGCACAATCTTTCAAGCTGATAATTTAATCAACAAGGGCTGGTCAGAAATGCTAGCTTTTAAATCTGTCTGTCCACATAGAAGCTGGTCGTTCAGGAAGGTGCATCAGTATACCATGCATACAGCCCATTTACCCAACACGTGGCTAACACAGCAACTGCATCTAGCATTTGAGAATTTCAGAGCCAAAGAGAGCCAGAGAAAGATTACATTATTACAACAGCTGCCATGATTTAAATCTTCTGATGACGTTATAAAATGAAGAACTATGTGACCACTACGAAAAACAAATAGAAAAGAAGATGGTTCAAGCTACTAAGGACGTATTTAACAGCTGTCTGTTCAGCAATCAACAAACTGAAACCATGGCACTCATGTTGCTGACCACCAGAAGTGGGTGCCCTTAAGACCACCAGTCATATCTTGGAAGAATTTGAAAGCAGCGGAAAAGGTGAAGCAAGTTATAGGGCCTGATTATGAGTCTGGTGGTCTTAGGACCGCCATGTTGGCGGTGGAGGTCGTACTGCCAACAGGCTGGCGAAGAAGACCTCCAAATTATGACAGTGGCGGTATTCACAACACGATACAGTCAAACCACTGCTGGCACCGCCATTGCAGTCTACGCGCCACAAACGACAATAGCCACCTGCAGGCCAGCAGAGACCATGTTTCTGCTGGACAGATTACAAGGTTGCACACCGCCAAGGTTTCCGTCGTGGTCGCAACATCACGGAAACCCAGGCAAAAACCAACTGTATAAAATGAGACACTCACCTTCAGGAAGCCATACTCGTCCGGAGCAGCCATGAAACCTGAACTATACGTCTTCCCGCTGCTCCTGCTTGCCAACAACTTTGGAACCAGCGATGACAACAGCTACCGTGAGTACACACACTTACCTGTCACTGTTGTAAAATGTTAAAGTACATACTCACACACAACAAACCAATCAGGAATGGGTGGCGAGGGCGACACACACACACGTAACCACACACTGACACACACACTCACAGATAGCCACATACGCACAAACACAGTACAAACACTACGACCATCACACACAAACACACACACACATCAATAACACATACATGCCCCCATAAACACAGCACCAACACACACACCAACAAAGGACACCACAAAACCACCAAAGCATTGGCAAGCTCCCACAACAGACACTATCCATTGACAAATCACACATACAACACAACGTACCACCAAGAGGGAACAAACACACGCTATCACACAACCATACAATGCAGCATTTGACAAACCCTGACAAACACACATCACAACGTATCTGACATACCATTCACCACACTCGCTCATGCACACAGTCCAAGCACACAAAGGCACACAACACTGCAACAAACACATGTCAACACAAACACCCCTCAATACCCTATCACAACATGTCTCCAACATACACATGCCCATCACACAACACATACCCATCACTGGGGGACAAATGCACTGCACACAACCTCACTTGATGCCCAGACAAAACAGGTAGCATAACCACCACTTAAACACAAAGACTCACACACAAACAAGGTCATCCAGGAACAGATATGCCCTAACAAAATAATTGCAGGACCAAGATGTAACTTGGAAACCAATAACTTTTTGGACCAATTATTTAATAAGGCAATAAATAATTAGAAAATGTCCAAGGCTAGAAGCCAGTCCATAACAACAATGTGCAACATTCACACAATTCACATGTGTGTGCCCCCAACGTGACTCCTGACTGCCAGGGCATCAAGGGGGCAGACAGGCACCTCAGAGATCAGAGGGGGCAAAAAGGGGGGAGTTTGGGCTTTGGTTTGGGAGGCGAGCCTTTTTGTTTGGGCTTGGGAAGGGGGTTTTGGCCTAGGCTTTGGAGAGGGTTTGGTACTCTTGGGAGGGGTAGATTTCTTGGTGGGGGAAGGGGGATGGGTACTTGCAGAGGGAGCAGGGGAGGCCTTGGAGGTGGAAGGGAGGGAATCAGAGCATTTAGGGGTCTCACGGGGGAAAAGGAGTAGGGAAAAAGTCAAAACATGAAAGAAACACTTTTTTAGACACACGGGGATGGTCATCAGAAGGGAGTTTGGGAGTGGAGTGTGAGGGAGTGGCTGTCTGATTTGTTGGTTTTTGTTTTGTGGGTGCGTGTGTGTGGGAGGTATGCTTGTGTCTGTTGGGTGGCTGAGTGAGGGTGTTAATGTGTACAGGAGTGAGGGGGTGGAAGTGCTGGGGGTTGCCGTGGTGGATGGGTCACTGTCTGTTGGGATGGTGACTGCAGGTATGGTTGATGTGCTGCATATAGGTGTGTCTGTGGTTGTGGTGTTTGCAGATGTAGTAACTGGGCTGGATGTCTGAGGGTCTGCTGTTGTGCTGTCTGTGGGTAAGATAGATGTAGTGGCTCGATCTGTGAATGATTCTGTGGTGTCTGCAGGTGTATCTGGTGTACTGTCTGTGATACTGGGAGAGGTGGGGGTGTCAGGGTGGCAGGTTGTGACTGTTGCTGTGTCTGTAGGTGTATGATGTTTGTGTGCATACTGGTGGTGTGTCTTGTGGTGGTGGTTTGTCTGGGCTACCCTTGGATGGTGAGGTGGTTGCATGCTTGTCTGTCTGTGTGCTTTGGCTGGGTCGAGGAAGACAGGTTTGGGATTGGGAAGAGGAAGGTGGAGGGGAGACGAAAGACAAAGGGTTACTGGCTGTCGTTAGTGTGGAGGCCCAGAGCCTGAAAGGATCTCTGTAGGCCAGCCAGTGCACCATGAATGCCCTCCAGGAATGCATTACTCTGTTGGACTTGAGATGCAAGTCCAGGGATGGCATTCACGATGGTCGACTGACCTACAGAAATCGACCTCAGGAGGTCAATAGCCTCCTCACTGAGGGCAGCAGGGCTGACAAGGCAGGGGCAGAGGTTCCTGTGGCAAAGGAGACACCCACCCTCTTGGGTAAGCGGGCACAGCCAACCTGGTGGGGAGGTATAGGGAGAGCAATGGTAGAAATACGTGTGGCGGACAAAGATGGTGCTGGGATGGTCCCAGATGGGTCCGCCACCGCAAGGGAGTGTCCACTGGAGGAGGATTCTGAGGATGATGATGTCGAGCCTGTCTCCCCCGTGGCACTCCCCTCGCCCTCCAGGCCACAGGGTCCCTCTCTGTCTGTGGTCTCAGCACTCCGGGTCCAGTGGCCAGCAGCTTTCCCACTCACCTGTGCCCCGTCTCCTTCGTCTGCCAATGCTGATGCACACATGCAGAGAGAGAGAGAGATAGAGGGTCATCACATTCTTCACACACAATCATTACAACATGCACATCAGTAGCTATACATCTTCTCTGAAAGGCCCAGTCAAATACCCTTCATAGCCTACATCATATCACAAGAAAATACTTCCAACATTTGACAACAGTCTCACTGACTCTGACCACGGCGGAAACCTTGGCGGTATGCAGCCTTGTAATCTGTCCAGCCTAATCCAACCATCTGACCACTACTTGACCATCCCATCAAATCACCTGTTACTCAAAAGCATCATACACTAAACGGATTGGCTAAACCAAAACATTTATTCCCATATAGCTCATCATAACGTCAGTCTAAGGAAATGCAGGGGACTGATAACACAAAATAATGCCTACTCCGACTCCACACCTGCCCAGTCCATCACCAGAAGTCATATTCCATTAAAGGTAAGTCTTCACACCTCACATACGACACAGCATCTTCCCTTCCAATCACATGCCTAACTGATCAATCTGTACCTTACTTACACAATGGCATACATTTCTAAGAAATACACTACATGTGTCATTTCCATACAGTGGGCATCACTAATTCACAGTACAGATTCATCAGGAGTTTCTGCAACCACTAATCAGATACAATGTCACATAGACAACAACTCTATGTACTGCAATTGGGGGCTACCTAACACACAGGATACATCCACAGACAACCACAGGGAGCATAGTTACATCAACAAAACTATGGACACCATATATTGTGTTTGAAGGGATTATGCGGGTCATTATGACCCCGGCGGTCGGTGTAAATGTGGCAGTTGTACCGCCAACAGACTGGCGGTACATACCGCCACATTATGACATTGGCGGGTTGGTTGAAGCCAACCCACCAATATACCACACCGACCGCCATGGTAATAGCAGCCGCCAGGCCGGAGATAACAATCTCCAACCCAGCAGCTGCTACTGTACTGCCGGCGGCATCATGACCCTGGCTGCCGCCATGGTTTTCGTGGCGTTCGTAACTCCAGGAAAACCATGGCAGTAGGCCCTACCAGTGACAGGGAATTCCTACTCTGTCATTGGTAGGAGGCCCACCCACCGCCCGTAACACTCCCCAGACAACCCCCACCCCTCCTCCATCCACGCTCTCCCCTTACATTCCTCCCCCCCATAAACGCACGCTCGCAGGCACACACCACGTATTCACACACAGGCATACACTCATGCATCCATTCACTCATGCACACATCCATACACACATTCAAACTGACACGCAGACATGCATTCACATTTCTATTCATACACGCATTCTCATACATGCACACACACATGCAAATAACACTACACACTCATTCGCATTCACTCACACACTCACACATACATGCACACACCCCAACACACACACACAACACTCGTCCCCCCCTCCCCTGTCAGAAACCTGACTTACCTGGATCCAGGGGGTCTTCTGACAGGGGATAGGACAGGGCGCTGCTACCTCCTGCAGTGCCTGCCAGCAGACCATCGCCAAGCCGTATTATTTGACATAATACCGCTAATGGCGGTCTACTGGCGGAGCTTCCACATGACAACATAAGAACAACATAAGAACACCGACATCATATTTCAGGACACCTGTCCTGAAATGTGATCCCCACTACCTAAGTACAGGGTTAACACATACACAACTGATGACCAGTGTACCCATGAATGACACATGCACCTAGAGAAAAGCTATTTTACTTACAACATTTCTCTCAACACCTACAGGTGTATGTGATATGGACCATCTGCTACACCATGAAGTCAGACAGAAAGTAGCATATCTATAACTGTCCAAACAGCCTCAGATCAGCTAAGGTAAGTCTGGGAAACATTATGCAACAAAATATAATCGGACACGAATTTCAATTGACACATGATGTAGGCACCACATAGCATATATTGCACTACTATAGGTATGGCATTGGCCTATTTAGAATGGACAATCCATATAGGCTAAGGGTTAAGCAGCCAAGCCAATTGCCTTCTGTACAACAAACATATTCAGATACAAGTTTATATTTAAACATGTCAATGAAATACAATGAAATGTGAAGGTCTAATGGCCTACATGAGTTACACATTGTAGGATGTCCACCCTTATCAAACGTCACATTTCCCATTGTATGAATATAACAAGAAAATGGGGACAACTCCTCAGACCTCGTAGGGACAGTCCTAAGTTGGGCATAACAAAAGCCAGATTTGGATGACAGCCTTACATAAAGTGTACAAATACTTTTTGGCCATGTAACTCATCTGTCAGATCCAATGTTGCACATAGAGCAGATCCTGTGAAATATGAGTGGTCAGACACTTTAGAGCTACATGACTCGCCATTTGGATGAATGGCCTTGGAAACACTAGGTGGGAAAGATTACACAGCAGGGATGACATATATGTGGCTGAGTAGAGTCACAAATATGACTCAGTCACATGTGCATGTACACGTGCAGTCATACTATATGCTACATACTGGTGATCAACATGTTTTCATTGACATTACAATTACCACATCTGTGTCTGCTGTTTGGCAAATCGAGTACAATGTACTCCCGGTAGTCAACATACCTGTAGTATCTAGAACATCGTCACAGCTTCAATATGTAGACAGCATAAAGTAACCTATCAGATGAAAGTACATGGGTTATGTCAGTACTTACCCCCTTGTGGCAGCTGCGCTGCCCTCAAATGCCCATCCACCTCAGGTTAGGCCACTGCCTAAATGCAGGCCATTAGGGAGGTCAAGGTCCGACGGGCACCCCTTCCTTGTTGGCAGGACATCCCCAGCTGGGCCTCTGCGGTCTTCCGGTCCCAGGTCTCAGTGTCTCAGGTCCTCCCTCCACTTCCTACTGTGGGTCCTCCGCCGGATATGGACCCCCAGAGTCTGCACTTGCTTGGCGATGACACGCCAGATTCCCTTCTTCTGATGGGTCTTGACATGCATTGATGACACAGACAAAAGAAGAAAGTCATGTCCACATGCGCCATATCAATAGTAGTGAACAGAACACATCAGTAACAGCAAGAAGGCACACATTCCCATCCTCTCAGCTCACACTCCCTCACAACATACCATCTGAATATATCAACAACTTCACTAGTTTACATTAATGGTACACCTTCATACACCACACCTATAACACGTTGGTATGACATTGCAGTCACCTGCTCCTCTGGTGCACCATATTGCTGTTCATACAGAGGTAGGACATCCTCCACTAGCTTCCCCAGTTCTTCAGGGGTGAAGGCAGGTGCCCTATCTCCTGCAGAACTTTGCATGATAGCTCCCAGAGGCAGTACACAGCAGCTCAGGTCTTGGAGGTCTTTCTGACAACAGTGTCAGGAGTCAAGTGATCAATACTGCAGAAGATGGCAGTCACGGCGGCCGCTTACATGAATGTCACCACCAGCAGACCACGGTTGTGACTGCCTAACGCCATGACGACTTCCGCCGGCAGACTTAAGTCACTTCCATATGTCCAGTACAGTAGGTCAGGTGGCTGCCATATTGAACAAATTTCGGCCCGTATTTATACTCCGTTTGCGCCGAATTTGCGTCGTTTTTTTCGACGCAAATTTGGCGCAAAACTAACGCCATATTTATACTTTGGCGTTAGGCGCGTCTACCGCCAAAGTATGGGCAAATAGCGTCATTTTTTGGCGTCAACGCCTTCCTTGCGTTAATGAGATGCAAGGAAGGCGTTCCCGT
Source organism: Pleurodeles waltl (assembly GCF_031143425.1). Taxonomy (NCBI): domain Eukaryota; kingdom Metazoa; phylum Chordata; class Amphibia; order Caudata; family Salamandridae; genus Pleurodeles; species Pleurodeles waltl. The sequence goes on from NC_090442.1 coordinate 268,462,568, forward strand.
CTAAAAACAGACGCACATAGCGGTGCATGGTATTTATGCTCCAGGGCAAAAATCACTCCCGCGCGGCAGGCGGCGCAAAAAAATGGCGCAAAGCATGAATAGCGTGAAATTTTAACGCCTGGGTCAGGGCAGGCGTTAAAATGGGGCAAACACACCTGTACTTAATCAGAACACACAGAACAAACAACAGAGCAGCAGAGCAGCAACAGGGAGACATGGAGGTGCTTTTTCTTCAACGTGCACGTAGACGCAGAGCCCTGCAGCAACAACAGCAGCCACAACAACAACAGCAGGGACCCCAAAGACAGCGCAGAAGGCAGGAGAGGATATTCCGCCCAAGAACAACCCTGCATGGCCTCAGGGAACGAGACATCATCCAGAGGTACCGGTTGAACTGGCAGGCCATTCAGCAGCTGCTGACAAATATTGAACAGCAATTGGCCCCCACTTTAGTGACTCCACGCACTATCCCAACAGAAACAAAGCTGCTTGCTGTACTTCACCTGCTGGCAAGTGGCTCCTTTCAGACAACTGGTGCCCTGGTTGGTGGAATCTCACAACCATCTTTCTCCGCATTCCTGCCTAAAGTACTGGATGCCATCATTGGACTGACACCCCGCCACATCTGCTTCCCTAACACACTGCAGAAGCAGCAGGAAACAAAACAGGGGTTCTACGCCATCAGTGGCTTTCCGCACGTCCTTGGTGCAATCGACTGCACACACGTACGCCTTGTGCCACCTGCTGCGAGTGAACACCTCTACCGCAACAGGAAGCACACACATTCCATCAACGTGCAGGCCATAGTCGATCACCAAGGAGTGATCAGCAACATCGTGGCTAAATATCCTGGGAGTGTACATGATGCATTCATCTTCCGTCACTGCACCATCAACCAACACTTCCAGGATGGACGGTATGGCAATGGACTACTTGTTGGTAAGGACAAAAATCTACTTATATACTCACTGCACAGAAACCCTCTAGGATAAACAACACATACACCACAATAGCAACACCTAGACAGGAACACACTGAGGTACTCACATCACTAGCCATGTGTCACAAGTCACCATTGAACCTCTCACACATTTGAATTTACTCCACAGCTTAGTGTGAAGACATTCATGACTGTGGTTGCCTAAATGTCACCTTGCAAATTGGAAGTCTCACAATAACCTGTACACTAATACAATGCATAACTTTTAAGGGATGGGATGGCCTGGCTATGTTCATATGGACGTTTCTAATACCCTTTCATGTTTCAACTCTGCATGGAACTATCATCACACCACCAGTGAGGACACACGGACACCTGTGTCACAAGTCACAATGCAAGGGAGGGCACACTGTACTTGAGAAACCAATACATCCTGCTGACAAACAGTTAGACAACAAACACTTGCTCAGCCAAGGAAAAAAAACAATGCCAAAGTTTCCACCAACAACCATAGGTTGTCACATTAGTACACAAAATAGTCACAGACAACACAACACAACTACTGCCATCAAAGATACGTACAACAGTGCCTCCTACATCTAATTGATACCATTCTGTGTTTCTCTTTCAGCTGATCAGGGGTATGGCATCCAGCCTTGGATAATGACACCATATGGGAACCCAAATACTGCTGCTGAGCGGGCATACAATGACGCCCACAAGAGGACACGCAGCATTGTGGAGAGGACCTTTGGGATCCTAAAGTCAAGGTTCCGCTGCCTTGACATCACTGGCGGAAGCCTACTATACTCCCCAGAGATGGTATGCAAAATTATACTCACTTGTGCCATATTACAAAATATTTGTGTACAAAGGAACATTCCCCTCCTTGAACCGGACCCAGACATGCCTGAGGATGATGATGAGGAGGATGCTGGCCTGCAACAGGAGGGGGAACAACCTAACACCGCAGCAGGAGTGCGTAGGCGCCAACAGCTTGTGAACAATTTTTTTACTTAAGTCATTATAATCACTTGTATTCCACACTTGTAAATAAACACAGATCACAAACACCACATCATGCTTTGGCCTATTCATTTCTGACCACCTTTAGTTTGAAATAGCTGAAGATGAATGTCGTCTCATTGATCAAGAATGCCATTAAAAATCATCACACCAAAAATAAACATCACAACTGTATGCACAGAGGGTAGGATGTGACATGTTACATTACCATACACAGAGCCCAACAAGAGTACAAATGTGACAATTAGACATGCCGGATCCAAACAACTGAAACAGTCTCTCATCCAGCCCAAAATTGGAGATCATTTGAAAGTCACATCACACGGGTTCAGAGACAGGGTGGGACCATCCATGTGTACATGAACATGTCATCAATGGCTTCTCTCAAGTGTATGATGTGAGCAATACACAATTGCAACAACATCAGCTGCCACTAACTCAGGAGGAGACCTTGAAGTTACAGTGACAACATACACACAGACAGGTCATACTGGATCCACATTCCCACACACATGTACACATATGTCATACAACCAACCTAATATTTGAAAGTAGACCATCACAGTTGTGTCCCAGTTTGAACCTAGCAGGAAGATTGTAACATGACACTAAACCAGTTTATGCAGAAAGGGACACAGACAAGCAAAACAATCTTCGCATTATCACATCGTGAACGCTGAGAGTCTTGCAAACTTAGGGGGTCATTCTGACCCTGGCGGTAATTACCGCCCTGGCGGAGGTCGGCGGTAGCACCGCCAACAGGCTGGCGGTGCACCGATGGGCATTCTGACCACGGCGGTTCAGCCGCGGCCAGAAACGGACTTCCCGCTGCCCTTGAGAATCCGCCATGGCAGCGGAGCGCGCTCCGCCGCCATGGGGATTCTGACACCCCCTACCGCCATCCTGTTCCTGGCGGGTCTTCCGCCAGGAACAGGATGGCGGTAGGGGGTGCCGCGGGGCCCCTGGGGGCCCCTGCAGTGCCCATGCCAATGGCATGGGCACTGCAGGGGCCCCCGTAAGAGGGACCCACAAAGAATTTCAGTGTCTGCTTTGCAGACACAGAAATTCGCGACGGGTGCAACTGCACCTGTCGCACCTTCCCACTCCGCCGGCTCCATTCTGAGCCGGCGTCCTCGTGGGAAGGGTGTTTCCCGCTGGGCTGGCGGGCGGACTTTTGGCGGTTGCCCGCCAGCCCAGTGGGAAAGCCAGAATGACCGCCGCGGTCTTTCGGCGGGAACCGCTTGGCGGGCGGCGACCGCCGCCCGCCGCGGTCAGAATGACCCCCTTAGTCATATGAAAATGGTATGCAACTTAGCTCCAAATCATCAATACTGCAAACGTCAAATGGGCTAATGAGATGAATGAATGGTCAACAGTCATTCATACCATATGGCCTTACATTCGCCCGCTGCTGCAGGTTTGCCAGGATATGATAAAAATACTCCATGGATACAGTAGCTATTCTGGATGGTCAAATCCTAGGGTGCTGGGGGCCTAACTCCACCTCTACCACCCCCAAAACATACAGGAATCATGTACTTGTGAACTAAACACATGCATAAGGCACATATGTGGCCTCCATGTCACAAGTCCTACACAAATATGAAACACAAAATCATAATGGGACATGGTCAGCCCCCTAAAAACTGAAAGTGACTCTCCCACTCCCTGTTAGGACTACAGATAAAAGCATCCCCATCATAAAGGTGGGGACATTTTGGAGACGGAATACATAATGGTATCAAAAACCTCATTTCAAAATAGCCATCAGCAATTACCCCAAATATGTTGTCAAATATGGTCAATACATTAGTTAACGTATCCCAAACATCACAGTGTGAAGGCCGTCTATACATAAAAGTACGGACATTTGTCAGATACAAACACAAATGTGTCTCACATCGCACCGTTTTACCATGACAAATCACCTTTCCAAAGCTAAACACATGAAGACATTTGGATCAATTTGCTCCATATTCTACGCATACAGCATGGCCGTCATAATTTGTTCATGTACATGAGTGCACACAATGCAGAGTCAGATACAAATGTATCCAAAAGTGTCTTGATATTTCACCTTCAAATTATTATTTACATCCACAATATTTTTGACTCTGCATCATGTGCACTACTGTACGTGTAATAAAAACCACGCACATGATGTATGCGTGGTCAAAATGACGCTATATGCACAATATATTGCTCATTTCATGTACAGTATTAATTATTAATATTCATAGCATTTTTTTTGACTCCGCATCATGTGCACCACTGTACGTGTAATAAAAACCACGCACATGATGTATGCGTGGTCAAAATGACGCTATATGCACAATATATTGCTCATTTCATGTACAGTATTAATTATTAATATTCATACCATTTTTTTTGACTCCGCATCATGTGCACCACTGTACGTGTAATAAAAACCACGCACATGATGTATGCGTGGTCAAAATGACGCTACATGGACAATATGTTGGTCATCTCATGTACATTATCAATTATTAATATTCATATCATATTTTTTGACTCCGCATCATGTGCACCACTGTACGTGTAATAAAAACCACGCACATGATGTATGCGTGGTCAAAATGACGCTATATGCACAATATATTGCTCATTTCATGTACAGTATTAATTATTAATATTCATACAATTTTTTTTGACTCCGCATCATGTGCACCACTGTACGTGTAATAAAAACCACGCACATGATGTATGCGTGGTCAAAATGACGCTACATGGACAATATGTTGGTCATCTCATGTACATTATCAATTATTAATATTCATATCATATTTTTTGACTCCGCATCATGTGCACCACTGTACGTGTAAAAAAAACGACGCCCATGATGTATGCGTGGTGAAATTGACGCTACATGCACAATATGTTGGTCATCTCATGTACAATTTGAAATATTAATATTCATAGCATATTTTTACACTCCGCATCATGTGCACTGTAATGCGTCAAAAAAATATGACGCACATCTGTGTATGCGTGAAAATATGACGCATTACGCGAAAATAAAAACGGCGGCCATTTTATGCAGGAAGTGATGTAATAGGATATCCTGTTTACCAAATCTGTACTGGGAGTTGACTTTCACTTTCACTTTGCAGTCTCAGAGTTATCTAGACTGTGTGGTTGTGTGAAAGGTGTTGTCCTGTGTTTTACTGCTTTAGTGTCCTGTGTGCCTTGTATTTTGTCTTTGTGTCAATCTTTTATTGTTGTCAAACATTGTCTCAGTCTGTTTAGTGTTGTTTTGTCTATACCTGTGATAGTTTGTATTGTCTGTGGGAGTCTGTTGTGGGTAGCATAGTTTGGGGTGTTAGTTGGGCTATTTTTCTCCTTCTTCTTTTTCTTTCACACCTCTACCTTTCCCCATTTCCCACTTTTTCTTTCATTTTTCTTTGGTACTTTTTTACACCTCGCATCATGTCAGGTAGGCCTCGCCTGTCCAGGATGGGTGAGGACGAATTGGGGGGCTTCATATGGCTCGTAAGCCATTTCCTCCCACTGATGCTGGAGGCTGGGGGCCGTGTGATACAGGGGTATCACACGGAGGCGAGGAAAATCCGTTGGGAGAAGGTGCGCCATCACCTGGTCCGGGTCTACGGGAGTCTGAGGAATGTCCATCAACTCAAGCACCGCTGGGCAGATCTGATCAGCAGGGAACAGGACCTGCTGGACCACCTGGGACTCCGGATTGGTGGCTATGTTGGTGAGTAATAATCAATTACATGGGAATAATAGGAATGTGTGCATGAACATGTGATGATTGGTAGCCAATCTGCAAAATAAGTAGCTGACTGCGTGTTATACTAGGGAAACCTAGGCCCATGGGCATACACATCAATCCCCATTTTTGCTACACATGTACACCCAATAACAGCAGTAAAATGCAACATCTATTTGTATTTTGCTAAGTAGCCCCCTCTCTGCGTCACAAAATGATGCAAATGCTGCGCTACAAAGGTATACATATGTGTCCAAATGTGTATTTGTTGCCGGGTGTGTATGAAGACCTATGCTACCAGGCCGATGCCTTATTTTTGCAACACATACCAGATGGCTGTAGCTGCATGGAATGTAGTGTTGCATTTGTGTCTGAAAAGCAACACGTGAACTGCTCTATTTGTACTCTACTGGTCATAATGGCCAGTGAGTACGTCATGTAGAAACAACATACCTACATATGTAGACGCCATAGCTAGACCGAAAATTGCAAACACATGATGATGCAACACCTGTGTGTTGCCTTCACGTCACATGAAGTTAGTCATGTTGTCCACACATATGTCACATGTGTGTCTGGTTGCTGTGTGTTGAACCTGTCCACATAGCCTGTTTGATTGTGAGTGGTCATGCAGTCCTCATGGAACCAGTTGTGGAATGTTTCTCTCTGGGATGCACATGCTGAGATGTATGGATCACATGATTGTTCGGGCCTACTAATGGAGGAGTAACTTGGACGACACATGACTGTCCTGGCCACTGCATGAGTGTAGTAGGGTGTGTCACTGGAGCAGGAGACTCATCCAATGATAATCTAGAATACAAAGTCAGCCAGGCAGGATGAGCATGTGTGAAAGTGTATCATTACCATGTAATATTCACACACTGTCATTGTAACAGAAATTATTTGTCTGTTCACCCAGTCTGAGTATAATCTTCCTTTCATGCTTTACAGGTGGACCAGCCCCGTACACCGTTGGTGAGGTAGCCCATTTTGACGACCCCGATACCTACAGTGAGTGTTGCCTAAGTGCTATTTACATTGTTTGGAAATGAAGCATGATGGATTACTGTGTGTTCAGGACAATTCATGATATGATGTGCTGGCCGTTCATTGGCTTTGTTGTTTTGGTGTGATATCAAATTGGAATAATGTTTCGGTAAAGCAATCCCTAGTCATCTCTCAGATTGAGGGGCAGTAGGTCATTCAATTAGTGCGACTATTGGGAATAGCATGACTCATTTTGAATACACTGGTCAATGTTAGACTTTGTCAGGAACTTGCCATTAACTGAGTCAGCATATCAGACTGACAGTCTCCCAGATAGCTTAGGCACATGGCTTCGATGACAAGTGCTTCTTCCTAGTTGAGGATGGACTGTGTACACTGTAGGTCGGATCTTCCGGGGGCATGTACTTCCACAAGGTGACCTCGAAGTGTGTGTGACTTGAGTGCAATGGCCTAGGTGTTCTGTTGAATCATGTGAATGGGTGTTCTACCTCCTCTGTGTGTGTTGTAAAACATGCCTCACTAATAGTATGTTATGTTTGGCTAAGTCATATCATTTTGACATGTGTGGACCTGGGATGTGACAAGGTTGGGCTGACTCCAACGTGTTGCTAGCCCTTCATAGGTGTTGTGTGTGAAGGCACATGCTTGTTGAACTTTCTGTACACTCCTGGTTGTGCATTGATCATGGGATTGTTGTTTGTTCTTCCCACACCACCCACAAAGACTGGGATGTTACTGTGAAACAGGGTACCTAGGACTGTAGCAAACAGTATGTTACACGTACTTAACACCTTTTGTGACTTGAGTTTGTACCTAGGTCCAGATGTAGCAAAATGTCTCCACATTGCAAATAGCATAATTTGATGTTAGTGAGTTGCAAACGTCTGTTTCCTAATCCGAAATGTTTTTGGTGGTCATGTACATATTCGCAAAATGCTTTTCTAAAGTAAAAAAATAAAGGAGTTTACCAGCCCTACTTGCAAATCACAGTGTTAGGCAATCCCATTTGCTAACGAGTACGTGGTTGCAAAGTGAGTAGCTGTTATCATCCACTTGAAGTGGCTGCTAACCAACTTGCTGACTGGAAGGGGTCCTCATTGTGAACCTTCACCTTTGTGAGTGGACCAAAATACTCCTGCACAAAACAGCCAGTGGTCTAGGGGAGCAATAATTATTGTGTAAATTACGAACAATCAATTGTTGTGAATTTAAACAAATCGCAGCTCATTTTCCTTTCAGATAAAGGGCCTTCACTTGGTGAAAAATAACTTGCTTCATTTAAAAGCAGTCACGTCTATGGAGTTCTGCTGTTCCCAGCAGGCCTCCATCCCCGTGAGTGCCCATAGTTGCTAAGGTGGTGCAAGTTGGAACCCACATCATTGATGTTCATGAGGTGGGATTTAGGGACCCCATAGTGACTCGCAGACGGTGTCAGAGACACCGTTCAGCTTTGCAATTTGCTAGTTGATTTCCCATCAATTCCTACATCTGGCCCATAGTGTCGACATATGATTCATGGCCAGGGGTTCAATCTTAGCACACAACTATTTCGAAATGCCATTGAGTGAGGAGTGTGATTCTTATCACATAGAATGACATATGTAGTGAAGTCAGTATGCGGACGAGCTGGTGCCATAATGTATAATGGCTTAGGTATGAATTGTAGGAGTAGTTTAGGGTGATGTCATCCATCATGTAGAGACATGGATATGCTATATGTGATATGCCCTTCAGTATGCATGATTCACATGTACTTCCTCTGAGCCTTCCCGTGAAATATGTTGTAACAATTGCTGCAACCAATACATTGCTAGTAATGGTCAAATTACCCATTGTGGTATTCAACCCACTGTAAATTCTATGCTCAATATTTGCCTTTTCCCTTCACAGCTGCAAACCTGAGTGCCGCAGCTCGCAACCAGTTTGAGCGCTGTGCAATGAGGTACAGGCACATCCTGCAGGTGCAGTGTGGGTATCGGAGGATGGCCCGCAGATACAATTCGGAACGGGCCTCCGGGGCGTGGCATGCCACACCACAGGCTCCACCAACGGTGCCACCTACAACCACCAGGTCTGCCCAAGGGGACCCAGCGACGGACCAGCCATCTTCCTCAAGACCTGGACCCAGCCGTGTGTTGGGAGCAGGGCTGTCCCGTGGCCACTCCACTCCAGCGACAATCTCCACCTCCACCGGCACGCAGACCAGCAGTGACCCTCCAATTGACCCTGCACCCTTCCAGGCATTGTCTAGGAAACTGGACAGGTTAATTCAAAAGGTTGACAACCTGACGGAGGACATGGCGGAGGTTAAAAAGAAGGTGCGCTCCATCCGGCGCACACTTCAGAGGGCAAATCTTTAGTTATTTTGCCCTCCTGAACTTTTACCCCTCCCCTCTCCCCTCTTTCCTCTTTTCATACTGTTAGTTGGGTTTGGGGGGTTAGTTGTAGGATAAGTATAGGTAATTAGCTTAGTTAGTGTTAGGTAAGAGGGTGGGGGGTCCTTATACTTTCTATCTAATATTTTTGTGTGGGTGGGTGGGTGGGGGGCAATGTTGGGATTCCTGTTTGATAAAAAAAAATAAAAAAAAATTTTTTTTTTTACAAAAACAAAAAAAATACAAAAAAATATATGTTTGTTTAGGATAGTATAGTATGTGTGTAGGTTAGTAAGTGTTGTCCTGCATGTGTCTTGTCTCATAATGGTGGGTGGGGGGTTGATGTTTAGATCGTTTCGTTACATGTGTAGAGTAAGTTTAGCTTAGGTTAGTGAGGGACAGTTGTGGGTTAGTAGTAGTCAGGTTAGATTAGTGTAGGTTTATCTTTCCCTTAGTTGCCTCTTTTCTTACTTATTGGAAATAAAAAATTTGTTAACCCTTTACCAGATGCGTTAGGTGCTACCTTTTCATGGCCTTGACATCAGTGTAGCAGAAAGTTTTAGTATGACATTTGTGTCCTATGCTCGCTATCCCCAGGCTATTGAGGTTTAACATGCCAGCTACCCGTGTGCTAACTTGGTAAGTATCCACCGTGTGGGAGAGCCACCATTGGTAGTGTGCATAGATCATCAAGATTTGGGGTTGGTATGTATCCTACTTCACAAAGAGTGCTTCCAGAGTTGATTTTGTAGGTAAATAGATAGGTCGGACAGCATTGTGAAGTTCAGGGAGAGCTTTGTAGATGAGTATTTGTTCACACTCTTGTCTTGTTGCTGTCATTGCTGACCTACATCATGTGTGTACTGCTTGAGCATGACTTTCCTTCATGGTAGTATACGCTGTAAGGGTGATTGATGCAGTGTAATTTGGTTATCATTCCTTTCATTTTACAGCATAATGTATTGTGTTAGTATCGCAAGGTGCCTACATTTCTCATCCACCATTAGTTGTCTAGAATAGCTATGGATGGGGCCTCATTCTGTCCAACACAGCATGATTGTGTGTGCTTAGTCCCTACATCAGTTATTTTCCTCAGTCTAGTAAAGCTATGATGCAATCCTGGCCACTGCACAGATGTTTCAGTATACATGAAATCAGGACAGTAGTCTAGAGAATCAACATGGTTGCCACACAGCCACTTTGGAGTAATGTACTGCACAGTTGAAGTGTGAAATGACACAGAGACACAATAGGTGTGCAAGTGATATTTATTTTTAGGTGGAGTAGTGCAAAAAGTCCATTAACAATGTTAGGTGAGTCCGTTCTGGTGCATTCTTAAATGGTGATCCTATTTACAGGGTGTGGATGATGCTCCTGACATGCTGGGGTGATGTCACAGACGGTGCAGAGGAACAGGAATTGCCAAATGGTAGGAGAGAAACATTTACAGCCAATGTGGACAAGTTAAACAGTAGATTGCCGAACAGTCATTGAGGGTAGTTGGAGTGAGGCTGGCATGTGTCAAAACGTAGGACCTTGGTCAGAGTGGGGCATGGTGCAGGGACTAGGGCTTCCGGGTACTCTTGCGTGTGAATGTTATCTGTTCCATGTCTTCTTCTTCTGATGTGTGTGTTGCCTGGTGTGTCCTTGTTGTTGTTGGTTTTGAAGGGGCAACACACACCTCAGTGTCAGAAGACATGGAGGCAGACATCCCGGGGGCTGATCCCTGTCCAGTTATGAAGGGCAGTACTGCAGCAAGGAGAGCGTGCTGGTTTTTCAGAATGGCAGCCACATCCCGATGGTAGGCAGCCAGGTCTGCCCTGAGGGGTTCGATGTTGCATTCGTGCACACGCTGACTGGCTTGCTGTTGGAGTTGTTTGGTCAACTGGATGACAGCTGTGCAGATTGCCTTCTGTGTTACTAAAAGTTCCTCCAACAGCGATGTTCTGGCTTGCATTGCAGCTGCCTGATCAGCAGTTGACAGCATGCACGAACGCACCCCTCAAGGCTGGCTGCCATAGTTTGCATCCCCACCCGCACCTCCTTGGCCAGCTCCCGCTGGACCCCAACGACTGTTCTTTCGAAGCTGGTGCCAGTGTCGTCAGAGTCCTCAGCTGTGTTGGAGCTGGCAGGTCTTACAATTGGGGTGGCGGGTGGTTCTACTGTGGTGGCTGCTTCATCTTGGCTCCTCCTTGTTACTGAAGGGGGGGTTTGGAGGCTTTCGAGGACCATGTCAATGGTCTCTTGTGTGAGGTTGATGTTCTCGTCATCCATGTCATCAGGGAACTCATGGACAGGCATATCGGCAGGAGATCCGTGTTCCTCTGCAAAGAAACAGGGTACAATTAGTGTGTCTGTGTTGAGATCATTTAGCACTAAGATACAAGCCTTTGGATGCCTTTACTTTGTACTCTGATTTTGTCTTGGTATCTGCTGTCTGTCATAGGGCATTGTTGTAGGCCTATGGCCCACCTGTGTGTCACATATATGATATGGAGCTATCAGACATGCCTGCCAGGTCATCTCTAGGTGTTGATTTGTAATTATTTTGGAATATGCATTTTTTTGTCCTACTCCTCCCTCGGTGTTTCACTATTGTTATGGAGGGACATTTGTTTGGGTGGGCTCTCATTATCCTACATGTGATTCTTGGCTTTCTAGGCAGCAGGATAGCTAATGGTGTGGGGGACTAAGTTTGACCCACTTGTAAATAACTCTGTCACCCAGATATTGTATTTAGCTCAGACAGACTAGCAGTGCCTCTGGTCTCCCACAACAGAGGAATGTTTAGAAGTCCAAGCCCATGACATCTTTGGGACTTCTCAGGGAAGTGGTGGTCACTCAGGTCCTACACATTTCTATCTTTTCCGGTATGTTCCCATACACAAATGACACAGACAGTATTTGTTTGATATGAAGTTTCATTGTACAACTGACTTGTAGGAATTTAGGTGTGAGCCCCAATAACCAAAACAATACACACAGTTAGAACTGAAATAGTCCGCAGGAGAGTAATACATTGGTACACAGCTATCATGGTGCCTAACAGTTTCTACTCTCCCTCTGCTTGTTCTATATATAGCACTGCATGTTAAGTTTGGAGCTTGGCTGTCTGAATCACAGGGGAGACATCATCCCTCATATCAGAGGAATGGGCTGGGATCTGGTTGTGCATCAGCAGCAAGGCAGGCAGCATCTAGATGTGATTTTCTGTTTGTAAACTCCCCCATGCGTGTCTTGGGACGAGGAAGTGAATTTAAAAGACATATGTCATTGTGATGACAAAGTTTCCCTACGCAGGAATGGCAAACCTTAACCCCTACCACATCTATCATCAACGAACCAGACGGTATCCTTGACTGGGCCACAGAGTGAATATGTTCTGGCAAACTCCAGTGCAGAAGTAGGCAAAACAGGGTGATTTGACTAATTGCCAACACCTTAGGACTGACTATTTGCTACATTAACTGATAGGAAGGGCTATGAGATTCATTTAGTGCAAAGTGCTCTGAGGCACTTAGATGTGAGCAAATGAGTATAAGTACATTCAGGGTAAGATGCACAAAGGCCTCCAGCCTGAAGCTATTGCGCAAAGTATACGTTTCACTTGCCACGCTACACTTTGACTGACTGTGGGTGTTGTGACTGCCCTGCCAGCACACTTGCCTCACAGGCCCTGCACCATACACTTTTTATTCACATTGCATGATCTGTACATGTTAGGTGGCATGACCTATGTATGTCAATGTTAGGATGTGGTATGGATGTAAACATTGTTGATGTTTGTATCTGATGGGGTCTCATGTGTGTCTTACTGGATTGGCCTGTTTATCGTATGAATGTCCTATTTTTTGGTTAGACTGTGCAGATGTGTTTCATTGACCAGTTGCCTGTGTCCCCTCGTCAATGTTGTTGTCTGAGCAGTATGACATTTGTGATGTTGCATTGTTAGGTAGGCACGTGAGGGACCCTGACGTATGCAGCATGTGTGTGTCGTTAGTGCTGTGTGGCTCCTATTGCTGTTTACTTAGGCTTATGTATGTGTCAGTTATGGACATTCGGCATTTAAGTGTACTGGTAGCTTTGTCTTATTTCTAGGAGTAGTTGCAGATGTCATCCTCACCCCCTAATTTAGGAATGTATGTTCCAGGGTGGGGTTCCTGCCATTTGGTACTATAGCTGCCCAGAGATGAGAGGTGTTATTGTCAACTGTGGTGGCAGTTAAGTTGCAGTTGTTGTATTTGCTACTGCATTACAGGTAGGGACCTAGTTGATGGGGAATAGTTTGTGCAAAACAAGTGCCTGGATGTGGATTCAGGGTAGTGTCCTTCCCACCTGTCACTCTTTTCCCTTGGCTCTCTTGTTGTAATTACAGGATGTCCCCATGGGACTGTAGTGGTGGCAGTATTTTGTCGTGCCCCGGCTATGGTCAGTACTGGGCATTCCCCCCTGCCGTGCCCCTTTCCCCATGCCACTTCATATATGTGCTAAGTTACATGCATTGTGTAGTAGGTATCCCCCCCCTGCTTACAGTCCCCATTATTGCATTGTAATTCCCCATGCGACTTACCCTGCATGTGCGTAGTGTCGTGGTAGTCTGCGCTGTCCAGTCCTTGTATCCCTGTGACGATCTCCTCTGGGATGACGGCTGCGACCATCTCCTCCATGTGGTCCAGAGCCTCCTGTTGTGATGGACTCCCCCCTCCAGTCTGCATTGCTGCCTTCCTGTTCCTGGCCATTTTCTCTTTGGTCCTACGTTTACAGTCATGCCAGCGTTTCTTACACTCAGTGACTGTCCGGCGTTCTTCAGCCACACTGTTTATCTTGTCCACAATTTCTTTCCAGATGGCCTCTCTCCTACTGAGTGGCAATTTTGAGGATATGAAAAGTTGGTGCTGGTGTTCCGTCACCTCTTTCACCAGGATTTCCTGCTCCTCTGCACTGAAGCGACACTTTCTTTTTTTCTTTAACATGTCCTGGTTCCTGTATGCTTCCTCCTGGCTGGGTCCTGGTCTGCTCTCATCCTCCTGGGGTCTGTTGGGGCATCTGGGATCCATTTTGGGTCTCCTCTCCTGTAAGTGCAGTTTTCGTGCTAAAATGTCACGCAATAGCGTGAAAAAAAACGGCGTATTCACGATTGCGCTGTCGTAAATCGACCCACAGTGATTTGCGTCCCTTTTACGTGGGTTTCCCTTACGACAGACCGACGCTGTTTGCGTCACGAAATAATGACTCCCACCTGTTGGTTGCGCCGCCGTACGTCAAAGTATAAATTTGACGCCCGAATGGCGCATCCAAATGGCGTTAGACGGCGCAAATTTTTTTGACGCAAAACTGCGATAGCGCAGTTTTGCGTCAAAAAGTATAAATATGGGCCTTCATGTATGGAAGTGTATAATAATCTGTGGCATTGACTATACCCCATATTGTGCTGTACATCTGTAAGTACTGCCCTCATGTTTAGATTACTTTTTGTGCATCTGTGATGCAATTGCAGTGTTGTTGGAGGACATGTGGTGACTGCAATGTACAATTACTCTGAGGATCCTATGTGCCTCGGTAATGTCGATTATGTCCCAAAATATGTGTGACACATGTCTAAACGATTGGTCTAACAAACAGTAACAGGTGAATGATTAAGTGTAATCCCATATGTAGTTGTGGCCATGTGCACCAAGGAGGGTGCTATCGGATGCATAGCTATGTGCTGTACTATATATGTCAGAGGTAGTAGCCGTCCTTGACAGCTGTTATGTGTGAGTAATTTCATTAACTGTACTTGATGTGTGCATGCTGCATGTCACATACTATGTTTACATGTTTTCACATAGTTACCCTGCCATGAGGAGAGGAAGATGACCAGTGTACGGTCCTCTAATAGACCTGCACACCATGGAGGAAAAACATTGTATTCAGACATAGCATCTGAATCAACATATCATGGATCTTTGTACACAGTTGGAGCCAGGTCTGATGCCTGCCATTCACAATCCCTATAGCATACCTGCCATCATTCAAGTATTGTCAGTGCTACACTTCCTGACCACTGGCTCCTTTCAGAATACAGTGACTCTAACAGCAGGGATGTCTCAGCCCTTGTTCAGTCTCATTTTGAAGGATGTACTGTGTGCATTGTTGAAACACCTGGACAGTTACATCAGGTTTCCTTAAAGAGAGGAGTTGGCAATGTGAAGGCAGACATGTATGCAATGGGACACATTCCACATGTGGTTGAAGCCATTGATGGCGCTCATGTAGTCTTGGCTCCCCCCAGTGCCAATGAACAGGTGTATAGGAACAGGAAAAACTACTATTCCATCAACGTTCAAGTGGTGTGTCTGGCAGACTGGTACATTTCACAACTCACAACAAAGTATCCAGGATGAGTCCATGATTCCTTCATCATGCAGAACAGCAATGTCCCACTGCTAATGACACAACTCTACACAGAGAGGGCCTAGCTGGTAGGTAAGTTACAATAAAAATGTGTGTTTTAAATTAATGTCTCCTGCCATCACAATTTTGCATGTACCACATACATGTTTGTGTTATTCAACCATTTTGTTCACAGGTGACTCTGGCTATTCAAACCATCCTTGGCTGTTGACACCAGTGAGGTACCCAAACACGCCAGGGGAAGTCCTCTACAACGAGGCCCATGGGAGGACAAGGCATGTAGTTGAGTGGACCTTTGGCCTCCTGAAGGCAAGATTTAAGTACTTGGACTTATCAGGAGGAGCCCTCCTCTACTCACCCACCAAGGTATGTCAAATAATAGTTGGCTGCATTCAGCAGGCAACTATTATTTGACATACCTTGGTGCTCCACAATCATGCCATGAAATGTCAGATACCATTAATACCAGATGGAGGCAGCAGAACCTGTGGGTGGAAATGCAGAAACGCCAGGTGATGAAGATCCAGAGGAAGATGAAGCAGGAGACTCTAGGGCAGATCTCATCAATCATTACTTCAACTGAATAGTAGGTATGTGAAGTTGACCTATTGTTGAAATTGTGCAACCAGATGTTGATGGCTAGCATGTCATCTCCTTACTTGCATCATCTGTGGGGGTGTAGTAAGCTCCAATGCCTATGAGCGACTTGTGAATGCAGACTGATAGTTTGCATTGTGTATAGGACAGAGTGGTCTACAACATCATGTATTGTAACAGCAGATGCAAACTTACACTTGTGGACATGCCTTCTCTGATATGAAGATTGTATTTTGCTATGTCCCATCACTTTTCCCTACCACTCACAGATTACCCTAAATCCTGTGTGGCTCAGCAACCTTGGCTAACGTAAAACAGTGTCAGAAGCAGATGGGAATTGCTGACAGACTGACTGAAATCAGGTGCTATTAGTGTTGTTTAAGTAGGGTGTAACTCAGATTGCTGGGTGGAAAAGTGTTTCCACGTAAATTTCACCTGTTGGGTACAGGAGGTTGTCACATGGTGTATTTTGTGTCTGGAGATGTGTTTGGCTCATGTGTATATGTTGGATCATAGGCTCTCGCATCACAATGGGTTTAGTTGTAGTTGGTTGTTTATGAGTCACATTGGACCTAGCTGTCATTGTGTCATACCAAGGTGCATTTTACTGTAGACTGACATAGGTGAGTGACAATCCTACAGTATGTCTTATTGTAAGTGAAATTTTCCAGGACTGGGTACTTCAATAATCCTGTTTGTATGTTCCCTAGTGTAGGAGGCTGGCCTGGCTTGTAGTGGGTACCAGAGGTACTTACACCTTGTGCCAGATCCAGTTATCCCTTATTAGCATAGAAGAGGTGTTTCTAGCAGCTTAGGCTGATAGAAGGTAGCTATGGCAAAGCAGCTTAGGCTGAACTAGGAGACATGTAAAGCTCCTACTATACCACTGGTGTCATATGCACAATATCATAAGAAAACACAATACACAGAGTTACTAAAAATAAAGGTACTTTATTTTTATGACAATGGGGGTCATTACAACCCTTGCGGACGGTATTAAAGCGGCGGTAAAACCGCAAACAGTCCGGCGGAAAAAAAAAGGGAATTATGACCGTGGCGGAAACCGCCAACAAAGACAGCCACTTTAACACTCCGACCACCATGGCGGTACAGACAAACAGCGCGGCGGTTACCCCCAACAAACAGGCGGGAGACAATGTACCGCCCACACTATTAAAACCCGCCAATCTGCCACCTTTTCCGGGGCGGATTCACCGCAGATAAAAACACGGCGGAAACAGCTTTTGCTATGGGAAAACCCTCACCTGAACACATCCCACGAGGAACGAGGACACCATGGAGCCAGAACTCCAAATACTCCCTGCGCTTGTTTTTCTGCTCCTTTACGACCAACAGCTACGTAGGCGCAGAAGATACCGGTGAGTACTGCACCTACGACACGGGGAGGGGGAGGCAAAAGTTAGGGGGACACCCACCAAACACCCCCACCCCCACCCTCGCATATCTCAACATACACACCAATGCAGTAACAAAAATCACAGTAATAACCCACAATCCCCCCGGAAGAATGAAAAGACAATGCAAAATTCGGGCAAACATTGTAATGTGCCAATATACATGTCATACAAAAACTATGCAGATATATATATCTCAAAATCACTCTTATTTACACATACAATCCGAGAAGTAGTGCAGATATGTACACAACAATGTCCGTGCACCAACAGTCCAAAAATGCATGGGCGAGGCCCACAATAGATACCTGACCAAAATCTGAGAGAACACTGCCGGGGTATCAGATAGAAAGAAAACAGGCACCTCAGGGGGAAGGGAAGGGGGGGCACCTTAGCCAGATGAATGCGAAGCCAGATCCACAACGGGGCTCCATGCCCATTGATGTATCCTGGGGAGTGCAAAGCCACAGTCTCTCAAGTCTATACAGTGGGTGGCTTGCCCACTGTGCCATCCTGGGGAGTGCAAAGCCACAGTCTCTCAAGTCTCTACAGTGGGTGGGTTGCCCACTGTGCCATCCTGGGGAGTGCAAAGCCACAGTCTCTCAAGTCTATACAGTGGGTGGCTTGCCCACTGTGCCATCCTGGGGAGTGCAAAGCCACAGTCTCTCAAGTCTCTACAGTGGGTGGGTTTCCCACTGTGCCATCCTGGGGAGTGCAAAGCCACAGTCTCTCAAGTCCATACAGTGGCTGGTTTGCCCACTGCTGTATCCTGGGGAGTGCAAAGCCACAGTCTCTCAAGTGGATAACAGTCTCCACTGGTTCTGGAGGGGGACTGGTGCCCAGACTGGATGAGTCTCCACATGAAAGTACCTGTCCTGTCACTGTCCCAGCTGCACATGGGATAAGGATGCCTGATGTTGCGGTCCATTCATTCCTACACGGTGCATGCCCTGTTCAGCGGTGCTTTGCCATGGCGGTCTTTGCCCTGTTCAGCGGTGCTTTGCCATGGCGGTCTTTGCCCTGTTCAGCAGTGCTTTGACATGGCGGTCTTTGCCCTGTTCAGCGGTGCTTTGCCATGGCAGTCTTTGCCCTGTTCAGCGGTGCTATGACATGGCGGTCTTTGCCCTGTTCAGCGGTGCTTTGCCATGGCGGTTCTGGACTGTTCAGCGGTGCTTTGCCATGGCAGTCTTTGCCCTGTTCAGCGGTGCTTTGCCATGGCGGTCTTTGCCCTGGTCAGCGGTGCTATGGCATGGCGGTCTTTGCCCTGTTCAGCGGTGCTTTGACATGGTGGTTCAGGACAGTTCAGCGGTGCTTTGCCATGGCGGTTCTGATACGGACATTGGTGTGTGGCATCACGATCTCCACACTGGACATTGGTGTATGGCATGACGATCTCTACACTGGACATTGGTGTGTGGCATGACGATCTCCACACTGGACATTGGTGTGTGGCATGACGATCTCTACACTGGGCATTGGTGTGTGGCATGACGTTCCATCATTGCACAGCGGGGCTGTGGCATCCTGGCCCCTCCTGGCCTGTGACTCTTGCGGTGGTCTCTGGACCAGTGACGATACTTGTGCCCTCCTGGGATGTGACTCCGGCGGTGGTTTCTGGACCAGTGATGATACTTGTGCCCTCCTGGGCTGTGACTCTGGCGGTGGTCTCTGGACCAGTGACGATACTTGTGCCCTCCTGGGCTGTGACTCCGGCTGTGGTTTCTGGACCAGTGACGATACTTGTGCCCTCCTGGGCTGTGACTCCGGTGGTGGTCTCTGGACCAGTGACGATACTTGTGCCCTCCTGGGCTGTGACTCCGGCGGTGGTCTCTGGACCAGTGACGATACTTGTGCCCTCCTGGGCTGTGACTCTGGCGGTGGTCTCTGGACCAGTAACGATACTTGTGCCCTCCTGGGCTGTGACTCTGACGGTGGTCTCTGGACCAGTGATGATACTTGTGCCCTCCTGGGCTGTGACTCTGGCGGTGGTCTCTGGACCAGTGACGACGGTGCTGGCGGTTTTGTCTGGACCGCCGGAAATGATGGCGCACTTCTCCGCCGTGACACTCACAACAGGCTGGGCAGACTTCCTCTGGACCTTCCCCACCTTTGTTGGAGTTACAGCTGACTCACCAATCCCCTTCGATGCCATGTCCCACCAGGGGCCTTAAGACGGTCCCGTTGTCCACTCTCCATTTTCAGAGCCTTTACAGGGGGTGGGCTGCCAGTGCCTTGGCTCCGGGCCCTACTGCCTGCCCTGGTGGACGGTGCACTCCAAAAACCTGGAACACGCACCACTAATACTGGAGGCTTTTTGGCTGAGGCGCTACGACGGGACTGATGAATTGGAGGGGGGGTGGGGGCAAAAAGGTCAATTTGACAGAGGGACAGTTTCTGACGAACACTGGGATGGGTAGCTGGAGGGGGTCTGGGAGTGGAGGAAGAGGAGGTGGTTGTAGGAGGTGTCACTTTAGCTGTTTTGGGTGCAGGTGCAGGTACTGGAGGCTGTTGTGAGGTGGATGGATGTTGGGTGAGTGATTGCCGGCGTTTGTGTACTTTGGGAGGGGGCGTCACAGACACACTGGGAGAGGACACAGGGGACGTGTAAATGGCAGTGGAGGTGGTGAGTGCAGGTGAGCAGCTTGTGTGCTGGGTGTCCTGGTGCGAGTCCTAGTGCCTGTAGATGTGGTGCATGCAGGTGTGTGTGTAGATGAGACTGGGAGGGAGGAGGGAGAAGAGGAGGGAGAAGAGGAGGAGGGGGACACAGTGGAGACAGTGGATGTTGCTGTGTCTGTATGTGGGTGAGGCTTGCGTGAGTGCCTGTGGTGTGTGTGGTGCCTATGTTTGCTTGAGCTACTTGTGTGTGTTGACTTGTGTGCATGCTGGTCTGTAGGTGTGCTTGGGATGGGCTGGGGTACAGGGGATTGAGTCTGGGTGGAGGAAGTTGGAGGGGGGAGGCTGGACACAGGGACAATGGCTGCCATCAGTGCTGAGGCCAGAGATTGCAGGGTTTGATGAAGGGCAGCCTGACCAGAATGAATGCCCTCCAGGAATGCATTACCGTGTTGCAACTCTCGTTCTACACCCTGGATGGCATTCACAATGGTAGACAGCCCAACAGTGAGTGACCTGAGGAGGTCAATGGCCTCCTCACTGAGGGCAGCAGGGGTGACTGGGGCAGGGCCTGAGGTGCCTGGGGCGAAGGTGATCCCCACCCTCCTGGGTGAGCGGGCACGGGGCGAACGCTGAGGGGCTGCTGGGAGGGCGGTGCTGGAAGGGGGGGTGGTGGCTGTACCTGTAGAGGTGGGGCGCACAGGTGGTGCCGCCACCACAGGGGAGCTCCCATCGGCGGACGAGTCTGTGTCGCTGGTTGGTGATCCGGTGGCCGTCGTGAAGCTCCCCTCGCCCTCCGTCCCACTGGTGCATTCAGAGTCTGTGGTGTGGACCTCCATGGCCATGTGGGATGCAGCTCCCTCGTGCTCCGGTGCCACTGTACCTCCGCCTGATGATGCTGATGTACAAAAGGACAGAGAGAGCAGGAAAAGGGGGGGAGACATAAGAAAGAGAGTTTTAGTGCATGGCATGCCGCTACCGTTGGCAGACAACACAAACACAGCAGCCCCCTGCATTACGCCGTGCTCCTGACCTCTGCACATGCAATTTCTGGGACATGGCCTACATGGCAATGGTGGAAATCTGCGCATATGGCTGCCACAGGGGCAACTATACCTCAACCTGGCACTCTGCTGAGGTGGGGTTGATTGCCACATGGCCTACATTACGGAGGGGCCTTGCATACCTAACTCGCCCTGGCCTAGGGACACCCACAGCCCACCTCCCCCACCCAGACCCCTCCACTGCACGCAAAGTCCGCTGAATGACGTTGTACTCACCCCCTTGTGTCTGCTGTGATGTCCTCAAGCGCCCATCCAACTCCGGGTAGGCCACCGCCAGGATCCAGAACATCAGGGGGGGTCATGGTGCGATGGGCACCCCTCCCACGTTGGGAGGCCATCCCCAGCTGAGCCTCCGCCGTCTTCTTGCTGCAGCGGCGAATATCCTCCCATCTCTTACGGCAGTGGGTGCCCCGTCTCTGGTGGGCCCCCAGGGTCCGGACCTCCTTGGCGATGGCACGCCAAATGTCCCTCTTCTGGTGGGCGCTGACCTACATTACATGCACAAGGAAAGAGGAACAGTCATTACCAACTGCACCGTCAATGTGAGTGGCCCCCTCCCTACTCTGGCCATGCGGCCCATTCATTCCCATTCATAACTGATCTATGAACTCTGCCCCCTTCCCTCTTCCACTCAGGCCTAGCCCATAGAACGTGCTCCCTGTGTACTAACCTGTTGGTCAGGAGGACCGTAGAGTAGCGTGTACTGGGGGAGGACCCCATCCACAAGTTTCTCCAACTCCTGTGCAGTGAAGGCAGGGGCCCTTTCCCCAGATGCAGCAGCCATCGTCGCTTCCAGACCGAGGTCACAGCATCACTAGCAGTGTAGGTCCTCTCCTGTCGAAGGTCAGGTATCAAGTGAGTGAACAGATAGAAAATGGCGGTGACATCCGCGGCGGTGCGCATCATCACCGCCAGCGCACCTGTTCATTGGCTCCTGGGACCCATAGGGTCAATGTTAACCAATGCAGCATTGCGCCGCGGTCTACGACTGCCTACCGCGACGGTGTGCAACGCCAGCGCAGTTACCCCACAATCCCATTGTCCCAGTTTAGAGGTCAGGCAGCCGCCATTTCAGGGGCCCACATGGCTTCATTTCCTACTGCGTCACGCATAGCTAGGCCTATACTCAACACACATACAGGAAGGCTTTTTTGTCTGGTGTAGTCTTGTGTGTAACAGTGGGTACATACCTGGAGGAATAGTGACTGGTTCTTCGCTGTTGTCCTTCTTAGGCACCGTCAGCTGGGACATGTGAGAAGATGGCGGAATCCTCCGGTGTACCGACCGCTGGTGGACCTGTTGACAATGGAAGAAAGACATATCATCATCACCTACCGGTTTGACCGTGCCACAATCCAGGAACTATGTACCCAGTTGGAGCCTGACCTGATGTCACCAATCTGCCATCCGACTGGAATCCCCCCTGATGTGCAGGTGCTGTCAGTGCTCCATTTCCTTGCAAGTGGGTCATTTCAGACAACAGTGGCCATGGCATCAGGGATGTCCCAGCCTATGTTTTCCAACGTCTTGTCCAGAGTGTTGTCTGCCCTGCTGAAACACGTAAGGAGATACATAATTTTCCCTGAGGTGGCAGATTTGCCTACAGTGAAAGGTGACTTCTATGCCCTTGGACATATCCCGAACGTCATAGGTGCTATTGATGGGACCCATGGAGCTCTGGTCCCCCCCGCAGGAGTGAACAGGTGTACAGGAACAGGAAGAATTATCATTCTATGAATGTCCAGATGGTCTGTTTGGCAGACCAGTACATCTCGCAGGTAAATGCAATGTTCCCTGGCTCTGTGCATGACGCCTACATCCTGCGGAATAGCAGCATCCCTGATATGATGGGTCAACTCCAGAGGCACCGTGTATGGCTATTGGGGGACTCAGGTTACCCCAACCTTTCGTGGCTTTTGACCCCAGTGAGGAATCCCAGGACCAGGGCAGAGGAACGGTACAATGATGCTCATGGGCGGACTAGGAGGGTTATCGAACGCACCTTCGGCCTTCTTAAGGCCAGGTTCAGGTGCCTCCATATGACAGGTGGATCCCTATTCTACTCACCGAAGAAGGTGTGCGACATCATCATCGCCTGCTCCATAATTTAGCATTGCGACGCCAGGTGCCTTTTCTGCAGGAGGATGATCCAGATGACGGTGTTGTGGCAGCTGTGGAGCCTGTGGAGCGAGTGGACAGTGATGAGGATGAAGCTGAGGATGAAGAAAACGACAACAGGGAGTCAGTCATACAGCAATAATTCCAGTGACACACAGGTGAGAACATTTTCTGGTTTAACATTACATTCACTGTCACACGTCTTACTCTATCCTGTGTGTAATTTAATGGGATTATTTGGTAACTGAGTTGTTCCTTTCCATTACAGTGGCACAGGTGTGGGTACCAACGTGTGTCATCTGCAAGCATCCTTCAAGGACTTGTGATGTGTGACATTGGTATGTTGCCTTAACAACTATAAACACATTTTGACATTGTCATTGATAATACATTTTACAAAAACAGAATGACTCCAGAATGTTTTGTGGTTCAAGGGTGTTTATTTAAGTGCTCAAAAATAGAGGGGGGTTGTAAAATGGTGAGGGGTGATGGTGGAGGAATGTCCATGGCAGAGTCCAGTCTATTAGTCTCACAGGTGCACTGCCCATCTGGGCATAGGAAGAGGAGCTGGGGCAGTTAAAGTATGGACAGGGTAACAAAGTGGGACGGTGGGGGGACAATCAGGGTGGTCTCATTTCCTGGCGGGGGTCTTGCCATCTTGCTCTGTCCTGTTCCTGGATCTCAGGGCCCGCTTGCGTGGTGGTTGTCCGTCTGCAGGGGGTGGGGTGCTGGTGTGTTGGTCCTGTGGCGGGGCGTCCTGTCCACTAGCGCCGGCGGAGGTGGTGGGCAGTTCGTCGTCCTGGCTAGTGTCAGGGGCCCCTTGGAGTGCCACGGTGTCCCTCAGGGTCTTTTGTATGTCCGTCAGCACCCCTACGATGGTGCCCAGGATGGAGCTGATGGTCCTGAGCTCCTCCCTGAACCCCAAATACAGTTCGTCCTGCAGACGCAGGGTCTCCTGCAACTTGTCCAGGACCGTGGCCATCTTCTCCTGGGAGTGGTGGTATGCTCCCATGATGGAGGATAGGGCCTCGTGGAGAGTTGGTTCCCTTGGCCTGTCCTCCCTCTGTCGCACAGCAGCCCTGCCAGTTCCCCTGTGTTCCTGTGCCTCCGTCCCCTGGACCGTGTGCCCACTACCACTGCCCCAGGTCCCTGTTGTTGTTGGGGTGGTGGGTTAGCCTGGGTGCCCTGTAGTGGTGGACACACCGCTGATTGACCTGTCCTGGGTAGGGAGGTTTGGGCCCGCTGGGTGGGTGCTGTGCTGGTGTTACCAGAGGGTGGCAGCTCGGTGTTGGGCTGTGGCTGGGCAAGGGGAACCAACTGTCCTAAGGCCCACGATGGTCCGGGCTGGTCATCAGGATCCAGTGGGGCAGAGCTGCTGTCGTCACTGTGGGCCTCTTCTGGGGGTGGAGTGGTGTTGCCTGGACCCTCTGGTGTGGTGACGGTCCTTCGGGTTCCTGCAGGGGTATAGGAACAGGATTATTGCATCTGTGTGTGTCATGGTGTGCAATGGGTGGGTGAGCGTGTACCCCAGTGCAAGCATTCCTGTGTGGGGGTTTGGTGATGATGGTTGGGGGGGGTGTTCTGGGTATGTGCAGTGGGCATGCTTTAGTGAGGGGTGCCCATGCTCAGTTTTGTCATGCAGGGCTTGGTGTTGGGATGGGTGGTTGGTGTCATGGGTAGATTAGTGAGGATTTGGGGTGATAGGGGAGGGTGTGAGGGTGGGGGTGTGTGATAGCATGCAGGTAGGGTGGGGGATGTGATGGTTAAGATATGACTTACCAGTGTCCCATCCTCCACCGACTCCTCCGAGGCCCTCAGGATGCAAGATGGTCAAGACTTGTTCCTCCCATGTTGTTAGTTGTGGGGGAGGAGGTGGGGGTCCGCCGCCAGTCCGCTGTACTGCGATGTTGTGCCTGGAGACCGTGGAACGCACCTCCCCCATAGGTCGTTCCACCTCTTCCTGATGTCCTCCCTATTTCTTGGGTGCTGTCCCACGGCGTTGACCCTGTCGACTATTCTGCGCCATAGCTCCATCTTCCTGGCTATTGATGTGTGCTGTACCTGTGAGCCAAATAGCTGTGGCTCTACCCGTACGATTTCCTCCACCATGACCCTGAGCTCCTCCTCGGAGAAGTGGAGGTGTCTTTGGCGTGACATGGGGTGGTGTGTGTGATGTGTGGGGTGGTGTATGTGTTGATGAGTGTGGTGAATGTAGTGGTATGTGGTGTTTTGAGCGTGGATGTAGTTTGGGTGATGGTGTTGTGTGCCTCTGTGTGATGGGGTTGTCAATAGCTGTGCTGTCTCTCTGGCCTTCTCTCAGAAATTCTGGTTGTAGGGGTTTGTGGGTGATGTGGGTGTGTGTTTTATATTGTGTTGGGTGTGTGGGAGTGTTGTTTGTATGTGTATCAGGTGTGTGTATTTGTCATTGTCCAATGTGGCAGTGTTTTGGAGATGTGTGTGTATGTTGAGCGCGGCGGTGTGTACCGCCAATGGAATACCGCGGTTGAAAGACTGCCGCGTGGATTCGTGGGTCCTAATCGCATGGGCGTGTTTCTGTTGCCGTGGAGGTGGAGGATGTGTTTCCGCCAGTTTATCGCTGACCTTTGGTGTGGCGGTGTTGTGTGGGTGTCTGAATTTCGGCGGATTCCGTGATGTGTGTCATAATAGCTGTGGCCGCAGCGGTGTATTGGCGGTCTTCTGCACGGCGGTAAGCGCCTTATACCGCTAATGTTGTAATGACCCCCAATATGCCAAAAGTATCTCAGTGAGTACCTTCAGTATGAGGATAAGTTATATACACAAGATATATGTACACAAACCAAAATGAGGTAAATAATAGCAAGAAAAGTAATGCAAACAGTGTAGAATTACAATAGATTGCAATAGGAACACATAGGTATAGGGGCAACACAAACCATATACTCCAAAAGTGGAATGCGAACCACAAATGGACCCCAAACCTATGTGAGCTTGTAGAGGGTCGCTGGGACTGTAAGAAAACAGTGAGGGTTAGAAAAATAGCCCACCCCAAGACCCTGAAAGGTAGGTGTAAAGTGCACCTACTACCCCCAGAGAGCACAGAAGTCGTGATAGGGGGATTCTGCAGGAAGAACAAACACCAGCAATGCAACAACAGTAGATTTCCGGACCTGAGTACCTGTAAGACAAGAGAACCAAGTCCAATAGTCGCGACAG
This sequence comes from Pleurodeles waltl, assembly GCF_031143425.1. Taxonomy (NCBI): domain Eukaryota; kingdom Metazoa; phylum Chordata; class Amphibia; order Caudata; family Salamandridae; genus Pleurodeles; species Pleurodeles waltl. The sequence goes on from NC_090442.1 coordinate 268,489,066, forward strand.
TGTCGAGAGTGGGCAGGAGCCCAGGAATTGCCAGCTGAAGGTGCAAGGAAGCTGCCACCTGTTGGAAGAAGCTTGGAGTTCTGCAAGAAAGAAGAGGACAAGGGACTTCTCCTTTGGAAGACTGATGTCCCACGTTACGATGAAGCTTGCAGAGGTGTTCCCACGCAGAAAGTCCACAAAAAAACCTTCCTAGCTGCAAGGGTTGCTGTAGAGGTTTTTGGGTGCTGCTGTGGCCCAGGAGGGACCAGGATGTCGCCACTTGGTGGAGGAGACAGAGGGAGCGCTCAGCCACTCAGGGAGCCCTCATAGAAGAAGGCAGCACCCGCAGAAGTAGCTGAACAGGCACTTGGAAGGAAAGTGAACCGGAGTCCACGCGAAGTCACAAAAGAGAGTCCCACGATGCCGGAGGACAACTCAGAAGGTTGAGCACTGCAGGAAGGAGTGCCGGGGACCCAGGCTTGGCTGTACATGAAGGAAATCCTGGAAGAGTGCACAGGAGCCGGAGCAGCTGCAAACATGCGGTACACAGCAATGCAGTCTAGTGTGGGGAGGCAAGGACTTACCTCCACCAAACTTGGACTGAAGAGTCACTGGACTGTGGGAGTCACTTGGACAGAGTTCCTGTGTTCCAAGGACCACGCTTGTCAGGACGAGAGGAGACCCAGAGGACCAGTGTTGCAGTCTTTTGGTGCCTGCGTTAGCAGGGGGAAGATTCCGTCGACCCACAGGAGATTTCTTCAGAGCTCCTGGTGCAGGGTGAAGGCAGGCTACCCCCAGAGCATGCACCACCTGGAAACAGTTGAGAAAGCCAACAGGATTAGGCGCTACAATGTTGCTGGTAGTCATCTTGCTACTTTGTTGCAGTTTTGCAGGCGTCCTGAGCAGTCAGCGGTCGATCCTTTGGTAGAAGGTGAAGAGGGAGATGCAGAGGAACTCTGGTGAGCTCTTGCATTCATTATGTGAAGAATTCCCCAAAGCAGAGACCCTAAATAGCCAGAAAATGAGGTTTGGCTACCAGGTTAGGAGGATTGTCTACCAAGAGAGGTAAGAGCCTATCAGAAGGAGCCTCTGACGTCACCTGATGACACTGGCCACTCAGAGCAGTCCAGTGTGCCCCCAACACCTCTGTTTCCAAGATGGCAGAGGTCTGGGACACACTGGAGGAGCTCTGTGCACCTCCCCTGGGAGGTACTGGTCAAGGGAGTGGTCACTCCCCTTTCCTTTGTCCAGTTTCACGCCAGAGCAAGGCTGGGGGATCCCTGAACCAGTGTAGACTGGCATATGCAGAGATGGGCACCATCTGTGCCCATCAAAGCATTTCCAGAGGCTGGGGGAGGCTACTCCTGCCCAGCCCTTCACACCTATTTCCAAAGGGTGAGGGTGTAGCCCCCTCTCTCAGAGGAAATCCTTTGTTCTGCCTTCCTGGGCCAGGGCTACCTGGACCCCAGGGGGGCAGAAATCTGTCTGAGGGGTTGGCAGCAGCAGCAGCTGCAGTGGAGACCCCAAAAAGGCAGTTTGGCAGTACCCGGGTTCTGTGCTAAGGACCCGAGGGATCATGGAATTGTCCCCCCAATACCAAAACGTCATTGGGGGGACAATTCCATGATCTTAGACATGTTACATGGCCATGTTCGGAGTTACCATTGTGACGCTATACATAGGTAGTGACCTATGTATAGTGCACGCGTGTAATGGTGTCCCCGCACTCACAAAGTCCGGGGAATTTGCCCTGAACGATGTGGGGGCACCTTGGCTAGTGCCAGGGTGCCCACACACTAAGCAACTTTGCACCCAACCTTCACCAGGTGAAGGCTAGACATATAGGTGACTTATAAGTTTCTTAAGTGCAGTGGTAAATGGCTGTGAAATAACGTCGGCGTTATTTCACTCAGGCTGCACTGGCAGGCCTGTGTAAGAATTGTCAGAGCTCCCTATGGGTGGCAAAAGAAATGCTGCAGCCCATAGGGATCTCCTGGAGCCCCAATACCCTGGGTACTTCAGTACCATATACTAGGGGATTATATGGGTGTACCAGTATGCCAATGTGAATTGGTAAATTTAGTCACTAGCCTGTTAGTGACAAATTTGGAAAGCAGAGAGAGCATAACCACTGAGGTTCTGGTTAGCAGAGCCTCAGTGAGACAGTTAGGCACCACACAGGGAACACGTATAGGCCACAAACATATGAGCAATGGGGTCCTGGCTAGCAGGATCCCAGTGACACATAACAAACACACTGACAACATAGGGTGTTAACTATGTGCACTGGGCCCTGGCTAGAAGGATCCCAGTGAGACAGTGAAAACACCCTGGCATATACTCGCAACCAGGCCAAAAGTGGGGGTAACAAGGCTAGAAAGAGGCTACTTTTCTACACCTAGTTTATGTGAATTTGAAGCTGTGGTATGGGTATGTGATGAGACTATATCAGTTGATACAGAGGACCTATAAGTGTGCCTCCTGCCTTGTAAGATATTTACCATGACCCTGACTTCTGTATCCTGTGTTTTTGCATTGTGTGACACCTTAGCATACATCCTGATGCTACCCTCAGTCATGTTCCATGTGATGTTTGTAATTCTATCTATAAATGTGTATGGAACTAGATTTCAATTTATTGGAAATTTATCCTGTTACACTTCTGTTGACATGAGTATCTTGCTGATGGAGTTACCATTTGATGTCCACACCAATGGGTGTACAATACAGATGGACATAATCAGACCAAAGTTGGCATGCATAACTATTGTACATGGATGATAAAAGACACATATACAGGACCTGTGTTTAAGTTTGATTTATTGTGCATATCAAAAGATTATCTGTGACTGTAAAAGGGAATAAATGAAGAAAATGTGATGGGTGAAGTCATGGTGGATGACATCATGAGGGTAGCTACTACACCAGTTGGACACACAAGTCCAGTGTCCTTGTACCGTGGTAAAATGGAGTCAGGTCTCATAACAGTCAACAGGGTGTATCTGTGGCACACAAGAGGAAAAGGTCAGGGGATGTTCACTTCCTGGCAGCCACCACTTCAAGCAAGTGGTGAGTGGCCTTGCGCACACAGCTAACCTGGACTACAAACCTGCTAGCAGCATCAGAAACATTGCTCACACATTTACCTTACATGTTTCAGAAATAGAAATGCAAATGTACTGGAGTCAGACTATAATGCACCTAACACCAACCATCCCCCATCAACTGACCCTGATACACTACCTAGTAACCTGAAACCTGACATTTCACTCACACTGGACATTCCCACTCTTATGAAAATCTGAAAACCCAAGCTGGGTCCCAACAAGTTGTTCAATGAGGGATTTACTGAGAGGTGCCAGCCAAAACCTTGAACACAAAATGGCACAAATCAGAGTGATGAGGACAACATCTGTTGCATGAAACACAGGTAAGGCTACCACAAAGAGAGAAAAAAGACTTTGGGGCCTTTTAGCAAGCCCTGTCACTTTTTTTGATGCTCCAGCAGGGCAAACTACAGAACCATATCTTTGAGGACCCGCAAAGCCACTTTGCGTGGCTTTTCATGGCCTCATAGATATGGAGTAAGGCAAAGCAGGGCAAGTTGCCTTACTTTGTGCCAGGGTGGCGTTCCATGGGCGTTGCAGTGGGTTTTCCCATGCAACACCCATGACCTTTGACACTTCCCCAGATTACTAAATGATGTAAACATGGGACAGCACCAAAACCTTAGCACAGAGATTTGGTGCACTGCCCTATGCCAATCTGTTGTAAATATGCCTCCTAGGTCCAGATTTCCTGAGGGCTTGCATTCGGCTTGTGTCACGTAAAAGAGCACAAGGCAATGCAAACCCTTAAGTCATGTTTAATAAATCATTCAAAGCCACGTTACCTGGCTCTGCATGGCTTAGTAAATCTAGAGTAACTAAAGGCTATGCAAGTCACTGCCTTGCATTACTTTGCTTGTGAAAATTTTTCAAAATTTGGAGTGCAAGTTTCCCATGCACCCACCCATAGATTTTGGCCCATTCCTAGATTTAGATTTAGTAATAATAATAATAATTCTATTATGCATAGTTGTTTCAAACCTGTTGTATATAACAGCCCATTTTAAAAATGCAACAGAGAAATTCCATAAAAACGTTCCAAAACATAAATAATAACATTTAAAATATTACAGTATTATCAATTGTCTGTGTCTTAAATTAAAAAAGAGAGGATTAATAAGGCACCTGTGAACTAAAAACGACATAATCTCTCAGTTATCCATTTTTTTTGCTGTAAATTTAACACATTTTGTAAAATGGCAGTTCAAGGTGATATCTGTTGCCTAAAAACATGAAATCACGGCCTGCATATACGAATACCATGCTGGTTAAATGCTCTTAACAATGCCGTCCTCTCGTTTACAAGACCAGGGCACACACAAGTTAGATGAACAATGTTTTCATCTGCAGTCTTACAGAGTCTGCAGCAATCCGTTTTAGTATCCTGGAGCAAAGGCACAAGTTGGACGGGACCAGGAGAAGGGCAAAGCAGTATTTGATAAATTGCTCTTTTAAATACCTGGACCAAGATGCCTCCTGGTAAGATTAGGGTTTAAGAGACTTATAGGCCCTCATTACAACATTGGTCAGTAAATGCCGCTTACCGCCCTGCAGAAGACCGCCAACACACCGCTGCGGCAGCGGAATTCCGCCACAGCTATTAAGACCCACATCTCGGAATCCGCCAAAATCTAGACACCCACACAATTCCGTCACACCAAAGGTCAGTGATAAACTGGCGATAACAAAACCTCCACCGTCATGCCAACAGGAATACGCCCATACTATCATGACACACGAATCCACGCGGCAGTCTTTCAACCGCTGTATTCCATTGGCGGTACAAACCACAGCGCTCAAAATACACACACATTTACAAAACACTACCACATTGGACAATTCAAAATACACACACCTGATACACATACACACACCACTCCCACACACCTAATACAATATAAAACACTCGCCCACATCACCCACAAAACCTTACTACCAAAAATTTAGACGAAGGCCAGAGAGACAGCACAGCAAAGACAACACCAGCATACAGAAGCACACAACACCATCACACATACACATCCATGCACAAAACACCACACACCGCTAAACATCACCCCACACATCACAACACACATCACCTCACACATCACCCACACCACCCCATGGCACCGCAAAGACACCGCAGGTTTTCGGAGGAGGAGCTCAGGGTCATGGTGGAGGAAATCATCTGGGTGGAGCCACAGCTATTCGGATCACAGGTGCAGCACAACACCATAGCTAGGATGATGAAGCTATGGCGCAGAATCGTGGACAGGGTCAACGCAGTGGGACAGCACCCAAGAACATGGGATGACATCAGGAAGAGGTGGAACGACCTATGGGGAAAGGTGCGTTCCGTGGTCTCAAAACACCACATCGCGGTTCAGAGGACTGGCGGCGGACCCCCACAACTAACAACATGGGAGGAGCAGGTCTTGGCTATACTGCACCCTGAGGCCCTCGCAGGACCTCCACAACAAAATCAGGAACGGGAGCTGCCTAAAATAATAGGGAAACATATTCAAGTATCGGTCAAGATAGCCTTGGGGCTAGACCACAAAAACCTCAATTTCAGGGTAAAATTAATAAAGATGATACTAAACAACAACCTGAGGGTAATGAGAAATGCTGGGATAAAAAGCAACAAACGCCTAAAAAAGAAAGGGGAGAATCTCCACGGACGGAGACCCCACAGAATAGGTATAATCTCAGGAATACAGATAATATTAAACACCTGATAGATATCAATATACTGATACACGCCAATCTCGTTCCTTTCAGGACTCTTCAGAAAAAAGAAATGAGAGAGGTGGCCGATCTGAGCAAAGAGCAGAGTACGTGAAACTGAGACAGGAATCACAACGCTCTTCGGGGGTTTCTGTTAAAAAGGAAGAGAAACCTGTACAGCAAAAACAACAAATTAAAAAGAAAAAAGTGGCAGCAGTCTCAGTTCGACATGCCACTCAGGAAGAGGGTTCTCTTGAAGAACAAGACTTGGGCTCTAGCACTCCTAGACAGCACGGCAGAGGTCACAATAGTTCGCCACAATCGTCTAGAGCATCTGGAGGTGAAAGCAACTGATGACTTTATACAAGTAGAAACAGCGGACATGCGTGTCTCCGAACCTCATAGGGTATACAAAGTAACACTACAATTAGAAGGAGACACTGAGCGCACAATACACGCAATCTTTTGGGACCGTGTAGTTAAAGTGTACGACATCTTGTTGGCCTGACTTTGTCCGCACCTGCCCATATGGAAAAGAGATCATTAAACCTTCTTTCTCGCCCCTTGTTCCGGAGGAACTCGCAGAGTCCTATTCTATAGAATGGGCTCTAGCACAAGCACCTGCGTTATATAGAAATCACGTGGGGTGGGATAGGGACTCTCCCTACTATGTCATTCCTAATAATAGTGAACCTCAGCCACAACCGCAGTATCCCATAAAACATGAAGCAAGGGCACCGGTAAGAGAAATACTTACACAATTAGAATACCAGGGTGTGATTGAACCCTGTGTCTCACCGATGAACAACCCTTTATTCCCTGTAGCTAAGCCGGACCATTCATACAGAATAGTCTTAGACTACAGACATTTCAACGGACATACACGTACATATGCTATACAAAACTCACATAGCACTGCACCAAGGAGCAACAGAGTGCGGCAAAAATACAAAACAACTTTCGACATCTCAAATGGGTTCTTCTGCCAGAATATTGCACCTGAAAGCAGGGACTTAACAAGCTTTAGCGCATTAGGCTCTTAGAAAGCCCCAGGGGTATAAGAACAGCCCAGGACTGTTTGCGGCTCGTGTGACTTATATTTTACATGAGATAGACCCTGAAGCATTGTCATATGTGGATGATATATATCTCACGGATGACGAGTTACTACAACATTTAAGGAGGGTAGCACGCATTGTTGTAGGATTTGCCGAACTCGGCCACAAATGTAACTTTAAAAAATCAAAAATTGCCTTCCTCAGCATCCTGTTACTGGGATATGAGCTGTCGAGTGAAGGGAAGAGCCTAGCGCCACAATTTTTAGAAACATTTGCACAATTACAACCACCAAATACGATTACAAAACTTCAATTGTTGAGTTTTTAAAATTTTGGCAGAACATACATTCCTGATTATGCAACATGCATAAAACCTTTATATGACTTAATACGTCCTGATTTTTCAAGTAAATTTTGGACAGTTGAACATACACACACTCTTCGAGAATTGCAGACAGATATGCTAGCAGCAAAACATTTACACACAAGGGACAACAAAACGCATTTGGTCATCAGGGTAATAGCTGGGGCCATCGGTTTCACCTATGTGACATTTAATGAAGGTGAGACAGTCCCGATAGCATACAAATCAAACCTGTATTCAGCTGCTGAACAGCGCTTTGCACCCACGGAAAAAATTCTCACTGCTGTACAGATGGCTGTTATTAAAGAAAGATCTCTTTCCCAAGGGAAACACATCATTGTCGTTTCTCCAATTCCAGCCCTAGAGGCTGTTACAAAAGCTAGTGTTCCGAACGCAAAAGCACTACCTCCACGTTGGATACAATGGGCTACGTCTCTAACATCTACATTTTCGATCCAAAATTACATACTCAAGAATTTCTACAATATAAAGTAGAATATCCAGTTCCAGCGAATACCTTGCCTAGTGATCAATATCATAGAGTCATGTACACCGATGGCTCTGCGCAACCAGCAATTGGAACTAAACATCAATACTCTGCTGCTTGCTCAGTCATAAGCGGATATATGGAGGGGGAGAAATTCTGTCCCCTACATACCTATACACAGACCTTAGGGGATTGTACAGCACAATTGGCTGAGCTAAAAGCTCTACTGATGGCACTAGAACATAAGGATCCAGTGCAGTCCACACTGATTGTTTGTGATTCATATTACTGTGTCCAGTCCTTTAATGAATATCTGCATTACTGGCGTCAAAATGGGTTCAGAGATTCCGAAGGCAACACCATAAAACACAGACTCCTGTGGGGGAAGGTAGCAGTCCTGAAAGAGACGCTACCGAAGGTTCATGTTGTGCATACACTTGGACACCAGAGCGTTGGGATACCCATTGCTGGAAATACATTGGCTGATGAAGCCGCAAAGTCAGCAGTGGCGGTTGCCACTGTAGCTGTAGTGACTCGTTCGAGTAACAAACCAGACACAGACATTATGGCTGCCATAAAAGCTACGGTTGATGGTACGCCTTATCCTAAAGGATTTCCTAATAAATATCAATACTTGATGGGAGGTATGCTGAACGCTGAAGTTAAAATTCCAGGCGTAGGCGTACGCGACATCCCCAATAAAGATGTAAGATCACAATTGATTAAAGCAGCGCATGAGGGGGTGGCATCTGCACATGCTGGTGTGGCGGCTACAATTTCACTCTTACATGCCCATTATTGGTGGCCCGGTCTCTATAAAGAGACTAAGCAGTATGTCCTTTGTTGTGACATCTGTCAACAAATTAAAGTTTCCACGGCCAAGCCCCGGCCGCAGACACCCCTCTTAATTTCCAATAGACCATTACAATGTGTGTACTTGGACCACTGCAGTCCATTAACACCTGATAGTGCATACGAATACATATTAGTCGCTGCTGATTCATGCTCCAGATTTGTGTGGGTGTGGCCTCAACGCTCGGCTGACGCTTAGACTGTTATTAAAGATTTGCAAGTCTTTATCGGAACATTTGCAGTTGCGGCGTTCCATTCGGACCAGGGCCCTGCTTTCGCCTCAAGTGCATTCAGGGACGCCATGGCTTCATTGGGGGTCCAACTGCAGTACTTGTCTCCATTTCATCCCGAAGGAAATAGTGTTGTGATGCGATTAAACCGCGATTTAAAGCAATCCTTAACAGCCAGAGTCTTAGGTATGGGTCGTAGTTGGCTATCCCACCTGTATGGAGTTCAGAGAGCACTAAATAACCTGCCTAGAAGGTCCCTGGGGGGTCATACTTCATATGACTGGCTGTTCGGAACACAAATGTTTGTACCAGATCTTGATGGTCCTGGAGTGGAGGCAGCAGAAACACCTTTTGACATAAATGATTGTGTCACTGTTTTACAGGAATTACAGAAGTTCCGTGAGGAAAACTCTTCTAAAAGTGCTGCCTCCACAGGAATTAAGGATGTGCCTGTAACATCTACCAGCTGGATTCCCAGGGTTGGGGATCTTGTACGTGAAAAGGTCGCAGTGAAAAAATAATTTGGCCCTTCTTATCGGGCATCAGTCCCTGTACTGGGGATACACGGTACCAGAACTGTTATTCTACCACCGTTGCCAGGTGCCAAAGAAAATCGTTTTATTTCAATTGACAATGTCAAACTACAACATGTAGGTGATTCTGCACAGCAGACCAAGAGGAACATCCAGTAGTTCCCGAATCCCTCTCACTACTGGAGAAGAAGTTCCGCTTCAAGTTGTTTATACCAACACTGACACCTCTCCGAGCTTGGGGAGGGTGGATGATGATCTTGCATTAGTTCCACTAACAACAAGCAATTTAGAAACGTTTGATCAAGTCGCCATGGCTACTAGCCAGATGGATGGTGTTGTCTACAGTGTACCACCACAGGAAACACCAACTCCACCATTGACCACGGCTACGCCGTATGCACAAACTGCCTCTGGTTACTTTGCTGACTTCAACGATGGTCTATCAGACTCGTTTGACTCTTCTACAGCTGAACTGTCAGGTGCACGTAGGCTAATACATTGGCTTAAAGACACATATTTCATTTTTCCATTGAACTATGTATGGCTTTCATTGACTGTCCTAGCATTTCTACTTTGGATTGGGTTAGTTATTACCTTTTTCTTGTTGATACATGGTCATTTTCTTCCAGAGAGATCAGCGGTTGAACAGGTGGAGGAGGTTTTGAAACCACATTTTTCATCACATAAGGTACGAAGAGACTTATCCTTTGTGAACATTTCCGCAGTGCCGATTCCTGATGGGATTGTATCGGACAAAGTAATGTTCGATATATATGGTCCCACTGAAATTATCCAAATACCGTATGTGTTAAAATTATCAATGAATGATATAGTCATACCAGGCATTGTATCTGATGTTTGGGATGTGAAAACAGTTGATTCTATGATGACTGAGTTGCAATATTATACTGTCTATGAAAACGAAGATGTTTACCAACTTAATGAAAATTATGGTGATATGTTTTGCTATAATTATTATGGGCACCATTTCATACATAGAGCGAGTAGTCCAAAAACGATATTTAATTACACACAATGGGAACATTGACCAACTCTACCACAAGGGAGTTCAAAAACTTATACTGACAAGTTTGCGTATTTTTCTGGGCATCGTCCAAAAAATGCTGAGTCATATTATTTTAAAGTAACTCCTATTAAGGATATACATATTGTAAGGAAATGCCTCCTTGGCATGGTTACCCCCTGACTTTTTGCCTTTGCTGATGCTAAGTTTTGATTTGAAAGTGTGCTGAGGCCGGCTAACCAGGCCCCAGCACCAGTGTTCTTTCGCTAACCTGTACTTTTGTTTACACAATTGGCACACCCTGGCATCCAGGTAAGTCCCTTGTAACTGGTACCCCTGGTACCAAGGGCCCTGATGCCAGGGAAGGACTCTAAGGGATGCAGCATGTCTTATGCCACCCTGGGGACCCCTCACTCAGCACAGACACACTGCTTGTCAGCTTGTATGTGCTAGTGAGGACAAAACGAGTAAGTCGACATGGCACTCCCCTCAAGGTGCCATGCCAACCTCACACTGCCTATGCAGTATAGATAAGTCACCCCTCTAGCAGGCCTTACATCCCTAAGGCAGGGTGCACTATACCATAGGTGAGGGCACCAGTGCATGAGCACTGTGCCCCTACAGTGTCTAAGCAAAACCTTAGACATTGTAAGTGCAGGGTAGCCATAAGAGTATATGGTCTGGGAGTCTGTCATGCACGAACTCCACAGCACCATAATGGCTACACTGAAAACTGTGAAGTTTGGTATCAAACTTCTCAGCACTATAAATGCACACTGATGCCAGTGTACATTTTATTGTAACATACACCCCAGAGGGCACCTTAGAGGTGCCCCCTGAAACCTTAACCGACTATCCGTGTAGGCTGACTAGTTCTAGCAGCCTGCCACACACCAGACATGTTGCTGGCCACATGGGGAGAGTGCCTTTGTCACTCTGTGGCTAGTAACAAAGCCTCTACTGGGTGGAGGTGCTTCACACCTACCCCTGCAAGAACTGTAACACCTGGCGGTGAGCCTCAAAGGCTCACCCCCTTTGTTACAGCACCACAGGGCACTCCAGCTAGTGGAGTTGCCCGCCCCCTCTGGCCACGGCCCCACTTTTGGCAGCAAGGCCAGAGGAGATAATGAGAAAAACAAGGAGGAGTCATTGGCCAGTCAGGACAGCCCCTAAGGTGTTCTGAGCTGAGGTGACTCTGACTGTTAGAAATCCTCCATCTTGCAGATGGAGGAATCCCCCAATAGGGATAGGAATGTGCCCCCCTCCTCTCGGGAGGAGGCACAAAGAGGGTGTACCCACCCTCAGGGCTAGTAGCCATTGGCTACTAACCCCCCAGACCTAAACACGCCCTTAAATTTAGTATTTAAGGGCTCCCCAGAACCTAGGAACTCAGATTCCTGCAACCTAAGAAGAAGAGGACTGCTAAGCTGAAAAACCCTGCAGAGAAGATGGAGACACCAACTGCTTTGGCCCCAGCTCTACCGGCCTGTCTCCCCACTTCTAAGGACACTGCTCCAGCGACGCTTTCCAAAGGGACCAGCGACCTCTGAAGCCTCAGAGGACTGCCCTGCATCTAGAAGGACCAAGAACTCCCGAGGACAGCGGCTCTGTTCACCAAAGACTGCAACTTTGAAACAAAGAAGCAACTTTGCAACAACTTGCGTTTCCCGCCGGAAGTGTGAGACTTGACACTCTGCACCCGACGCCCCCAGCTCGACTTGTGGAGAACAGTCACTTCAGGGAGGACTCTCAGGCGACTGCGAGACCGTGAGTAGCCAGAGTTGCCCCCTCCTGAGCCCCACAGCGACGCCTGCAGAGGGAATCCCGAGGCACCCCTGACCGCGACTGCCTGCTTCTAAGATCCGACGCCTGGTAAAGACTTGTGTCCCCCCCGGTGCCCTACAAAACCCCCCTGGTCTGTCCTCCGAAGACACTGGTACTTACCTGCTGGCAGACTGGAACCGGGGCACCCCCTTCTCCATTGAAGCCTATGCGTTTTGGGCACCACTTTGACCTCTGCACCTGACCGGCCCTGAGCTGCTGGTGTGGTAACTTTGGGGTTGCTCTCAACCCCCAACGGTGGGCTACCTTGGACCCAAACTTGAACCCCGTAGGTGGTTTACTTACCTGCAAAAACTAACAAACTCTTACTCCCCCCAGGAACTGTTGAAAATTGCACTGTGTCTAGTTTTAAAATAGCTATATGTGAATTATGTGAAAACTGTATATGCTATTTTGCTAATTCAAAGTTCCTAAAGTACCTACCTGCAATACCTTTCATTTGAAGTATTACATGTAAATCTTGAACCTATGGTTCTTAAAATAAACTAAGAAAATATATTTTTCTATACAAAAACCTATTGGCCTGGAATTGTCTGAGTGTGTGTTCCTCATTTATTGCCTGTGTGTGTACAACAAATGCTTAACACTACTCCTTTGATAAGCCTACTGCTCGACCACACTACCACAAAATAGAGCATTAGAATGATCTCTTTTTGCCACTATCTTACCTCTAAGGGGAACCCTTGGACTCTGTGCATACTATTCCTTACTTTGAAATAGTGCATACAGAGCCAACTTCCTACACATATGTTATTGACCAACACGAAATGTCTATATTTGGAATCCTTTGTTTCCCGGTTATCAATTGAAGGTTATGAATATTGGTCCAAATATATTGATTTGAAAAGTGTTTGGGGAACAAAAAATTGGCAGACTAAGGGTACAGAAACATTGTTTAGAGCATGTCTCATCCCTGTTGAAATGATCTTTTCAAATGAAACAGTGCAACAAACAAGTTGTTTAGTCTTGGCGACTATTTGAGAATTAAACATGCCCAGTATACTTGCCCCTGCAAAATGTGACAACTGGCAAAAATACACAAATGCAACCATACACGAGCTTAATAAGTGGGTCCAGAATGGTACGTTTAATCCTTCACTGGCACATCCAGGCGGGTGGTTATTGTGGCCCATAGATACCAACGGGTGTCATCAACGTTTTGTCACCTCCTCAGGGGGTTTCCGGATGAGTAGGCCAGAACCTCGCTATATATCACCTGAACATGCTGACATAATTACAACATATAGTGTAGGAAAATTGTGCCCACAGTGGCTAAAAATGTCCTCACTTGATGCAGCTAAAGCGCACCTCAATCTCTTGTCTAACAACACTGACTTACAAGATTTCTTGTCAGGCCCCAAGATACCACGTAGGAAAAGTTTCTTGTATGAAGTATACAATGAAATATGGAAACTTTCTCAACAAGAGGCTGCAGCCCGGTTAAGGCAAATAGATCAGGAACATTTGAAAAAGGCATTAGCTGTTGTGGATAATGGGATATACACCTTGTCCGACCGGATATATACGATTAACAACATTGTTTCTTCTGCTATAGACATTATATGATCTGATATGTCTTCTTTATTTCATGGACAAAGTCAGACCCGGTCCATTATGCAGCTGGGTTGGACACTTCAGACATTGAAGGCGGGTCGCGTTCCATGGCAGCACCTCGGTGCCAGGGAAATATTTTTTTCCTTTAATTTGATGACGCGGCAACAACAACTAATGGCTAAGAAAGAAGCAACTTATGTCATGCTTAACATTGAAAAGTTAGAAAGACTGCCTTTTCCAGTGGCCGAGATTCCTACGGCAGAGTGGTTAATACACGGGGTTATTAATCTGCCTATTTCAACATTACAATTCACTTCTTGTTTGAAACACGTTCCGGTAGGCAGATATGAAAAGTTGGGAGATTGTTACATCCATGAGGTGTGGGACCTTCCCTTCTCGTACAAATGCCTCAATGGCATGAAAGAGGTCTTTCTTAGCGGTAGTGAATGCAAGACTTCAGTCAGCCATTCGATGATTTGTAAGCAGCTGTCCTTGCATGGGGTGTGTAATGCCTCAGTTGCAAACTTGGCTTGCTATCTGAAGGGAGTTCCAGTCCCCTTGATCAAACGCATGTTCCAGGTGCTTAACTCCTTAGCCAAACTGCAGTTACATCCTTCTCAGTAGTGAAGACTGTTGTAGCATGCGGGCCGCAATAGTTTACGTTGTTTCGGTATCTAAGGTCGTTACATGCTGCAGGAACGTGTTGTTCCCCCTACTAAATTAAGGGAGGTAGCTGACATCTGGCATCATATTGCTACTTCCAAAGTGAATTTTGACAAGGTGAGTAGACTCAAGACTTTATTGTTTCAGAAGCATGTGGCCCTTACATCTGCACGCAAGACCTACACACTTCAAGTGGCAAGGTCGTCAGCAGAAATACAGTCCCTGTTAAATACGAACTTTCCGAGACACTTTGGTTAACTCGTGGGACGCATATTTAATGCGTCCAGCACGGCTGGATTAGTACACTTTTTCAAAGCTGTTGGTATTAGTTTTGTTCACACCTTCTCCTCTATATTCGGTTTGATACCTTCAGCTATTCACTCAATTTTTTGAAGTATTTTTTGGGGTTTTCCAATAACTTTGGCTTTATTAGCCACCATTTTGCTGTTGCAGTTGTTTTTCCGCAATGACTGTCCCGCCGCAACAAGGACAAATGAAGGCGCTCCCATCAGCGCAGCTGTGTCGTGAACGCATGATGCAGCAGTTTGGAGCAACACTCCTGGAACATTTGGGGTATGACTGGTCTTTGTCATTCAGACCGGTTTTGGATTGTGTGCAGCCCGTGTTTTAGTGCCGTTGGTGCTCTTTTGAACATGCACTAGATGTTTGTCTTTCACAGCAACGCCCCTCAGTGATTGATGCTGATCTGTTGATGTTCTCGTTGAGGGTTCATTACCAGACATGCGCGCTGCGTTTGCTGAGAGAAGCTGATTACGAGATACCCTTCCTGGAGGAAGTTAACGTCGACTCGTTAATGGGTACTGCACGGGATGCCCCCTTGGTTGATACTGGGGCTATGGAACACACCTGCTCCTTAGTCATTTTTGGTGCGGATTTACCGGTTCTGTCATCTGCCAAAGTGGAAGATCTCCTGCTTTCCCTGAATTGTGATTGATTCAGAACTGTTCTAACTTGATATTCCAATTTGAATTCAGCTCTGAACTGCATGCTCATTTCTAAATTGTCAAGTAATATGCTTTTGTGTCCTCTTAACTTGTCAAACTTTAGTAGGGTTTAAATATATTTTAGGTTAGGGCATTTTAGCTTTGGCTTGAACCACTTTCTACAGACAAGGGGAGGGTGTTGTGTAGCCATTTTATATGTAGCTCCATGCACGTTAGTTTAACATACTAGGCCGCTGTGCACTTTGCCCGAGATATATTTTATTCAGCTTCGCACTGTTATTTTACAATAACCAGTTTTTACGGTCTTGTTTTAATTTCTTCTATCACACTGTTTAGCTTAGTTCAGCACTGTGTTCTCAAATAATGCATTCTTGATTGCTCTGTGCTTCAGTCAAGGCTACAGTCTGGTACATTGCAGGTAAACGTGGTAGAAGTTTAGTCTCCAGCATTCGTACAAAATACACATCCTTACGTAGGGACATTTTCTTAGAACATCTGCATGTTAGTTATAAAAACACTTTCTAGTCCTAGTATACGTCAAGAGGGAGATTCCAGCCAGGGAACCACAACTGTATACTGAATGCCCTGTTGCAGATGCTGATGCAGATTACAGGCCTTTGCTCAGGTATGAGGGTTGATGTCCTCCCGAGGGAACCTGAAAGGCAGGTTTAGAGCTTAACATGCTGTGCTCAAAATATAACTTAGAGAGAAAATAATCTAGCGGCAGTATGATAGCCTTATTCTTGTGCTTCACTCTCGTCGTTACTATTTTAATATTACTGTGTTGTGTAGTTCTGGTTATTGCAGCTCACGCTTTGGTATCCAAAATGCAGTCGTTTTATTAAACCAATCTTTAAAACTTATACTGCCTTTATTGTCATTTATAGATGAGACCGCACTGTGTATGAGAGAACCGGTTGTGACCTGAGTGACCACTACTTCCCTGAGAAGTACTGATATGTCATGCGCTCGGCTGCCCAATTGTCTCTGCCATTGGGGGGAGATGAGGCACTGCTAGTTAGCCGGAGCAAAACCTGGATTTGGAGTGACAAGCGTCATCCACCGTGGGTCAGACTCAGTCCCCCACATTGTGGACGATCTTGCTGCTCAAAATCCAGTAGTCTCATTAAGATAATGAGAGCTTACGCAACACTATAACCCTCCTAGTTCGCCCATGTGCCTCATTGTAGCGTTCCTCTGCCCTTGTCCTGGGATTCCTCACTGGGGTCAATAGCCATGACAGGTTGGGGTAGCCAGAGTCACCTGCAAATGTTGAGGGACAACTGTTAGACACACACTAACCCTTAGGGACAACCCCAGACCCCCACAACTATTCACATGGTATAGGGTCCTTGTCCTCACCTAATAGCCACACACGGTGCCTCTGGAGTTGCCCTATCACATAAGGGATGCTGCTATTCCGCAGAATGTAAGCGTCATGCACTGAGCCAGGAAACTTGGCATTTACATGGGAGATGTACTGGTCGGCCAAACACACCATCTGCACATTCATAGAATGGTAACTCTTCCGGTTTCTGTACACCTGTTCACTCCTGCAGGGGGGACCAAGGCCACATGTGCCCCATCAATGGCACCTATGATGCTGGGGATATGTCCCAGGGCATAGAAGTCACCTTTCACTGTAGGCAAATCCTCCAACTGAGGGAAAACGATGTAGCTGCGCATGTGTTTCAGCAGGGCAGACAACACTCTGGACAACACGTTGGAGAACATAGGCTGGGACATCCGTGATGCAATGGCCACTGTTGTTTGAAAAGACCCACTTGCTAGGAAATGGAGTACTCACAGGACCTGCACTAGAGGGGGGATTCCTGTGGGATGGCGGATATCTGACATCAGGTCTGGCTCCAACTGGGCACACAGTTCCAGGATTGTGGTATGATTAAGTCTGTATGTGACAATTACGTGTCGCTCCTCCATTGTCGACAGGTACACCAGTGGTCTGTACACCGGAGGATGCTGCCATCTCCTCACCTGCCCCAGCGGGTGTGCTCTATGGAGGAGAACAGCGAGCAGAGAGTCAACCAACACTGAGGTACTTAAACACAACTTTATAGCAAAATGTTTGAAAATCAATATATGGCTGTATTAGTATCAAAATTAATGCCATGTGGCCCCCTGAAATGGCGGCTGCCTGACCTGTAATGTGGGACAAGGGGATATGAGGTAATTGCACAGGCGTTGGACACCATCGCAGTAGGCGGTCGAAGACCACGGAGCAATCCTGCATTGGTTAACATTGGACCCTATGGGTCCCAGGAGCCAATGACAACGTACGCTGGCGGTGATGGTACGCACCGCCGTGGACGTCACCACCATTTTCTCTCTGTTCAATCATTTGATACCTGATCTTCGACAGGAGAGGACCTACACTGCAAGTGCTGCTGTGACCTCAGTCTGGAAGTGACAATGGCTCATGTGTCTGGGGAAAGGGCCCCTGCCTTCAGCACAGAGGAGTTGGAGAAACTAGTGGATGGGGTCCTCCCCAGTACACGCTACTCTACGGTGCTCCAGACAAACAGGTAAGTACACTGTAAGCATACCGAATGGGCAATGCCTGTCTGGAGTGGTGTTGATGAAAGATAGGGGGAGTGAGAATGAGGCGTGCATGATATGACGGTGAGTGCATGTGCATCATGGCAAGGGTAGGGAT
Source organism: Pleurodeles waltl (assembly GCF_031143425.1). NCBI lineage: Eukaryota > Metazoa > Chordata > Amphibia > Caudata > Salamandridae > Pleurodeles > Pleurodeles waltl. Next base: position 268,507,107 of record NC_090442.1, read on the forward strand.
GCGGGCCAATGACTGTGATGGTGCAGACAGTTATATATTCTCCTTTTCCCCTGTACTATTCCTGTAGGTCAGCGCTCACCAGAAGAAGGATATGTGGTGTGCCATCGCCAAGGAAGTCTGGACCCTGGGGGTCCACCACAGATAGAGCACCCACTGCCGTAAAAGATGGGAGGACATTCGCCGCTGGAGCAAGAAGACGGTGGAGGCCCAGCTGGGGATGGCCTCCCAATGTGGAAGGGATGCCCGTCGCACCATGACCCCCCTGATGTTCCGGATCCTGGCGGTGGCCTATCTGGAGTTGGATGGGCGCTTGAGGGCATCACAGCAGCCACAAGGGGGTGAGTACACTCTCATTCTGCTGATTCAGTGCGTATTGTAGGTGTCTGGGTGGGGGAGGTGGGCTGTGGGTTCCCCTAGGCCAGGGCGAATTTAGTAGGCAAGGTTCCTTCTTAAGGCAGGCCCTCTGGCCACCCCACCCCACCTGTGTTCAGAGCCAACTACACCTAGTCAGGCTCCTATGACTTCCATGTGTGCAGCAATCGGACATAGGCCTTGTAACCCATGTCCCTGTAATTAATTAAGGAACTCTGAGTGCACGGCGTAGTGCAGGGGGCTTCTGTGTCTGTAGTGTCCGCCAATGGTAGCGGTATTGGATGCACTCAACATGTCATTCTTCTGTCTTCCCCCCCTCTTTGTGGTCTCCCTGTTCTTGTGTGCATTAGCATCATCAGGTGGAGGAGCAGTGCCACCGGAGCAGGAGGTAGCTGCATCCCACATGGCCCTGGAGGGTGACACAATGGAGTCAGAAGCCACCAGTGGGACGGGGGGCGAGGAGAGCTCCATGGCGGGGACAGGAGCTGAGACCAGCGACAAGGACTCCTCCTCTGATGGGAGCTCCCTTGCGGTGGCGGGCCCCTCTGTGCCCACCACATCTACAGGTACAGCCGCCCCCCCCACCCCTACCAACACCACCTTCCCAGCAGCCCCTCAGCGTGTGCCCCGTGGCCGCTCACCCAAGAGGGTGGGCATCTCCTTCGCCCCAGGCACCTCAGGCCCTGCCCCAGTCAGCCCTGCTGCCCTCAGTAAGGAGGCCATTGACCTCCTCAGGTCCCTCATTGTTGGGCAGCCTACGATTTTGAATGCCATCCAGGGTGCAGAGAGGCAGTTGCAACAGACCAATGCATACCTGGAGGGCATTCATTCTGGTCAGGCAGCCCAACAGCGAGCTTTTCAGACTCTGGCTCAGCACTGATGGCAGCCATTGTCCCTGTCTCTAGCCTCCCCCCTACAACTTCCTCCACCCAGACCCAAACCCCTGTACCTCAGCCTATCCCAAGCACACCATCAGACCAGCATGCACACACGTCAAAACACAAGGGAAGCTCAGGCAAACATAAGCACCACACATCCCACAGGCACTCATGCAAGCATCTTGCACATGCAGACATACCAACATCCACCACTGTGTCCCCCTCCTCCTCGTCTCCCTCCTCCCTCCCAGTCTCGTCTCCACTCACACCTGCATGCACTACATCTTCAGCCACTACCTCCATCACCAGCACACCCACCACCACACCCCGCTCACGTGCAGTCACCAACCCCACTACCATTCACACATCCCCTGTGTCCTCTCCCAGTGTGTCTGTGAGCCCACCTCTCAAGGTACACAAACGCAGCCACACACCCACCCAACAGCCATCCACCTCACGACAGCCTCCAGCCCATGCGCCTTCACCCAAAGTCAGCAAACGCACACCTCCTACAACCACTGCCTCTTCCTCCACTCCCAAACCCCCTCCATCTACCCGTCCCAGTGTGTCCAAAAAACTTTTCCTGTCCAACCTTGACCTCTTCCCCTCACCTCCCCCACCCCTTCAGTCTCCTAGGGCCCGCCTTTCCAGGTCCCAACCCAGCACCTCAGCTACAACATCTGCGGGAACAGTGGTGCCAGTAGTAACTGGCTTCTGGAGTGCGCCAAACAGCAGGGCAGCCAGTGTTCCAAGGAGCCAGACCACGGACAGTCCCCCACCTCAAAAGCACAAAAAGTTGGTCAGTGCCTGGCAGGAGAGAGGCAAAACATCTACCACCAAAGCCTCTCCCAGAGGTACAGTTGGGAGTGGGAAGACAGCTGCGCCACCATCCCAGTCTCGTCTCCACTCACACCTGCATGCACTACATCTTCAGCCACTACTTCCATCACCAGCACACCCACCACCACACCCCGCTCACGTGCAGTCACCAACCCCACTACCATTCACACATCCCCTGTGTCCTCTCCCAGTGTGTCTGTGAGCCCACCTCTCAAGGTACACAAACGCAGCCACACACCCACCCAACAGCCATCCACCTCACGACAGCCTCCAGCCCATGCGCCTTCACCCAAAGTCAGCCAACGCACACCTCCTACAACCACTGCCTCTTCCTCCACTCCCAAACCCCCTCCATCTACCCGTCCCAGTGTGTCCAAAAAACATTTCCTGTCCAACCTTGACCTCTTCCCCTCACCTCCCCCACCCCTTCAGTCTCCTAGGGACCGCCTTTCCAGGTCCCAACCCAGCACCTCAGCTACAACATCTGCGGGAACAGTGGTGCCAGTAGTAACTGGCTTCTGGAGTGCGCCAAACAGCGGGGCAGCCAGTGTTCCAAGGAGCCAGACCACGGACAGTCCCCCACCTCAAAAGCACAAAAAGTTGGTCAGTGCCTGGCAGGAGAGAGGCAAAACATCTACCACCAAAGCCTCTCCCAGAGGTACAGTTGGGAGTGGGAAGACAGCTGCGCCACCATCCCAGTCTCGTCTCCACTCACACCTGCATGCACTACATCTTCAGCCACTACTTCCATCACCAGCACACCCACCACCACACCCGCTCACGTGCAGTCACCAACCCCACTACCATTCACACATCCCCTGTGTCCTCTCCCAGTGTGTCTGTGAGCCCACCTCTCAAGGTACACAAACGCAGCCACACACCCACCCAACAGCCATCCACCTCACGACAGCCTCCAGCCCATGCGCCTTCACCCAAAGTCAGCAAACGCACACCTCCTACAACCACTGCCTCTTCCTCCACTCCCAAACCCCCTCCATCTACCCGTCCCAGTGTGTCCAAAAAACTTTTCCTGTCCAACCTTGACCTCTTCCCCTCACCTCCCCCACCCCTTCAGTCTCCTAGGGCCCGCCTTTCCAGGTCCCAACCCAGCACCTCAGCTACAACATCTGCGGGAACAGTGGTGCCAGTAGTAACTGGCTTCTGGAGTGTGCCAAACAGCAGGGCAGCCAGTGTTCCAAGGAGCCAGACCACGGACAGTCCCCCACCTCAAAAGCACAAAAAGTTGGTCAGTGCCTGGCAGGAGAGAGGCAAAACATCTACCACCAAAGCCTCTCCCAGAGGTACAGTTGGGAGTGGGAAGACAGCTGCGCCACCATCCAAGGTGGGGAAGTGGCACAGAAAAACAGGCAAGTCGGTGAAAACGTGCACGGCGGGCAAGACCGCCACCAGCACCGCTGCCAAGGACACCGCCGCCACAAGCACCGCTGCCAAGGACACCACCGCCACCAGCACCGCTGCCAAGGACACTGCCGCCACAAGCACCGCTGCCAAGGACACCGCCACCACAAGCACTGCTGAACAGGACACCGCCACCACCAGAACCGCTTCCAAGGACACCGCCGCCACTAGCACCGCTGAACAGGACACCGCTGCCACCAGCACCGCTGAACAGGACACCGCCACCAGCAGCACCGCTGCCAAGGACACCACTGCCACCAGCACCGCTGAACAGGACACCGCCGCCACCCGCACTGCAGGCCAATGAGCGCCAAAGCTTCCAACGCTACTGAGGCCGCCACGAGCAGTATGAATCACTCTGGGCACAAGGCCCCCTCCAGAACCAGTGGAGATTTACATCCACTACCTCTGTCCTTGGCAGGGTGAAGCACTCTGGGCACCAAGCCCCCTCCAGAACCAGTGGAGATTTACATCCACTACCTCTGTCCTTGGCAGGATGACGCACTCTGGGCACAAAGCCCACTCCAGAACCAGTGGAGTATCACATCCACTACCTCAGTCCTTGGCAGGATGAAGCACTCTGGGCACAAAGCCCCCTCCAGAATCAGTGGAGTAAGGCATCCACTACCTCAGTCCTTGGCAGGATGAAGCACTCTGGGCACAAGGCCCCCTCCAGAACCAGTGGAGTAAGGCATCCACTTGAGAGACTGTGACTTGGCACTCCCCAGGATAAAGCAGTGGGCAACCCACCCACTGGAAAGACTTGTGAGACTGTGGCTTTACACTCCCCAGGATGCAGCAGTGGGCAACCCACCCACTGGAAAGACTTGTGAGACTGTGGCTTTGCACTCCCCAGGATGCAGCAGTGGGCAACCCACCCACTGGAAAGACTTGAGAGACTGTGGCTTTGCACTCCCCAGGATAAAGCAGTGGGCAACCCACCCACTGTAAAGACTTGTGAGACTGTGGCTTTGCACTCCCCAGGATACATCAATGGGCATGGAGCCCCCTTGTGGATCTGGCGTTGTGCACTCATCCGGCTGAGGTGCCCCCCCTTCCCTTCCCCCTGAGGTGCCTGTTGTATTTCTATCTGATACCCCAGCAGTGTTCTTTCCGTTTTGTTTGGGTATTGAGTGTGGGCCTCGCCCATGCATTTTGGGCCCAGTGGTCCACGGACTATGATGGTGGAATACCTTGGACTTGTATTCTTGGTGCATATATTTGTTTATAGTGTAAATATATATACATATATTTTTGATTACTGCATTTGAATAGATTACAAACCTTCTACTCATTTCCTTTTGTTCTTGCATACTTCCAGGGGGGTTTGGGGGTTGTAAATGTAATGTATCTACATGTACTTATGTGTGTGTTGTAGTGGGTGAGGGTGGGAGTGTTGTGTGTTGGGTGTGTGTGTGTCACTCTTTTTTCCCTCCCCCTCCCCTGTGTCGTAGGTGCAGTACTCACCGTGGTCTTCGCCGCCGTCTTTGTTGTTCCTGGTAGAGGAGCAGGAAGATAAAGGCTGGGAGTATCTGGAGCTCGGGTTCCATGGCGTCCTGGTTCCTCGTGGGATGTGTAGAGGTGAGCGTTTTCCCTTCCAAGTCCTGTTTCTGCTGTGTTTTTGTTTGCGGTGAATCCGCCCCAGAAAAGGTGTCGGATTGGCCTGTTGTAATACAGTGGGCAGAACCTTGTCTTCCACCTGTCTGTTGGTGGTTACCGCCACGGTGTTTGTTTGTACCGCTGTGGCAGTCAGAGTGTTAAAGTGGCTGTTTATGTTGGCGGTTTCCGCCATGGTCGTGATTCCATTTTTTTTACCGCCGGCCTGTTGCCGGTTTTACCGCTGCTTTAACACCGACCGCCAGGGTTGTAATGACCCCCTTTATCCTAACATGCCCCGACTCTTGCAATGCCATTGATTCTGGTTCCTTAAAAAAAAAAAAATACATTGTCTTGTTCAAAAGGTCTCAGAATAAGTAAGCAAAAACATGTCACCCTTATCAAATGCATGACCACAAGAATCCCTTAGTAGACTCCATTCAAAGTCATAATGGCTGTAACAGCCTTTGGGTGTTTCCCTAGGTGACTGGAAGGGTGGGGCCACTTTTGTTACTGAGGGCTGGTTTTGTAGCAGTGCAGCCGTGTTAAAAGCACTGCAAAGTTCCTTGTGTAGCCAACAGATTTCATGCAAAAATGTAAGTGCCAAGATAACAGTGATTAACGTACCTGCTATAGAGAGCGAACTGGGTTTTGTCTACTGGCAGTTTTGACTCATCTAAGATATCACAGAGGGTTAATATGCCTGCTGCAAAGAACACATACTAGGCAGATCACAGGACAGTATTTTATGTGTAGAGCTCAGTGGTATACTGCTTGTGTCACAGAGCTCCTTTTGTTACTGTGCAGCTCACAAGTTACAATCATAATTTAGCACAGTGAGCTATGAACTGCTATCAAACAGCTGCATGCAAACTGCATGGTACAGGTTAGAAAGGTGTGTTTCTTTCCACTCTTTGAATATCCTAATTTTTCTAATTTTTCTAAGAATGGTTTGTTTGGGTAGAAATATGTTGTTGCTAGTAAAGTCAACCCTAACCACTGTGTTACATTCTGAATACTGAGATTATGCTTCACCAGACCAAGCGCTCTTGAAAAATACCTACCAGTATGGAAGACGTGAATCCTACACCTTGTAGTCCACTTTGTCAACATTTTCTATATACTGATTTACACATGTATGTTCATTGTCTGTGGCCTACGCTGGTAAGAGAGGCACTATAAAATAAATGAAATATAGGTGAGAGCAGGGCTAAGGAGAGATAAGATGTACTGTTAGATGGTGAAAGTGAGGGAATCATTGAAGAACCCAAATAAAGATTGCTGAATCCTGGTGCACTGTAAGGTCATCGTTACTATGCTTTCAAAATGAATACAGTTGAATGTATAAGGAAAAATGTGTTGGAGAATGCACAGCTTTTGCCATTTGTTTCCAAGTTTTCCTGGGGAGTGGTTAACCCACCAAGCCCCATTATAGTGGTGAGGCTCACTTGCTCTGCACTTCATGGGGGCTGGTCTGACTACATTTGCCAGAACTGCTTTGGGATCCCAGTCTGGCCTAACTCTATTGTCTCTCAGTAGGTGTCACAGTGACATGTTTGCTTCATTCATGAAGCATATTAAGGCCAAGGCCTCAATGGTGAATATCCACCATTTGACATTTGAAATTATCCATGAAATGTGAATCATTTGAAGAAGAAGCTATTGAAATTTAATTTTTTTTAAAACCTTTAATTGTGAACCCTATTCTGTGAACAAAGAATAGTGTTCACCATTAAAAAACAAATTCTAACAGTTTACATACCCCATCTGATTAGACTCTAACCTCTCCTTTCCTCTTATTACAAACTTTGTTTACAAGATGGTGACATAGGAATATCTGAAGACCCCTAACCAATTCGGGAATTGCATGTAATAACTTTATGAATATTGATATCATACAAAGAAGTATATTGAAGTGGTAAGAAGTATATGAATTTGGGGGCTGTGCAGACTTGCCCCAGACCCCAAGGACCACCACCTCCCTGGGGCTATATTATAAAAGTTGTTGGGGGACCACGTGGTCCCCAGGCCCAGTGGAAAACCACCTCCCCTAGCCAATTTTATTTTTAAAACTATAGAGGGGGGACACACGGCCTTCCTCCTGGTGCCATTTATGGCCCTGGGGACTGCCACCCCCTCAGGTCTGGCTCCTGCTACCTCCCCAAGGTGCCCACGCTCAGGGGATTGCTGTTTGCTTTTGGTTGCTGGAAGCTGTGACAGCTCCCACCAAGCAAAAGCAAACACTCCGCTTTCAGTAAACGGGAGCTGTAAAAATGCTCCAGCCTGCTGGAAGTGGTGATTTCATCTCTTTCCCTGCCTGCAGCCATGCTAGCAGGGAAAGACATGAAAGTATTGCTCCAGCACGCAGGGAGCTGCATTTTCAGCAGCTGCTGCGTGCAGAAGCAATGCCGTATGGCGCAGGAGTTGAGTAGCCAGCTGGGGCCATGGGTGCCTTGATGCTCCCCCCCCCCCCCACGATCCCTGAAAGATAAAAAAATAATGAATCCTGCCCTGGGTATCTCTGCTGGATAAATACACAGAGCAGGATTAATTCTGGCACAAAGATAATTTTACTGAAATTAAACCTCAACGGCAAGTATTCACAGATTAAAAACAAAGTAGGTGCCCAAATTGAAGCTCCACTTCTGTAAAGTACTAAGCATCTTAAGTTTGGCACATGGCCAACGCAAATCAAGTGTGTTTTCATTTCCACTGTGAAAAGTTATCTATACTCTTTGATGGAGGTGCTTGCATACTTGCTTTTTTCAAGTGCAATATCTCATGTAGTGACTGTCATGAGTGGGTTCTTTCTTGTTCCCGGGACCTGACTCACCTGGGGAAAAAAATGAAAAGTAAGTGCAGGAGAATGAGCTTCCTTTTTCTTTATCCATGGCAAAATGTGCGAATATTCATGAATTTCCCTGTGAATTTTGAAAAATTGTTTTTTAGCCCTGGTAGGGTCCGAATGGGACTCCTGGACCAAGGCTAGGGGCTCAGGGTTTCCCTACCCTGGCCCCTTTTCTTTTTTCTGCTTTTTTGTGGAACTTAACTGAAGCTGATTCCCAAAATGGCTTCCAACACTTCCTGGTTGAACTACTGACAGCCAATAAAATCTCAGCACAAGATAGGGACTATTCGCAAAGTTGTTGTGGCCTTAGATACACAAATTCGAATTTCCTTTAATGTCTCAAAAACTACTGAACATATTACACCAAATAAGAAAATGTGTGACCTGTGGCCCAAAAGCCACCTTTCGGACAAATTTGGTATAATTCTGTCAGCGGTTCGGGCTGCAAGCATGTCTAAAGAGTCTATGTGAGTTAACACTTTTTTTTTTACTCAGCCCCCGCTTGACGGATCACCCCCAAAACTTCCCATCCACAACAAGACTCAACTTCACACTTTTTTTTTTAAAGAAAATGTCATCAAGATTCATCAAATAGCACCAAAGATATAGCCAAGTCAAAAAACACTTTTTGTATGGAAACTAGGTCATAACTAAAACTACCTACTGGCGACCGCCACTAAGGTATTTATATATATGTGTGTGTGTGTATATATATATATATATATATATATATATATATATATATATATATGCATATATATATATATATATATATATATACATACATATAATATATATATATATATATATATATATATATATATATATTATATATCATATTTTATATATGTATTCCAAGTATGGCCCACAATGCTGTAACCGCGCGATCCCAAGCGTTAGCAGTGCTGCACCTCGCTCACCAGTGCGTAAAATGCACACTCTTCTCTGTCCTTCCATAAAGACTGAAGATCAGCACTCCAACAGCATTTTCACCTTATTTAATAGTCCATCAGCGATTCAATTAAATGCAAAAGAATGCGTTTCGGCTGTGCAGAGCCATGGTCACCATTCCATAATACTGTTGCTGACTTCATTTCATTAGCAATAACAATGGACTTACATTATTACTACAAAGCGGTCGCCATCTTGAAAGTACACTTAACTCAATAATAAACCATTATACTATAATTCACTGCTACCTGTATTTGAATATTATTGAATGACTTTCATAGATTTTTTTATTCACATCATATACGTTTGTGTTACTTATATTCACCAATTCTCTAGTACAAATTGTTGACCATAGTATTAACATACATTTCATTACTAATTCCCCAGTGGGTAAACTGATTACTTTTTTTATTTTCTTCTCCTATAAAAAGTTTTTTCTCAATTACACCAATTCAAAATCCCAGGGAAAGACTTAATATACCTCTTCGAATGATATGTCTCAACATACTATTTTAGGATTGGGAACTCCTAGGGGTTAAAGCCTTTATTCATTTGTCCTCTCTAAATGTGGTGAGCTAACCCTAGAGAAGTAAAATCATTTTTTCACCCTCTCACACTAAGTTAGCACTTGTCCACTTCTACTAATCTTTTTATTGACAGATTTCACTAGATTCATGTTTCACCACAAACTAGATAACTCCTCATCGTCATTCATACGCAGCAATTCTTTAGTATCCATCTCCAATATAAGGGTGGCCTCTTATCTCCTCGGCTGCTCTTCTCTATTTAAGCCTCTCCAATTCTTTGGTATATGGATTAATCCACTGTACACAGATTAAATTTACCTAAATTTAGTTTTTTACAATTGTAGTGGACACAATTTGGACCTGATTGCAAGGTGCTAGTGTCTCCCTCAGTGTTTTAGTGCACAGATTCCTCCTTTTGACAGCAATAGGAAGCTGTGTGTGGATACACTCCCAGACTCCAGGTCAAACATACAGTAGGAATGGGTTCAGGAAATGTTATTTCCTATTTTGATATGAAAACTGGTAATAGCACAGTGGACAGCACTCCAGGTCAAACACAGGAATGGGTTCATGAAATGTTATTTCCTATTTTGATATGAAAACTGGTAATAGCACAATGGACAGCAGGAACTAATTGCATATTAGAATATCAGCACAGATAATGTGCTACAAGACTATCATAACAAAGATATTGACAACCAAAATATAATTCGGGTAAATAGATATTAATAAATATACTATTTGTGCCTCATTACGAGTTTGGCAGTCTGATGGCAAGCCCGCCGTGGTTGCGGCCGCCATGTTGACGGTCAAACAGACCAATATATTACGAGTTACACAGCCAAGACTGCCAAAAGACAGCTACAATCCTGACAACACCAGGACTCTGGAGTGCGGGAAAGAGGCGGTTGCACCACCAGTACCGCCAGCCCGTCACAAATCCATTGAACCTACCCACAAATCACAATAATGGTTCTTCCATGGCGGAAAGCAAATGGCGGTGGGGAACACTGCGGTCACCACAGTAATACACAACACCATATTGGATAGTTTGAATTCCAAACAGCTGATACACATCCACACAACCAACACACCTGCAAACTGCACTATAAAATACACCTCTTCACAGCCAACAATCCGTTGCAACCAGAACGCCACACACAGTAGGATAGTGGTTGCAAATATAAATGTAGAACCATAGAATTAGCACTCCTCCACACTTCACAAACCACTCATCCCACACCCGCACAATATACACAACACACAAATTAGTACCCTACACATCAGACGCCAACTATCACCCACTCACAACACAGCACCCACAACTCATCACCCGTTTTCATCACCTTTTTGTGTTGTCCACCACCACCATGTCCCCACAAAAACATCACTGTTTCACTGACGATGAGTTGAGGGTCATGGGGGACGCATTCATCAGGGTAGGGCAACAACTATTTGGAGCCCATGTCCAGTAAACTTCTATCTCCAGGAAAATGGAGATGTGGCAAAGAATAGTTGACAGGGTGAATTCAGTTGGCAGCTATCCACGCACAAGGGAGGATATCAGGAAGGAGTGGAACGACCTCAGGGGAAAGGTCTGTTCCATGGCAACCAGGCACCAGCTGGCGGTCATCAAGATTGGCGGTGGGCCCCCGCCCCCCCCAACAATCTCATCATGGGAGGAGAAGGACATCATGCATCCTGAGGACTTCAAAGGAATACCTGGGGGAATGGAATCGGGTTAGTCACAACAACAAAAATGGCAACCAAAAGCTTTGTCTTGCATGCTTACTGATCACCTTTTAATAGCAACAGCCAACCCACTCATCTCACCTGTGTCTAAGTGTCCGAATACCCCTGTCTGGCATCCCACTTGTCAACTAAACTCACCTGGGGCCACAGTGTCTGTGGATAGTGTGGGTAGTACAAGGACTGACAGCACTACAACTCCCAGCATGCACCGTTCCACCTTTAAGAAAACCAAAACAGTATACCACAATGACAATTGCCTTGCATGTGAACTCAACAATCGACTAAACCCACCTCTATGCTTCACAATTGTACAGTCTGTGGCAGTGATAGCAACACTATGGGCATCTGACAGTACAATACCACCAACACACAGCTACAGCTGTGTCCTCAGCTAAACTGGCCCTACTACCTCCCATCACCTATTGAAATATGCTCACCTTGGGGGAACACACATATATGCATTGTGTAACCCCACACATATGGGCAGGAGAAATGTTTACTCCTAAATCGATGGACAGGCCAATATCCACTTTTCATCAACAGCTCCTTCGAGTCCGCCACCTTCCTTGAGAGCTGGAAACACGCTGAGATCAACATCCTCCTCAAAAAACCCAAGGCAGACCCAAAGGACCTCAAGAACTTCCAGCCTATCTCCCTGCTCCCTTTCCCAGCAAACGTCACTGAGAAGGCTGTCAACAGACAACTAACCCACTTCTTCAAGGAGAACTGCACCCTGGACCCTTCCCAATCTGGATTCCACAGCAACCCCTGTACCAAAACCACCCTCATCGCTGCCACCGACGACATCAGAACCATACTTGACAGCGGCGAAACAGCGGCCCTCATCCTCCTGGACCTCTCTGCCGCTTTTGATAGTGTCTGCCACCATACCCTATGCTTACTCCTCAGCAATGCAGGAATCTGTGACAGAGCCCTGGACTGGGTCACCTCCTATCTCACTGGTGGAACCCAGAGAGTCCGCCTCCTCTCATTCTGGTTGGAGGCCACAGAAATCATCTGCAGCATACCCCAGGGTTTGTCCCTCAGCCTGACCCTCTTCAATATCCACGTGGCCCGCTTACTAACATTGCCCGATCCCACAACCTCAACATCATCTCATACGCCGACGACACCCAGCTGATCCTCTCCCTCACCAAGGACTCCACCAAGACCAACCTCCACAAAAGAATGAAGGCCTTCGCCGAGTGGATGAAAAGCAGCTGCCTGAAACTCAATTCTGACAAGACGGAAGTCCTCATCTTCGGTTCCACCCCCTCTGCATGGGATGACTCCTGGTGGCCTGCCACTCTCGGAGACGCTCCGACTCCCACCGACCACGCATGCAACCTAGGATTCATCTTGGACTCCTCATTATCTATGACCCAGCAAGTTAACGCCATCTCCTCCTCATGCTTCAACACCCTCTGCATGCTCCGAAAGATCTACAAATGGATACCCACCGAAACCAGCAGAACAGTCACCCAAGCCCTCGTAAGCAGCAAACTGGACTATGGCAATGTCCTCTATGCAGGAACCACAGCCAAACTCTAGAAGCAGCTACAATGCATCCAGAACGCCTTCGCATGCCTCATCCTGGACATCCCCCGCCACTGCCACATCACAAACCACCTGAGAAACCTGCACTGGCTCCCAGTCAACAAGCGAATCATCTTCAAACTCCTCACCCACGCTCACAAAGCACTGCACAACACCGGACCAGAATACTTCAACAGACGGCTCTCCTTTTACACCCTGACCTGGCATCTCTCCCCTGCCGACCTCGCCCTCGCAACTGTCCCATGCGTCCGCAGAACTACAACCGGTGGTAGATCATTCTTGCACCTCACTGCCAAAACGTGGAGCACTCTTCCTACCCACCTGCGCCAGACCAAAGATCTCCTTACCTTCAGGAAACTTCTAAAGACCTGGCCGTTCGAGCAGTAGCAGCACCTCCCCCCATCTCCCCCTTCCTCAGTGCCTTGAGACCCTCACGGGTGAATAGTGAGCTTTAGAAATTCCTAATTGATTTCTAGGGATACACCTGGCCAGGACAGCATCCCCCATGTCTTGGGAGCTTACCATCAGTCCCAAGGCATGATGGGCCAGGTACTTGATGGGGGACATCAAGCAACTGCAGAGGAACAACCACCAGGAAGCCATGCAAAAGTGGGAGGCCCTCAATGCCAACATGGCCTCCCTAACAGGGGTGCTGAGAGACATTAACACCACCCCAAATAGGGTATGTCCACAACACCAGACCGCTTCCATTGGCCATGTAGCATCAGCCCCTTCTACACCTGTGGCAGCCAGTGGAATGGAGGCTCTGCCAGGGGAAGGACTTGCCTCAGACACCCCTGCCTCTGTAGCTCAAGACCCCCTGCAAACATGGACATCCACCCAAACAACCAGAAGGAACAGATGCCAATTCTACAACCACTGCCAGGGAGTGATCCTCTACTGATTTGTTCCCCTTCTGTGCCACTGATACACTCTGTTGACTCTTCAAGGATAGGAGGGCACTGGACTTGAGACTCTAAATGTAGCAGCTACGTTGATGAGTACATCCACGATGACTGAACCCTTTACTGTTTGCACTTCATTGCTTTGATCCCATTCGTAATATTTTCCTCTGCCTTTGTAAATAAATATAACTAAACCATAGCAATGTTTGAGAGTCATGTCTCATCTATTTTGAAAAGTTAACTGTGAAATTTCTTGCTAACACAGGATCTACACAAACACACTCATCTCACCTGTGTCTAACTGTCCGAATACCCCTGTCTGGCATCCCACTTGTCAACTAAACTCACCTGGGGCCACAGTGTCTGTGGATAGTGTGGGTAGTACAAGGACTGACAGCACTACAACTCCCAGCATGCACCGTTCCACCTTTAAGAAAACCAAAACAGTATACCACAATGACAATTGCCTTGCATGTGAACTCAACAATCGACTAAACCCACCTCTATGCTTCACAATTGTACAGTCTGTGGCAGTGATAGCAACACTATGGGCATCTGACAGTACAATACCACCAACACACAGCTACAGCTGTGTCCTCAGCTAAACTGGCCCTACTACCTCCCATCACCTATTGAAATATGCTCACCTTGGGGGAACACACATATATGCATTGTGTAACCCCACACATATGGGCAGGAGAAATGTTTACTCCTAAATCGATGGACAGGCCAATATCCACTTTTCATCAACAGCTCCTTCGAGTCCGCCACCTTCCTTGAGAGCTGGAAACACGCTGAGATCAACATCCTCCTCAAAAAACCCAAGGCAGACCCAAAGGACCTCAAGAACTTCCAGCCTATCTCCCTGCTCCCTTTCCCAGCAAACGTCACTGAGAAGGCTGTCAACAGACAACTAACCCACTTCTTCAAGGAGAACTGCACCCTGGACCCTTCCCAATCTGGATTCCACAGCAACCCCTGTACCAAAACCACCCTCATCGCCGCCACCGACGACATCAGAACCATACTTGACAGCGGCGAAACAGCGGCCCTCATCCTCCTGGACCTCTCTGCCGCTTTTGATAGTGTCTGCCACCATACCCTATGCTTACTCCTCAGCAATGCAGGAATCTGTGACAGAGCCCTGGACTGGGTCACCTCCTATCTCACTGGTGGAACCCAGAGAGTCCGCCTCCTCTCATTCTGGTTGGAGGCCACAGAAATCATCTGCAGCATACCCCAGGGTTTGTCCCTCAGCCTGACCCTCTTCAATATCCACGTGGCCCGCTTACTAACATTGCCCGATCCCACAACCTCAACATCATCTCATACGCCGACGACACCCAGCTGATCCTCTCCCTCACCAAGGACTCCACCAAGACCAACCTCCACAAAAGAATGAAGGCCTTCGCCGAGTGGATGAAAAGCAGCTGCCTGAAACTCAATTCTGACAAGACGGAAGTCCTCATCTTCGGTTCCACCCCCTCTGCATGGGATGACTCCTGGTGGCCTGCCACTCTCGGAGACGCTCCGACTCCCACCGACCACGCATGCAACCTAGGATTCATCTTGGACTCCTCATTATCTATGACCCAGCAAGTTAACGCCATCTCCTCCTCATGCTTCAACACCCTCTGCATGCTCCGAAAGATCTACAAATGGATACCCACCGAAACCAGCAGAACAGTCACCCAAGCCCTCGTAAGCAGCAAACTGGACTATGGCAATGTCCTCTATGCAGGAACCACAGCCAAACTCTAGAAGCAGCTACAATGCATCCAGAACGCCTTCGCATGCCTCATCCTGGACATCCCCCGCCACTGCCACATCACAAACCACCTGAGAAACCTGCACTGGCTCCCAGTCAACAAGCGAATCATCTTCAAACTCCTCACCCACGCTCACAAAGCACTGCACAACACCGGACCAGAATACTTCAACAGACGGCTCTCCTTTTACACCCTGACCTGGCATCTCTCCCCTGCCGACCTCGCCCTCGCAACTGTCCCATGCGTCCGCAGAACTACAACCGGTGGTAGATCATTCTTGCACCTCACTGCCAAAACGTGGAACACTCTTCCTACCCACCTGCGCCAGACCAAAGATCTCCTTACCTTCAGGAAACTTCTAAAGACCTGGCCGTTCGAGCAGTAGCAGCACCTCCCCCCATCTCCCCCTTCCTCAGTGCCTTGAGACCCTCACGGGTGAATAGTGAGCTTTAGAAATTCCTAATTGATTTCTAGGGATACACCTGGCCAGGACAGCATCCCCCATGTCTTGGGAGCTTACCATCAGTCCCAAGGCATGATGGGCCAGGTACTTGATGGGGGACATCAAGCAACTGCAGAGGAACAACCACCAGGAAGCCATGCAAAAGTGGGAGGCCCTCAATGCCAACATGGCCTCCCTAACAGGGGTGCTGAGAGACATTAACACCACCCCAAATAGGGTATGTCCACAACACCAGACCGCTTCCATTGGCCATGTAGCATCAGCCCCTTCTACACCTGTGGCAGCCAGTGGAATGGAGGCTCTGCCAGGGGAAGGACTTGCCTCAGACACCCCTGCCTCTGTAGCTCAAGACCCCCTGCAAACATGGACATCCACCCAAACAACCAGAAGGAACAGATGCCAATTCTACAACCACTGCCAGGAGTGATCCTCTACTGATTTGTTCCCCTTCTGTGCCACTGATACACTCTGTTGACTCTTCAAGGATAGGAGGGCACTGGACTTGAGACTCTAAATGTAGCAGCTACGTTGATGAGTACATCCACGATGACTGAACCCTTTACTGTTTGCACTTCATTGCTTTGATCCCATTCGTAATATTTTCCTCTGCCTTTGTAAATAAATATAACTAAACCATAGCAATGTTTGAGAGTCATGTCTCATCTATTTTGAAAAGTTAACTGTGAAATTTCTTGCTAACACAGGATCTACACAAATGTAGCCAATGTGGAAAGGGACAGGTCACATGTGCTGTTGATTCTGGGTTCAATGCATACACAGTGATACAAGTGGACAATCATCAATCCCCATTTATAGCACAGTGCTGCACAAAGGCTGACCACATGTCAGTGATCATACAGTGAAGTACATCTTCACAATTATGTGCTTCAGCAGAGGTGGTGTTAACTAACATCCCACCGACCACTGTAGTAAGGGACACGTCAGACTTTGTATATCCGAATAGGCAAACAGATTGCCGCAATGTGTCATCAGCTAATCCCTTATCACATACCCATACCAGACCTACCAAATGAACATGCCCCCTAATACAGACAGAGGTCAGTACAACTGCCCTCAGTCAGGGAGCCTTCGACTTACCATGGCCAGGTATCTGTAGGCATGCTACTCACCTATGTCAGTCTTCACACACATGCACAATGGCACCACAGGGCAGAGTAGGAGTCTCTACAGAGATTCTAGGTGCTGGCAGTGAGAAGTCTTTGCTGTTCCTGAGACTTCAAACAACAGGAAGCAAGTTCTAAATCAAGCTCTTGGAGAGTTCTTCACAAGAAGGAAGGCAACACAAAGTCCAGTCTTTGCCCTCTAGCACAGGCAGAAGGAGCAACTGCAGGAGGGCTCCACAAAGCACAGTCTCAGCTCTTCAGCTCTTCTCCATGCAGAGGTTCCTCTTGGTTTCCAGAAGTGTTCTAAAGTCTATGGTTTTGGGTGCCCTTCTTATAGCCATTTTGCCCTTTGAAGTAGGCCTACTTCAAAGGAAAGTCTCTCTTGATTGTGAAATCCTGCCTTGCCCAGCCCAGGCCAGTCCCCAGACACACACCAGGGGGTTGGAGACTGCATTGTGTGAGGGCAGGCACAGCCCTTTCAGGTGTGAGTGACCACTCTTCCCCTCCCTCCTAGCACAGATGGCTCATCAGGAAATGCAGACTACACCCCAGCTCCCTTTGTGTCACTGTCTAGTGAGAGGTGCAAACAGCCCAACTGTCAAATTGACCCAGACAGGGAATCCACAGGCAGAGTCACAGAAATGGCTTAAGCAAGAAAATGCTCACTTTCTAAAAGTGGAATTTTCAAACACACAATCTTAAAATCAACTTCACTAAAAGATGTATTTTTAAATTGTGAGCTCAGAGACCCCAAGCTCCACATGTCTATCAGCTCCCAAAGTGAATCTACACTTTAATCACATTTAAAGGTAGCCCCTGTGTTAACCTATGAGAGGGACAGGCCTTGCAACAGTGAAAAACGAATTTAGCAATATTTCACTGTCAGGACATATAAAACACATTACTATGGGGGTCATTCTGACCCTGGCGGTAGACTACCGCCAGGGCCAACGACCGCGGATGCACCGCCAACAGGCTGGCGGTGCATCCATGGGCATTCTGACCGCGGTCAGAAACGGAAAACCGGCGGTGTCCCGCCGGTTTCCCGCTGCCCTGGGGAATCCTCCATGGCGGCGCTGCAGCCAGCGCCGCCATGGGGATTCCGACCCCCTTACCGCCAGCCTGGCTCTGGCGGTTTTGACCGCCAGAACCTGGCTGGTGGTAACGGGTGTTGCGGGGCCCCTGGCATGGGCACTGCAGGGGCCCCGACCAAGATTTTCAGTGTCTGCCAAGCAGACACTGAAAATCGCGACGGGTGCAACTGCACCCGTCGCACCCCTTCCACTCCGCCGGCTCCATTCGGAGCCGGCATCCTCATGGAAGGGGGTTTCCCGCTGGGCTGGCGGGCGGCCTTCTGGCGGTCACCCGCCAGCCCAGCGGGAAACTCAGAATAACCGCGGCGGTCTTTTGACTCCCGCTCCCGCCGCCCGCCAAGCTCAGAATGACCCCCTATATGTCCTACATTAACCATACACTGCACCCTGCCCTTGGGGCTATATAGAGCCTACCTTAGGAGTGCCTTACATGTAATTAAAGTGAATGTTTAGGCTTGGCAGGTGGGCGCACTTGCCAAGTCGAATTTACAGTTTAAAACTGAATGCACAGCCACTGCAGTGGCAGGTCTGAGACATGATTCCTGGGTTACTTATGTGGGTGGTACAACCAGTGCTGCAGGCCCACTAGTAGCATTTGATTTACAGGCAATGGGCAGCTCTAGTGCACTGTACTAGGGACTTACTAATAAATCAAATATGCCAATCATGGATAAACCAATTACATACACATTTTGTATAGGAGCACTTGCACTTTAGCACTGGTTAGCAGTGGTAAGGTGCCCAGAGTAACAAAAACAGCAAAATCAGAGTCCAGTACAAATCAACAACTTGGGAAACAGAGGCAAAAAGTTAAGGGAGACCACACCAATGATGAAAAGTCTAACATCCACTAAACAGACTACCTGGACATTTATGGAGTGGAAGTTTTTCCTGTCCTGAAACACCTGTTCATTGCCATGTGGGAGAACCAGGGCTATCTGGGTATCATCTCTGGCTCCCACAACATGTGGGATGTGTGCCAATCAACAAAAATCGGCCTTCACATGGTCAAAATCCTCACATTTTGGAAATCTGATGTAACTGTTCAGGTGTTTCAACAATGCAAACAGTTCATCCTTCAAAAACAGACTGAACATAAGCTGGGACAACCCTGCTGTTAGGGCCACTGTAGTTTGTAAGGAGCCTGTGGCCAGGATGTGTAGCACTGACATGACTTTTACAATGGGTGGTATGCTACTTGAATGACTAATAGAAGGCATCAGATCTGGCACCAACTGACGACAGAGATCCATGATTGTCTGCCTATACAGGCGATAGATCTGAATGACATGTTGATCCTCCATGGTCTGCAGGTCTGCTAGTGGACGGTACACTGGAGGTTGTCTGCCCATTCTCTTTCCAGAATAACTATGTGTGAGGAAATGGGAGGGTATGTCTATCAGTCAATGTATCCCTTGTAAGTCTCAAAATACCTATGCCTCACATAATGATCAGACATGCCATATGATACAGTAAAATCATGGTACACAGCACATACCTAAGGCAATAATGGCTCATTAGTGAAATCTCATCTTCTTCCCTCAATTTTAACATGGAAAGGTCAACGCATGCCTCAGCAAGTCTCTGTGATATTGACATCTGACTATGTCATTAAAAAGCCACAAAAACTATTTTTCCAATTGCCAAGAGGGTGTTGACTGTGCCACTAAACATACATTACTTCTATTTTATCAACATGACAGTATGTTTCTTTCTGACAATTCATACATGATTGGTCAATGCCAGCACTAAAGACTATGCAGTAGTTATGTTTCCCACTGTGTGACACATCATTAAATACACTTTTCAGAGCATCTAAGGGACGTAAAATGGTGACTGCCTGACCTACTGTACTGGACAATAGGAAACAACCTGTGACTGCTGGTGGAAGTCGTCATGCCGGTAGCCGGATACTACTGTGGTGGACATTGCCATTGAAAAACATTGCTGCCTCTGGTCGTCAAGGGCCAATATTGATGGCCAGCGGCGGTGATGGTCTCTTATGTGATGGATGTGACCGCCATCTCATACTTCATATCTCGCTTAACTCCTTACACTGCTGCCAGCAAGACCTCAACAACCTGAGCTGCTTTGTAATGCCTCTGGGAGTAATCATGCCACATCCTACAGTTGATAGGGCCCCTGCCTTCTCACCTGAGGAGCTGGAGAAGCTGTTGGAGGGGGTCCTACCCCTGTATGAACAGCCCTATGGTGCACCAAAGGAGCAGGTAAGTGCACCATGTGCACATATGTCTCGTTAGCTTGACTATTCTTTGACATGCTAAACAAAGGCTGTTGCTGATGGCCAGTGCTCCTGATTGTGCCCTTAAGTATTTTGGGTGCTAAAGCTGTGTGAGAATGGTGACTTCCTGGGCATGTACTTATTTTTGGTGAGAGAGTTAGAGCCCAGAGCCATTGTGGAGAGTGCATAATGTATGTTCCCTGACCCACCTTGTGACTGTTGCACATGGTTACTGGAGGTTGCATGCCATACTCCGCCAGAAAAATCCCATCTTCATATGTGATTGGTGTCTGGTCATATGTGATAACATGACTGCTGGTTTTGTAGATGGATGTTGTCTGCCTGTCTCAAGCTCACATATGTCCTACCTGTATATGCTCTTTTGTCAGTGGAGAGGATGTACAAGACAGTCTGTGTTTGGCTTGCTGTACTAAGGTGTAAATAACTGTTTTTGTGTGCTACATGTGGACATGACATTCTTTATTGTCTGTGTCACTCATGCAAGTCAATCCCCATCAGAAGAATAGGATTTTGCATGCCATCCACAAGAAGGTGCGGACCCTAGGGGTCCACAGCTGGCGGAGTGCCCACTGTAGGAAGAGGTGGGAGGACTTGAGACGCTGGGCCTGGAAGACCACAGAGGCCCAGCTGGGGATGTCCTCCCAATGAGGACGGGGTGCCCGTCGGACCCTGACCCCGATAATGGCCCGCATTTAAGTACTGTGATAACACGTTTGACCCTTTAGCAGGTGTTTGAGTGATATAATAGAATGTTAGCTCTTTCAACAAGTGCAAAGTGTCACAGATCTCTGGAGAGCACATTGATGTACAGTAGCCAGGTGTTCACATACAAATGTATTTTGAAAACATGTTAGTCTACTATGATGTCCCCTCAGCACAATGGCACATAATGGTGGACATATGACTGTGTACAGCTTCTTCTACCCTGGTGATTGTTACTTCCCACCAACATGTCAATCCTTCCAAAGTCATAATGGTAAGTTGTATAGCCCCTCGCTATCTGTCCTCTGCAATGTCTCAAGATTCATGTATATTTGCAACACAGAGTCAGACATTTTGAAGTCATCTCTATTTTTCAAAGGGTTTCTGAGAAGTGACAGCATTGTGTGAGGATGTGATGTCCATCTGACATGTTACATGACATACAAAGTTTACATCTTCACATTGGTTGCAAGGTAATCCCCCTTGGTAAGTGAGGGATTTGTATAGACATTTGTGATGTCTCATCAGAGTAGACAATAAGTGTGTTGGATATCATTGAGGTGCTGCAACATTTCTATAGGCACACATATGTTGGTATCAGAGGTAGGAATGTAACTACCATGCTAGTGTTCTGATCATAGAAAGTGGCCACACAGCTTTGTCCGTAGGCACACTGTTGTAGGCATGATACATGGGCAATGATAGCCTACTCACAGTTATGGACCAGACGACAGTTATTTGTCAACATCATGTGTCAATGGAAAGGTCCAGTCATAATTCAACATTTGTTATATGTACCGTCAAGGATATGTCAAATGAGGTCAGGCTATTTTGGAGCCTCATGTTTGCCATGACACCTATTTGGTGCAGTTGTGGTAGTTCATATTCACCTAGGTTGTTAAGTGTGTCCAGGCTGTTGGTTTGCATCATGATTGGTGTAGCAGTCATGTTAGCATCATACGTTGGCTCTTGGATTCTTCCACAGACAGATGCCAGGCTTGCTATGTCTGATGTGTGGGTAGTGATGTCACTCAGTCGGTGGCCTCTTGATGGAATAATTGCTTAGTTACCTAGGTCTGGTTATTACCTTCCTGCACAGCATATTACTTCACTTGTTACATACACTTTATTGCCAACTTGTGATTGTGTGGAGGACTTTGGTCTGAGCTTACTTGGTCTTTACATGACTGAAAATTGTCTTTTTCTGGAGACCAAAGTCCTAGATGCCTATTTCCACATTGCATTTTCACTGCTTGGTACATCACAATTAGTGCATGTGTGTGTGACATATGTTCTTACTCCCATGTGTTCTTACTCCTTGACCTACATTTGACATATTTGACAATTTGAGGTGTTACTTGTTGGCATGTGTCCATATTAGTAGCAATGTGACATGAAGAAGGTATGGTTTGTTTGCACAAGCCTTGCTTGCCTTTACTTTCAACATGTGGCATTGCCTGGTACTTAACATCAGGGTAAAGTATTTGTGTGTTAAATATGTGTTTTGGATTAATGGAAAGCTAATTCACATTTCTGAACTATTGTTTGACTGGTGCATGACTATGTTGTTCTGGATAGAGAACCCATATCTAGTGGCATAGTCACCTTGTCATGGTATGGTCAGTGTGATTGGTCAACTTAAATCATGCTATTGTAGGTATCTGTTAGGTAGCTTTGCTGGTGTGTCACAATGTATATTATGAGGGACATACATTATATTTTGTTGTGATAATGGCACTATACTGGCACTTCCCGCAGGAGTTAGTGAACAGAATGTTATGAGACTTATGTGTAATGTATTATGGAAGTGTTACCTTGTGAATGTGATGACCCTACTTAGCTATCTATTTTGATCATCAGCACTAGCTGTGCCATCCAGGGACTGGCATGCCAGATCCATCAGAGCAATGCATTCCTGGAGGGCACTGGTAAGAGGAACACCATGTCAGAAACTAAACAAAATCAGAGAGTGAAGAAAAGGACTGGATCTCAGCCAACAAGGATACAATTGGAGGAACTGTGCCACAATTAGGAAGCCATATCAGTATCAATATTCTGATAGCCACTCTTACCATTATTTTCAGGGCTCTGACTGTAAAAGGGCAGAGGGAACTGGACAAACAGAGTATTGCAGAAAATACATATACACCAAGCAGAAAGGGAATCAGGATATGGAGCTGAGGTTAGTCTAAAGACAGAAGACAAAGGGGGTGATTCTGATTCTGGCG
This sequence comes from Pleurodeles waltl, assembly GCF_031143425.1. Taxonomy (NCBI): domain Eukaryota; kingdom Metazoa; phylum Chordata; class Amphibia; order Caudata; family Salamandridae; genus Pleurodeles; species Pleurodeles waltl. Next base: position 268,530,395 of record NC_090442.1, read on the forward strand.
GGCGGCGGAGGCCGCCCGCCAGAATTCCGCCCCCATTATACCGCTCCGCGGTCAGAAGACCACGGAGGGTATAATGAGTTTTTCCCTGGGCTGGCGGGCGGTCTCCAAAAGACCGCCCGCCAGCCCAGGGAAAAACTCCCTTCCCACGAGGATGCCGGCTCGTAATCGAGCCGGCGGAGTGGGAAGGTGCGACGGGTGCAGTGGCACCCGTCGCGTATTTCAGTGTCTGCAAGGCAGACACTGAAATACTTTGCGGGGCCCTCTTACGGGGGCCCCTGCCGTGCCCATGCCATTGGCATGGGCACGGCAGGGGCCCCCAGGGGCCCCGTGACCCCCCCTACCGCCATCCTGTTCATGGCGGCTTTCCCGCCATGAACAGGATGGCGGTAGGGGGGGTCAGAATCCTCATGGCGGCGGAGCGCGCTCCGCCGCCATGAAGGATTCCCCCGAGCAGCGGTAAGTCGCCGACTTGCCGCTTCTGACCGCGGCTGAACCGCCGCGGTCAGAATGCTCGTGGGAGCACCGCCAGCCTGTTGGCGGTGCTCCTGTGGTCGGTGGCCCTGGCGGCCACCGGCCGCCAGGGTCAGAATGACCCCCAAAGTGTCAGACTCCAAGACTTACTTCAAAAAGAAAAAAGTAGACATACTATCTAAAAAACATGTCCTGCAAACTATGGCTACTTCTGCAGAATGAGACTTGGCAACAGTGCATTTGAAAAGTGCAGAAAAAGTGACAATAGTGCACCAGACTCTTCAAGAGGTTCTGGTAGTGAATCAGAGTGCAGAATTTATACAGGTAGAAACTCCAGATGGACATGTAATACCCGGTCAATATCCGGCCTACAGAGATCATTTCAGGCTCTGGTCTCCACACTGACTGCAGCCAGTCACCCTTTGTCCTCCGTCCCCCTCTACCTTCCTCTGCCCAGTCCAAGTCCCCCCTTCCCTGACCCAACAAAAGCACACCAACAGACAGCCATTTATCCACCCCAACATCCAAGGGTAGCTCAGACAAACATAAGCACCACAAGACACACCACCAGCATGCACACAGACAACAACCACCTGCAGACACAGCAACAGTCACAACTTCCCCTGACACCTACCACTCCCAGCATCACAGACACAACACCTGCAGACACCACACCAACATTCAGTGATCTAGCCACCACACTTATCCTACCCGCAGACCCTCAGACATCCACCCCAATCACCACACCCACACCCACAGACACCACAACCACGTATATGCCTAGATGCAGCACATCTACCATACCTGCATTCACCACCCCAACAGAAAGCCACTCACCCACCACAGTATCTTCCAGCACCTCCACCACCCTCAGCCCAAGACACATAAATGCCCTCACTCACTCACCCAACAGACACCCACCACACACAAGCACACCTCCCACAAACACACACCCATGACTGCTATACATAAACTTCAAACAACCACTCCCTCACCCTCTACACCCAAACCCCCTTCTGATAACTGTCCCTGTGTGTCAGAAAATGTTTTCCTTTCCGAGTTTGACCTTTTCCCTACTCCTCCCCCACTGTGACACCCCTAAAATAACTATTACCCTCATCAAGGCCATCCCTTCCACTTCCAAGGCTTCGCCTACCCCACGGCCAGCACCCATGTTCCTCCCCCACCAAACATAAGTCCATCCCTCCCAAAAAGGTCCAACCCCTCCCAAACCAAAGCCTAAAGCCCCCTCCCAAGCCCAAACCCTCACCTCCCCCACATCCCCTCAAGAGTACCTGGGGTGCCTGCCTGCCCCTTGATGCCCCTACCTGTGGAATTTACATGGCAGTCAGGAGTCAAATAGGGGCACCATTATGTGCCTTTGGTGCTGGTCATCTGGGCTATAGATTGGCCTATGGCCTTAGACATTCCTATTTTTTGCAACTTTTCAAAACATTAAGGCCAAACAGTTACTGGTGTTTTGGTTAGATATTTGTCCTGTATTTCCTTTCCTAGTTTTGAGTTGTTCCTGCCTGTCACTGGTAGTGTGCCAAGATTTGTGTGTGTGCTGCTTGTGTTTCATGTATTGTTAGAGCAGTATGTGAGATTGTGTGCAGTGCTTTTGACCCCCAGGGATAGGGTGTGTGTTGTGTGATGGGTTATGTATACGTAGAAAAATATGTTGTTGTCATGCTATTGTGTTGTGTTTCTGTTGATATGTGTTTGTTGTTGTGCTGTGTGGCTGTGTGTGTTTTGACTGTTTAAGTCTGCGTGTATTGTACATGGCATAATAGGTTTGATGTGCTGTGTGTGTATTGTGTGTGTCAATTGCGAGGTTGTATGATGGTGTAATCGTGTGTGTTTCATCAAAGATGGTTGTTTGCTGTGTTGTATGTGTGTTGAGTCCCGGGCCAGTGTTGGTTGTGACTGTGTGACGTGTTCATATTTGTGTGGTTGTAGTGTTGTTGTGACCTGTTGGTATGTTGTATGGCAACGTGTGAGGCTGGGCCTGTGCTGTGTTGCAGTCCATAACTGTGTATTGTTGATGTCTGGTGTGTGTGTGCTGGCTGCAGTGTGTGTGTTGTGTATGCGTGGGTGTCTTTGATGCAGTATGTGAGTGTGTGTGTAACTGTACTGTTACATGTGTGTGCAGTCCTTGCACACTCCTCCCTATTGTATGTTGAGTAACTGTACAGAATTTAACAATTTACAAATGTAACAGTTGAGTGTGTGTACTTATGGTTGTCATCCTCGCTGGCAATGATTCTGTTCTCTTTCAGTGAGCAGGAGCAGCGCAATGACGTCTAATTATGGTTCCATGACAGCTCCGGATGTGTATGACTTCCTGGAGGTGAGTGTTTCCTTTTATACTGTTCATTTCCACCTGGGGTTCCGTGGTGGTTCTGTTGGCAGTGTGCAACCTTGTAATGAGTTCAGCAGAAACATGATCGACCACTGCCTGCTCTGAAAAAATAATTTTGTGAGCATTCACAAAGGGGAAGGGGTCCCATGGGGACCCCTTCCCATTTGCGAATGAGTTACCATCCACTTCAAGTGGATGGTAACTGCGAGTTGATTTGCGACCACTTTCGCGGTCACAAATCAACTCTACATCGCGGTGCGACTCGCAAATAGGAAGGGAACACCCCTTCCTATTTGCGAGTCTGAAACACATTTTGCAAGTCGGTACCGACTCGCAATATGTGTTTCTGCATCGCGTGAGGCCTTTTGCGCCTCGCAAACGGCGTTTTTCGCCGTTTACGAGGCGCAAAAGGCTACGTACATCTGGCCCTTAGTGTTCTTAGCTCCACTTCTATTAACCTTAGCAAGAAATATATTCACCAAGCTATATAGTTGTGAAGTTAAGTGTAGGAAACCTATACTTTTCTATATTTACTGACCTTGTTGATATTCTTGTAGAGCAATATTTCAAACTCAATATCCTAGTACTATCTTGACGGAATTATTGTCCTTGATTTTAGACTTTGGCACCAGAATTTCCACCCCCTCCATCACACCTCAGTAATAAGGGCCTATGTGTTTATTCATTCCTGTAGGCTAGGTCATATGTTATGTTTGCAGTACTGTATCTCGTAATTTCATTGAGGTGGGATCTTGGCTAAGAAAACAGTATAACAGTGGGTGCACTATGCAACAGAAATTTGATTGCAGTTGTCGCATTTGCAATTGCCAAGAGCTAATGCTATCACGTTAATTAAATTCAAGTGTTGCATTCATATTACAAATACACTTGTGAATATAGCAATCAAAGCTGATATGTGAGAACATATTATTGCTATCTTTATCTGAAAATATACCAATGCCTTTCTATAAAATAAATAATAAAACTTTCTTTTCGATATCTTAAATTTCATCCTCCTTGTTGTCTAGTAGTAAAGTGAACAATTAATTCTCCTCTACTGAATTATTTTGAAACCAAAATCAACATCTCTCTAGCGGGATCAGGCCTATTATTTCGTACTGAAGATATTTGAAAGGTTATATATTATGCCTGAAGCATTATCCCACAAAGGACTTCATTCACAGTCTCATGGAAAAAGTGAAATTCTGTATTAATTGCTGAATTTACATTACAGCATTAGTCCGAAGTGATTGAAATGAACATCAAGTGTTTACCACTGGCTAGTGTTAATCCCACACTAGAATATTACTGTGTAGGCAAGCTTTGTCACTAGTAGAGTATGTAAACAATTCCTGCATGTGCAGAAAACTCATGCCTGCACTGATTTTCCTCAAGCAGTTGGGGTATTGCCACACATATTTGGAATTTCTTCAACAGGAGAAGGCCCCAACTAACATAGTGAATTCCCTAGAAGACCTTGTGTTTCACAATTTGTTATTCTCATTTCCCACTCAGCTTCTATTAAAATCCGATATCAAAGTCAACACTAGATAAACTGCCTGTTACGCCCCAATTGTAGAGCAAGAAATAAGTGCAGAACTGTGCATTGGCCTGCCACTTGTGCCAGCGGGGACATGCCGGCATGCTTGAGGAAGAGTGATTTCACAGATCCTGAATTTCAAATCCTCTACGCTGTCCTTCTTAAGAGGAACCAGACAGCACTTTGCGGTGGCACTTATGAAGCAGAAAGAAGAGGGTTGAAAATGTGTCAGAACAAACTATGCCCAAGTGGTATATAAGGGGCCTTGGCATGTAAGACCACCATAACTCCCTTGCCACGTGCAGTGGCAGTGGAACAGTGTCCAATCCTGGCACTTCAGCCATGGGACTACAGGGTGCAGCATGTCACCAACAATCAGCCAGCGTCAGTGTTACAGAGCAGTAGCATAGCAACGGTGCCTTGTACCCTTAGGCAAACAAGGGAAATGGGCCCTCTCCAACTTTATTAGGAAGCAACTGATGTTTGCCATAATGCAAGGAAGGCCGACGGGCCCTCTGCCACTTTGTTGGGTAGCAAATCACCTCTTGTGCCCTAATGCAAGCAAGGAAAATGGGACTTCTGACACTTTGTTGGGTAGCATGTAACAAGTATTAATGGGGTGGGGTGAAGTTGGTCCCTGGCACCACTGAGGCCGGTTACCACCGTGAATGCTGCAGAGCGGGCCTCTCATGTGAACGATGTGTGTGGGTTTGCTCAAGTAGCACTGCCTCATAGAGGAATTCACTTAGACACACTAACAACACATGCTAACATTGCTTCATGTAATTATAAAGACGCTCGTGGAACACTTCACATTACATGTGATACACATGTATGTCATCGTGCGATGAGCAGTGCTTAATTTGTGCTTGTTGTTTCCGGTGTGGAGCACCCACACTTATTTTTGAGGGCTGGTACTTATTTATCTGCCTCAAGCATTTACTGTGAGCAAAGGACACGTATGGGAAAGACGGAAGAAGAGGAAAATGAAAAAGTATCACAATGGGAGAAACCAGAAAGCTGCAAGAGTGAGCTGAAGGGGCAGGAAGTGGCTTTAAATGGATTGACGAAGCCGGAGAAGGCTTCAGGATTAGCTGCCTCAGTGTTCCGTGTTCGCACATTTAATTGCAGTAGTCACGTGTTTAAGTGGAGGGCTTTTGGCACCAGCACTTTTTTTTGTTACAAATTAAGCACTGGCAACGAGACACCATGGAAAAGAGAAGTCCTTTCCTTCAACCTTTTCAAATGCACAGCTAAAGTGCGATGGGTAAGCAGGAATCACAATAAAATTTAACTGCTTCACGAATACGATTTAAGATTAAAAAAATTCAAGGTGAAAATGTATTTTTAGTATCATCAGTGAATTGCGAAATATCTTTTAATAGGCGCTGGTGCAGGAGTGTTTTGGACATTAGATGGCCACACTATAAGTGATTCGATGATTTAGTTTCTGTCCAGTGAGAGTTGTGGGTAGCATGGTGTGGCTTTTGTTATTATTGTATCCCCACCGTTGGTTGGCCATACTAGGATTTTCTCCTTTTTCTTTTACTTCAATGGCAGGACTTGGAGTTGGTACCATTGGCCTTGCGCAGAGCGTCAGAGACATGCCCTTGAGGAACTCCCCACATTACTTTAATAAGGATCTGTCTCACCACCTTTAATTTCAAAAAGGCACTGTGCTAGAGAGACATTCTCACCCTGTTCATATATGCACGTCTAAAGGGAGACCATTGGGAGGAAACTGCAATAAAAAGTAACCTCTTTCTAAAGTCAACTTGTTAGCAGCATCATTTTGGCCATTAGGGGTCATTACTAGAAGTGATTTGAAAAGTTAATTTCTGTCTAGAGAGAGTGTTTTAGGTCATTCTATTTCCACACAAAGGGGGTCATTCTGACCCTGGCGGTAAAAACCGCCAGGGCCAACGACCGTGGGAGCACCGCCAACAGGCTGGCGGTGCTCCCATGGGCATTCTGACCGCGGCGATACAGCCGCGGTCAGAAACGGAAAACCGGCGGTGTACCGCCGGTTTCCCGCTGCCCTGGGGAATCCTCCATGGCGGCGCAGCTTGCTGCGCCGCCATGGGGATTCCGAGCCCCATACCGCCATCCTGTTCCTGGCGGTTTTGGCCGCCAGAAAGAGAATGGCGGTATGGGGCGTTGTGGGGCCCCTGGGGGCCCCTGCAGTGCCCATGCCAATGGCATGGGCACTGCATGGGCCCCAGTAACAGGGCCCCACAAAGATTTTCAGTGTCTGCCATGCAGACACTGAAAATCGCGACGGGTGCAACTGCACCCATCGCACCCCTTCCACTCCACTGGCTCCATTCGGAGCCGGCATCCTCATGGAAGGGGGTTTCCCGCTGGGCTGGCGGGCGGCCTTCTGGCGGTCGCCCGCCAGCCCAGCGGGAAACTCAGAATAACCACGGCGGTCTTTTGACCGCGCAGCGGTATTCTGCCGGCGGGACTTTGGCGGGCGGCCTCCGCCGCCCGCCAAAGTCTGAATGAGGGCCAAAGTGTGCTTATACCATATTACTTTTGTTTCCTTTCTGGCCTTGCTTGCAGGAACTGTAGGTAATCCTATTGACCTCCTTCAGCTATTGGTCTCCCCGTGCACCTTCTTGGATCCCTGCAAAAACATTCCACTCAAGGAATCCAGCCATGGCATTCAGGAGAAAGGTGGAAGTTTTAGGGTGCCTTCCTTTGGTACCCTGTTATGGCCTGAAAAGAGCCTAGTGCCAGAGATCCTGCCATTTGTTTCACTGTTCCTTCCCCAATGTCTCCCGACCCTCCTTCTTACCCTTACTGTAAACCCATAACTTTTCTCTCTTCTAATTCTCTGAACCTTTCCATTGCCTCTCCGTTACCCTATTGCTCCTGGGGTGGTCCTTTAGACACCTTACCATGGAAGGTGGAATTTGCCTTGTTATGTGCAGCCAACTCTTGAAGGTGGACGCCCTAGACTGCACCCCATGTCATCCGAATGAACCCCTAGAACTGTATTTCAAAAACAATTGCAGGTGTTCTACCTCAATTTTATTTTCAAACTATTGCTGGTATTTTATGTAATTGGAAAAATATTGTGGTGTACAGAATATAATTACTTTCTTGTTAATAATTGTAATTTATGTAGTTTTTTTTCTCGCTACCAAAATATTTGAAGAATTGGATTGTATGCTATTTTATTTTTCTATGTATGGGAGTAGAGCGGGATATGAATGAGAGTAGGGTGGAAATATTTGTAAAGCATATAGGCGGTCATTCTGACCGCGGCGGGCGGCAAGCAGCGCCGCCATGGAGGATTCCCTGGGCCAGGGGAAAACCGGCGGGAAACCGCCGGTTCCCCTTTTCTGACCGCGGCTTTACCGCCGCGGTCAGAATGGCCCTGGAAGCACCGCCAGCCTGTTGGCAGTGCTTCCGTTGCCCTCCACCCTGGCGGTCATAGACCGCCAGGGTTGGAATGAGGGCCATAATGTATGAACTGTTAATTCAGTTATTCTTTTGAATTAGTTCAATAAACCAAAAATAATATAAATGTTATTTAAACCAAAGATTTTTTTTTAAAGATTTTAAAGTCAAAGATTTGTTTATTTTCCTAGATTGTTAATAGTATTTTTCTTTATTGAGTAGCATTTTTATTGTTATGTCTAAAATTCACATAACAGTTTTAGTACTGTTAAATCATTTTGTATGTTTTTGGCTGGTTGTTGGGTTTGTAGGTAAGTACGGTGGAAAGTGATTTAAATATATCCTCTTGCATTTTTTATTGATAATTGCTTAATTTATTTCATTATTTTGTAAATTGTTTACAATATTTTCTTTAACTATATGAATAATCATCTGTTTTCATACATTTAAACATTAATATTTCATATTATGTTTTATTGTGTATTAGTTCTTATTAAAATATGTTTTTAAAAATGTTCATATATGATAAGAATTGTATTTATTTTAACTGGTTATTTGATGGGCTGTTAGGTTTATAGGGCAGTAAGGTGGAAAGCATTTTATAATATATTGTTATTATTGTTTATAAAAATTATTCACTAGCACTTGATAACATCATTTATTAATTATGAAAATGTCTATGCAATGTTTAGTTATTTTTTTTATTCAGATGTAAGTTACGTTTATTTAGGAAGTAGTATTGCTGTGTTTATTTGCATATTTTGTTTACTCAATTATAATTAATATTTAATTTTTATATTATTAACTTTCTGCAGTGAATTGTTTTTACGTTTTTACACAAACAAATATATATATATGCATTTATATATTTATATATATACATATATTTAAATAAGTTAAATTTAGATAAGGTAGTGTGTTTTGTGTGAATTTATTGAGTTGCGTTCCCTAATATTTTAATTGTTATTACTACATAGGGTTGGGAATATGAAATGTGATTTGTCTCAAATCTTGCACTTTCACTACTGTTGGTCAGGTTGGTGTGGTAATAGTAAATCTGACCCCTCTATCGTCCATTACGTTCCCTACTGTTGGAGCTGAAATATTAAATCTGATCACTTCAAAGTCTAAATTTGTCCCAGAAATTCTATAAATGTTGAGTTAGAATAGTAAATAGAACACTTCCAAGATTAACAATTTCCCTACTGGTGCTTGTGTTGGAGTGGAAATAGTGTATTTGTCCCCTCCAAGGCCACTACTTTTCCTACTGGTGCTCATGTTGGATTCATGTTGGAGTGGAATAGTAAATCTACCTCTCCAAAGTGTAGTACTTTCCCTTACTGTTGCTTAGGTTAAGGTGAGATTAGTAAATTTGACCCAACCAAAATCCAACATTTTCTTTGCTGTTGTTTGGGTTTGGGTGGGGATAGTAACTTGACTCCTCCAAATTCAATGCTGCTGTTCATGTTGGAGAGGAAATAGTAAATGTCATGTTTCAAAAAGTAAAATGCTTTTTGCACTGTTGGTCAGGGTGAAGTTGGAATAGTAAATCTGACCCCTTCAAAGTTCAACACTTTCCCTAAAGTTGTTTAGAATGGAGTGGAAATAATACACTTTTTTTCTGATATGTGTGTTTCTTATAAACTTTGTTGGATTGGAATTATAAAGTTTTGATTCTTTTGTGAAAAACTTGGGGAGTTAGAGTTGTAAATATTTATTCTTTTGAGTGTGTCTGTTTTTATTAATAGTTATGGGGATTTATTTATATTGTATAAATTAATATTGTATAGTATTTCGAACTATTTTTTATCATTTTTAATATTCAATATTTTTGTTATTTAAGCAAATATTACTTTCAGTAATGTATTTTTAATATTTAATTTCAGGATACAATATTATTTTGTATATACTATATTTTTTTATAATTCATTATTAATATGTACATTTGCATTTTGTTATTTAATATAATATAAATGATTAATATTATACTTTTTTCATCATTAGTTCTAATTATTACTCTTATTTTTTATATTTTACAATAGCTTTACTTCTTTAAATGTATGTAGTTTTACATGTACATGTATTTATTTAATTTACTGTTTAGTGTTAATTTATATTTGTATATTTGAGAGTTGATTTATCATTTCATATTACTAGAATATTACATAATTTACATTTATACACCTACCTGTGTTTTGTAAATATTTTTGGCCACATCATGTTTATAGTATTGTTTGTTTATTTGGACAGTTAATTTTAAACCATTATAAATCCTCAATACGGACTAAACCAACATAAATAAAAAAAAATCACATTTGCAGTAGCACACCAAACCTCTCAAGCTGTTTCCATAATACTTAAAACGGCGTACCTATAATTCACTGTGTACAAAGATAATTCACACAACAATCATATCTAACTCATTTGAGACAATATAAGAAAGGTCTCCTGGGACCTAACATTACAGAAGATACAAATTTTGGGAGCCACTGGAATGAAGAAAAAAAATCACATTTGCAGTAGCACACCAAACCTCTCAAGCTGTTTCCATAATACTTAAAACGGCGTACCTATAATTCACTGTGTACAAAGATAATTCACACAACAATCATATCTAACTCATTTGAGACAATATAAGAAAGGTCTCCTGGGACCTAACATTACAGAAGATACAAATTTTGGGAGCCACTGGAATGAAGAAAAACATTAAGTTATTAATTAACTTTACCTTACAATAATGCCACCATAGTGTTCATGATATTTGTGAATCTAGTTGCACACATATCTATGTTAAAACAAACAATAGCCCCCCTGATAAAAGTTTTGTTAATCACTGGGGCAAGAAAAAGTGTGAGCTGCTAATTGTCTTTATGTTCTAATTGTTCCACTGCAATATTTGGGGATTTTATTAATCTGGTCATGATGTCACGGACGTCAATTCCCCAAAATGCCAGGGGTAGTGGAAGGATATTATATGCCCTTTGACCTTCACTTTTACTCACAGACACATACTTACACAAACACACAAATTCACACTTAAACACACATTCTCTTACATAAACATACTCTCACCCACAAGCATGCAAACAACATACATTTAAACGCATTTTACTTAACTCAGCTGCCAAAGAAGGGCATTTTCAAGCTTTCATTACACTAATAGTGAAAACTACATTACTATCCACTATTAGTGTAATACAACATTGACAGAAAACAAAGAGAGCAGAGTCCCAACTGGTGTCCATAAGGATGAGCTGCCAATGTGTTCCTGGCATTGCGTTTGCCACATCTGAAGCGAGGCGTCGCAAAGGGCAAGTGAAAAGTCACACCTGCAACCCCCAAATGACGTCCATGCGTGAAGTTCACCCTTTAAGCACAATCTAACTGCTTGGCGGCATCACACATTTCCAGCGCTCTGTATGAAGGGCATTGTATCTCAGCAATTGTTTCTAATTTGTATGCTTCTGATTTGGAGTTGCAAATTCTGCAGTTTCTTGGTTTATTTTTGTAGTAGACAGTCTTGTACTTTACTTAGTAAATATATCAACTCAATAGTTTTGTCCTCAATATTTCTTTCACATAATATCATACAAACACTTCTATTAAAACTTAGGGGGTTATTACAACTTTGGAGGAGGTGTTAATCTGTCCCAAATGTGATGGCTATACCACCAGCCGTATTACGAGTTACATAGGATACAATGGACTCATAATACGGCTGGTGGTATATCCGTCACTTTACTGTCACTTTTGGGACGGATTAACACCTCCTCCAAAGTTGTAATAACCCCCAGAATCTGAGAACTCCAATATGTGTCTGGTAAAGGCTGAAACTGGACACCTTAGAAATACTAATGAGAAGTAGGGGTGGAAGACAGCCAAAGCTAACAGGGAGACTGCCACAAACCACCAAAGAGGTGCTGGTCGTGCCCCTCTTAAAACCAGGGATGCCAGTTGAGGATTTTAAGGCGTACAGCCCTCTGTAATGCTAAATATAGATTATAAACTCCTAAGTAAAGTACGAGCTAATAGATTGCTTCTGCTCATGACTAAACTAATCCACACAGATCAAGAGGGCTTCATTCCAGAACAGAATACAGCAATCAATGTGCAGTGGTTACTGATGATTCTTGAAGCCACCTCCTGTGATAGGGAGAATGCTGCAATCTTGGCTATAGACATTGAGAAGGCCTTTGATAACCTTCTATAGGACTATCTATATCCTATCATGCTTCACATGGGGCTGGTGGATCCTTTGACGAGTGGACCCGGTTTCTTTCCACTGACCCGGTTGCTAGGGTCTCACGGGACAATTAATTTCAGAAAATTACACAGTCAAGAGGGGCACCTCCCATGGGTGCCCACTCTCGCCCTTGCTTTTTGCGATTGCCATGGAGCCCCTAACACAATTGCCATGATCTGGTACCGCTTGTAGAGGCCTCTAGGTGTGCCCCACCACCCAGAGTATCAGACTCTACACTGATAACCTCCAACTCTTCCTTAGCAACACTGGGGGAGGGAGACATGGCCGAGGTCAGAGTGATTCTAGAGAACCTTGTTATGTATTTAGAGCTAAAAGTGAACTGGCAGAAAACCCACCTCTTTTTGGTGATGGGGGAAACCCCACCTCCTGAAACTCTGGGCCAGATTATCCGGGAGCTGTGCTGCCTCTCCTAGCTGGGAGTTAAGGTCTAGCATAGTGATGTTGACATGTTGTAAAGGAACCTGGCTCTTGCAACCAGGAGGTTGAAGATGCTCATTGAATTTTGAAAAACACTCCCCTTCTCAGTTGCGGGTCAGATAGCCATCCTAAAAATCATAGTCCTACCGAGATTCCTGTACTTCTTTGTGATGCTCCCCCTCTGGATACCAAGATCATTGTTCAAAGAGCTCAACTCCATTAAATCATCCTTCCTCTGGGGCGCTGGACGACGCTCCATAGCCCTGACCACATTACAACATCCTAATTTGCAGGTAGGGTTAGCAGTCCCAGACTTCACTATTACTTAGTGGCCCAGATACAGTGGTTCACACAGTGAATGGCTGGTAGACAGGCTCTTGATAGAATCAGGGCCCTATGGTCCCAACCCTGGGAGACCTTGCACGAAACCTAATAAGGGTTAGACTTGCCCCAAATGCCAGTGGCAGGGAGTTTATTGTTATTCACAAAAGTTAGACACGCTGCCTATGAAAAACAGCCACCCAGGTTCCATTTTCCCTAGAACTTCCTTGTAGAATGCTACATTTTCTCCCTCATGGTGGGGACTTGAGGGGGCTGCAGGAGTGGGCGGATGCTGGGATTACGGGGGGGGGGCACTCTTTATAGAGAGTCCGTATTGCTCCCTTTTGAAGACCGAAGAGCTGACTTCAATTAAGCCCAAGGCCATTTTTTACTACATGGGTTGGTGGTACCGGCTGTACATCGACACTGGAAATCAGGAGGTACTGAACCTAAGGTGCTTCAGAGCTGTTGCTACATAGCTTTGTCAGCTGGTAACTTCAAAGCCATTACCTGTCTATACTGCTCGCTGCAGACAGATTCTCTGCACTCACTAAGAAATGCACGCTTTAAATTAATCAGTTTCTACCTTCTCCATAGGGCCTTCCTCACCCCAGGTAGAATTAATAGGCACTTCCAAGTAACAGATGCCTCATGTCCCAGATGCAGGGAAATAGGCGCCAACTTTATTCATATGATATGGTGGTGCTTCCAGCTGTCTAACTATCGGGAGGGGATCACCAGCACACTAGTGGAAATAACAGGCAAAGAGATTCCCCTACTCCCTGGCCACTATTTACTGCACTGGTATCCCTACACCTCCAAGACCAAGGTGACCAGCAAATTCCAAGACCTTGGTCTAATATTGGCTAAACGGGAGATCACCCATCACTGGAAGGACCGGATGGGCCCTCAACTGATGACCTGGTGTATAGAATTAGAACAATAGGCAGACTGCGAGGGTCACTCCTGCTGAGGGAGGCACGATGTGGAATTGGCACTTTGGACACGACTCGATCCTGGGGGGCATTCGAAGATTAATTGAAAAACCCTGCCTTGTCCTCACAGGAGACCTCTTCAGTGTCCCCCATCTGGGAGCCAACTCCACGGTCCCCTTCCCCATGATCCCCACTGTTACCAGGACTCTCCTGCTTTGCCCACACCTCTAAATCACATTGGGCGCCATTTGAACCACGGTGTCAAACTGCCATGAATATTGGGACATACAGGAGTAGATGCGCAATAATATATATTAGCCTTTCACTTTCCAACTGTTACAATAATTCTGTACCTGCTCATTACCTGACAGAATATTCCGGTCTTGCTGTGACTAATTTGTTTGTTATTAAAATTAAAAAACTCTGTTTAAAAAAAAAACGTAGGGGTGGACGAAAATTATTTTTTGCTGTCTAGGGCTGGTGGAAGTGAAACTCTGTCTTTGTCAACCCAGTTCTACAGTTTCACCAGCCAGGCAGATCATTTTTTGGGTGGGGTTTCACTGATTATGGAAAGGCAAAATATGTAACCACCTCTTTTTTTTGGCCTTTTGTACCTTTTTTCACTCATGCCTTTCCCGCCCCAACAGTGTTACCTACCTACCTACCAGAGCAGAGTTTTGGCTCATACTCCTTGAGCTTGTCAACCTTTGTTGTCAGTTTCACATTAATTTGCATCATCCAACCAATGCGTATTCCAGTGTCTGTGTGCCTCAAACTTTTTGCATTCGTTGAGATCCTCGGGCTTCATTATCACTCTCATGTAGTTTCACAGTATCCAATCAGTGCTCAAACTTTGGTCCGTGTACCTTGCACCTATCATGCTCCTTGAAATCCTCACACTCAAAAACAAGGACCATCCGTTATGCTCACAAGACTTGGATGTGTACAATGAAGGGAACAACAATGATCTAGTCGGACTTATTTAAGTTAAGGCTGTTATTCCAAAAGCTGAAATGAGTCTGACATACTCATTGAATTATTCCAAAACTTGAATTAAGCAGCAATCAGTAGGGTAAAGTAATAGGCACAAAATTAGCAAAAAAAGGAAAAAGGAAAAGTGAAAGGACAAGCAGGACATATGTTTATATAAGAACTATGCATATATTCAATTAAAATTGTACAAGGTGTTTCATGGCGAATAGGTTCCTTCTCTTAATTAGGCAAATTATATTCTCCATCTGTGACAGTGCATTATGGGAATTGTTGTTCCGTATGCCAAACGGCAGTGATTAGGAGTGTTGCAAATCAGTGTGAATTATGCACTGGTTAGTTATCTTTCAATGCCTGCGCGTTATTGTAGCTCTGTGCTCTACATATTTCAATATTGTTGGCAAAACCAGCTGACCTCTTCGTTTTGCTCACACTGAGTATTTAGATCACCGTTCAGTCTCTAACACTCACTTCTGTGTTACTCCAACTGCCATCAATTCCTATAATGCACTGTCACCTTGAACAAGACAATCTGTCGAAACGCGCGTGTGATGGTGTTTGTTTTTAACATAGATTTTTTTCACTTTCTGTTGCTATTTTCATAGTAGTTTATCCCTTTCTCTCGGTCCCTGCCCACTCGCTAACTCCATCCTGTTTTTGTTTACAGACAACCTACCTACACATGCTGCCCATATGCTAATGCGTGTTGGCACCGTGCCAGGACTATGAAGATATACTTAACTGCAATTGCAATACTGTATGATACTCTGCAATGGAGCAACATTAATGGTAGAGGGCATAAGTGAGGATTCTTGGGGCCGGCAAGACCAAGGAAATTGAACAAATTAAAGAGAAGGAATCCATGAGATGAGGGAATGGAATTCGGAAGTGAAAGGAAGGGGAGAGGCGATGGGCTGACAGTCCTTGATGGGGAGGTGGATGGGGTGGAGTCTTTTCAATGTAGTGAGTCATACCGGTATCTATAGCAAGGCAGTTCCACTGTGTTCATCCTTTACAGGGATTCAAGGCAAAGTCTTGGCGAGACAACTGTTTTCTCTCATTTGCATGTGAATAGTTATGGGTAGAAAGCAAGCAAGTTGGAATGAGTGGGTATTTTCTTTAATATCCCAAACTTGTTCCAAGTTCTTTTCAGGAAAATGTGGTGTGCTAAATGGAAGTCTGTTTGGTGCACTAGCCTGCTAGTTGATTCTGCTTTTGGGATTTGATCGTACTGGTTGTTATCTATTGTCTGCTATGTTATTAAGTTTCAAAGACACTGAAGGGCTAGGAGCCAGTCAAAATGCAGCCTTTCGGTATGGCCTGCCTTTATGTACAGTACTGTTACAATCTTAGAAAACCTGTAGGCAATAAAAACAATTATTTTGTGAAAACATATAGAGGAAAATGCCGTGTAAGCTCAGAAAATCTGCCGATTTCGTTCCTAATCACGAGGAGGCCCCATAAATGGCTCTTTATCTGCATTTTTGATGTTCATCTGTGCATCTAGATAGCTTGTTTAGCTGTCGGGCTGTGATCACATGTACGCTTTTCTCAGCCTCATAACAGCAGGAACCCTTTCCATTGGCTAAACCTTTATGCATATATATCCATTTTCCTTAATTCGTTCGCTGTTCTATGTCGGTTTAATTTGAAGCCAGCTCTTGACACTGTTTTCATCTGTAAGATCTGGTAATAAATGTGCAACCAATTTTTAGACAAGCGGCCCCATTTGATGTCCTCCATCTCTCGGGCATGCATAGAACGCATATTTCATGGTTTCATTTTCACACTCTTTGAAATTCGCTAGCGGGTATGAAAGTCGGGTTTGAATGAAGTCTCACCACTGAGTCTTGAAGCTGCTTCGTGACTACAGAGGCTACATGCCGGCCAGTCTTCATCAGCAACTCAACACTTCAACATAAAGGGACAGATGTGCAAAGCCCTTTTACTGCCGCAAAATCCAACCACTGGCGAAATCAAAGTTATTTTCTTAATGGAGAAATGCACTTTTAAAAATCGAAAAATTGTGATCGGTAAAAGTGTTTTTGTGATGCTTTCTGAAGTGCAAATAGCAGGGACGTGTTAAAGGGGCACCGCTCTCCTTAATCTGATTCAGAAAGGATGTATCAAAGGTTTGTGACCTACAAGTGCAGTCTCAAACCAATGATGAGTTACCACCCCTCTTGGGCCCCCCCCCCCAATTGGGTTGGAAACTGAGTTACAAAGGGGAAGGTGTGTCCAGAGGACACTTTCCTCTTTGTGAATCCTGGCAACAGCTTGGAGGGGAGTAGGCTGTGGTCTTCTGAAGCCCAATGACTTCCCAAACCTAGTTTAAAAAAAAACAAAAATCAGCTCCTGTTGTTTTAATGGACATGAACTACGAGCTACTTAAAAAAAAAATGCTTCTTATTAGGGAAACAAAATGTGGGAATGGAAGACCTGCTGTACCTTGCAAGCTTCCATTCTGTATTGACAGCCCATGAACAGGGATCACACATTGGGGCCTGTGTAATTAATGTTTATTAGGCAGAGCGTTTTGGTGCCCCTTGCAATTAGACTGTGATGCAACATATTAGCACTTAGATTGCATTACAAATTATATTGCCATCTACAAAGCAAATTCCATATACCTGCTGAGAAGATGGATTATTAGCTGGGGCGAATGGGAGTCCACCACAAGTAATAATGTCTTGTTAGGTTCAGTAAACGTTTTAGTGACTTAAACCTGAACTCAGTCTCTGGTAACTATGGCACAGAGCAGGGATGCTTAACTGAAGAAAGTGTGCAAAACATTTACAAGTAGCAAAGCAGTTAAAAATTCAAGACACAGCACAATCATAATCACACTCCAATTTACAAAAATAGTGAACAAATTAATCAACAAAATGATGACAAGATGATTAAAATCCAATAAGAGGAATAGGAAATATGCGTTTCTAATTTTTAAAGTAAAAATAGCACCAGAAAGCACAAAGTACCAATGGTAGTCAATGGGAATGGTAGACCAGGACCTAGGAATGATTTCAGGAAGACCACAATAGAGCCAGCCAGAGATTTTACCTTTGGACTCAAGGACATATTTACGAGAAAGTGGTGCAGGGCAGCGCAGCAAGCAACCTTGCTGCGCTACCTTGCGTCACAGGGAAAGGGCAGTAATGCACAGTATTTATGAAATATGGTGCATTTCTGTCCCTTCCCCTGTGCTGGTGCCCTAGTACAAGGGTGCCTGCATTGCATGCAGGGTTGTTTTGGGGCAGGAAGGGACACCTTTCTGCACAAAATAATCCATGGAAGCATTTTCCTCTCTATATGTGTATTGCAAAATGTAGCACAAATGAAAAGAGGAAAAACGAGGAGAAATAAAGATATTTCTGCTTGTTATGCCCACAGGTCCATTGTATTTTGATGAGGGTACGGGGATGCTTCATGGCTCCTCCCTAACCAATGGGGTAGAAGTTCCCAGAGATTACCATAACCCAGTTTTCAGCATTTTCTGCACTTTCTGCATTTTCTGTGTGTCCTAATGCAAACAACTCTGGAGTGTTCCTCTGTCTAAATCTAAGATGGTGAAATCTTTCTCTAATTGTGTAGACCCTGGATGCCCACTCCAGAAGTGTGGACAGGGAAATGAGCAACCCTGACTCTTTGGGCAGCTCCCTCTCCACTGGAATTGGAGCTTTGCTTTCCTGACTGGAAGAACAAAGAAAAGGGCCTGTCCAAGTGTCAGCTAACATTTGCTTGTGATAGGGGTGGTCTCTTTGCATTTAATCAAGTTCCTGGTCATTGCTAAAATGGTTATCCAGCCAGAGGAAATGAAACAATTCCCCACATCTAGCTCTTTGGTCTCTGCTTTGGGAGAGATTTCACACCTCTTTCAGGGGATTGACCACTCAGAGGGCTGTTACTGGAGGATAATGCAAGTTAGCCTCTAGCCACTTTAGGCAGCGAAAAGGTGACTTTCTAAAAGCACCCTTAACTTAATGTTTATTAAAAATCCAAATTCACTCATGAATTGGGTTTTTATGAAATATTACATATAGTCCAATAATTAAATTTCTCGTAGTTTCCTAGCTGAAGATAGCATTATAAAGTTTAATAGTGGATCACAGTGTTTCGCTATGGAACAGCAAATCTTGCTACAGTGAAAATAGCTTTTAGGTGCCTTTCACTGTGAGGACATGTTTATTATTACTTTGCACCATATTATAGGAATCTAGATGCAAATTAAGTATGCCAATTAGGATTCCCTGAAGGAAAGTTTATTTCAATTGAAATACTGAAGCAGCTGGGAGCGACTTTGTCTTTGACAATATCCTTATATTGTTGTATAAACAATTCACTATAAGCATGCTTTCCTCAATTTCCAGCTGCTCCCCCAGCCCACGTGGCACTAATGGTGGCCTTTGCTTCCCCCGTGTCTGTTTGGCCTTTTTACAAGACTTAGTGGAAAGCAGACTTGAGTTCTCCAGTCATAGACACTATCTAGATTTTTTCATGTTTGCAGATCCACAAATCTCGTTGAACATCAGGCATAGACTAAAACATTCTAAATTTCTTCCTAGAATATATTACATGCCTGCTTGGTGAAAGTACATGGGTCTCATTAACAATTCTTCAAGTCCACGATGCAACTCTCCAACTGTGGACTATTTTCATGTAGCATCGGCCTTCCCCCCTGATCTTGGCATTGTGGCAATTGATCTTTGATATTCTCCCTAAAATGATTGACAGTAATATAGCTCCTTCTTCACTCTAGGTGCTATTAAGCTATGTTAAAGACTTTTCTTATCCTCTTAGAAGATTCTCATCATTGGTACTTCTATTTTTGAAACATAAAATGGCCATATGATGGGGCAGAGGGCCCGCTGCCAAGGACTGGGCCATTGACCTCATATCTTACAATGATAATATGGGTATGTAGTCCTCTATGTTACCTCGTATTTCATAACCCAAAGATAAAAGGTCAACTCTGCAACCATACTTACTGCCTACTGATGCCCCAGTTGTAGAATCAATTACTGATTATTTTAGTATATTGCCTTCAGACATGCTATTAATATATCTGATCTAATAAACACTATTTGACAACAGGTGTGCATGTATGACCTGCCCTTTGGGTTTTTCTTTTCATTGTCTTTATATCCTCTATTATTGCATGCTCTGTGCTATGTGGATATGTGCCAGATATTTAATACTATTAGTTCATTTCGTTCATTTCTAAGAAAATACATATATATACATATATTGGCATTACCTAGTGGTGGTCGCCAATAGTTAGTTATAGTTAAGACCATGTTTCCATTGAAAAAGTGTTTTTTGACTTGCCTATATCTTTGGCACCATTTGGCGAATCTTCACAAAATCTTCCAGAAAAAGTGTTGCGGTGATTCTTGTTGTGCACAGAAAGTTTCGGGGTAATCCGTCAAGTGGGGCAAAAAAAAGGGGGGGGGTGAAAAGAGTTGCGTTTCCTATGTTAATTCCCATAGGACATTTAGACATGTCTACAACCCGAACCGCTGGACAGATTTACACCAAATTTAGCAGAAAGCTAGTTTTTGGTACGCAGACCACACTTTCACTTATTTGGTATAAATCTGTTTAGTCATTTTTGAGATATTAACTCCCTAGGTGCCCGGTACGAGCTTGTCTCGTCCTTGGCCATGGTTGCCATGCGCCAAGGACGAGACCAGTTTGTCCTGCACCCAGCCCACGGGGGGGAGCACATGGGCCTCCCACCCATCCCCTTAGAGCAGGGATGGAACGGGAATCACTTTACACCCCTGCCCCACCTAGTGACGCAACTGTGCTCTGACCTCATAAGAGGTCGCCTCCCATCAGCGTGATCGGAAGAGAAATGCAAAGCATTTCTCTTCCGACCGGAAGGTGGGGGCAGGCAGAGGCATGAACGTAAAGGAAAGGTCTTTCCTTTCGTTTCATGCCTCTGTAAGCATTTCTGCAGCCAGACTGTGAAGCGACCGGGCTGCAGAAATGCCCACTAGGCACCAGGGATCTTTGTTTTTTCCTACTATTTATGTATGAGGGGAGCGGCCCCTTTGGCAAGAGCCTCTCCCCAGGGGGGCAATATATTACTAGGTCTTGCCTATTTTAATTAGGCCGATCTGCCCCCGGGGGGGCAGAAGCCACTAAACGCCAGGGAGTTTTTTTAATGTTATGAATGAAGGGGAGCGACCCCTTGGGCAAGGGTCACTCCCCTAGGGGTAATTTATTATTAGGCCTTTTCTGCCACCTTGGGGGAATATTGGACTATTTTAATTAGGCCAATCTGCCCCCAAGGGGGGCAGAAACCACTAGGCACCAGGGATTTTTTACAGAGAAGGGTCGCTTCCTTGGGGGGGGATTTATTTTAGGTCATTTCTCTGTTGGGGGAAGATCGGCCTATTTCTCGTGGTGGAATGGAAGTTACCCTTTTCTACTGTTAGTAATAAGTCTCATTCACACACAGGCAATGAAGGAGATGCAGGATAGTTTTCAATAGGTTTATTAAAAAGACTGCAATCTACTGTAAAATGCATGATCTGCAATGATTAGGATAATGAACAATGAAAGAAGCAGAATGGTAAATATGTAAGTCGCACCATCTTCCAATAAACATGAGATCTAAAAAATGTCATGAAGCCTAGCATGGAGAGCTTATTCTCTAACCTAATGAGTGCTATGTGTGTTAAACCTAATCTGCCAGTACCAGCTCCATGACAAGTGCCTCCTAACCCTAGTTACCTTGGAATGAGGTCTCAAAATCAGACTCTGTGGTAACATGGAGGCTGGGTCTGCATTAAGGTGACATGCAGCATAGATGGGTCCATAGCATCTGGTAGGAATCCCTTGCCTGTGTGAGATGTATTTATACAGATCTTGTAGGACCCCCGACGCAGGTATGTTCCCAAACAATAGATATGGGAAGGCTTGTGGTGCCATTTATGTAAACAAATCCCACCAAAAGTACATTATGATCCTGTCACACGTAAGTGGGAAAGGGACATGATGTGAATACCTATGTCCATCACTTTGTTTTGACACTGATAGTGACACCTTAACAGAGTGGCACTGATAGTGCAAATCAAAGCATTGCTCTAACTCTAGACAAAGGCAGCCATCTCAAAAGAAATAATAAAACAAATGGGCTCAGACAGAGGAGGATAAGTAGGTTAAAAGCCACTAGGTGACAGGGGCACAAGCCTGCAAGCCAGAAGGCTAAGCTAAACTCCTGATTTTCATTAAAACTAAGTAGGATCCACTACAGCTGCTCATGACCAAAGGCCGTTCCCGTTGGGGTTGGAATAGCATTTAGTAATTAAAATTGCTTTACGTTAAAAAACCATAGAAATTTACTGAAAAAAACAAAGGGTACAAGGACGTTATAGTTAGGTTCTGAATTTACTCATACAAAACCATTGAAATTCACCAGTTTTAATTAGAATTCTTTTACTTAACTATAACTCGCGCCCTTTGGTAATTATAACTCACAACTTCGCCATTCACAGCTAATTACTCCACATATTATATAATTGATGAGATCTTGCATGGCATCTTTGATATCACTGCAACATTTACTATAAAACTATTGATATTAAAACTGCATGGCAAAGGCGCGAGTTATAGTTACTTAAAAGAACTCTAACTATAGCTGCTGAATTTCAGTGGTTTTGTCCGAGTAAATTCAGAACTATAACATCCCTGTAACCTTTGTTTTTTTTCAGTGAAAATATAAATATATAGTCACTCTTTTGGAACTTGGAAACCTCCAGTGGGGTAAGGCTGCAGGCTAATTCAAGAAGGACTCAACGGAAACCTTCTAAGTTAGGTACAGCTGAATCACATTTGCTGCTGATTCTGAGCATAGGAACTCCTGAATCTTCAGCTTTGCAGCAATTCACCTTGGGTGACTGGGCTTGGTAAGTTTTCACCAGTCATCTGGAGGTATTCAGGTCCAAAATGTTTCTACACCCCAGCTTTTCAGGGATGTTAGGAGACGTCCAGTTAGACATAGCCAAGAGTCTCAGGACCTTAGGAATAGCAACTGGTGGTCAAGACCTGTGGGAGCTGGTAATTGTACTAGGGAGGGGGTTGAGGGGGGCCACACTCATGCACATACACACTCACACCCATGCATTGACACATGCGCACGCACACCCATTCACAACACTCACTCAAAAATACACATACTTACACGCACGCATGCACCAAACATAAAAAACACATAAAACTTACGTTAACTGCAGCTCTCTGAGGTCCCAGTGGGGTTGGGACTGTTGCCTTCCCTCATTGGCTGACCTTAGGTAAGCCAATGAGGAAAGGCAACAGTCCGTCACTCGTGACAGAGTGGGATGGGTCAGAAAGACTGTTGACACCACGCTACTCTGTAATAAGGTGTCACTGATTGTCGTTCGGACCTGGGCAGTTTAGAGATTTAAAACTGAATGGCCCATATCCGAGGAAATCTGTGACCCTTCCCCTCATCACTAGGGTGAGGGCCTTAAGACACTTTTGCCAGGCTCAGGAGGTCATGCCCACAGTGTTATGAAATCCTCAGCCTAGCAATGTTCATCTAAGGCAGCCAGGAGCCCGCACCTTTAGCACATGTCTATCTCCTGGCTGCCTGACCTTAACTAGAAGAGTGTCTATCAGACTGCCCTTCGTTCAGTTTGACAGATACTGTTCTTTCCTGGAAAAAGTTGGGGGGCATGGCCTCTCAGCCCATACAAATGGGCTGCTGCTAGTCAAGACTCACTTCAGCAGAGGCCACCAGCAAAGTCCAGTTGGTACTGGGCAGCTAGGCTCTTCATCAAAAGGCTTCTTTCAGCTTGTTGTGGCCCTGTACTGTACACAGAAAGTCAGCCAAGTGGCCATTGGAGTCCGCTTCTCTGTCCTGGATACAAGTGGGAGCAGGTCCAGACCTTCAGGCAGGGGCGGCTCCCAGGCGGAGGAGCATCGCCCCACTGACTAAGAGCAAGCAGCAGAAAAATAAAACGGTATTTGAATATCGTTTTATTTTTCTGCTGCTGGCTCAGCCAGCAGCAGATGCAGGGTGGGGGGACTGGTCCACAGTAGGTGGGAGGGGGAATGAGGAATTGTGTGCATTAAGTGCGCATGTGTGTTTGGATGGCCTAAGATGGCCGTCCAAACACACACGCACACTTAGGTTTCTGTAGCCCGGCTGTGTACACAGCCAGACTGGAGAAACCTGCAAAGGCCCCACTGTTGTGTCTGAGCAGCAGCCACTGCTGCTCAGACCAATCCTGATGCTGCTTACATGCTACGTTTAGTGCGTAAGCAGTGGCAGCATTGCTGGGGAGCCTCCAGAACAGGAAAGGAGAACGAGCGAGGCGGCAGGAGAGGACAGCGGTGGTGACAAACGGTAAGTTTTTTCTTTAAATTTAATTTATCGCCCTCCCCGTTCCCATCATCCCCCAACCCTCCCCTGATATCGGCAGAAGCCGCCACTGCCTTTAGGTCTCCTCAGAGTTCTCAAACAGCAGGTGTAACCCTTCTTGTGATCTTCCACACATCCAATAGTGTTTTAAAGAGTCTTGGGATGCCATGTTTATACCTGCTACTAGCTTGTGGCTGGGGGTGACTCCTGGCCCCTCCCATACCAACTGGGTAAAGAAACCCTTTTGCAGCAGTTCCTGTGTGCCCTACTGTAAACAATCCCTCAGAGCCCTTCATTTACTAAATCCAGGATGGGGAAACCCTTATCCTTTTGCAAAGAGCTGATGTTCCTACCCAGAGAGGCGTGGCAAGGACAATAAGCAGGCCCCTCCTCAGTTACTCCAAACCAGTTCTGAGGCGTAGCTTTCCCTTGCTGGGTTAGGTGCCGGCATGACTGGTGCAATAAATGAAGGATCCATTGCAGGTGTAATTTTTCATTTGCTTGTGGCATGAGAGTCCCCTTTGAAGGAAATTAAGTTCCTGGCCACTATCCAATTGGTCTCCCACACCCAGGCCATTGTCTCTGCCGTGGGACCAGTTTCACACTTCATTAGGGCCATTCACCAGCTGGGTGACTGTTGGAAGTTGATGCAAATTAGCCTTCAGAAGCTTCAGACAGCAAAAAGTAACGTTCTAAAAGGCCCATTTCCAAATTATGCTTTAAAATTCAGGCTTCACCATTGAGTTAGGCTTTTTATAACTATTACAAACAGTCCTTGAATTAATATTCTAGCTGCCCCCTAGCCTGACATAGCAAAGTGAATAATTAATGTTGTTTCCCAGTGTTTTTCTATGGGTCAACTAGTTTTCCTACTGAGAAAATGGTTTTTGGGAGCTAGTCACTCTAAGGACATGACTCTAAGGACATGTTAACATTAATTTCTCAATGCTCTACCTTTACATACCATGCATACTGCCTTGTGGACTACAAGGTCTATCTAGGGGTAACATTAATATTTAAAAGGGATGTTTTCTACTGTCATAAGGTTTTATTGTGACAGGTTGGTGCAGTTTTAAAACTGCAACATCCAGGCTACGGTGGTAAGCCTGGAGTCATGGTTAGCGTTGTAGTCTATAGGTGATATTTAACTTTCCTGTGTAGGATTGTAGTCTATAGGTGAGATTTAACTTCCATTGCCTTATGTGTACTTAAGGCACCATATACTAGAGTTGTATAGGAGAAAATTAAATATGACAATTCGGATTTTAGCCAATTTTGACATGTTCAAGGGGTTAAAGCGAATTAACCAAGGACTGTTTAGCAGTGTCCCACTGCACAGAGTGAAAAAACAGCAACATCAGTCCACCAAATATGGAAGTTAGCACACAAAAAGAGTTAGTTTTTCACTGCCTCCTTTATGTTGATCTTGAGATAGATTGGAACTGTTGGACCTGGCCCTTTTTGCAGGTTCATCCCCAGACTTTTTGCCTCCTTCCTCCTATTTTTTTCTGACCTCTTGCTGTGGGCTCTAGGACTCTGAGCACTATATCACTGCTGATCAGTGCTAAAGTGCAGGGGCTCTCCCTTCTAAAGTTGGTATTATTGGCTTCCACCTAATTGGAATACTTAATTTACCCGTAAGTCCCTTGTACAGTGGTATCCCTATACCCAGGGCCTGTAAAATAAATGCTGCTAGTGGGCCGGCAGTGCTGCTTGCGCCACCCACAGAAGTAGCCTTTCAAACCTATCTCAGGCCTGCTTGCACAGGGCCTGCATCCGCAGTTTCTGCCACAGGTCTCTGGCATCTAAATTTACTTGCCAGGCTCAAAACTCCCATTTTATTACATTTAAGTCACCCCTAAGGTAGGCCCTAGCTAGCCCTATGGGCAGGGTGCTTTGTATGTGGAAGGCAGGACATGTGCCTGATTGCGTGGCCTGTTCTTGTAGTGACAAACAGCCTATTTCATTTCTCACTGCTGTGAGTGCTGCCTTCTCATAGGATTGCATTGGAAATGCCCTGTATTATGGCTAGGGGGTATTGTCTGATTTATGAGGGGTAGCTTAGGCATGTTTGGTGTGGTTGTACTGTTGGTGAGAAATACTGCTTACTGGTGTAGTGGAATTTTTATTATCATTACAGAAATGCCACTTCTAAAAAGTGAGCATTTCTCTGTGCTTATGACTCTGGTGTTTTGCAGCTTGACTCCAATCCACGTCTGGGCAGAGTGACAGTTGGGCTTTGTGCACACTTTTCAGACAGCCTGTACACAGGGAGGGTGGAGGTGTCACAGAGGTGCATCTACATTTTGAATGGTCTTCCTGGGCTCAGAGAAGTGGAGGCGGGGCACACTTCCATCTGTAAAGGCTGTGCCCTGGCCTCACACAAAGGGCTCGTTTACCCCAAATGATGTTTGAAGCATGTGCTGGAGGAGTGAGAGGGCATTCCCAGAACCAGTTGTAACTGGTTGGAACCTCCTCTCCCCCACTTTGTTAAACCTTTGCAAAACTGAGTAAAAGTGCAGGGGATTTTTACCCACAATTTCGAAACCTTTGGAGACTCTGGACTTTAACATGCTTGTAACTTGACACAGAATGCTGGTGGAGGGACTCACCAGGAACCGCCATGGACTGCTGCTGCTGTGCTGACCTGTGATCTGCTGGGTCGCTAGAAGGAACTGTCACTGTCTGCATCCCCCTGTTTGCTGGCATGTTGCTGTGCCCTGACACCCTGGGCTCCCTTGATGTTCCCAGGGGCTGGGTGCTGTGGCCCGTGCCCCCTGCAACTGTCTGATTTTCGGTGCAAGGAGTGCGCTTTAGTTGGGTGCCCCCAGCACGTGAGAGGCACTTTAATTCATCCAGGACCAAGCGCAAGGGAAGCACTTTATTTGTGTGCCCAGAGGGAGAATTCACCGCCGCAACCCGGAGGGCTTGTGGAGTGAAGCCAAGCACAAGCGCTTAAATTGTGAGAAAATCACTGCTGCGACCCGGGCGTTTGTGGAAACCTGAGTGCGTCAAGAACGCGCACCTTGAAGTGTCCCCGGGGCACAAGTGAATCGGAGGAGAGAGCAGGAGCCCTCCCGGCGGTGGGTGCAGGAGGCCATCCAGAGGCACCCCTAGGGCACAAGCAGGCATCCACTTCTGGAGCATGAGTGAAGTGTGGCCGAGCCGTTGTGAAAGTGGAGCCGGCCCACTGTGTGGGTGCTAGGGAGGCTTCCCCGGGGCTCGGCCGCCTGGGAGGACAGAAGGAACGACACCGGGCACAATCCCCAGGAGGATTGCGGTGTGCCAGGTGGCAATCGTCAAGTTCTGCCCCCGGAGAAGCAGGATGCAGGGAGGTGAGGGTGAATCCATCCCTCCCTGGTCGCTGTGCTAAGGGGGCGAATGCTCCAGTGTTGTTTGGCTGGCCATTGGGCTCTCTGGCTCCCACGAGGGTCAAACAAGGCCGTAGATCGTTGTAAAGGGGGGGAAAACCCCCTCAACTTGTGGATTGGAGAGGCTGCGTTTTGCCCCTCTCCCTCAGTCTTACTCGAATGGCTTGCTGGGCAGTATGAGAGACTTCGAAGGAGGCCTTGTTCCCACACAGCCGGTTTTGGACTCTTTCTTGGCAGGAGCGCTGGAGCCCCGATACATACTTGACAGGTAACATATAGTGAACTCTTCATTAGCAATGTGCATTTCAGGTGTTGGAGTGACCTTTGCACCAGTTGGGCCTCACAGGGCATTGCATGATACAGGATCTACCCTGTTGATGACATAGGGGGTCATTCCGACCCTGGCGGTCATAGACCGCCAGGGCCGGGGACCGCGGATGCACCGCCAACAGGCTGGCGGTGCATCCAGGCCAATTCTGACCGCGGCGGTAAAGCCGCGGTCAGAAAAGGGAAACCAGCGGTTTCCCGCCGGTTTTCCCCTGGCCTGAGGAATCCTCCATGGCGGCGCTGCAGGCAGTGCCGCCATGGGGATTCCGACCCCCTTCCCGCCAGCCTGGTTCTGGCGGTTTTGACCGCCAGAACCTTGCTGGCAAGAACGGGTGTCGTGGGGCCCCTAGGGGCCCCTGCAGTGCCCATGCCAATGGCATGGGCACTGCAGGGGCCCCCTAACAGGGCCCCACAAAGATTTTAGCAGACACTGAAAATCGCGACGGGTGCTACTGCACCCGTCACACCCTTTCCACTCCGCCGGCTCCATTCGGAGCCGGCATCCTCGTGGAAGGGGGTTTCCCGCTGGGCGGGCGGGCGGGCGGCCTTCTGGCGGTCGCCCGCCGGCCCAGCGGCCTTCTGGCGGTCGCCCGCCGGCCCAGCGGGAAACTCAGAATTACCGCGGCGGTCTTTTGACCGCGCTGCGGTATTCTGTCGGGGGAACTTTGGCGGGCGGCCTCCGCCGCCCACCGAAGTCAGAATGACCCCCATATGTTCTTATGGCATGTGCAATCCTGTTGTTATTGTAATCTGTGTGCAATAGTGCAAAATGCTGATGCACCATATACTTTCTAATGATGTTAATGTTATGGACATGTAGTAAATTGATATGTTTCCCTAAGTTGCCATACATATTTCTGGTGTTCCTTTTATGGGCATTATATGCTAATCTGTTTCCATGACTTGCCATATGTTTTCTAATGTTCCTGGTATGGACATGTATGATGATGTCATGACAAAGTGCATTATTGTAGTAATGTTTTCCTGACTACTGCGTAGGTTGCAAAATAATGAGTAACCTGTGTATGACCACTGCTGGATTATGCAGGGTACCAATACTGTAAAATGTTCTGACAACTGCTTGAATAGCAGGGTATTACTGACATGTTGTGTTTTGTCTAATAATGTTGTGTACACTACAGTTTATTTTTTTATAACTTGGTATTGTGTTTCCCTTGTGGTGGGGATAGTGCGTCATGTGTGTTGTGTGTGTTGTGCAATCGTTTTACACATTGCCTCTGAGATAAGCCTGACTGCTTGTGCCAAGCTACCAAGGGGGTGAGCAGGGGTTATCTTGGGTGTGTAACTCCATCGCCCAGACTAGAGTGGTTGGGTTCTGCCTGGCTCAGGTGCCTACCCTAGCCAACTAGAACCCCATTTCTAACAGGAACCCAACCATGACCTGTAATGAGAGACAAGAAAAAAGAAAGGCTCCCAAAAGTCTTGAAAGTTAGGATGATGATGAACCAGTGATTGTTTACTTTGAGCATGGAACAGAAGTGCAGATTGCCTCTATTTAACCTAATCTGGGTATATTACCAACATCACCTGCTTCAATCTGTTTAAGAAGCCAAAATCCTGAAGTAACCACTACCACATTACAGCAGTCACAGCCTACCCTTGAGAAAGGCAAACACAACTACTGAGTTCCCCCTTTTAACAAGTTTTTCATGCATCGACTTGATTAGAAAGCTTTCCCACCACCTGCCACCTCCAGTTTGGGACTTCATTACATGTATACCACATATGGAGGAGCACATCATAGCATGCTCATTTTGCCACAAAACAGTGTATGAGGGTAAGTCAGTTGAAAATCATGGTACATGGGGCCAACTAGCCCATCTGAAAAATTGATATACTATTGTATGGGAAGAGGTTCTTAAAAAGATAGCTGCTGGTGATGGACGAGAAGTAGTTGAACTAATGGAAGGAAGTGGTGGTGATGAAGATGTCATGTGAATCAGTCCTATGTCTATCAATCATTGTGTGGAGTCATCAGCCCCAGTAACCTCAACATCACAGAAGCAAAAGAGGGATACAGTCACCTCAAAGCATCTAGGTAGCTTACTTGCTACCCATAGGTTGCTAATGTGGGTATCATCTTAGAGCAAACAGTAACATCAATCCACTATCATGTTTATGTTCAGCAAGGAGTGACTGTACTATTGAACTCATACGTATATCCATTTATACATCAAGAATGTGTCCAAAATATTAGCAGATGACCTCCTGCCTTTTTCTTTGACAGAAAGAGATAGGTATATGGAATTTGGAGACTTTCTGTTCAAAATAAAAGGCTCCAAGCCAGAGCTATACCTTTAGCGTTATGCTGCACTATCAAGTGCTTCAGTTGGTTGGTGAAGCAATGAAGGTGAGTACTGTTCCATCCATCCACCCTGTGGAACCAGTTGTAACAGACTTACATGTGCATTACTCCACACCGGGCCTCCATCAAGGGGTTTGGGCAAAGGCTAGACACTTGTTTCGCAAATGAGGATGTTTCTGAAGCATTTTGGTGCCATGCAACAGCTGCAGTCTTTTCCATTGAGAAATATTATATAGCTGCCAACATCTTGGAGGAATTTATTACCAAATTCTATAAATGGTTTCAACCCAGAGGTCTCAGCATTGGATTTGCTGCCACTGACAGTGCCAATAATATTGTCAACCTATGGGTGACAGAGAATATTCCAGAGTCCTATGTGTAGAGCAATAATCTACCTAATTGTGCTGGACAGCCTCAAAAAAGAAGCAGTAGTCAACAACATACCAATCACTTGTCACCAGCTTTGAGCTCATTTAACACAGACATTTAAGGCCTCAATGCAGTTGAGGATCATTCATGATGGTAAAAGAGGCCCTTATACAGTTGCCAATCCACCTGTTAAATGCTGAAAGGTCTGTTTGAGCAATGCAGGTCTCTCAATGATTATGTACAACGAAGGAGTGGGGATTCAACTATCAATTCCATGATGATAATAGTTGGCAAATTGGGAGTAGAGGAGTGCCTAATACAAATGCTACTGTTGTTAGAAATTTTGAGTCCGCAAGTAGGACAGGATCATGAGCCAAGAGAGCCTGTTGCTGTTCATGCTACATTTGCAAAAGGTGGAAAAAACGTTCCCTAGATCAATAAAGAAGCAGCTGATTTGTCAACAGCTTAATTCTTCACCTGAAATTAAATCAAGGGATAAAAAAGAGATTATGGGGGTCATTCCAACCTTGGCGTTGGTGTTAAAGCGGCGGCTAAACCGCCAACAGTCTGGCGGTTAAAAAAATGGAATTCCGACCCTGGCGGAAACCGCCAACAGAGACCGCCACTTCAACATACCGCCCGCCACGGCGGGACAAACAAACAGCGTGGCGGTCACCGCCAACAGACAGGCGAGAGTCAATGTACCGCCCACCCCATCACAACCTACCAATCCGCCACCTTTTCCGGGGCGGTAGCCCCGCCGAAAAAAACACGGCGGAAACAGCCATTTCGAGCGGAAAACGCTCACCTCCATACACCCCACGAGGAATCTGGACAGCATGGAACCCGAACTCCACATCCTCCCAGCGATTGTCTACCTGCTCCTCTACCAGGAGCACGAACGCCGGCGCAGAAGACAACGGTGAGTACTGCACCTACGACACAGGGGAGGGAAAACATTACGGGGACACACATACGCGACACACCCACCCCCACCCACCCTCACCCACTACAACACACACATCAATGCATAGCAACAACTCAGAGTTACACCCCCCAAATACCCCGGAAGAATGCAAAGACAAAAGGAAATGATTCTAAACATTGGAATATATTGTATCACTGGCTTAAAAATATATCACACATCTAAAACCTTTATATACATAAATTTTAAAGTCCGATCATTGTAGCAGGCATTGTCCGTGGACCACTGGGCCCAAATCACATGGGCAAAGCCCACACAGGATACCTGACTCCAACGGAGAGAACACTGCAGGGGCATCAGATAGCAAAACTACAGGCACCTCAGGGGGAAGGGAAGGGGGGGCACCTCAGCCAGATGAGTCCACAACGCCGGATCCACGAGGGGCCTCCATGGCCACTGTTCCATCCTGGGGAGTGCAAAGCCACAGTCTCTCAAGTCTATACAGTGGGTGGTTTGCCCACTGTTACATCCTGGGGAGTGCAAAGCCACAGTCTCTCAAGTCTCTACAGTGGGTGGTTTGCCCACTGGTACATCCTGGGGAGTGCAAAGCCACAGTCTCTCAAGTCTATACAGTGGGTGGTTTGCCCACTGTTACATCCTGGGGAGTGCAAAGCCACAGTCTCTCAAGTCTCTACAGTGGGTGGGTTGCCCACTGTACCATCCTGGGGAGTGCAAAGCCACATTCTCACAAGTGGATAACAGTCTCCACTGGTTCTGGAGGGGGACTGGTGCCCAGAGTGCTTCGTGCAGCCCTGCCCGACACAGAGGCGGCCTGCCCCTTCCGCCAATGGGCCAGCGGTGCTTGAGACGGCGGTGCCCAGTTCAGCGGTGCTTGAGACGGCGGTGCCCTGTTCAGTGGTGCTTGAGATGAAGGGCCCAGTTCAGCGGTGCTTGAGACGGCGGTGCCCTGTTCAGCGGTGCTTGAGACGGCGGTGCCCAGTGCAGCGGTGCTTGAGATGAAGGGCCCTGTTCAGCGGTGCTTGAGACGGCGGTACCCAGTGCAGCAGTGCTTGAGATGAAGGGCCCAGTTCAGCGGTGCTTGAGATGAAGGGCCCAGTTCAGCGTTGCTTGAGACGGCGGTGCCCTGTTCAGCGGTGCTTGAGACGGCGGTGCCCAGTTCAGCGGTGATTGAGACGGCGGTGCCCTGTTCAGCAGTGCTTGAGACGGCGGTACCCTGTTCAACGGTGCTTGAGACGGCGGTGCCCTGTTCAGCGGTGCTTGAGACGGCGGTGCCCTGTTCAGCGGTGCTTGAGACGGCGGTGCCCTGTTCAGCGGTGCATCGGATGAGTGTCCAGCTCAGCAGATCCGGCCATGGCATGGAGGTCATTCGCCACCTGACCTGTGGCTGGCGGTGCCTTCCTGCCCATCTGTCGTGTGGCTGGCGGGGCCCTCCTGGGATGCAGTACCGGGCCTGTGGGTGTCCTCCTGCCCACCTGGGATGGGGCAGGCGGGGCCCTCCTGGCCAGCTGGGCTGCTGGCGGACTTGTCGGGCGTGCTGCCCTTCCCAGCCTTCCCTGTTCGCCTGTGGCCCTTCCCCACCTTTGGCGGTGTGCCAGGTGGCACCACACTTCCTGCCGGAGCCATGGTAGGGATTTTGGTCCCTGGTGTCTTCGGCCTCTCGCGCCGGCCACTGACAATCTTCGGATGTTTTACCGGGGGTGGGCTGGCCGTGCCTTGGCTCCTTACTGAACTGGCTGCCCTTGAGGGTGGGGGACTCCACAGTCCATGGCACACTGTCATTCCAGGTCCCGCTTTTGTGGTGGCTGAGGTGCTGACTGGAGTCCTATGAGATGGACGGGGTGGGGGAGTTGTTGGAAAGAGGTCAAGTTTGGAAAGGAAAACCAATTTAGGAACAGAGGGACGGGTAGGTGTAGTGGGTATGGGAGTGGAGGAAGAGGTTGTGGTTGTAGGAGTCTTCAGTCTGGTGTCTTTGGGTGCAGGTGCTTGGGCTGGATGCTGTCGTGAGGTGGATGGCTGTTGGGTGGGTGGCTGCCTGCGTTTGTGTAGCTTGGAAGAGGGGGTCACAGACACAGTGGGAGAGGACACAGGGGACCTGTAAATGGTAGTGGGGGTGGTGACTGCACGTGTGCGGGGGTTCTGGTGGGTGTGCTGGCGATGGACGTAGTGGCTGAAGATGTTGTGCATGCAGGTGTGAGTGGAGACGTGACAGGGAGGGAGGAGGGAGACGAGGAGGTGGGGGACACAGTGGAGGCAGTGGGTGTTGGTATGTCTGTATGTGGATGTTGCTTGTGTGAATGCTTGTGTGATGTGTGGTGCTTATGTCTGGATGAGCTTCCCTTGGGTGTTGAGGTGTGTGCAGGCTGGTCTGATGGTGTGTCTGGGATAGGCAGAGGTACAGGTGATAGGGTATGGGTGGAGGAAGTTGGAGGGGGGAGGCTAGAGACAGGGACAATTGCTGCCATCAGTGCTGAGGCCAGAGTGTTGAAAGATCGCTGATCGGCAGCCTGACCAGAATGATGCCCTCCAGGTATGCATTACTCTGGTGCACCTCCCTTTCTACACCCTGGATGGCATTCAAAAGGGTAGACTGCCCAACAATGAGCGTCCTCAGGAGGTCAATGACCTCCTCACTGAGGGCAGCAGGGGTGACAGGGGCAGGGCCTGAGGTGCCTGGGGCGAAGGAGATGCCCACTTCCTGGCACGGATGTTGCCGCCACCACAAGGGAGCTCCCTTCAGAGGACGAGTCTGTGTCACTAATGTCTGCACGAGTCCCCGCTGTGGAGCTCCCCTCGCCCTCCGTCCCACTGGTGTACTCGGAATCCGTTGCATGGCCCTCCAGGGCCATGTGGGATGCAGCTCCCTCGTGCTCCGATGCCACTTCTCCTCCGCCTGATGATGCTAATGCACACATGAACAGGAAGACCACAAAAAAGGGGGGGGGGAATAAAGACATGTTGAGTGCATCCATTGGCGACACAGTTGGCGGAGAGGACAGACACAGAAGCCCCCTGCACTACGCCGCGCAATTGGGGTCCACTACTCAATCCGTGGGACATGGCCTACAAGCCTATGGACGACAACTGCACACATAGATGACACAGGGCCAAGGATAACTGTACTTGGCACCCTACAGAGGTGGGGGGTGGGGGCACAGGGCCATGCCTTACGGAGGGGCCTAGCCTACAGAAATCGCCCTGGCCTAGGGATACCCACAGCCCTCCTCTCCCACCCAGACACCTCCACTGCGCGCAAAGTCAGCAGAATGAGGTTGTACTCACCCCCTTGTGTCTGCTGTGATGTCCTCACGCGCCCATCCAAATCGGGGTAGGCCACCGCCAGGATCCAGGACATCAGGGGGGTCAAAGTACGACTGGCACCCCTCCCACGTTGGGAGGCCATCCCCAGCTGAGCCTCCGCCGTCTTCCTGCTCTAGCGTCGGATGTCCTCCCATCTCTTCCGGCAGTGGGTGCCCCGTCTGTGGTGGACCCCCAGGGCCCGGACGTCCTTGGCGATGGCACGCCAGATGGCTATCGTCTGGTGGGCGCTGACCTATGTGAAATGTACAGGGGGAGAAAAAGAGTATTCACCTTCTGCACCCTCAATGTGAGTGGCCCCCCATCCCTACCCTTGCCATGTGGCACATCCTGTCATCCGTCGTCTGATGCATGCCTCATTCGCTCCCCTCACCACCATCTTTCATCCACCCGACTCAACACAGGCATTGGCCACAAAGCACGGTCCCAGTGTACTTACCTGTTGGTCTGGAGGACCGTAGAGTAGCGCATACTGGGGGAGGACCCCATCCACGAGTTTCTCCAATTCCTGAGCAGTGAAGGCAGGGGCTCTTTCCCCAGTCGCATGAGCCATTGTCTCTTCCAGACCAAGGTCACAGCAGCACTTGCAGTGTAGGTCCTCTCCTGTCGAAGATCAGGTATCGAGTGATTAAGCAGATAGAAAATGGCGGTCACGTCCGCGGCGGTGCGTACTGCGACCGCCGGCGCACATCGTCATTGGCTCCTGAGACCCATAGGGTTCAATGTTAACCAATGCTGCTTTACGCCGCGGTCTTCGACCGCCTACCGCCACGCCAGCGCATTGACCTCACATCCCATTGTCACACTTCACAGGTCAGGCAGCCGCCATTTCAAGGGCCCACATGGCTTACTTTTAACTGCGTCACACATACCTAGGCCTTGCATCAACACTCCTACAAACCATTCAATGCATTGGGAATTGTGTTTTGTGCAAACTGTGGTTACGTACCTGTGGGCTGATTGACTCTATGCTCGCTGTTGTCCTACATAGGCACCGTCCGCTGGGACATGCAAGGAGATGGAGGAATCTTCCCGTGTACAGACCGCTGGTAGACCTGTCGACAATGGAGGAAAGATATGTCATACTGACATACAGGCTTGACCGAGCCACTATTCAGGAACTGTGTGCCCAGCTGGAGCCAGACCTGATGTCACCCATCCGCCAACCCACAGGGATCCCACCTCTAGTGCAGGTGCTGTCAGTACTCCATTTCTTTGCAAGTGGGTCATTTCAAACAACATTGGCCATATCATCAGGGATGTCCCAGCCTATGTTTTCCAAGGTGTTGTCCAGAGTGTTGTCTGCCCTTCTGAAATACATGCGGAGCTACATTGTTTTCCCTGAGGTGGAGGATTTGCCTACAGTGAAAGGTGATTTCTATGCCCTTGGACATACCCCCAACATCATAGGTGCCATTGATGGGACACATGTGGCTTAAGTACCCCCCAGCAGAAGTGAACAAGTGTACAGAAACAGAAAGAGTTATCATTCGATGAATGTACAGATGGTGTGTTTGGCAGACCAGTACATCTCCCATGTTAATGCCAAGTTCCCTGGCTCTGTGCATGACGCCTACATCATGCGGAATAGCAGCATCCCTTACGTGATGGGTCAACTCCAGAGGCACCGTGTGTGGCTAATAGGTGACTCTGGTTACCCCAACCTGTCCTGGCTACTGACCCCAGTGAGGAATCCCCGGACAAGGGCAGAGGAACGGTACAATGAGGCCCATGGGAGAACTAGGAGGGTGATCGAGCGGACCTTCGGCCTTCTGAAGGCCAGGTTCCGCTGCCTCCATATGACAGGTGGATCCCTATTGTACTCACCAAAGAAGGTGTGCCAGATCATCGTGGCCTGCTGTATGCTTCACAACCTGGCTTTGCGACGCCAGGTGCCTTTTCTGCAGGAGGATGGTCCAGATGGTGGTGTTGTAGCAGCTGTGGAGCCTGTGGAGAGTGAAGAAGAGGAAGCCGAAGAGGACGACATAGACAACAGGAACACAGTAATACAGCAGTATTTTCAATGACACACAGGTAAGATTCTAACCCGTCATATTACATATACTTAACCCCTACTACCTCTCTACTGTCTGACCTTTTCCCCCTGTGTATGGTAACTGAGTTGTGACTTTCCCTTCCAATTTCAGAGATGTGGGCCATACTGCGTGACATCTGCTTTGTTTCCCCATGGACTACAGCTGTGTGACAGTGGTATGTTGGCATCACAATGTAAATATGCATTTTGGGACGGTAATGTCTAATACATTAGTACAAAATCACAGCCAGACTCCTGATTGTTTTGTGCAATAACTGTGTTTATTTCAGTGCTCTATATCGGTGAGTGGTGATGGTGGAGGATTGTCCATGGCAGAGTCCAAAATATTAGTCTCACAGGTGCAATGTCCAAATGCCTGTGGAAAGTGGAGCATGGGCAGTATAAGAATGGACAGGGTGTCAATGTGGGAACAGTGGGATGACAATCAGGGAGGTATCCTTTCCTGGCGGGGGTCTTGGCATCTTACTCTGTCTTCTTCCTGGATCTCAGGGCCCGCTTGCGGGGTGGTTCTCCTTCTGCAGGGGGTGGGGTGCTGGTGGCCTGTTGGTCCTGTGGCGGGGCCTCCTGTCCACTAGCGCCAGCGGAGGTGGTAGGCAGTTCTTGGTCCATGCTAGTGTCAGGGGCCCTTTGTCCAGCCACAGTGTCCCGCAATGTGGTGACTACCTGATTCAGAGCCCCTACAATGGTGGCCAGGGCGGAACAGATGTTTCGTAATTCCTCCCTGAACCCCAAATACTGTTCCTCCTGCAGAAGCTGGATCTCCTGAAACCTGGCCAGGACCGTCGCCATCGTCTCCTGGGAATGGTGGTAGGCTCCCATGATGGAGGAGAGGGCCTCGTGGAGAGTGGGTTCCCTGGGCCTGTCCCCCCCCTGTCGCACAGCAGCCCTCCCAGTTCCCCTGTTTCCCTGTGCTTCTGTCCCCTGGACCGTGTGCCCACTACCACTGCCCCCAGGTCCCTGTTGTTGTTGGGGTTGTGGGTTAACCTGGGTGCCCTGTAGTGGTGTACACACCGCTGATTGACGTGTCCTGGGGACTGAGGTATGGGCCCGCTGGGTGGGTGCTGTGCTGGTGTTGCCAGAGGGGGGAAGGTCTGCTATGGGCTGTGGCTGTCTGAGGGGAACCGACTGTCCCGAGGTCCCCGATGGGCCGGGCTCGTCATCTAGATCCAGGTCGACAGAGGTGCTGTCCTCACTGTGGGCCTCTTCTGGGGGTGGAGTGGACATTTGTGGACCCTCCTGCGCGGTGACGTGGCGTTCGGGTCCTGCAGGGGTATAAAAGTATGGTTATTGCATTTGTGTGTGCCATAGCGTGTAATGGGTGGGTGCCCTTGTACCCCAGTGCTGGCATTCCCGTGTGGGGGCTTTTGTGACGGTGATTTGGTGGGGGATAGGTATGTGCAGTGGGCATGCTTTGGTGATGGGTGTCCATGCTTTGTGGTCGCATGCAGGGCTTGGTGTTGGGATGGGTGGGCTGTGATGTGGAGACATTTGCAAGGAGCAGGATGTGATGGGGTGAGGGTGAGGGTAGGGGTATGAGTTGGCATGCTGGTGGGGTGGGGGGGATGAAGTAGTGAAGATGAGACTTACCAGAGTCCATTCCTCCAGATACTCCTGCGAGGCCCTCAGGATGCAGGATCGCCAAGACTTGCTCCTCCCATGTTGTAAATTCTGGGGGAGGAGGTGGGGTTCCGCCGCCAGTCCGCTGCACCGCAATGTTGTGCCTGGATACCATTGAACGCACCTTCCCCCGTAGGTCGTTCCACCGCTTCTTGATGTCGTCCCTATTTCTTGGGTGCTGTCCCACAGCGTTGACCCTGTCGACTATTCTGCTCCATAGCTCCAACTTCCTGGCAATGGTGGTGTGCTGCATCTGTGTCCCGAAGAGCTGTGGCTCTACCCGTACAATTTCCTCCACCATGACCCTGAGTTCATCCTCGGAGAACCTGGGGTGTCTTTGCGGTGCCATGGGGTGGTGTGGGTGATGTGTGGGGTGGATTGTGTGGTGATGTGTATTGGTGTGTTGTGTGAAGTGCGTGGAAATATTGCTGGGTGAAAGTTAAATGCGCGTCTGGGTGCTCAGTTCTCTTTTTCTCATTGCGTGGTCCCGATTCTGTAGAAGTGGGTGTTTGTGGGTGATGTGGGTGTGTGTTTTATATAGTGTTGGGTGTGTGGGAGTGGTGTTTGTATGTGTATCAGGTGTGTGTTTTTCGATTTGTCCAATGTGGATGTGTTTTGTAAATGTGTGTGTATTTTGAGCGCAGCGGTGTGTACCGCCAATGGATTACCGCGGTTGAAAGACCGCCGCGTGGATTCGTGGGTCGTGAGAGTGTGGGTGTATTTCTGTTGCCGTGACGGTGGAGGTTTGGTCATCGCCAGTTTCTCGCTGGCCTTTGGTGTGGCGGACTTTTGTGGATGTCTGTATTTTGGCGGTTTGCCTATTGTGGGTCAGAATGACCGTGGCGGTTTACCGCGGCCGCGGCGGTATATTGGCGGTCTTCTAACAGGGGTAAGCGGCTTTTACCGCCAATGTTGTAATGAGGGCCTATGTCCTCTGAAGACTATATCTGAGCCACAATACTGCATCCATTGTAGATAAAATAGCTATCCACCTTCATTCCTTTTTCAACCACGAATGTCTCATTTTGCAACAACTGGATCATAGGGAAAGTGGATGACTGGGAAGATCAATGGTTGCAAATCCGAGGCCTTAACAGAACTTAAGTGCTGCTTTCAAACTCCAGAGAAAGCGTTTTTGGCCCAGAATAAAGAAGCATGCAGCAGTCACATCTGCAGCAGTATTACCCACCGGGGGTAACACCATTGCCTGCTGCTAAACCTACAGCACAACAACTTCAGTTCAGCACATGCAGTGGGTTGGTTGTGGAACAGTTAGAATGGGCCAGCAAATCATGATTTCAGTCCTACTATGTGCAGCCTGGTTCTGGCAGCCCAAAAAGGTCAGGTACTTATTTAAAGGCTCTTTTGATTGGTTTCTCGTGTGTGCCCAAGGTGCCCTATTTACCTTAAAATGGAGATGTCTGTGGTGTAAGGGATTAAATCCTCCTCAGCATTATAGGAAGGATGTATACTTGTCTGTAGGTTGTTCAAGCTTGAACCTTTAAAATAATACCCCACCTTAGTACTTACATCTCTCTGAATCCTATATATTAAAATGGTGAATCCAATTATTATTCCTGCAAATTGCAGGCATGCTTTGACACCACATTTAATTTTACATGGGCTATCCAATGGCGGTGGAGATGTTACCTTCGTGGTTGAGGCATATGATGTGTACAAAACTGAAGTACTTTATTCATGGGTCTCTTTTTCTGCAATAA
The DNA here is from genome assembly GCF_031143425.1 of Pleurodeles waltl. NCBI lineage: Eukaryota > Metazoa > Chordata > Amphibia > Caudata > Salamandridae > Pleurodeles > Pleurodeles waltl. Next base: position 268,570,539 of record NC_090442.1, read on the forward strand.
ATGCTACTACAAACACCTTTCACACACATACACAGCTGCCAACATACCAGGCCAATAGAGACCATATCACAAAAGAAATACCCTTAACATTTCAGGAACACCAAAATTGGTTCCAAGACTCCCTCCCACATCTTTTAGAAAATGTTAGGTTCAGTCCCCTCAGAAATGATGTAGCCACATGGGCAGTTTTAGCCAGCCACACACCATGGGCCAGATGAACATAGGTCAGTTTTTGCGACTCACAAATTGCAAGTTGTAAAACCAGATATATAACAGTGTCTCCGTGTTAGTGATTCCCAAATGGGTCGCATGGGACCTACCTCATTAATATTCCAATGAGTAGCATTCCTTAGAAACATTTATAAACATTAAAAAATGCATCAAAGAAATGTGCATATTTATTGAAAAATATTTTAATTTTACAATATTCCCATTGAATATGATTTTCTGTGAAGGTTAGTGCAATTATTTCTGTTTAAGTAAAACACAAGGATCACATACAATTACCACTCAGAGTTACATTCTTGAACACAAATGTAACCATTGTAAAATTGGCCACTTAGTATTTATTTCATTACTTCTATTCCTCCCATGCAGCTAGAATAATGTACATTGCAGTTTGCGGCCTTTTTTTTGTTTTGCATAGGGTCCACTTGCCAAATGCCAGCTGTGGTGTAACTGCCACACTGTTAGTCTCGTTGGCAAGCAATACAAAAAAAGACAGGATGTTAAAGATTGTTAACACTAAGGGGGATATTTATACTCTGCTTGTGCCGGATTTGCATCATTTTTTTTAAACGCGAATTCGGCGCAAACCTAACACCATATTTATACTTTGACGCTGACCCGCGAACGTCAAAATTCCGCTGTGTGCGTCATTTTCTGGATGCGTGAAACTGTCTTGCGTTAATGACATGTAAGGTCGGTGTTCCCGTCCAAAAAATGACTTAAACACTTATGCATCATATTTAACCAACCGTGCAAAAATCCCGCACGGCTGGGAGGTGGAGTCGGAAAATGGCGCACAGCCCGATTTGCGTCAAAAATTAATGCCTGGGTCAGGGCAGGATTTAAAATGGGGCGAACACACCACTACTTAAGGAAAACTCACAGAAGCAACATCAGAGCTCAAAAAGGAAGACATGGAGGTGCTATTCATCCAGCATGCATGAAGACGCAGAGCACAGGACCAACAGCAGCAGCTTCCAACACACCAACAGGGACCCCAAAGGCAACGCAGAAGGCAGGAGAGGATATTCCAGACCAGGACAACCCTTCAGGGCCTCAGGGAACATGACATCATCCAGAGGTACAGACGAAACTGGCAAGCCATACAGCAGCTGCTGCGCAACATTGAGCCACAGTTGGCACCCAGCTTGCAGACACCCCGACATCATTCCACGAGAGACCAAGCTGCTAGCTGTCCTCCACATGATGGCAAGTGGCTCTTTTCAAACAACTGGTGCCCTGGTTGCCGTGATCTCACAGCCCTCATTCTCTGCCTTCCTACCCAAGGTACTGGATGCCATCATCTCCCTCACACCCCACCACATCAGCTTCCCCAACACACAGCAGAAGCAGCAGGAGACCAAACAGGGGTTCTACCAAATCAACGGCTCCCCACACGTGCTTGGTGCCATTGACTGCACACATGTACGGATTGTGCCACCTGCTGCAACTGAGCAACTATACCGCAACAGGAAGCACACACACTCCATCAATGTGCAGGCCATTGTGGATCACCTGGGATTGATCACCAACATCGTGGCAAAGTATCCTGGCAGTGTACATGATTCATTCATCTTCTGCCACTGCACCATCAATCAACACTTCCAGGATGGATGATATGGAAATGGCCTACTGGTTGGTAAATACAGAAACCCAGTTATATACACACTGTACAGCAACCCTGTAGGACACACAACACATACATCACTACATTGACACGTGGCCAGGAAGACAATGAGGTTGTGACACTGCTAGTCATGTTTGATATCCTGACCCAATGGGATACACACCTATGGACAAATGACAGATGCAGGTAACAACAGATGCCACTCCAGAGACACAAGGGAGCAATTTAAAACCACACAGTGACAATGACATGACCTGAGCTGGAAGCACAACTTGGAAGATTAATCTTTCAATATCACATCAATAACACTCAATCACACACCCTTCCAAGCAATACCTACTGTGTAAGGGGTGTGTAATGTGTTTCGCTGCATGTCAAACACCATGAGACACATAGCATCATGATGATGACTCTAATGAAGGTTACATGGAATCATTGAGGCAGTACCAACATCTGACATCACTCGTGGTCTGACATTGCCTGCTACCAATAAGCAGGTGGACTGTGCTAAGAACACATATTGATGTGACAATATTGCAAAGTGCACATTGCTACACATACGGATTGAGACAATTACACATATACACAACAGATGTACAGGCATATTGACCTTCTGACAATTAAACCTTCACCCCCACAACCAAGTTAGCCAGCTTACCTGGAGCAGGTTCAGTAGTGTAGGTACACGTTTGCACATGAGTCAACTCAGTGAGGGCACAAAAATAAGTTTGCATGGAACTTGTCACACGTGGGTTATTTTTGCATTGTCAATTGTCAACACTTCAGTGCTGCCAACTTATGGAGATGTGTTGTACATTGTCACCTAGCCAAATCAAAGGTTCTCACTGTTGTGTTTCACATGCTATTACATATGTTGAATTGGATGGGATCCTCAGGCCACATAGTGCAACCATGTTACCACCACTGTGGAATCGATTCTGTGTGTGGAAGTATCATGACCCCCCAGTGAAGACACATGGACACTTCTTTCACATGACATATTGCATGGGAGTACACAATGTACTGCAAGAGTACAACAATACCGCTGATATCCGGTCAATCAGCCAAACACCAGTTTAGATAATTAAACAACCAAATGCTGATAGTACATCCTAGAAGCCTAGGATTCCACACAATAACACAAACGCAGATGAGTCACAGACAACACAAGGTAACAACTGCCATGCAAAGTGATAATCATGGTGCAAGCTACATCAAAATATTTTCACTCTTTTTCTCTTTCAGCTGATCAGGGGTATGGGATCCAGCCATGAATCATTACCACATTTGCCAACCTGAGCACAGCATCAGAGCGTTCCTATAATGAGGCACATCAGAGGACACGCACCATAGTAGAGAGGACTTTTGGCTTCCTGAAGTCACGATTCATGTGCCTCGACATCACCGGAGGCAGCCTCTTATATTCACCTGAAATGGTCTGCAAGATAATTTTGACCTGTGCCATCCTGCACAACATATGTGTAAGGAGGAACATTCACCTCTATGAACCAGAGCCACAAATAACTGAAGAGGAGGAAGAGGAGGATGTTGTCCATCAACATGAGTGGGACCATTTAAACACTGCAGCAGAATTGCGTCGGAGACAACACATTGTACAAAACTTCTTTTAACTCTAGTCACTATCACCACTGTCTTACCATATGTCATTAAACACCTCACTTCATCACTAAATCATGGTCTGGGTAATTATTTATACATCATATGATCTCTAGGAATCACAATCAGAGTTTAGCCTCATGGAGCATTGCAGATATACAGATTAGGATACTGAAAAAGCCACATCACAATTGATGGGTATGAATGTACACACAACTTCACACACAGTGCAAATGACATATATCCTGTCCATTTCACATTTGAAGGGCAATATCAGAGTAGCACAGCTATGGCACACATCCATGTTGGCAACATGGTTCATTGCAGCATATGGCAAACAACTAAGATACCATCAATCATAAGTTAAAAAACTGCTTCATTCATGAGGCAGTGGATGTGCTATTGCATTGTTAACAGGAATGTATGACCAGACCCTCGACAGCAGTAAGTGTGACATCAGCTATCTCTGCAAGGAGCATGTGTGACTAGAAGTCCATGTAAGCTGCAAATGGATAGCACAAGTGCCCCAGGTATGACAAGCATTGCTCACAAGACATGCCCTGCGCATGCCATCCCAAGTTATAAGTCCTGCCACAGGCATGTTTTCAGTCTCTCCCCACCCTTCTCTAGGGGGCCCTGTAAATGGACTACTTGTATCCTGATAATCCTTCATCTACACACACCCAGACTCACATTCTGAGTCCAGTGTGCTTTCCTCTTTAGTATGGCATGCCATAGTCCTAGTCCATCTGTCTGCATGGACTTCAGGTTTGATAATGCACTGCCTGGTAGTCTGTAGGACCTGTAATCACCTGTCCATTGCTTACCATGAGAAAGGTACTGTTGGGCCTTTGAACTTGATTCTCACCTACAGGACTTGTGAGAGACTGAAGCTGCACACACCTGTAATCACTTCCATGCAGACCAGCCATTTGAACCTGCACTGCCATTGCTGCTACCTGGAATGGTTTAGAAGCTGCCATTTTATGTATATCCTTGTTGTGCATTGCCGTATGAATCACTTGTGTAACACAGGCCTTGGGTTATTGTGTAACGTTGCAGCCCACAGCACAAATACAGTTTTTATTTTCCACAGTGTTGTTCCAGCTTTTCCCAGTCAGAGTCTACTCACTGTGCATTTGCCTTGTCCATGTTAATTCCTGACAGAGCCTGCATCCTGTTACCCTGATTGGTTCCTGTCTTTGTGTTACCACAGAGGTTCCCTGTGGCTACATTTGTCTCATAGTTGCTTTCCATGCCCTCACTTTCCTCCTGGGGTATTGTGTCTGGTACGTCTACGATGAATCCTTAAATAGATTGTATAGTGTAATCAGTTTACTTATCGTATCATGCTCTGGGACATGTATTCAAATAGCCTAATCCTGCCCCTATCCCTTGTCTGGGTTTCATGTATGCATGAGTGACAAACAGTGACAGTGTACCATGGCTGTATGCATGGATTGGGTATTGTGCCTCTAGCACAACAAACAACGTTTGCTAATATGCATGAAAGGACAAAACATGTTTGTGCCCTGATGGTCCACAGACAGATTCACATTGGCTGCAACCCAATGATGGTGCTTGCGTGGTGACTAGCTGTGAGATTAATCAGCACAGAGGCACTGATGTTCCCTGTTGCAGTGGGAATTTTACAGGCCACCCTGTGTACAAATGTTGTGATGAAACCTGCTGGTTTCTAATTACTGATCCATTAAGTTTGTGAGCCCACCATGGTTGCCCTGTTGTCAGCCTCATAAACCTTCTACAGTGCCATAGCTGGACTATCCCCCATGTGTGTTGTCAATTCCTCTTTGGCTTTCGGTCAATTCTGCTTTGAAGGATACTCTGTTAATGCAGGGAATGGCTCCACAGACTCATGACTAGACCTGCATGTAACTGTGACAACATAGAGGCCAATAATGACACAGGGTACACATGGCCACCCAATTACCTGGACACGTTTGTGCAATTAACCACTGGAAATATGTGAACACATGCAGCTTTGTCTGCTGGTCCTCCACTGCCACAGGAGAAACATAGGTCATTTATATGACTCAAACTGTGGAGTGACATTACATTTTTGGATTGGTTTTGGGAGTCTGTGTCACAGAAACTGTACCTACATAGCATTTTCAAATGCCTGACTCATGGGTAGTATACAAACAAGTGACCAGGAAGTGGTATCCAACATTCCAGAACATGTGATGGCTTACTCTTATAAAATTGCCATTATCAACCTTCTTCTACCTATCCTGTGCATAGTTTGTCATGGGAAAGGTTTTGTCCCAAAAGTCAGGGAAGTTCACACAGCATTAGATGCTACCTGTATGACAAACACATATCCTGACTCATTTCCATACTGAATAGCATCTGAGGGTTATCCACATTTACAACACTAGCATATTAATGAAAGCACATCTTGTGACGTTCACGCAGAGGCCCACCAACAATTGAAATAGCCAATTCACAGGCATAAACACACAGGGCATGAGTGAATGTATTAAGTTGCGAAGCCTTGCTATCCTCTATTGATGCACCACCTGCACAAACTAGGTAATACCAATTTTTATTCAAAAAGTTTGGGTAGCTGTTGCGTCAGTTAAGAGTGCTCATCCGGTACAACAACATGAGTATTATGGTCCGCAGTAGTGTCGCCTGCTACATGTGCCCAAACACTGGAACACACAATGCAGGCGCAGACTGCCTATCCCTGTACAGTTACAGCTTTCATGAACGTAAAAAATGAGAGAAATGACACAAACACAGTTAAAGACAGATATTTTGATGCAAACGCGTAAAAAAAGACGCATTGCGTCAAAGTTTGCTGCATATGCGTTGAAAAATGACGCTCACAGCCATTACACATCCATTGGGCCCGAGCAGTAATTCCTACACTGTACCCCATAAAATTGGTTACCAATGAAAAATATATGGAACTATGAATGAGGGGGAATCTTTAAGGATTTGCGTCAAAAAAGTTGACACACAGCCTGTAAGCATCATAAAACGTTCACGCATCATAATAAAAATGCACCACATTTGAGACAGGAAGTGATGTAATAGGATATCCTGTTTACAGAAATGGTACAGTGGGTGTACTTTTACTTTCACTTTGCAGTCTGTGTTTTTTCTAGACTGTGTGGCTGTGCTGAGAGTTTTGTCTGTCTAAATTGTTCTTTTGTCTCCTGTGTGCCATCTGTTGTTTTAGTAATTGTCTCAGTTGTTCATTGTAAGTGTGTTTTTGTCATATTTGGTGTCTAATTTTGTCTTTGTACTGTTGGGAGTGTGTAGTGGATATTGTTAGTTTTGGGGTTGTTGGGCTGTTTGTGGGTTACTTAACTTTCATTTTATTCCCTCCTTTCCCTGTATTTTCCTCTGTACCCTTTCCTATAACTATTATTTCGGTCATGTTGGGTCGGCCACGTCTGGGGAGAATTGGTGAGGAGGAGCTGGGGGCATTCATTTGGCTGGTGTGCCACTTCCCCCCGATGATTGAGGCTGGTGGCAAGCTGATACAGGGGTATCACACCGAGGTGAGGAGGCTCAGGTGGTCCAAGGTGCTGTACCATCTGAGGAGAATTTTCAATACACCGCGCAACGACCACCAACCCAAGTACCGCTGGGCTGACCTTGTTGTCAGAGAGCAAGACCTGCTAGACCACCTGGGTGTGGTGATTGGTGGCCCTGTTGGTGAGTACAATTCAGACTAATGTGCACATTTAAATGCTCTGTAGTGACAGTAGCAGATTTGTTGATATGCTGCATGCAAAGTTTTTGGCCATGTGGAATGCAAGTTAAATATACAGTGGCCCTGATTTATACAATATTTGCTACACATTACCGTCATTTGTTGACGCAACAGCTGCACAGACTTACAAAACACAACTTGATCTTGTAAATTTGTGCTGCTTTGACGTCAATAGATGATGGTAATGCGGCTCAAACATATGTTTCATTCATGGTCTGTGAGTGTACCAGGAAAGAGATGTATTTCACAAGCTAAAGCAAGGAATTAATGTGGTGCCCAATTTTTTGGAATACATGTCTGAACTGTATTCCTGGCCATACGTACAAAATTCTTCCAAAACTCAGGTAATATCTTAGGCTGATACTTTGACTTGGTTTGTGCCGCAGTTAAATTAGAAATGGAGGCCAAAGTAATGCACATGGGTTCATATCTAAACGTTTGGTGGTACTTTCCATAGCTGTATCGTAAAACATGAAGCAAATGCTACAAACTAAGGAATAAAAAATGTATCTGGCCCTATGTTCATTGTTCCTGTGTGTTTTAATTTGCCTTGGGCACAATAGCTGGAACAGAGCTGATGCATTTGCCATCTGTGTCACTTTATAGCCATGCAATTCTCATAAGTTATTGGGTCATCATAGGATACCAGAAGTTGGTGATTGCATGGTCACAATTTATTACTTGCGTGATGTTGTGCAAGAGACCCCTGACCGATTCCATCATACATATAAAGTGCCCAAATACTTTGCTACTTTACGTTTGGTACACCCCTGCTGATCTAGTGCAGCATATGTACAATAGCTAACTTCCCAGTATGAATGCTATCACAGACATGGGTGCATGCTAAGCTCAGAAGACCAGCATTCCTGTGACTGCTGCCATTCCCAATGTGCATACAAATTGAAACCTACATCATCAAGATTGCCACAGTAGGACATTTGCGAAACCATGTTTCAATAATGGGACAGTGTCAGTTTGGTGTATACCCGCAGATCACCCAACTTGGCCAATGTAAGATGATGAATGTGGCTAACTGTGAATTCCAATACCCGATATGGGTACTCAGGGCAATGAGTGACACATTTTAGGTGCAATAACTACACCTGTGCCCATGCATTCTGTCACGGATGACCAAAATAGACACTGTCAGCATATAGGGGGTCATTACAACCCTGGCGGATGTTGTTAAAGCGTTGGTAAGACCGCAAACAGGCCGGCGGTAAAAAAATTGGAATTATGACCGTGGCGGAAACCGCCAACAAAGACAGCCACTTTAACACTCCGACCGCCACGGCGGTACAGACAAACAGCGCGGCGGTCGCCGCCAACAGACAGGCAGGAGACGAAGTACCGCCCACAGTATCACAACCTACCAATCCGCCACCTTTTCCGGGGCGGATTCACCGTGGATGAAAACACGGTGGAAACAGCCATTTCAAAGGGAAAACGCTCACCTCTACACACTCCACGAGGAAGGAGGACACCATGGAGCCGGAACTCCAAATACTTCCTGCACTAGTCTTCCTGCTCCTGTACGACCATCATCAACGCCGGCGCCGAAGACAACGGTGAGTACTGCACCTACGACATAGGGGAGGGGGAGGCAAAAGTCAGGGCCACACACACGCAACACCCCCAACCCCACCCCGACCCTCACCCACTACAACACACACACCAATGCATATCCAAACATTACAGTAACAACCCCCAACCCCCCCGGAAGAATGCAAAGACAAAAGGAAATGAGTTCAACCATTGTAATATATCAAAATACAGGAAGCAAATATATACAGATATATATACACATTCAACAAAATATACATCACGATTAGTAGTGCAGGTAATGCACCATTCATTGTCTGTAGACCACTGGGCCCAAAATGCCTGGGCGAGGCCCACATCAGATACCTGATCAAAATGGAGAGAACACTGCCGGGGCATCAGATAGAAATACAACAGGCACCTCAGGGGGAAGGGAAGGGAGGGCACCTCAGCCGGATGAGTGCACCATGCCAGATCCACGACGGGGCTCCATGCCCATTGATGTATCCTGGGAAGTGCAAAGCCACAGTCTCTCAAGTCTCTACAGTGGGTGGGTTGCCCACTGTACCATCCTGGGGAGTGCAAAGCCACAGTCTCTCAAGTCTCTACAGTGGGTGGGTTGCCCACTGGACCATCCTGGGAGTGCAAAGCTACAGTCTCTCAAGTCTCTACAGTGGGTGGGTTGCCCACTGGACCATCCTGGGGAGTGCAAAGCCACAGTCTCTCAAGTCTCTACAGTGGGTGGGTTGCCCACTTGACCATCCTGGGGAGTGCAAAGCCACAGTCTCTCAAGTCTCTACAGTGGGTGGTTTGCCCACTGGACCATCCTGGGGAGTGCAAAGCCACAGTCTCTCAAGTCTCTACAGTGGGTGGTTTGCCCACTGGACCATCCTGGGGAGTGAAAAGCCACAGTCTCTCAAGTGGATGACAGTCTCCACTGGTTCTGGAGGGGGACTGGTGCCCAGAGTGCTTCATCCTGTGAAGGACAGAAGTAGTGGATGCATGTCTCCACTGAGTCTGGAGGGGGACTGGTGCCCAGAGTGCTTCATCATGTGGAGGACAGAGGTAGTGGATGCCTGTCTCCACTGGTTCTGGAGGGGGACTGGTGCCCAGAGTGCTTCATACTGTTAAGGACAGAGGTAGTGGATGCATGTCTGCACTGTTTCTGGAGGGGGACTGGTGCCCAGAGTGCTTCATCCTGTGAAGGACAGAGGTGGTGGATGCATGTCTGCACTGTTTCTGGAGGGGGACTGGTGCCCAGAGTGCTTCATCCTGTGAAGGACAGAGGTGGTGGATGCATGTCTCCACTGGTTCTGGAGGGGGACTGGTGCCAAGAGTGCTTCATCCTGTGAAGGACAGAGGTGGTGCATGCCTGTCTCCACTGGTTCTGGAGGGGGACTGGTGCCCAGAGTGCTTCATCCTGTTAAGGACAGAGGTGGTGGATGCATGTCTGCACTGGTTCTGGAGGGGGACTGGTGCCCAGAGTGCTTCATCCTGTGAAGGACAGAGGTAGTGGATGCATGTCTCCACTGGTTCTGGAGGGGGACTGGTGCCCAGAGTGCTTCATCCTGTGAAGGACAGATGTAGTGGATGCATGTCTGCACTGGTTCTGGAGGGGGACTGGTGCCCAGAGTGCTTCATCCTGTTAAGGACAGAGGTAGTGGATGCATGCCTCCACTGGTTCTGGAGGGGGACTGGTGCCCAGAGTGCTTCATCCTGTGAAGGACAGAGGTAGTGGATGCATGTCTCCACTGGTTCTGGAGGGGGACTGGTGCCCAGAGTGCATCACTCTCCCCGTGACGGTCCCAGTTCCATCACTAGCCCTGCCGCTCATGGGTTAGCGGTGCTTGAGTTGGCGGTCCTTGCCCTGTTCAGCGGTGCTTGTGTTTGCAGTGTCTGACCTGTTCAGCGGTGCTTGCCATGGCGGTTTTTGCCCTGTTCAGCGGTCTTTGCCCTGTTCAGCGGTGCTTGAGTTTGCAGTGTCTGACCTGTTCAGCAGTGCTTGCCATGGCGGTCTTTGCCCTGTTCAGCGGTGCTTGAGTTTGCAGTCTCTGACCTGTTCAGCGGTGCTTACCATGGCGGTCTTTGCCCTGTTCAGCGGTGCTTGAGTTTGCAGTGGCTGACCTGTTCAGCGGTGGGCTGGGGCTGGCGGTCCTTCATTGGGCAGCAGGGCTGTGGCTGGCGGTGGCATCCTGGCCACTGACGATGGGGCTGCCCTCCTAGGCACTGACTCTGGCCGTGGCCTCCTGGCCAGTGATGATGGGACTGCCCTCCTGGGCACTGACTCTGGCGGTGGCCTCCTGGCCAGTGATGATGGGGCTGCCCTCCTGGGCATTGACTCTGGCGGTGGCCTCCTGGCCAGTGACAATGGGGATGGGGGTGGCCTCCTGGGCAGCGGGGATGATGGCGGTCTTCTCCGCCGTGCTGCTCTTCCCAGACTTCTTCTGCCCCTTCCCCACCTTGGGAGGAGTCACAGCTGAGTGGACACTCCCCCCGGAACCCTTGTGAGCGGCTTTGCTGGCTGGAGTCTTCCCCCTCTCCCGCCGGGCAATGTCCAACTTCTGGTGCTTCACTGGGGGACTGGCTGTGCTGTGGCTCCGTGTCACACTGGCTACCCTGCCCGGTGCACTCCACATACCTCTAACAGGCACCACTGGTACTGGAGATTTTTTGGCTGAGGTGCTAGTACGGGACCTATGAATTGGAGGGGGGTGGGAAAGAGGTCAAGCTTGGTCAGGAAAAGTTTCTTCGGTACACTGGGACATGTAGCTGGAGAGGGTCTGGGAGTGGAGGAAGAGGAGGTGGTTGTAGGAGGTGTAACTTTTGTGGCTTTGGGTGCAGGTGCATGCGCTGTAGGCTGTCGTGAGGTGGATGTATGTTGGGTGGGTGTGTGCCTGCGTTTGTGTACTTTGGGAGAGGGCGTCACAGACACACTGGGAGAGGACACAGGGGACGTGTAAATGGTAGTGGGGTAGTGAGTGCAGGTGAGCGGGGTGTGGTGGTTGGTGTGCTGGTGCGGGACCTAGTGGCTCTAGTGGTAGTGCATGCAGCTGAGAGTGTAGACGACACTGGGAGGGAGGAGGGAAACGACGAGGAGGGGGACACAGTGGAGGCAGTGGATGTTGCTGAGTCTGTAAGTGTGTGATGCTTGCGTGAGTGCCTGTGGGATGTGTGGTGCTTATGTTTGCCTGAGCTTCCCTTGTGTGTTGAGGTGTGTGCAGGCTGGTCTGATGGTGTGCTTGGGATAGGCAGGGGTACAGGGGATTGGGTCTGGGTGGAGGAAGTTGGAGGGGGAGGCTAGAGACAGGGACAATGGCTGCCATCAGTGCTGAGGCCAGAGTTTGCAGGGTTCGATGAAGGGCAGCCTGACCAGAATGAATGCCCTCCAGGAATGCATTTGTGTGTTGCAATTCCCTTTCTACACCCTGGATGGCATTCCAAATGGTAGACTGCCCAACAGTGAGTGACCTGAGGAGGTCAATGGCCTCCTCACTGAGGGCAGCAGAGGTGACAGGGGCAGGGGCTGAGGTGCCTGGGGCGAAGGAGATGCCCACCCTCCTGGGTGAGCGGGCATGGGGCGAAGGCTGAGGGGCTGCTGGGAGGGTGGTGCTGGTAGGGGGTGTGGCGGCTGTACCTGTAGAAGTGGGGGGCACAGATTTTGCCGCCACCACAAGGGAGCTCCCATCGGAGGACGACTCCGTGTCTCTGGTTGCAGATCCGGTGACCACCGTGAAGCTCCCCTCGCCCTCCGTCCCACTGGTGTATTCTGAGTCCGTGGTGTGGCCCTCCATGGCCATGTGGGATGCAGCCCCCTCGTGCTCCGGTGCCACTGTACCTCCACCTGATGATGCTGATGCACACAAGAACAGGGAGACCAAAAAAAAGGGGGGGGTACGACAGAAGAAAAACAGGTTGAGTGCATGGCTTACTGCTACCGTTGGCGGACAATACAGACACAGCAGCCCCCTGCACTACGCCGCGCTGTTGGGCTCTACAGATGCAATTTCTGGGATATGTCCTACATGGCTATGGTCGACATCTGCACACATAGATGACACAGGGGCATGTTTACCTGTATTTGGCACTCTACAGAGGTGGGGTGGAGTGCCACATGGCCTGCATTACAGAGGGGCCTAGCCTACGGAACTCGCCCAAGCCTAGGGAAACCCACAGCCCTCCTCCCCCACCCGGACACCTTCACTGCGCGCAAAGTCAGCAGAATGATGTTTGACTCACCCCCTTGTGGCTGCTGTGATGCCCTCAAGCACCCATCCAACTCAGGGTAGGCCACTGCCAGGATCCAGAACATCAGGGGGGTCATGGTGCAACGGGCATCCCTCCCACGTTGGGAGGCCATCCCCAGCTGAGCCTCCGCCGTCTTCTTGCTCCAGCGGCGAATGTCCTCCCATCTTTTACAGCAGTGGGTGCTCCATCTCTGGTGGACCCCCAGGGTCCGGACGTCCTTGGCGATGGCACGCCAAATATCCTTCTTCTGGTGGGCGCTGACCTACAGGACATGGACAGGGGAAGAAGAGAAGTCATTACCAACTGCACTGTCAAAGTGAGTGGCCCACATCCCTACCCTTGCCATGTGGCACATGCATTCACAGTCCTTCATGCATGCAGAACAGTGGCCCCTTCCTTCTTACAACCAGCCCCCTCCACTCAGGCATAGCCCATACAACGTGCTCCCTGTGTACTTACCTGTTGGTCTGGAGGACTGTAGAGTAGCGTGTACTGGGGGAGGGCCCCGTCCACGAGCTTCACCAACTCCTGTGCAGTGAAGGCAGGGGCCCTTTCCCCAGACGCACAAGCCATTGTCTCTTCCAGACCCAGGTCACAGCAGCACTTGCAGTGTAGGTCCTCTCCTGTCGAAGATCAGGTATCGAGTGATTGAACAGATAGAAAATGGTGGTCACGTCCGCGGCGGTGACGTCCGCGGCAGTGCGTATCATCACCGCCGGCGCACTTCGTCATTGGCTCCTGGGACCCATAGGGTCCAATGTTAACCAATGCAGCATTGCGCCGCGGTCTTCGACCGCCTACCGCGACGGTGTAGAACGCCAGCGCAGTTACCTCACGTCCCATTGTCCCAGTTTAGAGGTCAGGTAGCCGCCATTTCAGGGGCCCACATGGCTTCATTTTCAACTGCGTCACACATACCTAGGCCTAGACTCAACACACATACAGACAACTTTTTGGATTATGTTTCATATTCTGTGTAGACTGTGGGTACATACCTCTGAGTTGGTTGAGTCTGCGGTTGCTGTTGTCCTTCCTAGGCACCGTCCGCTGGGACATGTGAGGAGAAGGTGGATTCCTCTGGTGTACCGACCACTGGTGGACCTGTTGACAATGGAGGAGCGACATTTAATCATCACCTACAGGTTTGACCGTGCCACAATCCAGGAATTGTGTACCCAGTTGGAGCCTGACCTGATGTCAGCAATCCGCCATCCCACAGGGATCCCCCCTCAAGTGCAGGTGCTATCAGTGCTCCATTTCCTAGCAAGTGGGTCATTTCAAACAACAGTGGCCATGGCATCAGGGATGTCCCAGCCTATGTTTTCCAACGTGTTGTCCAGAGTGTTGTCTGCCCTGCTGAAACACATTCGGAGCTACATCGTTTTCCCTCAGGTGGAGGATTTGGCTACAGTTAAAGGTGACTTCTATGCCCTGGGACATATCCCTAACATCATAGGTGCCATTGATGAGACCCATGTAGCTCTGGTCCCCCCCCACAGGAGTGAACAGGTGCACAGGAACCGGAAGAGTTATCATTCAATGAATGTACAGATGGTATGTTTGGCAGACCAGTACATCTCCCAGGTAAATGCTATGTTCCCTGGCTCTGTGCATGACGCCTACATCCTGCGGAATAGCAGCATCCCTTATGTGATGGGTTAACTCCAGAGGCACCGGGTGTGGCTATTAGGGGACTCTGGTTACCCCAACCTGTCATGGCTACTGACCCCAGTGAGGAATCCCAGGACCAGGGCAGAGGAACGCTACAATGAGACCCATGGGCGGACTAGGAGAGTGATAGAAAGGACCTTCGGCCTCCTGAAGGCCAGGTTCAGGTGCCTCCATATGACAGGTGGTTCCCTATTCTACTCACCAAGGAAGGTGTGCCAGATCATCGTGGCCTGCTGTATGCTTCACAATCTGGCTTTGCAACGACAGGTGCCTTTTCTGCAGGAGGATGGTCCAGATGGCGGTGTTGTGGCAGCTGTGGAGCCTGTGGACAGTGATGAGGAGGAAGCAGAGGAAGAAGACATTGACAACAGGGACTCAGTTATCCAGCAATATTTCCAGTGACACACAGGTGAGAACACATTCCTGCCTACTACAAGTACTTTCACACTTCTACCTCTATCCTGTCTGTCGATTTCAACTAGTATATGGTAACTGAGTTGTACACTTCCCTTACGGTTTCACAGGTGTGGTTACCAACATGCGTCATCTGCTTAGATTCCTCATGGACTTGAGATGTGTAACATAGGTATGTTGACATTACATTTGAGAACGGATTTTGTCACTGTCATTGGTTATACACATTTTCAAAATCACAGACTGACTCCAGATTGTTTTGTGGTTCAAGGGTGTTTATTGAAGTGCTAAATATTGGAGGGGGGTGGTAAAATGGTGAGGGGTGATGGTGGAGGAATGTCCATGGCAGAGTCCAGTCTATTAGTCTCACCAGTGCACTGCCCATATGGGCATAGGAAGTGGAGCTGGGGCAGTTCCAATATGGACAGGGTTACAAAGTGGGACAGTGGGATGACAATCAGGGTGGTCTCATTTCTTGGCGGGGGTCTTGGCATCGTTCTCTGTCCTGTTCCTGGATCTCAGGGACCGCTTACGGGGTGGTTCTCCGTCTGCAGGGGGTGGGGTGCTGGTGTGGTGGTCCTGTGACGGTGCCTCCTGTCCAACAGCGCCGGCGGAGGTGGTGGGCAGTTCTTCGTCCATGCTAGTGTCAGGGGCCCCTTGGAGTGCCACGGTGTCCCTCCTGGTGTTCAGTATCTCCTTCAGCACCCCTACGATGGTGCCCATGGTGGAGTTGATGGATCTGAGTTCCTCCCTGAAGCCCAAATACTGTTCCTCCTGCAGGCGCTGGGTCTCCTGAAACTTGGCCAGGACCGTTGCCATCGTCTCCTGGGAGTGGTGGTATGCTCCCATGATAGAGGAGAGGGCCTCGTGGAGAGTGGGTTCCCTTGGCCTGTCCGCCCCCTGTCGCACAGCAGCCCTCCCAGTTCCCCTGTGTTCCTGGGCCTCCGTCCCCTGGACCGTGTGCCCACTGCCAATGCCCCCAGGTCCCTGTTGTTGGGGTGGTGGGTTATCCTGGGTTCCCTGTAGTGGTGGACACACAGCTGATTGACGTGTCCTGGGTACGAAGGTATGGTCCCGCTGGGTGGGTGCTGTGCTGGTGTTACCAGAGGGTGGAAGGTCTGTGGTGGCCTGTGACTGGGTGTGGGGAACCGACTGTCCCGAGGCCCACGATGGTCCGGGCTGGTCATCTGGATCCAGTTGGACAGAGCTGCTGTCTTCACTGTTGGCCTCTTCTGTGGGTGGGGTAGAGATGTCTGGACCCTCCTGTCTGCTGACGTTGGGTAGTGGTCCAGCAGGGGTGTAAAGGCATAATTATTGCATCTGTGTGTGTCATGGTGTGCATTGGGTGGGTGACCGTGTACCCCAGTGCTAACATTCCTGTGTGGGGGCTTGTGTGATGATGGTTGGGGGGGTGTTATGGGTATGTGCAGTGGGCATGCTTTAGTGATGGGTGTCCATGCTTTGTTGTGTCATGCAGGGCTTGGTGTTGGGATGGGTGGTTTGTGTTATTAGTACATATGTGAGGAGTTGGAGTGATAGGGGTGAGGTTGAGGGTGGGGGTATGTGATGGCATGCAGGTAGGGTGGGGGGATATGATAGTTAAGATTTGACTTACCAGAGTCCATTCCTCCACCGACTCCTCCGAGGCCCTCAGGATGCATAATGGCCAAGACCTGCTCCTCCCATGTTGTTAGTTGTGGGGGAGGAGGTTGGGGTCCGTCGCCAGTCCGCTGTACCGCGATGTTGTGCCTGGAGACCACGGAACGCACCTTCCCCCGTAGGTCATTCCACCTCTTCCTGATGTCGTCCTGATTTCTTAGGTGCTGTCCCACTGCGTTGACACTATCGACTATTCTTCGCCATAGCTCCATCTTCCTTGCAATGGAGGTGTGCTGCACCTGTGCTCCAAATAGCTGTGGCTCTACCCGTACGATTTCCTCCTCCATGACCCTGAGCTCCTCCTCAGAGAACCTGGGGTGTCTTTGCCGTGCCATGGGGTGGTGTAGGTGATGTGTGGGGTGGTGTATGTGGTGATGAGTGTGGTGATATGTAGTAGTGTGTGTGGAAGTAGTGTGGGTGATGGTGTTGTGTGCCTCTGTGTGGTGGGGTTGTCTATGCTGTGCTGTCTCTCTGGCCTTCGTCAAAATTTTTGATCGTAGGTGTTTGTGGGTGATGTGGGTGTGTGTTTTATATAGTATTGAGTGTGTGGGAGTGGTGTGTATATGTGTATCAGGTGTGTGTCTTTCGAAATGTCCAATGTGGCGGTGTTTTGGAGATGCATGTGTATTTTGAGCGCGGCGGTGTGTACCGCCAATGGAATACCGCGGTTGAAAGACTGCCGCATGGATTCGTGGGTCGTGATAGCATGGCCGTGTTTCTGTTGGCGTGACGGTGGGGGTTTTGTTTTCGCCAGTTTATCACTGAACTTTGGTGTGGCGGACTTGTGTGGGTGTCTGAATTTTGACGGATTTCGAGATGTGGGTCATAAAAGGTGTGGCGGTATTCCGAGGCGGTGTATAGGCGGTCTTCTGCAGAGCGGTAAGCGGCTTTTACCGCCAATGTTGTAATGACCCCCGTATTTCTTTGTTGTATTAATTTAGATCAATGGCCAACCCATGTTTAGCGTCAGATTGTCATCAAGTAACACACAGGATCCCTGCCATAATGGTGTTATAGGGGACATATCTGGCTCAGGGTACACTGTCAATGTAGCAGACAATCTACAGACAACACAGGCCCACATGTAATGGACCATAGAAAGCATAATAATTCATGAGCTAAACTCAACCCACATGAGCATCACACAGTAACTGATTGTCCCTTGATGCACAAGCCACAATTCCTGTGACTGGTATTGCAATGCACCAGGAACGTGGCTTTGCATGTCTCTCATAACAACAAATAAATAAATGGTGTACACTCTATAAATGAATTCCAACCAATTGAGGAATCATGTTTGTCACCACATGATTGTTAGGGCCACTGCATGTGTGCATATGTGTGTGTATCACTCACTGGAGTGACAGGGTCAATACATGTTTGCAGTGGTATGTCTGTTGGAGTGTCATCATGCCTGAGGGGATGGACTATCAGATATAATGTCACACACAGTAATTTTTTCTTCAAAGTGTTGTACAGTGCACAGACATTGAGAACATTTGACCCTTCCATGCTTTACAGGTGGATCTGCCCCCTACACTATTGGAGAAGTGGCTCGATTTGTGGACCCAGGCATCCAGTAAATGTTGATATGTCAGTTCTGTGTTGTGTTTGCAGCTGTTGGGTGATTGACTCCTGTGTGTTGGACACATAGCAAGGTATGATGTGCTGGCACATGATCTGATATGAGACTTGTCTGGAGTTTGACTTTTTTTCCATATTTGAGTTGCACAATCAGTGGCTTAGGAGTCATCATTTGGGATTGTAGTGCAGCGCTGTAGGCATGGCCATGTGAATAGGGTGACATTTGTTGTTACATTTCTTGTAATGAAAAATTTGTAGGTAGCCATTTTAATGATGTAGTCAGCAAGTCAAACCCTGAATCACACAGAGCAGGGATGCCGAAGTATTACCCACAGACTTGAGCCTCCCTGTTAACTAATGAACATGTAGGACTGTATGTTTGACTGCCTAGCAGCATCTAGCGCCTCATGTTGTGCTACGTTTATGTGGCACTTGAGTACAATGTCATAGGTGTGCATGCAGTTCAAGTCCAGATGGGTGCTTGCATCTATGTGCTTGTTGTAGGACAGGTATTGGTGATATCAAATGATGTTGACAATTCTCTGCGATTAGGAACATAAATGTGGACGTGATTGTACAATGTTTGTGTCTATCCTAGTTGGACACCCTCCTTACCCGTGGTGGACTGACTAAACCCATGGACAGCTGTCCAAAGCTTCCTGGCTGTCCTTGATGTTGGAAAGTATGTGTTGCATGTCCATCCCCCTGAGACACAGGCATAGGGTTATGAAATATGTGTTCCTAGGTGTGAGGATCCGAGAGTAGTACACAGACATGTAATTCAGCAATTCATTCGTTCCAACCTAGGATACCCACTCATGATTAGCAACTGCATACCATCCTGGCAATTCCATTTACAAATCACAGATCTTGTGGCCCTTGATTGTCATACAGAAGATAGTCATTAGTTGGCCTGTCACATGTGGAGGACTTGCAGCATTTGTTATGTGACTGATGGCAGAACAATGATGCTTAGATCATTTAAGTAGGTACACATCTTTTTGAGCATTGCTGTGCTGTTAGATAGGACATGTGTAGGCTGCGTTGGCATGTACTTCCTCAGGGACAATCTGTGATCTGTACTGTGATTTGGCCTGTTTAAGCTAATTTTGATTTTTTTTTTTTATTATCATCAGTAGCTGTATCACACAATTATGTAACTAATGTTTGGCTTCATCTTTTTTAACAGCAGCCAATATGGATGCCAATCAGATCCGCGAATTCCAGAGGAAGGCGATGCGTTACCGCCACATTTTGGGAGTTGAGTCTGGGTTCTGCCACATGGCACGGCGTTATCGCCATGAGAGAGCCACAGGGGTCTGGAGGGCATTTGCCCAAGGAGGCCCATCCGTGTCCACAACAGCCGCCACCACCAGCACCACCACACCGACCCAAGTGGCACCGAGGATGACAACCACCACTGCAGGTCCCTCAACATCATCCGCTCCTGGACCATTGACAGAGGCCCCTGCACCTCCCACTCCATGCCTGGCACCGGCAACAGCACAACCCTCCACAACTGGCACATAGACCACCCCTGCTGCAGTCATTGACAATGTTGAATTTAAGAACATGCAACGTGACATGCAACGGATGTTGCGCAGAATAGACAGGCTGCAGCAGGAGGAGTCCCAGATTAACAGGAGAGTGCGTGGGATAAAAAAGATCCTGCGGAGGGCAAACTTATAAATGTTGGACCCTCAGCCATTATTCCCTGCCCTCCCTCCTCTTTCCTGGTTCTAATATTTAGTGGGGTTAGGGGGCTCAGTGTTAGGTTAGAATAGGCTGTTAGTTTAGTTAGTATAAGTGGGTTGGGGGTGGAGGGTATATTATTTTTACATGTGTTTTTTTTGTGGGTGGGTGGAGGATGATGTTGGGGTTTTCGTGTATTAAAAAATAAAAAAATAAAAAAATATATATACAGTATAAAAAAAAATATATATATATAATTGTTTAGGATAAGATAGTATGTGTTTAGGTTAGTATATGTTGTCCTCCATGTGTCCTGTCATATAAAGGGGGTGGTGGTTGATGTTTAGAGTGTTTAGTTAAACGTGATAAGTAAGTTTAGCTTAGGTTAGTTAGGGCCAGTTGTGGGTAATATGTAGTTAGGATAGGTTAGGTTAGTTAAGGTGTTTCCCCTAGTTTTATTATCCTTTTTTATAGATAAATAAATATTTAGGTACTCCTTTACAGTATGTGTCATATGCTTGGGGATCAGGGCCTTGGCATGGGTTAACAGTGTCAATTTAGCATTTGCATTTGCATTTGTGTTCCATCCTGCATCTAAATCCCGATTGAGCTGTCACATTGGCAGCTAAACCAAAGCTACTTCTCTATGCATCTGCCATCCATTGCACCCACCACTCAAGGTTACTATGGTTCCCAATGTGTTGTTAAGTTTGGATGTATGTTTTCAATCTGTCATACTTTGAGACCAGATTTTGTCTCTGGGACACTGTGGTACGTCTGCCTGCAGCCTGATGTTCATGTGAACCCTGATAAGGTGAGTGATGGTATAATCATATGTAGTATAGTGTACATAACTCACACCTATAATTTCTTACATTGTACTACCAGGTTACATATTTGTCCATACACTCGTACACATCCAATCCTGCCGTATGGTGTGGGTGTGATGAAATTTTAGAGTCAAATGTCACATACCTAAATATTGTCTAGAAGAAAAATTTGAAGACATTGATTTTCTGCTTAGACTTCCCTTGAAGCAGACTTATTCTGTCCAACACAGCATTATGCTGTAATTTTTCTATTTACTTCAGAATTAACCCTCAGGATGGGCAGATGATGGTACAATTCAGACCCCAGTGCATGGTTATCAGCCCACAGTCTTTCAACGCAGTTGTATTGACATTCTATGACCATTGACATGAGGCAAACATCACTAATCTCCCTCACTGTTGATGTGTTACATTACACAGAGACAAAGTGGTTGTGTAAGTGCTATTCATTTTAAAGTGCTGTAGTGCAATATTTACATAGTCAAGGATTGTGAGTCCGTTAGTGTGACGCCTTCTATTGTGATACTACACAAGTGCAAAAGGACATGTCATTGGACATGCTGGGGTAAAGTGTCATACAGTGCAGAGGAACATCAATTGCCAATGAGGTACTGAGAGACATTTACAGAGCATAGTGTCAAGGTAAACAGTGGCCTGGAGAACAGTGCATGTGAGCAGCTGTCGCAAGACTGTCATGTTACGAAGCACACAACCTTGGTTATAAGTGCCCATTTGGCATCTACTTGTGCTACCGGGTACTCTTACGGGTGAAGGTGATCTGTTCCACGTCTTCATCTTCTGATGTGTGTGTCGTCTCCTCTGCCCATGGTGATGGTGGGTTTGAAGGGGCAACACACACTTCAGTGTTTGAAGACGTGTAGTCAGAAATCCCAGTAGCTGCAAACTTTGGGGCTATTAAGGGCATTACTGCAGCAAGGTGGAGCTGCTGGTTCTTAAGTATAGCAGCTACATCACTGTGGTAGGCAGGCAGGTTGGCCCTGAGGGGGTCATTATTGCATTTGTGCATGCAGTGAAAGGTTTGGTATGCAAGGTGTTGTGGCAACTCCCTTACTGCTGTGCTGATTTCCTTCACACTTTGTTGAAGTTCTTGCAAGATAGATGTTCGACCTTGCATGGCTGCTGCCTGTTCTGCTGATGACATCATGCACGAGTGCACCCCCTCTAGGCTGGCTGCCATATTTTGCATCCCGACCCGCAGCTCCTTGGCCAGCTCCCACTGTACTCCAACTACAGTCCTCTCAAAGCTGGTGCCAGTGTCGTCAGAGTCCTCAGCTGGGTTGGAACTGGCAGTCGTACAGTTGGGGTGGTAGGTGGGTCCTGTGTGATGGCTGCTACTTCTGTGCTCCTCCTTGCGACTGAAGGTGGGGTCTGGAGGGTTCCAAGAACATCTTGGAGGGTCTGCTGGCTGATGTTTGTCAGCTCTTCATCCATGTCAGAGGGGAAGTCCAGGACAGGCATATCCCCAGGAGAGTCATTGTCCTCTGCAATGAGATATTGTACAATTAGTGTGTCTGTGTTGTGGCATTTGTAATGTGACATGCCTGACTTCCTATTAGTTGCACATTGTGATCTTGGTTTCTGTTCATTGGTCCTATCATTAAGATTAGCATTCTCCCAGGCCTATGCCCCACCTGCATGTCACATGTAGTGTGGGCAGTTTGGGGAATTGTCTGCCTCACATCCTCTAGGTGTAGGTTCTGCCCAAATTGTATGTTGCCACCTTATTGTACAACTCAGCCCTCTGTCTACTTCCATTCCATGTTGTGGCCTTGCACTGGCTGTGGGTGTTCTGATGGCACTTGCACCACACTTAACAATCTGGAACTGACCCAGTCTCTGATATTTCACATCCAGCTATATGTTGCTGAGACCTAGCATATACTATGTATAGCATTGGCATGGCACAATACAGGTGTCAGCATTGGTAGTGTGTAATGTTGATATTGGGGAATGTGTGCTACATTGGATTGCACTGATGGTCCTAGCAGTGTTCCATTTCCTCTTCTGACTGTGCGGATGTGTTTCACTAGCCAGAAACATATGTCTTCCCCCTCAATGCTGTTGTCATAGCAGTATGACAGCTGGGAAGTTGCATGGTGGCATTTCAACTATTGTGACCCTGGCACATGGTAGACCCTGACATGTGCAGCATGGGTATGACATTACTGCTGTGTACCTCATAATGTTTATGACAATGTCTGATGTTTGTAGCGACTATGGACATTAGCATTTGACAGGATTAGCACATTTTTATGGATTACAGGGGATTGATAACATTGTCATTCTGAACCCTCTAATTTGGGTGTGTTTGGTCCATGGGCACGTAACTGCCATTAGCTACGTGACCTGCACACACAGCAGAGGTGGTAGTGGCAACTGTTGTCAATGTTAGATTCCACTTGTGGATATGGCCGGAGACTGTTAATTGAGCCCTAGTTCATGCAGCTACAATACCAGCTGTCGTGTGACAGCATGCCAGTTTTCTCCTGGACAGGCTTTGCTTTCCCAACATCCTTGGCATGGCAGCATACCCCAATGCAAAGGTTGTTGGTGTAGTGTTGTGCTGCTCCCCAGGTTTGACCTGCACAGCCCATGCCCCCATGCTGTGCCCCTTTGCCCTTTCCACCCCCTGATTATGATGACTTACATGCATTGTGTAGTAGGTATGTCCCCCCCGCTTGCAGTTAACAATTAGGCATTTTAGTTTCCCATGCCACTTACCCTGTATCTGTGTTGCATCCTGGTAGTCTGCGCTGTCCTGTCCTTGAAACCCTGTGACGATCTCCTCTGGGATGACGGCTGCCACCATCTCCTCCATGTGGTCCAGGGCCTCCTGCGGTGCTGGACTCCCTCCTCCAGTCTGCAGTGCTGCATTCCTGTTCCTTGCCATCTTTTCCTTGGTCCTGGACTTGCAGTCATGGCAGCGCTTCTTGCACTCGATGACTGTTTCCGTACTTCTGTCACACTGTTGATCTTATCAACAATTTGTTGCCAAATTGCCTCTCTCCTCCCAATTGGCAATTTAGAGGTGACAAAAAGTTGATGCTGTTGTTCCGTCACCTCTTTCACCAGTATTTCCTGCTCCTCTGCACTGAACCAACACTTCCTTTTCTTCTTCTCCCTCTCCTGGGTCTTGTGTGGGTCCTCCTGGCTGGTTCCTGGTTGGTTGTCATCTTCCTGGGGTCTCTCATAGCTTCTGGGATCCCTTTTGGCTCTCCTTTGCACATTTTTCTGCGTTTGTACCGCTTTTTGATGCAATTGCGGCAAAAAAAAGGCGCGTGCCCAGTCTGCGATGTCGTAAACCGTATAAAACTCATTTTCGCCGCATTAACGTCATTTTTTTTTACTACGTGTCACATTCGTTTGAGTAAAAAAAAATGACTCTAACCAGTGGTTTGCGCCACCGAGGGCAACTGCTGGGCATCTCCAAACTATTCCCTCATAATACACCATCTGCTGCCTACGCTGAGAGGAGGGCAACTGTGGCCTTAAAGACAAGGGGAGGCCACATATCCTCTTGTAAGAGCAGAAGCTAGAAACAACAGAAATCCAATAGCCCAGTGCTTGGCCCTTGATGCAGCGGTGAGTGCTGCAGAAGGCATCTTTCAGCTTCTTTGAGCATGCAGCTCTGGTGTGCTATAGGCTTCTTTCTATTTAAATTAACATGTTCTGTGAAAAAATATTTGAAGTTGACTTAGTCATGGAACTCTGCGGAAGAGTAGAACTGCATGCACTCCGCCCACCATTACTCACAACTTGAGTACCAGAGAGTAATTGAACCTTGTGTTTCTCCCATGAATAACCCTTTGATTCTAGTAGCTAAGCAGGATCATGCCTATAGAATAGTCTTAGATTATAGACTTCTAAACAGCCACACACACACACATTTCCAATGCAAAATTCACACAGTACAGCTTTAATGAACAATATTATTAGTTAAACATACAAAGCAAACCTGGATATTTCCAATGGGTTATTCTGCTGAAACATAGCACCTGAAAGCAGGGATCTAACTTCTGTGATCACGCTAGGCTCTCATTGCCGTTATTGTCGGCTACCTAAAGGTTATAGGAGCAGTCCAGTACTGTTTGTGGCCTGTGTAACATCAATATTCCATGACATTGATCCAGAAGCATTGTGCTATATTGATGACATATATCTTATGAATGATGACTTAAATATTCACCTAGCCAGAGTAGATTACATTGTTTTGGGATTTGCTGAACATGGCTACAAATGTAGCTTAAAAAAATAGCTTTTCACAGTGTCCTGTTTTTACGATACAAATGATCAAATGAGGAAAAGAGTATGGCATCCCACTTCCTAGAGAAGTGTGTAAATTAAAACCATTGAACGCTATTAAAAAAAACAACAATCCTTGTTAGGATTTTTTAATTTTGTCAGAACATACAGCCCAGACTGTGCACAGTACATACAAACATTGTATGATTTAATGTGTCCCAATTTCTCCAGTAAACATTGGACACGAGAACATACACAAATTCTTAGATCATTACAGACTGACATGCTTGCAACATGACACATAAACACGTGTAAATAAAATAAACTTGGTCATCTGGATAACAACAGGTGCCATTGGCTTCACTAAAGTCACATTTAATGAAGGTGTCACAGTGCCAATTGCATTTAAATCATATTTATATTCTAATGCAGAAATGTGTTTTGCATCCACTGACAAAATCTTGACTGTAGATCAGATGGCTGTCATAAAGGAAAGACCATTGGCTCAAGGGAAAGCATAATTGTTGTTTCCCCCGTCCCAGCCTTGTAGGCTGTCACAAAGGCTAGCACCCCAAATGTGAAAGTCTTACAACCTAGATGGATACAATGGGCCAATGCCTTGACACTCATGTAGATTATGTCCTTGACCCTGCTCTAAAAACTCAAGAATTTCTCCAGTATAAACAAGAATACCCAGGCCCACTGACATATTGCTTCTTGAACAGTATAAATACATTATATATACTGACCGTGCAGCTCAGCCTGCTACAGGCACCCAGCCCCAGTATATGGAATAATGAGTGATGGAAAGTTTCATCCTGAAAAAAACTTTAAGCAGTCCCTAGGAAATTGCACTGCATAATTGTCTGAACTCACAGCTTTGATTCTGGCACTGAAAAACACAATTCCCGAATTCCCCTCTCTTATAGTGTTTGATTCATATTACTGTGTCCAGTCTTTCAATGAAAACATGCAGTAGTGGTGCCTAAACAAATTCAGAGACTCAAAAGGGAATACTATGAATCACAGAGGGGGTCATTCTAACCCTGGCGGTCGGTGATAAAGCGGCGGCCAACCCGCCAACAGGCAGGCGGTCCAAAAAATGGAATTCTGACCCTGGTGGGAACCGCCAACACAGCCCGCCACATTAACACTCCGACCTCCACGGCGGGACCGACAAACAGCGCGGCGGTCACCGCCAACAGGCAGGCGGCAGACAATGTACCGCCCACCCTATCACAACTCAATCAATCAATCAATCAATCATAACATTTGTAAAGCGCACTATGTACCCGTCAGGGTTTCGAGGCGCTGGTGGGGGGGGGGTGAGCTGTTAGCGGTCGAAGAGCCAGGTCTTGAGGAGTCTCCTGAAGGCGAGGAGGTCCTGGGTTTGGCACAGTGAGGTGGGGAGAGAGTTCCAGGTCTTGGCGGCGAGGAAGGAGAAGGATCTGCCGCCGGCGGTCTTGCGCTGGATCCTGGGAACGATGGCGAGGGCGAGATTGGCAGAGCGGAGTTGACGAGTGGGGGCGTAAAAGTTGAGTCTGGAGTTGAGGTTGGTAGGTCCGGTGTTGTGTAGAGCCTTGTGAGCGTGGGTGAGGAGTTTAAAGGTGATCCTCTTGTCCACGGGGAGCCAGTGGAGGTCCTTCAGGTGAGGGGAGATGTGACATCGGCGGGGTATGTCAAGGATCAGGCGGGCGGATGCATTTTGGATACGCTAGAGTCGTTTGATGTCTTTTGTTGGGATGCCTGTGTAGAGTGCGTTGCCGTAGTCAAGTCTGCTACTGACGAGGGCTTGGGTCACCGTCTTTCTGGTTCCTGTTGGGATCCACTTGAAAATTCTGCGGAGCATTCGAAGGGTGTTGAAGCAGGAAGAGGAGACGGCGCTGACCTGTTTGGACATGGTGAGGGCTGAGTCCAGGATGAAGCCGAGGTTTCTTGCGTGGCTGGCTGGGGTGGGTGGGGGTCCGAAATCGGTGGGCCACCAGGAGTCGTTCCAGGCCGAAGGGGTGCGCCCGAGGATGAGGACTTCCGTCTTGTCGGAGTTGAGCTTCAGGCGGCTGTCGTTCATCCACTCGGCGATGGCTTTCAGTCCCTCGTGGAGGTTGGTTTTGGCGGTGAGTGGGTCTTTGGTCAGGGAGAGGACGAGCTGGGTGTCGTCGGCGTAGGAGATGATGCTGAGGTGATGTTGGCGGGCCAGATTGGCGAGGGGGGTCATGTAGACGTTGAACAACGTAGGGCTGAGGGAGGATCCTTGGGGGACGCCGCAGATGAGGTTGGTGGCTTTGGAGCGGAAAGAGGAGAGTCAGTCTCACCAATCCGCCACCTTTTCCGGGGCGGGAGCCCCGCCGATAAAAACACGGCGGAAACAGACTACGAACGGGAAAACGTTCACCTAGACACACTCCACGAGGAAGGAGGACAGCATGGAGCCCGAATTACACATCCTACCGGCTATTGTCTACCTGCTCATCTACCAGGAGTACGAACGCCGGCGCAGACGACAACGGTGAGTACTGCACCTACGACACAGGGGACGGGGGAGGAGGAAAGCTTACGGGCACACACATACGCGATACACCCACCCCCCCAACCCACCCCCCCAATACCTACACACCAATGCAGAGCAACAAGTCAGAGTGACACCCCCCAAACCCCCCGGAAGAATGCAAAGACATAATTCAAATGAAGTGTAAAATTTATGGATAAAATAGGTTCATTTAAGTCATGGTAAATATGCCATATGAAATATACAAAAAAAATAATGAACATAGTGCAAAGTATAAACATAGTCAATAAGTCCTGCACAGTCCGTTCAATATCCATAGTCCGTGGGCCAATGTGTACAAAACATGGACAAAGCCCACACAGGAGACCGGAAAACATTGGAGAGAACACTGCTGGGGCATCAGATGAGAAAACAACAGGCACCTCAGGGGAAAGGGAAAGGGTGGCACCTCAGCCACATGAGTCCACGACGCCAGATCCACGAGGGGCCTCCATGCCCACTGTACCATCCTGGGGAGTGCAAAGCCACAGTACATCAGATGGATAACCGACTCCACTGGTATTGGAGGAGGCATGGTGCCCAGAGTGCTTCGTGAACACCTGCTCGACACAGAACCGGCACTGTCAATGGACTAGCGGTGCTTGAGACGGCGGTGCTCAGCGGAGCGGTGCTTGAGAGGAAGGCCCCAGCGGAGCGGTGCTTGACAGGAAGGGCCCAGCAGAGCGGTGCTTGAGAGGAAGGGCCTAGCGGAGCGGTGCTTGACAGGAAGGGCCCAGCGGAGCGGTGCTTGACAGGAAGGGCCCAGCGGAGCGGTGCTTGAGATGAAGGCCCCAGCGGAGCGGTGCTTGAGATGAAGGGCCCAGCGGAGCGGTGCTTGAGATGAAGGGCCCAGCGGAGCGGTGCTTGAGATGAAGGCCCCAGCGGAGCGGTGCTTGACAGGAAGGGCCCAGCGGAGCGGTGCTTGACAGGAAGGGCCCAGCGGAGCGCTGCTTGACAGGAAGGGCCCAGCGGAGCGGTGCTTGAGATGAAGGGCCCAGCGGAGCGCTGCTTGAGATGAAGGCCCCAGCGGAGCGGTGCTTGAGATGAAGGGCCCAGCGGAGCGGTGCTTGAGATGAAGGGCCCAGCGGAGCGGTGCTTGAGATGAAGGGCCAAGCGGAGCGGTGCTTGACAGGAAGGGCCCAGCGGAGCGGTGCTTGACAGGAAGGGCCCAGCGGAGCAGTGCTTGAGATGAAGGCCCCAACGGAGCGGTGCTTGAAAGGAAGGGCCCAGCGGAGCGGTGCTTGACAGGAAGGGCCCAGCGGAGCGGTGCTTGACAGGAAGGGCCCAGCGGAGCGGTGCTTGAGATGAAGGCCCCAGCGGAGCGGTGCTTGAGATGAAGGGCCCAGCGGAGCGGTGCTTGAGATGAAGGCCCCAGTGGAGCGGTGCTTGACAGGAAGGGCCCAGCAGAGCGGTGCTTGACAGGAAGGGCCCAGCAGAGCGGTGCTTGACAGGAAGGGCCCAGCGGAGCGGTGCTTGAGATGAAGGGCCCAGCGGAGCGGTGCTTGAGATGAAGGCCCCAGCAGAGCGGTGCTTGAGATGAAGGGCCCAGCGGAGCGGTGCTTGAGATGAAGGGCCCAGCGGAGTGGTGCTTGAGAGGAAGGGCCTAGCGGAGCGGTGCTTGACAGGAAGGGCCCAGCGGAGCGGTGCTTGACAGGAAGGGCCCAGCGGAGCGGTGCTTGAGATGAAGGGCCCAGCGGAGCGGTGCTTGAGACGGCGGGGCCCTCTTCAGCGGTGCTCTTCACGGCGGGGCCCTCTTCAGCAGTGCTCTTCACGGCGGGGCCCTGTTCAGCGGTGCCTGTCTTGGCGGAGCCCTCATCAGCGGTGCTCCTCACGGCGGGGCCCTGTTCAGCGGTGCTCCTCACGGCGGGGCCCTCTTCAGCGGCGCTCTTCACGGCGGGGCTCTGTTCAGTGGTGCCTGTCTTGGCGGGCCCCCCTTCAGCGGTGCTCCTCACGGCGGGGCCCTGTTCAGCGGTGCTCCTCACAGCGGGGCCCTCTTCAGCGGTGCTCTTCACGGCGGGGCCCTGTTCAGCGGTGCCTGTCTTGGCGAGCCCTCTTCAGCGGTGCTTGTCCTGTCTTTCAAGGGAGCCAGACCTGGCCAAGACTCCCCGCTTAGTCACCCTCTGACCTTGCGGTAGCGGGGCCCTCCTGTGATGGAGTCTTGTGCCCGTGGGTGTCGTCCGTCACACCCGGTATGGGGCTGGTGGGGCCCTCCTGGTGCGCTCGGCTGCTGCATGTCTTCTCCGCCCTGCTGCCCTTGCCCTCCTTCGCTGCAGCTCTCGGGCCCTTGCATCCCTTAGATGATGTGGCAGGTGACGTGGCAAGGCCACTCTCCGTGGTGGCAGCCGTCTCAGGCTTTTTTTCGCGCCGGCCCTTACGTTTTCTTGTCCTCTTCCCAGGGGGTGGGCTGGCTGTCCCCTTGCTGCTGGCCGATGTTCCTTCCCTAGGAGCTGGTGGACTCCAATAGCCCTGCACTATGGTGATACTAGATGCAGGGCTGGTGGTGGCTGAGGTGCTCTTTGGACTCTTACCAGATGGAGGGGGTGGGTCAGGTGATGCAAAGAGGTTAGTTTTGGAGAGGAAAAGTTTTTTAGGAGCAATGGGAAGGGTAGGTGCAGTGGGTATGGGAGTGGAGGAAGAGGATGTGGTTGTAGGAGAGTCAAGTGTGCTGTCTTTGGGTGCAGGTGCTTGGGCTGGAGGCTGTCGTGAGGTGGATGGCTGTTGGGTGGGTGGCTGCCTGCGTTTGTGTGATTTGGAAGAGGGGGTGACAGACACAGTGGGAGAGGACACAGGGGACGTGTAAATGGCAGTGGGGGTGGTGACTGCACGTGTGCTGACTGTAATGGAGGGTGTGCTGGTGATGGAAGTACTGGCTGATGGTGGTGTGCATGCAGGTGTGAGTGGAGACGTCACAGGGAAGGAGGAGGGAGACGAGGAGGAGGGGGACACAGAGGTGGTAGTGACTGTTGGCATGTCTGCATCTGGATGTTGTTTGTGTGAATGCTTGTGGGATCTGTGGTGCTTATGTCTGGATGAGCTGCCCTTGGGTGTTGAGGTGTGTGCAGGCTGGTCTGATGGTGTGGATGGGATAGGCTGAGGAACAGAAGACTGGGACTGGGTGGAGGGAGTTAGAAGAGGGAGGCTGGAGACAGGGACAATGGCTGCCGTCAGTGCTGAGGCCAGAGCGTTGAACGATCGCTGATGGGCAGCCTGACCCGAATGAATGCCCTCCAGGTATGCATTGCTCAAATGCACCTCCCTTTCCACCCCCTGGATGGCATTCAAAAGGGTAGACTGCCCAACAATGAGCGTCCGGAGGAGGTCAATGACCTCCTCACTGAGGGCAGCAGGGGTAACTGGGGCAGGGCCTGAGGTGCCTGCGGCGAAGGAGACGCCCGCCTTGGTGTGCGAGAGGGCACGGGGCGAACGCTGAGGGGCTGCTTGGAGGGCAGAGCTGGTGCGCTGGGTGGCGGCTGTACCTGTAGTTGCGGTGGGCACGGATGTTGCCGCCACCGCAAGGGAGCTCCCTTCCGAGGACATGTCGGTGTCGCTGACGTCTCCACGGGTCCCTGTTGTGGAGCTCCCCTCGCTCTCCGTCTCACTGCTGAACTCGGAGTCGGTTGCATGGCCCTCCGGGGCCATGTGAGATGCAGCTCCCTCGTGCGCCGATGCCACTTCTCCTCCGCCTGATGATGCTAATGCACACATGCACAGGAAGAAAAAGAAAATGGGTGGGGGGGAGAAATGAAGACAGGTTGAGTGCATGCATTGGCAACACCGTTGGCGGAGATGACAGACACAGAAGGCCCCTGCACTACGCTGCGCAATCGGGGTACAATACTCAGTTCTTGTGACTAGGCCTACAGGTCTATGGACGACAAATGCACACATGGGTGATGCAGGACCATGGATAGCTGTACTTGGCACCCTACAGAGGTGGGGGGCGGGGGCACAGGGCCATGGCTAACGGAGGGGACTAGCCTACAGAAAGCGCCCTGGCCTTGAGTTACCCACAGCCCTCCTCCCCCACCCAGACACCTCCACTGCGCGCAAAGATAGCAGAATGTGCTGATACTCACCCCCTTGTGTCTGCTGTGATGTCTTCATGCGCCCATCCAAATCGGGGTAGGCCACCGCCAGGATCCGGGACATCAGGGGGGTCAATTGGCGGCTGGCACCCCCCTACGTTGGGAGGCCATCCCCAGCAGAGACTCGGCGGTCTTTCTGGTCCCGCGGCGGATGTCCTCCCACCTCTTTCGGCAGTGGGTGCCCTGTCTGTTGTGGACCCCCAGGGCCCGGACGTCCTTGGCGATGGCAAGCCAAATGTCGACCTTCTGATGGGCGCTGACCTATTTGACATGTACAGGGTGGGAAAGGAAATATCATCACTTTTCAGCATGGTAGATGTGAGTGGCCCCTCCTCCCCAACCTTGCCATGTGGCACATGTTCCCATCTGTCGTGCGTTGCACTCCTCATTCGCTCCCCTCCCCACCATCTTACAGACACCCCACTCAACACAGGCATAGCCCATTCAGCGTGCACCCTGTGTACTAACCTGTTGGTCTGGAGGACCGTAGAGTAGCGCATACTGGGGGAGGACCCAATCAACAAGTTTCTCCAATTCTTCGGAAGTGAAGGCAGGGGCCCTTTCCCCAGTCGCAGCAGCCATTGTATCACCCAGACCGAGGTCACAGCAGCACTTGCAGTATAGGTTCTCTCCTGTGGATGATCAGGTCTCGAGTGATTAATCAGATAGAAAATGGCGGTCACGCCCGCGGCGGTGCGTACTGTGGCGGTGCGTACCGCGACCGCCGGCGCACATCGTCATTGGCTCCTGAGACCCATAGGGTTCAATGTTAACCAATGCTGCTTTGCGCCGCGGTCTTCGACCGCCTACCACCACGGTGTGCCAAGCCAGCGCAGTGACCTCACATCCCACTGTCACACTTCACAGGTCAGACAGCCGCCATTTCAAGGGCCCACATGGCATGGTTTCTACTGCGTCACACAGGCCTAGGCCTGGCATTGCCACTCATACAAGCCGTTCCATGCATAGCGAATCGTGTACTGTGCAAGCTGTGGTTACGTACCTGTGGGTTGCTTGACTCTGTGCTCCATGTTGTCCTTCCTAGGCACCGTCCGCTGGGACTTACGAGGAGAAGGATGAATCCTCCCGTGTACCGACCGCTGGTGGACCTGTCGACAATGGAAGAACGACATATCATACTTACATACCGGCTTGACAGAGCAACTATACATGAACTATGTGCCCAGCTGGAGCCAGACCTGATGTCCCCCATCCGCCATCCCACAGGGATTCCCCCTCTGGTGCAGGTTCTGTCAGTACTCCATTTTTTGGCAAGTGGGTCGTTTCAGACAACAGTGGCCATATCATCTGGGATGTCTTAGCCTATGTTTTCTAAGGTTTTGTCCAGAGTGTTGTCTGCCCTGATGAAATACATGCGGAGCTACATTATTTTCCCTGAGGTGGGCGAATTGGCTACAGTCAAGGGTGATTTCTATGCCCTTGGACATATCCCCAACATCATTGGGGCCATTGATGGGACCCATGTGGCTTTGGTTCCCCCCAAAGACAGTGAGCAGGTGTACCGAAACAGAAAAAGTTATCATTCGATGAATGTCCAGGTGGTCTGTTTGGCTGACCAGTACATCTCCCATGTAAATGCCAAGTTCCCTGGGTCAGTGCATGACGCGTATGTCATGCGAAATAGCAGCATCCCTTATGTGATGGAACAGCTACAGAGACACTGTGTGTGGCTAATTGGTGACTCTGGATACCCCAACCTGTCGTGGCTACTGACCCCAGTGAGGAATCCCAGGACAAGGGCAGAGGAACGCTACAATGAGGCCCATGGGCGGACTAGGAGGATTATAGAAAGGACCTTTGGGGTCCTGAAGGCCAGGTTTAGGTGCCTGCATATGACAGGGGGATCCCTCATGTACTCACCAAAGAAGGTGTGCCAGATCATCGTGGCCTGCTGTATGCTTCACAATCTTGCATTGCGACGCCAGGTGCCTTTTCTGCAGGAGGATGGTCCAGATGGTGGTGTTGTTGCAGCTGTGGAGCCTGTGGAGAGTGAAGAAGAGGAAGACGACGGGGACGACACGGACAACAGGGATACAGTCATACAACAATACTTTCAGTAGCACACAGGTAAGAAACAGCCACCCCAATTTACATTTACTTGAGGCCTCATGCGTCTCCACTGTCTGTGTTTCCCCCCAGTTCCTGTTAACTGATTTGTGACTTTCCCTTCCCTTTTCAGAGCTGTATGACCCACTGCCTGACTTCAGCTTTGTTTGCCCATGGACTAAAGCTTATTGAAATTGGTATGCTGTCATCACAAAGTAACTGGACATTATTGAACCGTTATGTGTAATACATTTGTTAAGAATACAAGCAGACTCCTGTTTATTTAAGTGGAATAAGTGATTTATTTAAAGTGCTAGATATAGGTAAATGATTGGGAAGCGGGGATGGGTGGGGGTGGAGTAATGTCCATGGCAGAGTCCAGTTCTCAGTCGCACAGGTGCATTGTCCATATGCCTGTGGAAGGATGGAGCAGGGGCAGTTCAAGGTTGGACAGGGTGACAATGTGGGACAGTGGGATGACATCAGGGGGTATCTTAGGCTGGCGGGGGTCTTGCAATCCTACTCTGTCTTCTTGTGAGATCTCAGGTTCCGCTTGCGGGGTGGTTCTTCTTCTGCAGGAGGTGGGGTTCTGGGGGCCTGTCGTTGTGTGGGGGCCTCCTGTCCACTGGCGCCGGCGGAGGTGGTAGGCTGTTCCTGGCCTGGGCTAGTGACAGGGGCCCTTTGGGGTGCCACATGGTCCCGCAATGTGGTGACGATCTGGGTAAGGGCCAGGACGATGGTCCCCATTACGGAACCGATGTTCCTCAGTTCCTCCCTGAACCCCATGTACCGTTCCTCCTGCAGTTCCTGGATCTCCTGGAACCGGGCCAGTACCGTCGCCATCGTCTCCTGGGAGCGGTGGTATGCTCCCATGATGGTGGAGAGGGCCTCTTGGAGAGTCGGTTCCCCGGGCCTGTCCCCCCCCGTCGCACAGCAGCCCTCCCAGTTCCCCTGTGTCCCTGGGCCTCTGTCCCCTGGCCGGTGTGCCCACTACCACTGCCCCCAGGTCCCTGTTGTTGTTGGGGTGGTGGGTCAACCTGGGTGCCCTGTAGTGGTGGACACACCGCTGATTTATGTGCCCTGGAGACAGAGGCATGGGCCCGCTGGGTGGGAGCTGTGCTGGTGTTCCCAGAGGGGGTTGGGTCTGGTGTAGCCTGTGGCTGTCTGTGGGGAACCGACTGTCCAGAGGTCCCCGATGGGCCGGGCTGGTCATCTGGCTCCAGGGAGATAGAGCTGCTGTCATCGCTGGGGGCCTCTTCTGGGGGTGGGATGGACATCTCTGGACCCTCCGTGGCGGTGTGGTGGCGTTCGGGTCCTGCAGGGGTATAAAGGTATGGTTATTGCTTCTGTGTGTGGGATTTCGTGTGATGGGTGGGTGTCCGTGTACCCATGTGCAGGCATTTCCTTGTGGGGGCTTTTGTGAGGGTGGCTTGTGGGGGTGATGTGTGTGTGCAGTGGGCATGCTTTGGTGATGGGTGTCCATGCTTTGGGGTCGCATGCAGGGCTTGGTGTTGGGTTGGGTGGGTTGTGATGGTGAGGCTTTTGCTAGGGGTTGGTGTGATGGGGGAAGGGCTGAGGGTGGGGGTATGATTTGGCATTCAGGTGGGAAGGGGGTGGGAAGCAGTAGTGAAGATTTGCCTTACCTGAGTCCATTCATCCGCCTACTCCTGCGAGGCCCTCAGGATGCAGGATGTGCAAGACTTCCTCCTCCCACGCGGTAAATTCTGGGGGAGAAGGTGGGGATCCGCCGCCAGTCTTCTGCACCGCTATGTTGTGCCTTGATACCATGGAACGCACCTTCCCCCGTAGGTCGTTCCATCTCTTCCTGATGTCCTCCCGATTGCGTGGATGCTGTCCCACCGTGTTAACCCTGTCCACTATCCTTTGCCATAGCTCCATCTTCCTGGCAATTGTGGTGTGCTGCACCTGTGCCCCGAAGAGCTGGGGCTCTACACGGACTATTTCCTCCACCATGACCCTGAGTTCGGCGTCACTGAACCTGGGGTGTCTTTGGGGTGCCATGGGGTGGTGTGGTTGAGGTGTGGGGTGGCGTTTGTGGTGATGAGTGTGGTGCGTGTGGTGGTGTGTGGTGTTTGGTGCGTGGATTCTGTGTGGGTGATGGTGTTGTGTGCCTCTGTGTTGTGGGATTCTCTATTCTGTGCTCTGTCTCTAGCCTTCGTCAATGATTTCGGGTGGTAGGGGCTTGTGGGTGATGTGGGTGTGTGTTTTATATTGTGTTGGGTGTGTGGGGGTGGTGTTAGTATGTGTATCAGGTGTGTGTAATTCGAAGTGACCAATGTGGCTGAGTTTTCTACGGCGGTGTGTACCGCCAATGGAATACCGCGTTTGAAAGACCGCCGTGTGGATTTGTGGGTCGGAATGGCATGGGCGTATTTCTGTTGGCGTGACGGTGGAGGTTTGGTCAGCGCCATTTTTTCGCTGACCTTTGGTGTGGCGGATTATTGTGGATGTCGGGTTTTCGGCGGTTTGGCAGTTGCGGGTCAGAATGACCGTGGCGGTTTACCGCGGCCGCGGCGGTGTTATGGCGGCCTTCTGACCGGCGGTAAGCGCCTTTTACCGCCGAGGTCAGAATGACCCCCAGAGTGCTTAGAGGAAAGGTGGCAGAACTCAAAGACAGTCTGCCACGGGCTCATGTAATTCATACATTGAGTCACCAACATGTTGGAGTACACATTGCAGTGAATTTGCTGGCTGAGTAAGCAGCCAAGTATGCTTTTAAGACTACTATAGTAGCTGCAATTACTCATTCTCGTACAAGGGTGGATGAAGAACTAATGACTGCTGTTAATCCTTTAGCTAACAACACCCCTTTACCAAAAGCATATCCAGCAAAATATTCCTATCACTTAAGTGCCCAAAACATTCCTTTTGCTACCATTCCCAGGCTGGGTGATTAAGTGATACCCAATCAAAATTGCAGGCTAGAATTAATTAAAGGAGCAAATGAGGGTGTAGCATCTGCCTATGCTGTTGTGATGGCCACAGTGTCCCAGTTATAGAAACTCTATTGGTGGCATAATCTGTACAAACCAGTATGTCTGTAGCAAAACATATAAACGGTTCTGCCATTAAATGCCCACCACAGACACCCTCTTAGTCTCCAACAAACTGCTACAATGGGTGCATTTAGACTGCTGTGGTGCATTATATTTGCATGGTGCATTAAATACATTCTACTTGCAGTAACTTTTTGCTCCAGATTCCTCTGGGTGTGGCAAGAGCAATCTGCTGACACTCGCACTGTTAATAAAGATTTGCAAGTCTTTACAGGACGTGTGCAGTAGTTGAATTCCACTCAGACCAGGGCCCTGTCTTTGCCTCTAAGGCTTACAGGGACACCATGGGAACCTTGGGTGTAGCGGTGCATTGCTCCTCCCCATATCAACCTGAGAGAAATTCAATTGTGGAGAGGAAAAAACGAGATTTAAAGCAAGCCTCAGTAGCTAGAGTATTAGGTTCAGGTCGCAGCTGGATCCACCACTTGTGCGGAGCGCAGAGAGCACTAAGTAATCTGCTTAGATGATCTTTAGGTGGCCAGACCCCATATGAAAAGTCCTGTTTGGCATCCAAATGTATGTCTCAGATCTTGATCATCCTGGCGCAGTGACAGCAGACATACCTTTTGACATAAATGAACGTTTTGCAGTCTCACATGAATTCCAAAACCTCCGGGATGAGCATTCAACACTCACACTGCCACTGAAGAAGTAAAGGAGCAACCAGACTTTCCAGTTGGATTCCAAAGGTTGGGAATCTGGATAGAGAAAAAATTGCGATGAAGAAAGAATTTGGCTTGACATACCATGCACTGGTGCCAGTATTTGGCATTCAAGATACCAGAAGTGTGATTTTTCCACTGCTTGCTGATTGTAAGGACAAATGCTTTGTCTACATTGATCAAGTAAAAATGCACCATGCGGCTGATCCTTCTCAATAGGCCATGAGGACCCCTGGGTAGGTTCCTAACCACTCTCACTACCATACAGGAAATACCTCTTCAAGCTTTAAACAACACCAACATTGTTTCCTCCAGGTCGGGGAGGGTGGAAAATAACATTTTGTTGATTCCAGTTACTGTTGCAAATTCAAGAAATACACCAGACGTTCGTCTACATTTTTCTTCTATTACTCAAAGTAACAGAATTGTTTATGATAAACCACCTTTGGAGGTGTCTACCGGTGCTTTTCCACCTACTGGGGCCCCTGTCTTCACACACACACTGCTTTTGGATACTTTGTCGACATTCTCTTCATATTCTTCTCACACTTCACAGTGTACATGGGTTTCTTCACTGGTTGGGATGCACTTATCTGGCCTGTCCATGGGCCTATTTGTGTATTACGCTTGCATTACTTCCTCTACTCTTGTGGATTGGATGTATGACTGTTTTTTTCTTGCTTATAAAAGGGCATTATCTTCCGGAATGCTGTGCTATAGAGCTGGGCTGAGGTGTTGAAGCCTGATTTGTATTCTCACAAATTGAGAAAAGACCAGTCTCTTGTGAACACATCTGCTGTTCCGGTTCCTGATGGAATATTTTGGGATAAAGGCCCCTATGATATTTTGGGTCCTTCAGAGACTATACAAATTCCTTCCATTTTGAAAGACGCTACTGAGGATGTGATAACCCCTGCTGTTATGACTGATGAGTGGGAAAGTATCTTCAATGCTCTCTGAGGTTGAAAATTATGCTGTATTTGAAAGTGAGGATAAGTATATGAATCCTGCTTATTAAAGTGAAATGTTGTGCACATCATTACCTACATCAAGCTAGTACTCCATGTACAGTTTTCAGTTACACATAATTGGAACATTGCCCGACTCCATCAGTGGGAAGTTCAAAAACATATTTAGAAAAGTTCACAATTGTTTTCTGGGCATGATACTTTCGGTCCTGTGTCTTTTTATTTTAAATTATCACCTTCTGAAGCAAGGAAATACATGCTGACTAATGCAAAAGTAATTTATTCATATTCAAATTCATTCATTTCCCAACTAATGCTAACATCTAGTAAATTACACTGGAGAACAGCTCAATGGTATGGTGCAAAATGGCACATCTAACTCTACACTTTCAGATCCAAATGGGTGGTTATTGTGGCCAGTGGACAAAAATGGTTGTCATGCATGATTTTTAAACCCCTCTTAGGGTTTTAAAGCAAGCAGAACGGACCCTTATTATATTCATTCACAGTACTCAGGGATGGTCACTACTTACAGTGTGTGAAAGCTATGTCAGCAGTGGTTGCAACATTCCACATAATCAGCTGTAAAAGAACATCTCTCTGTTCTCTCTGATGACATGGATTTGCAGGATTTCTTGTTAGGTGCTAGGTCACCAAATTCCAAAAGATTCCTTTATGCCATTTACAATGATATTTGGAAGTTTTTCAAATGGAAGCTGCTTGTCATTTAAGGCAAATACATCAGGCTAATTTGGAGATAGCATTGCCTGTTGTTGATAACAAAATGAATACATTGTCCACTCCTATGTACATGGTTCATAACATTGTGTCTGCAGCAATTGATATCATACAAAATGACAGTATGGGCAAAGTCAACTTAGATCTATTATGCAGTTGAGTTGGACATTACAAATCTTAAAATCGAATTACGTGCCTTGGAAGCACATGAACACAAAAGAATTGGTTTTGGTTTTAAATCTGACACATAAACAACTAACAATGGCAAAGAAAGATGCTATAGCCCATATTTATACTTTTTTTGAGCCGCATTTGCGTCATTTCTGACGCAAAAGCGGCACAAACTGTCAAAATATAATTGTATTTTGTAAGTTTGCGCCACTTTGCGTCAAGAAATGACGCAAATGTGGCACTAAAAAAGCATAAATATGGGCCTATATACACAATGCTTAAACTAGAAAAATTAGAAAAGTTGCCTTTCACAGTAGCCGAAATATCATCAGCAGTATGGCTAATACATATACTTATCCCACTAGCAACCTAAATGTTTCAGTTTACATCATGCTTGAAGCATTGTCTAATAGGCAGATATGAAGCTTTAGGGGAGAGCTTTACACATGAGGTATGGGAATTACCCTTTGATTGCAGGTGTGTGAGTGGGGAAAAAGAGTTTTTTCTCAGTGGAAATGAATGGAAAACCTCTCTAAGCCGCTCTATGACTTGTAAACAGGTGACATTGCACGGAGTCTGTAACACGTTTGTGGCCAATCTGGCATGTTACTTGAAGGGAGTACCAATTTCTTTGTTTCACCCACTGTTTCAGTTAATTCTGAATGCAAGTTACTTGATGTTAAATGATCAAGGCTGTTGTGGGATGAGAAAAGGTGTCCCCTTTGTGGTGTCTGTTTCTCAAACAGTGACCTGCTGTTATAACATTCTCCTTCCTCCCGTGCATGAAATTAAGGTAGCTAGTTTGTGGCCTTCCATTCCTACCTTTAATGTTAATTTTGACAAGCTGGACCACCTGAAAGCACAATTGTTTCAGAAAAACTTGGGACTTACATTGTCGCATAGGTTTTCATTATCCTAATGGGACTGCTGGATTTGGGTGGCAGAATCACTTGTACTGCGGGGGACTGAGTCTGACCCCGCACCAGGTGACAACTGTCGGCCTAATTTGGGTTTATTCAGGCTAACGCAGTACCTCATCTCCACCCAAGAGCGGGGATGATTGGGGCAACCAGGTGCATGACATACATGACTCAGGGGAATCGTGGTCACTCAGATCTTATCCGTTTATCTCAGGAACATTAATCTCACATAGGCATGGACAATCAGAGGCAGAGTATAATTCAGTAGGGTTTCATTGAAGTAACTGCATCTTAGATAATAAAGCATCTATTGCAATAACTAGGATGATGAAGCACAATAAGATTCAAATTGTGACAAGGAGAGTAAAACACAAGAATTAGGCTACCATACTGTCACTAAGTTTTGTAGAGATAATTCCCACCTGAACTATGTTAGAGCACAGCACGTTAAGCTCTAATTCTGCCTTTCAGATTCCTCCTGGGAAGACATCATCCCTCATACCTGAGCAAGAGGCCTGTAGTCTACATAAGCAGCTGTAGCGAGGTGATCAGCAGTCAGCACCCAGTCATGGTCACCTGGCTGGAATCCACCTCTAACGTACATGGGTCAAAGTGTTTTTACAATAAAACATCTGATATTCCAAGAAAGGATCCCCACGTAAGAGTATGTATGTTTCTGTGAACATTGGAGGCAAAACATACCACTTTTGCTGGCAACCTATCTTACTGCAGCCTTGAGAAAAGCACAGAGTGAAAGAAATAGCTTGTTTAAGAACGCAGTGCTGACCTAGGCGAAGAACAGCTAGATAGAGAAAATAAAACGAGACCGCAAATGTGGCTAATGTTAAAATAATATAACAAAGCTAAATAAAATATATCTAGGTTAAAGTGTACAGCGGCAGGCCTAGTTTGCTAAAATAACGGGTATAAAACGATAGCTAAAATGGCTGCACAACAACATCTGCCAGTGAAACCTTCGAACTGCAAGTTGCAAGGTCGTTCTCTGAAATACAGTTGCTGTTGAACACCAACTTTACTAGACAGTTTGGTGAACTTGTTAGTTGCATCTTTAATGTTTGTAACACCACGGGTTTTGTACGTTTTTTCAGAGTGATTGGGTCTGGTTTTAGAAGTATTTTCCAGACTGTTTTCGAAGTGATTCCATCTTTTATACACTGTTTGTTTTCAATTGTATTTGGAGGCATACCACTTGTGTTATTCCTAATTGGTGGTATTTTAGTTCTACTTTTGTTGCTCTGCAATGGATGTCCCTATTTGAGGCCACGTGGTGATGGAACTGCTGCATGTCCAGCTGTGTTGTTAATGCATAATACAGTACTGTGCATACCTTTTTTAGGAGGAACTAAATGGCGACTGGTCCTTATCCTTTCAGCCAGAATGGTTCTGTTGTGTGCAGCATGTGTTCTGCTGTCTTTGGTGCCCTTTTGAGTATGCACTGGATGTCTATCTTGCAATGCAATTGGTAGAAACCTATGGACATGGATCTGCTGATGTGTCCGTTGAGGGTTAATTTTTGGTTTTGGCCTATGAGACTGCCATTGCTTCAGGATGCCTTTTATGAGCCATTATATGTGGACATGGATGCTGTGGCTCTGGGATGCCTTGCTTTTGACTCTCCTACTGCGGGCACAGTACAGGATGCTACTACTTCGATGGTGGCTTAGCCTCTCGACCTTGTTCGTGCCTATGACTTGCTCACCGAGGCTTTTGTGGTTCTTCTGTCTGCGGATGCGGGATCCATTCTGTTTTCCTTTAACCCTTACAATATGGATGACATCTAGGAACCTCCACTGACTTTTAAATTTGGCCCCTGTTCTTAAGAAAAATGTTTTCAATTGTAAAAAAAATTATTCAGTTTGTTTGCTATGCTTTTAGGAGTGAATGTTTTATTACTTTTCTTTCTTTTATAGCTTGTTTATTTTTTTATTTTTAGAATCTGTCTTTTCATGGCCAAGGGGAAGGTGTAGTGAGGCCATTTTGAATCCATGTTTGTTCCCTATATTGGCCTCATTTTATGATTTATGTTTTCCATGTTTTAGCTGCATCACTTTTGGCAGTGACATTTTACACACTGTAATACATTGCATGAGTTGCTTGTTTTGTTTAGCCTTTTCTCGGCATACAATCAGTACATTCTGTTCAAGGCTAGTATTTTAGCAATATCTTAGTGTTTACATTTCCCATTCAGGAGATAGCTTCTAACATCTAGACTTAGCATCGCGTGAGAGCTGTACATCTAACACAGTGTGGCTTTTATTATTTAATTGGTGCACTGACAAAGGGGCAGACGGGCTGTCCAGCTGCAACAATCATGAGGGCTGTGTTTGATATGCAGCTCTGCTGGCACTAATCTTCCAGCCTCCCAAAAGGATTGCCATCTACACTACAGGCTGAGTCCTGATGCTGTTTCACAGGCATGGGGCTAAGGCTTGCGTTTTTGATCGGGCCAAGGCAGAAGGGTACCCCCACTATGCTCCCAGGATATACCTAATGTTATGTAGAAATAACTAGAAATCATTCATAATGGTTAGATTGTCCATTATCTTTAACATATTCATAATGCTGGCAACTTAGCTCTGTTTCATCTGCCTAATTATTGCAGCTCCTTTTCTCTATTTAAGATTATGATTGTTTCAATGAAAGTTTCGAAAACACATCTCATATCACTTTTGGTTTTTGCCTGGACATGCTTGGGTAATACAATGAAAAGCTGAGATCTGTTTACATGATTTTCTTGGGAATCAGAGTGTCATGTGTAGATTGCCATAATCACCTTCAATCCTAGTAAGGTTTGGGTGAGTCATTATGAGCTAGCCAGGAATGGGACAGACAGTTCCTGATGGTGTGGACGGATTGAGGCCTCAGTTACAAGAATCTGACACATCATGATAAATGCGCTGATTTCTTCCACCTTCTGCACATCCCCTAACGATGGCGGCTGCTCTGTTGGAGGAGTCCTTGCTGGTGCACCATTTCCTCTCCAGCTGTTTACTGTGTTGTTTCGCTGTTCTGAGTTCTATGGTGTACCAGCTGGCCTTTTAGAGGGTTTTCTCTGGATGTTCCACTTGATGGGGCAATGCTGTTTGCGCAATTGGTGATCCAGGTGTTGAAGTTCTTTATTCCCTGTTCAAGGTTGGCAGCAGTGGTAGCGTTGGATGTGTTGATGGCATCCACCCAGCTTGTCTTTGAAAGTTTGCTCGAACCCTGGTGGGGAGCACTGGTCGTCTTGGGGAAGGTGCTGGGGCTGGAGATGCTAAAGTGGATGATGGATTGACCAGTCCATGTAAGTTCGGTAACATGGATGTATTTGACATGGCTGCTGGAGGTGAAGATGTGGTCCAGTGTGTGTCCTGTGGTATGTGTAGGGTCATGGGCAATCTGGGCCAGTCTGAGGCTGCTGATACTGTCAAGGAGGTGTGCAGTGCTGTTGTTGTTGTTGTTGTGGTCGTTGATGTGAAAATTAAGGGCTTTTTAGCAGCCCTTGGATTATAAGGCTTAGGGTGCAATGAAGTTTGTGATGGTGTTGCAGAAGCTGGAGCATGGTCCTGGCGCTCAGTATACAATGGTGCCTCTGATAATTGTGTTGTTGTCCATGTGAATCTTGAAGTGCTCTATATGGTGCCTTTGTGGACTATGGCTGTTCCTCCTCCTGGCTTGTAGGTGCGGTCTTGGTTAGTGATTTTATATCTGTCCTGGATCATTGTGGTAATGTCTCAGGTAGATGTGGGGTTGAGCCAGATCTCGGTGAGGAAGAGGATGTCGATATGAGGGTAGAGATGGGCCCCATAATTTAGTGAAGTGCTTGTGCATAGAGATTGTGTTGAGGGACAGGCAGTGGAGTTGGTGTGTTGCTTCTGGCATGGTATAGTTAAATGTCAGCATGGTGTTTTGTGGTGTGGCAGTGGTCATGCTAGTGCAGGAGAAGGTGCATCCGGTGCAGGGGAAAGGTCTTACTGTTGAATGTGGTACGGTGCAGCAGCAGTATTCACTGGCATGTCTGGTGGTCAGGGTGATGAGGGCAGCTGCGTTGTTTCTGTGGATGGATTGGGGACCAAGGGTTCCTAAAACTGGGAACAGTTGAGGCATAGATAGGTGCAGCTGGACTTGCCTTTGGCCACTGGCATGCCCCCTGCACGCATCCTCTGCACAGTCACGCTGTGTTCTCCATTAAGGTGGACCTAGGAGGAAGGAGAGGTGCTGGACGATGGTGAGCGGGCTAGGTGGGAGGTG
Source organism: Pleurodeles waltl (assembly GCF_031143425.1). Classification (NCBI taxonomy): domain Eukaryota; kingdom Metazoa; phylum Chordata; class Amphibia; order Caudata; family Salamandridae; genus Pleurodeles; species Pleurodeles waltl. The sequence continues at coordinate 268,615,143 of NC_090442.1, forward strand.
GGTACACAGCGGCAGGTAGGGAGTGGGCAGCAAAGGGTAGCGGTGAAAAGGAGAAAAACTGAAAAAATGGGGGAACAATGAGAGAATAAGTAAGAGAATAAGGAGAGAGGCACTAAGAGAAACCAGATGGAAGAGCAAAGAAAAATGGAGGAACAAGGAGAGAGTCAATGGGAGAAGAAGGAGAGTGACAGCAAGTGAAATCAGAAGTAAAAGTAAAGAAAAAATGGAGGAACAAGGAAAGAATCAGTGAATCAGTGAGAGACCAAGGACAGAGGCACTATGAAAAACTAGGAGAAAAAGCAAACAAAAATCAGGGGAACAAGGAGAGAAACACTAAAAAGAAAAAACAGGGCCCCAATCGGAAGCAGGAGCAATGCAGCCGAACTGGGTCTGGGAACTGCTCCCAGAACTAGTGAAAAGGGAATTTACCACTGGAAAGTTTTGGACCTTCAACAAATTCTCACTTCCAGCTGCTGGAGGACTGGGACCAAACTTCAGTGCAGATCCAGTGAAGTTGCTGAACTGAAGAAACAGAGATTTCTCTCTTGGAGCTTCTTCACAGCAGCAAGTCCATTTCAGCAGGTCCTCAGCAAGAAGGTATATGACTCTGTAAGACCGTCTTCAAATGCAGCCTGCTACAAGAACTGCTAGAGAAATCCAAGCTTGTTTTTAGAGACTTGGGGAAAGGGGTGTGCAGGGTGGCAGAGCTAACATAGTTTTTGGAACTCCGTGGTTCAAGCAGAGCGCAGAGTTGTCCAAAAAACTCTGTTAGCCCTGCCAGCTGAGCGGAGCTCACCCGGTGCGCACTGCAGTCAGTTGGGCTACACAGAGCAAGCTTAGACAGTATGCGCTTGCACTGCGCAGCCCATAATTGGGATGCAGTGTGCACTGGAGCAGAGGAGGGAGGCAGCCGCTGAAGAGGAGGACCCCCCCCGGGAAGACCCAGGTAAGTCCTCTCCTCTTGGTTGCTGTTTGTGCACACTCGTGCACAAACAAGGACTGAAACGGCAGCTTTCACTGCCTACGGCCCTGGCCTGAATTCAGGCCAGGGTCATAGGCAATAAAAGCTGCAGTTTGAGGTCTCTTGTGCACAGGCCTGGCAGCTTTCACTGCCTACGGCCCTGGCCTGAATTCAGGCCAGGGCCGTAGGCAGCAAAAGAAAGCTGCTGTTTCAGGCCTCACAGGACACAAGACAGGCCAGTGCATGAGGCCTGAAACTGCAGTTTTCACTGCCAAGACCGTCTCCTGAATGCGCCTGATCTTGGAAGCGCAAAGCAGGGTCGGACCTGGCTGACCAGGTCCAACCCTGCTTAGTGCTTCCGAGATCTGGCGCATTCAGGACTCCACAGTTCATTGAACTCCACCTCCGTGGAATTCCACAGAGTTCTTTTTTAACTCAGCGGAATTCATGAACTCCACCCACGCCTACTTAGGGCCTGATTTAGATATTGGTGGAATTGGTCGGGCCGTCTTTTTTCCATCAGATAATCCATCTACCCACTAGGGGGTTCACCAGCTCTGTTTAGATGCTGGTGAGCCCATAGACGAAAGTCCATAGGCGAACCGTCATCACTGCCTCAATTTTACACCCACATCGACTGAGCCATAGGTCAAAGCGGCTGGGGGTGGGACCACAGCCAGTTTTACCACCGGGCCAATCACAATGTGCCTTACCTCTGACATGACTGTGGCAGATAAACCTTCACACCTGTGTTTGTGGAATCAAAGGCATATAAGGTCGATATTTACTTTATTTTTTAGTTTTCACTTTCCTTGTCACCATGATCTCGATCATACAAGTCCTACCTTTGCTGCTGTACTGGACCATGATGAAAATTAACCCCGTTGTCGCAGGAACCAAAGGTAAGTGCATGTATTACCTGTTACCATCAAAATTGTCTATGTACATTAGCCCTGGACTTATGCATAGTTAAAAAATACTTGCAAGCAATAGTACAAGAATGTCCAATGCATATGTGTGTAATGTAGTAGCTTAATACATTTAAAGAAACACACCTCCATATTTTTTTTAACTTTTACCAGTTTGGCCTTCATGCTAATGGGCACCTTCACAATATGTGTCATAAATACCAAATTTAAAAGTATACAAGTGTGTTTAATCATTTTACATACACTTCCAAATCAGGGGCATCTAGTGGGCAGAGCAGGTAGCCCAATGATCTTTCTTGGGAGGGGCGGGTTTGGTTTTCTTAGGGATCAGGCACATGTAGGCAGTTAAAGTGGGTGGAGGAGAAGGGGCAGAAGGGATCAGAGAGATTGGGGTTTGAGAGCTGGAGTGGGTGTTTTGTGCGTGTCCATCTGTTTTGCAGGTGCAAGGTGGGGCTGTATGTGGTGTATGTTTGGGTGTGTGTTTCTTTGAAGGTGTGTGGTGTTTGGGTGAGTGTACATTTGTGTTTGGTGTGTGTTGATGTGTGTGCTTTCTGTGAGTGTGTTTGTTTGAATGAGTGTGCTGTTGAGGTGGTTGGTGTGGTTGTTGGTGTGGTTGTTGTGCTGGTGTCTTTATGTGTTGTAAATGCATGTGTGTCTGGTGTATGTGTGGATGTGTATGGTCTTGTAGGTGTACTGTATTCAGGTGATTGTGAGTCTGTTGGGTGTAGTTTTGCATGTAGGTGTGTGCATCTCACTATGTGTGTTTGGACAAGTGTGATGTACAGATTGTGGTGCTTGTGGGTACACTGATGGTTGTGGGTGTGGTGGTTGTTGTGGTGCATTTGTCTGTGGTGGTGAGTGTTGTGGTTGTGTATGTGCCGGTGGTTGTGGTTGTGTGATGGTGGCTGTAGTGATGGTGGTGCATGTGTCTGTGGTGGTGGGTGTTATGGTTGTGGGTGTGGTGGTTATGGCTGTGTTGCTTGTCGTGGTAGTAGTGGTGCCTGTGGGTGTAGTGTCAGTAGTGTGTGTCTGTTGGATGGGTGTATGTTTGTGTTTCTTGGTGTGTTTGTGTTTATGTGTGGGTGTGCTGCCACTACTAGGGACTGGTCATCTGCGGAGGTCTCAGAAGGAGATGTTGAGCTGGTGGCCTCCATGCCAGTCCCCTCACCGTCCATTCCACTGTGTCTGTCGGTGTCTGATATTTTTCCACTCGACACACAGTGGCCAGCTACTTCCCCGCGTTCCTGGACAATATCTCCTTCACCTGCTCCTGATGATGCTGAAAAGACACATGCAACATTTTTATTATATCTATGCAAATCAAAATGGTCACAAGGTTTTTTTTTTTTTACAAAGCATTTCCTAAATTCAAATTTTCACCTGCTTCAAGAGTATAAAACATAGGTATACTCTACGATCACCCCATTGATGTAGGAACATAATATAGACTCTTTTGCTCACAGTTTTGTAAATAACCATTATTAGTTCCATTTCATTTTAGATCAATTCTCTTAAACACTACATATTTCTTATGGAATTTTTTAACACCTCTGACTGGTACAGATTGGTTGTTTTGAATAGTGAACTCATGTCACAAAAATAAATATCTAGCAAGAAACCTTTATATCATGTACATTGCCCATCTCTAAAAATCCTTTTCAAAACCACCTTTGCTTCAACATTGATTTATCATCTGGGCATAACAAAGAATAAAACAATGGTTTTTGGGGAGCGTGTAACTCTGTTATAAATGTGTACACATTCCTGTATGTTTCAATTAATAATGTTTGCCTACTAAATACATGTTTGTTGAAACAAACTGGTTTACATGCACGTTTGTGAGTGAGTGAGGCTTCATGCCAATCTGCAGATGTTAAAATAAACTGACTTGTATTTTGCAGTGAAAACATATTTCTGAAATGTTTTTGCTAAGAGATATTGCCATTGTTCCCATGTTCCTAGTAATTTTGAATCAGATGCTCAATACTGTTTGGTCACTATTGTAAAATCAAAAATATCCACTGTATCATAAGTGTAATGTATGTTATGTCACCTGTAATAGGACCAACATGACGTCCTCACATTTTTGATGAAGAATTACACCTGACCGAATCATCAATTGTGGCCTGTTTGGTAAAAATGTCCCTCTTAACAAAGACAAAATCAAGGCACATATTTATTTTTAGGCAGGCATGTGTCTGTTCAAAACAGTCCTTTGGTAGTGATAATGACTCTAGTTGCAAGCCTTGACACAAATAAATACACAAAATACACCATTTTACACCTTGTGTCAAACTTACACCTTCCAGAAGTCATCTTGTGCATTGGATGTGTGTCAACCTTTATGTTGATGCCAGAAATTGTTCATGCCAGAAATCATTGCTGAAAAAAAAATAGTTACCTAACAATAAGAATTTAAACAATAACTTACCCCCTTGGTGCTGCTGTTGTGCTGTCAACTGCCCATCAAGGTCCGGATAGGCCACCGCAAGTATGCAGCCATTAGGGGGGTCAGTGTGCAGCACATGTGCTTTACATGTTGGGAGGACAGGCCGAGCTGGACTTCAGCTGACTTTCTGGTCCAGCATTGTAGGTCCTCCCACCTCTTGTTGCAATGGATGCTGTGCCACTTGTAGACCCCCAGGGTCCACACTTTCTTAGTGATGGCCTTCCATATTGCCTCTTTCTGATGGGGATTGACCTGTATGGATACAAAATAAGAAAGAAAAAAAGCTTTGTGAGGTTTTGTTTGTCTGCTTTGCTTAGACTATTGTCTAAAATCTATCACAAGCATTTCTAAAAAGTTGGTACAGATTATTTTCTAAAAATAAATATGTTCTAGGAAATACTAATTTGTTATGACCTGTTGAATACTCTTGTCGTGTAGGTTCTCATTATCCTAATGAGACTACTGGATTTGGATGTCAGAATCACCTGAACTGCCGGGGACTGAGTCTGAACCCTGTCCCATGTGACACCAGTCGGCCTAATCCGATAGAGCACGATTTGGTTATGTATGAACAAGTGTGTGTGTAGGAATGAGACATATTTGGATGGGTGACGGAGAGCCTGTGTAATATGTACTTGCATCACAGAACATATCTTTCCACAGATGTAGTACCATTACCTATATAATACATACAGATACTCCTTACTCAGACAATGAGATAAAATTAAAGTGCAAAAAAATCAGAGTTCATAACTTGAAAATGTTGTCCTGCACTTTACTTTTCTCTCATTTTGACATATGGCTGTAATTTTCAAATATACCTATGGAGCATTTTCTATTGGCCACTGGAAGTTAGAGGTATGCAGTTTGTGAATGGTAAGTTTTGAACTGTAGGTAAATTGAAATGAAAAGGCATGTTTTTTCATTCAGATAACTTTTCATTTCAGTTTACAGACATTTTAAAACATTGTTAAACATCATTTTGTTCCCAGCCAGATTATTGAGTTGACTACACTCCAATCACAACACTTCATTCAGGAACTAAAAGGGACAAATTAGCCTGTGTAATGAAAAGAACAAGTTAGTTAGAAATACTTTTTCCATTCAAACATTAACCTGTTCCTTTGGGTTCCCATACAGCTTGCTCTACAGGGACAGGAACTCTGTTGTCAGCAGTTCTAACTTCTCAGTTAGGTGGCCACCATTTTAGATTGCAAACCAGTGTATTTTTTAATGTTAAGTGCGTCACCACCACTCACAATAGTGGCTAGTTTGTTTACATATACAAAATGCATTCCTTACTTTTTTTTGTTCAAATTTAAAAAGGATAATGTAATGCATCACTGTGTTTAAATGTAATAGTGACAGAGTTTATTTTATACTTCAGTTGATAGAATTTTAGGAAAAAAAAGAATAAATACTACATTTAAAATGTATTTTTGCACATTATTTTTTAGAAAACATCAGACATTTAAAAACTTGTTTATCTTTATCCAAGTTAAGACATCACTACAAAATGATGTGTACATATATGTCACAAAAAGATATGGGATTTTATGAAGACATTAGATGTGTCTTATCGAAGTATCGTTTGCCGATTTAAAGTGATATTTCTCTTTTGTCTTAAATGCAGACATATGAATCCATGGAGAAGTATAAGATGAGAGCCCCAAGTGTGTAGACCATTTCCAGACCTTGCCACCATCGAAGAAAGGGATATTATTAAAAAAATCAGATTGAATAGGCAAACTCTCCTGGATTTATGTCACCAGCTGGAGCCAGCTCTTCTGCCTCACAATAGGAATCCCACATCAATAACGTCATTATTGAAAATCATGGCGGCACTCCATTTTATGTACACATAATCTTGTGGCAGTATCTGGAGTCACGTCACAACCAGCTTTCAGTGGTATGCTACAAGAAGTCCTTTCTTCAATGATGAGACACATCAACAGCTTCATCCACTTTCCACAACATGAGGCTTTTGCAAATGTGAATGGACTTTTTTTATGCTGTGGGTGGCATACCACATGTGGTTGGAGCACTGATGGCACACATATTGACTCAGTGCCACCACACACCAGCGAACAGGTCTACCGCAATCTGAAGAACTTCCATTCAAGCAATGTGCAAGTTTTCTGCTTACTGGATTTGTACATCTCGAGCATGTGTGCCCATTTCCCAGGGTCGTCACATGATTAATTTGTGCTACAGAACAGTCACATACCCCTGCAAATGTCACAACTTGGACCTGCGAGGGCCTGACTTGTTGTTCAGAACAATGTGATAGCATAATTATTTGTTTAATTTATACTTTAAAAGTGTACAACGGGAAGAGATATTTTTGCTCAATATAATTTTTCCTTTCAAATAAGAGACTCATCTTATCCTAACCAACCATGGATGTTAGCACCGTGGAGGAATCCAACAGTGCCAGGGGAAGTCCGCTTCAATGAGGCCCATGGTAGAACATTGAGGCTAGTGGTGGGGGCTTTTGGGCTTGTAAAGGCCAGATTTTGCTGTCTGAATCAAACTGGTAGAGCCCTCCTGCATGTTGCACAACATCACCTTGTGACAGAACATCCCATACATTGCAGAGGATGGAGTCCATTATGAACCAAGGGTGAGGATGTCAAAATGGCAAATTAAAATAATAGTGGTGAAGAGGGAGGAATTGACATATGTCAAGATGTCATTGACAACTTCTTCACATGAGTGGAAGTATATTTTTATCTTGTGTTACAGTCAATGTCCCAATAACGTGTAAGACAAAGAGCATATCAGTCTGTGCAGGACATCTTTTTAGGAATGGGAAGTTTAGGAAATTCCAGAACAAAAATGTTTGTTGATGAAACTTTTGACATATTGACTAATTGCTCATTGTTTACCTTTGATAGTCATACGTCAATATGTCCTTGTTACTTGTCATTTGTAATGTGTCTATTTTGTCATGTAACTTATTTAATTTGTCATATTATTCTGTTTTAGGACCCTTCATCAGCTCATCTTCATTTTGACATTTCAAAGTTGTTACATTTGCTGTTATATGCTGCTGTTGCAAAGTGCATAGGGAACATGGTCTGATCCTGTGAAAAACACACACACTTTGGATGTACATTACTTGTACAAAGACAACTTGCACAGTGATTGAATAGAAGTTTATGAGATTGAATCAGACTTGTTTTCTGTTTACTCTTGCCACTGAGGCAATATGTGCTGCTTAACATACTCTGACCACATGTTTAAGTCGACCCATAGCATACTCATCTCCCTTTAAATTTGTGACATGCTACCCATTACTGCTGCAGTGTATCGGACGGATCCTGTGGTCACAAAATTGTGTACTGCCATGATTTTGACTATTGGTGCTACCGATCTGGGGTTCCTATTGTCAGGTGGAAAGTCTGGTACCCGTTGATGACATGAATCAATAATAATTTACCTATTCAATCTGCTTTATGATTATAGCCCATTCATCCATGGTATCAAGGTCTGGAACTGTAAAAGAATAAATGACACAGACTGTGTATGAATGTGTTATAATTTTTCTTCTAACATTTGATAAACTATTCTCACTTACTAATGTATGAAATTGATACATTAAGATTTGTGGTGTTTGTTATGTGTTACTTTTTTGATCATGCGGGAAACATTACCTCAAGATAACATTTGTTTTGGCTACAAACTGTTTTGATTATTTGTAGTTAAAAAAGTAATGATGGAAGGAAGAAATAAAAAATTGGGAACCACATGAAATACAACACCAGTTCCAGACTTTGGGGGTCATTACAACCCTGGCGGTCGGTGTTAAAGCGGCGGTAAGACCGCCAACAGGCCGTCGGACAAAAAAAGGGAATTATGACCGTGGCGGAAACCGCCAACAAAGACAGCCACTTTAACACTCCGACCGCCACGGCGGTACAGACAAGCAGCGCGGCGGTCACCGCCAACAGACACAGTATCACAACCCGCCAATCCGCCACCTTTTCCGGGGCGGATTCACCGTGGATAAAAACACGGCGGAAACAGCTTTTGCAATGGGAAAACGCTCACCTTAACACATCCCACGAGGAAGGAGGACACCTTGGAGTCGGAATTGCAAATCCTCCCTGCCCTTGTCTTCCTACTCATCTACGAACACCAGCGCCTGCGGCGGCGAAGACAACAGTGAGTACTGCACCTACGACATAGGGGGGGGGAGGCAAAAGTCAGGGGGACACACACGCAACACTTCCACCCCCACCCCGACCCTCGCACATTACAACAGACACACCAATGCATTTCCAAACATCACAGTAACAACCCACAACCCCCCAGGAAGAATGCTAAGACAAAACTAAATCAGTTCAAACATTATAATGTATCAAAATACATGTTTCAAATATATACAGATATATATAAACTCATTCAGAAGTATATACATTACGAGAAGTAGTGCAGATATGCACATCTCAATGTCCGTGCACCACTGGGCCAAAAATGCATGGGCGAGGCCCACACAAGATACCTGTCCACAAACGGAGAGAACTCTGCCGGGGCATCAGAGAGAAATACAACAGGCACCTCAGGGGGAAGGGAATGGGGGGCACCTCAGCCGGATTACAGCACCACGCCACATCCACGACGGAGCTCCATGCCCATTGATGTGTCCTGGGGAGTGCAAAGCCACAGTCTCTCAAGTCTCTACAGTGGGTGGGTTGCCCACTGCCATATCCTGGGGAGTGCAAAGCCACAGTCTCTCAAGTCTCACAAGTGGATGGGTTGCCCACTGCCATATCCTGGGGAGTGCAAAGCTACAGTCTCTCAAGTCTCACAAGTGGGTGGGTTGCCCACTGCCATATCGTGGGGAGTGCAAAGCCACAGTCTCTCAAGTCTCTACAGTGGGTGGGTTGCCCACTGCCATATCCTGGGGAGTGCAAAGCCACAATATCTCAAGTCTCTACAGTGGGTGGGTTGCCCACTGCCATATCCTGGGGAGTGCAAAGCCACAGTCTCTCAAGTCTCACAAGTGGGTGGGTTGCCCACTGCCATATCCTGGGGAGTGCAAAGCCACAGTCTCTCAAGTCTCTACAGTGGGTGGGTTGCCCACTGCCATATCCTGGGGAGTGCAAAGCCACAATCTCTCAAGTTTCTACAGTGGGTGGGTTGCCCACTGCTATATCCTGGGGAGTGCAAAGCCACAGTCTCTCAAGTCTCACAAGTGGGTGGGTTGCCCACTGCCATATCCTGGGGAGTGCAAAGCCACAGTTTCTCAAGTCTCTACAGTGGGTGGGTTGCCCACTGCTATATCCTGGGGAGTGCAAAGCCACAGTCTCTCAAGTGGATAACAGCCTCCACTGGTTCTGGAGGGGGACTGGTGCCCAGAGTGCTTCATCCTGTTAAGGACAGAGGTAGTGGATGGATCTCTCCACTGGTTCTGGAGGGGGAATGGTGCCTAGACTGGATTAGACTCCCCGTGACAGTTCCTGTCCCGTCACTGTCCCAGCTGTACATGGGATAACGATGCTTGATGTGGCGGTCTTTTCCTTCTGCAGCGGTGCTCTGCCCTGTTCAGCGGTGCTTTGCCATGGCGGTCTCTGGCCTGTTCAGCGGTGCTTTGCCATGGCGGTCTCTGGCCTTTTCAGCGGTGCTCTGCCCTGTTCAGTGGTGCTTTGCCATGGCGGTCTCTGACCTGTGCATTGGTGTGTGGTATGACGGTCCCTCATTGCCCAGCGGGGCTGTGGCAGCCAGGGCCCTCCTGGGCACTGACTCCGGCGGTGGCGGTGGTCTCCTGACCAGTGACGATACTTGTGCCCTCCTGGGCAATGACTCTGGCGGTGGTCTCCTGACCAGTGACGATACTTGCGCCCTCCTGGGCAATGACTCTGGCGGTGGTCTCCTGACCAGTGACGATACTTGCGCCCTCCTGGGCAATGACTCCGGTGGTGGTCTCCTGACCAGTGACAATACTTGCGCCCTCCTGGGCAATGACTCCGGCGGTGGCGGTGGTCTCCTGACCAGTGACGACGGTGCTGGCGGTGGCGTCCCGGCCGCCGGGAAGGATGCCGCCCTTCTCCGCCGTGCTGCTCACACCAGGCTGTGCAGACTTCTTCGGGCCCTTCCCCACCTTTGGAGGAGTCACAGCTGACTCTCCAATCCCCCTGGGACCCCTGTGAGTAGTTCTGCCTCCAGGAGTCTTCACCCGGTCCTGTCGGCCACTTTCCAACTTTAGATGCTTTACAAGGGGTGGACTGGCAGTGCCTTGGCTCCGTGTCACACTGCCTGCCCTGGTGGCCGGTGCACTCCACACACCTGTAACACGCACCACTGGTACTGGAGTCTTTTTGGCTGAGGCGCTACGACTGACTGATGAATTGGAGGGGTGGGGGCGGGGGCAAAGAGGTCAACGTTGCAGAGGGACAGTTTCTGACGAACACTGGGATGGGTAGCTGGAGGGGGTCTGGGAGTGGAGGAAGAGGAGGTGGTTGTAGGAGGTGTCGCTTTAGGTGTTTTGGATGCAGGTGCAGGTACTGGAGGCTGTCGTGAGGTGGATGGATGTTGGGTGTGTGGGTGCCTGCGTTTGTGTACTTTGGGAGGGGGCATCACAGACACACTGGGAGAGGACACAGGGGACGTGTAAATGGGAGTGGGGGTGGTGAGTGCAGGTGAGCGGGGTGTGGTGCTGGGTGTTCTGGTGCGAGTCCTAGTGCCTGTAGATGTAGTACATGCAGGTGAGAGTATAGATGATACTGGGAGGGAGGAGGGAGAAGACGACGAGGGGGACACAGTGGAGGCAGTGGATGTTGTTGTGTCTGCATGTGGCTGATGCTTGTGTGAGTGCCTGTGGGTTGTGTGGTGCCTATGTTTGCCTGAGCTACTTTTGGGTGTTGAGGTGTATGCATGCTTGTCTGATGGTGTGCTTGGGACAGGCTGGGGTACAGGGGATTGGGTCTGGGTGGAGGAAGTTGGAAGGGGGAGGCTAGAGACAGGGACAATGGCTGCCATCAGTGCTGAGGCCAGAGATTGCAGGGTTCGATGATGGGCAGCCTGACCAGAATGAATGCCCTCCAGGAATGCATTAGTGTGTTGCAACTCCCTTTCTACACCCTGGATGGAATTCACAATGGTAGACTGCCCAACAGTGAGTGACCTGAGGAGGTCAATGGCCTCCTCACTGAGGGCAGCAGGGGTGACAGGGGCAGGGCCTGAGGTGCCTGGGGCGAAGGTGATGCCCATCCTCCTGGGTGAGCGGGCACGGGGCGAACGCTGAGGGGCTGCTGGGAGGGCGGTGCTGGCAGGGGAGGTGGCTGCTGTATCTGTAGAAGTGGGGGGCACAGATGGTGCCGCCACCACAAGGGAGCTCCCATCGGCGGACGAGTCCGTGTCGCTAGTTGGTGATCCGGTGACCGACGTGAAGCTCCCCTCGCCCTCTGTCCCACTGGTGCATTCTGAGTCCGTGGTGTGGCCCTCCATGGCCATGTGGGATGCAGCTCCCTCGTGCCCCGGTGCCACGGTACCTCCGCCTGATGATACTGATGCACAAAAGAACAGGGAGAGCAGAAAAAGGGGAGGGGACGACAGAAGAAAGACAGGTTGAGTGCATGGCTTACGGCTACCGTTGGCGGACAATACAGACACAGCAGCCCCCTGCACTACGCCGTGCTCTTGGCCTCTACAGATGCAATTGCTGGGATATGGCCTACATGGCTATGGTGGACATCTGCACACATGGATGCCACAGGGGCATCTATACCTGTACTTGGCCCAATACTGAGGTGGGGTGGAGTGCCACATGCTCTGCATTACGGAGGGGCCTAGCCTACGTATTTCTGTCTGGCCTAGGTACACCCACAGCCCTCCTCCCCCACCCAGACCCCTCAACTGCGCGCCAAGTCCCCAGAATGAGAGTGTACTCACCCACTTATGTCTGCTGTGATGCCCTCAAGCGCCCATCCAACTCCGGGTAGGCCACCGCCAGGATCCGGAACATCAGGGGGGTCATGGTGCGACAGGCACCCTGTGGTAACTCTAGATGTCCTTCCAGATGAAATAAAGATGTAGAAAGGCACGTAGATCAAAAGGAAGCTTTATTCCAGTAAACAAGAGGTCCCATCCAGCCAAGATCCAACTGCCAGCCTCCACTCACCAAGCTCTCTCCTCACATCAGCATGACATCACAAGATTGTAATCCACTCCTAGGAGTTCCACATTCCTATGCATACTACACACCTCCCCCTTTAACAAACAACAAAAACAAAATGTATAAAAGGAAAACAACAAAACAATGAAAAATATAAAGAAAGCAAAACAAGATTAAAGAGACAAAACTAATTGAACATTTTACATTTGAGAACCACCTCTCTATTGAGATTCCACATCTTGGAATCTTCTGTTCTTACAGCATTCTTAAATAACTTCACCACTCTTACAGGCTTAGATTTATGTGTACCTCTGCCTTTGTTGACCGGGCCACGTATAAGTACCCAATCTCCTACTTTAACATCGGTAACTCGTGCTGATTTTTTTGAGTTGAAATATCTCTTCCTAGCTTCTACTTTCTTCCGTTCACACTCTCTCCAGTTGTCATCTGACACAATCATTCCTGACCTCGACTCCATGTCGTTCACCCAACTGGGAGCTACTATGGTGTTTGGGTGTCTGGCTCTAAGTAATTCAAAAGGCGTTTTCCCTGTGGTGGAGTGCGGGGTAACCCTGTATGCCTCAATCCTTTTAATTACTTCTTTTTTCCAATCCATACCATTGTCTTTGGCCAACACAATAGTTTCTTTCAACACCCTGTTGAAACGCTCTACCATGCCATTGGTTTCTGGATGGTAAAGTGCACATTTCTTGTGTCGTATGGCACAGTCCCCTAAAAATCGTTCCATTTCTCTAGACACCAACTGTACACCATTATCGGTGAGGATGGATTTTGGAAACCCTTCTCTCCCAAACACCTCCTTCAGAAACTCAATTACATGCCTCGTCTCAATACCCCTGGTAAATTTGATCTCCGGCCACCTTGAAAAAACATCTATCAGCACGAGGAGATAAACGTCTACACCCCCTCCACGAATGGGCCCCAGAATGTCTAATGCAACCTCTTCCCAGGGTTGGGTGGGGCGTTCTCTAATTTCTATGGGTTGAACCTTGGGCTTGACTGTTTTCTCACTCATTACACATTGCAAACACTCCCTAATGGTCCTCTCCACCTGCCTGTCCATTCCTGGCCACCAATATGTCAGTCGCAAACACCCTTTGGTTTTGGAAATTCCTTGATGACCCGAGTGGGCAAGAGAAATAAGCTCCTGTCTAAGCGTGATAGGAGGAACTAACCTCGTGCCCCTAAACAGTAGGCCGCCTCTATTTGATAACTCCCCCCTTACATGCCAAAACTTCTGTGTCTCTACACTCCCATTATTCTTGTTTCGCCAATCTTTCTCTAGCAAGGAAAGCACTTCTACTACTGTACTATCCAAAGAGCATTCTCTCCTCCATCTCTCTTCTGTCACCACATTGTCACTGCCACCAAAACTACTCCCTTCTATTTCACATCCTGCTTCACCATCTGAATCATCATCGCTTTCCTGACCATTACCTGTCGACTGCACTAGCCTTGATAATGTGTCAGCAACCATATTCTGCACTCCAGGAATGTATTTCAGTTCAAAATCAAAATCCTGTAACGATATCACCCACTTTGTGATCCTGCTTGATATCGCATCAACCCCTTTTCTCTTATATATCTCACAAAGTGGTTTATGATCTGTCCTGACTTCAAATTTGCTGCCCCACAATAAGTTTTTAAGTTTCTTCACGGCCCAATGTACTGCCAATGCTTCTTTCTCTATAACCGAGTAATTCAGCTCAGCATTTTTCAAAGCTCGTGACAAAAACAAAACCACTTCCTCACTCTTATGGTTACCTTGTTGAAGCACAGCCCCAAGACCTTTCGCACTGGCGTCAGTAATTAGAACTGAAGGGAGATTAGGGTTGACATTTTTTAGCTTGGGAGCACAAACTAACTTCTCCTTGATGTTTCTGAATTCTCTTTCACAATTATTGCACCACAAAATTCCACACCTTTTCGTAACAACCTCCTCATATTCACACAAATGTCTTCAAAATTCTTGATAAACTTCCCATAGTACTCAGCCATTCCAATAAACTTCATCAATTCTTCCTTATTTGAAGGAGATTGTAAATTCTTAATGGTGTCTACTAGCTCTCTCTTTGGTGATATACCTTCTCCCGTGACCATGTGACCTAAGTATTCAATGGAGTCCCTCTGGAATTTGCACTTCTCCATCTTTATGGTTAGGCCACACTCTCCCAGCCTCATCAAAACTCTACACACCCTCTCTTCATGTTCAGCATCATCTTTCCCAAAAACCAAAACATCATCTTGATATATTCTTACACCCTCAAATCCCTTCAAAACTCTTTCCAACAATCTTTGAAAGACTGACGCTGCAGAAATCAGCCCGAATGGCAACCTTGTGTATCTGAATGTTCCAAATGGCGTTACAAATGCAGTAAGATTCTTAGATTCTTCAGTTAGTCTGATTTGATGATACGCCGATGTTAAGTCTATGGTGGAGAAAACCTTTGCTCCTTGTAACAACATCAACATGTCTGAAATGTTCGGTAGGGGATATCTATCCACTATCACGTTTTTATTTAGTTCTCTTAAGTCCACACACAAGCGTAGACTACCATTCGCCTTCCTGGCTGCAACGACTGGTGCCAACCACTCAGTCCCTTCAATCTCCTCAATAATTCCTTCTTTCTGAAGTCTCTCCATTTCTACTTTCATTTCTTCTTGCAAGGCCACCGGTACACCACGAACTTTACTACACACCGGCTTAGCTCCCTCCTTGAGTTGTATATGATGAGAATAGTTCCGAAGACACCCTAATTTGTTTTGGAACACGAGAGGAACCTTCAATTTTAGTTTCTCCACAAAGTCACTGTCTTTATTAATTTGCTGGCCAACAGACTCATCATGTTCCTTAATCTCGTTTATCTCAATATGATCTTTGATCTTCACAGGAGGATCACTATTAGGATCAAGTATCACTCCAAGTTCTTTCTGGTGAAACCAACTCAGAATACTGTCTCCTTCTTTTGAAACATAGATCTTTGCATTGATAAACTTGTGATTGAATTCCAGTAAACCTCTAAAGTACCCATACAGTTTGATAGGTTTTCCACCATAGGCACGAGGAGTAATATCAGGTTTGTATAACTTGACTTCGTTTAAGAGTTTTCCTACGTAGAACTCTTTTGATATGATGGTAATCTTTGCTCCAGAGTCAAAAAGAACCTTAGTTCTTTCACCATCTACCAGGATTTCATCGATGGGTCCTCGCCTCCCATTGCCGACTTGGAGAATAATTTGGCCACACTCAAAATCATCTCCATCCATACTATTTGAATCATTATTAACTTCATGGATACCTCCCTTCCTACTTTTGGTTCTGCAAACACTGGCAAAATGGCCTTTCTTTTTGCACAAATTGCATGTTACTCTAATAGCAGGGCAACTCCTATCATTCGCCATGTGGCCCTGCTTGCCACAATGAAAACATTTCCCTTCAAAGCTTTTCCGTTCCTTTCTAAAATTTTGTTTCAGAGTGTTATCCTGTTTGTCTCCGTGACTCTTGATGAGATGTACAGAGTCACATTTGTTCTTCTCTTTCTTGATAGCCTCGACACATTTGAGGGAATGTTCAATTTTCTTTGCCAGTACTACAACCTCATCTAGTGTCGGATCATCCTTTTGCCAAATTTCCTCTCTGACCTTCTCTATGTTGCAGCCCAGCATAAACTGATCCCTGATTCTCTCATCCAGAAGCGGCCCAAATTTGCATGATGATGCTAGTTTCCTAAGAGCTGTAACATAACTCTCCACGGTTTCACACTCTTCTTGGTTTCTCCTGCCAAAGTGGTATTTTTCGAGTATGGTGCTAACCTTTGGAAGATAATGTCTATCCAACTTTTCTATGCACGTCTCATACTCATTTAGGTTCTCGTCAAAAATGTCTGGAAGATTGTCAAAAACTTACTGACCCTCTGACCCTAAACAGTGTAATAATAATGCAGTTTTCCTTTCAACGCTAAGAGAAGCACCACATACCTTTGCGTATCTCTCAAAAACTTTCTTCCACTTTTGCCATTTTATGGGAGGTTCTCCTGGCAAAGCCAAAAAAGACGAGGGCGCAGTAACATTCTGCATAATTACGTGTTCCAAACCACAATCTCCTGTCTCTGAATCCTTTACACACAGTCTATGTTAGACTGGGACATATGCTACATTTACATTTATAGTGTCTTCGTGCTGGTAGGAGAAAACAGATGGCCTCTCTTTTCCTTTTTTTTTTTTTTAGATGCTTCCAATATTAAAGGAAAACTGTATTATACGCTGACCAAATTCCTTGGTGAACTGGTCCAGGCGACTTTGCCAATAAAATCCTGAAACAGCTGACACGAAAACGTGTGCGTTTGAGATACCGTTCAGCTGACTGGTTTCTTTGTAGATAATTATGGCCGATCCAAGTAACTCTAAAATTGCAGCTTGAAACAAGTGTTTCCGTGAAGTTATGGCTTGAAGGAGCTGCTGCGCAGCCTCTGCTGTACCGTTTCCATGGGAACGCGTACACAGCTCAGCTGAATAGACAAAGCGAAACACACGCGGGGAGTCGGCGCGCGCTCATCTGTTTAGCTGAAAGAAACGCTACGGTGAGCCAGCGCGCGTGGTCCTTCCTTTAAAAAACAACAAAGCGGGCGTTCAGGGGACAAATGAAAACAGGGGTACACCCAAAAAAAAACTTTCGTTGTTTTTTTTTTTTTTAAGAAGAAAACGAAAGTCACCTTTTCTTGTTAGCCCTTCATAAGATCTGAATAACAGTCCTTTGTTGAGACCTCCATGTAACCAGCCGATTGGATGATGAAGAGGGCAAACGCATCCCATCCATTGCCAGTGTGGTAACTCTAGATGTCCTTCCAGATGAAATAAAGATGTAGAAAGGCACGTAGTTCAAAAGGAAGTTTTATTCCAGTAAACAAGAGGTCCCATCCAGCCAAGATCCAACTGCCAGCCTCCACTCACCAAGCTCTCTCCTCACATCAGCATGACATCACAAGAGTCTAATCCACTCCTAGGAGTTCCACATTCCTATGCATACTACACACCCCTCCCACGTTGGGAGGCCATCCCCAGCTGAGCCTCCGCCGTCTTCTTGCTCCAGCGGCGAATGTCCTCCCATCTTTTCCGGCAGTGGGTGCCCCGTCTCTGGTGGACCCCCAGGGTCCGGACTTCCTTGGCGATGGCATGCCAAATGTCCTTCTTCTGGTGGGCGCTGACCTACATGACATGCACAGGGGAAGAAGAGAAGTCATTACCAACTGCACCGTCGATGTGAGTGGCCCGAATCCCTACCCTTGCCATGTGGCACATGCATTCATCTTCCCTGAACTCTGCCCCCTTCCCTCTTACAACCAGCCCTCTCCACCGAGGCATAGCCCATACAATGTGCTCCCTGTGTACTTACCTGTTGGTCTGGAGGACCGTAGAGTAGCGTGTACTGGGGGAGGACCCCGTCTACTAGCTTCTCCAACTCCTGAGCAGTGAAGGCAGGGGCCCTTTCCCCAGACACAGCAGCCATTGTCTCTTCCAGACCGAGGTCACAGCAGCACTTGCAGTGTAGGTCCTCTCCTGTCGAAGATCAGGTATCGAGTGATTGAACAGATAAAAAATGGCGGTCACGTCCACGGCGGTGACGTCCGCGGCGGTGCGTATCGTCAAATCCGGCACTTCGTCATTGGCTCCTGGGACCCATAGGGTCCGATGTTAACCAATGCAGCATTGCGCCGCGGTCTACCACCGCCTACCGCAACGGGGTACAATGCCAGCGCAGTGACCTCACATTCCCATTATCCCAGTTTAGAGGTCAGGCAGCCGCCATTTCAGGGGCCCACATGGCTTCATTTACTACTGCGTCACACATAGCTAGGCCTACACTCAACACACATACAGGAAGGGTTTTGTGTTTGGTGTCGTGTTCTGTGTATCTGTGGGTACATACCTGGGAATTTGTTGACTCTGTGGTCGCTGTTGTCCTTCCTAGGCACCGTCAGCTGGGACAATTGAGAAGATGGCGGAATCCTCCGGTGTACCGACCGCTGGTGAACCTGTTGACAATGGAGGAGCGACAGTTAATTGTCACCTACAGGTTTGACCGTGCCACTATCCAGGAACTATGTACCCAGTTGGAGCCAGACCTGATCTCACCAATCCGCCATCCCACTGGAATCCCCCCTGACGTGCAGGTGCTGTCAGTGCTCCATTTCCTTGCAAGAGGGTCTTTTCAGACAACAGTGGCCATGGCATCAGGGATGTCCCAGCCTATGTTTTCCAACGTGTTGTCCAGAGTGTTGGCTGCCCTGCTGAAACACGTAAGGAGATACATCATTTTCCCTGAGATGGAGGAGTTGCCCACAGTGAAAGGTGACTTCTATGCCCTTGGACATATCCCCAACGTCATAGGTGCAATTGATGGGACCCATGTAGCTCTGGTCCCCCCCCCCCACAGGAGTGAACAGGTGTACAGGAACCGGAAGAGTTATCATTCGAAGAATGTACAGATGGTCTGTTTGGCAGACCAGTACATCTCCCAGGTAAATGCTATGTTCCATGGCTCAGTGCATGATGCCTACATCCTGCGAAATAGCAGCATCCCTTATATGATGGGTCAACTACAGAGGCACCGTGTGTGGCTATTAGGGGACTCTGGTTACCCCAACCTGTCATGGCTATTGACCCCAGTGAGGAATCCCAGGACCAGGGCAGAGGAACGCTACAATGAGGCCCATGGGCGGACTAGGAGGGTGATTGAACGCACCTTCGGCCTCCTGAAGGCCAGGTTCAGGTGCCTCCATATGGCAGGTGGTTCCCTATTCTACTCACCGAAGAAGGTGTGCCAGATCATCATCGCCTGCTCGATGCTTCACAATCTTGCTTTGCGACGCCAGGTGCCTTTTCTGCAGGAGGATAGTCCAGATGGCGGTGTTGTGGCAGCTGTGGAGCCTGTGGAGCCTGTGGACAGTGATGAGGAGGAAGCTGAGGAAGAAGACATAGACAACAGGGAGTCAGTCATACAGCAATATTTCCAGTGACACACAGGTGAGAAATACTTTTTTTCACATTACATTCACTTTCACACTTCTACCTCTATCCTGTCTGTTATTTCATAGCAGGATTTGGTCACTGAGTTGTCCCTTTCCATTACGGTTTCACAGGTGTGGTTACCAACGTGTGTCATCTGCTTGCATCCTTCATGGACTTGTGATGTGTGACATAGGCATGTTGGCTTTACAATTGGGAACGCATTTTGACACTGTCATTGATAATACAAATTGACCAAATCACAGACACAGATTGTGTTGGGTGTGTGGGAGTGGTGTGTACATGTGTATCAGGTGTGTGCATTTTGAATTGTCCAAAGTGGCGGTGTTTTGGAGATGTGTGTTTATTTTGAGCGCAGCGGTGTATACCGCCAATGGAATACCACGTTTGAAAGACCGCTGCGTGGATTCGTGGGTCGTAATAGCATGGGCGTGTTTCTGTTGGCGTGGAGGTGGAGGTTTTGTTTTCGCCAGTTTTCCACTCACCTTTGGTGTGGCGGACTTGTGTGGGTGTCTGAATTTTGGCGGTTTCCGAGATGTGTGTCATAATAGCTGTGGCGGAAATCCGCGGCAGTGTATTGGCGGTCTTCTGCACGGTGGTAAGCAGCTTTTTCCGCCAATGTTGTAATGACCCCCTTTGTGTTTTTAGAATGTATTTTACAAACACAAATATATTAACACAGGATGACAACAAAATAACAAAAAGGAAAATCAAAAAAATAGTCAATCATGGTGAATAAAACTATTATTTTAGAGGCAAAATTGCTTGGAGTCCAATGTACAAAATACAACTGGCATCTAAAAGTTAAGGGGCATATTTATACTCCGTTTGCGCCAAATTTGCGTCTTTTTTTCGACGCAAATTCGTCGCAAAACTAACGCCATATTTATACTTTGGCGTTAGACGCGTCTAGCGCCAAACTATGAGTAAAGAGCGTCATTTTTTTGCGTGAACGCCTTCCTTGCGTTAATGAGATGCAAGGTAGGCGTTCCCGTCCCAAAAAATGACTGCGACGCAATTGCGTCGTATTTATACTCCCGGGCAAAAATCACGCCCGGGAGCGGGTGGACCAAAAAACCCTGCATTTGCGCCGGATTTTAGCGCCTGGGTCAGGGCAGGCGTTAAGGGACCTGTGGGCTCAAAATGAGCCCACAGCTGCCCTCCCATGCCCCCAGGGACCCCCCCTGCCACCCTTGCCTACCCCAGGAGGACACCCAAGGCTGGAGGGACCCATCCCAGGGACATTCAGGTAAGTATATATATTTTTTTTAATTTTTTTTTTTTGGCATAGGGGGGCCTGATTTGTGCCCCCCTACATGCCTCAATGCCCAATGACCATGCCCAGGGGACATAAGTCCCCTGGGCATGGCCATTGGGCAAGGGGGCATGACTCCTGTCTTTACTAAGACAGGAGTCATGTAAATGGCGTCTGGGCGTCGTTAAAAATGGCGCAAATCGGGTTAAGACGATTTTGTGGCGTCAACCTGACTTGCACCATTTTTAAGACGCCCTAACGCCATTTTTCCCTACGCCGGCGCTGCCTGGTGTACGTGTTTTTTTTCCACGCACACCAGGCAGCGCCGGTCTGCTTGCGCCGGCTAACGCCATTCAATAAATACGGCGCCCGCATGGCGCTTCAGAATGGCGTTAGCCGGCGCAAAAAATTTTGACGCTAAACTGCGTTAGCGCAGTTTAGCGTCAAAAAGTATAAATACGGGCCTAAGTGTGTCCAAAATCTAATCCACAGAGTGACTGGTAGTCACACACTGGAGGAGATTAGGTTCTTCATCTCTTGCTGGTTTTAGAAGAGGTCTTGCCATCCTCTCCTGGTGGTCCGGATGACCTTCCCCTCCTGGGGCTGGAGGGGAGGTTGTTGTTTAACAGTTGCAGGGACTGAGGTAGTTGCAGGTGTTTCTGCTTGTGGCAAGGCCTATATTTCTGAGGCTGAGGCAGATGTTATAGAGCCATAGAAAGGAGTAGATGTTGCTGGGAAAGCCCTGCACATATGGTGGTAAATGTCAAACAACTCCCCAGTCATGGAGCTCAAATTTGAGTTTATAGTCTGCATCTCTACATTGTGCTCCCTGTGTAACAGCTTAATGTCCCGGAGCTCTGTAAGGACCTCACCCATCATGTCTTGGGACTAATGTAGGGATCCCAAAACTTGCCTAATGGTTGTCTGGGTTGCAGTTATCCCAGTGACTTCAATTTGCTGGCCCACAGATTACCTACCACATACCCTACCCCCACTACCCTGTGCCCTTGACCCATCCCACTGGGCCCTGGCAGAAATTAAGGTGGTGGTGGGGCTGGCTCAACAGCAGCCAGAACTGGGGGCCACAAGATTGGGGTGCTGTTGCTTTGGACATAGGAAGTCAAGGTGTCCATTGGCTGAGGTAATGTAGCAGCTGGGGAGGGAGGAGTAGGTATGGCCTACCTGAAACTGACTGGAGCTGTCTGCCCAGATAGACCAGATGGACCAGGCTGTTCCACATCATCCAAACTTGCAGGAGTGGAGTCCTCACTGAAACCGAGATCTTGGTCTGGAGTGGACGTATCCTAAGTGGCAGCTGGTTGTCCACATACCCTGGGTGTAGGACCTAATATGAATTTTACAAGCAAATTGTAAAAGTCTGGATTAGGCATCAAATGTGTATTGAGATACAAATGAAACAAACTAAACTTGATAAATTG
Organism: Pleurodeles waltl; assembly: GCF_031143425.1. Taxonomy (NCBI): domain Eukaryota; kingdom Metazoa; phylum Chordata; class Amphibia; order Caudata; family Salamandridae; genus Pleurodeles; species Pleurodeles waltl. Next base: position 268,637,342 of record NC_090442.1, read on the forward strand.
TTATTTATGATATGTTTTAGACCTTTCAGTGTTTTTGGTCCTTACCCATGCATTATAAATTACACGCATGAAAACTTCAAGAAAAAGGGCATGTGAAGATATGTCCTGAAAATGAAAAGATTGCATAGAACGTGTACATAAAAGATTCCACATATTCAACCAAACTCAGTGTAGGAGGCTGGCCTGGTTTGTAGTGGGTACCCAAGGTACTTACACCTTACACCAGGTTCAGTTATCCCTTATTAGTGAAATGTAGTCAGTGTCTAGAAACTAGGCTGTCTATAGGTAGCTGTAGGCAGAGCAGCCAAGGCTGAACTAGGAGAGGTGCAAAGCTCTTGCAATACCACTGTAGTCACACAGTACTTACACACATGAAAGACAATAGTCAGTGTTACAAAAATAAAGCTACTTTATTCTAGTCACACAATGCCAAAAATACTTTGTAGGCTATACTCCTTTAGGAGGTAAGTAAATCACACAATCTACACACTAGTAACCAGAAACAGGTAAGTACACAGTAGGAAAACAGTGCAAATAGTGAAAATCACCATAGGTTGCAATGGGCCTGGGGGAACACAAACCATATACTAAAATAGTGGAATTCGAAAGTCCGTTTCCCACCTAGGCAAGAGTAGTGTGTAGAGGGGTGATGGGAGTGTAAGAAAACACCAAAGGTAAGTGAAATACCCCACCCCAGAGCCCAGGAAAGCAGGAGTAAAACACAGCAAGTTTCCTAAAACACACTAGAAGTCGTGATAGAAGATAATGCAAGAACCAGAAGAGACTGCAAGACACCAATGATGGATTCCTGGACCTGAAGACCTGTTGAAGAAGGGGACCAGGTCCAAGAAGCACTGAGGAGTCCAGGGAGAACAGGAACCCCTGCTAACCCAGATGAAGGTGCAAAAGTGGAACCACTGGTGAGAAGACAAAGTCCGTATTGCACCAGAGAAGACAGATGCGGTTTCTGGTTGGTGCAGAAGATGTCCCATGCCGGATGGATGAATGCAGTCTGACTTGTGTCACTGAATTCCACCAACAAGCCTTGGCACATGCAAACCTCATGGTTAGCAGAAAATGGCGCTGCCCGGGACCAGGGGGGACCTGGTGGCCTCTAACCAGAAGTGGGAGACAGAGGCAGCTCTCAGCAACTCAGATAGCCCTCAGAAGACCAGGCAGCACACACAGGAGTTCCACAGCACGGGGATAAAGGAGGTGCATATGGAGGCCCACAGAGCATGACACAAAGGATTCCCACGCGGCAAGAGAACCAATCAGGAAGCTCTGCGCCACAAGATAGAGTGCTAGGCGCCTAAGCTGTGCTGTACATGAAGAACTTCTGGGAAGGTCGCACACAAGCCTTAGCAGCTGCAAGTCACGTAGTGCACAGGGGTACTGTCTTGCGTGGGGAGGCAAGCTCTTACCTCCACCAAAGTTGAACAGCTGGACAGTGGGGCTGTCAGAGTCACTTTTTTCCACCACCTCTGTTGCTGGAACAATGCCTGTCGTCTGGATAGGGGGTCCAAGCCACCGGTTGTCGCTGCAGAGAGGTGCTTGCTGAAGCAGGGAAGTGACTCCATCACTCCACAGGAGATGCCTTTGGTTCTTCTGATGCAGGCTGATGACAGGCAGTCCTTGCAGGATGCACGACCTTGAAACTGTTGCAGTTGCTGCAGATGCTGAAGATACAATGTTGCAGAAGTCATCTATGCTTCTTTGTTGCAGTTTTGTAGGGTTCCTGGAGCAGTCAGTGGTTGACCCGTCGGTAGAAGATGAAGTAAAGGGTGCAGAGGATTCCTGCTGGAGTCTTGCAATCTGAAGCTGAAGAAACGCCCAAAGAAGAGATCCTAAATAGCCCTGATAAGGGGATTGGTCACCTAACCAGGTAAGCACCTATCAGGAGGGGTCTCTGACATCACCTGCTGGCACTGGCCACTCGATGCTCCCAGAGTTCCCTGACCATCCTGAAAACAAGCTGGCAGAACCTAGGGACACTCTGGAGGAGCTCTGGGTACCACCGCTGGGTGGTGATGGACAGGGGAGTAGTCGTTTCCCTTTCCTTTGTCCAGTGTCATGCCAGAGCAGAGACTGGGGGTCAATGAACCGGTGTAGACTGGATTATGCAAGGAGGGCACTACCTGTGCCCTTCAAAACATTTCCAGAAACCTGTCTGTGAGGTGGCAGCAGCTGTGGCAGTGAAAACCTCAGAAGGCTGGTTTGGCAGGACTGGGGGGCCATGGTGGAGCCCCCAGAGTGCATGGGATTGTGCAATCAGTACTGGAATCGATATTTGGGTACCATTCCCAGTTGTTCGACACCTTACTTGGCCATATTCAGAGTTACCATTGTGAAGCTACATACATGTATTGACCTATATGTAGTGCACACTTATAATGGTGTCTCCGCACAAAGGAAGTCTGGAAAATGGGCCTGGATGACATGGGGCACCTCTGCTAGTGCAGGGGTGACCTCACACACAGGTACTATGCACCTAGCCTTCAGGGTCTGAAGTTTAGACATATAAGTGACTTATAAGTGACCTGGTGCAGTGAAAATGGCTGTGAAATAGTGCATGCACTATTTCACACAGGCTGCAATGGCAGTCCTGAAGAAGGCTCTGCATGGTTTCCTTATGGGTGGCAAAAGAAATGCTGCTGCCCATAAGGATTCCCTGGAACCCGAATGCCCTAGGTATCTGTGTACCATGTACTAGGGACTTATAAGGGGGTCCAGTGTGCCAATTTGGAGTGGAATATGGAGTCAATAAACTGTAGTGACAAATTTAGAAAGAGAGAGAGCATGAGCACTGGAGTTCTGATTAGCAGGACTTCAGTGACAATTTAGAAAACAGTGAAACACATTGACAAGCAGGCCATAAACCATAATCCCCGAGGTCCTAGCTAGCAGGATCCCAGTGACACAGTCAAAAACACATTGACATCAGGCAGAAATTGGGGGTAACATGCCAAAAAGAGAGTACTTTCCTACACTCAGCAAAGAGAGGAAATGAGAAGTAAACCATTCCAAGGCCTAGCAGCCTAAAATTGAGACTATTATACCACTTAGTGAGATTAATGACAGTGATCATCATATGGACTTTGCTAAGTAAAGTTATTTTCTTTACTACTTAAACAGATCTGGCAACTCACACTGTGCCACTGTGTGACACACAGTATTCACTCCCCTCACACGGTATCCCAGTGAGAAGCCAATATCACAAGGCGGCAGAGAAAAAAAGCTCAAAACTACTGTAAACAGAGGTTTTGAGCTCATTTTTGGTGGCATTTAACTGATGATACCCATGAACGGGAGTGAAAACACCCCAGGACATTGGCAGCAGGCTTCTGTTATCGTTTATTTAGTGGGGGTTTGGGCTGGGTGGGTACAAAGGTGCTACTCAGCATGAGGCCACGCCCCCTCCAAGGTCCCGCCTCCTGACACTGAGAGGTTTTTGGTGAAGTTGGCAGGGCTGCAGTATTCTGCAGTCAACATAGTTTGAGTTGTGAAACCATTTAAATCACTTCCATGAAATGACAAGAAAGTGACAACATACAAAAAAATGAAATAATCCACTTTTTATTTATTGCAATGAATGAGGTTTGAGAAATGCTAGAAATTTTGATATGTGCAATTATGGAAGAAAAGTGAGAATGACCAACATCGCATTACAAACATATTTTCCATGCATTAAAACAAGACATATTGGTAGTTGTAGTCCTTTCAATTTGACATTCCCAAAACCTGGAAAATTGTAAGTTGAACATACATAGTAAAATGTATTCAGTGAAGATGTGCACACATTAAAAAAAATTACGACATATGTGAAATTTGTTAAATTGTGAAAAAATACTTACAAGCACCACATCGTCATGGTATAGTGGATGAGGTTATACCAATAACAGGCATTCAAAATACAAACAATCAAATACAAGAAATGATCTGTGAAGAACAACACGTATATTGATCACACATATTGCCTAATAGTAAAAGGAGTGTTAGCACTAAAATGCTACTAATTTGACGATGTTAATAGATTTGGGATTTTTCAAATTGTGCATATATGTTTAACAAAGGTGGAAAACACATTCTCAACAGCTAACTTAAGAGAAAAATATATATATTTATGATTGGTGAGACATTGTTAAGTCTAACGTATCAGTCTCTAAACCACCAGGGATTCCCATCAAGTTTTCTGTCTATCGAATCTGCAAGACCTTTTTCTCAGGGGTAAAAAGTTGTAAGGGAGTCTGAGAGAACCACCGCCATTTTTCTAGGCCTCCAGGTGTTGCTTGGAGGTCAGTGAATGTACTCTCCCCCGCAGGTTGTTCTACCTCTTCCTAATTTCCTTCTGTGCGTGCAGGTTGTTTGCTACAGCCTTCACTCTGTCAACTATTCTGGCCCACATTTGATATGGTTGTATTGGGTACTTGTGCTCCAAACAATTGTGGCTCTACTCTAATGATTTCATCCACCAAGTCTGACAATTGTCCCTCTGTAAAACACGGATTTCTCCTCCCTGCCACTATAAGTAACTGAAAATAAATGTAATAGTGGCCCACAAGTTAATGAAAAAATTAGAAATTACAAACAAATGAAAAATGAGTGGAGGGAATGAGAAAAAAATAACCTGACTTCTGAGTGCCAAATTCAGCAGCAAAATAGTGTTCTGTAGTGGAATGCCAAACAATCATGGTCTAAAACTGAGTGTGTTTTATAGTGTGGTATGTAGGTATTCACAATTGACCAATACACATCAGGTGTGTGCTGCCAGCATCCATCCCATAGCCACGGCCATGGTAAAATGTTGAGTGGGTCCCGTGACAGACTCCCGCCATCAGGAATCTGCTGCCAGGACAACACCATCACAACTGTGAAATCTAAATATATGTGGCACAATCCTGTCACCCTGACTGCAACGGAGTGCTATTAGCAAGACCACTTAGCGGTAGACCACTTATGTGGTGGACTCCACTCTGTCGAGGTGGACCGAGGTTCAACCCCCATGCATTTTAAACACAGCGGTGGGAACTCAGTCAGCCATAACAGTGGGACCACTGAACTTCTGTCAAGATCTAAATCAGGCCCTAAGTCAAAGGTAGACATATTGACAAGAACAAAGGCTCCAAATGTATTTGAGTAATGTGATAATTACCCTTGACGTGAAATTTGATTTTACCTGCCTGGAGTTTTTCCCACAGAAATTAACAGCTTCAGCCGTCCTTGCACAAAACCTGTCTGATTTCAGCGAGATCTTCCTGGATACATCCTGCAGCCTTGCCACACTGAGAGATTCTCTCTTTTATTTTGCAGACTAAGGGCCAGATGTAGGTAGGATCCAAATTGCGAGTTGCAATTTTCGAGTCCCAGCAACTCGCAAATTGCAACTCACAATTTGGAATGCAGAAAGGTGTCTCAGACACCTTCTGCGAGTCGTTATGGGGTCGCAAAGATCCACCTCATTAATATTAATGAGGTGGGTCGCAATTTGCGACCCCATAGCGATTCAGGGCACTCACGGGGATGGTGGCCTGCTCAGAACAGCAGACCACCAAGTCCGTGACTGCTTTTAAATAAAGCAGTTTTTTTTTTTCTAAGTGCAACCCGTTTTCCTTAAAGGAAAACGAGCTGCACTTTGAAAAAAAAAACGAAACCTTTTGTTTCGGTATTTTTCAGGTCAGGTAGTGGTCCATTGGACCACTGCCTGCTCTGAAAAATTCATTTTTGTGCCAGACACAAAGGAGAATGAGACCACTTCAAGTGGATGGTAACTGCGCTTTCATTTGCGACCGCAATCGCAAAACGCATTTCTACATCTCAAAGTGGCTTTAGCGACTCGCAAACGGCGATTTTCGACGTTTGCGACTCGCTAAAGCTTTGCTACATCTGGCCCTAAGAGCCTAATTATGAGTTTGGCAGTCTTGAGGCACCAAACTCCCGGTGGCAGTCGGACCACCACACTCCTGGTGGTCCGACCGCTAGGTTATGATCCTAGAGGTCCGATCGCCAGGTTATGATCCTGGCTATCTGACCACCAGGAGACTGCTGCCTCCGCCGGTATCAGGGACCCTTACAGGTTGGTGGCGGTCAAAGTCGTGGTCAACCACGGTGGTGCTGAGTTCGGCACTGCCGTGCTGATCACATCTTCCCTTTCTGCCAGTCTTTTCATGGCTGAGCCCCGCCATGAAAATGCTGGCAGAAAGGCAGTGCATAGGGTCCGAGGGGGGCCCCTGCACTGCCCATGACAATGTCATTGGTAGGGCAGGGGTCCCCCATCAGCACCCTCAGAAAGCGCACTATTTGCTATGCAGACTGCGCATTTTAAGGGTGCTCTTTGCAACGGCATTGGCCTCGGCTCCCCAACGGAGCCGAGGCCAGTGCCACCTCACTGTTCCCACTGGGCTGACTGGTGGAAATGTCATAATATGATGGTTTCTGCCGGTCAGCCTGAAGGAAACATTTTAATACGGCGATGGTGAGGCTGCCACCTTGACGGCTGCCTTGACAGACACCTCACCACTGCTGTATTGGATTTGTGGCAGGTCAACTGCCCAACTTGTAATGCGACCCTAAGTCCAAAGGTAAACTCCTTGCCTGGGCCATCCCACTTAATGTATCTAACCTTGGGATCCATTGCAGTGGGCCTCAAAGTGCACCTAGGTACACAATTTACCATGTCCATAGACTTTCATTGGTCTTTGCTGTTTCTGGCACCATTATCACTTAAAACTTTAATAACTCACATCTCCAGTTTCCCTCATTGTTTTTTTTGTAATTCTGATTCAGTTTGGTAATTTTATTATTTTCTGATTTATGTTATAACTGTTTTGTTATTACATAAACACTTTACGAATTGTCTTTTAAGCCTGTCTGCTTCATGCCATTGCAACCAGAGTTTTGAGCTGAGGTCACTTTAGTGACTTTTGAAGTTCACTCTGTTAGGATAGTTTCATTACTTCTTGAGGTGGGCAACTGCCAACCTCCAATATTCAGCTTCTTACAACTTTCCTAATTCTGAGAATGAACTCTACTTTCCAGATTGAAAAACGAATCAATAGCACAAGAGAAATATTTGCTTTAAAAAAAGAAACAAAGCACAGGAAAAGAGTGATATTTTTACATTTTGTTCAGCTAATGTAAATATTAATGAAATTAAATGGATTATTGCTCATGGCCCTGTAAAACAATACGGAACATGCAGCCATTTGGCCTTGTGACTGAGTGATGAATGATGACAAAGAAAGAAAACTAATTTAACCTTCAGCTCAGATTAACAAAGATTTTACATCGGGTTTGTGGTACTTTTTTTTTAGCACAGATCTGACACAAACATTTGGGATTTACAAACCAACGCAAATGGCTATTCGGTTTGTAACAAAAAGTAACTCAATGCAGCACAATGTGCTGCCTTGTGTTACTTTGCATCAGGGAGGTGTTTCACAGGTGGTGTATGGGCATTCCTATGTACCTACCCATGGATTTTTAAACAAAAACATATTTACAAAAAGTAATAGACGTGGATTCATGCCAAAATACTACACCTACCTGAGGCTGACAGAAGAAGGAGAAATATAAATTTTTTCTTTATTTCTTTATTCTGCAGTATTCACACATAGAGGAAATAACCTCAAAGCATAGTTTTAGTGCAGTAAATGACCCATTCCTGCACCCAAACTGTACAGACCATAGGGCGGACACCCTTACACTATTGCAAGGATACCCGCATTGGCACATGGCTGCACAATATGCCCCAGTCCATGGAGAGACTAGAAATGTGTCATTTGTTTGTGGAAGGTTCTGCTCTCTCCAGTTCACACAATGCAGTGCAGAAACTTTGCTTGCTTCCCTGTGTTGCATGAACCTAGTAAATATTGGCCTCAGAGTCACCGAGGCCTCCATCCCCTTCTACTTCCAGTTCACAGGAGTAGGCCTCCATGAGGCCTACTCCTGTGAACTGGAAATCGAAAGGTGTGAGTAATAATAATGCAGGCCTATGCTCAAATGCTAAATACTAATTGTTTGTCAACTTGTGGTGGAGGTGAAAGTGATGGGCAGAGCTAAGTATTTTTTTGTTGTTATTTGGGTGATAAGTCATTGAGAGTACTTGCACCTAATTGTCTGGGGTTTGTGATGTTACATTGGCTTTTAATTGTATGTTAGCTGATGCTCCACACTGTGATTTGTTGCAGATCATGTTTATTTTGACTCCTAAATACTGTCATTCTCTGTTCTTATTCTGTAGATCTCCTCTTCTGTAAAGAAGCAGAACCTCCAAGGAGCTCTTCAACCCTGATCCAAAGATGGACAATGCCAGAAGAGTCCAGTTGAAGCCTTTGTTTAAAATTACATTTTCTTACCTTTTATTACTAATATTTTTCGACTGTGCGTATTGTTGTTACCGTTTTGGACTTCATGCTAGATAACTTTAAGTAACTTGGGACTCCTTTAGCTGTTAAAGCTAAGTGGGTTAACTCAACCGTCACATTTCATCTATGACTATGTGCCTCACTCATGAACTTGCTGAATGGTATGTTTGTCTCTCCAAAGTTTTACTTAATTCCCCTACCCATCCAATCATCATTAACCTGACTCTCTTCCCCAAGTTGCGAGAGTTATTGTGCTGTTACTTATCTCCACCATCAACAGATGTTGGTGGACAGGTTTGGTAATGCATTGTTAAACTTTTACACAGGGAGGTTACAAAAAAAATGCTGATTTGCACATTTTAATTCTGTTATCTAGTGCAGGAAGGGACATCATAGTGCAGAGAATAAATTATAAAAGAGGTAGGCCAAGGGCAGGTAATGTGCACTTTTACTTCCACAATTTACTCCCCACACATAATCAGTCTACTTGATGAGTCTAACAAAGCAAATCTTCTCTGACGTGAATGTTTATTATATTTACATTAGCAACTGACTCCCCCTTTACATTGCTTTGAATTATGATTGTCTTTGTCTTTTAGGCCCGTATTTATACTTATTTAGCGTCGCATTTGTGCCGCTTTTTACGCAAAAGCGTCGCAAACTTACAAAATACCATTGTATTTTGTAAGTTTGCGCGCTTTCGTGTCAAAGAATGACGCAAATGCGGCGCAAAGATAGTATAAATATGGTCCTTATTTTGTACTTACTTTGTTTTTTTAAATTTGGCTTTGTTCTGCAAAATGAGACTTGTTCTTTGCTGACTCACCTTTTCCATTCTGAATATGAAAAATCCTATTTTTATTGTAACATCTTCGCTGTTTGGGCCTGTAAGAGCCATCAGCAGCTAGGGCCAGATGTAGGTAGGGAAAAATTAGCGACTCGCAAATTGCGATTCTTTGCGACTCGCAATTTCCGACTCGCTAACTGCAATGCAGGTAGAAAATGCGAGGACACTTTGCGACTCGCACACGGAGTCGCACCGCAGATAGCGAGTCTGCTGTTTGCGAGGTCGCTTTTTGCGACCGCGCAAAAAACAGACACGCAATTTGCGAGTGGGTGTCGCAAATTGCGACTGTGCAGAAAATTGAATGCAGGTGCTGCAGAGCACTCTGGAAAACACTTCCTGGCACATGATGATGACATCACAGCCAGGAAGTTTACAAATACACCTGGGAGGAGGGAGGACCACACCCATTTCAACTTCAGCACAGCAAACAAACAGAGCTCTTGCAACCATGGCTGAAAACCAAAGGAAGAGGAAACTTAAGTTTGCTGAAAAAGAGTTGGAGGTGCTGACAGAGGAGTGCTGTCAGCACCATGACCAGTTGTTTGGCAGGTCAGCCCTCACCGTGCCAGAGACAGAGAATAGAAGACTCTGGCAGGAGATCCAGGACAAAGTCAACTCCCTGGGGGTCAGCCACCGGAGTGTGGAAGAATTGAAAAAAAGGTGGTACGACCTGCGCTCCCGGACCAAGGAGAGGGTGGCAGAGCGGCTCTGGGAGATGAGAGGCACAGGAGGGGGACCATCGACAGTACCTCCACCCACACCCCTGGAGGAAAGGGTAGAAGAGACCCTAGAGCCTGAGGCTGTAAGCGGGATGGGAGATCTGGACACCTCTGAGGCAAGACCATCAACCGGTGAGTACCATGTGACATGCATGTACCCTCATTAATGCCATACCCCCACCCACCTTGTACACAGGAGCATGCACAACCAAAATAGCTCCGTTTCAGAGTAGCAAACACCAGAATGATGCATTATGGGCAATGTAGACAAGTAGGCAGTTAATAGGCATTAGTTTATTAGGAAGTTGATAACAGATAGTAGATACTGACAGTGTGTTCCCTATGTCCCACAGGTCTCCCACAAGACACCCCCCCCAGCCCAAGCAGCCAGGGGCCACTGATCAGCCAGCAGGCACATGAGGGAACAGGTCCAGCCACCACTGCTACCTGCACCACCGACACCATGTCCCCTCAGGAAACACCTGTTGCAGTAGTGGTGTGTGAGCCTGCACCAGGTATGAGCCAGAGTGCCACGGGAGACATCACAGGGCCTCCACTGCTTTGCAGGCGACGTGGAACATCATCCTCAGAGTGGCAGGCAGAGTCAGGGCATGCCTCCACATCACCAACCGAGGCCGCACTTCTACGAGGTCAGCGCCTGCAAACACAGGAATTAAGGAGGATTAGTGGGGCATCGCGGCGCATGGAGCGCAATCATGGCAACAGTATGCAGCTGGTACATTCGGAGTTGCAGGTGATCAGTTCCAACATGGGTGACCTTGCACTCTCCATGCGCCAACTAGTGGCAGGACTGCTAACGCAGACTGAGAGTGCACGGCGCAGGGACCGCCAGCTGCTGAACCGCCTGGACAGGATGTCCTCCTCAATAGTAAGGCTGGCTGTGAACACAACAGGTCTGTCTAGGCGCACAGTCAGCCTCCAGGTGGACATGGGCCACTTTGCTGGTGATGTGGCATGGGGACTGGGCTGTCTTAGCCATGCTATAGACCTCATGGAGGCACGGCAGGTGGCCAGGGGCACAGGCGACACGCCACAGGACAGTGAGGAGGGCTCCACTGTCAGCAGTGTCTCTGCCGGTGACACCAGGGTGCTTCGCAGTGGAAGCACAAGGCAGGGCACTGCTGACCCCCCTAGTACCAGCCAGGCTGGCCGAGCCCGCCGTAGGGTTTGAGCTCCACACAGTCCTGGGGTTGGGGCACATGACGTCAATGTGTCCCATGCCAGGTGGACTATTGAAGCCCCTGAACTGTTCCTATTGTACATAGTTTTTTTCTTTGCACTTATAAAATCACTTGTTCTTTCCACTTAACACATGGACTCTTTGTGTGTTACATTGGTGAGTATGGTAAAAGTGAGCACGTACCTCCCAAAGTATTGGTTTGCAATGTGTTCCCGTCTCAGTCTGCCTTGATTTGCGATGCTCCTATCCCCATGATGGCGATGTGGTAGCTCTTGCTCTTCATCCTCAGAATCTGGGTCTTCAGGGGAGAGAGGTAGCCCACGTCTGGTGGCAATGTTGTGCAGTATAGCGCATGCAACAACTATTTTGAAAGCTGTTATTGGGGTATACTGTAGGGCACCTCCACTTCGGTGGAGGCATCTGAACCTTGCTTTCAGCAGTCCAAAGGTACGTTCGATGATGTTCCTGGTCCTCTTATGTGCACTGTTGTATCGCCTCTCGCAATCATTGCTGGGTGTTAGGTACGGAGTTAGTATCCATGGACGTAGTGCATATGCACTGTCACCTGTTTGGCACAAAAAGTACTATGTTAGCAAAGCATGGGTGGTTTGCACATTGACCTGTGTGCATGTCTGCAAGGTGTATTCAGCTCTACCTACGAGGTATCCGTCTCCAAACTCCCCACGTTCCAGGCGTTGGTGTATCCCACTGTGCCTAAAAATGTAGGAGTCATGAGTACTGCCTGGAAATTTAGCAACCATGTCAGTGATGACATAATGGGCGTCACATACCACCTGAATATTGAGTGAGTGGGTATACTTCCTATTGCGGAACAGATATTCCAGGTTTGCAGGAGGGCATATTTGTATATGTGTCCCGTCTACACACCCTATGACATGGGGGAAGTAGGCAATCCTGTAGAATTCCAACTTGGTGCTGTTGATTTCTGCCTCATTCCTGGGTAGGTATATGTTTCGGGACATGTGTGTGAGTAAGACGTCTAGGAATGCCCTAAAGAACCGTGAGAGTGCACTTTGGGATACTCCACCTGCCACAGCAATGACCCCCTGATAGCTACCCCAGGCCAAGAGGTGCAGTGAGCATAGCACTTGCACATGCGTAGGGATGGCGCAGCCGCGCACAGTCTGGCGTTCTAGCTGTGGTTTGAGTAAATCTATTAAATCTAGTATAGCTGTGCTGATAAGTCTATATTTATCATATATTTCCTCCTCAGTTTGCTGGAAGAGTGTCTGCCTTGTTCTGTATATCTTCTCCTGTCTCTGGCTCCTCCTCATCCTCTGTTGGGCGGCGTGGGCTCTCCTCCTCACTGCTATCAGGTATATCTCCGCCATCTTGAGTAATCCAGATGCCTTCTGGGTCTCCTTTTATACTTTGGTAATGGTTACCACCTGCTCTGAGTTAGTGGTAAATTGGAAGTGCTAAATGGTCTTTTTGCGACTAGTCGCAATTTGCGAGTTGCTATTGCATATGGTTTGCGACTCGCAAGTTGCGACTTGCTATTTGCGGGTCGCAAATTGGGGTCGCAAATTTTGCGAGTCGGTAATGGCTCGCGTCGCATTTTGCGAGTCGGAAATGGGATTTTTGCATCCCATTTCCGATTTTGCGGTATCGCAAATTGCGATTCGGGCCATTTGCGACTCGCAAAAGTTTGCTACATCTGGCCCTTTGTTCCTCCGGTAAAACTGCCACATCAACAGCATGTCTTCAGGGGAGGTGGCAGACAATACATTTCTGTTCAGGTAAGAACCAAAAGTAGGTATACTCTGGATCTTATTTCTGCTAGAAAGGGACCTGCTACCATGGTGATATTCTACCCCTCTCTCTCTCTCATCTCTGCTTGACTGATCATGGAAGAGATACCAGCACCCTAAAGACATCTGTAGTCAATCGGTGACTTGGTAGGACCTTGTACAAATTCAGCAAAACAACCAAATGCATAAAACAAAATCCAACACTGGAGTATTAGTAAAGAAGCAGAAGGGGAAATGGGCTTCCTGATCAGGTAAATACAGTTGTTGCTTTTGCCTTACATGTTTCCACAAACGGTACAGCAACTGATTTGAGTGAGGAGGGGCAAGAAATAATTAAAGGGGAGGAGTACGTGGGTGTTATGCTAGGATCATTCCTCACCGTGAAGGAGGTTTTAGGGTGCTCAAGATGCTAATGTTAAGGAGTATTAGGGGTTTTAAGGGTCCAGGGATGTGTAGTGTTAAGAGGTTGTAAGGTTTTTGGGTTCAGGGAAGTGTAGTGTTAAAAGATTGTGCAGGAATTTTAGGGTTTATGGATGTAGCTGTAAGCGGTAGTATGGTATCTTTAGGATTCAGCGATGGGTAGCATTAAAGGGTGGTAAGGTTTTTTTTAGGGTTCACAGAAGGGTAGTGTTCTGGGTTCGTGATGAGATTTTAAGGTTTAGGGAAGTGTAGAATTGAGAAGCATAAATGGGTTTTAGGGTACAATGAAGGCTGATTTAAATTTACAGTATATTAAACACATTAATTAAATTAAGATATATAAAAATACATTTGAACTCAAATATATTAATAATGTTTTTTTTTTAAATCAACAATTAAATTAAATGAATAGTTTAGTAAATGAAATATATAAAGTTAGAAATAATACAAACTTACCAGCAACGCAAAGGCACCTAAAATGCAAAAAAACACAAATCAAAGATACTTTAAAAAAAATAATCCTGATAAAATGGCTACCGTTGTAAAGGTTGACGAAGTAATAACTGACAGGACCATGGATACAAATGTAGAGCTAGGAATAAACAAATAGGTACTAAGGAGTTAAAAAAGAGCATTTAGTTGCATGTCTGTGCTCCCAATGAATGTGTAAACTAGGAATTAAAACAAAACACCACTCTCATGAGGATTACTATGTTAAGATATCTCTAAAGTTGAAGATGGAAATGAAAGAGGGATGAGACTGCAATACAGAAACTGATTCCTCCTGACTGCACTCCACCCGTTATATAGGGGATGCACTAACAGAGGCGAGAGTGTTTCCAGGGTACCGGAGGGGTTGAGAACCCAATTTTCCAGCACCACTTGCTGTTGATGGAGGTTGCACACCATCACTACGCACCTGGAGGCTCTTATCTGGAAGTGCCCACACCTGCTGCACAGGATGCACTAACAGAAGCGAGAAGATTCCCGGGGAAAAGGGGGCAGAGAACTCAATTTCCCAGCACCACTTGCAGTTAAGGGAAGCCACACACCATTACTATGTGCCAGGAGGTGCTTATCTGGAACTGCCCACACCTGCTGCATGGGACGGGCAAACAGAGGCAAGAATGCTTCCAGGGCACCGAGGGGCTGAGAACTCAATCTCCCAGCACCACTTGCAGTTGAAGGAGGCTGCATGCCATCACTATGCGCCCAGAGGTGCTTATCTGGAACTGCCCACACCCACTGTCTGGGATGCACTAACAGAGGTAGGAGTGTTCCCGGGAGAACCGGGGCCTGAGAACTCAATCTCCCAGCACCAATTGCAATTAAAGGAGGCTGCATGCCATCACTATGCACCCGGAGGGTTTATCTGAAACTAAAGTTACTTTTCAACTTGCTCCATTAACACTCATGCATGGTCTGTGAGTGTGTAATGGGCGCTCGAACTCGGACAGACAGTTAAAGCATACTTAAAAAAAGGGCAAATTGCCACTCAAGAATCGATTATGTCTTACTTGACCTACTGTCTCGGAGATAAATAAGATAGTGATCACAATGGACTGATAGTAGGCTTAGATAACATGTACATTAACCCTGAAACCATTTTAGCACTAACTGCAACATATCCATTGGTTACATCCAATAACAGAAGGAGAATTAAGGGCCATATTTATACTCCGGTTGCGCCGAATGTGCGTCAAAAATTTTGACGCACATTCAGCGCAAACGATGCCCCATATTTATACCCTGACGCCCGATGCGGCGCACAAGGGGAATGGCGCTATGTGCGTGAGTTTTTGGAAGCGGCACCCCGCCCTGCGTTAATGACATGCAGGGTAGGCGTTCCCGTCCAAAAACCCACGCACAGCGGTGCGTCGTATTTATGCTTCCGGGCAAAAATGTCTCCCGGGCCGTAGGCGGCGCAAAAAAATGACGCAAAGCACGAATAGCGTTAAATTTTAACGCCTGGGTCAGGGCAGGCGTTAAAATGGGGCAAACACACCTGTACTTAAGCAGAACACACAGAACAAACAACAGAGCAGCAGAGCAGCAACAGGGAGCTATGGAGGTGCTTTTTCTTCAACGTGCACGTAGACGCAGAGCCCTGCAGCAACAACAGCAGCTACAACAACAACAGCAGGGACCCCAAAGACAGCGCAGAAGGCAGGACAGGATATTCCGCCCAAGAACAACCCTGCATGGCCTCAGGGAACGGGACATCATCCAGAGGTACCGGTTGAACTGGCAGGCCATTCAGCAGCTGCTGGCAAATATCGAACAACAGTTGGCCCCCACTTTAGTGACACCCCGCACTATCCCAACTGAAACAAAGCTGCTTGCCGTACTACACCTGCTGGCAAGTGGCTCCTTTCAGACAACTGGTGCCCTGGTTGGTGGAATTTCCCAACCATCATTCTCTGCATTCCTGCCTAAAGTCCTGGATGCCATCATTCGCCTGACACCCCGCCATATCTGCTTCCCTAACACACTGCAGAAGCAGCAGGAAATAAAACAGGGGTTCTACGCCATCAGTGGCTTCCCGCACGTCCTTGGTGCAATCGACTGCACACACGTACGCCTTGTGCCACCTGCTGATTCAGAACACCTCTACCGCAACAGGAAGCACACACATTCAATCAACGTGCAGGCCATAGTCGATCACCAAGGACTGATCACCAACATCGTGGCCAAATATCCTGGGAGTGTACATGACGCATTCATCTTCCGTCACTCCACCATCAACCAACACTTCCAGGATGGACGCTATGGCAATGGACTACTTGTTGGTAAGGACAAAAAACAAACCCATACACACACCGCACACAAACCCTCTAGGACAAACAACACATACACCACAATAGCAACACCTAGCCAGGAACACACTGAGGTACTCACATCACTAGCCATGTGTCAGAAGTCAACATTTAACCTGTCACACATTGGAATTTAATCCACAGCCTAATGTGAAGACATCAATGAGTGTGGTTGGCCAAATGTCACTTTACAGATTGGAAGTCTCAAAATAACCTGTACACTAATACAATGCATAAGTCAAAAGGTATGGGATGGCCTGGGCTCATACACATGAAGGTGTCAAATACACTTTCACGTTTTAACTCGGCATGGAACTAACATCACACCCCCAGTGAGGACACACAGACAACTGTATCACTAGTCACAATGCTAGGGAGGGAACACTCTACTGCAACAACAAAAACAGTCCTTCTGACAAACGGTTAGCCAACAAACACTTGCTCAGCCAAGGGAAAATATATCAAAGCAAAGTTTTCAATAACAACCATAGGTTGGAACATTAGTACACAAAAGAGTCACAGACAACACAAGACAACTACAGCCATCAAAGATCCGTACAACACTGCCTCCTACATCTAATTCAATCCATTCTCTTTCTCTTTCAGCTGATCAGGGGTATGGCATCCAGCCTTGGGTGATGACACCATTCGGGAACCCAATCACTGCTGCAGAGCGGGCATACAATGACGCCCACAAGAGGACCCGCAGCATTGTGGAGAGGACCTTTGGGATCCTAAAGTCTAGGTTCCGCTGCCTTGACATCACTGGCGGGAGCCTACTCTATTCCCCAGAGATGGTGTGCAAAATCATCCTCACTTGTGCCATATTGCACAATATATGTGTCCAGAGGAACATTCCCCTCCTTGAACTGGACCCAGGCATGCCTGAGGATGACGAAGAGGAGGATGCTGGGCCGCAACAGGAGGGGGGACAACCCAACACGGCAGCAGGACAGCGTAGGCGCCAGCAGCTTGTAAATAATTTTTTTGCTTAATGTATAATAATCACCTGTATTACACTATTGTAAATAAACACAGATATCAAACACCACATCATGCTTTGGTCCATGCATTACTGAGCACCTTTACTTATAAAATGCTGACGAAGAATGTGGTCTCCTTGACCAACAATGCCATAACAATCATCACAACAAAAAAGAACATTTCAATTGTATGCACAGAGGGTAGGATGTGACATGATACATTGCCATACACAGAGGCCCACATGAGTACAAATGTGGCAAATCCACATGCTACATCAAAACACCTGAGACAGTCTTGCACCCAGACAAAAAAAGTAGATCATGTGAAAGTCACATCACATGTGGTCAGAGACAGGGTGGGACCATCCATGTGTACGTCACCATGTCATCAATGGCTTCTCTCCAGTGGGTGATATGAGCAAAACACAATTGGGACAACATTAGCTGCCACTAACTCAGGAGGAGACCTGGATGTCACAGTGACAACATACACCCAGACAGGTGATAGTGGATCCACATACCAACACACATGTACACATATGTCATACAATCAACCAAATTATTGAAAGTAGACCATCACAGTCGGGTCCCAGTTTGAACCTAGCAGGAAGAATGTGACATGCCACTTAACCAGTTAATGCAGAAAGGGACACAGACACCCACTAAAGAATATTCCCCAGAACATCAGGAACGCTCAGAGTCTTCCAAACATAGTCATTGGGAAATGGTAGGCATGTCAGCTCAAAATCATCATTACTGCAAACTTCTAATGGGCTAATGAGATGAATGAATGGTCAACAGTCATACATACCATATGGCCTTACATTAGCCTGCTGCTGCAGGTTTCCCATAAAATATTAAGCCAAGCCATGGATACTGTAACTAATCAGGATGGTCAAATCCTAGGGTGCTGGGGGCCTAAGTCCACTTCTACGGTCCCACAAACATACACAAATCCTGTACTTGTGAGCCAAACACATGCATAAGGTACATGTGTGGCCTACATGTCAAGAGTAGAACACAAAGCACAAACACAAAATGAGGCTAGGACATGGTTAGCCCCATAATAACTGTAAGTGACCATTGCACTCCCTGTTAGGACTCCAGATAAAAGCATCACCATCATAAGTGTGGACCAAATTTGGAGAAGGAATACATCATGGTATCCCATCCATCATTTCCAAACAGCCATCAGCAATTGCCACAAATATGTTGACAAATATGGAAAAGACATTATGTAACGTATCCACACCATTACTGTGTGAATGCCTGCCATACATACAACAATGGACATGTGGCATATCCAAACACAAATGTGTATCACATTGCCCCGTTTGACCCTGACAAATCACCTTCCCCAAGTTAAAAACATGAAGACGTAACAAAAAGATTTGATCATAATTCTACGCATACAGCATGGGTGTCATATTTTGGTCACGTACATGAGTGCACAGAATGCAGAGTCAAATCTGAATGTATACAAAAATTTCACAGATTTAGACAGCAAAATATAAGTTACATCATATTTCAGATTTGACTCAGCAGCATGTGCATTCCTGTACGTTTCAAAAATATGACGCCCATCATGTATGCGTCGGAAAAAATGACGCAACATGCACATATTTTCGTACATCTCGTACAGTAAATGAATATTAATATTTGTAGGAGGCTGGACTGGCTTGTAGTGAGTACCAAGGGGTACTTGCACCTTGCACCAGGCCCAGTTATCCCTTATTAGTGTATAGGGTGTCTAGCAGCTTAGGCTGATAGATAATGGTAGCTTAGCAGAGCAGCTTAGGCTGAACTAGGAGACGTGTGAAGCTACTACAGTACCACTTAGTGTCATATGCACAATATCATAAGAAAACACAATACACAGTTATACTAAAAATAAAGGTACTTTATTTTTATGACAATATGCCAAAGTATCTTAGAGTGTACCCTCAGTGAGAGGATAGGAAATATACACAAGATATATATACACAATAGCAAAAATATGCAGTATCATCTTAGAAAACAGTGCAAACAATGTATAGTTACAATAGGATGCAATGGGGAAACATAGGAATAGGGGCAACACAAACCATATACTCCAGAAGTGGAATGCGAACCACGAATGGACCCCAAACCTATGTGACCTTGTAGAGGGTCGCTGGGACTATTAGAAAATAGTGAGAGTTAGAAAAATAACCCTCCCCAAGACCCTGAAAAGTGAGTGCAAAGTGCACCAAAGTTCCCCTAAGGACAAAATAGTCGTGTTAGAGGGAGAATGCAAGGAAAACACAAATCAGCAATGCAACAACGATGGATTCCTGTCTGAAGGTACCTGTGGAGCAAGGGGACCAAGTCCAAAAGTCACAAGCAGCTCGGAGATGGGCAGATGCCCAAGAAATGCCAGCGGTTGGTGCAAAGAAGCTCTTACTAGGCTGAAGAACTGTGAATACTGCAGGAACGACAAGGGCTAGAGACTTCCCCTTTGGAGGATGGATCCCCCACGCCTTGGAGAGTCGTGCAGAAGTGTTTTCCCGCCGGATGGACGCCAACAAGCCTTGCTACACGCAAATCGTGCGTTTGGCGTTTTTGGACGCTGCTGGGGCCCAGGAGGGACCAGGAGGTCGCAAATTGGACCTGCAGAGAGAAGGGACGTCGAGCAAGACAAAGAGCCCTCACTGAAGCAGGTAGCACCCGGAGAAGTGCCAGAAACAGGCACTACGAGGATGCGTGAAACGTTGCTCGCCGAAGTTGCACAAAGGAGTCCCACGTCGCCGGAGACCAACTTAGAAAGTCGTGCAATGCAGGTTAGAGTGCCGTGGACCCAGGCTTGGCTGTGCACACAGGATTTCCGCCGGAAGTGCACAGGGGCCGGAGAAGCTTGCAAAGTCACGGTTCCCAGCAATGCAGCCCAGCGAGGTGAGGCAAGGACTTACCTCCACCAAACTTGGGCTGAAGAGTCACTGGACTGTGGGGGTCACTTGGACGGTGTCGCTGGATTCGAGGGACCTCGCTCGTCGTGCTGAGAGGAGACCCAAGGGACCGGAGATGCAGCTTTTTGGTGCCTGCGGTTGCAGGGGGAAGATTCCGTCGACCCACGGGAGATTTCTTCGGAGCTTCTGGTGCAGAGAGGAGGCAGACTACCCCCACAGCATGCACAAGCAGGAAAACAGTCGAGAAGGCGGCAGGATCAGCGTTACAGAGTTGCAGTAGTCGTCTTTGCTACTATGTTGCAGGTTTGCAGGCTTCCAGCGCGGTCAGCGGTCGATTCCTTATCAGAAGGTGAAGAGGGAGATGCAGAGGAACTCGGCTGAGCTCATGCATTCGTTATCTAAAGTTTCCCCAGAGACAGAGACCCTAAATAGCCAGAAAAGAGGGTTTGGCTACCTAGGAGAGAGGAAAGGCTACTAACACCTGAAGGAGCCTATCACAAGGAGTCTCTGACGTCACCTGGTGGCACTGGCCACTCAGAGCAGTCCAGTGTGCCAGCAGCACCTCTGTTTCCAAGATGGCAGAGGTCTGGAGCACACTGGAGGAGCTCTGGACACCTCCCAGGGGAGGTGCAGGTCAGGGGAGTGGTCACTCCCCTTTCATTTGTCCAGTTTCGCGCCAGAGCAGGGGCTAAGGGGTCCCTGAACCGGTGTAGACTGGCTTATGCAGAATTGGGCACATCTGTGCCCAACAAAGCATTTCCAGAGGCTGGGGGAGGCTACTCCTCCCCTGCCTTCACACCATTTTCCAAAGGGAGAGGGTATCACACCCTCTCTCAGAGGAAGTTCTTTGTTCTGCCATCCTGGGCCAGGCCTGGCTGGACCCCAGGAGGGCAGCTGCCTGTCTGAGGGGTTGGCAGCAGCAGCAGCTGCAGTGAAACCCCAGGAAGGGCAGTTTGGCAGTACCAGGGTCTGTGCTACAGACCACAGGGATCATGGGATTGTGCCAACTATGCCAGGATGGTATAGAGGGGGCAATTCCATGATCATAGACATGTTACATGGCCATATTCGGAGTTACCATGGTGAAGCTACATATAGGTAGTGACCTATATGTAGTGCACGCGTGTAATGGTGTCCCCGCACTCACAAAGTTCAGTGAATTGGCTCTGAACAATGTGGGGGCACCTTGGCTAGTGCCAGGGTGCCCTCACACTAAGTAACTTTGCACCTAACCTTTACCAGGTAAAGGTTAGACATATAGGTGACTTATAAGTTACTTAAGTGCAGTGTAAAATGGCTGTGAAATAACGTGGACGTTATTTCACTCGGGCTGCAGTGGCAGGCCTGTGTAAGAATTGTCAGAGCTCCCTATGGGTGGCAAAAGAAATGCTGCAGCCCATAGGGATCTCCTGGAACCCCAATACCCTGGGTACCTCAGTACCATATACTAGGGAATTATAAGGGTGTTCCAGTAAGCCAATGTAAATTGGTAAAAATGGTCACTAGCCTGTTAGTGACAATTTAAAAGTAATGAGAGAGCATAACCACTGAGGTTCTGGTTAGCAGAGCCTCAGTGAGACAGTTAGGCACCACACAGGGAACATATACATGCACACCTATGAGCACTGGGGCCCTGTGTGACAGGGTCCCAGTGACACATACATATAGGCCACAAACCTATGAGCACTGGGGTCCTGACTAGCAGGATCCCAGTGACACATAACAACCATACTGAAAACATGGTGTTTTCACTATAAGCACTGAGGCCTGGCTATCAGGATCCCAGTGAGACAGTGAAAACAGTGACAAACACCCTGACATACACTCACAAACAGGCCAAAAGTGGGGGTAACAAGGCTAGAAAGAGGCTACCTTCTCACAATATTCATATCATATTTTTTCACTCAGCAGCATTAGCACTCCTGTAGGTGGATAAAATATGACGCCCATCATGTATGCGTCGGAAAAAATGACGCAACATGCACATATTTTCGGACATCTCGTACAGTAAATGAATATTAATATTCATATCATATTTTTTCACTCAGCAGCATTAGCACTCCTGTAGGTGGATAAAATATGACGCCCATCATGTATGCGTCGGAAAAAATGACGCAACATGCACATATTTTTGGACATCTCGTACAGTAAATGAATATTAATATTCATATCATATTTTTTCACTCAGCAGCATTAGCACTCCTGTAGGTGGATAAAATATGACGCCCATCATGTATGCGTCGGAAAAAATGACGCAACATGCACATATTTTTGGACATCTCGTACAGTAAATAAATATTAATATTCATATCATATTTTTACACTCAGCAGCATGTGCAATATTATGCGTCATAAAAAATGACGCGAAATTATGTATGCGTGAAAATACGACGCAAACCGCGATTAAAAAACGGCGGCCATTTTATGCAGGAAGTGATGTAATAGGATATCCTGTTTGCCAAATCTGTATTGGAAGTTGACTTTCACTTTCACTTTTCAGTCTCAGATTTTTCTAGACTGTGTGGTTCAGTGAAGAGTGTTGTCCTGTGAATTACTGCTTTGTTGTCCTGTGTAGCTTGTCTTTTGTACTTTGTTCAGTCTAATATTGTTGTGTATCATTGTCTCAGTCTGTTAAGTCTAGTTTTGTCCATTCCTGTATTTGTTTGTATTGTCTGTGGGAGTCTGTTGTGGCTAGGGTAGTTATTGGGGTTAGTTGGGCTATTTTCTCCTTTTCTTAACTTCACACCTCTACCTTTCCCCATTTCCTACTTTATTTTTTCTGTTAGTCATCAGTCATAATGTCAGGGAGGCCTCGCCTGTCCAGGATGGGCGAAGATGAATTGGGGGGATTTATCTGGCTAGTGTGCCATTTCCTCCCGCTGATGCTGGAGGCTGGGGGCCGTGTGATACAGGGGTATCACACGGAGGCCCGGAAAATTCGCTGGGAGAAGGTGCGCCATCACATGGTCCGGGTCCATGGGACCATGCGGAATGTCCATCAGTTGAAACACCGCTGGGCCGATCTGATCACGAGGGAACAGGACCTGCTGGACCACCTGGGAGTCAGGATTGGTGGCCCTGTTGGTGAGTAGCAATCAATTACATGGACATGATAGTAATCTGTGTGTGAACATGTGATGAATGTTACCCAATCTGCTAGATAAGGAGCTGCCTATGTGTAATGCTAGGGAAACCTAGGCCCTTGTCAATATATATTGATATCCCCAAATTGGCTACACTTTTTCTCCCTCAAACAGCAGAAACTTAATACATATATCTGTATTTGGCAGGTGTGGCCCATCTCTGCGTGATGCAATGATGCAAATGCTGCCTTACTAATGTTTACATATGTGCCCTAATGTGTACGTGTTGCACAATGTGTATGAAGACCTATGCTAGCAGTCAGATGGCTCAGTTGTTCTACACATACCAGATGGCTGTAGCTGTATGTAATGTA
The DNA here is from genome assembly GCF_031143425.1 of Pleurodeles waltl. Taxonomy (NCBI): domain Eukaryota; kingdom Metazoa; phylum Chordata; class Amphibia; order Caudata; family Salamandridae; genus Pleurodeles; species Pleurodeles waltl. The sequence goes on from NC_090442.1 coordinate 268,660,844, forward strand.
GTGTAGCATTTGTGTCAGACAAGCAACACGTTAATGGCTCTATTTGTACTCTACATGTCATAATGGGCAATGAGTAAGTCATGTCGAAACAACATACCTACATATGTAGACCCCATCGCTCGAAATCTGATTTGAATCCCATGATGATGATATACATGTGTGTTTTATACACGTCACATGAAGTCAGATATGTTTTCCACAGATATGTCACATGTGTGTGTGGTTGCTGTGTGTTGAACATGTCCACATAGGCTGTTTGACTGTGAGTGGTCATGCAGTCCTCATGGAACAAGTGTCTGGATGTCTCTCTGGAATGCACATGCTGAGATGTTTGGATAACAATATTGGCGGGGCATAATTATTGTGAGTAAACTTGGACGACACCTGACTGTCCTGGCCACTGCATGTGTGTAGTAGGGTGTGTAACTGTAGCAGGAGAATCATCCAATGTTAATGTTGAATACAAACTCATCCATGCAGTATGAGCATGTGTGAAAGTGTATCATTACCATGTCATATTCTCACAGTGTCATTGTAACAGAATTATTTTGTCAGTCCACCCAGTCTGAGTACATTCTTCCTGTCATGCTTTAAAGGTGGACCAGAGCCTTACACCGTGGGAGAGGTGGCACACTTCGACGACCCCGATACCTACAGTGAGTGTTGCCTGAGTGCTATTTAATATATTTATTTGGCAATGACGCAAAATGGACTACTGTGTGTTCAAGAGAAATCATGATGTGATGCGCTGGCCGTTCATTGCCATTGTCGTGTTAGTGTGATATCAAATTGGACTTATGTTTCTGTTAAGCAACACCTAGCCATCTCTGAGATTGAGGGGCTGTAGGACATTACAGTTGGGCCGCAATGGGGAATGGGATGAGTTACTTAGAATACACTGGTCAAAGTAAGACTTGGTCGGGGACTTGACATGAACTGAGTCTGCATATCAGACTGACATTCTCCCATATAGCTTAGGCACATGGCTGTGATGAAAAGTGCATCTTCCTAGTTGAGGATGGACTGTGCACACTGTAGGTTGGATCTTCCGGGGGCATGTACTTACACAAGCTGAACTAGGAGTGTGTGTGACTTGAGTGCAATGGCCTATGTGTTCTGTTGAATCATGAGAATGGGTGTTCCACCTCCTCTGTGTGTGTAGTAAAACATGCCTCACTGATAGTATGTCATGTTGGCAAAAGTCATATCATTGTGACATGTGTGGTCCATGGATGTCACAATGTTTGCCTAAGTCCAACGTGTTGCTAGCCATTCATAGGTCTTGTGTGTGAAGGCACATACTTGGTGAACGTTCAATACACTCCTGGGTGTGCATTTCACATGGGATTGGTGGTTGTTCTTCCCACACCACCCTCAACGACTGGGATGTTAATGTGAAACCGGCTACCTTGGACTGTAGCAACCAGTATCTCACACTTACTTGACACCTTTTGTGTCGTGAGTCAGAACCTAGGGCCAGATGTGCCAAACTGTGTACAAGTTGATAAACTCATAATTATTGTGTGTGAGTTGCAAACATCTGTTTCCTATTCCGAAATGTATTAGGTGATCATGAAAATATATGGGAGATTTTATTCCTAATCCTAAATATGAAGGCTTTTTCCAGTCCTATTTGCAACTGACAGTGGTATGCAAGTCCATTTGCAATGGAGTTTGTGGTTGCTAAGTGAGTCGCAGTTATCATCCACTTTAAGTGGATGGTAACCCACTTGCTAGCAGTAAGGGGTCCCCATTGTAACCCATCACCTTTCCGAGTGTACCAAAATAATCCTGTACAAAACAGGCAGTGGTCCTTGGGACCACTGCGGCCCGTATTTATAATTTTTTTGCACCACATTTGCCCAGCTTTTTGACGCCAAAACGGCGCAAACTTACAAATTACAATTGGAATTTGCAATTTTGCGCGGCTTTTGCGTCAACAAGTGACGCAAATGCGGCGCAACAACAAATATAAATACGGGCCTAAGTGCCTTAAATTATTCAATATTGAAATTGTCGTAATTTATTTCTAAGTGCTGCTCATTTCCCGTTGAGGTAAACGGCCTACACTTGGGGAACATGTTCTGCGTTATTTCCAAGCGGTCACGGACATGGAGGTCTGCTGTTCCCAGCAGGCCTCCATCCCCGTGAGTGCCCATAGTTGCAAAGGTGGAGCAACTTGCAACCCACATCATTGATGTAAATGAGGTGGCTCTTAGCAACCCCATAGCAACTCACAGACGGTGTCAGATACCCCATTCTGCATTGCAGATTGTTCGTCCCATTTCCCATCTTCCTACATCTGGTCCCTAGTGTAGACATTGGGTTATAGCCCATTGGTTCAATCTTAGCACACAACCAATTCCAGATGGCTTAGAGTGAGGAGTGTGATAATTATCACATATAGTGACATATGTAGTGAAGTAAGTATGCGGAAGAGGTGCAGCCATGATGTACAAAACCGTAGGGATGATTAGGATGAGTATTGTAGGGTGATGTCATCCATCATGTAGAGACCTGGATATTCTAGGTGTGATATGCCCTTATGTATGCATGCTTCACATGTACTTCCTCTGAGCCCTTCTGTGAACTATGTTGTGACAATTGCTGCAACCTATACATTTCTAGTAATGTACAAATAACCCATTGTGCTATCCCACCCAATGCAAAGCCAAAGGTAAATATCTGCCTTTTCTCTTCACAGCTGCTAACATGAGGGCGGCCGATCGCATCCATTTTGAGCGGCGTGCCATCCGTTACAGGCACATCCTGCAGGTGCAGTCTGGGTATCGGCGGATGGGCCGCAGGTATCACTCCGAAAGGGCCTCCGGGGCGTGGTGGGCCACACCACAGCCTCCAACAAGTGTGCCACCTACAGCCACCAACGACACAGCCACCAGGTCTGGCCCAGTGGTCCCATCTACTTCGGCTGCCATGGACCCGCCGCATGCAGCACGACCTGGACCCAGCCGTGTGCTGGCAGCAGGACAGTCACATGTCCCACCAACAGCTGCCACTAGCTCGACCTCTGCTGGCACACAAACCCTCCCCACAGACCCTCCCGTGGACCCTGCAGCCTTCCAGGCATTGTCCCAGAAAGTGGACAAACTTTTGAGGAAGGTGGACAACCTGACTGATGACATGAACTATGTAAAGACCCGGGTCCGCGACATCAGGCGCACACTAAGGAGTGCAAACGTCTAGTTCGTTTGCCCTCTTAAACTTTTATCCCTCCCCTCTCACCTCTTTCCTTTTTTTCTCCTGTTAGTTGGGCTTTGGGGATTAGTATTAGGATTAGGATAGGTATGTAGCTTAGTTAGTGTTAGGGAAGAGGGTGGGGGGTCCTTGTTATTTTTCTCAAATATTTGTGTGTGGGTGGGTGGGTGGGGGGCAATGTTGGGATTCATGTTTAATAAAACAAAAAAACAAAAAAAATGTAAAACAAAAAAAAAAAAAAAATTATCTGCTTGTTTAGGATAGTGTAGTATGTGTGTAGGTTAGTATGTTTTGTCCTGCATGTGTCCTGTCTCATAATGGTGGGTGGGGGGTTGATGTTTAGATCGTTTCGTTACATGTGTAGAGTAAGTTTAGCTTAGGTTAGATAGGGACAGTTGTGGGTTATTAGTAGTCAGGTTAGATTAGTGTAGGTGTACCTTTCCCTTAGTTGCCTCTTGTAGTACTAGATATAAATAAATATTTTGTTAACCCTTTACTTGATGCGTTAGGTGCTACTTTATCATGGCCTTGACATCCATGTTGCAGAATGATTTAGTGTGACATTTGTGTCCTATGCTCAGCATCCCCTGGGAATGGATGTTTAACATCCCATCTACCCGTGTGCTCACTTGTTAAGTATCCTCAAATTGGGAGACTCCCCATTGGTAGTGTGCATTGTACACCAAGCTTTTGTTATGATATGTGTCCAACTTCACAAAGAGTGCTTCATTACATGTCAATGTGGGTTAATTGTTAGGTCGGACAGCAGTGTGAAGCTCAGGGAGATCTTTGTAGATGAGGAGTTGTTCACACTCATGTATTGCTGCTTTCATTGCTGAGCTACATCATGTGTGTACTGAAGCAGCATGAATTTCCTTCATGGAAGCCTACTCTGTAAGGGAAGTTAATGCAGTGTGATTTGTACACGATTCATTACATTAAGCGGCATCCATTCTTATTTAAGTCTTGCATGGAGCCTACATTTCCCAGACACCATTTGCTCTCTGGAATAGCGATAGATGGTGCATCATTCTGACCAACACAGCATGATTGTGTGTGCTTAGTTCCTTCCTCAGTTATTTCCCTCAGTATGGTAGGGCTATGATGCAATCCTGGCCAATGCACAGATGGATCTGAATATATGACATCAGGACAGTAGTATAGAGATTCAACAGGGTTGCCACACAGCCACTTTGGAGTTAGGTACTGCACAGTTGAAGTGTGAAATGACACTGAGACACAATAGGTGAGCAAGTGCGATTTATTTACAGGTGTTGTAGTGCAAATTGTCCATTCAACATTTTGGCAGAGTCCGTTCTGGGGCATCATTTCTTGGTGAGCCTATAGAAGGTGTCAGTGCAGAGGGACAGGATTACCAAATTGTAGGAGAGAGACATTCACTGGCAATGTGGACAAGTCAAACAGTGGATTGCCAAACAGTCATTGAGTGTAGGTGTTCAGAAACTGGGCTTTGACTAAACGCAGGACCTTGGTCAGAGTAGGCCATGGTGCAGGGACTAGGGCTTCCGGGTACTCCTCCGTGTGAAGGTTATCTGTTCCACGTCTTCTTCTTCTGATGTGTGTGTTGCCTCCTCTGTCCTTGTTGTTGTTGGTTGTGAAGGGGCAACACACACCTCAGTGTTAGAAGACATGGACGCAGACATCCCGGGGGCTAGTCCCTGTGGACTTAGGAAGGGCAATACTGCAGCAAGGAGGGCCTGCTGGTTTCTCAGAATGGCAGCCACATCCCGATGGTAGGCAGCCAGGTCAGCCCTGAGGGGTTCGATGTTGCATTCGTGCACCCGTTGACTGGCTTGCATTCTTAGTTGTTCCGTCAACTGGATGACAGCTGTGGCGATTTGCTTTTGAGTTTCTACAAGTTCCTGCATGTGCGATGTTAGTGCTTGCATCACAGCTGTCTGATCAGCAGGAGGGATCATGCACGAACGCACCCTCTCAAGGCTGGCTGCCATAGTTTGCATCCCCACCCGCACCTCCTTGGCCAGCTCCCGCTGGACCCCAACGACGGTTCTTTCAAAGCTGGTTCCAGTGTCGTCGGAGTCCTCAGCTGTGTTGGAGCTGGCAGGTATTACATTTGGGGTGGCAGGTGGGTCTACTGGGGTGGCTGCTTCTTCTGGGCTCCTCCTTGGGACTGAAGGTGGGGTTTGGAGGCTTCCTAAGACCATGTGGAGGGTTTGTGGGGAGAGGTTGATGGGGTCGTCATCGATGTCATCAGGGAAATCAGGGTCAGGCATATCGGCAGGAGATCCATGTTCCTCTGCAATGAAACAGGGTACAATTAGTGTGTCTGTGTTGTAACAAGTTTGCAAACAGTTACAGGCGTTTGGATGCCTTATCTTTGGTGTCTGTTTTTTTCTGGGTATCTGCTGTCCTTCATATGGGCATTGTTGTAGGCCTATGGCCCACCTGTGTGTCACATGTGTGATGTGGAGCTACCAGACTTGTCTGCCTAATTGCCGCTAGGTGTTGCTTTGTAACATTTTGTGAATAGGCATCTTTGTGTCCTACTAGTCCCTCCGTGATTAACTATTCTTATGTAGAGACATTTTCGAGGGTGTGTTCTCATTATCCGACCTGAGCTGACTTGCTTACGAGGCAGCAGGATAGCTAATGGTGTGATGGACTGAGTCTGACCCACTTTTAATTGACTCTGTCACCCTGATTCTTTCATTTTGCTCTAGCTAACTAGCATTGGCTCATGTCTCCCACAGCAAAGGAATGATTATACATCCGAGCGCATGACATCTTTGGAACTTTTCAGGGAAGTTGTGGTCACTCAGATCCCAACATCTTCACTCTTTTCCAGTATGAACTCATACACAAAAGTCAAAGACAGTATTTGTTTCATATGATGATCTCTTTGAACAACTGACTTGTCTATATTTAGGTGTGAGCCACAATAACCCAAATACTTCAACATGGTAGACTTGAAATAGTCAGCAGGAGAGTAAGACATTGGTCGAAAGCTATCATGGTGCCTAACAGTTTGTACTCTCCCTCTGCTTGTTCTATTTATAGCACAGCATGTTAAGCTTCTAGCCTGCCTGTCTGAATCACTGGGGAGACTTCATCCGTCATATCTGAGCAATGGCCTGTGATCTGGTTTTGCATCTGCAGCAAGGCAGGCAGCGTCTGGTGTTTCTCTGTTTGGAGACTCCCTCTTGTGTGTCTTGGGACAAGGAAGTGATTTTATAAGTCATAAGTCATGGTGATGAGATAGTTTCCCTACGCAGGAATGGCAAATCAGAACCCCTACCCCATCTATCCGCAAAGTACCAGACTGTATCCTTGACTGGGGCACAGAGTGTATCTGTTCTGGCACACTCCAGTGCAGATGTAGGCAAAACAGTGTGATTGGACTTATTAACAACACCCTAGGACTGGCTATTTGGTATATTTCCTGATAGGAAGGCCAATGAGAAGCATGTAGTGCAAAGTGCTCAGAGGCTCTTAGATGTGAGCATATGCGTAAGAGTACATTCAGGGTAAGGTGCAGAAAGGCCTACAGCCTGAGGCTAATGCGCAAAGTATACATTACACTTGCCAGAATACACATTGACTGACTGTGGGTGTTGTGAGTGCCCTGCCAACACACTTGCCTCTCAGGACCTGCCCCATTCACTTTTGATTCACATTGCATGCAGTGTACATGTTCCGTGCCATTTCCTATGCATGTTCATGTTTGGATGTGGTGTGGATGTAAACATTGTTGATGTTTGAAGATGAAGGTGGGTCATGTGTGTTTGATTGTATAAGCCTGTTTATCGTATGAAGGTCCGATTTGTTTGTCAGACTTTGCAGGTGTGTTGGAGTGACCAGTTGCCTATGTCTCCTCCTCAGGTGTTGTCTGAGCAGTATGACATTAGTGATGTAGCCTTGTTATCCAGGCATGTGAGGGACCCTGACGTATGCAGCATGCGTGTGTGGTTGGTGCTGTGTGGGTCCTATTGCTGTTTACTTTGGCTTATGTATGTGTCAGGTATGGACATTGGGCATTTGAGTGTACTGGTGCGTTTGTATTTTTACACTGACTTGTTGCGGATGTCAATGTCACCCCCTAATTTGTGTATGTATATTCCATGGGGAGGTTGCTGCCATTTGGTACTGTAGCTGCACAGAGATGAGAGGCGTTATTGTAAGGTGTTGTGGCAGTTACATTGCAGTTGTTGCTTTGCCTACTGGGTTACTGATAGGGACCTAGTTGCTGTAGGATAGATTTTACAAAACAAGTGCCTGGATGTGAGTTTGCTGTAGTGGCCTTCCTACCTGTCGCTGCTTTCCCTTGGCTCTATTGTTGTACTTACAGGATGTCCCCATGGGGCTGTACTTGTTGCTGTGTTTGGTGGTGCCCCAGCTTCAGTGTGTGCTAGGCATGCCCCCCTACTGTGCTCCTTTACCCATGCCACTCTATGTATATGCTGACTTACATGCATTGTGTAGTAGGTATTCCCCCCCTGGTTGCAGTTAACATTAGTGCATTATAATTCCCCATGCGACTTACCCTGCATGTGCATTGTGTCTTGGTAGTCTGCACTGTCCTGCCCTTGAATCCCTGTGACGATCTCCTCGGGGATGGCGGCTGCAACCATCTCCTCCATGTGGTCCAGGGCCTCCTGTTGTGCTGGACTCCCACCTCCAGTCTGCATTGCTGCCTTCCTGTTCCTGGCCATTTTCTCTTTGGTCCTGCGTTTACAGTCATGCCAGCGTTTCTTACACTCAGTGACTGTGCGGCGTTCTTCAGCCACACTGTTGATCTTGTCCACTATTTGCTTCCATATGGCCTCTCTCCTACTGAGTGGCAATTTGGATGTTATGAAAAGTTGGTGCTGGTGTTCCGTCACCTCTCTCACCAGGATTTCTTGCTCCTCTTCACTGAAGCGACACTTTCTTTTCTTTTTTTGGTTATCCTGGTTTGTTTGTGGGACCTCTTGGCTGGTTCCTGGTCTGCTGTCATCATCCTGGGCTCTGTTGTGTCCACTGGGATCCATGTTGGCTCTCTGGTAACACTGCAGTTTTCGCGCTAGAATTTGACGCAATTGCGTGAGAAAAACCAGCGCTTTCACGATTGCGCTGTCGTAAATCGGCCCACTGTGATGTGCGTCGCCTTTACGTGGTTTTTCCTTACGACTTGACGCCGCTGTGTGCGTCACAATATCCTGACGCCCACCTGTTGGTTGCGCCGCCGTACGTCAAAGTATAAATTTGACGCCCGCACGGCGCATCCAAATGGCGTTAGACGGCGCAAATTTTTTTGACGCAAAACTGCGTTAGCGCAGTTTTGCGTCAAAAAGTATAAATATGGGCCTAAATGCCCTAAGATTGAGGGACATAAGGAAGTGTTGGCCCAGACTTCTCAGAAGGTACAAATGTGCTCATTGAACTAAGGGAAAATAAGGGTGAGATTCCCCAGACGGTAAGCACCTACTGTAATTTAATGTGAAATATTAAACCATTTTTGTAATAAAGAAATGAAGAGAAAAGTTAATTGTTCAAATAAAAATGTGTGGTACACTTAATCTTGTGAATCAGCAAGGGATCAACTGAAGGTTGCATTAATTTCTGGGTGCAGACTGACTGTGGCTGCCAAAGGAAAGCTTTACGTAAAAGTCCAAATGGAGGGCAGGAGGAAATATGAGGAGACCCCAATGGAGAGATTTATTTAGTGTTGTTAAAAATAGGGATAGCAAACTGTTTTGGCATCTTCTGTCAAAAGGGTCTAAGTCCCAGGTCACCAAAGAAGACTCCCATGTACAACCCTGGACTTGGACAAACCATTTTAGTGTACTCTACAATGGCCAGGGCTGTAAGGGTTTGGGTGTACTGGGGCTACTGGCTCAGGGTACCTATTGAGCTCCAACGGAAGTAGAACCTACTGCCTTTAGCCAGGGGAAACACGGTCAGCCGTAGCCATGTGACAAAAAGGGAAGACACCTGTGTTAGATAAGGTCCCAGGTGGCCTGGATCTTTCTGAAACAGGATTGTGGAGTATTATCTTAAACTATTGCACCAGAAGAGCAGATCCCTGATTCATGGCTAGGTGCAGAGGTGGTGCCTGTATATAAAAAGGGGGATAAATGTGATCCAGCAAATTATAGGCCATAAGCCTTATAGATATATTCCAAAAACAGTTTTGCAGGCACCTACTTAATAGACTAACTGATTGGATAAAAGAAAATAGCGTCTTTTCACCACTACAGGCGGGGTTTGGGGAAAATATGGTACCATGGATCAGATATTTAGGTTTATGGTAATCCTATGGAAATATGTGGTAATTATGAAAGAGTACATATATGTGGTTTTTGTGGACCTACGGGCCGCTTTCGATCTTATCCCGAGATAGAAACTATGGGAGATATTGTTTCAGCTGGGTGTCCCAGATAACCTTTTACAGCTGATTATAAGATTGCATTAGACAAATTATGCACAAATAAGATGGGGTCCAAACGGGGATCTTACAGAGTGTATGCATGTGGGCAGGGGGGTGAGTCAGAGGTGCATTTTGGCTCCTACTTTATTCACCCTGTACATCAACGGACTGATTGAGTCACTGTAAAGGTGCAATGTAGAGCCGCCTAAAATTGTGGGCTTCCATGTTGCAATGTTGCTGTTTGCTGGTGATACTTTATTGATATCAAGAATACCAATGGCCCTTCAAAATGTATAGAATAGATTTGTAGAGATATGCAGTAAGCAAGGTTTAGAGATCAATGTAAATAAAACCACGTTTATTGTATTTAATCCTCATAAATCTTTCAGGGGTAAGGTGAAGTTGGGGGGAACCTATTTAGAGCAAGATAATGAGTTTGGTTATTTAGGGGTGAGGTTTACCAGTACACAGGCCTGATCCAGTCATATTACCAAAAGTCAGCTCACTTTACAGCATACTAGCTCTGCCGTGTTAAGGACATTGAAAACTTGTAGATTTAAGCCTGTTGGCCCCACAATTGCAATTTATCGGGCAAAGAGTCTGAGTCCCAAACTTTTTGGTGCAGAGTTATGGGGCACACAAAGCTTCAGGGGGTTAGAGAAAGCTGAGAATGTCTTTATGAGGTCAGTTCGGGCCTGCCTGGCAATACACCCTTAACTCCGTTGCACCTGGATCTTGGTCTTCATAATATAACCCATTTTGAAGCCCTCAGACCCTTAGTTTACTGGCTATGAGTTTGGTACAATGATTCCCACCTTCCAATGAAGGAATTCATTTTAGAAGTAATTGAGCTAAACCGTGGAGATTGTATTATCTGGCTGAAATATGTGAAAACTTGGCTATTGCATCTAGATATGAATGACCTGTGGACAAACCACCATAGTATTGTGGCATGTCTTAAGGAAAGATATTGGGTTACATACATGATTCTTGGTTAAATCTGGGGAATATGGAGGACTTATCAAATAGGTTTTTAGATTTCAAAGATACATTTAAACTTGAGGATTTTATGAGTTCGATAGAACCACCCCAAGCCGAGGCACTGTACTTAAAATTCAGGTATGGCATTTTGGGCCATATGTACAAACACATTTCCCCATAGACACAGAATGGGTAAAACCCTTTGATACATCTGGCCCTTTGTCATTAAACAAATGTTGCAGTAAATGGAATGGGTCAACAACTTTTCCCTATGTCCATTTTGCCAGGAGAGTTGTGAAAACAAGGAGCATTTTTTTTGTCTGCATTATGCCATGTCCAGGAAAACTTGGTTATTGTTGTTGTGTCGAAGAATGGCAATTAGGAAGTTGTGACAAACCATACAGATTTTAAGAAGTGACACTACAAACTGGCTGTATTTTGCTCTATCCAGATATCACCTGAAAGCTTGGGTAATTAGACAGAAACATCTAATGATACATAAACTTACATTTGCATATTGAAGTGGTTGTTACAGAGTGATATGCTGGCACTAAATCCATTGGTCTATGGTGTAAGCTCTACTATCAATTGAAAGATATTGCCTTGATGAAATGTGAATTTTGAGCTGTGAGGTTTTAATGGATATTATTTATTCACATATTTATTAGAACATTTCATGTAAATAGATTGTGATTTTACTAATTTGTGTTTTATTATTATTTATGACAAATGTGTGTATTTTATTGTTACTCCTTTGGCTTTTTATAGACAAATAAAGATTATTCCTACTACGAAATGTAATCAGTGATGTCATGTGCGAGGTCACCTGAACTGTGTGGCAGATCTGTGAGTTATACTTTGTGCAGAAAATCATAACTGGGCATTTCAGTGTTTTTAGGTTTTGCATGGTAACTATATTTTATTTTTTTCCGTGGAATTTTTAGAGTTTCATAAATAGATATTACATTGATATGAGCATAGGCAACTATGAGTGACCAGCAGCTGTTCATCCCTAAATAAATAAAAATAATGTATAAAAAAATTATTGAAATAGAGCCAATGGCAGCTACAAGGCTCACATGTAGAACATTTATAGGATTTGAGTAAAACTGTACAAATCTGAAAATAGAATTTAAATATTTCATGCCATATTTAACATATGAGAGATTAAATATTTTGTATTTTTTTCGACAGAGTAAATTAAGTCTGATTACTCTTTTGCATACGAGAAATCCAAACAATTTACAATGGCACACACTGCTGCACTCCAGGGGCAGACCTGAAGTAAAGTATTGGTGCACTCTCTAAACACCAACCAGCTGCCATAGTTGCTACTGTCCCAAGTGCAGACAGAGTAAAAGAAATTCAGAGTGGGGAATATACACTAGCTCTCAGTTCAATATTGTCCAATAAATTTAAAAAGCTCTATAGGTTTTCACATCACTCATTTATCAAGTTGTTTTTAAATTTATTTTATAATAGCCTTACAACCATTTCGTTCAAGGAACTTCTTCACGACTGGTAATCATGCCTTAAACTCTAAAATTTAGAGTATGCTATACCAAGAAATCCATTCATATGGGAGGTCACATTTAATAACTAGAGCTCAGGTGAAAGGTTTTACAAGGTTTACAAGTTCATATTGAATTATATTCTGGAGCAGCACAAAAAGTAGATAATTCCAAATAATTATCCTGTTGTAGTTGGACTCTCGCTCTTAGGCAAGACTGCTGGATAGGGATGACAGCACTTTAGTTTGTAGGCAACTAAGCCATTCCCTCAACAAGTTGCAACTGTTGGCCCAATTCTGCCGGCTCACAGGCATTACCTCACCAAAACTCAGAAAGCACTGAGATTTCTGGCAGCCTTACACTTGGACTCTAAATAAGACCGCTCAGGGAAGTTGTGGTGGAGCAGATGTTAAACTTTTGTCCTGTTAGCAACAGGTCTCAGTCACACACAGGCAATGAAGGAGATGCAGGAGATTTTTCAATATATTTATTGAAGAGACTGCAATCTACGATAAAATGCAAGAGCTGCAATGGTTAAGATAATAAACAGTAAAAGAAGCAGGATTTTGAAGATGAGAGTTGAGAATATAAAACCCCCCACCATCTTACTGTAACCATGAGATATAAAATTCCTAGCAAAGAGAACCTTATCTCTACCCTAATGAGAGCAGGGTATGATAAACTTAATCTGCCAGTACCATATCCATGAGAAGCGTCCCATAACCCTTGTTACCTTGGAATGAGGTCTCTAGGTCAGACTCCGTAGTGACGCAAATGGTTGAGTTCTGCAGCAAGGAGATGTGCAGTGTAGATGGCATCTGAAAGGAACCCCTCTAATGACCTTGTCCATGTTAGATGTATTTATACAGATCATGTAGGTTCCCTGACGCAGGTTTGTTCCTAAACAACTGATAAGGAGGCAGACTTGTGGCAGCAGTAATATAAATAATCCTCAACAAGTGTAAATTATGTTCCTATCACATGTAAGTGAGGAAGGGATATGATAACAATACCTAGGTACATCACTGATCATGAGACTGATAATGGCGCCGTCTCAGAGTGGCACTGATAATGAAAATCAAAACATCTTTATAAACTATAAGCAATGTCAGGCATCTTAGTTGAAATAATAAAATAAATGAAAGAAAACAGAGTAAGCTAAGTAGGTTAAAGGTCACTAGGATACAGGGGCACAGGCCTGCAAGCCAAAAGGCTTAATTAAACTTCTGAGTCCCAATAAGAACTAAAATGGATTAACCACAATCCTTTAGAGTATGATCCTCCGATGCCTATGATCTGTACTCAATTGCAAAAGCATGCAGTGCCGTGCAGCTGTATGTACAGCCCTCACTGCAACAGCTATGTGCCACTCCACCAAGGCACCGTAAGAGAAGCTGTAGAACTCTTCCTTAACAGCACTATGTGGAGCCAAATCAACATTGGACAGAGGTATCATGAAAGTGAAACAACAGGAACACCTGTTTCCCACAAGGCAAGGACGACTCCATTAACAAGAATTGCAACAAAAGCAGAAACAGCAATAGTTTCCAAAATAGCATGAACCAGATCAATGACAATAGGGCCCTGATATATACTTTTTTTGAGCCGCATTGCCGTTTATTGACGCAAAAGCAGCACAAACTTACAAAATACAATTGTTTGCGCCACTTTTGCATAAAAAAATGAAGTTAATGCAGCACATAAAAAGTATAAATCAAGGCCTAAGTGTCACTACAAAATGAAAAACTACAAAACTTGCCAGCAAGGCAGGGACAACAGCAGCAAGCACAGTTGTAATGACTGAGAAAAAACGTAATTACTGCACTCATGAACAGGGACCAGTTATACACAAATGTATACAAATCAGGCCCATGGGGCCTCATCATTAAGATAGAAATGATGCCCAATAGGTCTGAGAGGATCCATACTATACTGATACAACAGAGGTACAGGGGACCCAAGCAACAGATCTCTGCTATGTATCCTCACCTTTTATTGGGACTGTCACTTTGCAGTGGCATAGGATGATGTCACCAATAGGTGATGGTGCTGGGAAATGGAGTTCCGCAGCAGCTCAACAGGCATGGACTATTCACTGTGGCCTGGTGCAACCCTCAAAATACTAAACCTCTGTTTGACAAGTGGGACAATACAGTTTCAGAATCTATAATAACAAAAACTGCACAGTTTCACCCCTTGTTAACTGTGAAATATAAGAATATGACATCATCTGCCTTTTGGTTGCAATGTCAATGGACAGCACTATAAGCATGCTGTGTAAATATACCATTCATGCCAGTCACAAAACAGGAGTAAGCAATGATGTCATTTTGTGTATTGTTATGTCTTCTTCTCATGAATTAATGTGCTAATTAACTTTCTAGATGCAACTGTAAACATTTGGCATTTTATTCACAGCAGTTCAGCCCATGTCCAAAATCTAATAGGTTAGCAACTGGATCCAGTAGAAACCATTTGTAATTGGTCAGCTGGATTTTCCACCAGGGCGCGCTGCGATATGCAGAGCTGCTAAGACGATGCAACACGTGCTCCATAAGCTTACGACATCACCTGATGGTCACTTATCCATAGGACAAAGCACAGCAACTAAACTGTGTGCAAATGGCAAGTTCTAGAAACTGTGGTCCTCCCCATGTGCCATTTATTCGAAACTCTTCGGGATGGGGTTTATCCAAGAGCTCACGTTCTGTAGTACCAAATTGTTTGGGTCAGCTCGCTGATAGGAATACAGTTCCAGGTATACAGCACAAAATATTAAGGGAACTTATTTCATTTTTAAAAGTACTGCGCACTTAATCTGTTGAGCCAGACTCGGTAAGTAACTGGACACGTTTATTCATAGACGAAATACAGGAGCCACCTTGAACGCGTCCTGTTGTCTCTCTGCCAACCGCCGATCCATTGCAACCCCCACGCACGAGCCCAACGCGAGCCCCGTATTCCACATTCCAATTCCACTAAGCATAACATACCATCTCTTCCCCCTTTTTTTTTACATACAAAACAACAAAAACAAAACAAAAAATATTAGAAGAATAACAAAGTACCAATTTCTTATTTATACACTACCTAACCATACTTAATAAACTGTAAGGAAGTAAGACAACAAGGAAGCAACAGAAAGGGACATAGAAGTAAACGTAACAGAAACAATAACAAAATATATTCTATATTTTTTATAACTCTACCATAAAAATTTTGAGAGACTCCACCTAAAAAATCGAGAGTCCCTAACCATGACATCTCACACATCTGATCTTAGTTTCCTTGGTAAAAAAAAATCCCGGGTAGACCTACGTAGACACCTTTCCCCAGAGTCCGTGGCTGTCCTTTGGGTACTGGACTTAAACGAATCATTGACCTGCACAGTAGGACCTCTACTACAACCACTTTTACATTCTTCACTACTATCACACTCACATTCAGCACCTAGAGAAGAATCTTTGGATAACTTTACAACCTTCGACAAATTCCACCACCGACCTCCGTCAACCATTACTGCATTGCCACAAAATGTTCTCACCCTAACACGTTTACTGAAACAAGCATTACCTTTTTTTACAAACATACTTTTTTTTATTCGCACTAAATCCCCGGGGCTAATCATACGCAGTTTGGTGGCTTTGATAAAATCGTATCTCTTCTTCATACGTTCCTGTCCTAAATCCACATTCCTTACACTCATTCCCTTGTTTTTCAATGAACTTGCTAACCAGGATGGGAACAAAATGGAAGTTGGTTTGCGACCTCTTAACGCTTCAAAAGGAGACACCTTAGTCAAGGAATGAGATGTAGGACGATAAACCCATAACATGGTGTTAACTGCCTCTTGGATGTCATAATTATTGTGTCTAGCCCATTTTATGCAATCCCCAACTACTCTATTCATTCTCTCAACCAAACCATTGCTTTGAGGATGACATAGAGAACTTTTCAAGTGCCTAATGTCAGATTGTTGTAAAAAACCTTCCATTTCAGAATTAACAAATTGTACTCCATTGTCAGAAATAATGACTTCCGGGAAACCTTCGCTCATAAAAACATCTTTAAGGAAATTAACTGCATTGGTTGCAGATGGTGTGGCGGAAAAACAAACCTCTGGCCATCTACTGTGAAAGTCCATGAGAACAAAGGCATAGCGCAAATTGGGAGGGAGAAAATTAAATGGCCCAACCATGTCAATGCCTAGCTTCGACCAAAGTCTTTCTGGAATCTCAATAGGGTGCAATGGCGGCATACATACTTTCAGCCCCTTCTCAGCAGTATTACAAATCACACATCCTTTGACCACAACATCTACATCTTTATCCATAGATGGCCACCAATAATTCTCTCTTAATCTCCTTTTGGTCATTGTTGCCCCAAAATGACCCTCATGTGCTGAAGTTATCAAACCAGAACGTATACCGTACAGGGGAATACACCTCTCACCTCTCAAGAGTATCTGATCTTCTATAGAAATCTCGTCTACAACTTTACAAAATGATTGTAAAGGCAAGGAAATATTCTTTTCTTTTGGCCAACCATTGATTACAAATTCTTTAACTTGGGCTAAAACCGGATCATCACGGTCCATTACTTAACAATCAGTTTTACTGAAAGCCTTGCACACTGGAAGATCCACACTGGCAACAAAACAATCTTCCCTATCATCTTCAGCATCAAACTCGTCCAACTCCTCAATGGGTAATCTAGAAAGGAAATCAGCTCTTACATTAAGTTTACCAGGTAAAAACTTAACCTCTATGTCGTATTGCAACAGTTTTGTGGTAAGGCGAGCAATTTGTGGGGTAATGTAATTGGTTTTGTCACCCCTCAGAATATATAGTAGTGGTTTTGATCAGTCACAATCACAAACCTTCTACCCCAAACATAACTTCTGAACTTTTCACTTGCCCAGACACATGCCAATAGCTCCTTTTCTATTACGGAGTAATTCAACTCTGCTTCTCTCAACACTCTAGAGGCATAGCTAATAGTGGCTTCTCCTTGTGTAGTTTCTTGGACTAACACAGCACCTAACCCATACTTGCTGGCATCCACCATGATCTTACACGTTAAAAGGGGATCATATGAACGTAATGCTTTGGTATTGGTCATTTCGGATTTCACTAATTCAAAGGTGTCTTGACAATCCTTGTCCCAAATGAATGCAACACTTTTTTTCAACATACTGGACAAACACTTCATCTTGGAGGCTAGTCAGGAATAAACCTGGAGTAAAACTCACACAATCCCACAAAAGAGCGCAGCTTGTCCTTATTTTTTGGAGGGGGACAATCCCGAACAGCATCGACTAATCCCGTCTTGGTTTGACACCCTCTGACGAAATAACATGTCCCAAAAACTCAATCTCCCTCTTCCAAAATTCACACTTTTCACCTTTCACAACCACGCCATTATCCTAAAAAATCTGTAAAACCATCTTAAGCACCATGTCATGTTCTGCTAACTGTTTAGCAAAAATGAGTACATCGTCCTGGAACACCAGGACCCCCTCAATATCGCTCAATAGTTGTGACATGATACGCTGGAAAACTGAAGGTGCTGAGGCAACACCGAAAGGCATCCTGTGAAATTGAAAGCTACCAAGAGGCGTGCTAAAAGCAGTATAATGTCTAGAGTCTTCTTCAAGGACCACCTGGTGGTAAGCTGAAGCTAAGTCAATCTTAGAAAACCACTCAGCACCATTGAGCTTCTCCAACAATTCATTAATTCTGGGCAGCTGAAAAGAGTCAATCCAGATCTCCTTGTTCAAACTCCTTAAGACAACACATAAGTGCATTTCGCCACTGCGTTTGAGAGCGATCACAATGGGAGACAACCACAGGCTAGACTCCACCGGTTCAATAACCCCAGACGCTTGTAATTTTTCCAACTCTAGTTTAAGGTCCTCCCTCAGGCTGAAGGGAATTGCTCTCAATTTGTGTTTAATGGGAATGGCGCCCTGTTTGATTTTGATTCTATGTTTGAAGCCCTTGATACATCCCAATTTTTTCTCAAACACACTGGGGAAAACCCAATGCAGGGTCTGGAGATTTAAGCCACCTCGATCTTTAACTACCATTACCTGCTCGCTCGTACCTGGCCTAAGCACCATACCGAAGAGGCTCTGGTGGAACCAACCCAAAATGTTAAGCCCCTTGACTGCTACATACACTTTTACTCGGATCTTGCGCCCCTGGAATTCCAAAATATCTTCGATGAAACCCTCAAGTTCTATCCTCCTGCCTTCATAGGAAACTGGAGCTCTGACAGGTGGAACTAATTTCCTAAAAACCCATGCCTTCTTAAACAATCTGACGTCACCATGGTGATGCGTGCACCAGAATCCACAAGCAGATGTAGAGTTTTACCCCCTACAGCAATATCTGCATAGGGATCTACACATTCCTCAGGATTCCCTGAAATAGCTTGTTCATCCTTGACCACAACAATCATGTCACGGAACTCATTCTCCAAATAGTGGTCTGATACCTCTCTGGCTTCACAGACACTGTTAACTTTGACATTCTTACTCACAGCACTTTGACACACTTTAGCAAAGTGGCCCATACGACCACATTTGTGACACACAACACTCTTTGCCGGACAACCCTTAGAGTCCTTTGCATGTGGAAAATTTCCAGATCTAAAACAAATATTGTTTCATTTTAAAAATGTACTGTTCATAGTCTTGTGTTCTTTACATGTGGAAATGACGCTGACACTGACTTTCTCTTCTTCCTTGCGTTGAACCGATAATTCCTTAAGAGATGATTGAGCCAGTTCAATGCTCTTAGCCAGTTTGATTACTTCTTCCAGTGACGTGTCCCCTATCGTAAGTAGCCTTTGCTGAATGTGTCTGTCAACGCAATGCCCTATAAGTTGGACCCTGATGAGTTGATCCCGGAATGCACCAAACTGGCATTGTGCACACAATTTCCGAAGCGCTCTGACAAACTCATCAATAGACTCACTCTGCAACTGGGACCTCTTGAAAAATTTGTGGTGTAATACGACGAGGATCGGCTGTTTGTCAAATCTCAGAACAAGTTTTTTTACTGTTTCCTGGTATTCATCCAACTCTTTGCCTTCTACAACTTCGACATCCGGGAGATGTTTTAAAGTTTCTCGACCTTCAAAGCCTAGGGAGTGCAACAGTAGAAACTTTTTCCTCTCAGGTCTGTAACGTGAGGCCCCAATAGCCCCTAAATAAGTCTCAAATGCATCAAACCATTGAGACCATAACACAGGAGGTTCTCCTGGTGACATTTAAAAAGGAGGAGCAGTCACAGATTGCATAGTGCAATACACGTTAATTCTTTATTGTTAATACACTATGAATTATCTAATATGAATTAAAATCAGTCAAACCACAGTGAAACTGCACTCCAAATTTGTAAATTCAAATTAGTTGTATGGATGCGGCTAAACGGCTATGCGTTTTGAGTATGCCGCCTTAATTATAGTCACCAAAATCAAGCGTATGAATAAATGCAGATACTAAGTAAACAGAACAACAGGCACAGTAAGGTTTTCATACGTTGCCTAGCAACAGCTCCACAGAATGAGGCTCTTCCATACGAGCTCTCCTGTTGCTAGGTTACTCCATAAACAGTAGTCAGCGTGAGAGATGTTCAGTGAGGACGTGTGCGTACATTCTGCTCGCGCACGCTGTGCTCGCGCAAGCAGAGAATGTGGCAGCACACGCAAGATAAAATCCGACAAAAAGTCAAGAAATACGACTTCAGATGAAGTCGTAAGAAGAATCTCATTACCTCCCAAAGCGAGGTACTGTCTTTAATGACGTCCGTTCCGCGTTGGACCAGGAAGAAGAAAGACGTGCAGAAGACTTGAACTTGAATGCGCAGGTCCTGAGGTGGCTCCAACCGCTCGTCGCCAAAATTATGTTGCTGTTTGGAAGTACAGCCAGACTCGTTAAGTAACTGGACACGTTTATTCATAGATGAAATACAGGAGCCATCTTGAACGCGTCCTGTTGGCTCTCCGCCAACCGACGATCCATCGCAACCCCCACGCACGAGCCCAACTTGAGGCCTGCATTCCACATTCCAATACCACTAAACATAACACTGTGGTCCTCCCCATCCGCCATTTATTCAAAACTCTTCGGGATGGGGTTTATCCAAGAGCTCACGTTCTGTAATACCAAACTGTTTGGGTCAGCTCACTGATGGGAATACAGTTTCAGGTATACAGCACAAAATATTAAGGGAACTTATTAAATTTTTTAAAGTACTGTGGCCCATATTTATACTTTTTGGCGCACAACTGCGCCAACGCAGTTGTGCGTCAAAAAATTTAACGCCGGCTAACGCCATTCCAAAGCGCCATGCAGGCGCCTTGTTTATGGAATGACGTTAGCCGGCGGAGCTGCCTGGTGTGCGTCAAAAAAAATTACTTACACCAGGCAGCGCCGGCGTAGGCGTCAAAAAAAGGCGCAAGTCAGGCTGAGGCAAAATATTCGCCTCAACCCCATTAGCGCCATTTTTCTTGACTCCCAACCCCCATTGAAATGACTCCTGTCTTAGCAAAGACAGGAGTCATGCCCCCTTGCCCAATGGCCATGCCCAGGGGACTTATGTCCCCTGGGCATGGTCATTAGGCATAGTGGCATGTAGGGGGGCACAAATCAGGCCCCCCTATGCCACAAAAAAAAAAAATAATAATACTTACCTGAATTTACCTTAAGTTTCCTGGGATGGGTCCCTCCACCCTTGGGCATCCTCCTGGGGTGGGCAAGGGTGGCAGGGGGTGTCCCTGGGGGCATGGGAGGGCACCTCTGGGCTCCTTCCGAGCCCACAGGTCCCTTAACGCCTGCCCTGACCAGGCGTTCAAAAATGACGCAAAAGCGGCTGAACGTCATTTTTTTGGACCCGCCCACTCCCGGGAGTGTAAATACGGCGCACATGCCTCGGAGTCATTTTTAGAAGGGAACGCCTACCTTGCATATCATTAACGCAAGGAAGGTGTCCACGCTAAAAAATGACGCAAACTTCAAGATCTTTGGCGCTAGACGGGTCTAACGCCAAAGTATAAATATGGAGTTAGTTTTGCGTCGGATTTGCGTAAAAAAAAACCGATGCAAATCCGGCGCAAACAGAGTATAAATATGCCCCTGTGTACTTAATCTGTTGATTTAATCAAAGTCCTGCACCATTGCGTCCCAAAGGGCTTAAAATCATTGGCAAGGTCAAATCATCTTTTTAACCTACTCCAAAAAATTGCATTAATCCCGACATGTAAAAAATAATAGTAAAGGGAGAAAAGCATTTGAAAATCTCTGAAAGACGAGATGCGAATTAAAGTCAGGCTTCCTAAACTCCAGTATGGTGGAGTTAAAGTGTTCATCAAAATAATACAGAGCGTGCCATTTTTAAATCACAAATCCAGTCACAAAGACGGCAAACGTATCTGCACGCCAGACCTACCTACCAATTTTCAATTAAATGAAAAAAAGAAAACGGAGTTAGAAGGAGGCTCATTTGATATATTGACTTGCATTCACAAATCACCAATTCCAATTAAAGAGGAGACAGAATTTCCAGTTAGAATAAATTATTCACCATTCCTTTAGGATATGATTGCTAAAATAGATGTAATATCTTCATACTCTGAAGGAGTAATAAGTAGACGATTTAATGTAAGTTAATGATATTTAATTAGAAAAGTACGATAATAAATCCAAACTTATAAAAGTTCGGTATGTCTCTGAAGAACTGCGTGTACTCTTTTAAAAACTGCTTTCAGTTTAGCTTACTTTTGATTTTTAAAGCTATATGTTTCATTCTCATGTGTATTGTAGGGGCACCTGTGGCTCGGAAACCATGAGGCAGATTATAACCATGTTAACTGTTATTACCATGAATCATCCTAAACCTTACTGACTACTATGAACGCTAAAACATCCTTTTAAATTTACAACTATTCTTTAGCCAATTTGCCTAACAGGTTCATATGCCCATCACTCTTTATAACAACTCACACCTTCCATTTTCTAATCCACTTCCATTATTCACTCCCACCTGAAAACACGGCTAAACAGCATGAGAACTCTCAAGAGCACAAACTTAATACATTTACCCCAATTAATCCACAAGGGAAAAAAGGAAGCACATATTACTAATCTCCCATTTGACTCTAATTTTGGAGTCTGGAGTAGTGTGCTAATCGCCGCAAAGCACTTCAGCGCCTCCTCATCGGTAGAAAGCGCTATACGAATACAATTTACAATTACAGGTTATTTCAAGGGCTGCTCTGCTGCTTAACATCTCTTTATGCAGCTGATTAATGTGCATCTAAGACACGTTAGGGCTGAAAATTCCAGCTCTGGAAACATTTTGAATACCAGCTATAGACTTGGTAATGACATCAAAAGAGTTTGACCATCTGCAGGCAAGTCAGACCGGCTAAGAGTTTGTTTGGAAATGGCCAAAGACACAGTTTTGAAACAAGCATTGACAAAGTCAATAAAACTGGCTTACTTTAGGTGTGCTTTGTTTGCTGTAAGTACTTCAGTGACAGGTGTTAGACTGGGCATCCTTGGCATGGTCTCCCCTAACTTTTTGCCTCTGCTTCCCAGGTTGTTGATGTATGCTGGACTCTGTTTTTGTTGTTTTTGTTACTCTGGGCACTTTACCACTGCTACCCAGTGCTCCTATGTAAAATATATGTGTAATTGGATTTCCATGATTGGCATATTTGATTTACTGGTAAGTCTCCGGTGCAGTGCACAAGAGGTGCCTACGGCCTGTAAATCAAATGCTACTAGTGGGCCTGCAGCACTGGTTGTGCCACCCACATTAGTAGCACTGTAACATGGCTCAGACCAGCCACTACACTGTCTGTGTGTGCAGTTTTTAACTGCCAATTCGACTTGGGAAGTGTACCCACTTGCCAGGCCTAAACCATCCCTTTTCTTACATGTAAGACACCCCTAAGGTAGGCCTTAGGTTGCCCCAAGG
The DNA here is from genome assembly GCF_031143425.1 of Pleurodeles waltl. Classification (NCBI taxonomy): domain Eukaryota; kingdom Metazoa; phylum Chordata; class Amphibia; order Caudata; family Salamandridae; genus Pleurodeles; species Pleurodeles waltl. Next base: position 268,683,928 of record NC_090442.1, read on the forward strand.
GCAGGGTGCAGTGTATGTTAAAGGTGGGGCATGTACTTATGTGCCTTATATGTCCTGACAATGAAATACTGCCAAATTCGTTTTTCACTGTTGCAAGGCCGATCTTTCTCATAGATTAACATGGGGACTACCTTTAAATACGTTTAAAGTGTAGGTTCCCTTTGGGAGCAGATGGACATGTGGAGTTTGGGGTCTCTGAACTCACAATTTAAAAATACATCTTTTAGTAAAGTTGGCTTTGAGAGTGTGTGTTTGAAAATCCCACTTTTAGAAAGGAGGCATTTTCTTGCTTAAACCATTCTGTGACTCTGCCTGTTTGCGTATTCCCTGTCTGGGTTAGTTTGACAGTTGGGCTGTTTGCACCTCTCTCTAGACAATGACACAAAGGGAGCTGGGGTGTAGCCTGCATATCCTGATGAGCCATCTGTGCTAGGAGGGAGAGGAGGAGTGGTCACTTACACCTGGAAGAGCTGTGCCTGCTATCACTCAATGCAGTCTCCAACCCCCTGGTGTGTGTCTGGGGCCTGGCCTGGGCAAGGTAGTATCTCACAAACAAGAGAGACTTTCCTTTGAAGTAGGCCTACTTCAAAGGCCAACATGGGTATAAGAAGAGCACCCCAACCCCTGAAAAATTAGATCACTTTTGGACATCAAGAGGAACCTCTGCCAAGGAGAAGAGCTGAAGAGCTGAGGAGAAGTGCTGCCCTGCATGTGATTGTGCTTTGTGGAGCTATCCTGCAGTTGCTGCTTCTGCCTATGAAAGGGTACAAAGACTGGACTTTGTTGTGCATCCCTGCTTGTGAAGAAATCTCCAAGGGTTTGACCTGAGCTTGCCTCCTGTTGTTGAAGTCTCAGGGCCATCAAAGGCTTCCCCTGCCAGCACCTGGACTCTCTACTGAGACTCCTGCCCTGCCAAGTGGTGCCCTTTTCAGTTCCTGGGCCTTTGAAAGGTGAAGCTGGCAGCCAAAGACTGAAAATCCCCGCACAGACTGCTGTGCGGGGAAATTTTCGACGCACCTTCCGAGACGCAGCTTAGAAATGATGTTTCACCAGCTTTGCGGCTCATATCTACGCTCCACCTGCATCGCGGCTGGAAGATCGACTCACGTGGCTGGAGAAACGACATGCAACACCCGCTGATGGAGGCTGTTAACGTTGCAACCCCACATAGCGCAGTTTTCTGATACTGTGCAACCGGATTTTCAACGCAGACCTTGCTGGGTGCGGAAAACCAACGCAAAGCCTGCCCGGACCGGAGGTGCCTGTTCGGATCAACGCACGCAGGAAAAACTACGCACACCGACCAGAGGAGGAGCGACACGCGGTCTTGCTTGCGAGTGAGAAATCGACGCATCGCTGGCCTTTTCCGATGCACACTCGGCCGTGCAGTGTTATTTTGACACAACACAGGTACTTTTTCACGCTAAAAGTGTTAGCACTGTTTTCTAAGGATTTAAGACTCGTTTTGCTTTTTAATTCATAACTTGACTTGTGTATGGTGGATTTTTGTCATTTTGGTCTTGTTTTGTTTAGATAAATATTAACTATTTTTCTAAATCTGTGTTGTGTCATTTTGTAGTGTTTTCACTGAGTTACTGTGTGTGTTGGTACAAATACTTTACACCTAGACTCTGAAGTTAAGTCTGCCTGCTTGTGCCAAGCTACCAAGGGGGTGAGCAGGGGTTAACTGAGGGTGATTCTCCTTTACCCTGACTAGAGTGAGGGTCCTTGCTTGGACAGGGGTAACTTGACTGCCAACCAAAGACCCCATTTCTAACAACAGGACTTAGAATTACATAGCATATAGGAAAAATACATGTATTACTCTACTAATTTACCTAGTAGCATTTAGCAGTGGCTCCATACTGTACACTAATCTGTAGCTCTTGTAAGAAACCTGAGTGGCCCCAAATGCATCACTGAATCTAGTAACAGGCATCGACTGTGACCAACAATTTGTGCATCAATGGGTCTAGTGGCCATTCTCACTGCATCCACCAGTGGGTCTAGAAACTGGAATCAGCACAGTGCATGCAGATCTTCCATACCTATACGCAAATATGCACCCAAACTCACTGATACAGACACTCACATCCACAAACAGATAAGGTAGGCCTGTGTGGGTGCTTGTGCAGGCCATGGCAAAAAAGTAGGCCGGTCTGTAAATCTACATGCAGCAAGGAGGCAGCTGCATTAGCAGGGTTTCTGATTATAGACTACTTGCATGTAGATTTTATCCCATATGGTTTCTTTACAGGTGAACTAAATCTAGAACGGTTCTGGGACACTGGTTGATTAAGAATGTCAATAACCTGTGTCACATTAGGAGGACCAATATCCTTCAGAAGTGTAATGCGGCAAGAGGCCACAGGAGAGCCTGATTTCATATTTTTTTAGAAACATAACCTACTGTAAAGAGATAATGGGGAAAATAATAAAACTTAAGAGAAAAAAACTGCAATTGGAGCAGGGGAGAGGAAGCGGTAATTTCCTAATAACGAAACTGTAGGAAATAGGGGTTTTAATTGAGGGGTGAATAGAAACCTCAAGTAATAACTGCAGCCCATGTGAGGGTGAACCACAAAGGTCATTAAATAAGTCTGAGGTAATCCCCTGCTAGCTATTGCACCTAGTAGCCATTCTTAACTGAGAAGCAATGTGTAAAATATTTATGCAGTAACAAAACAGTAACAATTAATTTGAATAAATAAAATGGCATAAAAACTACAAAAGTCCAATAATGAAAACTGTAGTTATGAATTTTTAAAGTTTAAATATGAAAATTGCCACAAAAAGCAATATACACCAGCCTCGGTCATCTGGTTGCTCTTGACTGCTATCTAGGTGCAAGTTAAGACTGACCATAACGGAATGCAGGTCACACACCGAAACCAGATTTGTTCTGGTCAGAAGATATAACTACAGGCATGAAGGCATAGTTACTAATGTTTCATGCAACACAGGGCAGCAAGCAAAGTTGCTAGAGAAGAGAAGAAGCAATGCGCTGTGCGTTACATGTCTTTACAAAATGACACAATGCCGTGCAAATGTTCCTCTTGCAAGGCTTTGTAAATCTTGTGCAATGCAAGGACAGCGCAAATGCTTGGTAAATGCGGCCGCCAAAAGACTTTCGCGCAGCAAACATCCGTCTGCCAAATTATTACCACAGCCGGATTTCCACCACAAGAAAGGTGGAAATCCAGCTGTGGCTATACTGGCGGATGGGGTTAAGGTGGCGCTGCTACTGCTAGCAGCGTCACACCAGTAGACCGCCGCCAGCCATCTTGTGACAAATAATATGGACTGCCGGTGTTCTGCTGGCGGGCGCCGCTATCGCGAGCAGCGCCCCATCCTGTCCCCTGCTGGAAGACCCCCTGGATGCAGGTAAGTTGGGTTTCCGACAGGGGAAGGGGGTGTTGTGTGTGTGTGGGTGTGTGTGTGCATGAATGTGTGAGTGTGTGCGTGTATGCAAATGTGTGTGTAGTGTTGTTTGCATGTGTGTGTGCATGTGTGAGAATGCGTGTATGAATGGAAATGTGAATGCGTGTCCTCGTGTCAGTGTGGATGTGGTACGGATGTGTGTGAGAATGGATGGATGCATGCGTATATGCCTGTGTGAGTGAGTGTGGTATGCATGTCTGCGAGTGTGCATGCGTGAATGGGGAGGGTGGAGGATAGGAAGGGGGTGTGGATGGAGGTGTGTGGGGGGCATTTGGGGAGTGTTGGGGGCCTCCTACCAGTGACAGGGTAGGAATTCCCTGTTACTGGTAGGGTCTACTGCCATGGTTTTCGTGGCGTTACGAACACCATGAAAACCATGGTGGTAGGCAGGGTCAAAATGCCGCCAGCGGTACATTAGCGGCCGCCGGGCTGGAGATTATTATCTCTGGCCCGGCGGCTGCTACAACCACGGCGGTCAGTGTGGTATATTGGCAGGTTGGCTTTAGCCAACCGGCCAATGTCATAATGTGGCGGCATGTTCCGCCAGCCTGTTGGCGGTACTACCGCCACATTATCACCGACCGCCGAGGTCATAATGACCCCCTTAGTCACTTTTTTGGAGCTTGGATTCTTCCACCAGAGGAAGGCTACAGGCTGTAACTGAAGAGGGTTCCACAAGGCCGGATACCTTCTCTAACAGTACATGTTGAATTAGGTTTGCTGTTCTCACCATCTTTGGATCGGCTTCGCAAGTTGAGCCCGGTTCTTGAACCCGATGATTTTCTAACTCTCAGGTTTCAGGAAATGAAAGGAGTCCCCTTTAACACCAGCCAAGGATCCAGGACCTTGAGGGCAGCATTTGGGGTGTAAAGCTCATTCCAGCAGATGTCAGCAGCAGGGTCCATGGCAGGTCCAGTTAGAACTGGTCAGTTGCAGATAAATCAATCAATCAGGATGTATAAAGCGTGCCTAATCACCCAATGGGGTATCCATGTGCTTGCAGGTCCCAGAGGCTTATTTGAAAAGCCAGAACTTGGGAGCCATTTGGAATTCTGGAAGTGAGGTGATGGTCCAGAGGTGCGTGGGGAGGCTGTTTCAGGTTTTTGCTTCTATGTGAGGGAAGGAGCGTACTCCACTTCTGCTTCAGTAAATGTGGGGAGTATGGGCAAGTGAAAGGGAGGCAGAGCACAGTCTTCTCATTGGTTGGTGGAAGCTCAGGTGGTGGTTAATGTACGTGGGTGCCTGGTTGTGTAGAGCCATGTGTGCGTGGATCAGCAGCTTGAATTGACATCTTTTCTGTAGGGATAGCCAGTGGAGTTGCCTGAGGTGGAGTGTGATGTGGGTTCGTCAGGGAAGGCCGAGGATGAGTCTGGCTGCAGCGTTCTGTATGGTCTGAAGTATCTGTAGGAGGTGTGTGGCAATTCTTACGTAGAGGGTGTTGCCATAGTCCAGTCGGCTGGTGAAGATGGCCTGTGCCACAGTGTGTCTTGTGTGTAGGGGTAGTCACTTGAAGATCTTATGTAGCATGCATGAAATGAGGAAGCAGGAGGATGAAATGGCATTGATCTGTGATTTTAGGATAAGCTTGTTTTCAATGATGATACCGAGGTTTCTCGCATGGTCAGAGGGAGTAGGTGAAGGTCCTAGGTCTGATGGCCCCAGGAGGTGTTCCATGTGTTGCTGCTATTGCCAAAGATCAGTATTTCCTTCTTATCTGTGCTCAGCTGCAGGCAGTTCTTCATACAGTCAGCGATGCTTGCCATATATCTGTGGAAGTTGGTGCTGGTGGTTGGGGGGGCCGTCGGTGAGTGAGATGATGAGTTGTGAATTGTCTGCATAGGAAATTATGTTGAGACTGTCAGATTTGACGATGTTGGCCAGCAGGGTCATATATGCGTTGAAGAGCATGGGACTGAGGGATGAGCCCTGGGGGACATCGCAGGTGATCTCTTTGGGTTCAGAAGTGAAATGTGGGAGGTGGATGCTCTGGGTTCTTCCGGTGAGAAAGGAGGTGATCTATCTTAGTAAGTCCCCTTGGATGCTGATGTGGTGGAGTCTTTCCATCAGAATATGGTGGGATACGGTGTTGAAGACTGCCGAGAAGTTGAAGAGGATCAAAGCTGCTGTTTCTCCTCAGTCGAGGAGGGTTCGGATGTCATCAGTGGCTGCAATCATGGCAGTTTCGGTGCTGTGATTGCTGAAGAAGCCGGATTGGAAGGCGTTGATTAGCTGGCTCTGCTCCATGTATGTCATGTCTCTGTGAATGGGAGCAGGGAGATTGGCTGGTAGTTATTGGGTTTTCTGGGGTCAGTGGAGGGTTTTTTGAGTAGTGACCTGACTTCGGGGTGTTTCCAGGTGTCAGGAAATGTTGCAGTGGTGACAGAGGTGTTCAGCAGGGTGGTGAGTTCCTGGCTGATCCGTTGGTTTCCAAGATTGAATATGTGGTGCAGGCATGGGTCTGTGGGAGCTCCAGAGTGGATGGATTTCATTGTGGAGGTGATGTCCTGGGTGGAGAGGATGTTCCAGGTGGTCAGTGTGTGGTTCATGTCAGTTACCATGGTGGCATATCTGTCGATGAGGTTAATAGGTGTGGGTTGGGGTTCGAAGTATCTGTATATGGTTGCTCTCTTGTGGAAAAAGTGGTCAAGGTTATCGCACAGCTCCTGTGAGGGTGTGATGTTGTTTTTGCTAGCAATCAGGTTGGAGAATTCCTTATCCATGTTGAAAAGTTCCTTGATGTTGTTGTCGGTGGTTTTGATGCATGCATCAAGGGCTGTCTTCTTTGTTGTCCTTGGCAGAGGGTGGTAGAGGTTGAGGTAGGTCTTGACGGCTGTTCTGTCGCAGGCATCCTTGCTGGCGCTCCATCTCCTCTCCAGATGTTTGCTGTCTCATTTCGCTGTTCTGAGTGGGTATCCCAACTGGCTTTTCATGAGGATTTTCTTTGGCTGTTGCTCTTGATGAGGATGATGCTGTCAGAAAAGGCCTCTTACAGACTTCTTTTGTCCCTGTAACTTGAACAGGAGGTCAGCCTTATGATCCTTGGAGTCTGCTTTGTTGTCCTAGGTACACAAGGAAAAGCAGATCCAGTCTTGTAGGGTCCTCTCATGTTACAGACAGCAGGTTCATTCCACTTCTATCTATCTAAAACTAAGATGGCAGAACCTTTCTTCCCTTGTGCAGAACTACTGTGCCCACCCCAGAGGTGTGGCTATGAAAATGAAAAACTTCTCCTCTATGGTTCTTCTAAACCTGTTCTGGGGACAGCTGCTCTCCCACTGTCTCAGGTGACAGCTAACATTAGCCTTTGGCAGGTCTTGGGCACAGCCCTGATGCTCATCTTTACAGAGGAACAGACACACCTCTCCAGTACTAAGGCCTTTGTCCTCCTATAAGAATAGTTATCATACCTCATCAAAGGGGCTATTCAGCTGCCAGGTGACAGTTGGAACACATGCAAATAGCCCTCCATATGCATTAGACAGGAAAAAGAAAACTTTCTAAAAGGAACTTTTCCAAAATAATTCTTAAAAATCAGACTTCACTGGTGAACTGGGCTTTTAATAAATATTTGAAAAGTCCACAAATTAATTTTGTATCTCTTTCCAAATCAGAGAAATTGTTAAATTTAATATTGCATCCCAAAGCTTTTCTATGGAACAGCTACCCTCACTTTGGGGGCTTTGTAAGGACATGTATAACATCAAACTTGTACATTACTTACTGTTAAATATAGTACACCCTGCCTTATGGGCAATCAGGCCTACATAGGGGTGACGTATTAATATTTAAAGAGAAGGTTTTGACCTGTCAAAAGTGGTTGATTTGATAGGTCACATTTACAGCAGAAATACTGCACAGTCAGGCTATTGAGATAGTCACTGTAATAGGTGAGACAGTGGGTGCTGCAGTCCACTAGTGACATTTAATTTACTGGCCCTGGGTACACCTTGTACCATATACTAGAACCTTACAGATAAGGTAAATATATCAGTAAGGGGTATGCCAATGTAATCATGTTGAAAGAGAGAGTACAGGCACTTTACCACTGGTTATCTGGGTTTAAGCACACAGAGTTCCACAACTAGCAAAAAGAGTTAAGGCAAAAATCTGAGGGCTCAGAGACCCTTACATTGCCCTTCACAGATGCTATTATTGACTCACCCGCAACAAAATAATAACATATATCGAAGGCTCTTAGGTCAGTGGACTTCAACCGTTGGTCTATAAAATTGTCATTCACATTTAGCTATAGCCTGCCACAGAATACAGCATAGAGGCAACTAGTCAGCCCACATTACCCATTAGGGGGCATATTTATACTCTGTTTGCACCGAATTAGTGTTTTTTATTTTTTACTCTAATTCGATGCAAAACTAACTCCATATTTATACTTTGGTGCTAGAGCCGTCTAGTGCCAAATTTATGGAGTTAAAGTCATTTTTTGTAAGTGGAAACCTATCTCGCATTAATGAGATGCAAAGTAGGCGTTCCCATGCAAAAAATGACTCTATGGCCATAACGCCATATTTATACTCCCGTGCAAAAATGGTGAACAGGAGGAAGGAGGGGTCAAAAAATGGTGCAAAGCTTGCTTTGCCCTGTTTTTTAAACTCCTGGGTCGAGGCAGGCGTTAGGGGACCTGTGGGCCTCTTTCCATGGTGGAACACCATGGAATAAGCTCACAGCTGCCCTCTCCAGGCCCCAGGGGCATCCCCACCCACACCTGAGGAACTGCAGATGATGGGGGACCCCATCCCAGGTAAGTACAGGTAAGTATTGCATTTTATTTTTTTAAGTGCCATAGGGGCCCTGAAATGAGCCCCCATACATGGCACATGGTGCAATGGCCATGCCCAGGGAACCCTTGTCCCCTGTGCTGGCCATTGGAGTGGTGGGCATGACTCCTGTCCTTTCTAAGGCTAGAGTCATGTGGCATGGTAGGTTTAGCACCATAAAATGACGCTAATCTGGTTAGAGTCTTTTTTTTTTTACTCTAACCTGCCTAAAGTCATTTTTTGGTGCTAAACCCCCTTCTTCTATACCGCCAGCCCCACCCAACTAAAGTCTTTTTTTTTTAACTCTAGCCTACCCTTTGCACCGGCTTGCACCATTCCATAAATATGGTGCCCGGCTGGTGCACAGAAATGGTGCAAGCCGGTGCTAAACTTTTTGGTGCAAAACTTCCTTAGTGCAGTTTTGCACCAAAAAGTATAAATAAGGGCCTAAGTTCCTTCACTTTGAGAGGCTGCACAAAGGTGGGCATGTTTCATATCTGCCTAAAAATTGTTATTTTGTTATCAGTAAGAAAGATGATTTTTATAATAACTTAAAATAATATTCATTTGTTTCGGTGCACAGTTAGATAATGGTTCATTTTCTATCTCCTTTTCAGAATAGGTTTTATAAAGTGTTTAAGTGACATTGCAAATTGTAGTTGCCTTCAACCTGAGTGCTTGGTTAGACTGTAAATTTATATTATTTCCATCACAAACAGTAATGATCATAAAATGTATGGTACATACATAAAAAGGTTTTCAGTTAAAAACTAAACTAGCAAAACAGTCACATCAGTAAATGTTTTCAAAATGTAGAATTTTTACTTGAAACAGCAGGTGCCTAGACATAGCCCACTTGCCTGTTATTGGTCCTCTTACTACTTAGCTGTGAGTGATCCTCTAACCAGTTAAGGCCCTTTCGGATCCGGCTATCTTGCCTCGAGGCTCCCGCCTCACTTGTGCAACTCAACCTTTTCAGCTCTCTCTCTCTCACCTCTTCAGCTTCTTCTTTTTGTGCATGCTTTCTCAGGCAGCTTTCTGTTTTTCACCCCATTTTTTCATCTTACTTTGGCCTTTTCACTCCGTTTTCTGCTTTCTTAGCATCTCTGTTGCATCTTTCACTGGTCTGTTTACCTCGATTTCTGTTTTATTATGAGCATCTCTTTTGCATCTCTCTCTGATCTTTTCACCCCCTTTCTGCCTTCCTTTTTTGCATGCTTCCCAAGTTTTTCTCCCCACTTTTTCACTTTTTCGCAATCCCCTTAGCCCCTCTCCAACCTCCTGCACCATCTCCCACATTTCCCTGCTCCACAACCCATGCTCCTCCCACCTCCCGGTATCCATTTAATGGCGGCCGCTGCGAAACTTCAATGAGTAGGTGCCTTGGTTCATCCCACTTACCTGTAACCAACCAGTTAATGCTGTTTCGATCCCAGCTGTCTCACTCCGAGGGTCCGACCTTGCCCCAGCGACTCTACCCTTTTAGTTCTCTCTCTCCTACCTATTTTGCTGTCATTGCACTTCTCCTTCTTGCTATTTTTTTGTGCCTGCTTTCTCAGGCATCTTTCTGTTTTTCCCCCCTGTTAGAAATGGGGTTTCTGGTTGGCTAGGGTATGCACCTCAGCCAGGCAGAACTTCCCCACTCTAGTCAGGGCAAGGGAGTTACACGTCCAAGATAACCCCTGCTCACCCCCTTGGTAGCTTGGCACGAGCAGTCAGGCTTAACCCAGAGGCAATGTGTAAAGCGTTTGCACAACACACACACACATGTGACACAATATCCCCACCACAAAGGAAACACAACACCAGATTATATGAAAATATACTGTTTTGTACACAACGCAATTATCAGACCAAACATCATATATCAGTACTATCCTGCTACCTTAGCAGTTGTCAGAACGTTACACATTAGTTACTCTGCAAATTAGCAGTAGTCACACATAACACACAGGTTACTCAGTATTCTGCAACATAAGCAGTAGTCAGGAAACATGTTATCACATTAGAATACTTGTCATAAGAATATCATAAAACGCCCATAGTAGGAACATTAGAAAACCTATGGCAAGTTAGGAAAACATATTAGCAAGCATGTCCATAAAAGTAACATTTGAATATACATATATGTAAAAACATCAAACGCAGGTAGGTAATATATGAATCAAACAAAAGTCTGTAGAAGGAACTTTGGATTGCAACTATATTGGTCCTTCAAACAGTACCTGGTTGGATGAAGGCACCTCCAGTGCCTAGAAGGCGAACAATGGGGCCCCCGGCGCTCCTATGCGCAAAACGGGGGCCTCCTTTATACTCTGGGGTCAGAGGAGGGCGACATGCAGCTCCTCTCTTTTATAGACAGGCCCCTCCAGGGACCGTGATTACTGGGGGGCCCCCAGGGCCTCAACCGGCCCTCACAAAGGGGGGCCAAAGCCAGCAAAAACAACTTAGGGCAGGAGGGGGCACCACGCACCCCCTCCGGTTTAATGACAGGCCCCTCCCGGGACCCGCGGTTTCTGGGGGCCCCCCCGGACCTCCACTGGCCGTTCCACCAAGGGGGGGGGGGCTCACAATAATTCCCGTTTTACCTAACAGCAGAAAAGGAGCGTCCTGCTCCTAACGCAGAGGCCAGGGGGAAGGGGGCACTCCCCGTGCCTTCCCCTCGTCCTGCCGTGAAGCCACAAGAAGATCAGACCCCTCCTGGGGCCTGAGCAGACACTCGCCTGCACCCGATGCGGTGCGCGAGTGTTCTTCCAGGTTCCCGGCCCGCTGCGGTGATCTTATTTAAAGGGGCACAATGCAGCAAGGAGCCTACGAGCTCCCAAGCCTCCATAAGCGCGCTGCAATCAGCGCTATGGCAGCCGCAACCACGGAGAAGCACCCCTCGTGAAGAAATGGATGTAGGAGTCAGGGGCCACAGCACCCTGCCCCTGGGGAGCAGAATCTTAAGACAAGGTCCTCAGGTGGAGGGCCCAGCTACAGGCCAGCACAAGGGAAAGGCAGCAAGTGGCAAGTCCTTCACAGTGACCAGGCAGGACACAGATCAGCACAGCAGCAGCAGCAGTCCATGCCGGTTCCTGGTAAGTCCTTTCAGCCTTTGGTGTCCAGTTCCAAGATGATTCCAAGAGTCTCCAAATTGTGGGGAAAATTCCCCTGTACTTATAGTCAGTTCTTACAGTGTTTTACAATGGTAGGGAGAGGAGGTTCCAGCCAGTTACAACTGGTTCTGGGAGTGCCCCCTCTCTCCTTTCAGCACAGGCTCCAAACATTAGTGGGGGGTTAACGACCCTAATGTGTGAGGCCAGGGCACAGTCTTTACAAATGCAGGTGTGCCCCGCCTCTCTCAGCCCAGGAAGACTATTCAATATGCAGATGACACCTCCACCCTCCCTGTGTACAGGCTGTCTGAAAAGTATGCACAAAGCCCCAACTGTCATTCTGCCCAGACGTGGATTGGAGTCAAGCTGCAAAACACCAGAGACATAAGCACAGATAAATGCGCACTTTCTAGAAGTGGCATTTCTGTGATAGTAATAAAAAATACACCCACACCAGTAAGCAGCATTTATTATCACCATCACAACCATACCAAACACGCCTACGCTACCCCTCATAAATCAGACAATACCCCTTACACATAAGGCAGGGCATTTCTAATGCAATCCTATCAGAAGGCAGCCCTCACAGCAGTGAGACACCAAGTTAGGCTGTTTTTTTGTCACTACTAGGACAGGCCATGCAATATGGTACATGTCCTGCCTTTCTACATACATGGCACCCTGCCCATAGGGCTAGCTACGGCGTACCTTAGGGGTGACTTACATGTAGTAAAAGGGGAGTTCTGGGCCTGGCAAGTAAATTTAGATGCCAGGTCCCGGTGGCAGAAAACTGCGCACACAGGCCCTGCGCTAGCAGGCCTGAGACAGGTTTGAAAGCCTACTTCAATGGGTGGCGCAAGCAGCGCTGCAGGCCCACTAGTAGTATTTAATTTACAGGCCCTGGGTATAGAGATACCACTGTACAAGGGACTTATAGGTAAATTAAATATGCAAATTAGGTATAAGCCAATCATACCAACTTTAGATGGGAGAGCACCTGCACTTTAGCACTGGTCAGCAGTGATAAAGTGCTCAGAGTCCTAGAGCCAACAGCGAGAGGTCATAAAAAAAAGGAGGAATGAGGCAAAAAGACTGGGGATGACCCTGCGTAAGGCCAAAAGTCCAACACAACCCCCTACCAGCCAAAAGCCAGGGGAGAACAATCAATACCTTGATGTACTTCCCTGATTGGGGCGATAAAACAAGGACCCAGGCCCACAACAGCAGGGGCATGTTCCAGTTCTACACTTTCCTGACTCCACTTGGATCTCTCTGTCAATGCTTCCCAGGCAGTCTAGACCAACCACGGGGATTCTCTAGCTGCCAAGGGCCAGAACCAGGCCCCAGGCCATCTAGGAGCCTCTGGTCTCTGAAACCATAACGAGTGGGGGGCGGTATCCCCAGGTGCAAAGCAACCTGTCTCCACTTCACTTCCAATCCGTTCAGGGGCCCTACCCTGCCACTGATCCACCAACCTAGGGTCCGCACCGATAGGTTCTACAGGGGCTAGAGGCGAGGCTCTCTCCCTCTACCCCTCCGTCTAGGATCCCGCCCTCCTCTCCTAGGAAGGGTATCACCAGAATCCACACTTGCCAGGGTGCTGGGTACAGCAGCCCTGCACAACTCTCTCGCCAGCCCAGGATCACTACCTGGCAACTGACCACCCAACCTAGGGACGACACCCTTGGCTTGCACCGAGGTCCGGGGCGGGCTTCGCCCTCCCTGAACCCCACTTCCAGAGTTCTGTGTCCCCCCACCTCTGGAGAAGCCACCAGAAATTTCACACGGGGTGAGCACACTAATCGCCCCCCCCCCCCAACCAGGTCAGAGTTTACCCCCTGAACCTGTCTATCTAGTCCAGGGACGACACCCTTAGACTGGACCATTGCCCAGCGAACCAGGACTTCCTTGGGAGCACACCTACCCACTACCAGATCAGAGCTTACCCCCTGAATCTGGCAATCCAACCCAGCGTCACTACCCTGCGGTTGAACCACTGCCTGGCGCACCAGCACTTCCTTGGGAGTACACCTACCCCCCACCAGGGAAACACCTACCCCAAAGGCCACACAAGAGTCTGGCTGGCGCAGGTCTCCTGACCTCTGCCCATCTGACAGAGTCTGGATTCCTCCCAGACCAGAAATGGTCTCACCAAGGTCATTCCTGGGGGGCTCTGCTCTCAGAGCTGACCCCTGACCCTCCAGGTTCTCCACTGGGGCCCGCAGCCCCCTCTCAACCCTATGCCTGGATTTCTGCCTCCTCTGCTGTAGAGCGAGACTACCGGACACCAGGACCGGCGGAACGCTATCACCGCCACCCGCCCAAGTCCTAATGCCAAAATGGGATCCTTCTGAACAGCTGGCCCTACGGCACAGGCTAGGCTCACCTCCTGGCGTTCACTCATGGAACCCTCCAGGACCTGGGACTGGAGCTCGGGTACCCTGGGCCTCAGCCCAACCCCATTCCCTCTCATCTGAGACTGGACATGGGGTGCCTTACCCGCCCCAATACACTGGGACCTACCTGGGACACAAGCCTTTCCCACCACACCTGGTTGGGAAACACCTAGACCACTCTCATTAGGAACACCCCCTAATGCCACACCAGACCCTCTGGTACGCAACCAGATGTCTGCCTCCTTTGCAAGCTCCCTGAGGTCAGAGAGCTCCCACACTGACAAGTGTTGGCGTAACTCTGAAAAACAACAACAAAGCAGGTGCTCTCTGACAATCAGATTAAACAGCCCTCCAAAATTGTTTACTGTGCTACCCTTCACCCATCCATCTAGTGCAATGCAGCAATCCTCCACAAACTCCTCCCAAGACTGGTGGGACAGTTTCTTACCACCCCTAAACCTTTTTCTGTATTCCTCAGGGGAAAAACCATACTTCACAATCAGTGCCCATACTTCACAATCAGTGCATTTTTTACAGTGGAGTACCCCTCCCTGTTACTCTCTTCTAGAGTCAGTAGGGCATCCCTCCCCTCCTCAGGAATAAAGCTCCCTAGGCCAGTTCCCCAATCCTTCTCAGGGATCCTGCGCTCTACCAGAGCCCTCTCATATTCCTTTAACCACTGATGGATGTCACCCCTCTCTTGGAACCTAGGTACCAGATCTATGGGTATGTGAGGAACATCTTTGCTACAGCACTGTACATTGCTGCCACCACTGGACTCCGCCTGCAGCGCTGGTGAGTCCAGAACCTTCAGACTGCGCTCTAGAGCGAGTCTTTCTCTGGCAAAGGCCCTCTCTGCCTCTGCCATCCTCTCCTGTACTAAGGCCTTCTCTACCTCAGCCCTTCTCTCCTCAACAGCTAGGCGCGCTAACTGCAACTTCAGGTCCCTCTCTTCCCGCCTATCTCTTAGCTCATCAGGCGTCAAGGAATGAGAGGTAGCCCTGCTTCTTACACTGGACCCAGCAAGGGACTCCCTATCACTGGGGCCTTCCCTGTCAACTGGCGTCCCCACCCGGTCATTCTCAGCCTCCTGATCAGTCTCTCTACCACTCTCTAGGGATGAGGTCTGGGAGCCCTCCCATTGGGAACCCTCGCTACACTCGGGATCCTCTGGGTACCCCCTAAACACACTCCCTCCCTGGGTATATGTCACTAACCTTTCAAAGAAATTCTGAGATCTCCTGAGGTCCCCTTCTACAGGCAGCCCTCTCTCTCTACAGAACCCCTCTAATTCCTCCTGCGTGTAAAACGGCAGGTCCTCTAAATGAAATGTAAGCCCCATCTTGAAAAGGTACAAATAACTCAACTGTGACAACCACAATACCCAAGCGTGAGAACTGAAAACAGGAAAAATGACCAAAGAGAGAAAGTTAAGAGAAGCCAAACATGTGATGGTCTAAACGCAATCATTGTAGTGAAATAATGAGTCACAATGGAATTGTGCAAGCGCAAGTCCTATCCTGACCGCTGACGACCAATGTTAGAAATGGGGTTTCTGGTTGGCTAGGGTATGCACCTCAGCCAGGCAGAACTTACCCACTCTAGTCAGGGCAAGGGAGTTACACGTCCAAGATAACCCCTGCTCACCCCCTTGGTAGCTTGGCACGAGCAGTCAGGCTTAACCCAGAGGCAATGTGTAAAGCGTTTGAACAACACACACACACGTGACACAATATCCCCACCACAAAGGAAACACAACTCCAGATTATATGAAAATATACTGTATTGTCCACAACGCAATTATCAGACCAAACATCACATATCAGTACTATCCTGCTACCTTAGCAGTTGTCAGAAAATTACACATTAGTTACTCTGCAAATTAGCAGTAGTCACACATAACACACAGGTTACTCAGTATTCTGCAACATAAGCAGTAGTCAGGAAACACGTTATCACATTAGAACACTTGTCATAAGAATAACATAAAACGCCCATAGTAGGAACATTAGAAAACCTATGGCAAGTTAGGAAAACATATTAGCAAGCATGTCCATAAAAGTAACATTTGCATATACATATGTAAAAACATCAAACGCAGGTAGGTAATATATGAATCAAACAAAAGTCTGTAGAAGGAACTTTGGATTGCAACTATATTGGTCCTTTAAACAGTACCTGGTTGGAAGAAGGCACCTCCAGTGCCTAGAAGGCGAACAATGGGGCCCCCGGCGCTCCTATGCGCAAAACGGGGGCCTCCCTTATACTCTGGGGTCAGAGGAGGGTGACATGCAGCTCCTCTCTTTTATAGACAGGCCCCTCCGGGGACCGTGATTACTGGGGGCCGCCCAGGGCCTCAACCGGCCCTCACAAGGGGGGCCAAAGCCAGCAAAAACAACTTAGGGCAGGAGGGGGCACCACGCACCCCCTCCGGTTTAATGACAGGCCCCTCCCGGGACCCGCGGTTTCTGGGGGCCCACCCGGACCTCCACTGGCCGTTCCACCAAGGGGGGGGGGCTCACAATAATGCCCGTTTTACCTAACAGCAGAAAAGGAGCGTCCTGCTCCTAACGCAGAGGCCAGGGGGAAGGGGGCACTCCCCGTGCCTTCCCCTCGTCCTGCCGTGAAGCCACAAGAAGATCAGACCCCTCCTGGGGCCTGAGCAGACACTCGCCTGCACCCGATGCGGTGCGCGAGTGTTCTTCCAGGTTCCCGGCCCGCTGCGGTGATCTTATTTAAAGGGGCACAATGCAGCAAGGAGCCTACGAGCTCCCAAGCCTCCATAAGCGCGCTGCAATCAGCGCTATGGCAGCCGCAACCACGGAGAAGCACCCCTCGTGAAGAAATGGATGTAGGAGTCAGGGGCCACAGCACCCTGCCCCTGGGGAGCAGAATCTTAAGACAAGGTCCTCAGGTGGAGGGCCCAGCTACAGGCCAGCACAAGGGAAAGGCAGCAAGTGGCAAGTCCTTCACAGTGACCAGGCAGGACACAGATCAGCACAGCAGCAGCAGCAGTCCATGCCGGTTCCTGGTAAGTCCTTTCAGCCTTTGGTGTCCAGTTCCAAGATGATTCCAAGAGTCTCCAAATTGTGGGGAAAATTCCCCTGTACTTATAGTCAGTTCTTACAGTGTTTTACAATGGTAGGGAGAGGAGGTTCCAGCCAGTTACAACTGGTTCTGGGAGTGCCCCCTCTCTCCTTTCAGCACAGGCTCCAAACATTAGTGGGGGGTTAACGACCCTAATGTGTGAGGCCAGGGCACAGTCTTTACAAATGCAGGTGTGCCCCGCCTCTCTCAGCCCAGGAAGACTATTCAATATGCAGATGCACCTCTGTGACACCTCCACCCTCCCTGTGTACAGGCTGTCTGAAAAGTATGCACAAAGCCCCAACTGTCATTCTGCCCAGACGTGGATTGGAGTCAAGCTGCAAAACACCAGAGACATAAGCACAGATAAATGCGCACTTTCTAGAAGTGGCATTTCTGTGATAGTAATAAAAAATACACCCACACCAGTAAGCAGCATTTATTATCACCATCACAACCATACCAAACACGCCTACGCTACCCCTCATAAATCAGACAATACCCCTTACACATAAGGCAGGGCATTTCTAATGCAATCCTATCAGAAGGCAGCCCTCACAGCAGTGAGACACCAAGTTAGGCTGTTTTTTTGTCACTACTAGGACAGGCCATGCAATATGGTACATGTCCTGCCTTTCTACATACATGGCACCCTGCCCATAGGGCTAGCTACGGCGTACCTTAGGGGTGACTTACATGTAGTAAAAGGGGAGTTCTGGGCCTGGCAAGTAAATTTAGATGCCAGGTCCCGGTGGCAGAAAACTGCGCACACAGGCCCTGCGCTAGCAGGCCTGAGACAGGTTTGAAAGCCTACTTCAATGGGTGGCGCAAGCAGCGCTGCAGGCCCACTAGTAGTATTTAATTTACAGGCCCTGGGTATAGAGATACCACTGTACAAGGGACTTATAGGTAAATTAAATATGCAAATTAGGTATAAGCCAATCATACCAACTTTAGATGGGAGAGCACCTGCACTTTAGCACTGGTCAGCAGTGATAAAGTGCTCAGAGTCCTAGAGCCAACAGCGAGAGGTCATAAAAAAAAAGGAGGAATGAGGCAAAAAGACTGGGGATGACCCTGCGTAAGGCCAAAAGTCCAACACAACCCCCTACCAGCCAAAAGCCAGGGGAGAACAATCAATACCTTGATGTACTTCCCTGATTGGGGCGATAAAACAAGGACCCAGGCCCACAACAGCAGGGGCATGTTCCAGTTCTACACTTTCCTGACTCCACTTGGATCTCTCTGTCAATGCTTCCCAGGCAGTCTAGACCAACCACGGGGATTCTCTAGCTGCCAAGGGCCAGAACCAGGCCCCAGGCCATCTAGGAGCCTCTGGTCTCTGAAACCATAACGAGTGGGGGGCGGTATCCCCAGGTGCAAAGCAACCTGTCTCCACTTCACTTCCAATCCGTTCAGGGGCCCTACCCTGCCACTGATCCACCAACCTAGGGTCCGCACCGATAGGTTCTACAGGGGCTAGAGGCGAGGCTCTCTCCCTCTACCCCTCCGTCTAGGATCCCGCCCTCCTCTCCTAGGAAGGGTATCACCAGAATCCACACTTGCCAGGGTGCTGGGTACAGCAGCCCTGCACAACTCTCTCGCCAGCCCAGGATCACTACCTGGCGACTGACCACCCAACCTAGGGACGACACCCTTGGCTTGCACCGAGGTCCGGGGCGGGCTTCGCCCTCCCTGAACCCCACTTCCAGAGTTCTGTGTCCCCCCACCTCTGGAGAAGCCACCAGAAATTTCACACGGGGTGAGCACACTAATCGCCCCCCCCCCAACCAGGTCAGAGTTTACCCCCTGAACCTGTCTATCTAGTCCAGGGACGACACCCTTAGACTGGACCATTGCCCAGCGAACCAGGACTTCCTTGGGAGCACACCTACCCACTACCAGATCAGAGCTTACCCCCTGAATCTGGCAATCCAACCCAGCGTCACTACCCTGCGGTTGAACCACTGCCTGGCGCACCAGCACTTCCTTGGGAGTACACCTACCCCCCACCAGGGAAACACCTACCCCAAAGGCCACACAAGAGTCTGGCTGGCGCAGGTCTCCTGACCTCTGCCCATCTGACAGAGTCTGGATTCCTCCCAGACCAGAAATGGTCTCACCAAGGTCATTCCTGGGGGGCTCTGCTCTCAGAGCTGACCCCTGACCCTCCAGGTTCTCCACTGGGGCCCGCAGCCCCCTCTCAACCCTATGCCTGGATTTCTGCCTCCTCTGCTGTAGAGCGAGACTACCGGACACCAGGACCGGCGGAACGCTATCACCGCCACCCGCCCAAGTCCTAATGCCAAAATGGGATCCTTCTGAACAGCTGGCCCTACGGCACAGGCTAGGCTCACCTCCTGGCGTTCACTCATGGAACCCTCCAGGACCTGGGACTGGAGCTCGGGTACCCTGGGCCTCAGCCCAACCCCATTCCCTCTCATCTGAGACTGGACATGGGGTGCCTTACCCGCCCCAATACACTGGGACCTACCTGGGACACAAGCCTTTCCCACCACACCTGGTTGGGAAACACCTAGACCACTCTCATTAGGAACACCCCCTAATGCCACACCAGACCCTCTGGTACGCAACCAGATGTCTGCCTCCTTTGCAAGCTCCCTGAGGTCAGAGAGCTCCCACACTGACAAGTGTTGGCGTAACTCTGAAAAACAACAACAAAGCAGGTGCTCTCTGACAATCAGATTAAACAGCCCTCCAAAATTGTTTACTGTGCTACCCTTCACCCATCCATCTAGTGCAATGCAGCAATCCTCCACAAACTCCTCCCAAGACTGGTGGGACAGTTTCTTACCACCCCTAAACCTTTTTCTGTATTCCTCAGGGGAAAAACCATACTTCACAATCAGTGCCCATACTTCACAATCAGTGCATTTTTTACAGTGGAGTACCCCTCCCTGTTACTCTCTTCTAGAGTCAGTAGGGCATCCCTCCCCTCCTCAGGAATAAAGCTCCCTAGGCCAGTTCCCCAATCCTTCTCAGGGATCCTGCGCTCTACCAGAGCCCTCTCATATTCCTTTAACCACTGATGGATGTCACCCCTCTCTTGGAACCTAGGTACCAGATCTATGGGTATGTGAGGAACATCTTTGCTACAGCACTGTACATTGCTGCCACCACTGGACTCCACCTGCAGCGCTGGTGAGTCCAGAACCTTCAGACTGCGCTCTAGAGCGAGTCTTTCTCTGGCAAAGGCCCTCTCTGCCTCTGCCATCCTCTCCTGTACTAAGGCCTTCTCTACCTCAGCCCTTCTCTCCTCAACAGCTAGGCGCGCTAACTGCAACTTCAGGTCCCTCTCTTCCCGCCTATCTCTTAGCTCATCAGGCGTCAAGGAATGAGAGGTAGCCCTGCTTCTTACACTGGACCCAGCAAGGGACTCCCTATCACTGGGGCCTTCCCTGTCAACTGGCGTCCCCACCCGGTCATTCTCAGCCTCCTGATCAGTCTCTCTACCACTCTCTAGGGATGAGGTCTGGGAGCCCTCCCATTGGGAACCCTCGCTACACTCGGGATCCTCTGGGTACCCCCTAAACACACTCCCTCCCTGGGTATATGTCACTAACCTTTCAAAGAAATTCTGAGATCTCCTGAGGTCCCCTTCTACAGGCAGCCCTCTCTCTCTACAGAACCCCTCTAATTCCTCCTGCGTGTAAAACGGCAGGTCCTCTAAATGAAATGTAAGCCCCATCTTGAAAAGGTACAAATAACTCAACTGTGACAACCACAATACCCAAGCGTGAGAACTGAAAACAGGAAAAATGACCAAAGAGAGAAAGTTAAGAGAAGCCAAACATGTGATGGTCTAAACGCAATCATTGTAGTGAAATAATGAGTCACAATGGAATTGTGCAAGCGCAAGTCCTATCCTGACCGCTGACGACCAATGTTAGAAATGGGGTTTCTGGTTGGCTAGGGTATGCACCTCAGCCAGGCAGAACTTACCCACTCTAGTCAGGGCAAGGGAGTTACACGTCCAAGATAACCCCTGCTCACCCCCTTGGTAGCTTGGCACCAGCAGTCAGGCTTAACCCAGAGGCAATGTGTAAAGCGTTTGAACAACACACACACACGTGACACAATATCCCCACCACAAAGGAAACACAACTCCAGATTATATGAAAATATACTGTATTGTCCACAACGCAATTATCAGACCAAACATCACATATCAGTACTATCCTGCTACCTTAGCAGTTGTCAGAAAATTACACATTAGTTACTCTGCAAATTAGCAGTAGTCATACATAACACACAGGTTACTCAGTATTCTGCAACATAAGCAGTAGTCAGGAAACACGTTATCACATTAGAACACTTGTCATAAGAATAACATAAAACGCCCATAGTAGGAACATTAGAAAACCTATGGCAAGTTAGGAAAACATATTAGCAAGCATGTCCATAAAAGTAACATTTGCATATACATATGTAAAAACATCAAACGCAGGTAGGTAATATATGAATCAAACAAAAGTCTGTAGAAGGAACTTTGGATTGCAACTATATTGGTCCTTTAAACAGTACCTGGTTGGAAGAAGGCACCTCCAGTGCCTAGAAGGCGAACAATGGGGCCCCCGGCGCTCCTATGCGCAAAACGGGGGCCTCCCTTATACTCTGGGGTCAGAGGAGGGTGACATGCAGCTCCTCTCTTTTATAGACAGGCCCCTCCGGGGACCGTGATTACTGGGGGCCGCCCAGGGCCTCAACCGGCCCTCACAAGGGGGGCCAAAGCCAGCAAAAACAACTTAGGGCAGGAGGGGGGCACCACGCACCCTCTCCGGTTTAATGACAGGCCCCTCCTGGGACCCGCGATCTCTGGGGACCCCCTGGGCCTCCACTGGCCCTTCCACCAAGGGGGGAGGCTCACAATAATGCCCGTTTTACCTAACAGCAGAAAAAGAGCGCCCTGCTCCTAACACAGAGGCCAGGGGGAAGGGGGCACTCCCCGCGCCTTCCCCTCGTCCTGCCGTGAAGCCACAAGAAGATCAAACCCCTCTTGGGGCCCGAGCAGACATTCGCCTGCACCCGATGCGGTGCGCGAGTGTTCTTCCAGCTTCCTGGCCCACTTGGTGATCTTATTTAAAGGGGCACAATGCAGCAAGGAGCCTACGAGCTCCCAAGGCTCCATAAGCGTGCTGCAATCAGCGCTATGGCAGCCGCAACCACGGAGAAGCACCCCTCGTGAAGAAATGGATGCAGGGGTCAGGGGCCACAGCACCCTGCCCCTGGGGAGCAGAATCTTAAGACAAGGTCCTCAGGTGGAGGGCCCAGCTACAGGCCAGCACAAGGGAAAGGCAGCAAGTGGCAAGCCCTTCACAGTGACCAGGCAGGACACAGGTCAGCACAGCAGCAGCAGTCCATGCCGGTTCCTGGTGAGTCCTTTCAGCCTTTGGTGTCCAGTTCCAAGATGATTCCAAGAGTCTCCAAATTGTGGGGAAAATTCCCCTGTACTTATAGTCAGTTCTTACAGTGTTTTACAATGGTAGGGAGAGGAGGTTCCAGCCAGTTACAACTGGTTCCGGGAGTGCCCCCTCTCTCCTTTCAGCACAGGCTCCAAACATCAGTGGGGGGTTAACGACCCTATTGTGTGAGGCCAGGACACAGTCTTTACAAATGCAGGTGTGCCCCGCCTCTCCCTTCTCTCAGCCCAGAAAGACTATTCAGTATGCAGATGCACCTCTGTGACACCTCCACCCTCCCTGTGTACAGGCTGTCTGAAAAGTATGCACAAAGCCCCAACTGTCATTCTGCCCAGACGTGGATTGGAGTCAAGCTGCAAAACACCAGAGTCATAAGCACAGATAAATGCGCACTTTCTAGAAGTGGCATTTATGTGATAGTAATAAAAAATACACCCACTCCAGTAAGCAGCATTTATTATCCCCATCACAACCATACCAAACACGCCTACGCTACCCCTCATAAATCAGACAATGCCCCTTACACATAAGGCAGGGCATTTCTAATGCAATCCTATGAGAAGGCAGCCCTCACAGCAGTGAGACACCAAGTTAGGCTGTTTGTCACTACTAGGACAGGCCATGCAATATGGCACATGTCCTGCCTTTCTACATACATGGCACCCTGCCCATAGGGCTAGCTACGGCGTACGTTAGGGGTGACTTACATGTAGTAAAAGGGGAGTTCTGGGCCTGGCAAGTAAATTTAGATGCCAGGTCCCTGCGCTAGCAGGCCTGAGACAGGTTTGAAAGTCTACTTCAGTGGGTGGCGCAAGCAGTGCTGCAGGCCCACTAGTAGTATTTAATTTACAGGCCCTGGGTATAGAGATACCACTGTACAAGGGACTTATAGGTAAATTAAATATGCCAATTAGGTATAAGCCAATCATACCAACTTTAGATGGGAGAGCACCTGCACTTTAGCACTGGTCAGCAGTGATAAAGTGCTCAGAGTCCTAGAGCCAACAGTGAGAGGTCAGAAAAACCAGGAGGAAGGAGGCAAAAAGACTGGGGATGACCCTGCGTAAGGCCAAAAGTCCAACACCCCCGCTTTCTGGTTTCTGTTCAGCATCTCTTGTGCATATTTCTCTGGCTTTATCACCCCGCTTTCTGCATTCTTAGGCCCGTATTTATACACCGTTTGCGCCGAATTTGCGTCGTTTTTATCGACGCAAATTCGGCGCAAAACTAACGCCATATTTATACTTTGGCGTTAGACGCGTCTAGCGCCAAAGTATTGGCAAAGAGCGTAATTTTTTAGCGTGAACGCCTTCCTTGCGTTAATGAGATGCAAGGAAGGCGTTCCCGTCTAAAAAAATGACGGCGACGCAAATGCGTCGTATTTATACTCCCGGGCAAAAATCACGCCCGGGAGGTGGCGGGTCAAAAAACCCCGCATTTGCGCCACATTTTAACGCCTGGGTCAGGGTAGGCGTTAAGGGGCCTGTGGGCTCAAAATGAGCCCACAGGTGCCCTCCCCTGCCCCCAGGGACCCCCCCTGCCACCCCTGCCCACCCCAGGAGGACACCCAAGGATGGAGGGACCCACCCCAGGGACATTCAGGTAAGTTCACGTAAGTATAATTTTTGTTATTTTTCAATTTTTTTGGGGTGGCATAGGGGGGCCTTATTTGTGCCCCCCCTACATGCCACTATGCCCAATGACCATGCCCAGGGGACAGAAGTCCCCTGGGCATGGCCATTGGGCAAGGGGGCATGACTCCTGTCTTTACTAAGACAGGAGTCATTTAAATGGCGTCTGGGCGTCGAAAAAATGGCGCTAATCGGGTTAAGACGATTTTTTAGCGTCAACCCGACTTGCGCCATTTTAAGACGCCCTAGCGCCATTTTCCCCCTACGCCGGCGCTGCCTGGTCTACGTGGTTTTTTTCCACGCACACCAGGCAGCGCCGGTCTGCTTGCGCCGGCTAACGCCATTCCATAAATACGGCGCCCGCATGGCGCTTCGGAATGGCGTTAGACGGTGCAAAATTTTTTGACGCTAAACTGCGTTAGCGCAGTTTAGCGTCAAAAAGTATAAATACGGGCCTTAGTATCTCTTTTGCATCTTTCTCTAGACTCTCCTCCCCACTTTTTGCTTCTTTTTTTGCAGTACTTTGCATCATTCTCTGATCTTTACACCTTGTTTCTTCCTTCTATTTTTGCATCTTTTAGCTGCCTTCTCCATTTCTTCACCATGATTTTTGCCTCTCTGAATACCCCCTTTGCGTTGTTCCCTGTTTTTTCTCCCCACTTTTTGACTCTTTTTCGATCCCCTCAGTCCTTCTCCAACATCCCGTGCCATTTATCGCCTCCCACCATTCACTGCTCTTACCTGCATTTCCCCACGTCTTCCTCCCGTATCATGGTCTGGAGAGCGGACAGACACACTCACCACCACCTGTGCTCCTCATCCCTCCCAGGATCCATTTAATGATGGCCGCTGCAGGATATCACTGAGTAGGTTACTTATCTGTGACTGGTCCTCCGACCAGTCAAGACCCTTACTAACCTGTGCTTTCTCACCCAAAGGCTCCCATATCGTCATGGCAATTCCACCCTTTCAGTTCTCTCTCCCTCGCTCTTTCTCTTTTTTCTCTCTCTCGCCTCTTTTCTTCTCATTGCACTATTCTTCTGCTTCTTGCTTTTGTTTTTTGTGTGCCTGCTTTCACAGGCATCTCTCACCCCACTTACTGCTTTCTTTTTACCATCTCTTTTGCATCTCTCGCTGGTCTTTTCACCCTGCTTCCTGCATTCTATTTGAATTTCTTTAAAATCTTTCTCTGATCTTTTCACCCCTTTCTGCCTTCTTTTTTCCATCTTTTCTCCTTTTTCTCCTTTTTAAACTGCTTTCTGCCACTCTCAACATCCCTAGACTGTTCCTCCATGGTTTTCCTCT
Organism: Pleurodeles waltl; assembly: GCF_031143425.1. Classification (NCBI taxonomy): domain Eukaryota; kingdom Metazoa; phylum Chordata; class Amphibia; order Caudata; family Salamandridae; genus Pleurodeles; species Pleurodeles waltl. The sequence goes on from NC_090442.1 coordinate 268,709,102, forward strand.
CAACTTTTTGCCTCCTTTACTATCTCCTCAGCACCATTTCTCCCTCTTGTACCATCTTCTGCCTCCCACCTCCCCCTGCTCCGTGCCTGTCTTTTCCTACATCTTTTTCCCACATCTTCCTCTCACATTGTCTTCCGGCCAATGGGTAGCCCCCCACACAAGCACCAGCACCATCAACATCCCTACATAACCCAACATGCCTCGAGAACCCCACACCCCAACACTCACTGGTATGCATACTACTGAATATGCAATACCTCAACAAACACACAATCAAAATCTGGGACCTGTTGAGAAGTGAGCTTCTAGAAGGAAGACTATCTTTTGTCTACAAAGACTCCATCAAGTGCTTAGCATCCACAGAAAGCACCACCCCAGTCATGGAACACTTGCACTTAAAACTGCAAATCTCCAAAAACGTCACCGTCAATGGAACCTTCGTCTACCAAACACTGGGACCGCAAACCTTCATCTAACAATCTCATCAATGACTTCAGAGCTATCATACTCCTCAGCGACATTAGTTTCCACTTAGGAATGCAAGGGCCTGCACCAAGGATGTGACGCACATGGGTGGGTCTAATGGAGCAACAGTCTGCAATGTAATGGCGGTCTTTGCAACAGTACCAATACATGCAAAGTGGTGATGCATCTGTTCTGTTCAGGGTCACACCCGCAGCAGAGGAGATGCATCAGTTCCACTGGATCCACAGAGGCTAGCAGATCACCTCAGCCCCAATGTCAAGAGTCCAGGACTGGGTTGACACCACTTGGCAGGGTAGACTCACATGTGGCAAAGTCCAGGTGCTGGGGTCAAGTTTGTTGGAGCCTTCTGTCCCTGAGGCTCAAGTCCGGAGGCCAGCCAAGTAGCCCTTGGAGTCGCTCTGGTGGTCCTAGGCTCACAGATGCAGGCCTAGTTCCTCTTAACCAGGCATGAGGGTAGCAGGTCAGCACAGCAGTGCAGCAGTCCTTCAGAGCAGTAGTCCAATAGAGTGGCAGTCCTTTCAGCAGCATAGCAGCCCTTCTTACTTGCAAAGAGTATCCAGATGTCCACAAGTGTATTGAAGAGGAGGTGTTTGAGGTCCAGTATTTATACTCAGTTGTGCCGTTGAAGTGGGGAGAAGCTTTCTAGAGGTTTCCCTTTGAAGTCCCCCGGCATCCTGCCTTCCCTGACCTGGCTCCAGCCTACTTACAGCATGTAGGGAGCCCTTTATGTGGAAGCAGAACACAACCTATTTAAGTGTAATTAGCTGTGGACAGCCTCCCCCTCCCATCTTGCCAGTGATGGCCCATCAAGGGTCACCTAAGCTCTTTAATGTGTCTGGTTATCGATGAGGAATACAGAAAGCTCAACTGACATTAACACCCAGTGATGTGACCTAGAGAAAGACTTCAGGCACTAACTGGCTAAGGCAAGAAAATGCCAACTTTCTAAAAGTGCCATTTTTAAAATTGTAACTTAAAATGTAACTTCATTATAAGATAGGAATTTGTATTACAAATCCAAAGACACCAAACATGAACTGACTGCCTGCTCCCATTTAGAAATTTCAGGTTATTAAATGTAATACGATAACTCCAGTGTTTTCCTATAGGAGCGGTAGGCCTTCCAGTAGTGACAAATTAATTCCAGGGGTTTTCACTACCAGGACATGTAAAACTTACAGTACATGTCCTAATTTCTGAATACCCTGAAGTCCTCCCTTTGGGCTGTCCAAGGCCTTCCCTCAGCGTAACATATATAAAGATTTTGGACTGGAAAAAGGATTATTTTGCCTGGTCATAATGGTAGTTTAGAACTGCACACATAGGCAGCAATGGCAGGCCTGAGACATGTTTAAAATGCTACTAAGCGGGTGGCACAATCAGTGCTGCAGGCCTACTAGAAGCAGTATTTAGGGGCATATTTATGAAAAATGATGCACAACTGCTCTAGCGCAGTTGTACGTCATTTTGTTAACTCGAGCTACTGTCATTCCTTAGCATCATCTGTGCACCATATTTAAGAAGTGACATAGGACGGTGCTTTGGAATGGTTAGCATAAAATAAATGACTTTAATCAACGCGACATACCATAAAGAAAAATTATGTTAATGCTGTAAAAGTGGCACTAGACCGTTTTGCGGCATGTACATATGTTGCAAAAGGGTTTGTGCCATTTTAGCACAGCATTAGCATCAAAACAAATCGCACAAGCAGGGAAAAGTGCAATAGCAAGAGAAGATGGACTTACCAGGCCAGGAGAGACCCCAGGGAGACTCCATTCACCCAAGTACCAGCCAGGAGGGTCCAGAAAAGTCCCAGGAGAAGGAGAAGAGAAATCGCAAGTGTCTTCTTAGTGAGGAGGAGCATGACATCCTGGTCAGAGAGATGGCAGAGCACTAACACCAGCTCTTCCTCACCTCCAAATTGCCAGTTGGTAGGAGAGACGCAATGTGGCAGCAAATAGTAGACAAAGTCAACAGCGTCGCAGAGGTGAAGAGGACTGTCAGCAAGTGCAAGAAGCGCTGGCACGATTGCAAGAACAGGACTAAGGAGAAACTAGCCAGGAACTGAAAGGCAGCACTGCAGACTGGGGGTGGAAGTCCCGCTCCACAGGAGGACCTGGATGAGCTGGAGGAGATGGTTGCAGCGGTCATCCCGGAGGAGCTGGTCACTGGAATGGCAGGACAGGAGAGCGCAGACTACCAATAACAACAATAAATGCAGGTTAAGTTGCAGGGGGGATATCTGGAATTCCACAAATGCAGAGGGGGGAGGTACATAAGAAACAATTAATGCATGCCAAAAGGTTGCATCGGGACACATAGGTCCTGAATCAGGACGCTCCATCCCCACCCAAGCCACACATGTACTGATGCTTTTGTTTTGCTATGCACACCACCTGAGCCTCACCAAAAGTGACACTCAGGCGGCGCTTGGGGCACCTACATATGCCCCAAAATACCTAGTGAGCCTGACCCATGTGTGATGCACAATGCTACACAAAAGTATAGCTACAACCTTGGATCAGTAACATTATTGATTTTACACTATCTCATTGCAGAGGATGATGGCTTACCTCCTGCCGACCTGCCTGTCCTGGATTTTGCAGATGACATGGATGACCAACTGCCAAACATCAATGAACAGACTCTCTAGGATGTCCTAGGATCACTTCAGACACCACCTCCAGTCGCAGGGAGGTCACACATTGTTGCAGGGTCTCCACATGAGCCACCCAGATACCAACACACGCCACCAGCCAGTACTCACGCAGCCCTAGACTCCAAGGACCCAGAGATCAGCTTTCAGAGGACAGTGGTAGGAGTCCAGCGGGAGCTGGCCAAGCAAGTGCGGGTGGGGATGGAGACCATGGCAGGCAGCCTAGAGGGAGTGTGGACGTGCCTCAGTCCAAATAAAGACAACTCAGCTGCCATCAGAGGCCCCCACTCCCCACTACATGGACTCCAGCAGTCTCTGGCCATCATAGCTGCTTTCATGAAGCAGAGGCTACAACAAATACTCTCCCAAACTGACAGCAGCATGACAGACAACAGGCTGGGGTCTATGCAGAATATCATGTAGTCCATACAGCGGGAAGTGACCTCCCTCAGGGAAAACATGGCTGCCTAACACTGTGATGTTGCTGCAGTGTTGAAAAATCAGCAGTTCCTCCTTGCTGCAGTGATGCCTTATGTGTTCCCACAAATGGCAGCTGCCGGGACCTTTGACTCCACATCTCTATCCCCTGAAGAGTGTGTGGCCCCCTCTACCTTTACAGCAATATCAGCAATGGCACAGGAGGTACCACACACATCAGAGGATGAAGATGTGGAAGGAATATCATTTACTAGGCAAAGCACCTGGTAGCACCAATCTGTGCCACATGGACAGTTTCTCCTTAGTTCTGGGATTAAGATATGCCATTGTTGTGACAGTAGAAAATGTTCACCTCTTCACTTAACCACTGTTGACTTGTCTTCTATGTACTGTCATTCTCTTTACCAATTGCCATTTTTTTTATTCCTCACTAATGCACACTACTCCTAACCATGTTTCTTGACATGTCCCTCAAACCTGGACTCTGATAGTGCTACGACTGGCTAACGTTCACTCATGGGGTCTGTGAACTGGAGATTGTATAGAATTCACAAATATAATTGCACATGTAAATAAAGCACCTTGTACACATGTAGCATTTCTATCTTTACTGTGATCCATCTAATCAGCTAAAAGATTGCATTGTGTCAGTCGATGTCAATGTGCACAGAATATCAGTACATGAGTGGATGACTGTCAGACACAAAGCCACACACTAGGATCCTAACATGAGAAAGGTGAATGATGGTGTTTTCAGCTACAACCAACTTACTGAGTATTCTAAATAGATTTTGAACAGATATCCTTTGAAGCTGACATACAGCATGTATGGCTCTGAACCAAGTCAATGGTAATTTACCCAGATGGGAGTACCAGTACAACTTATTTGTGTGGTACAAGAGAAGCTAACCTTACCAGTGATGCACACCTGTCAGTGTTGCAGGATACAGTTCCAAATGTGCCTGTTGTCAGATGTGCCACACTTGCCAACAATGAAACTGCAGGACCACACCAATGACAGGTGAGGTACCATATTTACCAGTCTAAGATAAAGTATACATACACATTGTGAATGGCTGGAACACGGGACAGCAAATGTATGCACTAGTTGACGGTATGCAGCAGGCCATCTGACAGCTCCTTGGTCATAGGGGATGCACATTGTAATGCTTGTAAATCAAGACAGTAAGCATACCTTAGGCCATTCATCCAACTTGGCCAGGGTATTCAAATGAACCCCCAGACAATCAATCAACTTACACAATTATGATTCTAAGAAAAACATGATTTATTGTAATATCATATACCTACAACTAACCTAAAAACGACCATATGCTAAACTAACCTATACTAACTTAACTTAACTAACACCTACACCTATCTAACCTATTCTAAACTTATCTTACACATGTAACACCACACTCTAAACATTGGCCCCATACCCCCTTAAAAGACAAGATACAAGTAGTACAACATAAACTATGACCATACATGTACTAACCTAACTGATGTCCTAAACAAATATATATTTTTTGGTATTATTATCTTTTTATACACAAATACCCCAACATGACTCCCCACCAATTAAAAAATTACCCCCCTCCCACTATACATAACCTAACCTCTGCCTACCCTACACTAACCTAATACTACCCATCTAAAACCCAATCTAAAACTATGTACAACCGTAAAAGGGAGGGGAAAGTACTTGGAGGCTGTAGAACAAGATAAGTTCATTTTTTATTTTCTTTAGTTTCTTTTTGATGTACTGCAACATCCTCCTGTTGTCTGCACTCTCTTCCTCCAATTTGCCAAGTCTGGCTAAAATCTTGGCCATGTCCCGTCTCATGTCTTGCTCAGATTGTCTTACACCAACTGCAGCAGGTGGTTGAACACGTTCCTGGCTCTAGACAGGTGCAGCTGACGAGGAGGGCCTTGGACCTGGAGAGAACTCCTGCTCCCCTGATGTATTTCCAACACTGTCCTTTTGTGGATGTGGCTACTGTGGAGGTCCACTTTGTGCAAATGCATTCCCGCCATTCCCCAGTTGCCTTTTCCCTGCGGAACCTCCTTCCCATTCGGCGGTATCCTGCTTCCGCCTCCATTATGTGCCGGTAGCGTTCGACCCTCTTATGAAATGCGTGCCTCTGGTCTGGTGTCATATTGGCAGCTGAAATATGAGGAGAATCAAGCATCAGATTCAGCATTGAGTGAAGGTTGAACAGACATATTATACACTGCAACTGCAGATAACACATACAGTGCACCACTCATTCCTCAACAATGACTTACTCCTCATCTATGACTATTTCCTACCAGCCCGTCTGCAGTATCATGTACATGTCACTGGGATGACGGCTATCCATTGTTAACCAACAGGACTCAGAGGTCAGTGGACAAAATTATCCATGATCAACATTTGTGTCATCAAACTTGTGAGGATCACGTACCCACACAAATTTGGATTTCCTGTGTCCCTGTGCATAAGGGGGGCTGTGCATGCAATCCAACATCTCAACACCCCTGGTGAAATCATAAAGGCTTGCCCAGCAAACATGGATAAAAGGTGGGGGCCATATGATAGTGGGTCAGGAAACTTCCTATCAGCTATTCTAAGGTTTGGTAAATCATCAATCATGTGTTCTGGTGTAAGACCTGGCATGAGCATATGTTACAAGGGGGCATACCATTGCCCAGTGCCCAAACGTACAACTGATGCAATGTCCCCAGAAAGTTTGGCCAAAGCCTGACCTGCACATCAAAGTTGTCTACATATTAAAGAAGTAACGCCCCTACCTTGTGATGTGCTACATGTGTTAAACAGCACACACATGGTGGTTGTATGGGTGCCCTTAGGCCCACAGTGAGTTTGGCACTGCACTGGGTGCTGCAACAGCATCCTGATACATTGTACATAATTTGCACTTGCATGTCAGACATCATCAAAGTACCAGGTACGCATACAGCATGTGACCTACATCATTCACAAACATAGTGGTGGCAGGACCATGTTGTGAAAACTGCTGAGATGTGGTGTGGGAAAAATCATAGACTTTTCCCACAACCATCTGGAGCTGAGTTGTCTACTAATTGTGTACACTACTGACTGTTGTCCAGCACAATATGGGTCCTTGCAGTACTACATCCTCAATACATATATCTGAAGGGTAATGAGGCATCTGTGGAACATATATCTCCTACATAAGCCCCCTAGAGACCTCTGAAGATACAACCCATATCTGTACCATCTTGTGGGTAAGTGTAAGCTATGTGTGGCACACAGTGTTGTCAATAGTGCTGTGACAAAGTGGTTGTCAAAAGGCATGCTATACATAAACAGCTGCCCTGACACCTATCATGGTAGACATCAAAGAATATGTGGCCAGCCATAACAATTCCTAACACATACAATTCCATGCCAGCACAAGCTGCCCCTTGTGCAACAAGCAATCCATTCTCATTGCACAACATTCCAACAGACATGATGTCACAATCCATACTCCAATGATATCATATCCGTGGTCAGGCAAAACCTTAATTCATACCATTCTCCACTTCAGACTGACTTACACCAAACCCTGAATTGGCACACATGGCGCACAAGATGACACTTACTGGCTGCATCGGAGTCTTCAAATCGAGCTACCTCACCAACGGTGTAGGGCGGAGGTCCACCTGCGAGACATGAATGGAAAACATTGCTTTGTGTAATTTGTACATATCAGTTAATGGACGACATTGCTCACTGTCAACGTGTTAGGCTGAGTGAGCAAGACATCGTAGTGGTAGATCAAAGCAACTGACAAACATCTATGATCAGTCAATCACACATAGGTGGTCATTACAACACTGGCGGTCGGTGTTAAAGCGGCTGTAAAACCGCCAACAGGCCGGCGGAAAAAATTTGGAATCACGACCGTGGCGGAAACCACCAACATAGACAGCCACTTTAACACTCCGACCGCCAAGGCGGTACAAACAAATACCGCGGCGGTAACCGTCAACAGACAGGCGGAAGACAATGTACCGCCCACAGAATTACAACAGTCCAATCTGCCACCTTTTCCGGGGCAGATTCACCGCAAACAAAAATACGGCGGAAACAGAACTTGGAAGGGAAAATGCTCACCTCTACACACCCCATGCGGAATCAGGACGCCATGAAACCCGAGCTCCACATACTGCCAGCCTTTATCTTCCTGCTTCTCTACCAGGAACAACAAAGACGGTGGCGAAGACCACGTGAGTACTGCACCTACGACAGAGGGGAGGGGGGAGGGAAAAGTGAGTGACACACACAAGCAACACCCTCACTCCCACCCTCACCCACGACAACACGCACACTAATACATCATGATACATTACAGTTACCCCCTCAACCCCCCCTGGAAGAAGGCAAGGACAAAAGGAAATGAGTCGAATGATTGCAATATATTCAAATACATGAATCAAAAATATATACATATATAAAGATATTCACACTATAAACAAATATATACACCAAGAATACAAGTCCAAGGGATTCCACCATCATAGTCCGTGGACCACTGGGCCTAAAATGCATGGGCGAGGCCCACACAAGATACCCGAACACGACGGAGAGAACACTGCTGGGGCATGAGATAGAAATAAAACAGGGACCTCAGGGGAAGGGAAGGGGGGGCACCTCAGCCGGATGAGTGCAAGACGTCAGATCCACGAGGGGGCTCCATGCCCATTGATGTATCCTGGGGAGTGCAAAGCCACAGTCTCTCAAGTCTCTCCAGTGGGTGGGTTTCCCACTGCTTTATCCTGGGGAGTGCAAAGCCACAGTCTCTCAAGTCTCTCCAGTGGGTGGCTTGCCCACTGATTTATCCTGTGGAGTGCAAAGCCACAGTCTCTCAAGTCTCTCCAGTTCGGTGGTTTGCCCACTGATTTATCCTGTGGAGTGCAAAGCCACAGTCTCTCAAGTCTCTCCAGTGGGTGGTTTGCCCACTGATTTATCCTGGGGAGTGCAAAGCCACAGTCTCTCAAGTCTCTCCAGTGGGTGGTTTGCCCACTGCTTTATCCTGGGGAGTGCAAAGCCACAGTCTCTCAAGTCTCTCCAGCGGGTGGTTTGCCCACTGCTTTGTCCTGGGGAGTGCAAAGCCACAGTCTCTCAAGTCGCTCCAGTGGGTGGGTTGCCCACTGCTTTATCCTGGGGAGTGTAAAGCCACAGTCTCTCAAGTGGATAACAGTCTCCACTGGTTCTGGAGGGGGCTTTGTGCCCAGAGTGCTTCATCCTGCCAAGGACTGAGGTAGTGGATGTCAATCTCCACTGGTTCTGGAGGGGGCTTGGTGCCCACAGTGCTTCATCCTGCTTGTGGCGGCCTCAGTAGCGTTGGAATCTTTGGTGCTCACTTGCCTGCAGTGCTGGTGGACAATGGCTGCCATCAGTGCTGAGGCCAGAGTCTGAAAAGCTCGCTGCTGGGCTGCCTGTCCAGAATGAATGCCCTCCAGGTATGCATTGGTTTGTTGCAACTGCCTCGCTACACCATGGATGGCATTCAAAATGGTAGACTGCCCAACAGTGAAGGTCCTGAGGAGGTCAATAGCCTCCTCACTGAGGGCAGCAGGGGTGACAGGGGCAGGGGCTGAGATGCCTGGGGTGGAGGAGATGGCCACCCTCCTGGGTGAGCGGCCACGGGGCAAACGCTGAGGGGCTGCTGGGAGGGCGGTGCTGGTAGGGGCGGTGGCGGCTGTACCTGTAGATGCGGGGGGCACAGATGGGACCGCCACCGCACGGGATCAGAGGAGGAGTCCGTATCGTTGGTCTCAACTCCTGTCCCCGCCGTGGAGCTCCCCTCACCCTCCGTCCCACTGGTGAATTCAGACTCCGTTGTGTCGCCCTCCAGGGCCATGTGGTATGCAGCTCCCTCCTGCTCCGATGCCACTGCTCCTCCGCCTGATGATGCTAATGCACACAAGAACAGGGACACCACAAAAGGGGGGGGAGACAGAAGAAAGACATGTTGAGTGCATGCAATACCGCTACCGTTGGCGGACACTACAGACACAGCAGCCCTCTGCACTATGCCATGCACTTTGAGTTCCCTAATTGATCACAGGGACATGGGGTACAAGACCTATGGCCGATTGCTGCACACATGCAAGTCACAGGAGCCAGACTAGGTGTAGTTGGCTCTGTACACAGGTGGGGTGCCACAGAGCCTACCTTCAGAAGAAACCTTGCATACTGAACTCCCCCTGGCCTAGGGGAACCCACAACCCACCTCCCCCACCCAGACACCTACAATGCACGCTGAATCAGCTGAATAAGAGTGTACTCACCCCCTTGTGGCTGCTGTGATGCCCTCAAGCGCCCATCCAACTCCGGGTACGCCACCACCAGGATCCAGAACATCAGAGGGGTCATGGTGCGACGGGCACCCCTCCCACGTTGGGAGGCCATCCCCAGCTGGGCCTCCGCTGTCTTCCTGCTCCAGCGGCGAATGTCCTCCCATCTTTTCCGGCAGTGGGTGCACCGTCTGTGGTAGACCCCCAGAGCCCGGGTTTCCTTGGCGATGGCATGCCAAATATCCTTCTTCTGGAGGGCGCTGACCTACAGGAATAGTACAGGGGAAAAGGAGAAGATATAACCGTCCACACCGTCACAGTCATTAGCCCGCATCCCTACCCTTGCCATGACACACATGCACTCACTGTCGTTTCATGCACGCCTCATTCTCCGCCCCCATCTTTAATCCACACCACTCCAAACAGCCGTTGCCCATACAGCATGCTCACAGTGTACTCACCTATTTGTCTGGAGGACCGTAGAGTAGCGTGTACTGGGGGAGAACCTCTTCCACTAGTTTCTCCAACTCCTCCGTGCTGAAGGCAGGGGCCCTTTCCCCAGACACACAAGCCATTGTCTCTTCCAGACTGAGGTCACAGCAGCACTTGCAGTGTAGGTCCTCTCCTGTCGAAGATCAGGTATCAAGTGATTGAACAGAGAGAAAATGGCGGTCACGTCCACGGCGGTGCGTACCGTCACCGCTGGCGTACATCGTCATTGCCTCCTGGGACCCACAGGGTCCAATGTTAACCAATGCAGGATTGCGCCACGGTCTTCGACCGCCTACCGCGACGGTGTACAACGGCAGCGCAGTTACCTCATATCCTCTTGTCCCACTGTACAGGTCGGCAGCCGCCATTTCAGGGGCCCACATGGCATTATTTTGGACTACATCACACATATCTAGGTCTTGCTTAAACACTAATACAGCCATATGTCGATTTGCAAACATTTTCCGATTCAGTTGTGTTTACGTACCTCAGAGTTGGTTGACTCTCTGCTCGCTGTTCTCCTCCATAGGCAACGTCCACTGGGGCAGGTGAGGAAATGGCGGCATCCTCCGGTGTACAGACCGCTGGTGGACCTGTCGACAATGGAGGAGCGACATGTGATCATCACCTACAGATTTGATCGTACCACAATCCTGGAACTGTGTGCTCAGTTGGAGCCAGACCTGATGTCAGCAATCCGCCATCCCACAGGAATCCCCCCTCTAGTGCAGGTGCTGTCAGTACTCCATTTCCTTGCAAGTGGGTCTTTTCAAACAACAGTGGCCATAGCATCAGGGATGTCCCAGCCTATGTTTTCCAACATGTTGTCCAGAGTGTTGTCTGTCCTGCTGAAACACATGCGGAGCTATATCGTTTTCCCTCAGGTGGAGGATTTGCCTACAGTGAAAGGTGGCTTCTATGACCTGGGACATATCCCCAACATCATAGGTGCCATTGATGGGACACATGTGGCCTTGGTCCCCCCACGCAGGAGTGAACAGGTGTACAGAAACCGGAAGAGTTACCATTCGATGAATGTGCAGATGGTGTGTTTGGCCGACCAGTACATCTCCCATGTGAATGCCAAATTTCCTGGCTCAATGCATGACACTTCCATTCTGAGGAATAGCAGCATCCCTTATGTGATGGGGCAACTCCAGAGGCACCGTGTGTGGCTATTAGGTGAGGACATGGACCCTATACAGTGTGAATAGGTGTCTGGGTCTGGGGATGTCCCTATGAGTTAGTGTGTGTCTAACAGTTGTCTCTCGCCATTTGCAGGTGACTCTGGTTACCCCAACCTGTCATGGCTACTGACCCCAGTGTGGAATCCCAGGACAAGGGCAGAAGAATGCTAAAATGAGGCCCATGGGCGAACTAGGAGAATTATAGAGAGGGCCTTCGGCCTCCTGAAGGCCAGGTTCCGGTGCCACCATATGACAGGTGGTTCCCTATTCTACTCACCAAAGAAGGTGTGCCAGATCATCGTGGCCTGCTGTCTGCTTCACAACTTGGCTTTGCGATGACAGGTGCCTTTTCTACAGGAGGATGGTCCAGATGGAGGTGTTGTGGCAGCTGTGGAGCCTGTGGACAGTGAAGACGAGGAAGCAGAAGAAGAGGACATAGACAACAGGAACACAGTGATCCACCAATACTTCCAGTGAGACACAGGTAAGAAGACAACACAGCCTGCTACATCTGATTTAATTCTACTGCCTCTCCTCTGTCTGTCATTTTCACCCAGTGTATGGTCACTGAGTTGTCACTTTCCCTTACGATTTCACAGATGTGGGTCCCACTGTGTGACATCTGCTTTGTTTCTGCATGGACTAGAGCTGTGTGACATAGGTATGTTGACAATACAATGGACATTGCTACATTGCTATTTCCCTCAGTTATTGCAAATACACAATTGGGAAAGCACAGACTGACTCCAGATTGTTTTGTGATTTAAGGGTGTTTAAGTGCTAAATAGTGGAGGGGGTTGTTAAATGGTCAGAGGTGATGGTGGAGGAATGTCCATGGCAGAGTCCAGTCTATTAGTCTCACAGGTGCATTGTCCAAAGGGGCATAGGAAGTGGAGCTGGGGCAGTTTAAGTATGGACAGGGTGACAAAGTGGGACAGTAGGATGACAAATCAGGGTGGTCTCATTTCTTGGCGGGGGTCTTGGCATTGTTCTCTGTCTTTGTCCTGGATCTCAGGGACCGCTTGCGGGGTGGTTCTCCATCTGCAGGGGGTGGGGTGCTGGTGTCGTGATCCTGTGGCGGTGCCTCCTTTCCACTAGCGCCGGCGGAGGTGGTGGGCAGTTCATCGTCCAGGCTAGTGTCAGGGGCCCCTTGTTGTGCCACAGTGTCCCTCCTGGTGTTGACGAGTTCCTTCAGCACCCCTACAATGGTGCCCAGGGTGGAATTGATGGATTTTAGTTCCTCCCTGAAGCCCAGATACTGTTCCTCCTGCAGCCGCTGGGTCTCCTGAAACTTGGCCAGTACCGTTGCCATCGTCTCCTGGGAATGGTGGTAGGCTCCCATGATGTTGGAGAGGGCCTTGTGGAGAGTGGGTTCCCTGGGCCTGTCCTCCCCCTGTCACACAGTAGCCCTCCCAGTTCCCCTGTGTTCCTGGTTCTCTGTCCCCTGAACGGTGTGCCCACTGCCACTGCCCCCAGGACCCTGGTGTTGTTGGGGTGGTGGGTTAGCCTGGGTTCCCTGTAGTGGTAGACACACTGCTGATTGACGTGTCCTGGGGACAGAGGGATGGGCCCCCTGGGTGGGTGCTGTGCTGGTGTTTCCAGAGGGGGGAAGCTCTGTAGTGGCCTGTGCCAGTGTGAGGGGAACCGACTGTCCCGAGGTCCCAGATGGGCCGGGCTGGTCATCTAGATCCAGTTGGACAGAGATGCTGTCATCACTGTGGGCCTTTTCTGTGGGTGGAGTGGACATGTCTGGACCCTCCTGTCTGGGACGTTGGGTAGGGGTCCTGCAGGGGTGTAAAGGCATGATTATTACATCTGTGTGTGCCATGGTGTGCAACGGGTGGGTGACCCTGTACCCCAGTGCTTGCATTCCATTGTAGGACCTTGTTGTCAGAGTCACCAGATCCTCGGGGTCTGTGCACGTTCCCAACACTTCCACCACAAGACAGCTCCAATACTCTGATTAGATTTGTCACAGAGTCTAAGAGAGTCCAAGTGGGGAAAAGGGGATTAGGAAGGGAACAGCTGGGAAGGAGACCTGTAGGAAGCAAAAGGTTAAAACACACAACATCAAAATTACATCTCATGAAATCAGTACTAGGTTATGACCCTAAGCATCATCATTCTGAAAACATGAAAAACCTAAGAATAAACTTAAAATGACTAGGTTTCAAGATGACTGGATACCTGTGAGGGAATCAAGAGAGGTTAAATGAAACTTTCAAATTCAAGTACTTTCCATTGCATGAGAATTCAGGAAAACAATCTGAAGAATTTCTGAATCATCTTATAAATCCTTATTGAGAATACATATTAGGAACACACAAAATTACATCTAGAACTCTGGCCTTTTGTTCTCTCAAAATGTTGGAACATGAATTGCGCACATTGCAGATTTTCACATAGGTAGTAAACACCATAGAAGGATTGTGCACCGTGAATAACACAACGTAGATTCAAGGAATAAATCACGTTACTTGTCAACTCGAATACTACCAAGTAAATGCCTTAGAATGGTAGCGCACAATGAATAACATGAATTAAGCACGAGGAAAGAATCGCGCGTCTTGCTGATTCGAATGCCACCATGTAACTGGCAAGGAATGATAGCGCACAATGAATAACATGAATTAAGCATGAGGAAAGAATCGCGCGTCTTGCTGATTCAAATGATACCATGTAAATGCCAAGGAATGGTAGCGTGCAATGAATATCAAGGGTTAAATCACTACAAAACGAATTGCGCGTCTTGCCGATTCAAAGGCCACCATGTAACTGCCAAGGAATGGTAGCGCACAATGAATATCAAGGGTTAAAACACAAGAAAACAAATCGCACGTCTTACCGATTCGAAGGCCACCATGTAACTGCCAAGGGATGGTAGCGCACAATGAATATCAAGGGTTAAAGCACAAGAAAACGAATTGCGCGTCTTGCCGATTCAAATGCTACCATGTAAATGCCAAGGAATGGTAGCGCACAATGAATAACATGAATTAAGCACGAGGAAAGAATTGCGCGTCTTGCCGATTCGAATGCTACCATGTAAATGCCAAGGAATGGTAGCGCACAATGAATAACATGAATTAAGCACGAGGAAAGAATCGCGCGTCTTGCCGATTCGAATGCTACCATGTAAATGCCAAGGAATGGTAGCGCACAATGAATAACATGAATTAAGCATGAGGAAAGAATCGTGCGTCTTGCCGATTTGAATAACAGCATGCAAATGCCAAGAAACCCCCAAGCGCACATTCACATGCGCAAGAGTAATTTGTTTATCATGCAAGAATTAGGCCCAAGAATTCGAGCGTCCTTGATAACGGAGTCGGGGGCCCAGCCTAACCTCCGTCTTACCGCCCTGATTAAAGATCACCAATGTAGAATGAAGGGCAGAGGCCTGGAAGATCAAAGTAGGCCACTGGAACAGGAGCCCAGGGAGTTGCTGCTGCTCTGCACCGGGACCTCTGAATAGTGAGCACGTGGAGCTGGGCTGGCTCCCTTATATAGAGTCTTGGCCCAGCCCACAAACCACATCCAGGCATGCTGCAGGGAAAGCTTCTAGAAGGCCCTGGAAGGGGACCACACCCTGACACAGTCTGAAAGCCAGCAGCAGTACATCACTTGTGAACAGTATTTATATGCATGCTGAACATAAGTCTTCAAGATTAAACTCTGCAATGCAAAAGGTTAAACAACAACATATCAGCGCAATGCATAAATTATGTTAGCTTAAGATTGCTAGGTTTTTGCATTTTAGTCGCCCATAGAGCGCGCACTGCCCTGATGTTGACACTTGTGTGATAATGGTTTAGGGGGTTGTATGGGTATGTGCAGTGGACATGCTTTGGTGATGGGTGGCCATGCTTTGGTGTTACATGCAGGGCTTGGGTTTGGGATGTGTAGTTTGTGATATTGGGACATATGTGAGGAGTTGGAGTGATGGGGGTGAGGGTGAGGGTGGGGGTATGTGATGGCGTGCAGGTGGGGTGGAGGGGATAAGGTAGTAAAGATTTGCCTTACCAGAGTCCATTCCTCCAGCTACTCCTGCGAGGCCCTCAGGATGCAGTATAGCCAAGACCTGCTCCTCCCATGTAGTGAGGTCTGGGGGAGGAGGTGGGGGTCCGCCGCCAGTCCTCTGAACCGAAAGGTGGTGTCTTGAGACCACGGAACGCACCTTCCCCCATAGGTCATTCCACCTCTTCCTGATGTCATCCCTAGTTCTTGGGTGCTGTCTCACTGCATTGACCCTGTCCACGATTCTTTGCCATAGCTCAATCTTCCTAGATATGGTGGTGTGCTGCACCTGTGATCCGAATAGCTGTGGCTCTACCCGGTTGATTTCCTCCACCATGACCCTGAGCTCCTCCTCAGAGAACCTGTGGTGTCTTTGCGGTGCCATGGGGTGGTGTGAGTGATATGTGGGGTGGTGTGTGTTGTGATGTGTGGGGTGATATTTAGAGGTGTGTTGTGTGAGGTGCTTGGATGTTGTGTGAGTGATGGTGTAGGGTGCCTGTAGATGCTATTGTTCTTTCTGGTGGTGTCTCTCTCTGGCCTTCTGTCGCAATTCTGGTTGTAAGGGTTTGTGGGTGATGTGGGTTTGTGTTTTATATTGTATTGGATGTGTGGGAGTGGTGTGTGTATGTGTATTTGGAATTGTCCAATGTGGTAGTGTTTTGTAAATGTGTGTGTATTTTGAGCGCAGCAGTGTGTACCGCCAATGGAATACTGCGGTTGAAAGACCGCCTTGTGGATTCGTGGGTCCTGATAGTGTGGGCGTATTCCTGTTGGCGTGACGGTGGAGGTTTTGTTTTCGCCAGTTTATCACTGACATTTGGTGTGGCGGACTTGTGTTGGTGTCTGGATTTTTGCGGATTCCGAGCTGTGGGTCATAATGATCATGGTGGAATTCCGCAGAGGTGTGTTGGTGGTCTTCTGCACGGCGGTAAGTGGCTTTTACCGCCAATGTTGTAATGACCCCCATAGTCTCAGATAATGCTGACCCACGCACCTACAAACCATCACTGTCCCTAACACTCCTGTGGTGCTTCTTACTGTACCAGTTATGCATGACATTGTCATGCAGGTGTTAGTTAGCGCTACACCTCCGTGACCATATGTGACTTCATGGCACTGTAAACTGCATCTGAGGGGCATGCAATGGTTGTTGCAGTGGCTATCCCATTGTTACACCTATGTCATTTGAGCTTGCCCCAGATGTTGTAGACATCTACCTCATTGTCTCAGCAAACTGCCAAACAACTGCCCAGGGGTTGTGTGTGTATTCCAAAGTGTTGAGGAATGCCGTGATACATCCTTGTGTGAAGTAAGTAATATGTGTGTGCCATCACAAGGAACACACACCATCAATAATGCTATGGGAGTTTACTCATGTGAAAATAGTTGTACCTACCTGCACATTGACTGATTCAAATCTTGGATGTATTGGCAATAGTGTGTGACCAGACACTGCTGGCATTTTATACCTTTATTTGTAAAGGAAGAGATAAGAACATGGGCATTGGCATATGCCTCAACACAGACACACTTGCTCTGTGTTCCAAAGATGCATTTGTTGGTGCAGGTTACTGAGTAATGTGCCAATGATGGAGCAGATGCAGGGCAACCCCATACTGTCAGTGAGATGGGCCAGGCCTGTTGAACTAACTCAGCAGATGTGTGTATCGTAATAGACATAGTTTAGGGTGTATGTGATGCACAATGTACATGAAGAGGAAAGTGGTAGTAGTCTGGACCCAGTGCATGGTGAAGCTCCCTTACATGGCCTTGGCCAATGACACAAAGGGACTGATTGAACAATAGTGGTGCAGCACCAAGTGCATCACTACAGTCCTTGTGGCCCTCAGTGCAACACTTGCCCCTGCCATGTGCGCACCTACTGAGAATTAAGGTAAAGCATGATGCAGATAGGGTGCAACTGCATCTATTTATGTGTAGGAAACGTATAGCAGGAGTTACAACAGGAGTTACAACACAACAGATCATCACGATTTCTGCTGAGTACATGCGGGCCCATCACATACATTTATATGACCCCATATTACACCTGCTCTTAGCAGCCATTCAGAGTGCATGAAATATGAAATTTAGGTATTTCTCATTTTACCCAGTGGCTTATACATGTGCCCACCTAACAGGTTTTGGGACCCCCTCCCGTACATGATGCATGGCGCAATCCTCATGTGGTGCTGCTCAATACCGAGTTGCCATATCATGCATCACAACACTCTGTAATGTTTGTGCAGGGAAAATGGTACATCTGCCCTGCCTTGGCTTCATTATTGTACATTTGAATGGCAGGCTTAACGTGGCGCTAGGGCTCTTCATACAGGTAGCATACAACATGTCCAGATCCATAAACATGACATACAGCACTCAACCGTACCTGCAACTGTTATGCACATGTCTTTTTATGGAAATGGGATACTTACCAACTGCTCCACCAATCTTGATCCCCAGATAATCCAGCAGATCTTGCTCCCTTGTTATAGGTTCTGCCCAGCGGTGCTTCAGTTGGTGGTCGTTCCTTCCTGTCACAAACACTCTCGTCAGGGGGTGGAGCATCTTGCCCCACCATGGCTTCCTGGCCTCTGTGGGGTAGCCATGAATGACATGGCCACCCAGTACCAGCAGCTTTCAGAGGTAGTGCTGCCATGTGAAACCCCCCAAGCTCATCGGCAGAATCCTGGCCATCCTCCCTTTCCCTGACATAATGGACTGCAAACGCAGTCCACCCAAAAATAAAGATTTCCCTATGACTACCCAAACTACCCCAACAACTATACTATCCCAGACAAACACATTAAAGAGAGGGAAACAGAACACTTACAATACAAAAGACAGCTTTAAAGAAAAAAAAAACCACAACAGCTGCAGGACACAGCATAAAAAACACTCCAAACAGTCCAACAGCACCAGCCCCACACACCCTCACACAGTCACAGACAATAAGACTGTGAAGTGAAAGTGAAAGTGGATTCACTGTACCATGTTTGCAGGCAGGATGTCCTGTTTCATCACTTCCTGGGCGTGTGTGTCACTTTCCCCGTCATGCGTTTTTTTGACACATGTTGGTCATGTGTTGATTTTTCCCCATTTCGCATGGAAATGTCTGTGGACGTGTGATAGGCATTCAGGGATATGTGTCTTTTAGCTTAGGAGAATAGTATGGCATATGCGTATGCATGTACATTTTTGATGCATGACGGTCATGCGTCGTACTTTTTCACACTGTGCATGAAAAGGCCCGTGAACGTACGACAGACGCTCAGATTCCAGGCATCTTTTACCTGTGAAGAAAAGTATGAGGTTTAGACGTTTGCATCTAAAATTTTGACACATGACGTTCATGCATCGATTTTTCACCATGGTGCGTGAAAAGGCCTGTGAACATGTGATAGACGCTAAGGGTCAAGGTGTCCTTTTACTGACATTACAGAGCATAGATTTCTGGCGTTTGCGTCCTTTTTTTTGATCCATGACCAAAATGCATGGAATTTGCAATGTAGACCATGAGTGCACTAAGATTCACTTACCTTGTCACATGGGCTATGCAACAATGTTGTTTATATGGTATGGATACATGTGTGTAACTATCCAGTCATGTCATAACGGTGACATTGGTATGTTGAATCCATAGGTTTGGTAATGAGTCTGCTGCACACGACTTCTCATACTGTGGCCACGTACATGTCGGCACATGTGTACTACGAGTGTACATATGTGTTTGATTACTAATTTGTGGGAGTACTACATTGTTATGTTTGATATATGAATGTACACATACCAATAGCACAATATTTATGATGGCCTATGTCCTACACATGGTAAGGCATGTGACAACCATGACAATTTGTACTCAGAGTATGCAGTGGACTAGGACTGGGTTGACATCACGTTACCCCAGCCAATTTGTGTGTGCATATGTGTCCACTCTGTGGTGTGTTGTTGGTTTTTACTTCATGATGCTCAGCTACACGTGTGATATATGGATCCTCATGCATCTTAGTTGCAGGAGGTGGTATGTACACATGTGTTACTGAAGGTTGGTATATGTCGTGTGTGTGTAAAAACAAGTGTAGTGTCATTTCTGTAACATATGACCACAGTGATGTGTTCATGGAATGTGAAACCTCACATTACTATCTTCCTGCAGGGACACATGTTGGCATTTGACAAATGCATGTGTAGTCACATCAGTGCCACCTATGTTTCGTATGTCAGAACACATGTGAAGGTCATTTCTTACAGTCACTGATCTTGTGATACCTATACCCTTAATTTTGTGCTAGCTTGCCTTTTGTTCAGAATCCATACACATTACTATGCCTGAGCCATTACAGTGGTACATGTGTAAGTGGTAAATGTGTGCATGCCACCAACTAGGCACTCGCATATGTCCACATCATGTTTGTTATGACTGCCACATACAATAGCATACCACTGTGTAGCAGTGTTGCAATCCGGCATGGATGGCAGCCTACTCATTATCACTACTGTATGAGTTTATATGGCAACACAAACCCATGGTTGCATGTGAATGGGCAAGTTAATGGAGCTCCAATGTACTCAGCCCCCTGTGCACATGCATCAGGCCCCTGGTTGCATGTGAAGGGGTAGGTTACTGGAGCTCCAGTTTACTCAGCCCCCTGTGTATATGCATCGGGCCCCTGACAATGTCATACTTCTATGTAGCCAGACCAGTGGTGTTTGGGTGTTTTGAGCGGGGATCTAGCCTCTTCATGATTGCTACTCAGCAGAACAATGCACACTCCCTTGCAGCAGACAGACACATGCAAAATTGTGATCAAACAGACCAGGATATCACGTTTTCCTCTGCGGTACTTGATGTCAGCCTTCCCCTTTCACATACAGAGGACTGGGTACTTGCACGTGTAGGCCATGTCATCATTTTATGTCCTTAGTTATTTCCATGGGCAGCTTGTTTAGGGGTTGCATGTCTGTTGTGACTTCAATTTTGGGAAAGTGCCAGGGTACAGATGGTGTTGTCTGTCACTGCCTCCTGTCATGTTGGCATGCAATGGGAAAATACCAGGTTATGGTAGTGGCAAACATGACTGGGTTATGTACTGACCTGGCCACCTTCTCTGTACATAATTTGAATGTTGACATGTAGACATTGATGTGTTGCAGAGTCAATATTATCTATGTGTGTTCCTTCTCCATGTTTTTCCACATTACTGGGAAGGTATGAAATGTCTCCTACATTGCTCCCATTCTTTTGTTTGCTTGCACTTTGTACATATCTTCTACAGCAACAGTGTCTGGTCATACATGAACATGATGCAACATGTGACTTGTGTAATTTGTAGATGTGCACATCGTCTACTTCCGGCTACATGATAGTTACCATCCCATTGACTGTATTTGTGAGATGTAATGAGTACCATGCACACATGACATTACACCTTCCACAGCACTTTTGTTGTCTCCAAGTGACGTTCCACATTGTATTAGTATCTCTGGATATCTCTCAGCTGTCCATCCACATCCTCCATTGAACATGGGTATGCATTTCTTCCAGCGTACCACAACTTAGGTAACTCTTACCATGACTGAATGATTTTGAAGTGTGAAATCATCTAAGTGCTGTATTTTTCATTAGCCAAATGGAACATATATGGTTAGTTCTACTCCCATTCAGTTTCATGATGGGTCTCTACATTATTGAACATTGCTGGACATAGTTGCACATCCCACACCTGATTGCGATGTTGGAGCCCAAAACATGTATGGGATAATTTGTTACTGATGCTACCTTGCACCTTTTCTGGCATGTGAATGACAATGAGTGGTGTGTATTGCTATATGCTGTCTGATGTTGTTACACAGAGCATACTAGGTAAATGTGCTGATACATGTCACGCATTGTTGGTACTAGCAAATCCGTTGCCACCTAGGACATACACCCATACATCAGTCTTCACATGTTTATCTGGATTTGCTGTAGGCATGTGTCAAGACAGCAGATTTGTGTGAAAAGTGTGTATGTCATGTCCCTAGGGAGTGTAACACACTCTGCCTACGTTCCACCCCTACAAATATTTGGTGGTGCATTGTCCCATAAAAATCTTAGATCCTGACAATGGGTAATGTGTTTAGATAGTGATTCTGCACCCATAGCTGCTTAATTTGTCTGGCAACGCATTGCGTACTCCACAGCCCTCCAAGTGTCAGGGTTGTGCCCAATGGCAGTGCCAGGACTTAAACACATGGATACACTGTGCAGGCTCTGCATCTAACATTGTTTACAATCCCTGGGCAATTACTGTAGGTCCATAGTTATCAAAATGACCCCCCCTTATCCCACATGCACCGTGTAGTCAAAGCTACAATCACCCTGAGATGTGACAGTGTTCAGTTCCGACATTACTTAAACACCATTTGTTCACAGCCCATACCTTATGTGTGCCCACCTTGCATATATCCCAGTAGGCATAGTGTTGTTGTGGGAAATGGTCAGAGAATTTGCACGTTGGTCCCTTGACGGCACAATATATGTAGTGGTGCAATATATGTAGTGGGCCTTCAGGAGTCCCATGCCTGTGAATTGCGTGTCACTGATATGTGAGATGGAGGCAGTAGACCCTCTTACATCACGAAAGGTGTTGCTACCATATTTGTAACTATTGTGTTTCTTAACTGCTCCCTGAGGTTTGAGTCACATTCCAATGATGTATGTGGTGGGGAATGAGTAGACCAAGGAGAATCACATGCAAAGTATTTTATTTGTGCTATTTACAGTGTGATGTTTTTAGTCCAGTGACTATGTATAGAAGTTCTCTACTATGTGGAGTTGCCTGCGAACTCCTGCAGCAGTGTTCTGTTGTTCCCCCTCCAAATTATCTTCTCCATCATCATCCTCCTCCTCGTTGGGGACATCGACCTGTTCATCCCAGGGAATATTTGTTCTGACACAGATGTTGTGGACGATAGCATATGCCAGTATAATTTTGCATACAAGTGGTGGAGCATACAAGAGGCTTCATCCTGTCAGGGCCAGGCACCTGAACCTTGATTTCAGAAGGCCAAATGTCCTCTCAACCACATTGTGTGTTCTTCTGTGCCCTTCATTGTAGGCACGCTCTTCCACCGCAGTGGGATTGGCAAATAGAGTCATTACCCATGGCTGTATGCCATAACCTTGATCAGCTGCAAAGGAATGAGAGAAGATGTATTGGTAAAGCTTGATAGTGGTTTGGAATATACCATGGCAGTTGTAGGTGGAGTGGTGACTCAGACTTGCTTGTGGAATAGTGTATGTTCCTGTTTTTGTGAAATGATGTCATTGGACTGTGTTGATGGACATGGCAATCTTGGGTAGTGGCTCAGGGACCTGGGAATTTTCATATTGATTCAAAAATGATGGTTATACTTTATCAACAATGTGTAGTGTGGTCCATATTTGAGGCAGTGTCTTATTGTTGGATGGGACCTACCACCTTCTTGCACCACATTGGTGTCAGATGTAGAGACACCATGGTAGCCCTACAAAGCCAAACAGTGCCGTCCATTTTACCATGTGGCACTACGCATGCAGTGCGACACTCAGTGACCCTTTGTGGCAGATGATGGTTGTGCCAGCCATCAAGTGTACGAGGGTGTGTATCACACATTTGTAGGATGATCTAATTTGGGGCAGTAGTATCTCCTAGCTTCCAATAAATGATTAATCACAGACACTTTCAACACATGCACAGTGCAGGCTTTGGGAGAGGGCACAGATATTTTTCACATGGGTCCCTTAGTACGGTGCATGGAAGGTCAGGTATATCCTCTATACTCCTGCCGAGTCCTACTTTGGCATCCATAATTTTTACAGTTTTACCCAAACTCTGCACCATGGTGGACCATTTCTAGTATATGGAACAGACATGGTGATGGGGTGGTGTTAGGGGGCACTAAGGGGCACCAGGGGGCGCATGTGAGGTGGCATTGGAGTATGTGCTGCCCCATTTCTCATGATTCTGTCCATGGTATTTCATGACAGGTTAATTTGTATTCATATGTGTGCGACAAAATGCAGCAGACAGGTGTATGTGCACACCACGGGTATGTCAGGTATGTGCAGATGATATGTAGCTGGTAATGACACTTGATATAGGTGCTGCCAGAGGCTTGCACACCATGATTTACATGGAACAGTGCCTATGTGTGACTTTCTTGAAATGGCCATGGCCTATGCTGTTGACATGGCTGAGTTATTCTTTGTTTGGTGTAATGTGTGTGGGATTTATATTTAGTTGTCAGGAATCCCTAAGGTGCCTCCTGCGTTATCTGTCAGCATCCCCAGGGATTAGGGTTAAATCATATCTCTGTTCCTGGTTAAACCTTCATGTTTCTAAGTAAACATAATGTGCTGTGTAACACAATTGGTTTTACCAATGCTTGTTTGCTAATGTGAGCAGGTGTAGACGTGCTTCTAATTGGGTGTGGTGTTGACAATTGCTTCTAATAGGGTGTGGTGACTCATCCAAATGTGGAAACTCAACTGCTTTCCTGATTGGCTATAAATAGCAGAGTGAAGCGTGCCTCCCTGCTTGGCTTTGTTTTGCTTCCTGATCTCAGCATCTGATTTGGCAGTCCAGCCCCTGCTGTCATCCTCGTATTCAGGACTTTTGAGGCAATTCTTTTCTTCGTTCTTGTACCAGCTGACACCAGGCATTCCTCCAGCACTCCGGAAAAACTGCAGCTAAGTGACTAGTATTCTCCAGGGAGTTTGTTCTTTGAGTTCCGCGCTTTCCTAGAACAGCTGGTGTATTTCACACCTCGTATTTTGGCAGAGTGCTTATCTTGAAGAGACAAATGCATTTCTGAACATTCTACATTGTTATTGTAGTTGCTTGCCTAGATGTGCTCCAGGAAATCTGCTTGAGCTCAAGTACTACAAAAAGTGAAGTGCAATTTTAAAAGAACATTTGCGTGACTTTTCTTTCTCTAATAGCATAACTCTTGGATTTAAATTGTGTCATTCATGCCTGTGTTTCAGGTTTGAGGAATTTGCTTTTGAAGGGTTTTTCAGACACACAGTGAAACTAAATCAAACTGTGCCACCCTAACTGTTTAAACCCAGTGTGGACATTTGTATTTCTTGGATTGTTTTTGTTCCTTTTAGTTTATTCTATGCATGCAGGAAAGTTATACGTGATATAATTGATGCCCTTGTTTGTCTTTCTTGTGCGTGATAAGTGCAACCACAATTCTAATTGTAGTGTGCAACATTGAATCTCTGTGAAGCCAGCCCTAGTGTTGCAGTACTTATTGTTATGGTACTCAGTTTGGGTATTTGGTAATGCAGTGTTAGTAATTGTGCCAACAGCTATTATTATCCAAGAAAAGTGCTGGAGCATCCCGGTGTTCTTGTACCGCTCCCGTGCCCATATCAGAAAGAAAGATTCTGTTTCAAGGAAGTTGAGTGCGCTAACTCTACTATCACTCTGTCAACAACGACCTGCCCTCCTGAAGATACAGGGTGCCTGGCTGGACTGTCAAGACTTGGCAGTGTTTTGTCTCTTTCTCTTCCACTCCCCCTTCCCTTTTGGGACACCTGCTGGGGTTTCTGTGTCCACCAGGAAGTGCCGAGAGGTATTCCAGGAGGTCGGGCATACCATCACCCCTGCAGATATCCTGCTTTTCAGATGAGTGGCCCCATCTCAACATAAAGCCAAGCCACAACATACAGGGCTGCCTGGGCGATGGATTCCTCAATGGGTACTTTCAAAGGTTTAGCACAGGCTTTACCAGCTGATCAGGATGCTCCATCTTTATTAGATTTAACTAGAGCCCTAGCGGGATTACAGTAGGAAGTTCTTTCCATAAAGCAAGAGAGCCTGGAGTTGCACACTGAAGTAGAGCGGTATAAACCATAAGACACCCCCTGGGGGGGAGTCAAACTAAAACAAAGATCTCCAGTACTACAGGTGTGACCCATCTAATCATGTTCCCAGGACCCGAACTAGGAACGACTTCCACCTCACAACCCATGCAGGTAATGGTCACAACAACAACCCCTGTGCCCTTAGCTCCTCCAGAAAGGTTTTTTGGAGATAGTGCCAAGTTCAACATTTTTCTTAACCAGTGCCAGCTACAGTTTTTGTGTTGGGCAGCTGCATTCCCCAACAATGCTGCAAAGGTAGCTTTTATTATTTCTTATTTGAGTGGCAATGGAGCTAATTGGTCTATTCAGCTGGTGGAGCGCTATGACCCTATACTGTATGATTTCAACCGGTTCAAGGCAGCCTTGCGGAAACTGTTCGGGAAACACCTCTTCGTGCAAGCCAGTGACAATGAGTTGCTGAATTTGCACCAAGGAAACAAGGATCTACTGTCCTATATCACCTCTTTCAATCGGTTGGTGGCAGAGACTGAGTGGCCCGAGGAGAAGAGGACCTCCCTCTTCTATCGTGGCCTTCGGGACGATCTCAAGGATGTTGTGGCCCAAATTGTGGAACCTCCTAAAGAGTGTTCCGAGTTCATTGACCTGGTGGTACGATTGGATCACTGCTGGAGTGAACGTAAGGTAGAAAAATTCCAGGGTGACACATGCTTAGTGGTGCTCAAAATGGAGAAAAGGAGTCCACAATTCCCACTCATGATACACCTGAGCCCATGCAAATTGCCAGTGTGAGGGGCCCACTATCTAAGGAAGAGAAAGAACGTAGGAAAAAATGGAAACTGTGTTTATACTGCGGTAAGGCAGGGCATTTTGCTCTGGAATGTCCTAACAAACCTACTGCTCCAAAGAAAGCCATTGGAGCGGGAATAGGGCCTGTATTCTCTCTTCCTGACCAGGCGGAAAACTAACTGGCTCGATAACGTCTGAGAGCATTTTATCGAGCACTTCTTTCAATATGGTCTCACGTCTTCTGGCTAATACCACCAGTCCAGTACCGCGACATCTAACTCTTATTGTGACGTTAGTGTTGTCCCCTCAGGTTTGTAAGGTCCTCCCCATATTGCTTGACTCTGGGGCTATCAGAAACTTTTTAGACTTGGGTTTGGCTAAAAACCTAAATATTACGACTGTCAGAAAAGACGTCCCTGAACCAGTCAGAGCCATGGATGGCTCAGAATTGTCCTCCGGGCTTATCGTTTATCAAACAACACCCTTGTCCATGCTTTGTGCAAACAACCATCCATTACAAATTCAGTTTAACCTCATAGATACCCCAGTATTTGGAGCTATTTTGGGGTTACCTTGGCTTCAGTTACACAGTCCTAAAATTGACTGGGCAGCAAGGACAGTGACATTACACTCGAAACATTGCTGGCACTTCTGTCACCAAGACAAACGATTACTAGTGACAACATTGCATTGTGCGTCCACACATAGTACGGCTATCAAGCCGGACGACACACTGGCCATTCCTGCACCGTATAAAGACTTCCATGATGTCTTTAGTGAACAGAAGGCCACCCAGCTGCCGCCACATAGGTCATACGATTGTCATATAGACTTGATTCCAGGGGCAACGTTACCATGTAATAGGGTGTATGCGCTGTCTGAGCTTGAGAATCGATGCCTGAGAGACTACCTGGATGATCTATTGGCTATGGGTTTCATTCGTCATTCAACATCAACAGTATCATCGTCTTTGTTCTTTGTGCCCAAGAAGAATCGCGAGCTGCGCACCTGTATAGATTATCGCGCAGCGAACAAAGTTACCATAAAAAATCAGTATCCACTTCCGTTGATCCTGGTACTTTTAGATCAGGTACATCAGTAGACCACTTATACTAAACTCGACCTACGGGGCGCCTACCACTTGATTCGAGTGATAAAGGGAGATGAGTGGAAGACGGCGTTCCAAACTAAATTCAGACTCTTCGAGTGCGCAGTGATGCCCTTCAGGTTGTGTAAAGCTCCTTCAGCGTTTCAATTTTTCATCAATGAAGTGCTGCAGGAGTTTCTGGATATATTTGTAGTGGTATACATAGACTACATTTTGATCTATTCGTCTTCCACTGAGGAACATATAGGGCATGTAAGAGCGGTTTTACAACGGCTTCGTGAGCATCATCTCTTCGCCAAGCTGGAAAAATTTGTTTTTCACTCTACAACTGTAGAATTCCTGGGATATGTGATCACTCCTGGTGGAATTTCCATGGATAGGTCCAAGGTACAGGCCATCCTGGATTGGGTAACCACAAGATCCATCTAGGAAGTGCAACAGTTTTTGGGCTTTGCAAATTTTTATTGGGGATTTATACCCCACTTTTCTACCGTGGTATCTCCCACAACTCGTCTCCTACGAAAGGGGGTTAAGTTCCTCTGGGATGCAGAAGCTGAGAAATCCTTCCAACATCTTAAAAACACATTCAATGAAGCACCCATTCTCCATCATCCTGACCCGGCTCAGCCATTTGTTGTGGAAACAGACGATTCCCAAATGGCAGTGGGTGGTGTCTTGTCCCAACAAGATCCTGAGTCAGGGCATTTCCATCTAGTAGCTTTCTTCTCAAAGAAATTGCTACCTGCAGAGCAAAATTACACAGTGGCGGAGCGGGAACTTCTGGCCATCAAGCTTGCCTTCCAGGAATGGCGTCACCACTTACTAGGAGCTAGACACACAGCAACTATTTACACTGATCACCGTAATTTACAGTTTTTTCAAGCGACCAAGGCCCTGACACCTCGTCAATTATGCTTGCTTCTATTCTTTTAGCGAGTTTGACTTCGTAATCACCTATAGGCCCCGTACTACACAACAAAAGGCAGACACGTTGTCTACAATGGTTTTCTCCTCTCATGTGGCGCTAGAACAGCTCAGAAGCATTATACCCCCAGAAAAAATCATGCTGTGTGCACTTCCCAAGAGTTCCTTGAGAAAATACGGGTAGCCCAACCCAAGGTTCCCTGTTCAACTGATGTGTATGAAAAAGAGGATTTATTATATACCATGCTGATCAGTTGTACGTTCCTACCAAAGAATTACAGGATACAGTGTTATATTGGGGACATGATTCTGTCCTTGCAGGTCACCCGGGTGAGAAAAAGATGTTAGATCTCTGTCAAAGATGGTTTTGGTAGCCCACACTTGTGCAGGATGTCAGAAGCTACGTCCAGACTTTTTCCACCTGTGTTCGGGCTAAAACCCCACATACTCCAGCCGCAGGATTGTTACTTCCCATGCCAATTCCGGTGGTCCCATGGCATAACATAAGTACGGATTTTATTTCTGGTTTCCCAGCTTCCAATGGACACACTGTCATATGGGTGGTTGTAGATTACCTAACTAAAATGGCTCATTTTGTTCCATTAAAATGCCTCCCTACGGCTTCCAAGCTCTCTGATTTGTTTGTCCAAATCATTGTACAGCTTCATGGGTTGCCCACCACAATTGTTTCCGATCGTGACCCCCAATTTATATCACAGTTTTGGCGTAGCTTCTGTTCCTCTGTCGGTATGGATGTCCGCTTGCCCTCTGCATATCATCCACAAACGGATGGGCAGACAGAACGTGCCAACCAATCGCTGGAGCAAATCCTGAGATGTTACATTGACAAATGGTCTGAGTAAGATAAGGCTTTACCTCTTGTTGAATTTGTATGTAACAACAGTGTCCACATGGCTACAGGAGTATCCCCATTTTACTGTTTGTTTGGTCTGCACCCAAGAATGCAACCTATAACTGGGTCCCAAACATCCACAAGAGTCCCATCAGTACAGAAACACCATAAAGAGTTACAGGAGATTCAAAAACAAGTACAACACCATTTAAAACTCTACCAAGCTCAAGTAAAAAAAATCAAGCAGACAAAAGAAGGAGACCTGCTCCCTCTTATCAGATAGGAGATCAGGTGTGGCTCTCATAAAAAATCTCCATCTTGCAGGGTCCAGAAAATTAAACCCCTGATTTCTAGGCTCCTTTCCTATTGCCAAAATCATCAATCCTGTGGTAGTAGAACTGACATTGCCAGATGATTTCAAGGTACACCCCGTGTTTCATGTGTTGTTACTCCGTCCCTATTCCCCTGATGCCCGCGATGCCCCACCACCTCCCCCGGTAAAAGTACACGGGCAATGGGAATTTGAAGTGGCCAAAATTCTTGACTCGAGGCGCGTCCATGGTGTTCTACACTATTTATTGGCTTGGAAAGGCTATGGGCCTGAGGACAATTCCTGGGAACCCGCATCCACAGTTCATGCTCCATGTCTTACTAAACAATTCCATCTCCTGCACTCTTCCAAGCCCCGCACTTTGAGAGGGTCCTTAGTGGGGAGGACTGTCAGGAATCCCCAAGGTGCCTCCTGCGTTATCTGTCAGCATCCCCAGGGATTAGGGTCTGCTCTTTGCTAAACCTTCATGTTTCTAAGTAAACATAATGTGCTGTGTTACACAAATTGGTTTTATCAATGCTTGTTTTACCAATGCTTGTTTGCTAATGTGAGCAGGTGTAGACATGTGCTTCTAATTGGGTGTGGTGTCGACATGTGCTTCTAATTGGGTGTGGTGACTCATCCACATGTGGAAACTCAACTGCTTTCCTGATTGGCTATAAATAGCAGAGTGAAGCATGCATCCCTGCTTGGCTTTGTTTTGCTTCCTGATCTCAGCATCTGATTTGGCAGTCCAGCCCCTGCTGTCATCCTCGTATTCAGGACTTTTGAGGCAATTCTTTTCTTCGTTGCTGTACAAGCTGACACCAGGCATTCCTCCAGCACTCCAGAAAAGACTGCTGCTAAGTGACTAGTATTCTCCAGGGAGTTTGTTCTTTGAGCGCCGCGCTTTCCTAGAACAGTTGGTGTATTTCAGATGTCGTATTTTGGCAGAGTGCTTATCTTAAGAGACAAATGCATTTCTGAACATTCTACATTATTATTGTAGTTACTTGCCCAAATGTGCTTCAGGAAATCTGCTTGAGCTCAAGTACTACAAAAAGTGACAGTGCAATTTTAAAAGAGCATTTACGTGACTTTTCTTTCTCTAATAGCATAACTCTTGGATTTTAATTGTGTCATTCATGCCTGTGTTTCAGGTTTGAGGAATTTGCTTTTGAAGGGTTTTTCAAACACACAGTGAAACCAATTCAAACTGTGCTTTCCTAACTGTTTAAACCCAGAGTGAACATTTTTATTTCTTGGATTGTTTTTGTTCCTTTTAGTTTAACCCTATGCATGCAGGAGAGTTATAAGTGATATCATTAATGCCCTTGTTTGTCTTTCTTGTGCATGATAAGTGCAACCAAAGTTCTAATTGTAGTGTGCAACAGTGAATCTCTGTGAAGCCAGCCCTAGTGTTGCAGTACTTATTGTTATGGTACTCAGTTTGGGTTTTTGGTAATGCAGTGTTAGTAATTGTGCCAACAGTTATTATTATCCCAGAAAAAAGCTGGAGCATCCCGGAGTTCTTCTACCGCTCCCGTGCCCAAATCAGAAAGAGAGATTTAGTTTCAAGGAAGTTGAGTGCACTAACTCTACTATCACTCTGTCAACAATGACCTGCCCCCCGAAGATACAGGGTGCCCGGCTGGATCGGCAAGATGTGGCAGTGTTTTTTGTCTCTTTCTCTTCCACTTCCCATTTTCTTTTGGGACACCTGCCGGGGTTTCTGTGTCCACCAGGAAGTGCCGAGAAGTGTTCCAGGAGGTCGGGGAGCATACCAGTGCCCCTACAGACATCCTGCTTTTCAGGTGAGTGGCCCAGTCTTGACAGTGAGCAGCTTCTGTATGCAAAAGGAACATTGCTTCAGCTGTCCACACATGGTGTGCTAGTCAGGGTGAGGCTGTGTTATGTACATGTAGGTATATGTGTTTGTGAAGTGCAATGATTGCAGTGTAGTGTGGCATGTTGCATATGTATTGTTGCCTGTACATCTGTGTTCCCCTGTCCATGTGTATTTAGTGTGGTGTTTGTCCTGTTGGTCCTACATGGTTGGTGTGTTGTGTGTGTAATGATTGGTATGGTGGCTTACTTATGAGTAGACCATTGCCACATTACCTATCTTGGAACCGCTCGTTGACAGTGCAATGGCGGAATATATAGGCATCATGGGAGCTGCCAAGATATTTTGCTATGATGTTGGTGAAGAGCCCCCTGTGGTCCACAATGGCCTTTGATTAAATGGGTGTGCTTGCGGCTCCTATGTAGGTCTTCAGTTGCTGCAGTTGGCACCAGTTGCACATGGGTGCAGTCCATTGCAACCAGCACATGTGGGAACCCAGCAATTTAATAGAAGCCTTACTTGGTCTCCTGCTGCAGATGCTGGGTGTTTGGGAAGCAGATGTGGTAGGGTGTGAGGCATATGATAGCGTGCAAGACCATAGGTAGGAGGACCGAGAAGGATGGCTGGGACATACCAGCCACCTGTGCACCCATTTTCTGAAAGGATCCAGACGCCAGCATATGGAAGCTAGTGAGGCATTTTATCATGGATGGAATAGTAGTGGGAGTTTTAACCTTTGCTGTGATGAGTGGCGCAATGTGGTGCAGCAGGCATACAATGGACTCCCGGTTCAGTCGGTACATCCTGATCACATCTTGTTCCCTGAGGCCAAGGATGGTTGTGCGCTGTCTGAAGATCCTCTCCCGTCTTCTGCACTGCCTTTGTGGCTTCTGTGGTGGTGTTTGGGGTTGCTGCGGTGGTGGTGGACGTTGATGTCTGCAACATCTGCCAAGTTGGAGAAGGACCACGAGTATGTTTTCCTGGAGGTTTCAAATGCTCCTTCTGTGTGGTTTCCTTGATTGGTGGTGTGTGGGCCTTTTTTTAACAACTGTTCTGACTAGGCTTTAATATTGATGCTAATCAGACTTAGCATCATTTTTGCAGTCCACTTCCTTGGTATGCGTTGTGTTTGTGTCGGATGGTAAATATGGTGCTACGGGGCTAGCGTCATTTGTAGGAAGGGAACACCTACCTTGCATCTCATTGTCGCAATGAGATGCAAGGTGGGTTGGTGCGCCCTAAAAATTATGCTAACTCCGATATTTTGACGCTAAATGGGTCTAGAGTCAAAATATAAATATGGAGTTAAGTTAGTGCCGCTTTAGCATAAAATAATGACGCTGGACCTTAGTATTGTTAGACTAAGGTGGAGTCTCCTTTCATAGAATTACCCAAGATGTTTGACACAGATGACAAAAAGGGCACGTTTAATAGGTTTGAGACAGTGAAAACTACACTCATGTCATGGTGAGATATGACATCAGGGAGCTGTACTAATACAGTTTCTTACTCATAAACCAACAGTTTTTGAAGAAAAAGTGATAAATCAAATAAGAAATATTTAGCAATATCTTCTTTCTTGCTTACCTATAATTAGATATATATAAGAAATGAAGGAAATAATACAGTTGGCAGCAAATAAAAGCAATAATCAGTATAAACTGCTTAGTGCAGACTTGAATAAAGTTGAGCTTATTGCAAACATAGGAACAGTCTACACATGGCTTCCTTCTTCAGCAACGCAAATTAATACATTTCAGTTCAAATAAATAGTACCATGAAATAAATTATATTTGATTATTTTCTGAAATGAAAAGATACAGAAGAGAACCATGCACTAGGAAACTCATTCATGTAATTTTAAAAGAACAAGTTTCTTTCACTCACTGCGAGACAAAAATGCAAGCTGCCTTATAATGTCAACTGAAACCTGGATATGCTAACTAAAACACATTTAAATCAAGTATTATTTTGTATTAATTAAAAACGTGTGCACATATATAAGGCTATGACTTTGTGGCCATTACAAGCGCTCTCACTGTGTAGTCGACTTTAGTTTATTGATTAAATTGATGGAAAATTGGCCTAACATCCCTACAGTATTTGGGAACGTTAACAGATGCATCTTCTCAGGCATTAAAAAGTGTTTTCCATGTGGAGAACTAAAACTAGAAAAAATTAAACTTTTAACGTGCATTTCTGTTATAATTACATTTGTGGTTTGACTTCTTAGTGAGCACATTTCAAGAGTAATGTCGGAGCGACTGCTAAAACATGCCTAGGTTGGCTTGCGTTCCTATTTAGAGCCGATGCGACAAGCAGTGCTGCTGGAATGACCCATCTGGAATATGGGTAAAAAGTAGTTTGCACGTGGCAGGTGCTTGTTGATATACGTGAACTGAGCAAAAAAAAAACATTTTATTAAATTCTCCGAGCGATTGCCGTTGTATTTCTGTGTGCGTTCCAAACAATGCATTAACCACTGCTGGTCTTCTATGTAAGCAGCATTTCCTATAAACAAAGGGGCAGCTCAGCTTGCTGCTCACTGGGAAAGGGTGGGAATGTGCGTAATTAATGCATACTGCACAGTTCTGATTTTCCTTCCTCGCTGTCACCGATGGGCTGCCTATCGCCAACACAGGCACCCTTGCACCATGGTGCCTACATTGCATGCAGGATTGTTTCTGGCAGAAACGGACAACTTCATGCACAACAACACTCCTGAGAGGCATATTCCTTTATCTGTGTGTTGCGGAATGCAGCACACATAAAAAGATAAAGTAACAAGAAGAAATAAATATATTCTTCCTTGTTATCCCTCTCCTGAGAAGACATATCTTTTTGGTGCATTCCCAGATTTACAAGGTGTTGTAAATCTGAGAATGCATCAAAAACCATATGTTTTTCGTGAGAACACCCACACAACGCCCATGGTATGCCTTCCAAGGGCAGAGTAACACAATACAGCAATTTGACCTGTGTAACTCCAGATTTTTGGAGCCACTCAAAGCCACACAAAGTGGTTTTGCATGGCTTAAAAAATATGACTTAGAGGTTTGTGTCACACATGTACCATGTTGAGTGGTGCAAGCATGGCGCAACCCTCTCATAAATATGCCCCAAAGTCCTTGTGCTGAAGCAAACTAATCAGCGGCGTGGGCCTGTTTAGATATGTTCGTCTGCTGAGCAGCACTTCTGTGTTTTAGTCCTTGGTTCAGTTCCTGGGGGAAGCATGGGATTCTGATTCATGAAGGAAAGTCCCAGTAGGTGTATTATCTCAGGCATGATGTAGCACGCTGTGTTTATTGCAAGCATGCCTTTTGATTGTAAAGACCATTGTAAGGACACGCTCCAAACACAAAAGCAATTTAAAAAGCAGCAGGTGTAAACAGAATTTAAGCCCAAAGGGACATTTTACAAATTGATCTCTGTTGTGGGCCGTATTATTTCATCTACACAAGATGGTAATATTAATCATAGTGGAACCAACATGAATGTAAATGAATTAGTTTTAATGTAACAAATCCCACAGCGCCTAGCAATAGAACCAAACATTAAATGATATTTATGGAATGTTGTCCAAGATAATGTAACTGAAAGCTAGAGTTTATAATATAAAGCTGCTAAACAAAGTTCAGACAGAGCAAGGGGAGGCATAATTACAAACATAAAAGGTAAACATTTTATAATAGGCGCCAGGGTGAGTTGCCAAAGACCTGTCCCTCACAGTGACTCTGACTAGTGACTAGAGAGAACGTGCACCTCTCGCCAGCTACTTCTCTGAAGTTGATGCAAGTCAACATGCACAGAGCTATTCAAAGCTTCTTAAGTAAATGCAGAAATGCGACCAAAGGGCCAGGCTCAAGGAGCCTGGAGAAATAAGAATATTATTAAGACCTCATAGGTGAAACCCATCAGTACCCCATGTGTAATCACCAAAATATCACCAAACAAAAGGCAGGATCAGGGGCATGGCTTCCATCGATGCAGCAAGTGCAGTGGCACCGGGGCCTAGAGGACTGAGGGGCCCACTGAACCCTGAATATTGCTGTATTTTATCATTCAAACAGCAACCAGGGGAGTCTACTTCCTTCCTCACACTTGGGCCCATGTCACCCCCAGCTACACTATTGGGTGGGAACAATAAACCTTATCTCGTATACAGCAAGGACGAATTGCTAAGTAGCAGGACTGATGGTTGCTGGAGGGGCTGCACACATTACACTAGCTAAAGTAGCCGAGTAAAGAGTTGTAAATCTAGTTAACCTCATGCAACCTAGGTCCAACCTCATGGACAGACACAGCACTACTTTCTTCCTGCCTTAACCAATGATCTCAATGTACAGCAATCCCCATCCTCTTTCTTGGATCAAACCTCCCACCCCATCATAATGACAAAACATGCATGTAACCAATTCCCTGCGACCTATCCAAAGTCCCAGTTCAAAATAATGACATTCTCTGGAGACCAATGATGCTTCAGGGACATAATAACTGGACAACCGGGGATAACAGTCCTGAAGATTCAGGAAGTATGGAGAGGAACGAAAAGCTCTCAGCACATGGGCAGAACAGAACTGAAGGAGGACTGGCGAACATGGGAAAAAAGAGGGAGGTGCTAGGCTAGTGCATGACAATAGTTAAAGCAGTGAGTAGTTTCACCAATTAGTAGAATGAAACCTGTGAAGAGATTAGACAGGTTGCCTATCAGTCAGCTAGTCCCATATCATGACAGTGGTAGTGATGCCCTTCCTCCAGCAATTACTTAGGGGGGTCCCAGAGGGACATACCCTGGGAGCAAAATAAAAAAAAGAATTGAGTTTTGCAGTACTACAGAGGGCAGTGCATCTCCATGGAGGGAAGCAGAATGTCAATGACCAAGTAGGATAGTGTCCATAACTATGTAGTAAATTTTATGTTTGTCATGGTGAGCTTGATGGGCCTTTCTCATACTCCCTGTATCACATGCTGCATAATAGATTTGCACAGGCACAGCACTATAGACCACCTTAGCAACTCTGTGCTACCTAGTTACAGAGTAATCAGAAAATTACTTAACTGTAAACTTGTGTTCTGATCGACATTTTGCGTTGTTTAGTAAATCTAACCATGTAAGTGGTAACCAGGACTGGTATAAGAGATTTGTATCCAATGTGTGCTCCTCTGCCCCATGGGTTTTTACTGTTATACCTGTGGGATGCTTCAATCACAATCACTTGTTTGACCATTTGTACATGGCTTTCATCCTCTTCATCTGACGGATGTGGAGTGAATAACATAATTAGCCTTGCAAAAGCACATGCACATTTGCTGAAGTAGTGGACATTGATGTGGCAATTATGTCTTATTTATTGCTATATTTTGATTCAGGCAGCCACCGACTATTCTTCTGTACTGACCTT
Source organism: Pleurodeles waltl (assembly GCF_031143425.1). Taxonomy (NCBI): domain Eukaryota; kingdom Metazoa; phylum Chordata; class Amphibia; order Caudata; family Salamandridae; genus Pleurodeles; species Pleurodeles waltl. The sequence continues at coordinate 268,745,787 of NC_090442.1, forward strand.
ACTTGGAGTGTTTGTTTTTAATTCATAAATAAGTTGGTGGCATCTTCATTCTTCTAAACCCATCATCAGTAAGGACATACTCATTTCTGCTACTGGGCTGAAAAGCTGGCGACATTGTAGTTACAGAAGGTAGCAACATTATTAGTGCTTATTTGTGAATACAACTGTAACTCCTCTCATTGCAAATTGCATTGAGGGCTTCAACCCTAAGCTACACCTTACCCTTCCTGCAATTTGTTATTCAAACATTTGCCTTTGACAAAGGCTACATAGCAACCAAAACGCGTTCTGTGTGCTAGTAAATAGCGTGGAGCAGAAAATTGGAGTGCCGGCCTCATTATTCTTTGAATGTAGGAATAATATTGTGACAGGATGTGAAGGGCTTGCGAAGGTACGCTGGGCACCCACGTTGTTAGATGGGAACATCTTTTTAACGATATGATGGAGGATTGCACATATATTTATATCTATCTCTCTCTCTCTCTCTCTCTATATATATATATATATATATATATATATATATATATATATAAATCTATATATAGATATATACATAAATAAATAGAGATAGAATTATATATTACCTACTGCCAGTTTATTGCATGCATTGCGCCACTTTGTAACCCTTGCGCTACATTATTCCTGCGCCAGGTGGGGGTTGTGGGGTGCCAAGGGCCCCCGCATATATCTATATAGAAGCCTCAGGTGGTGTGAGTCCCTGGAGCTTCTTCTTTTTTTTTAAATATTTGCCCCGGAGAGTAGTCGTCCCCAAGGCATAGTGCTGCCCCGCTCAAAATTCAGTGTAGCCCCGGGGGGTGGTGGTCCCTGTGGTTAATGGTGGTCCCAAAGGGACCCCCTTTTCTTTTATTTAAATATTTGCCCCAGGGGGTGGAGGTCTTTTGAGTGTGGGGGAGCCACAGGCCCCCCACACTTTTCATTTCTTAAATGTCCCAGGGAGGTGGTGGTCCCAAGGGCAGCGGAAGGCAGCCAGGCACCCCCCTGCATATCATAACAGCCTTGGGGAGGTGGCAGTCCCCACGGCAGTGGGGGACACGTGGCCCACCTGCACATACATTAGAAGCCCAGGGGAGGTGGTGGTCCCTGTGGAAGCGGGAGAGGGCCAGGAGTCCCCCGGCATTTCTAAAGAAATGCCCCCAGGACTTGGCCCACCTGGGGGCTTCATGATAACGAAGCGCTGGAGCCTGCGCTTCATTTTATGTTTTTAATTTACAGTGGATTTGCAGATCCGACTGTAAATAAAAAAAAAAATGCTTTGTACTCCAGGGGGTGGGTGGGGGTCTCTTTGGGACCCCTCCACCATAGCTAAGGGGTCAGGGTGTTCATCTGGCCCCTTTTGTGTATTTTTTTTTTTTTTCTGGGACTCGGCTTCAACCATGTCCCAAGATGGCTGACAACACTTCTGTTGTTGAAGTGTTATCAGCCAATCAGATCTCTGCACAAAATTGGGAGGAGTCACGGATTCTTCGATTCCCTATATATACAAATTTGGATTTCCTTGAATTTCTCAAAAGCTACTGAACGTATTTACACCAAATCAAAAAAAGCATTGTTTCTGGACCAAAAGCTAAGATTCTGCCAAATTTGGTGTAATTCTGTCCAGTGATTTTTGAGCTATCACTGTTAAATTTTTCCTACGGGAATTAAAACTGGAAAAGCTCTAAATTTCACCCCCCCCTTTATCTCGGCCCCCGCTTGGCGGATCACCCTGAAATTTTCCAGACAGCAGCTCACGTGACTGACAATTTTTTTGGGAAACTTTTGTGAAGATTCGTCTAGCGGCGCCAAAGATACTGGTAACAAAAAACAGTTTTTCTGAGGAAACTAGGGGGAATATTTAAAAAAAAGTGGTGATGCACGCAGTGCAGTGCCACTTTTCTTATGCCCCTTAGCACCACCATGTGTGTGCCGTACTTAAAATATGGTGCACCACGGCACAGGGTATGGGGCGATAGTGTCGCTAATTATGTACTCTGCAGGAGTAGTTCCAACATTTTTTTGCCATTACTCCTGCAGAGTACATCCCCATCACACTGGGGACCATCACCCTGGGGCAAACACAACAATTGAAAGGGGGTCTAAGTCAGACTCCATTTAGACCCTGGGACTACCACCCCCGGGGCTATCTTCACGTTGAAGGGTAGGCACGCGGCCCCCCTTGTGGAGCCACAGATGGCCCTAGGGTCACCACCCCCCAGGGCCGGCTCCTGCTATGCCCCAGGGTGTCTACCCCTGAGACATAGCTGTTTCCTGTGGCACAAGCCACATGTTTTGACAGTGGGACCTGCTTGAAAAATCAAAGGTTTCATATCTGTCCCCTGCACGCATGTGGGGACAGAGATGAAATGCTTCAGCAAGCACAAGGCTGCTGTCAAGGCAGCTCTGTGCTTGATGAAACAATGGCAGTGTGAAGTAGGGTTTAAGGCTTCCCCATGCAGTATCTGGTAGCCCATAAAGGGTCTTTTTTTTAATAAAAAAAAATAAAAAAACATAAATAAATAGATAGGGACCGCAGGGGAGCCCTTGAGGGCTCCCTGGCTGTCCCAGAAAGCCCATAAGGGCTTAAAAAAATATATTAAAAAAACACATTTCCTATAGCTCAGTGTGAAGGTCGGAGTCCAGCTGGACTCATTTCCTCTTTTTTTTTTTTTTTTTATAAAAAAATTATTTAATTTAAAATAATAAATACATTTTTTTATTTTAAATTGAACACAAATATCTCATTATAACTGTATGAAATATTAAAGCCTAAAAAACTCATTCCCTCTCACTTTCTCTCTCTTTCTCTCCTTTGGTCAATTTCTCCCACTCAGACACTTACGCACCCACTCACACTCACTGAGACACTCACGCACCCACTCACAAACCCACTCACGCCCTCATGCACCCACTTACAGACCCGCACACACACTGACACACCCACTAAAACACTGATGCATGCACTTTCACACGCAGACAATTTGACAGCCACTCTCACCCTCAGATACACCCTCTCACATCTATTCTCACACCCAGAGAGGCCACTGGCAACTTGCGCTTCACATAGCCTAAAACCTGTGTACAGCATGGGTTGAGTGGTTAGGGGGAGTGGGTTGGAGGGTCTGGCTGCAGACCAGGTATTGCAGGCAACTTCCCCTTGGCATGGGTGAATGATGTGCATGTGCAGGTTTGGTTGCTTATAGGGGATTGGCCTCAGGGCCAGAAGCCAAGCCCTGTGGCCAACCATGGCTGTGCACTGCAGTGGTTGATTTAACGTACAGTTATGAAAATTACTATACGTTAAAAAACATAGAAATTCACTGAAAAAACAAAGGTGAAAGGGACGTTATAGTTAGGCTCACATTTCAAGCTTACAAAACCATAGAAATTCAGCAGTTATAGTTAGTGTTACCTCAAGTAACTATAACACGTGCCCTAAGGTAACTATAACTTGCACCCTCGCCATGCACTGCTACTTACCTCACAAATTACGGTACCCATGACATCTTTGATAAAGTCCTTGATAATATTTGCAGTAAAAAAAAAATAGGAAAAAGCTGTGCATGGTGGGGGCGTGAGATATAGTATACCTTTGAGCACAAGTTAAAGATACTTGAAGTAACTCTAACTATAACTGCTGAATTTCTATGATTTTGTACACTTGAAATGTGAGCCTAACTATGATGTCCCTCTAACCTTTGTTTTATCAGTTTTTTTCAGTGAATATATATATATATATATATATATATAAAACACCCTTTTAGGGTTAGAGTGATGCATACTGTGGTATTCTGGCTGTGAAATACTATGCTGATGTCATCCTTGACATCAGGTTGGAATGTTGGCAGAATGCGAGGAGAACTACGAGGGAAGGAGTCAGAGCGGAATGGTTATCGTCTCCTCCATGTTGTGGTTGAGCCTCGTGACATTCAGCTTAAATAAACAAAGTTTCTACACCTCCCTCGCTTGTTTCACTGGCGACGAGTATGGGGTACATTTAGAGGCTCAACACAATCGCGTTTCTTCGTGAATCCTGTGAAGCCTGTTACTTTCTTCTGAAACAGTTTAATCTCAAGGTTCGGCTTTGTGTGTGCAGTCAAAGTTTCCGGACCGGCTCTATGCGGTATGTTGATTTGAAGCGCTCAGCCTGCAGGGGGCTGTTAATCCTTTACGGTTGGCTACTTGTTGTTGTTCAACCCAGGCGCGTGGATTAACGCCTAGGAAACGGACCCTTGCACGCCCGGGCTCTCCTGCAGCTCTTCCGTAAGCCTCCGGTTTCTATGGAAACTGTTAGTTACAAGACACGTGATCTCGCTTTCTCTGAAAACTGGTAACTACAAGACGCGCAATCTCGTTTCTCTTCGCTGGATTGCCGTAGCAACTAAAAGCACGTGTTCTTCTGTGTAAACAATTTCCCAGACCGATTGTGAAACGAACTCGCTGCTCCTGCTCAGGTCCTGGTGTGAACCTGTAAAACAAGCCCGTTGTTGTAAAGCGAGCTCATCGCTCCTCTTCAGGTCCTTCCTTGAACGGGTTGTTCAGCTAATCTCTCTTCGGATCAAAGGATTTCGCTGATTTGCACAGCTTAAAGGAATGTGCACAGTTTTTCAATATTTCATTGTGCATACAAAGGATTTTGCTGACCTAACTCTACCTGCTCACGGGTCAAAGGATCTTGCACAAAATTGTACACAGTTTGAAGATTTTGTTAATATGTACTACTTTCTGACTTATTACTGCCCCATTAGAACTAGTGACATTATATATGTATATGATTTTTTTCCTTTTATTTCTCTATTCTTTCAGGTACCTTGAAGATTTCTTTATTCTTATTAGATAATTGGGACTAATTTTAATTTGTTGTCGTAACGTTGTGCGCATAATATCCTCCCGCAAATATGCAAAATGTTCCTGCGCCTCTGTTTTTCCTGTCCTCTCCTGGTGAGCCGCCCATTAGATGGGCTAAGTAGAAAAAGGTATTTGAACGATATGTGAAAGTTTGTGGAACTTCTTTGAGTGCTGAAAGAAGAACTGCTCTGTTGCTTCACTGTCTGGGCTCAGAGGGTCAGGAGGTGTTTGACCATTTACCGTATATTTCTGACAGTTAGGCAATAGACCTTTATGAGTATGAAACATGTATACGCAAGTTGGATATCCATTATCTTCCCAAAGTGAGCACAATTTTGGAAGGCTACTACTTTGGGAAACGACTGCAAAGAGAAGGTGAATGTATTGAGAGTTATGTTACAGATCTCAGACTCCTTGCATCGTCCTGTAAATTTGGGGCTTCAACTGATGAACGAGTTAGAGACCAATTCATTTTGGGGTGTCAAATTGAGAAAATACGTGAGGAGCTATGGCTTAAAGATTATCCTTCTCTTGATGAAGTGCTTGCTATTGCTAACAATATCGAACATTCATTGAAATGTGTGGATGCAATTAAGGATTATGCGTTCAATCAGGTGTGTGTGGTTGCAAGAAGTACTGGTGCCTCAATGAGTGTCAAACAAAGGAGTAGCAAGGGATCCAATAGAGATAAGAAATGATTCAGATTTGACAAAACGGTTCATTTTGCAAATTATAAGAACTACCCTGCTCTTGATGCAATGTGTACATATTGTAAAAAAAAAAGGGGTCATTTCTTTTCAGTTTGCAAACTGAGAAAGGCTAAGCAATCTGTGTGTGAGGTTACTAGTAAAGATTGCAAGAATGTGTCCCCAATAGATTTCAATTGTGGGCAAATCGTTTAGCAAATAGAAACTAGTGATTGTGTTGGCCCTCTTGATATTATTCAGGTTGAAGGTAAAAGAACCAGAGTCCTTTTTGATTCTGGTGCCAAGATCATGATTATCTCTAATGATTTCTTCAATCGTCATTTAAGGGACACTATTGAGTTACTCAAACCTGATATTAGGCCATGTGCCTCTGGAGGTGAACTCATACCATTGCATGGCTACTTCATAGGGAGAATTTATTATAAGGATCGTCATATCTCTGGTAAGATATATGTTTCAAAGAAAGGTGATAGTATCATTAGCTGGTGGCATCAAAGGGACTTGGGAATTATTTTGGATCCTACTTCAGATAATCCCATTGTTTTAAAAGAAGTGTCTCCCATAAATGCAGTAGTACAGCAGGCAGTCATGGGTTTACAACAAACGCTGCGTTCTGAATTCCCAAATTTATTTAAAAATGAACTAGGTTGCTTAAAGGAACATAGGCATAAAATAAAAATTCATCCAGATTCTGTACCGGTTTGCAGCAAAGTAAGAAGCATTCAGGTGCAGGCTGAATTAAATAAGCTCAGGAATCAAAGTATCATTGAGGAAGTGGAAGGTACTGCTTGGCTGGCCCCTGTTGTGATGGCGAGGAAGCCTAATGGTTCTCTTCGATTATGTATTGATCTTAGGCAATTGAACAAGTGTGTTGTGGTTGATAGGTTCCCTCTGCCCAACATTTCACAATTGCTCATGATGTTGGGAGATGCCAAGGTGTTTAGTACCATTGACCTAGCGTCTGCTTACCATCAGATTCAGCTGGATGAGAAGTCTATGGACCTCACTGCCTTCATCACACCCTTTGGCACATTCAGATTTACTCGGCAGCTGCCTCAGTCTTCCAAAGAATCATTGAAAAGGTTTTGACAACCCTAGAAGGAGTTTGTGTTTATCAAGACGACATTTTAGTACATGTCAGAAACAGGAATGAACATGATGTTAGAGTCAGACAGGTTTTGGGAAGGTTGTGTGATCACAATTTAACTGTACAGTTTGAAAAATGTAAATTTGGTATGGAATCCATTGACTATCTTGGCCACACTATAACGGAAGATGGGGTCAAACCCAAAGCTGATTTGGTTGGAACTATTCAAAACATGGTTCCTCCCACCTCTAAAGAAGAACGTATGCGTTTTCTAGGGATGGTGGAATACTATCATAAGTTTGTTAGGAACTTCGCTGAGGTTACTTACAACATGAGAGGTTTGTTAAGGAAGGGTACAAACTTTGTATGGAATGAGGAGTGTAAGAAGGAATTTGATTTGATCAAGACCAAACTGGCTTCAGCCCCTAGACTTAATAATTTTGATCCTAAAAAAGATTCAATAATTACCACTGATGCCAGCCTCAAAAGCCTTGGCATAATCTTGCAACTGAATGGGGGTGGTCAAGATAATACCATTATGTTTTTATCTAGAAGTCTCAAGGATTCTGAATCCAGATATTCTGTGATTGAAAGAGAAGCCCTTACAGTACATTGGGCCATAAAAAAACTCAAAACATTTTTGTGGGGTTCCAGGTTCATAATTAAGACTGATCACAAACCTTTGTGCGAAGTTTTCAATAAGAGAGGCATTGATTCCATATCTTCCAGAATATCCAGATGGGTGGTTGACTTACAGGAATATAACTTTGAGGTAAAGTACATTCCTGGAGTAGAGAATGTGATTGCTGATACCTTGTCTAGGTTAGTGGCCGAAGACAAGGTTCATCATACTAACAATGATACTCTGGAGGATCCCATAAGTGATGTGTGTGAACTTGATTGTGAAACTATTCCAAAGGACAAGTGGCTTGAGGAGGTCAAGGGTGATGTCACACTACAAAAGGTCATTGACCTGATAAACCACGGTTGGCCACACAAGAATCAAGGAGAAGAACTGTGCAAGGACTTTTGGATGGTCAGGGATCAACTAGCCTCTAAGGAAGGTCTTCTTCTACGTGGTACGAGGCTGATTCCTCCTGGTAAACTAAGGGTGGACATACTTAACATGGCTCATGAAGGTCATTTGGGTATCTCTAAAACCAAGGAGAGGCTACGGTCTAGTTATTGGTGGCCAGGCATGGATGTACAAATTGAACGCCTGGTAAGGGAATGTATGCAATGTGCCATGAGCGAGAAAAGCAGAAAGCCTAAGGTGCAACCGATAATGATGAGAGATCGCCTGAACAAACCATTGAAAGACATTGCATTAGATATTTTGGGGCCAATACATTATGGTGGACAGGAAACCTATGTCATAGTTGTTATTGATATGTTTTCACGTTGGCCTGAAATTTGTTTCTCCAGAAGTATTGGAACGGGACATGTTATAACATTTTTGAAAGATCTGTTTTTAAGGGAAGGCATTCCTGAAACATTGCTTACGGATAATGGAGTGCAGCTTATTTCTAAAGAAATGGAGTCATTTCTTGCTGAGTGTGATATAAGACACAAAAATGTGCCTTATACCATCCAGAGTCCAACGGGATGGTTGAAAGATTCAATAGAGTATTGAAAGAAACAATTTCTTTGGCTAAGTGTAATGGTAGGAATTGGCAGGATGAGATAATCAAAAGAGTTGGTGTATATAGGTTCACACCGCATACTACGACAGGTATGTCACCTTTTGAATTATTTCGGAGTAGACGCCCCAATACTATACTTGAACCATCATGGGTTAATGTGTTTTTAGGGAAGGACAATCAAACAATAGATGACAATTTCAGGAAAGAAAGAGAAAATGTCAAAGCGAGCAGTCGCAAGTTTTATTTTGAACACAGACATTCTGTCAAAGTGACCAAAGTAAATGTAGGTGACTTGGTCATGATAAAACGACCTGGCTTTGTGTCTGGTGGTAATAGGTTATCTAAACCAATAAAAGTTGTGAAAGTCTTCAACAACGCTGTCAGAACAGAAGATCATCATGTATGGAATCTGAACCGAGTAGTCTTGTATAAAGGAAAGGCTTTACAAGATGTTGAAGAGAAAGCCAGCTCACAACAGGACGGAGATAACATTCCCATTGGTGGGACATCAAGGAAGGCTGATAGGAAAATACGAAGGCCTGCTTATCTAAAAGACTATGGGGGTCATTCTGACCTCGGCGGTAAAAGGCGCTTACCGCCGATCAGAAGGCCGCCACAACACCGCCGCGGTTAACCGCCACGGTCATTCTGACCCTCAAGAGGCAAACCGCCAAAAACCCGACATCAACAAAAGTCCGCCACACCAACGGTCAGCGTTAAACTGGCAAAGAGCAAGCCTCCACCGTCACGCTAACAGAAAAACGCCCATGCCATTACGACCCACGAATCCACGCGGCGGTCTTTCAACCGCGGTATTCCATTGGCGGTACACACCGCTGCGCTCAAAATACACATACAGCTCCAAAACACAGCCACATTGGACAATTTGAAATACACACACCTGAGACACATACACACAACACTCCCACACACCCAATTAACTATAAAACACACACCCACATCACCCACAAACCCCTACGACCACAAATAAGAGAACAAGCCCAGAGAGAGACAGCACAGAATAGAGAACACCATCACACAGAGGCACACTACACCATCACCCACACAACAACCACGCACAAAACACCACACACCACTACACTCACCACACTCATCCCCGCAAACACCACCCCACACCTCATCCACACCACCCCATGGCACCCCAAAGACACCCCAGGTTCTCAGACGCAGAACTCAGGGTCATGGTGGAGGAAATAGTTTGGGTAGAGCCCCAGCTTTTCGGGACACAGGTGCAGCACACCACCATTGCCAGGAAGATGGAGCTATGGCAAAGAATAATGGACAGGGTCAACGCTGTGGGACAGCATCCACGAAATCGGGACGACATCAGGAAGCGGTGGAACGACCTACGGGGGAAGGTGCGTTCCATGGTATCCAGGCACATCATCGCGGTGCAGCGGACTGGCGGCGGACCCCCACCTCAACCCCCAGAATTTACAACATGGGAGGAACAGGTCTTGAACATCCTGCATCCTGAGGGCCTCGCAGGAGTAGGCGGAGGAATGGACTCTGGTAAGTCTCATCTCCACTACTTCATCCCCCCACCCCACCAGCATGCCAACCCATACCCCCACCCTCCCCCCCACCACCATCACACATCCTCGTTGCTAATGTCTCACCATCACAACCCACCCATCCCAACACCAAACCCTGCATGCCACCACAAACCATCGACAGCCATCACCTAAGCATGCCCACTGCACATACACATCTCCCCCACAAACCGCTGTCACAACAGCCCCCACAAAGGAATGCCAGCACTGGGGTACACGGGCACCCACCCATTGCACGCTATGGCACACACAGAAGCAATAACCATACTCTTATACCCCTGCAGGACCCGAACGCCACCACACTGCCCAGGAGGGTCCACAAATGTCCATCCCACCCCCAGAAGAGGCCCCCAGTGATGACAGCAGCTCTGTCTCCCTGGACCCAGATGACCAGCCCGGCCCATCGGGGACCTCGGGACAGTCGGTTCCCCTTAGACAGCCACAGGCTACAGCAGACCTACCCCTCTCTGGGAACACCAGCACAGCACCCACCCAGCGGTCCCATGCCTCTGTCTCCAGGACACGTCAATCAGCGGTGTGTCCACCACTACAGGGCACCCAGGTTAACCCACCACCCCAACAACAACAGGGACCTGGGGGCAGTGGTAGTGGGCACATGGTCCAGGGGACAGAGGCCCAGGGAAACAGGGGAACTGGGAGGGCTGCTGTGCGACAGGGGGGGGACAGGCCCAGGGAACCCACTCTCCACGAGGCCCTCACCTCCATCATGGGAGCATACCACCACTCCCAGGAGACGATGGCGACGGTCCTAGCCAGGTTCCAGGAGATCCAGGTACTGCAGGAGGAACAGTTTATGGGGTTCAGGGAAGAACTGAGAAACATTAGTTCCGCAATGGGCACCATCATTGTGGCTCTCAACCAGATTGTCACCACATTGTGGGACCATGTTGCACCACAAAGGGCCCCTGTCACTAGCATGGACCAGGAACAGCCTACCACCTCCGCCGGCGCTAGTGGACAGGAGGCCACGACACAGCAACAACCTGCCACCAGAACCCTACCTCCTGCAGAAGAAGAACCACCCCGCAAGCGGGGCCTGAGATCTAGGAAGAAGACAGAGTAGGATGCCAAAACCCCCACCAGGAAAGGATACCCCCTGATGTCACCCTGTCCAACCTTAAACTGCCCCTGCTCCACCTTCCACAGGCATATGGACAATGCACCTGTGAGACTGAGAATCTGGACTCTGCCATGGACATTCCTCCACCATCACCCATCACCGATTTTCAACCATTTCCCAAAATTGAGCACTTTAATAAACACACTTATTGCACACAAATAATCTGGAGTCTGCCTGTTTTTTTGAAAATATGTATTAGACATAAACGTGCAAAAATGACCAGTTACATTGTGATGACAACATACCACTGTCACACAGCTGTAGTCCATGGGCAAACAAAGCAGAGGTCACGCAGTGGGGCCCACATCTCTGAAATTGGAAGGGAAAGTCACAACTCTGTTAGCATCCACTGGGTGAAAAGGACAGACAGTAGAGAGGCAGGAGACTGTAAGTAAATGTAAAATGCCGGTGTTGATTCTTACCTGTGTGTTATTGAAAATACTGCTGTATCACTGTGTCCCTGTTGTCTGTGTCGTCCTCTTCGTCTTCCTCCTCTTCACTCTCCGCAGGCTCCACAGCTGCTACAACACCACCATTTGGACCATCCTCCTGCAGAAAAGGCACCTGGCGTCGCAATGCCAGGTTGTGAAGCATACAGCAGGCCACGATGATCTGGCACACCTTCTTTGGTGAGTACATTAGGGATCCACCTGTCATATGCAGGCACCTAAACCTGGCCTTCAGGAGGCCGAAGGTTCTTTCTATAATCCTCCTAGTTCGCCCATGGGCCTCATTGTAGCGTTCCTCTGCCCTTGTCCTGGGATTCCTCACTGGAGTCAGTAACCACGACAGGTTGGGGTAACCTGAGTCACCAATTAGCCACACACGGTGTCTCTGTAGTTGTTCCATCACATAAGGGATGCTGCTATTTCGCATGATGTACGCGTCATGCACTGACCCAGGGAACTTGGCATTTACATGGGAGATGTACTGGTCAGCCGAACAGACCACCTGGACATTCATGGAATTATAACTTTTTCTGTTCCTGTACACCTGTTCACTTTCACTGGGGGGTACCAAAGCCACATGTGTCCCATCAATGGCACCAATGATGTTGGGAATATGTCCAAGGGCATAGAAATCACCCTTCACAGTAGGCAAATCCCCCACCTCAGGGAAAACGATGTATCTCCGCATGTGTTTGAGCAGGGCAGACAACACTCTGGACAACACCTTGGAAAACCTAGGCTGAGACATCCCTGATGAAATGGCCACTGTTGTTTGAAATGACCCACTTGCTAAGAAATGGAGTACTGACAGCACCTGCACTAGAGGGGGGATCCCTGTGGGTTGGCGGATGGGTGACATCAGGTCTGCCTCCAGCTGGGCACACAGTTCATATATAGTGGCTCGGTCAAGCCTGTATGTCAGAATGACATGTCGTTCCTCCATTGTCGACAGGTCCACCAGTGGTCTGTACACGGGAACATTCCTCCATCTCCTCGCAAGTCCCAGCGGACGGTGCCTAGGAAGGACAACAGCGAGCAAAGAGTCAATCAACCCACAGGTAAGTTCCCACAGCTTGCACAGTACACGATTCTATATGCTTTGAATGGCTTGTATGAGTGTCGATGCAAGGCCTAGGCATGTGTGACGCAGTAGACGCATGGCGGCTGCCTGACCTGTGAAGTGCGACAATGGGATGTGAGGTCAATGCGCTGGCGTGGCACACCGTGGCGGTATGCGGTCGAAGACCGCGGCACTAAGCCGCATTGGTTAACATTGAACCCTATGCGTTTCAGGAGCCAATGACGAAGTGCGCCGGCGGTCGCGGTACGCACCGCCGCGGTACGCACCGCCGCGGATGTGACCGCCATTTTCTATCTGCTTAATCACTCGAGACCTGATCATCCACAGGAGAGGACCTATACTGCAAGTGCTGCTGTGACCTCGGTCTGGAAGATACAATGGCTGCTGCGACTGGGGAAAGGGCCCCTGCCTTCACTTCTGAAGAATTGGAGAAACTCGTGGATGGGGTCCTCCCCCAGTATGCGCTACTCTACGGTCCTCCAGACCAACAGGTAAGTACACTGGGAGCATGCTTTGGGAGCAATGCCTGTGTTGAGTCGGGTGGATGAAAGATGGTGGGGAGGGGAGCGATTGAGGCATGCATCAAACGACGGATGAGAGCATGTGCCACATGGCAAGGGTGGGGATGGGGGGCCACTCACATCGAGCATGCAGAAGGTGATGATTATTCTTCTCTCCCTGTACATGTCATGTAGGTCAGCGCCCACCAGAAAATCGACATTTGGCATGCCATCGCCAAGGACGTCCGGACCCTGAGGGTCCACAACAGACGGGGCACCCACTGCCGAAAGAGGTGGGAGGACATCCGCCGCGGGAGCAGGAAGACCGCGGAGGCTCTGCTGGGGATGGCCTCCCAACGTAGGAGGGGTGCCAGTCGACAATTGACCCCCCTGATGTCCCGGATCCTGGCGGTGGCCTACCCCGATTTGGATGGGCGAGTGAGGACATCACAGCAGACTCAAGGGGGTGAGTACAAACACATTCTGCTGACTTTGCGTGCAGTGGAGGCACCTGAGTGGGGGAGGAGGGCTGTGGGTATCCCTAGGCCAGGGTGATTTCTGTGGGCTAGGCCTCTCCATAAGGCATGGCCCTGTGCCCCCGCCCCCCACCTCTGTAGGGTGCCAAGTACAGCTATCCATGGCCCTGTGTCACCTATGTGTGCAGTAGTCGTCCATAGACTTGTAGGCCAAGTCCCAATGATTGAGTAGTGTACCCCAAGTGTGCGGCGTAGTGCAGGGGGCTTCTGTGTCTGTCCTCTCCGCCAACTGTGTTGCCAATGGATGCACACAACATGTCTTCATTCCCCCCCCCCTTTTTTGCTGCTCTTCCTGTTCATGTGTGCATTAGCATCATCAGGCGGAGGAGAAGTGGCATCGGAGCACGAGGGAGCTGCATCTCACATGGCCCTGGAGGGCCATGCAACCGACTCGGAGTTCACCAGTGAGACGGAGGGCGAGGGGAGCTCCACAACGGGGACACGTGGAGACATCAGCGACACAGACACGTCCTCGGAAGGGAGCTCCCTTGTGGTGGCGGCAACATCCGTGCCCACCGCAACAACAGGTACAGCCGCCACCGAGCGCACCAGCTCCGCCCTCCCAGCAGCCCCTCTGCGATCTCCCCGTGCCCACTCGCACACGAAGGCGGGCATCTCCTTCGCCCAGGCACCTCAGGCCCTGCCCTAGTTACCCCTGCTGCCCTCAGTGAGGAGATCATTGACCTCCTCATGACGCTCATTGTTGGGCAGTCTACCCTTTTGATTGACATCCAGGGGGTAGAAAGGGAGGTGCACCGGAGCAATGCATACCTGGAGGGCATTCATTCGGGTCAGGCTGCCCATCAGCGATCGTTCAACGCTCTGGCCTCAGCACTGACGGCAGCCATTATCCCTGTCTCCTGCCTCCCTCCTCCAACTTCCTCCACCCAGTCCCACTCCCCTGTTCCTCTGCCTATCCCAGACACACCTACAGACCAGCCTGCACACACCTCAACACCCAAGGGCAGCTCATCCAGACATAAGCACCACACATCACACAAGCATTCACACAAGCAACAGCCACATGCAGACATACCAACAGCCACTGCCTCCTCTGTGTCCCCCTCCTCCTCGTCTCCCTCCTCCCTCCCTGTGATGTCTCCACTCACACTTGCATGCACAACATCATCAGCCACTACGTCCATCACCAGCACACCCACCAGAACACTCCGCACACGTGCAGTCACCACCCCCACTGCCATTTACACGTCCCCTGTGTCCTCTCCCAGTGTGTCTGTCACCCCCTCTTCCAAACCACACAAACGCAGGCAGCCACCCACCCAACAGCCATCCACCTCACGACAGCCTCGGTCACAAGCACCTGCACCCAAAGACACCACACTTGACTCTCCTACAACCACATCCTCTTCCTCTACTCCCATACCCACTGCACCTACCCTTCCCACTGCTCCTAAAAAGTTTTTCCTGTCCAAAATTAACCTCTTTCCATCACCTGACCCACCCTCTCCATCTCGTAAGAGTCTAATCAGCACCTCAGCCACCACAACCCCTGGACCTACAAGGACCATAGTACAGGGATATTGGAGTCCACCACCTTCAAGAGCAGCAACATCGGCCAGCAGTAAAGGGACAGCCAGCCCACCCCCTGGGAAGAAAACCAAGAAAGGCAAGGCCCGGCACGAGAGGCCAGAGACGGCAGCCTCCAAAGGCACTACCCTGGCACCGTCAGGATGTGGGGTGCCACCTGGCACATCTACAAAGGGAGTCCAGGGCCACAGGGACCACAGAAGGATGGCAAGGGCAAGACGGCTGACACGTCCGGCAGCAGGCGAGCTGCCCAGGCGGGCCCCACCAGCCCCATTCCGGGTGTGAAGGAGGACACCCACGGGCCCGGGACTCCAGCACAGGAGGGCCCCGGAAGCGAGAAGTCGGATGGCGAGTGAACTCCATATATTGGCCGGACATGGTGCCCTGGAGACACATGTCAAGAACCGCTGAACAGGGCCCTTCAAGACAGGCACAGCTGAACAGGGCACCGCCGTGTCAAGAACCGCTGAACAGGGCCCTTCAAGACAAGCACCGCTGAACAGGGCCCTTCAAGACAAGCACCGCTGAACACGGCCCTTCAAGACAAGCACCGCTGAACAGGGCCCTTCAAGACAGGCACCGCTGAACAGGGCACCGCCGTGTCAAGAACCGCTGAACAGGGCCCTTCAAGACAAGCACCGCTGAACAGGGCACCGCCGTCTCAAGAACCGCTGAACAGGGCCCTTCAAGACAAGCACCGCTGAACAGGGCCCTTCAAGACAGGCACCGCTGAACAGGGTACCGCCGTCTCAAGCACCGCTGAACAGGGCCCTTCAAGACAAGCACCGCTGAACAGGGCCCTTCAAGACAGGCACCGCTGAACAGGGCACCGCCGTCTCAAGCACCGCTGAATAGGGCCCTTCAAGACAGGCACCGCTGAACAGGGCACCGCCGTGTCAAGCACCGCTGAACAGGGCCCTTCAAGACAAGCACCGCTGAACAGGGCCCTTCAAGACAGGCACCGCTGAACAGGGCACCGCCGTCTCAAGCACCTCTGAACAGGGCCCTTCAAGACAGGCACCGCTGAACAGGGCACCGCCGTGTCAAGCACCGCTGAACAGGGCCCTTCAAGACAAGCACCGCTGAACAGGGCCCTTCAAGACAGGCACCGCTGAACAGGGCACCGCCGTGTCAAGCACCGCTGAACAGGGCCCTTCAAGACAGGCACCGCTGAACAGGGCACCGCCGTGTCAAGCACCGCTGAACAGGGCCCTTCAAGACAAGCACCGCTGAACAGGGCACCGCCGTGTCAAGAACCGCTGAACAGGGCCCTTCAATACAAGCACCGCTGAACAGGGCACCGCCGTCTCAAGAACTGCTGAACAGGGCCCTTCAAGACAAGCACCGCTGAACAGGGCACGCCGTGTCAAGCACCGCTGAACAGGGCCCTTCAAGACAAGCACCGCTGAACAGGGCCCTTCATCTCAAGCACCGCGCCGCTGGGCCCTTCATCTCAAGCACCGCTCCGCTGGGCCCTTCATCTCAAGCACCGCTCCGCTGGGCCCTTCATCTCAAGCACAGCTCCACTGGGCCCTTCATCTCAAGCACCGCTCCGCTGGGCCCTTCATCTCAAGCACCGCTCCGCTGGGCCCTTCATCTCAAGCACCGCTCCGCTGGGCACCGCCGTCTCAAACACAGCTCCGGTGGGCACCGCCGTCTCAAGCACAGCTCCGGTGGGCACCGCCGTCTCAAGCACCGCTCCGCTGGGCCCTTCATCTCAAGCACCGCTCCGCTGGGCCCTTCATCTCAAGCACAGCTCCGCTGGGCACTGCCATCTCAAGCACAGCTCCGGTGGGCACCGCCGTCTCAAGCACCGCTGGCCCATTGGCAGAAGGGGCAGGGCCGGATCTGTGTCGGGCAGGGCTACACGATGCACTCTGGGCACCATGCCTCCTCCAGTACCAGTGGAGTCTGTAATCCACTTGAGAGACTGTGGCTTTGCACTCCCCAGGATGGCACAGTGGGCAAGCCACCCACTGTAGAGACTTGTGAGACTGTGGCTTTGCACTCCCCAGGATGGCACAGTGGGCAAGCCACCCACTGTAGAGACTTGTGAGACTGTGGCTTTGCACTCCCCAGGATGGCACAGTGGGCATGGAGGCCTCTCGTGGATCTGGCGTCGTGGACTCATGTGGCTGAGGTGCCTCCCCTTCCCTTCCCCCTGAGGTGCCTGTAGTTTTTCTATCTGATGCCCCTGCAGTGTTGTCTCCAATGGCTTCGGGTCTCCTGTGAGGGCTTTGCCCATGTGTTGAGGCCCATCGGCCCACGTACAATGACTGAAACCCGATTTGGACAGGACAATTTACATATGTGTATATAGTTATAGATGTTTGAAAAAAAAGTTTAACGTAGCCTTTCAATATATTTGAATTTCATGATCATTTTATTTTGTCTTTGCATTCTTCCGGGGGGTTTGGGGGTGTCACTCTGAGTTGTTGCTCTGCATTGATGTGTAGGTAGTTGTGGGTGAGGGTGGGTGTGTCGCGTATGTGTGTGCCCGTAATCTTTTCTCCTCCCCCCTCCCCTGTGTCGTAGGTGCTGTACTCACCGTTGTCTTCTGCGCCGGCGTTCGTGCTCCTGGTAGAGGAGCAGGTAGACAATAGCTGGTAGGATGTGTAGTTCTGGTTCCATGCTGTCCAGATTCCTCGTGGAGTGTGTAGAAGTGAGCGTTTTCCCGTTCGTAGTCTGTTTCCGCCGTGTTTTTATCGGCGGGGCTCCCGCCCCGGAAAAGGTGGCGGATTGGTGGGTTGTGATAGGGTGGGCGGTACATTGTCTCCCGCCTGTCTGTTGGCGGTGACCGCTGCGCTGTTTGTTTGTCCCGCCATGGCGGTCGGAGTGTTAAAGTGGCGGTCTGTGTTGGCGGTTTCCGCCAGGGTCAGAATTCAATTTTTTGCACCGCCTGCCTGTTGGCGGGTTAGCCGCCGCTTTAACACTGACCGCCAGGGTTGGAATGACCCCCTATGTGTAACCTTGTTTATCTAAGAGACTATGGCCCTCATTCTGACCTTGGCGGGCGGCGGAGGCCGCCCGCCAAAGTCCCGCCGTCAGGTTACCGTTCCGCGGTCGAAAGACCGCGGCGGTAATTCTGACTTTCCCGCTGGGCTGGCGGGCGGTCTCCTTCAGACCGCCAGCCAGCCCAGCGGGAAAGAGGCTTCCACGATGAAGCCGGCTCGGAATCGAGCCGGCGGAGTGGAAGCTGTGCGACGGGTGCAGTTGCACCCGTCGCGTATTTCACTGTCTGCGCAGCAGACAGTGAAATACATGTAGGGGCCCTCTTACGGGGGCCCCTACAATCCCCATGCCAGTGGCATAGGCACTGCAGGGGCCCCCAGGGGCCCCGCGACCCCCCCTACCGCCATCCGGATCTCGGCGGTCCGACCGCCGGGATCTGGATGGCGGTAGGGGGGGTCAGAATCCCCGCGGCGGTGCAGCAAGCTGCGCCGCCGCGGAGGATTCAATGGGGCCGCGGTACACTGGCGGGACCCCGCCAGTGGTGCCGGTCCGACCGCGGCTTTACCGCCGCGGTCGGAATCCCCATTGGAGCACCGCCGGCTTGTCGGCGGTGCTCCCGCGGTCCTCCGCCCTGGCGGTCAAAGACCGCCAGGGTCAGAATGAGGGCCTATGTTGCATATTGTGCACTCTTTTTGTCATTATCATTTTCACATTGTTTGTTTTGGTATATAAAGGGGGGGTGGTATTCTGGGTGTGAAATTCTACGCTGATGTCATCCTTGACATCAGTGTGGAATGTTGGCAGAATGCGAGGAGAACTATGAGGGAAGGAGTCAAACAAAGTTTCTAGACCTCCCTCACTTGAGGTGTACTTTGTTTCACATACATTATGCAAAACAGAAGAAAGAACTCTAGGTAGTTCCCATGTTTAGCTGGAGAGCAGTTCCCTTCAACACCAGCGACACTCTAGATTTGCTCACCTCAAGTGTCCGTTTTTCTAGCAAAGTTTTTAAGCATAGGATTGGCACAGTGCCATCCACGCCAAGCTAGAAAGCAACAAAGTCTTTTGCCATTTGTGTAGCAAAATCTTCAAGCATAGGATTGGCCCAGTGCCAACTTGCCGAGCTGCAAAATGACAAAAGCATTTAACCACTCCAGGCACAGTATTACAGCTTTGGACTGGTAAAATAACATCAAAGCCAACCTGGAATGAGCAAAAGTAACTCCTGACAAGTGTTTAAATGTTATTACATCTCTTCAGAGAGATTTAGTTTTGTCCAGACAGAAGGGAACACTCAGTATAAGTCAAAACATTACCCTTTCAGGGTTAGAGTGATGCATAAATTATGCAAAAAAGGAGAGAGCACTCTGGGTAGTTCCCAAGCTTTGGTGGAGAGCAGCTCCAGTAAGGTGCACCCTGAAACACTAGCAACACTCAAGATTTGCACACCTCAAATGTTGTTTTTCTAGCAAAATTTGTAAGCCTAGGATTTGTACAGCAAAATCTTTAAGCATAGGATTGGCCCACTGCCATCCTTGCCGAGCTGTAAAGAAGAGAGAACTCTGGGTAGCTCCCAAGTTTAGGTGGAGAGCAGCTCCAGTGTCGCGTAGGCTCTCATTATTCTAATGAGACTACTGGATTTTGAGCGGCAGAATCGCCTGCGGCGTGGGAGACTAAGTCTGACCCACTGCAGGTGACACCTGTCGCTCCAATCCGGGTTTTGCTCTGGCTAACTAGCAGTGCCCCATCTCTACCCGAGTGCATGACATAATTGGTTTCTCAGGGCAGCTGTGGTCACTCAGGTCTCATTCGTTTCTCTCAGTTACCTTTGTCTCATATACGTATAAATGACAAACAGAGGCAGTATATGTTTCAATAATGACTTCAATAAAACAACTGCATCTTAGATAGCAAAGCGTGAGCTGCAATACCCAGGACGACACAGCAGGACAGTATTAAAATTGTGATAAGGAGAGTGCAGGATAGAAATAACGCCATCATATTGTCACTATGGTCAATAGACTAACTCCTACCTAGGCTCTAATTCTGCCCTTCAGGTTCCCCTGGGAAGACATCATCCCCCATACCTGAGCAAAGGCCTGCGGTCTGCGTTACCATCGGTAGCGAAGTATTCGGCAATCAGCATACAGTCGTGGTTCTCTGGCTGGAATCTCCCTCTAACGTGTAAGGGACAAGGAAGTGTTTTTATAACAACACAGCTGATGCTCTGAGAAAAGATCCCTACATAAGGATGTGTGTTTTCTACCAATGTTGGAGACTAAACTTCTACCACGTTCACCGGCAATGTACCGTGCTGTAGCCTTGGAAGAAGCACAGAGAGAGCAAGAATGTCTTGTTTGAGAACAGAGTGCTGGCCTAGGCAAAAACAGTTAAATAAACAGAAAATAAAACAAGACTGTAAAAGTGGCTATAGTAACAATAATAAAGTAAAGCTGAATAAAATATATCTAGGTTACAGTGCACAGTGGCTTGGCCTAGTGTGTTAAGATAACGTGCATGGAGCTATAGCTAAAATAGCTACACAACACCAGTAAGGAGCACCCTGCAAATGCAAATATATTTATTCTGGCATGTACATCCTCACCCTACGCATTTGGCTGCAGCCTTGATCACAGTAGGGACTAGAAACTGACAACACATTTTCTTACACATATCCAACAACATAAACAAAAGACAACCACAATGATGTATCAAAAGTGCTGGAAATGGTGGCTATCTTAACATGTCATCTGATCATAGTGAATAACTCTCATAAGTCTCATAAGTCCTAACAAAATTATAAATCAAAACACTAACTTAAATGTCATGCACTGTTTACATTTGGCATTTACACCTATGCGCAACACACATCATTCCCAATATGTCAGTACTAGTACTAATACAGTACACCTGGCATTTACACAGCCACCCAATGTCCAATAAAAGGCAGTTATAATGTCATAAGCGATCCTATCTAGCGGCCTGTTTGAGCTTACAAACATAAATCATTTTCACCCATGGGACCCATATTATTAGACTTACCCATATTACTCTGCAAGAGGATGAATGAAGTACCGCTAATGTAAGCTATTGTAGCCTATGTACAGCACTGTGAGCATTGCAGTGAATAATAATGCACCCAAGCAAAAGTCAGTTGGAACCATATTCAACACCAAACGTAGTACATGGCCAAACCAGAAAGTGTCCTCACCAGATGATAAATGCAACCCTTTGTGAGAGCTGATACAAAATGTTTAACAACAATTACATCATTCAAATGCATATAGATGATTAAAACAAATGTAAGGAGTAAACAAAATATATTAACAACATGCATGTTGATCTTCCGGGACAAACAAAGCAATTCTGTTATGGTTACCTTAGGCTGCAAGTTATAGTTACTTGAAATAACTCCAATTACTGCTGAATTTCTCAGGTTTAGTCATTACCTAACTATAACGTCCCAGTAACCTTTTTTTTAAGTGAATTTCAATGTTTTTTCTAATTCTATTTCCTAACTATAACATACATGTAACCTTAGATTTTTTCACAGAAAAAATAAATTTTATATATATATATATATAAATAGCGGGATAGCGAGTACTTTGATTTTACAAGCAACCAGTCAAAACCCAGACACTTTGGTCAGGAGTCTACCTGATGGGGAACTTCTATGGGTAAGACGCAATTGCTCAATTTCCATTGAATATGAGAAAGCAGAAGGGGAGGCCATTACAAGATTTCTTAAAAGGCGATATCTCAGAAAATTGTTAGAACAAGCTTCCCAGAGAGTATGCCAAATTGAAGGGAAAAATCTATTAGTCACAGGCCCAAAAGGTTCAAGGCAGAAAGATATAGACCAATGTCCCAGGATGATCACCAACTTTTCATAAGGATCAAAAGAGTTCTTTAAAATCTTGAAGAAAAACTGGGGTATTTTACAGACGGATCAGCTAATTGGCCCTAGACTCCCTGGTACCCCTGTGATTACTTACAAATGAGGTACGTCATTAAAAGATTGATTAGTGCATGGTCACTTTTTGAATACAAGTAAAAAGAAATCCCAAGCAGGTGGTTTTTACCCGTGTACACATTGTAAGGCTTGCTGATATAGAAGCAAGGTTATAGAATTTGAAGAGAGAAAGAGGAGGACAGAAAATTGAAAAAAATTTAAATTGTAATTCTGATTTTGTCATATATTGTTTGACATGCCCTTGTGATAAAAATATATAGGTAGCACCATCCACGTGGCTAGAAAACGAGAATAAGAACATATGAGGGCAATTAGAAATAATGATACCTCTTACCCTATGGCTAGGCATTTTAATGAAAATCATCAGGGGGACAGTAACCAGCTTAAATTCTTTTGCATTAATCAAGTTTGCAAGGATGAATGAGGAGGGGACAGAACAAGGAAACTGAGGTAACTTGAGCCATGCTATATAATTACATTGTGGATGATAGCTCCACTTGGCCTTAATATAGAAGAGGAACTTTGGACACATATAGGATGGCATGGATCGTAGCTTGATTCACACTTCCCCTGAGCAGTAAATAAGCATGCTGAAATGAGGAAAGGTACTTTTTTCCTCCTTAAAATAGGGCCATCAGCAAGCTACATGAGCAGGCCAATATGTGAATTATTACAACAAGTAATTTTTGAGTATCGAACTGTGAGATATTTTGATTTTAAAATCAGTTGCCCATACAGGCCCTAGTTATGAATGTTGGATTGACCAATTTGTGTGCCCCACATCGAGGCATTATAATACAGTGTGTGCTGTGATGTAGTGTAAATAACAACCCATGTAATTGTTTTGTTACTATTTTTTCTTTTTTTATTGTTGTGTCTATCAGTAAAAAATAAGTTTGAAATGTTTGACACAAAATTTCACAGAGTACCTACACACAAAAATCATGTTAAGATGTTAGTTTTGTTAAGCTATCGAATTAAATGAATTCATATATTGTGGTAATATAACATTTTGTAATGATGATGAATTACAAATTTAGGATGAATGTTCAGTGTTAAGATAGCGCCCCTTTGTTATCCAAGTAATCACTATGTTAAATGAAATAGTCCATTATTTGTGTTCATCAATTACAGGGGGTGGCAAGGAAACTTAAAAATGTGCAATGGCAGCTGGGCATCTCAATGCATTGAGGAAGGCCATTGCCGAAGTGTGTCTGCCTTTACATTATTTTTTCCTGATTAAGTGGTTGCGTAATAAACAGAGGATAAGACAATCGGATTCTGTGAGTGTTTGGTGTCCTTTTGGAGAAATGCATATATATATATATATTCCATAGAAAACGTTTTTTTTTTTTTTTACTTGCCCGTATCTTTGGCGCCTGTTGCTGAATCTTGGGACTCGGATTCAGCCTTGTACTAGGAAAAACATAAAAAATAAAGAAAGAGGGCAAGGGTGTGGGCAGCCTGACCCCTTAGCTCTGGTATTGGGGTCCCAGAGGGCACCCCAGAGCTAAGTGGCCAGGTTGTGGACACCCTGACCCCTTAGCTCTGGTAATGGGGTCCCAGAGGGCACCCCAGAGCTAAAAAGCATTTTTTTTTTAAATATATGCCGCAAACTCACGACAGGGTTGCAAATCCATGGCAAATATATATATATATATATATATATATTGAACACTTTCTGTTAGAGTGCCGACCCTGCTCCAAACCGTCAGCGGTGCTCATCTCATGGCGAGCGCTACCTCGCCTATAACTTCGCACTTGATTTCCTTTGTTAAGGAAAAGACAGCACTCCGTGGGTATCGTGATAGATACGGGTTTATTTGCACAAAAGAAAAGAACGTGTTTCGGCGTTGCCGCCTTCGTCAGCTTCTTATCCGCCATTTTGTTTTCCCTCATATATATCACATGATCGCTTGATTAAACCCCTATCAGCATTTTTAACAAACTATTTTACAATCGGACTCCTTATCACCCTACTGTTTACTATCAGAACAGGTTACCTAGTTGTTGCAATATAATTACATAGATCTTACTTGTTTCCTATGTGTGTAAACAAAAACAACCCAGCTACATATAACAATGTGGATAGGTGTATAAGTGTATGAACGCATTGTACCAATGTGTGTTATATGTTATATATTATTCATTGTATATTGTTCACGTTGCACTTGGAGAAAAAATAACTTTGTTCCACCATTACTATCTTTGACTCAAGGAGGCATACATTTTTGGTGTGAAGCCCTTTCTACCCCTTTTAGTAGATAGAGATTTTTGTCATAACCAGTGGTATGCCCTCTTGATTCTAAGTAGCACAAAATAGCTTATAACACTACTATGGGTTATTTTAGGGCTACTTTTGAAAAGCAAATCCCTTTCCAACACTTTGTGCCTGTGTGTGTCACTTTAGTGATGCATACCTGACGTAAAGTATTAGTAAATCTGCGCTTAGGTATCCTGTGTTGCTTCTTAGTGAGTTTTTTGCCATGGAACCTCTGCGTGGCTTACTGGAGTGACGCCTATGTCAGTGCTGTGGCTTTTTGTCTATGAAACCCAGGCGACAAATATGATCATTCAGCAACGCGTGTGACTTACTGGGTGAAACATTATGTTCCATGCATGACACAAGAGGGTTATCTGTATTAATGTGCCTGGCTTGGTCCTTTCCTGCCACACATGAAACTGTTTAGTTCGATAAGGGTTCGGAGATCTCTCCTTGGCACTGAATGGCAATTCTCCGCACGTTCAGTTGAAATGCACATCTGACACAAAAATTATACATTTTTATACATTTTAATATTGCTATTACTCGTGCAGTTCTGGTTTCTGATTGCACATCACTCTTCCAACTATAATAGTACACTTCTTTCATCCTTTCCAAGCATCCTAACCATAATTACTCTGTCCATTTTACCTCTAAGCACAGTCGCTTTTGGATATTAAAACTGACCTTATCTTCCTGCGGTGCTATTGAAGTGATAATAATGAAACTTTACGTCTCAGATCTATGAATTTTTAAATCGACATTTAGAGTGGGTGCATCTCTGAACTGAAGCCTCATCTGAATTTCCCAAAAGGCCATTTCAGCTCCCTCCTTTCGCCTGTTTTTCCAGTTTCATCTGTTACACACTCAAGATACCTATTTCAAGAAAACGGTATCGTACAACTTCTCTTGCCTCACTTCCGTTGTCTAATGGCAGCGGTGTCGCCTGCTTTCCCTATCAGTGCCATCAGCCCCCGGATGAGTCACAACGTCATTTCCATATAAATCATGTTTGTGTCAAAGTAATTCTCCAGAACGCATCCACCCACAGCAGAGGATACAGTACGGGTAGAGTTTATGATCCAGTCGCTCCACCTGTTCAGTCTAATCAAGATTATTTTGCACCCGAAGTCACTCGGGAGGGTTTCTTTTTCCAGTTTAATAGGCGTCTGTTCATGGCGTTGTTTGTGAATGTAGTCGTTCCCTCTGGCAGGGTGTGATCCACTGAGCCCCGCTGGATTATTGCCAACTTCCCATGCTATAAATAGGTGATCTGTTATAAGGATGATGAAGAGGAAGGAAGCAATTTGTACTGAAAAGTCATTTTATGCTGCTCATTAGATTTGATTTTAGTCTGGCACGAAACAATTTAAGGCTGTGTGAGACTTCATTGGCATTGTTTGCAGTTATATTTTTTATTCCCAGACAGTTACTGCAAATATTTTCCTCGTTTACATACAAGATATCGAAAGAGTCAGCAGGGTATCTTGTCATCTTTTATGAATTTTGTACCTTTGTAGGCTACTCAGAGATGTGAATTTAAAGTACCAAAGCTACCGTAACTCAAGTTCACACAGAACTAGTCCTGTTCCTCTTTAAAAAATCTGTCCTTTCTCTTCTTCAAGGAATCCCACCCCTTCTACGTTTTCCAAACAATTTTCATTTGGAATGTTCATAAGGAAGGTGGAGATTGGACAGCCAAAGTATCAAATCATGGGCCACAAGTGTCTTGATGTCATCACTTCCCACCGTGATATAGGAAGAAAACACTAATTCATGTGATCATGAATTAGGAAGTGGTTTAGAATTTCGCGGATGGGTTACAAATTTGCCAGATATCCCATCCACCTTACTGCAAGTGTCTTATATCGTAATGCATTTGTAATGAGGTAGACAGGATTTCTGTCACTTTTGTTACAGAGTACGTATCGTCCAAACTCGAGTCAGGCCCTTAGATTTGTATGCTGTTGACTATTAGTGCTAGTCCCCTTAAATATGTTGCCTCCATAAATGTGAAATACTCTGATACATTTACATTTTTTAGAAAACCTTAATTTTCTTTGAGTTTTTATAACACATTTGGTGCTGTGTGACAGATCTGCACCAATATTATAATCTGCATCAAATAGCATACGTAATTACATTAGCATAAATAATTACATTTAGTATGTCAAGTTCCATGCAGATGTTTCAGAGGTAGGGGGGAATGAAGTGCAGATCCAAAAACAGGTTTGCTATTTTAACTCCCCTGGAAAACTCAGCTCTACACCACCACAAAACTGCTCCATTGAATTAAATCAAATCTGGAATGAAACAAGGAGTGTACTTACAGGAAGGCCTTTGCTTGGTTAGTGTAAATCTTTATAATAGTTTTGAAGAAAACTATCGTTAGAAATGGGGTCCTTGATTGGCAGTCAACTTACCCCATGTCCAAGCAAGGACCCTCACTCTAGTCAGGGTAAAGGAGAATCACCTTCAGTTAACCCCTATGCATCCCCTTGGCAGCTTGGCACGAGCAGGCAGGCTTAACTTCAGAAGCAATGTGTAAAGTATTTATACCAACACACACAGTAATACAGTGAAAACACTACAAAATGGACACCACACCAGTTTAGAAAAACAGGTAATATTCATCTAAATCAAACAAGACCAAAATGACAATAATCCAACATACACAAGTCAAGATATGAATTTTCAAAAGAATGAGTCTTAATTCTTAGAAAGCAGTGAGAATGATGTTGTTACACAAAGTACCTGGTTAGCGTAAAAAATAAAGCTGCACAGATGAGCGTGCGTCAGAAAAGGCAGTGATGCTTTGATTCCTTTCTCACAAGCAAGGCTGTGCCTCATTTCCTTCTCTGGTCGGGTCGGTGTTCTGTTGTTTCTTCTCCCTCGCAAGAGAGCGATGCATTGATTTCTGGACGAGGCACCTTGGATCCACGCAAAGTCAGGTTGACTTTGACGCTCAGGGATGATGCGTGGAAAATCCTGTTGTACGGTGTTAGAAAACCACGGTGCATTGGGTTTGCGTTGTTATCAGCAGCTGCAAGCGGGTTGTTGTGCGTTGTTTCTCCAGTGGCGATGCATCGATCTCCCAGCCGTGATGAAGGTGGAGCGTTGATTTTAGCCACGAAGCCGGCGGCACGTCAATTATCCGCCATGTTGCAGATGGTGGATTGAAAATTTCCCTGCACAGAATTCTGTGCGTGGAGTTTCAGCACTTGTCTGCCAGCTTCACATTTCAAGGGCACAGGGACTGGATAGGACACCACTTTGCAGGGCAGGAGTCTCAGTAGAGAGTCCAGATGTTAGCCGAGGAAGTCTTTGATAGTCCTGAGACTTCAAAACAGGAGGCAAGCTCAGTTCAAGCACTTGGAGATTCTTCACAAGCAGGAATATACCACAAAGTCCAGTCTTTGTCCCCTTTCACAGACAGAAGCAGCAACTACAGGAAAGCCCAACAAAGCACAATCACAGGCAGGGGCAGCACTCCTCCTCAGCTCTTCAGCTCTTCTCCTTGGCAGAGGTTTCTCTTGAATACAGAAGTGATCTAATTTTCAGGGGTTTTGGGTTCAATACTTATACCTCTTTCTTCCTCTGAAGTAGACATACTTCAAAGGAAAGTCTCTGTTGTTTACAAGATCCTGCTTTGTCCAGGCCGGGCCCCAGCCACACATCAGAGGTTTGGAGACCGCATTGTGAGAGGGCAGGTACAGCTCATTCAGGTGTAAGTGACCACTCCTCCCTCAACTCTAGCACAGATGGCTCATCATGATATGCAGGCTACACCCCAGTTTCCTTTGTCTCCCTGTCTAGAGTGGATTCACAAACAGCCCAACTGTCAAGCTGACCCAGACAGGCAATCCACAAACACGCAGAGTCAAGGAATGGTTTAAGCAAGAAAATGCCTACTTTCTAAAAGAGGTATTTTTAAACTAACAATTTAAAAACCAACTTCACTAAAATATGTATTTTTTAATTGTGAGTTCATAGACCTTAAACTCTATGGCCCTCATTCCGACTCTGGCGGGCGGCGCTAGCCGCCCGCCAGGCGGGAACCGGCATTTGGCCGCCATGCGGCCAAAATACCGCTTCCCGCATTCCGACATTCCTGTTGGGCCTGCGGGCGCTAGCCAAGTTAGCGCCGGCCGGCCCAGCGGGAATGGGGGCCGCAACACAGGAGCCGGCTCCGAATGGAGCCGGTGGTGTTGCGGCGGTGCGACAGGTGCAGTTGCACCCGTCGCGCTTTTCACTGTCTGCTAGGCAGACAGTGAAAAGCTTCATGGGGCCCTGTTAGGGGGCCCCAGGACACCCCTTACCGCCAGCCTCTTCCTGGCGGTGAAAACCGCCAGAAACAGGCTGGCGGTAAGGGGGTCAGAATCCCCAGGGCAGCGCTGCTTGCAGCGCTGCCCTGGCGGATTCGCCCAGCCAGGGCAAAAACGGCGGGAAACCGCCGGCCCCGGTTTTCTGACCGCGGCTTTACCGCCGCGGTCAGAATGGGCTTGGAAGCACCGCCAGCCTGTTGGCGGTGCTTCCGTCATTTGTGGCCCTGGCGGTCTTGGACCGCCAGGGTCAGAATGACCCCCTATATCTTTATCATCTCTCAAAGGGAATCTGCATTTTAAAGTTATTTAAAGGCAACCTCCATGTTTACCTATGAGAGAGATAGGCCTTGCAACAGTGAAGACTGAATTTAGTAGTATTTCACTGTTAGGACCTGTAACACCCATCAGTACCTGTCCCACCTTTAACATACACGGCACCCTGCCCATTGGGCTACCTAGGGCCTGCCTTAGGGGTGCCTTACATGCATAAAAAGGGAAGGTTTGGGCCTGGCAAGTGGGTACACTTGCCAAGTCGAATTGGCAGGTTAAAACTGCACACACAGACACTGCAGTGGCAGGTCTGAGACATGTTTACAGGGTGACTAATGTGGGTGGCACAACTAGGAGTACAGGCCCACTAGTAGCATTTGATTTGCAGGCCCAGGGCACCTCTAGTGCCCTTTGCTATGGACTTACTAGTAAATCAAATATGCCAATCAGGGATAAACCAATCAACAGTACAATTTACACAGCGAGCATATGCAGTTTACCACTGGTTAACAGTAGTAAAGTGCCCAAAGCTTAAAGTCAACAAAAACTGGTCAGAATAAATAGGAGGAAGGAGGCAAAAAGTATAGGGATGACCCTGCAAAAGGCCATTTCCACCAACTATGTTACAAAAAAAGTATTCGAGAGGCTTTCAAGGACTAATCTGAGAAAGTCCTTTGTATATTTGGAAAGTTAGTTCACCGATCCTTTGAGGATATTGTCCCTTGAATCCTCTGAGGTCAATGCAGTTTAAAAATGCCCTACTCTGATTGAAAGAAGGAGCATTTTTTATGTTCACCCAATTTGGGATCCACAGCTTCTTGTGAATTGGAGGATCCAAGTGATACTATTTACTTACAGCAACTAAACATTGTTGATGAGGCAGCCATTACAGGATGCCAAACACAGAAGCCTGAATCGTGAAAAAAACACCAGGAGAGGCATAAGAGAATTGTTAGAGCATATCCTGGCCCCAGGGAGGGTATGGAGGTTAAGGGGAAAATCCCCAAAGTAAAAAGAAAAGAAAATATATCCTTCTTTCAGGATTCACATATCCATATTTAGGTCCGCATGTCCCTGAATTAGTGGGTAGATCCTCAATTGTTTTGATTCTTTGGAAATCCTGAAACCAGGTGTGAACAATCACAGTGCAGCAATACATTGTATAACACCAGGAACAGTGAGTATTGTGGGCCACAGGGCTGTCTTAGGTCCTGGTCATAGACGCGCCTTGTGTCCAGAGCCTGCACGGCATGGCCAGACCCCATGCACAACTGATTCACTACACAGGGCCAAAAGTTGTGCACGCATGATTCAGTAGTATAGAGGCTGGAGCAGGGCCTTATGATGCACCCATGGAGTGCCTTGTGTGGTGCCACAGGCAATACACTACTGGTACAGTTAAATGAGGACTGCTCAGGACCTCCACCTAGAAACATAGAGAAATTGTGAACTATAGTACATAACACATCTGCGCTTGGGCACACAGGAGGGTAGGCATACAACCTGTGGCCTGCACCCACAACACACAATCAAAGACTATGCACAGGAAGGAAGGCAAGGTTTGGTATGGAGAACGATGGTTAATGGCCTGGCCAATGGCTGTGCTCAGCCAAGATTTGACACCCAAGGTTCACCACTCACAGAAAAAGGCTGGACACATAGCCGTATGAAGTATATCATATAGAAAAATCAAAAATTAACTGAAAAACATTGTTAGTGGTAACTGATTTATTCTGCTCATAATACATTAATGTATGATTAAAAAACTCAGAAACCCATTAAATAATAGCACTTGAAGTGGTATTATGGGTAGTAAACAAAACCTAATTCCTCTGAAAATGGCCAGTTCTGTTTAGCTGAGAAAACCTTAACTCATGCACCTGCCATACACACCATAACTTCCTCCTGCATCACAAACCTCATTAACCACATTGGATTTTGTAAATAAAATAAAAGAATATTGAAATATGGATTTGAAATCCCAAATTAGCATTTGGGGCTACAATGAGGTTGTCTTTAGATATCCGTTGCTTGCAATGTTTTCATTCTTATACTCCCTTAATCCAAATGTGCCACGTCCCCTGATGATGATATAGAATAAATTACCAAATTTACCAGTATTCTATGTTTGCTGTGCTTTAAAAAACTTCTACATGTTCATACTTCTCATGATGACGGAAAGTTAGCTTTACCAGTGCAATATCACAATGATTGATACATCTTGGTGCCACTCCTATAATGCTGACAACATGAGCATTGTAGCATGACCTCAAATTGCTCTGTAAACCCAATAACAGACAGCAAGACCCTTCCGTAGGATAAACAGCCTTATCCAGACTTTAAATCCAAAGTCCTGGCATTTGAGTGGTGCCTAACAAGTGGCAAACCCAAGAGGTTCCTTCCCAGTGATTCCTAGATGAGATCAAATTGTGTTTATACAGAAGCATCCAGATGAATAATAAAATATACTGAAAGTTCAGACAGATGTCACGAAATCCAAAGCTGAAGCGCGCCTGACTTCAATCCTTTTTGGTGAAGAAAATGGCAACTATTTTTTCCTGAACGTATCAACAAGTTCGTACAGGCCCAAGTGGATAGTCTCAGGGCCTATGGTGCAGGTATATTAACAACATTGTACTGTAGGTTTCAGTGAAGGGATCCTTTAGCAAAAAACTGTACTTTCCGCACAGGGTTTTCCAAACCAAGCCCATGAATAAGTTTTGGTTATCACTCCTGTGCTGGCCAAGATTCATACAGCCCTCATGAAATACACCCTTAAGAGAAACAACCAGATTGTGGATCAGTTTAAAAGAGAACACAGAATTGCTCTGACTCCCTTAAAATCGTGAAAGGCAATTATTTTCCAAAATGTTTTCAATTTCCTGGCCTCTACAATAAAACATAAAGCAAAACATCATAATGTCACTACGTATTTTGAGCTGCTTATACATACAGTGAAATAAAAATGCAGGAAAAACTAGGATGGATTTTAAAATTACAGTAATCGGCTCACAGGGCCGAAGGTATAAGACAATTGAAACGTAACCTCATTGATTCAATTTTTGGGATTAATATTAAAAAACAAGAATCTGGGGTCGAATTACAGAATGCTGTCAATTCGAAAGAGTCTCGAACATTTTTAATAATTGTAGCCCATGGAGCTCTCAGCTATAAAATATCCAGTGACTATAACATCATGTAAAGACATTTGGAAAACTATATTACTGAACTGTAAAGAACTGAATACACTCTTTAATTCTTTGCACTTCACATGGAACTCTGATTCGTATTTTATTGCCCAGAAAATTACAGTCAAACTAATAAAAAAAAGTAGGTCATCTCGCTCTCCTGGACCCAATGGGATACCTATAACAGTATTAAAGTAAATCCTAATAACTGGAGCGCCTTAGTGACTCCACATTTCAATAAAGCTCTTTCCAATGGGCAAATCCCTCCCTTCCGGGAAAGGATTGTTTCCTGCAGCCCATCTGTAAACGAGGGCTAAGAACATACTGGTTATCAGTTGTTTTCTCTGCTGGGTTCATAAGGGAAATTATTCGCTAAACTTCTCTTAGGTATTCTGAAAAAAATTGGCTGCAGAAGATACAATTATTAAATTCCACCAAACACGATTCAGACGACCACGTTCAACCACTGGCAACATATTGATACTGTTTATTTTGGCAAAGTATGGTATCTGTCAGATGCAAAAGATTAAACACATGTTATATAGACTTTTTTAACAGCCTTTGGCCGAGTCGACAGGAACTGATGTTGGCCTTAATCAATCATCTGCTAATATACCTTCTAGCTGAACTCCATAACGATACCTGTGCTCAAATAAAACTGTCAACTGTGCAGGGCTTAACCCGAAAGATCCCAACTGGTAATGGTTTAGAGTAGGGATGTATATTGACCACTCTCGTCTATTCTTTAAACCATTGCCCATTTGCCAAAGCTTTTTAACCGTATTGATGGGAACTCCCCCAAATGTGTCAACCCTGCATTACTCACCTAGTATAGCTGGCCTGGTTTGCATTACACAGATCGATCTTTAATGCTACCTAAACTTATTCTGGGAATATAATAAATGCAATCGTCTAAAAGTAAACTATAGGAAAGCAAGCATTCGTACTTTGGGTAGTCCAAATCTAGGTTTAATTAGATTCTAGAAAACAAAAACATTCATCGTGATAGAATTTACAGATACTCTGGTGTGGAAAGAGACATCAAACACAGGAAAAACTCAAATCAATCTGTCACACAGAAGCATTGAGGTATTAACACTATTTCAGGAAATATGGAGGGACTGTTATCAGACTGACAATCACCATTGCAATAAACTAGTGGATTCCACTGCCTTATAATGTGCTTTAATCTGTAGGGAACAAGTTATACACACTCTTGATAAACTGTTCATCAAAAATATCCAAATCTTATTACTTTAAATTCATCTACACCTCATTGGCAGTTAACATTAGAATTAGGATTATCCTCATTGATTGCTCCAACGTTATTAATGTCTTTAAATATATACATATGTGATTGTGTGAATGTGGATAAGTTAAAACACATAATCAGAAATAAGTTAATTACACTATGTCACCACGATCTTTAATCGCGCAATGACCTGCATCTTTGCCCTGTGTTACAATTTCCTACCTCTATTTGCATTCACCTAGATCAGCCAAACACCACATAAAATATTCACAAAGGAATCAATAAAGTGGCATTTTCGAAATTGTAATTAAAAATCCTACTTCAACACTAAAGAGGATTTTTCATTATAATTTTGAAAATGCCACTTTTAGAAAGTTTGCATTTTCCTGTCCTTAAACATTATGTGCCTGCATCCTCCTTAGGTCCAATGACATGGTGTAACTGACAGACTTTGTGAATTTCTCCCAGACAGTCACACACTAGAGCAGTGGTTCCTAACCTGTGGTCCAGGGACCCCAGTGGGGTCCGTGAATCCTCTTCAGGGGGTCCGCGGCTGCTTAAAATTTTTTATATTATTGACAGATTAGGTCATCAGCTTTCAGTAATGACTCAGTGCCCCCACATTTCAAATTGATTCAGTGGAGGTCTCTGGGTTCCAGTAACAATAAAGTGGGGATCCACAGAAGTCAATAGGTTGGGAACCACTGCACTAGATGGATATAGGTGCACCTGAATAGGCCATCTGCTGGCAGAATGAGGCGGGGTGGAGCTGAGCACAGCCCCCCTTGCAACTGACCAAGCTACATGGACAGGCCTGGGGCATGTTTTAAGGTGCTACTTGAATGGGTGGCATAAAAAGTGCTGCAGGCCCACTGGTAGCATTTACTTACAGGCCCTGGGTGTAAGGAATACCACTCTACAGAGGAATTATAAGTAAATTACATATGGTGTAAGCCCACCAAACCATGTTTAGGGGAGTGAACACTACCACTTTAGCACCAGTTAGCAGTGGTAAAGTGCACAGAGATTTAGGCCCACAAAAATAAATGTCTGCACAAAAATAGAGGTGAGTTGTCAAAACGTTTGGTGGAAGGCCACCCTAAGGCTGACAGGTCTAACAGTACCACTCGCGTGTCCACTTCAACCGAAGGCAGCAAAGGGAAGAGAAAGTACACAACGAGTCTACTTCATCCAGTTTCTATTTTTTCCTCTGATGCTGCCGAGGATCTATGTGTAATACAGGGTTTCACCTTTGTATCGTCATTTGGAAGGAAACTGTTAAAATGATCGGCCTCCCCTGCCATTACAGTGAATCCTTGATGATAAACAGCAATATCATAGTTATCTCATCGACTATTCCTTTACGGACGTGTGAAAGGTCTTCATTAAGGCCAGTGGCATTGTGGATATTGAGGGGCTTCTGTTTACAAGCCACTTCTTCTTCCTTCCACCGTTCATTGCGGTTGGATGACATTAGCCATCCCGCACCATTAGGCACTGGCGCTTTCCTCCCCCATAACACCGCACCGCGTCTCTCCGTTACTGCTGCTGTTTCATTACATCTGACAGCTGCTACTTCCTCCAGAGCCATTATTAAACAGCTCCAGCGTTCCTCATCACAGTTCTCTTTCGTCTTCTTTCTCTCCGGGATACAAAGGGAGCACCCCCAAAAGATGTGCTGTCACAGCCAGTTTGCAAGACGCGGCTCATAAAAGCAGGAACCTCCGCACGCCAATGACTTCACTTACGACGACGCCACGCAGCTGTCTCGTGCTGTAAGCTACGTCTCGCTGAGGAAACAAGCCAGTGCACCGCACCGTGCGTGGTGGCTCGTTAGCTCTGCTTACTGCCCCAGGCCTTCAGCTGGAAGCTTTTATAGTATAGGAATACCTACGAGCAATATACATCTAGACAAATGCTTGTGGATGGCGTTACCACTTGAAGACCTTGGCATAGGGAGGTAAAAATATGGAAAATGCCAAAGTACAGTAACACAGTTTTTCTCAGCTGATTTTATCTCCCAATAATTGCAGCGATTTGGATTAGAACAACATAGACTTAGAAATAAGGATCGGGATAGGAGACATTGCATAATTGTCTGCATTATTGGTGCATTTCGAATCATGTAACTGGATGATACTCAAAAGGCTTTGTGATCACAACTTCAGAAGTGGCAATGTACTGAAAGTACCCTGTGAGTCAGAACTTTTTTTTTCCTTCACTAACTGCGGTTTGTGACCCATTCTGAATCACAAATCGGAGGGGAGTGATAGGGGCATCCCCCCATCGTTGGGACTTTGGAACGGAATGTATTGTGGTTTATGATTGCAAATCACAGAGCATATACCAACATCGGACTTGCAATGGTATCTGATCTGCAAAGGGAAGTGAAACTTTGTGGAAGGTGGCAGGCAGCTTCGAGGGGGATGTACAGAACATTTTGAGGTTATTAGACCTGGAACCCTTAGCGTGGTTTCCTCCCTAACTTTGCCCCTTCAGACCTGCTGTTTTGCAGACTTTGGGGCATATTTATAATGGCCTAGCAGAACCTTATGCCACATTCACGTCATTATTTGTTACGTTAATGTGTCCCAACGAGGCGAAATTCCCCGCGCTGTATTTACAGGGTGGCGCAATGCATGCATTGCGCCACTCTGTAACCCTTTGCGCTACATTATGCCTAATGTATGCCAAGGGGGCTTTCCCCCATTAGGGAAGCCAGAAAAATGGCGTAAGGGAATCTATGAGATTTCCTTGCTCCATTTTTTACGGCACTTTTAATGCCTGCTCAAGAGCAGGCGTTAAAAGGGGGCTTCCATTCTTTAGAGTGGGGCCCTATGTACTCTGCAGGAGTAGTGACAGTATTTTGGCGCTACTCCTGCAGAGTACATCAATAGCATCAAGAGAAATTATGCTATTGCCCCCTACCCTGCGCCATGGTGCACCGTATTTCAAATAGGGCGCACATATGGTGGCAGTAGGGGGGTGCTAAGGGGCGCAGGGAAAGTGGTGTTGCACTCAGTGCACCGCCACTTTCCAGAAATCTGCCTTTTGTTTTTGGTGACCTTAGGATTCTGCGCACTTTACCACTTCTAACCAGTGCGAAAATGCTTGTGCTCGTTTCTTAAGCCATGTTAGATTGGCTTATACTCAACTGGCATATTTTTTATGTACTTGTATGTCCCTAGTAAGCTGGCTGTACCTGTGCCTAGGGCCTATACATTAAATGCTACGAGTGGGCCTGCAGCACTGATTGTGCCACCAACTTAATTAGCACTTTAAACATGTCCCATGCCTGCCACTGTACCCTGTGAGTGTGCAGTTTAAACTGCCATTTCAACCTGGCAAAGTAAACCTTTTAATAAAAGCAATGGCAGGATGCCCTCCAAATACCAGCAAACAGTAATCAAACTTCACTTTTTTAAATGTAAACACATAAATGAAGATTTAAGTATGCAACGCTGCTGCATGCTCTTCCCAGCACACGTGTGGAAAAAAAATTCAATAGCTGGTGACCAAATGGCAACTAGACCCAGGGCGCACAACGTTTTAGCTCACAGCCTTCCAGAGTTTAAACAAAACGAACTATATTTAAAACAATTTATCAACACAAAGACGGTGTGCTCTGATGCTTCAATTTCTTTATTCAAACTGTAATGATACCAGTATTCAAATTCATACAGGATACTACTCCAAACTTGTAGTAGCAGAATCTGACAATGTGAGATTCATCACAAATTGACAGTTGTGTCGAAAACCCAATGCATGTCGGGAAAAAACTCTTACTTCAGGGTAGCTATAATGTGAAAAGTAAAGGTCTCATCAGAACAATGAGCAACTGGGATTAATGCTTGGCAATTGATACCTGTGTGCCACATGCAAAATACGGGTGCCAAGTGAAATATGATAAACTCAGAACCGTAAAACAAATGTATTTAATTGATTAATGCCTAAATGTGCCAATGACCAAGCTTCATGCTAGTGTGAAATCATGAAAGTACCAAACACTCAGCCAAGACTTCGGTGAACTTATGTCCTGCAGGACAGATGATGCACTGTCAATGCGTGGACTTTACAGCCAAGGTCTGTGAGTGAAAGGCAACATTCTATGGTTATGCTCAATGTGGAGCAAATCAAAAAGTGCTGGATCAAAACTGAATCAAAGACGTGTTTTACCTCTAACACGCAAGGAAGAGCAATGTGCTAACTGTATGCAGGTAAGAGCATGTGCATCCCAATGCCTTAGCACAGGGCTGGCCTTAGCACTATTGGCACTCTTTCTGACAATGTTTGTTGGTGCCCCTAATGTCCCAATGACCACCTTCGCTATGGATTTCCTCGCTACCACCATTTATCAGTGCCCTTCAAGTCCCATAACCACTCCCTCTCAGATGCATTTAATTCATTTTGTAGCACTACTCATACCAGTGTAAAGTTAGAGCACTTTACATTGCACACACATTACACAGAGACAATCATAAGTGTGTAAACCAGTGTATGAGTAATGTTACATAAGACAGAGGACTACAAGGGTTAGGGATCAGGTCATTCATAATGGTAGGCTGTGTAGTTTAAAATTGATTTGTCTGGAGAAGCACAAACTCAAAATTTAAAGTGTAACACCATGTTTGGGGGTTCTCTTTAACAATAAGAATTCATTTCTACCCAAAATGAACCTTTTTGTTTGCAAAATTAGGATAGTGAAAGACTGGGTAAAAATCATAACACTCTAATCCTTATCTTGCAGTATGCATGCATTTCTTTGATGACACTTAGGGCCAGATGTACCAAATGATTTTACCCATTCTGTGTCTATGGGAAAAAGCTTTCGTACATATGGCCCTTAATAGCCTAATGTTCCTTATTAGGATTTTAACTTACAAACTGCAAGTAACAAAAGGACCTCTCCTACAAAAGCACTAACCAACTGACCTATCTGCATTATTTGCACTTCGTGAACTTCCTGGTACACATTCCTTGCAGTAGTCATATCAACCCTCTGCGCTACCTTAAAACGATCACTAGAAAAAACTTTGATCTCTTTCCAGGCAGCACATCAATCACCAGAGTTATCTGGACATTAACAGTGTCTAAAATTGCTGGAGGCAAAGAACACCACATCAGGGGCTTTTAGAACTAGAATATATCTGCAGACCTGGCGCCCCCACCCCAAGTCAGCACTCGGTGCAGTGGCACTGGTCGTACCACCCTAGAGCCGGCCCTGGCTTAGCATTCTGCAATGCTAAACCACCACAAATGCTGCATGATGCAAAAAATGGAGAAAATAGTAGTTAGTCTGCTAATCCAGAAGATTAAATAAAAAAGCAGTGGAGCAAAGTTTAAAATGTTCCATTTATCTTGAAAAGTGAAACACAGCTTCTCCCACAGGTGTCCCCTTGGATGTGCTCCATGTAGAGAGATGTCCTGCAGAGTGCTTTTTCAATGAACCGCACAGCTGGGGACAAGGGGGGAATAAAAAAATAAAAATAAAAAAAACCTTATCTCTTCCCGTTGCCTCACTCCTCTTCTTCTGGTGTCTCAGCATTCACTGGGACACCAGCACAGGCTCCCCAGGAATCCTGGTGCTGCTTTCAAGCTAAACTTAGCATGAAAGCAGCGTCAGGATTGGTCCGAGTGGCTTGGACTGTTGCTCAGATACTGCCTGAGGGGTGTTCAGTTTCTTCAGCCCGGCTGCCCAACACAGTTGGGTTGGAGAAAGCTAAGTACGCATGTGTGTTTGGCCGGCCTAAGTCGGCTGACTAAATACACATGCACACTTAGTTGCACTCTCTCCTCCTCCCCCTCCCACCTCATATGACTCAGCCCCGCCCCTCCCTTCACATGCTGCGATAAAAGGATAAAGAAATGTAATTTTGTCTTTCAGCTCATGCCTCAGCCTGTGGGGGCCACACTCCTTCACCATTGGGAAGGAGCAGCCCCTGATGGGTGATGAATATGGAAAGACTACCTCTGAATTCTTGTGTATGTAAACAATGAATGTGCCATTACTCAATTTCGAAGCCATGACAATTGCCAAGAATAACTGAAAAAGCACCACAAAGCGGTGCTGTGTAATCCAAAGCAAAGAGACTAAATACTTTCTAATACAGACCAAACCGCGGCAAAAGGAGCAATAACTTATGACACTAACGTGTAAACAGAGTAAGAACAAATCAAAGCATGATGATGTGCAGACGTAACAGCATTATAAACAGCTACAGTACAAGTTGGAATGACTTTTAGTGTTGATCTTCAAACAACAACAGAGAAGGCATTATAAATGTGAGAGTTACATGAATATCATTAGACACTATTGTGTAATCAACGGTCATGTGACCATTTAAACATGAACATTTAGTTATAATGTTGGAACACTTACGATAAAGACTATTACATCGTAATGTTACATGATAAACTATACATCATTATACCTGACAGCTGAAAGAACACAGTGGAAAAGTGATGCAGTATAGTGTATAAATGTGATCTGATATATGCAAACTCTAAGAAGCACAGCATAAATATCATT
Source organism: Pleurodeles waltl (assembly GCF_031143425.1). Taxonomy (NCBI): domain Eukaryota; kingdom Metazoa; phylum Chordata; class Amphibia; order Caudata; family Salamandridae; genus Pleurodeles; species Pleurodeles waltl. The sequence continues at coordinate 268,785,650 of NC_090442.1, forward strand.
TAACCCCTGAGGTAAGAGAGTGTCGAATTTCCTGATCCAGTAAGTTTCTTGCTGCGCCAAAAGTTTGTGAATATTGATTTCATGATTAGCCCTAATGACCTCTAGAATGTGAAAACGAATTTGTGCTATGTTGTTTGTATTCTCAAGCCAGTGTGTGACTAGACTGGAAATGTTTCTCTTGTTACGTATCATGCGTTTGTGTTTAGTTGTATGTATCTTGATATTTCTTTCAGTCTCTCCAACGTACACCACGTCGCAAGGATGTTTTAAACTGTAAATGACATTTTGTGATGTTACAGTCAGCAGCGTGATGGATTGACCTGTTTTCGGATGGATGGTTGTGTCACCAATGATGGCATTAATGCAATGTATGCAATTGTGAAATTTTTTAGTGCTAACATATGTTTTCAGGCTTGCAGATTTTTTGGAGGATAGTACTTATTTTAAATTTGTCGATCGTTGGCAGGCAAGGGTGGGTTTGTGTACAAAGAGTCCCTTAAAATCTGGATCAGTTTGTAAAAGTTTCCATCGATGGTTGATGATGCGTCTAATGGCATGGGACTTTGTGGAAAATCTGAAAACAAATGCCATCCGCACAGGTTTGTCAATTGTCAGTTGTTTTTTATATACTTGTGTCTTGATGCCCACTGACGTTAATTCAAAACATCGAATAATGAAATGGTTCAGTTACTGAAGGTATGGGTAAATTGAATTGAAATGTTTTTTGATTTAATATAATAATGCTCTTTTTGAGAGCCTTTCTTTCACCCTTTTAACAGCCCTGGCATGTATAACGCTGTGCACAAAGATGAAATCAGACCTAAAGCTAATTATTCATCTTTATTAATTCCTCATCTCTTGCATATGGCCTAGTGATGTGGCGCTACTCTTCACACGTCCTTTTCCCCCTTCTTCGTAAGAGGTAGTGCGAGGGAAATCCAGTGAGGCATATTTACAAGCCTCTTGCGTTGCCATTACGCCACCATAGCGTCATTTTTTTTACGCTAAGGCGGCGCTTAGGAGGCCTTTTCCCCGAACCAGGTTTAAAAAGTGGCACAATGTTTGTATTGCGTCACTTTGCAACCTCTTGCGCCACATTATGCCTGCGTCAGGCATAATGTATACTAGGGGGGAGTGTTGATGCAGGGAGGCCCAAAAAAATGGTGCAGTGAAATATACAACATTTCACTGAGCCATTTTTTTCTGTCAATTTTAACATCTGCTCAAGACAGGCGGTAAAATGATGCAGCCATATTAACCTATGGGCCTCCTTGTGCTTTGCTGCACTAGCGTCATTGTGCGCCTTTTTATAAATACGACACAACCATGGTGTTGTTAGGTGCCATTCGGGGGACGCAGGAAAAGTGGCACCACTTTCTTGTCAATATGCCCCAGTGTTTCCTGTCTCCTCCCAGGAAGTTCCTTGTATCCCATTTCTGTCCGGGCCAGCTAGACTACTGACCTACTTATGCAGCAATGTCTTTTCCTAGAGGACATGACAGAAGCCTGCCAGACAGCACAGCAGTCTGGTTTGCTAAAGACATCTTGGGGACATTCGGAAGGCTTCCCTGGGAATGCCCTCCATTTATTGCTTACCATTGGCTTGTGGCTTGTTGTTTGTAACTCACATTTTCTGGATTTCTATTTCCTATCTGCGTTTGTTTTAGATTGTCCAGGGTGAGTTCATCCCAAGGAGCAAAGCCTTTTCACACCACCTCCCCTCGTATTTTTCCATGAGTGCTCCTTTCTGTAAACAGACCTGTAAGTCTTGTTCTTATCTTGTCACATTTGCTGTGCATTCAAAGACAGAGGTCAAATATCAGATTCTGTTTCAGAGGGAGATTGGTGTTTACTTTTCTATCTTGGACTTAAAAGTGAGAGGATTTATGTGACAATTTTGCTGAATACTGAGGGTAAGAAAGGGTTTTTTTCAGGCACAAAACAACATTTAAACAAACTGCATGTTTTGTTGATTCTGTGTGTTGGAAACAAATACTTGAATATGATCCACTGTACGGCACTCTATGCCACTGCACTCTATGCCACTGCACTCTATGCAATTATGCTCTATACCACTGCACTCTACCCTGTCCTACTCCGTTCTATGCCACTTTACTCTACTCTGAAACAATCTACACTACACTACTGCACTCTAAGTCACTGCACTCTATGCAACTCTACTCCACTCTGCACCACTTCACTCTATGCCATTGCACTCTAATCTGTGCCACTACATTCTACAAGGCTGCATTGTATGCCACTCCACCCTACGTCAGTATACTTTGCAATACTCTACAACAGTCCACTTTATGCCACTGTACACCACTGCAATCTACTCTGCAGCATTCTACTCTATGCCACTGCACTCTATGCCACTGTATTACTGAACTCAATGCCACTGCACTCTATGCCACTATATGTCATATCAGTTTACGCCAATGCAACACTCTACTGTGCACCACTGCACTCTACGCCACTGTACTCCGCTATGCAACACTAATCTATGACACTGCACTCTACATCACTGCACTCTATGCCAATGCACTCTATGCCACTGCACTCTGAAACTCTCTATGCCAATCCACTCTGCACAAGTCCACTCTACTCTATGCCACTCAGCTGTACACCGCTCTATGCGACTCCACTCCAATGCACGCCACTCTCTGCCACTCCACTTTACAACACTCTTCAACATTCGTCTCCACGCCACTCTCCTCTACACGCTAACTTTTAGCCTTGCTGAAAAGCAGCCATGCTGGTGTACAACACGGCTAAAGCACTTTGGCAAAGCCAATATCACTTGCATAGCCGAGGCCTATTGGCTTTGACAATATTTGTTAACACATATAGGTTAGGCCCTGGACAGCCCTGTGGGCAAAGTACAATATATTTTAAAAGTATGACATGTACTTTTAAGTTTTGCATGTCCTGGTAGTGGAAAAACTCCTTAATTTGTTTTTCACTACTGAAAGGCCTATCTATCCTATAGTAACATTGGGTTGCCTTATAGCATATAATGAGTGCTAACTTTTGATTGGGACCAGGTAACCTGCTCATGTTTGGAATCTATGAAATTGCCATGAAAAGTCCTCTTTAGTGGTAAAGTTGGATTTTTAAAAACAATTTTGTAATGAAAATCTGACTTTACCACTAAAGTGGATTTTTCATTACAAAGGGAGCAATTATTAGAGGTTGAGCCAGTTCCTTAGAAGGAAGGGGTGGGGAGGAAATTCTGCATCTGATAATTGCCTGTCACTCTTCACCTGGGCTGAGTCAGGAGGGGATCCCCTTTGAAATTCTCATGAGAAGATATCCAGCAGTGATGTTAGCTAGTGGTGGAGCTGAGGCGCTCAAAGGAGTTCTTCACAGAGAAACCATGACAGTGCCTTTCTGAATTGTCCCAGAATGTACTGAAGGAAGGATTGGACAGAGGTAGAGGTATATGGAATCAAAGCATTGGACGGGGTGCTGGCACATAGAACTTTCCTCCCAAACTTATAAACCCCTGCACAAGGGAGTGTCAGTGAGCAACATCCTGAACCTGGAAGGCAAGGACAACGGAATCATGGAGAACTGTAAGGAAAAGCCACCTGATACCCTTCTGAGGACTCTGCAGCTGACCCCCCAGGCTAGATGGGTTTCCTTCGGTTCAGTGGCGCTGGGCTTCTTACGCCTCCTGAGGAAGAGGTGGGGGTACATCTGGACTCCACTGTCACTCTAAGTGTCCTGCAAGACAACCAGGAGCCTCTGTTGTTTGGAAACGTGGGCAAGAGGGTGTTCTGATGGCTGGTAGCAGATGGACTGCACTATATGACCCAACCAGCAGGAGAGGAACTATGGGCATCCATTCATCAAAATGTCAGGGGCAGTGGGAGGGACATCATATACCCTTTGAACTTAATGATGTCACTGGAAGTGATGTTACATGACCTTAACCTTCATGACATCACAATAATTGCACTTACTCCTACCCTAACTCACTCTTTCTCACTTTCTTGCTCATTCTTACTCTGACCCACCTATACATTCGCACTAACTCACCTTCACACAAACTCACTATCCCAAATGCTAACATTGATGCTCACAAATACACACTCTCACCTGAACTCTGACACCTACATGCACGCATATTAAATATACCGAAAACTATTTTAATTCACTAACCTAAGATGCCAGTGAACTCACTGTCAGGAGTAAAATAAGCCAACGTTCATGGAAATCAGCCCAAGAGAGCCTGACACATGACTGTTTAAAGATTTTGGCATTTGACTTTGCAGAGAAATGGAGTAGGTGGGGCTTCCCAGCGATTTCTACAAATTACTCCCAGGGTGCGGTAGGGCACAGGAGTCAGTGCACTCTTATTCTTTTTTATTAATCTTGGGGAGGGAGTGTGTGAGCCCCCCAACCCAAACCTTGGCCTTGGGGACTCAATCCACAGGGCTTGACGCAAGGAGAGCGGCACAACTCCCTACACTTCAGGGATCCCATTCACTGAGTCTGTGACCTCTTCCATGGGCTGCGCCGACATGACAGTGTCAGGGGTGAAAGTGCTCAGATCCAGTCCAAAGGAAGCAAGAGACACGCTGCTCCCAACATAGTAGCAGCAAAATAAAATGCCAGCTCCTGTGCACCTCACTCGAGGGTGCTGCTACCCTAAGAGAATAAAGTGATACAATGGAGTACTTGGTGCCCAGTAAGGAGACAATTGTGGTCATGTTATTACAAGAATGTTGTAGAAAATATGAAGTGTGAATGGGGTGTGAATAACACTCTGCATTTTAGTTTGACACAGGTGTCAGTGGTGGTCTAAACAAATAGAGGTTTGGAAAATCTACATCTGAAAAAAGAATCACTGATGAATTCGCACAGATGATAGATGCAGTCTACAAATCACTGTTGAATCTTCAAAGTTGTACACAAGGTTAGAAATAATTGTGCAAATTACTAATGAAGTGAGTAAATGTGCAAATCACTACAAAAGTCTTATTCTAAAAAGGCATTTTATCTGGAGAAAAGTGTTAAAAGAGGTGGCACACACCAGGTGGTGTTGTTAATTGCTACAAATGATGAAGTGTGCTGAGGACATGAGTTTTGACAGGGTGGTCAGGAGCACAGAGGAACGTGTGAGGAATTCTTAGGCACATGTCAACAATGGCAGAGAAGTCACATCACTGAGCTGACTTGCCATTGAGACAGCCTACAGGTGGAGAACAGTATGGCACACCTTAGAAATAGCAGAGCTAAAGGATTGAAGAATGTGCGAAGTGGGAATGGGACCGCATCATTCATAGATGGTGGTGCTGAAATGCAAGTCATTCAGAAACAACTGTGAGTATGAAACAAACAGAAGGCCATGCCACAAAGATTTCTCAAATCTAAGCAGAACTCTCAACTGATGACCTTTTAACCCATAGAACTGTGTAAGGCATTCCCAAGTTTAAAACTAAATATAGACAGCATTATTGTATTATAAGTAATCTACAAGGAAGGCACCATCATGCCCATCCTGTGAAGAAGTTCCTAGAAACCCCCATTTGGGAAGAGCTGCTAGCCATAGAGGTGCATGAACAAATAATTTACAGGACATTCAAGGAAGTGGAAGGTGAAACAGTGTTGTGTTTCCACACTCAAAACAACGTCAACAATTACAGTTCATCCGAGGACAGAACATCCTTAGTTGCAGCTTATGTCCATGTTGTGATTAATCTTCATCAGTCTTCGCTCCAGTAAAAACAAACACTAATATAAGCCACTCAGGGACTCTTCTGCTCTACTTTAGAGAGAGGCACAACAATATCTAGAGTAAGGCTGTATGCTTGGAAGGTCTCTTGAAGACCTTATTTTTCACAACATTTAAAATGGTACAAAAGGTTGTGCTTATGCACATTAGATATAGTTTTGCTTCATACTGAAGGTTTGTGACTACACACCCAAGCTTCTCTCTTAAAACAATGCTTCACATTCATACAATTGTGTTTTGCAATGTTGTGTTTCTCACTAACTTGTTTCTCAGAAAGTCTCCTCACAGAAAACCTTGTTTCTTATGCAATGTCTTTTCTCTCAAATATTTTTTCCTAGAGCTAAATTTTGTTGCACATTATCTAGTTTCTTCTCCTCTTATTGGTTGGATGGTCAGACAGGTATGCCCAGGCAGCCAGCTTCAACTAATAGCCATCTACCTTAGTGCAAGTGGGGTTGTCTCTTAGTTGGACTCTCGCTCCTAGGCAAGACTGCTGGTTTAGAGATTACAGCACTTTTGTTTGAAGGTGACTAAGCCAGTCCTACATCAAGTCACAACTGTCGAGCCAACCTTCCCGGCTCACAAGCAGTACCTCGCCAAAAACCCAAACAGTAAAAGGTGCTTTCTGGCAGCCTAGCGCATGGACTCTAGAATACGACATCTCAGGGGAGTCCTGGTGGAAAGGAAGTTACTCTTTTCTCACGTTAGTAACAAGTCTCAGTCATACCCAGGCAATAAAGGAGATGCAGGAGAGTTTTTAATAGGTTTTTTCAAAAGACTGCAATCTATGGTAAAAGGCATGAGTTGCAATGATTAGGATAATGAACAATAAAAGAAGCATAATTGTGAAAATGAGAGTCATGAATACAAATCCCCCCACCATTTTGCAATATACATGAAATGTAAAATCCCTAACATAGATGAACTAAACTCTAACCTAATGAGTGTTAGGTATGATAAAACTAATCTGCCAGTACCATGTCCATGTGAAGCCCCACCCCCCAAACCCTTGTTACCTTGGAATGAAGCCTAGGACAGACTCTGTGGTGACACGAAGGCTGGATTGTGCAGCAAGGTGACATGCAACATAGATGGCATTGATGGCATCTGGTAGGAGTCCCTCTTATAACCCTGCCTGTGTGAGTTGTATTTGTACAGACCATGTAGGACCCCTGACACAGGTATGTTCCAAAACAATGAAATAAGAAGGCATATTTGTGGCGGCAATTATGTGAACCATCCCCGACAAGTGTACATTATGTTCCTGTCACCCATAAGTGAGAAGGGAACATGATGTGACTACCTGCGTACATCACTCGATTATGATGCTGATAGTGATGACTTCACAGAGTGGCATTGATAATGCAAAATCAAAACACTTCTCTAACTATAAACATGGCAGCCATTTTAAAAGAAATAATAAAATAAATGTGCTGAAACAGAGCAAACTTAGGGGCATATTTAAGAGCCCCTAGCGCCACCTTAGCACCGCCATAGCATCATTTTTTGACAGTAAGGCAGTGCTAATGGGGCATTTTCCCCATGCCATATTTACAAAGTGGCGCAATGCATTCATTGTGTGACTTTGTAAACCCTTGCGCTACATCATGCCTTCGCCAGGCATAATGTATGCAAGAGGGTGCGTTCCCCCGTTAAGGGGGGTAAAAAAATGGTGCGAGCAAATCTAAGAGATTTCCTTGCGCCATTTTTTTGGGGCACTTTTAACGCCTGGTCAGAGCAGGAATTGAAAGGGAGCATATTATTATTTATAAGGGGCCCCTATATACACTGCAGGTGTAGCGCCAACATTTTGGTGCTACTCCTGCAGAGAACATCAATAGCATAAAAATAAATCACGCTATTGCACCCTACCCTGTGTCATGGTGCGCTGTATGTTTAATACAGTGCAACATCGTGGTTGTAGGGGGCGCTAGGGGTGCAAGGAAAGTGGCGCTGCACTAGGTGCAGCACCACTTTTCTTAAATCTGCCCCAAAGTAGGTTAAAAGTCACTAGGTGATGGGGGCACAGTCCTGCAAGCCAAAAGGCTAAGCTAACCTCCTGAGTCCCAACAAAACTAACAGGATCCACTACACCCTCCCCATTGCCGGAACAAGGATGACGCCATAAAGATGACGCCATACAAGGTACACACGTCCAAGATAACAATGCTCTGAACTAAAAACGTGCTAAAATCTAATTAAAAACTAGCTAACCTATACAAAGAGATAACATGTCAGCCATGACAAGCACAGCAGGCCAAATTTGGAGCGAATTATTAAGAATACAATCTCAGGATGTTATTGGCAACCATGAAAGAAGGGGACAATGTTATAGTTTTAACATAGTTTCTCAGGCCCCATAAATGATGGTACTGCCCCTTCCCTCTTGTACCACCATTCTGGCTTAGGTCAAACTTTCTGAAGAGAGAGTCACATCAACAGTGCCACTTCATTGGGAGTGTGTCATCGAGGTACCTTGCATGATCATATGAAAGAGAGAGATCTAGAGGCCAAGTGTAAAGGGTTTATGCAAAGCAAATCAAAATGAACAGGTGATATAATCCATTACCTCCACATTCCTCTTCCTTGACTTAGTCCATATTTTCTAGTTGGACCAAACTCCCGGCAGAAATGCTACTTCTACTAATTAGAATTCATAGCCTTACATTCACCTAAACCCATGAAACCCGACCCAAACCACAAGAGTGCAACTAACCAAGTATCTCAGAAGTGATTAGAATTGCTCTGGGCTCTGATCTAGAAAGATGATCCTACTGCTGGAAAGCCAGTGCCTTTCCATTCCTTAATGACTTTGCTCCTGCTCTTAAAACAAGCATTTGCAATGCAATGGCTCTCGTGTTTGCTTGAGTTAAAGCTGTTAGCGTTGTAAACTCCTAACCGGACTTCTCTTGCCACGTACACTGAAAATGAAAAGTAAAACAGTTACACATAACTAACCGGACATTTCTTGCCAAAAAAGTGAAAATAAAAAGTAAACCAGTTTCACATAACCAAGCCAACGGCCGCCATGAGCACAAAGCAGACACACAAAAGGAAACAGAAGTTTGCTTGCAGTAAAACGTATCGGCAAAAGTGCAATTATCCATGTAACCTGCAAAAGTGCAACTATCCAAGTAACCGGCAAAAGTGCAAATATCCAGGTAACAGGGTCGATGTCATGTAAAGCGCTTGACTAGTGCCCAGCGCAACCGCGCTACCTACGAAATAAAGAGAAAAAGTAGTCCAGAAACCATACCGAAAACATGGAGCCTTCATGTTTTCAGTTGTTGGCTGGTGTGCTCGAGGCGGGCTAAACACCGGAAAAGGAATGATGTATGCATTCCTTTCACTAATTAAATCAAACAAATTTTAAAAGGCAAACACACAAACCAACCAAACTAATGGGTGTGATTAAAAGCCAACAGAGAGATTACACCAAGGACAGAGCACTTTTCGCTCATCCCTAAAAACAAGTTGGAAATTCTGAGAAACAATACAGTATAAGGCAGGGACCAGGAAAATGGATAGTGGGCCTGCACATTACTGGAACAGTACTTTCCAACATCATGTGGGTTTACTGACTTGATTGCTTTTAACTTGGGCTGCTCATACCTTAACGATTACTTTCACACACAAGTCAGGCACCTTTGTTCTGCTGGCCTACTACTAGTATCCCTCTCCCTTGCATCCGGCAAGCCAAAGCTGGAAGGCACACCTTCCCCAACCTCACCCCCAAGTCATGGGAGGAGTTCCCTCGTCTCCTCTACTTGGCCTGTTCAGCACTCTATTTCAAAGACAATCTAAAAATCTGTCTCTTCCAATAGGTCTCCAGGCAGTAGCTTATATCAGATGCCAGGATTCCTCACGGGCGGTATGCATGCCTTTCAAATAAAAATAACACACCACCCTAACATAGCATCCCATTCATTCTCACCATTCTCTGATTTACACAGTCCAAGATATAAATAATTGGGTGAAACATTGCCTTTCCTAGGATGTGTTCAGCTGTGAATACATATTCAGGTAATGTGATGTGTGGTGACACCTTGCAGCAGAATGCTTACCTGTAGCTTGTGATCAGTGCCTATATCTTTGTAAAATTTCAAGATTGTGTCCATATCACATTCTAGAGTTTTACAAACAAACGGTGGCTTACATTGATTTGTTAACATTCAAAGATTTTCTCTAACCATCCTAGATACATAATAAACAACATAGTCACACGTATATGACTTTCTTCCTTTGAGCTCCATGTCGGCTTTTAACACCCCTTCAAGTTTGATGTTGTTGGCACCATATGCACCTGGTACTATCCTACTGCTTCCCAGATTCTGTTAGGAAGCAGACTCTTATGGGAGATCTTTAAATTATAGTTATTGTTGCTCCATTATCCTCCACATCCGACAAATTCACTGTGTATCTCAGTTAACTGCTGTTATCTTCCATGCCTAGGATTGCTTTTAGGGATGCTAGGGGCATATTTATACTTTTTGATGCAAAACTGCACTAACGCAGTTTTGCATCAAACCGTTTAGCACCGGTTTATGCTATTCCAGAGCACCAGCCGAGCGCCATATTTATGGAATGGTGTAAGCCAGTGCAAAGGGTGGACCAGTATAAAAAAAATATGACGTTAGCCAGGTGGGGGTGGCGGTATGGGAGAAGGAGGTTTTGCACCAAAAAATGACGTTAGGCTGGTTAGAGGCAAAATGTTCCTCTAACCAGCCTAGCGTAATTTTCTGATGAAAAACCATCCATACCACATGACTGCTGTCTTAGAAAAGACAGGAGTCATGCCTACCACCCCAATGGCCAGCACAGGGGACCAATGTCCTTGGGCATGGTCACTGCACCCTGTGCCATGCAGGGGGCCCCAAGTTGGGCCCCCGATGGCACTTTAATTAAAAAAAATATATTTACCTATACTTACCCTACTTACCTGGGATGGGGTCCCCATCCTATGGTGTCCCTCTGGTGGTGGTATTCCGGGTGCTTGGGGAGAGCACCTGTGAACCATTCCATGGTGTTTAACCATTGACATGGGTCCACAGGTCCCCTAACGCCTGGTCTGACCCAGGCATTAGAAAATGGTACAAAGCAGACTTTAACACCCTCCTCCTCTCACCCATGCATAATTTTAGCATGGGGATAAATACAGGGTTATGGGGTTAGCACCATTTTTTAGATGGGAACGCATACCTTGCATCTCATTGATGCGAGGTATGTTCACGCATCAAAAAAATGGTGCAAACTACAATATTTTGACATTAGATGTGTCTAACGTCAAAATATAAATATGGAGTTAGTTTTGCATCAAATTTGCGCAAACAAAATGACACAAATTCAGCACAAATGGAGTATAAATATGCCCCTAGATTTTTCGTATTTTCTTCAATATCGTGCATGTCATCTTCATCAACGTAGATTTCCTTGAATATATTGGCTCTGGAAACATTTGAAAAATGACCTTTGTCCAATATTTTCTGCTGTATTTTACCACTACTGTACTATGGTGGTCAGGTGATTACTAGCTCTGCTTCAGTAGCATTAACCCTACAGTGAGGAACTTTCCTTGTTCCTTTGGAATGTAATACTCTTTTACTTGGCACTTACTTTCTTCTGTATTTTATTGACGCCACAGCTTATCCTTCATGCTCGTTTAGTATTCTTATTCCTTTGGCAGAAGGCTCAATCTAATTGTTGTTTTGACGTTTTGTAGACTTGTGTCAAAATAAGAATCTCTTTTGGGCCTTTGCACATGTCTCATCAGTATTTCTTAAGTTGTATGTTGCACCTGCCATCATGTTGCTAAGTATGCTTTTATTGACTCTCATGGCACTTGGCAGGGACAGCTATTTGGGGTGAAAGCAAAGGCCAAAAACGGTAGGTGCAACTCAAGACGAAAGCCATTTCTAGATTTTCATTCTCACTGGCATAGGTCTCACTGGAACATTAAGATTTATTATTATAGTAACTTTGCAATACATATTTTATGCAGAGTAAGCAATTTAATGACTGGTATCGGGAGGAACTCTTTTTCTATGAATTAGCACTCCTGTAATTGATCGACCATAGCCCAATAACCTGATTCTGGTGGCCTTCCTAATTTACAAGCACTTGGGATTTTTAAATATTTTGTTGGCCTCATAACGTCATAAACCTTTTAACTTAATATATTTGCTGTTTGAATGTGTTACCTTTATTTGTTATGGTTTTAATTAACTATGCACTTTATTAATAAATCTGAATCTAAATCTGGTAGGGATAGTAGAAATTATGCCTCTCCATCATGCTACTATTGTAGTAACAAATGTACTTCTATTCTTTTCTTGGTTCTATGAATACCTCCCACTCCACTCCTACTCCTTTCTCTATTGTATATATATGAGCAAATACTTCAAAACGTAAACAGTTATGCATCACACTGCATGTTTTCTTGTGGTGTAATCTACACCATCAATTGCAATTAAGTGCATTTCAAAACTCTTTATTCATTGAGACAATTTCTCATTAGGCGCTCCTTGTACATCTAACAAAATTGCGGGTAATTACATTGATTTGATTATTTTTTATGTTCATGTAAACTATCTATCTATACCAGCAATAGTCATTCCCAGTATGTGTTGTTTTTTTAATGGTGAAATTGAAGTAGCACAACCATACAGGTCCAATGTTGACCTAATACAATAAATGGTCAAAAGCTACTTTTGTAGTTGAAATTTCAATCACAAAGTGTTTGTTTAATATGTTATTTTTCGGGGGAAGAAGAAAAGAGAGGATGAGAGGTAGTCAAATAACAAGAGTAGAAATATTTGTTTGTCCAACATGGCATAATAAAAACAGTATTTGTGTTCATTCATGGGAGGCCCTGATTTACAGAAATAACAGCAGACATAATGGATTCCTCCACACAGTCAAATACAAGCTAGGGCTATAGCATGGCACCTCCTATTTGCAACAAGTGCTGCTGATTGAGCCAGGCTCTCAATGCACATCAGCACAGCAAGAGTACTTGATAGGATCCCCTGTATGGTTGCTAAGGAAGCCTGGATGGGTTCCCTGGATAGAATATTCTTGATAGGTTACTTAGATACTAAGATAGTCTTGTTTGGTTACTTCTGCAATGTTTTATTGGTGATAAGTAGATTTTGGATTTATTTTCGATTCAACCATAAAAATAAATTTGCATCCTTAAATTTTAAGCAAGCCACAGGTCCAGATAACATTTCCATATACATAAAGGCATGGCTTCACCACTGGGGGATGCTGGGATGACTCATCTCCCCCGAGCGGGAGACGCAGTGGATGACGCACATCATTTGCGCCCATACGTAGGCTGATCATTCCTGGACCGGCTATTTCTACGATCATGCCCTGAAGGCCCGCAATTACAAGCGGCTGGGATAGGGACCCCACTAGGCTAATACGTAGATTGCTCCCTTTGACGAAGTAAGTCTTTTTTCCCCCACGGCGGGGGGGCCACAACATGCATACGCTTGGGAGCCACCGAGCACCACGCCTTCAATGTTTTAAAACAGATACAATGAGATTATTTATTTACTTCAATAGTCCTTCTCTTTAATTCATTTTTATTGTTTTTCAGTTTTTGTCTGATCAACGATTCAATGTAAATTATGTTGATTCATGTTGCAAACAGACCAGCAGAGGTTGGGGGGGCCTTGACAAACACGCAATGGTTGATTTCAACACCTTTTAATTGTCAAGTCATACTAGCCCACTCTTCATTACTAATTTAAGCACAATTTCTCCTGTGACTGGGGGCTTACCAGCATCCCAGTGAGGCACACAGCGGGTGCCTCGAGTTACCCTCTTTAACTTGAGGCCTACTCTTTGCACACAGCAGAGAGTACATGAAAATCAACTTTGTCATGGTCCTCCGCCTGAGTGTTTCCATTTTTAGCCCCCTTTGCAAGCTTACACCTATCTGCGACCTCTCCAAGACCAGGGGCTACCTGCCCTTACCTTCTAGGGTAAGAGATTGATGCAGTGCCATTAATAATTAGTTCTGTTTGGCACCGCATCCACAACAATGAGTAATTGCATGGTTGTGATATCATTTATGCCATGGGATTTTACACCTTGTGTTCAGTGGTTTGCAGTGACTATTTTCATGTATATATAGCCTCTGTGCATGCCGTGTTTTAACTTTAATTCTTCCTCATTCCTCCTTCGTTTCTTCCCGTAGTTCTCCCTTATCGGAGCCAATTCTCAGGTAGGCCCAGTGTGTATTATGTATAAGCCTTCCACCTTTAATTTAGGAGAGGCACTCACTTCACAGTAAATTTAGGAGGGATCCCAGGACCTGACGAATGCCCCAGACCAGTATGGGCTGGACAAGAGGGCAGAAAGATGTTGGCCAGTAGGAGTAGGGTGACACTATGAGTCATTATAGCCAATAGTGTCTCAACTGTGTTTTTAATCTTACCAACAGACACCATTAAAGATGTAAGGTACACTGGTGATCTGCTAGGTCATTTTATTTATTTCTCACACATCTGGATCCCCACATTATCCAAAAAGGTATAATTTCAGCACTCCCTCAGAGTTAATTTAACGACAAGGTCCAAGGTGGTATTATCCTACCTAGTTGGGAATAGGTGGTCAAATGATGAAGCATGACATTATAATGTGTGTGAGATCACCTATTCTGTAAGGAGGAATCCCCCAGTAGATCCCCAAAAACACGGTTATCACAACCACACTCCATCTTTAATTAGATCACAGAGCAGAGTGATCTCAAGACGAGTTGAACAGGCCTTGTTGGTTTGTTCACTAGATTCCCCATACTCTTTGTGTATATGGCTTTTGAGTTAGGGAGGTAGTATGGGGACTAGAACCTCCCCTATCTCTCTCTTTCCCACAGTTGTTAGAAAGTCAAATTTGGATCAGCAGTCAAGGTTTTACTTCCTGGTTTTTCAAAGGATATTAAAAACAGGAAATTTCCATGAAATTTCCAGGAAAACCTAATTTTTCCAAAATATGATCCCTCTGCCCAACAATGTTATAAATTGATGAACCTTTCAAATGTGAGGATACAATTTCTTCCCAAAAAATTCTAGTATCGTTGAGGGTACGATCTTAAGTTTATGACCTAATTCCTATGGAACAGGATGGATTTGAAGAAGGCCATTTTACGTTAGGCCATTGTTTAAGCCACTTTTCATCTAGTTTTATCTAGTTAATAGGGAATTACAGTGGGAGATTGTGAGAAATTGGGTTGTTGGGTGAGTGGGATGTTAACTTTGCCCAAACAACAGCTATAGTCCCTGTCAGGGTGAACCACAAAAGCCACTAATTTAATCTGTGCTAAATCCTCTGGTAGCCTGGCACAAAAGTAGTCAGGCTTAACTTAGAGGCAATTTGCAAAGTATTTATGGAGCACACAAACAGTAATAAAATGAAAAAACAACACAATAATTTAGGAAAATAGAGTGGATTTTAATAAATCATTTGACTTAAAAACAACAAAAACCCAATCAGTGAACATGAGTTATGAATTTTTAAAGTTTAAGGTAAAAACTAGCACCATAAAGATCAAAGTGCCAACCGCTGGCATCTAGTTGAGCGAGACTGGGTCAAAGTTAAAAAATATGGCCACCTACCATGGAGAGCGAGTCGAATATAAAAAGTGGATTTGACCCGGTCAGTGCTTACCTTTAGACTTAGAAGAACAAAGTTGAAGAAAAGATTTGTCTGAGAAGGTAAAGTTCAGCAGGGGAAGGCTACAGGCGATGTTTTTTCTGAAGATTGTTGCGGCCGCCAGAAACCGTCAGTGCTGGCGGTCTTCCGACCGCCTTATTATGACTCCGCACTGCCGGCAGTCAGATATCTGGCGGCATTCACAACGGCAGTCAGTGGCACTTAGGCGGTTCCACTGCAGGCACTGCCACACCAGAAAAAGACTGCCCACAGAATTACGACCAGTAATTCTGTGTGGTGGTCTTCTGGTGGAGGGGCGCCGCCAGCAGTGGGAGAGCCATGTCCCATCCTCTCACGGAGGAGCACCTCGTCGGATGAGGTAAGTGTCGTCCGCAAGGGGAGGAGGGTGAGGGGGTGTGAATGGGTGTGTGTGAGTGTGTATATGCGTGTCATGAATGTGGGGAGGGGGAAGGAGAGTGTTTTTGTGTGTATGTGTGTCTGTGTGTAAATGTGGTGATGGTGATGCATGTGTGAATGCATGTGGATGGGGGTGGGGGTGTATGCTTTGGTGCATGAGTAATGGGTAAGTGGGGTGTGAGTGCGTGCTTGCAGGTGCTTGTATGTTTGTATGTGTATGTGGTGTGTGTGTGTGTGTGTGTGGTGAGGTACAATTGGGGTGGGAGATGTAGTTGTGTGAAGATGAGTGAGGGGTGGAGGTTGTGTATGTATGTATGCAGTTGAAGGGAGTGGGTGGGGGGATGGATAGTGTATGTATGTGTGTGTGTGATGTGTATGGGTGTGTATGCGTGTCTATGGGGGTGAATGTTGTGAGTGCGTATGTGAGTTGGGGTGTGTCTGTGTGTGATTGTGTGTGTGGGTGCATGCGTGCGTGTGTAGTCGGAGGTGTTGGGGGTTATCCCAGCAACAGGAATGCAAGTTCCTGGCATCGGGATACCTTTCCACCAGCATTTTTGTGTGTGATGCTGTCAGGAAAATGCCGGCAGTGCCCCTAGTCGAAATAACCTCAGCGGTTATTTGACTCTCGCCGGGCTGGTAGTGGCCAAACCGCAGCAGTCATAATATGGCGGTCTGCACCGCTGGTCCCCTGGCAGTGAGACCGCACTACGGCATTGGCGGTCCGTGGACCGCCAGGGTCATAATGAGGGCCTTAGTCTCTTTTTTTGGAAGTTGAAAATCTCCAGTGCAATGAAACTGGAGGCGGTAACCCACAAGAGTTTCAACAGGTCGGATACTTCTTTGGAGAAGGGCCACTGAACAGGATTTGCTGCTGTGGAGAAGAACGTAACGGGAGCTGCTGCGAAGTCAGGGCAAATGGCGATGCACCTTGGATGAATAACCCAGGAGGTTGGTCCTGGTCTCCTCCCAGTTTCCAGGACAGTTTTTAGCCAAAAATGTTTTAAGTCCCATATTCTGGATTTAGGCTATCTGGGCATCTTTAACACTACCACCAACAGTCCAGTACTGGAGGAGTACCACTTGGGGGTTAGGACTCACTCAGGCTGGGACCATGTGTTAGTTCAAGATGGTTGGATCCTTTTATGTCCCTAGGGCTGTGATTAGGAGGCCAGCCAACTAGCCCCTGGAGTCACTCTGGTAGTCAGGAAGTGGAACATGTTCACACAGCACTGTGGGCCTCTGAGGGTTCAAAGCAGGCTTCAGGCAGCAAAGCAGTCCTGCCAATTGCAGCAAAGTTGCCTTCTGAAGTACACAGCAGGCCACTGCAGCAGACAGTCCTCTGAGAGTCTTTCCGCAAGTTTTAAAGTGAACTGAAGAGTGGGTCCCAGGGTCCTATTTTTATACCTTTTACCTTCTTTAAGGTAGGAGAAGTGTTTAGAGATTTCCATTTGAAATGCTTGAAGTTTCCTGCTTCCCCTGCCCTGGCTGCAAGCTGGCTGCATAAACAAAGTAGGGATGACAAGTACTTTTAATGAAGGCGAAGCACAGCCTACTCAGTTGCAAGTGGACTGTGCCCAGCTCCGCCCCCATCCTGCCAGTGATGGCCCACCCAGGCATACCTAATTCTTCAATTGTGTGGCTATCTGAGAGGAATACACAAAGTCCAACTGCCAATTATATCTAGTCATATGTCCCAGGAACAGGCTGCAGGCATCAAATATTTAAGGCAGGAAAATGCCACCTTTATAAAAGTGGCATTTTCAAACTTGTAACTTAAAATCTGACATGACCATTAAAGAGGATTTTTAATTACAATTTCTAGGCTACTGAACATGAAATATTTACCTGTTCCCAATCAAATGTTAGTACTTAATAAATGTAATAAGGCAACCCAATGTTATCACATGGGAGAGGTAGGCATCACAGTAGTAAAAATACAAATTTAGGAATTGTTCAATGCCAGGACATGTAAAACTTAAAGTGCAGGTCCAGCCTTTTAATTACAATGAACCGTGCCATATGGGCTACCAAGGGCCTACCTCAGGGGTGACGTCTATGGGAAGATAAATGCTTGGCAAGGAGTTTATATTGGCAAGTTGAATTGCCAGTCTAAAACTGCATTCAGGCTGCAGTGGCAAGTCTGGGACATGTTTTAAGGGGCTACTTAAGTGGGTGCTGCAGCTCGACCAGTAGCATTTAATTTACAGACCCCTGGTATATGGTATACCACTCTACAAGGGATTACAAGTAAATTAAATGTGCTAATCGGGTTTAAGCCAATTTTACTATGTTTAAGGGAGAGAGCACAAGCTTGAGCGCACTGGGTAGCATTCAAAACGTACACAGAGTCCTAAAGCCAACATAAATAAATTCAGCAAAATAGAAGGGTGAAGGCAAATCAGATCAGAAAAATGTTATTCAGTTTAAAAATAAAAATATGAAATAGACAATATGATAAAAAGAGCATTTAAGAACAAAATGTGCAAAAGTGCATTGTGCAGATACATTTGGAAAAAAACACAGAAATGTCCCTACACCAAATAATCATTTCCTCTACCCAGCAATATCATATGAGCAGCAATATAAGAAGCAGCATAGGAAAGATAAAACATACACAGAGTAAAAAGTGCAATGGTGAGATGTAGTAAGGCATATCTAAATTTACATATGTCAGAATAAAAATATCATGTGCAAATATATGCAGAATGAGGTATACCGCTAACTTTCAGAAGGCTTGCTTAACTATTTCCCCATCAAGTTTCTTAATCTCACAGCCAGGGCTGCTCTGGGGATTACGAGTCCCCTTTCTGCCAGCCTTTGCACGGCAGTACTCACGGCATGCAAAGGCTGGCAGAAAGCGACTGCCGGGGACCCATGGGGGCCCCTGCACTAACCAAGCACTTGGCACGGGCAGTGCAGCGGGCCTCATAGACTGCCCCGTTACGCTTTCCACTGCCTGAATTACGGGCAGTGGAAAGCACGACAGGTGCTGCTGCTCCAACCGGACCGCCAATTTGCCGCAGGCTCGATTACGACCCAACGTCAATGTTAAGGCCCTGTGGTGAACTCGTTATAGGGCCAACGGTGTTCTGGACGCACTGGCGGTCAAGTGGCAGTACGAGTTTGGCGGGTGGCCTATGCGGCCCGCCAAACTCGTAATGAGGGCCTAAATCTTATACTGCCAGTTACATCTTCATGTAATTTAGCCAGAAAGTAGACCAAGCCACATCTATACCCATGGCTAACATTTTATGCCGTAGCTTCCCTCTGTTCACCCAGTCAAAAGCTGGGGTCTAAGAAGGCTAGATGGAGATGGCCCTTTTTGGCCACTGTATATTTATTGATGACAAGATGGAAGTTAAGGTGATAATGATGCCAAAGCCTTTTCTAAATCCATATTGCACTTTGGAGTAACAACCCTTCTTGGCCACCCAGGTTTCCAACCAACACAATAGGACCCTCCCAAAACTTTTGCTTGTATAATTAGTGAGATTTGACGGTAGCAATGAGGGTCAGCCATTTCACCTTTTTTTAAATATGGGAATTATTATGGAGCTGGAGCATGATTTTGGAGGACCTGCAGCAACCACACATCCCAAAACATTTGGCAATAATGGGACCCACAGATCAAGGTTGTCAATAAAAAGGTCAACTGCGACTGTCAGGCCCAGTGTCTTGTTTTTACCACTCTGCTCCAAAAGCCCAAGTAACCTTCTTCAGTGTAAAACGTAATGACTCACCACTGCCTTGAGAGTAATCAGTTAGGAAAACATTAGGAGATCAGTCACCAGCAGTCTCACTACTATAAACCTCAGAAAAGTGCTCAACCCACTTTGCCAGAGGGAAGGTAATATTGATGGGTGTATTGTGAGTATTGCAAAAATAAGGGGCATGAATAACTTTCCTAAAAAGGCAAGAATCATTTCTTGCTGTAGCTTCATGTAATTTTTCCCAGGGTTCTCTGCTAACATAATCCTTCCTTTGGGCAATCGCTTGCTTATAACTCACCCTACACATTCTTACAGCCCCCCTATCCCTTGGTACTTGTTTCAGGTAAAATATTAGATCATTATGGACTTTTGAACACTTGTCACGAAACCGCTTCTGTAGCCTTGGCTCCTGAGCCTTCCCTCAATAGTCAAAAATCAGGAAACACTATGACAAATTTCTGCAAATGCCTGGAGCACACTCTTAGGATTCGGGGTCCAAACACACTATAATATCTCCCCTGCTTCTTTCTATTTATTCTCCTAGGGTAACCTCAGCATTTATAGAAGCCCATTTATTCAGTATCCCCTTATTCTGATGAAATGCTATTGGAGTGGCAGTGAGGACATCACTCTGCTTCTCATTACCAAAGTCAAAAGAGATGGTCAAAGGATAATGATCACTCAAGCAGTAGGGTTTATCTTATAGTGAAGGGCAATTACAATAAGGTCAATAAGGCTACTCCTGCCTCTACCAACATAAGTAACATCATCAGCAATATTGGGCACTATAACATCAATTGCAAAAAAAGTAAATACTCATTCAAAATGGATTACAAATGTCACCACATGGGCTGTGCTCAAAATGTGAATGATCCTCCATTTCACAGCCTATCACCTCACATTCTTAGATATCAGGCACAATCTACAATTAAAATCTCCCTAGACAATTATAAAATCCATATGAGGCACGCTAAAGATCTTACTGACTGACTGCTCAAGAGAAGCTGCTATATCTATAATGGTGGAAATAAAATTATAATGATAAAAGTTCATAACCACAAGCAAAAATGGGATGATCCGAAAGTAAGATGAGTTGAGATACGTTTTTAGAGTTGCCAAACCCGAGGAAGTTAAGATCCGGGTTAAAAGGCCCCCTTTTTGATGTCACCCTCAAGGTCATAACTGGAGTATGAATAGATAAAAGAACATTTACAAACACATCCTCATGGGTCCAAGTCTCTTGAAGACACACAATGCTATAAATTCTTAATTGCATCAAACCAATCTACATTTTCCATCTTACTGGGAAGACCATCCACATTCCAGAAGATGCAACTAAGTTTAGAGCTAGGGGCTGTGGATTTTAAAATGGCCCCTGATGTAGAACCTACATAGCCAATCACAACAGTGACATTAATGGCAGACTTTAGCTGGCTAGTCATTAGTGGAGACAAGCTTCACATTTCATAATGTAGCAAGGGCTATGCCTTCCTTTCATTGGTAAAACTACATCTGAGAGGGTGGGCGAATGAGGCTATATGCTCCACTGGGTTTTGTCATGCAATAATGGGAATGTCAGTTTCATTCCCCCAAACACCCACTATACAAAGGGGTTGCTGGTGGCAGACCTGCATTTTCAAGTCAGTCAGCTTTTTACAGAGTAGAGAACCAATTGCATGTAGCAATTTCAAAAATACTGTAGACATGGAGATACATGGCAAAAGATTTGAATGTATTGAAGCCAGGTGGTTTATAAAAGTAACCCGATGGAACTGCCCTAATGCAATTATGAGGGGGGTGATTTAAGGATAACCTTACTAACAAAATCCTTACAATATGTTCATGCCTAAAGTTGATAACTATGCAGTCACCCTGTTCATTTTTTGTGGTAGGGACAACCAAATGAACCCTATGCGTAGAAATTATGTTATTGGCTATAGTCTCCAAGTTGTAGACATCTGATGACTTTGTCAGCCAGGGCACAACATTCTTTGACTGGTGATTATCTTCTTTGTGATTGGATTTTAGAATTGGTACATTCTTTAACACTATCACCAGAGGTGATGCCTCTGGAGGCAACTGGAGGACCCTGCTCATAGTTGTATGATCCGAACTCTGGGATCTGAAGTCAGTTTTACTGATGCTACACTGGGTTATTTATTTTGGTTCATGTTGATCTCATGGCCAAGAGGGAAGTACAGTTGAACTCTCCTTCTGCATTCTGTAGGAATTGGGGTGAGATTTACAAGGCAGCAATGAACCTGATTTATCTGAGGCCCCTGGCGACCACCCTATAAAGCGGCTACAGGAGGAGACATTGTCCAAAATGGTGCGGTGTAAGTGGCTTCTGCGTCCATGACTATACTCCTGTTATTCCCTTGATCGGTCAGAGTTTTTAGAGAAGAGTCTATGCCCCTAAGAACAACTACTAGGGGTCAAAAAGATTTAATCAAGGCAATCTCAAGTGTGGCTATTAAAGAAGCGTTAATTTAATCTTCCCCAGCGAGTTCTTTACTATTTCAACCACCTCGCCATCTTTCTTTGAACTCACCCATGTTTTAGAACAGGAGACTGTTTTCCTCTCAAGATTTTTGGCTTTTTTTTAGACAGGGTGGGTTCTTTTGTTTCAGTCAGTTTGGGTACTACAATTATCAATTGTCAGTTCATCATGAAAAAAAACAAGGGTTCGATGCTGAAGCAGTTTCATTATTTATAATCAAGCAAGGTAAGGGTGGGCCACCTAACATCAATAGCTGCAGGGATCATTGAAAGAGCTTTTGTAGTGGTCCCAGCCTCTCCTCACTCACTCTCAATTTTGCTATTAATTGCCCCATGGCTTTTGTTAAAAAAAATTGCAATTCAGGTATTCCTTAGTGAGCGGCATTGTGGATTTCCTTTTCCCCATCAGATCTGACCTCTGTTACCTCCGTGTAGCAGTTAGCAAAAAGTCAAACAGATTGTGAAGCCAAGAGGGGTGACCCAACCCAGCCTCGACTGGACACGGACGGGTGCAGATGAGCCTGCTCTTCTCCCGGTCTTCGTCTGGGCAAGCGCATGGGTGTGACCCACATGCATCCCACGCAGCGGGTGTTGTGGCACACTTTTAGCGATTACAAAGCCACAGAAAAGGCTTCCCTTTCATTAGCACTCCACTTCTTTTCCCTGGGAAGTAGCCCTGAGAAGTAGCATATTGGAGATGAAAGCTACAGGTTGCTCTACGCTCTCCTCATTTAGCTGTGATAGGACTCTTCCACGCTCTGAAGCATCATTCTGCTCAATGAATTCCTAGAAATATTCAGGGCCATGAGTACAGGGGCTGTACACATAGCTTGTTTGAGGGTTTCAAAGACTTTCTGACAGGCCTCTGCCCAGACATCTTTTTTTGGGCTGCCAGCTCAGTTAAGAAGGCAACAAGGGTCCAGAGCGCTTAACAAACTTCCTGTAGTAACCAGTGGGACCAAGGAAGTCCCTATTTCAGTCTGGGTTTTGGGGGCCTCCCAGGCCAGGATAGTCTGTATTTTGGCCTAGAGGGGCTGCACCGTTACCCCGCCCACAAGGTGTCCCAAGTACACCACAGACCCTTACCCTCTCTGGCACTTGCTGGCCTTGATAGTCAGACCCGCATTCTACAGGGCCTGAAGCCCTTCCTGCAGGTGAAACAGGTGGCCCTCCCAGCCCTTACTGAAGACAGTTATGTCATCCAGATAAGCAGCTTTGAAGGCCGCCATCCCAGCTAAGACCTGGTTCACCAACCTCCAGAAGATGGCAGTGACATTCTTCAATTCCAAAGGGAATCACTCTATATTGGAAGTGGCCCTCTGGAGTAAAGAATGCTGACCTCGCTTTGGCCCCCTCAGGGCAATCAGCCAGTATCCTGAAATAAGGTCACATGTACTCAGACACTTGGCAGACCTTAACCAGTCAATGAGTTCATCAGCTCTCAGGATGGGTTGAGCATCAGTCATTGTAACTGCACTGAGCTCGTGTGTACCTTGGACGGTGCCTGGTGGGGCAGCTCTGGGTACCAGCTCCACTAGACTGGAGCAAGAACTATTAGAGTGCTCAATCACTCCCAATTCAAGCATCTTGGAATGTTCCTCCTTGATGCTGGCACTCACCTTGTCTGGCAGTCTATATATTTTAATTTTGACGGGCATACTCTCCCCAGTATCAATATCATGGTACAAAAGTCGGTAAGCCTGGGACTGAGGGAAAACAGTCAATCAGGATGTCCCAGCAACTGGCAAGTCTTTCTGCTGTTCAGGGGCCAGGGTAGGTGAGAAGTCGACACCTTCTACTGATCCCTCTTATTTCTTTGGATGACAGGAGGTCAGGGAGAGGTTCACTATACTCTTCCTCTCCATCATCATCAGACCTCTCATAGTGGGGTTTGATGTAATTGATGGGGAGTACCTTTAAGTGTTCCTGGGGGCCTTGAGGTCCACCAAGTAAGTGGTATTCCTCTTCCTCTCAGTCACCTCATAGGGCCCAGTCCAACTGCCGTGGAGAGCCCTGGGTTCCTTTGGCTCCATGAACCAGACATTCTGGCCAGGTTAAATCTCTACCAGAGAGGCCTTCTGGTCATACCAGAGTTTCATGACTTCCTGGTTAGCCTCCAAGTTCTCAGAAGCTTTCTTCCAGAACTTGGCCATCTGATTTCTGATAACACAAAGCTATCCACATCCTGGGGGGGGGGGGGCTTTGTGAGAGCTTGCTCCCACCCCTCATTACCAGACTGAGAGGTCCCCAAACAGGGTCCATAGAAAAGGTAAAATGGGCTAAACCCAAATCCTTTCTGTAGCACCTCCCTGTAGGCAAAAAGCAGGTATGGTAAAAGGATCTCCTACTTCTGCCTCATGGGCTCCGGCAGGCCCATAATCGTGCCTGTCAGGGTCTTGTTGAACCTTTTAACAACCCATTGGTTTTGGGATGATACATGGTGGAGAATGTGTAGGTTACTCCACACTCCTTCCTCAGGGGCTTTATGAAGGCAGACATTAAGTTGGTGTTAGAAATAGTTGGTATCCCAGTCAGACATCATTTTCTTGGGGAACCCTACCCACATGAAAATCCCTGTCAGTGCCCTAGCCACTGCCAGTGCAGTCACAGACCTCTCAAGGATTGCCTCTGGGTATCTAGTGGCATGGTCCACTAAAATCAGAATATACATGTTGCCGAAGGCAGTTTTGGGTCCAAAGATCCAACAATGTCAATGCTCACCCTCTCAAAGGGGTGCCAATGACAGGTAAGGGATTCAGGGGAGCCTTACATTTTTTCCCTGTTTTCCCACTGGCCTGGCAGCTGGAATGGGTCCTGCAGGAAGTATCTGAGGCCATCTTCACCCAGAGCCAATAAAAGTGGGAGACAAACCTGGCAAAGGTCTTGCCCCAGATGTCCTGCCAGGAGAATTTCATGGGATAAACCCAGTAGGAAGGCCCTGTAACACTATAGGACCACCAACACATGTGTTGCCCATGCCCAGGTGCCTTCAGCTCCCTGTATAGGAGATCATTCTCCCAATAAATGAGGTGATATCCAGAGGTGTCACCAGCTGCCAGTGCATCTTACTGTTGCCTCATGCCCTCTAGGGTTAGGCACTCCTTCTGTGCCGTATAGAACACCTTCATGTTGGGCCCACCTCCTACTTGCCATCCAGCAAGTTCAGGTGGATCCAAGGGAGACAATGGCCCTCCCTGTAGGTTCTGGGATGGCGTCCTCTGGAGCCCCATCCACCAGTACCGTTTCAGGGGCTGGTTCCCCCCCGCCTGTCTTTTCTTGACAGCTGCCAGGGCCATTCTTCCAGACTTACTTGACTCCCCTCCAGGGAAGCTAAGAACTTTGTGGTCACACAGACCCACATAGGTAACCCCAACCTTTTCAGATGTGGCATGAGCTTCACTTCTTTCCAGGCAGTGTGCCACAAGTTATTCCCAAGCAAACAATCCACAGGAGTGACACCCCTCACAGCTACTCTAAGAGAACCTGAGACCCTGCCTCTCCATTCAAAGGGAACCAGAGCCACTTATGGTTGCTAGCTGGCTTACACAGTACATATAATGCTTACAAAAGGGAATCAGCTTGTATTAGAAAGCCATCAAAAAGTAATAAACAAGCATGTTAATACAGAATTCTTTGTACATTTTTCTTGTTATTCACAGAAATATATATTTTTAAAAACAATCCCAATTATTTTTTATTAAACAGTTATGACATTCCTTATTCACAGTCTCTATTTACAAAACACATTCTTTCAACAACACTTTCGGCATGTGTAGTTTTTTGTAAGTCCACATATATTGAAAAATACAGCCAAGAATCCCTTAGAGCCAACCTAAGTGATCAAAAAAGGTGCTCTTGTTATAACATTTCTTCTAGTTAACACAGACCCATGAGTTTTATTATCAAGCATACCTGATCATAATACTGCGTAGTGCCTTTTTTAGGTCGAGCTGACTCATGTTTCGGGGAGTCTTGCCGCTTCTTCAGGACAATACAGGTTCTGGTGTAGCAGTTCTTCTCATCTAGCATGACAAAGTCATTGTACAACACAATGAATTCAAAGGTGGATAGTGTCCCATTTTCAATAAAACATTTTTATATACCAAGGTGGAGACAAGGATATTTGAGAAATTATTTTTCTTCCCAGTCACATCTCACACTAAGTACTTTTGGAGCCGAAGTAGAATCCTCAATGTCAATCTCAAACCAAGTTTAGAAGCACTTTCCTGATACGAAATAAGGAAGATTTTTTTTTTCTGTATTAGCATGCTTATTGATAACTTGTTAAGTGTTTTCTATTCTCTTTTTATTATGGATATGGCACAACTATGACTATTCAAAGGATATTAGTAGTTATATTACACAGAAAAATCTGATAACTAACCTGGCCAATAGCCTCCAGTTTTCTGATATAGGTGGTACAAAAGCAGAAAAAGTGAATTCTTACAAGAACCTGTTTTGTAAAAAGATACAGTGGTATGAACAGATTGATAATCTAAAAGCCAGAGCACTTTCTTCCATAGTGGGCTGAAAAAATTCAGCAGGGATTATCGGGTTCGTCTTTAAGACCTGCCTACTCTGCAGTAATTTACCCTCGGTTTCACTGCAGAGCAGAGGTCTGGCAAATGTGAAGAAATGTGTAAGGACATGCCTCTTCTTGCATGATTACCCCTAATTTGTGGGCTGCTAGGTTTTTGACTCTGTTGCACTGGAGCCCTGCTACTCCTGCCACAATGCATGTTCTCTGACTCCTAAAACATGTGCAGAATTGGCTAATCTCTGATTGGCATATTTAACATGCCTGAAGGTCCCTAATATATGGTATCCTGTGTACTTAGGGCCTGTAAGTAAAATGCCACTAGCAGACTGCAGCACGTATTGTGACTTTAGGCCTGCCTACAGCAGCCTAGCTGGGCAGCTTTAAAACTGACATTTTGACCTGGTAAAATCCCCCTTTTAATAAGCTTAAACCTTCCTTTTAAATATTAGTTTATCACCTCTAAAGTAGGTCTTACCAACCCTAAGACAAGATGCTTAGTAGTATGACATATGTATTTGACATTTTACATGTTTTTACAGAAAAAAGACCCAAACCCACTTTTCACTGTAGCAAGGCTGGCTGTGCCATAGAAAACACTGGGTTACTTTACAACCCTTAATAACGCTAACTTCAGAATGGCACTAGCTAGAAAAATACTTCAAGAACTAAATTTTATAGCTAAACTCCAAACGCAAGGAAATGCCTCTTTTTGCATGATCACCCCCAAGTTTTTGGACTGATGCTGCTGATTTTCTTTACTCTGAAGGTGCAGTGATTCCTGCCAAACAGTCCTTAGTGTCAGTGCTCTGAATCTTAAAAAGGTATATATATATTTGGCTCACCCACAGTTGGCATCAGCTAACTTACTTATGTGTCCCTAGTACACGGTACCAAGGATACCCACAGTCTGTAAGTTGATATGTCTATTGTGGACTACATCACCCACTGGGTCACCACAAGTGTGACAAAGCAAAACATGACTCCAAGCCAGCACTGCTGGCTGGCAAAGTAGTTTTTAACTGCTAATTCACCTTGGCCATTTAAAGTAATGGCAAAATCCAAACCTTCCATTTTATTATTTTTAAGTCAGCAGGCCTGCTTAGCCCTGAAGGCAGGGTGCATTATATTAAAAATACAGGCATGTGTTTTAAGTAACTTTACATGTCCTGGCAGTAAATACCCCTACCTACATTGTTATTTTTACTGTGGAAAGGCTAGCAGACCCATTGATGAGTACAGGGTTACACACTGAAAACTCAGCAGTGCTAACTTCTGAATGTAACTTCTAAATATGATACCTCAAGGTATCAAAATAATTGATGAAACCTGACTTGATGCGCAAGTCAAATTTAATGTAATGTTTGCACAAATGGGCCTTGGGTAGGAGAAGGGGTGTCCTCCTCCTAACAGGACTGCCCGGGGAATGTGCCCCCCAACTATACAGGCAAATGTAACTCACACCTAGGCCTGCCTTTATTATTTTTCTGGTAGTCAGGCTGATATCAATCCCAGTGGGAAAAAACTTGTTTCAGAACTGGTTTCCAGGGGGAATTAGTTCCTCATTTCTCTAGACACACCTCAGGGGTGTGCCCAGAGCTATGCCAAGAGAACAAAGGTTCTGCCATGTTGGATCTCAGCAGAGCAGTGCACTGTGGGAATGTTTAGAGGTAACCCCACAGGAAATGATGTGAAAGTGTGTATGCTTGCCCCTTGGTCAGGGAGTCTCCCCCGCCACTATTGGGTGCTAGGCATAAATATGCCACCCCTGGATAACTTCGCCAGAACACATATGGACCAGTGGAAGATAGAAGAACTGCACCAGCTGTTGATCCTTTGGAGAGAAATCCCTAGGGTCAGGCCTGCTCTCACTTGTACCCAGGACAGAGAAGTGGACTCCACCCATCAGCTGACTGACCTCTTGTTAAGCTACGGGCCATAAAAGCTGCAAGAAGCCCACTTTCACCAGTTGATGAAGCCCAGCTGACCAGTTCCAACTTGATTTGCCCTCGACCCTGCTGGTGGCTTCTGGAAGGGTGAGTCCTAACCCCAAGTAGAGCCCACAAGGTCTTTGACCCTTGGCTGGTCATAGAGTGTACTCCTCTGTTGACCCTAACCCTGGAGAATCAGACACTTAGAAAGGTATTTAGAACTTTTCACCCACAGAACCAGTGAAGACTGGGGTCAAAACTAATGCTGCAGCCTCTGACATTGAATCACCAGTCAGATTAAACTTGCTTCTTTCCCCTGCTGAAAGGATTTTGACTTCCAGAAATGTTTATAAGTCAGAACGTAGAGAAGCTCCACCGAGGTTGATGTTGAATAGCATCCTACTGCTGAGAGCTTCTTGGGCACTGAGGCGGTCATTCTGACTGCGGCGGTCGGCGGTCGCCGACCGCCAAGCGGTTCCCGCCGAAAGACCGCTCCGCGGTCAAATGACCGCAGCGGCCATTCTGGCTTTCCCGCTGGGCGACCGCCAGAAGACCGCCGGCCGGCCCAGCGGGACAGCCCCTTCAACAATGAAGCCAGCTCAGAAGGGAGCCGGCGGAGTTGAAGGGGTGCGACGGGTGCAGTGGCACCCGTCGTGATTTTCACTGTCTGCACAGCAGACAGTGAAATTCTTTGTGGGGCCCTGTTAGGGGGCCCCTGCACTGCCCATGCCGCTGGCATGGCAGTGCAGGGGCCCCCAGGGGCCCCACGGCACCCGTTCCCGCCATCCTGGTTCTGGCGGTGGACACCGCCAGAAACAGGCTGGCGGGAAGGGGGTCGGAATCCCTATGGCGGTGCTACAAGCAGCGCCGCCATGGCGGGTTCCCTGGGCCAGCGGGAAACCGGCGGGAAACCGCCGGCTCCCCTTTTCCGACCGCGGCTTTACCGCCGCGGTCAGAATCGCCCAGGAAGCACCGCCAGCCTGTTGGCGGTGCTTCCGCCGCACTTCGCCATGGCGGTCATGGACCGCCAAGGTCAGAATGACCCCCTGAGTGTATACTTCACCCACTCCCACTTTACCCCCATCAATGCCAACTGCGACACGTTTCCAGACAGAGGAGAGGACGACACCGAAGACCTGAGCTTGACTAGAAAATCTTCTAAATCAGAAGGTAAACTTTCTACCAAGACAAACCTGGTCCCTCCATCCAACTGGCAGTAGCCCACATCTGCCCTAACTTTTGCCTTGGACCTGCTCTAGTGCAACCAGATAACTGTGATTGGTGCTTTGTGCCTTTAAGTGCTATTTTGACTTAAAAGTTTTAAAAATCATATCTCTGGCTTCCTACATATCAGTTTTTCTCCTTTGGTATTTAATTGTTTATTAAGGTTTATCCTATGTTTACAAATTGAGGTCTGATTTTTATTGCGATGGGTTTTCTACTTTTTGACTGCTCTGGTAATGATAGATGCTTCACACATTTCTTGTAAGTTAAGCCTGTCTGCTGTATGCTACAACTACCAAAGGGTGAGCTCAGGTATAACATTTTAAGATCTAACTGGATCTGGTATGGAATTGTGACATTATTACTTGCTCAGAACACAAACCGCTTAATTTAATAATACACATTTCTCACATTGGTGTTTAATGGTGTGATCACGAACTTGTGTTTAGCAGTACCACTCAGCTATTAAGCTAGAAAATGAAACTTCCCCCAATTAACTGAATGCAAAAAAAAAATTTCATTTTTAATAGGCATTAAGCCTTGAATTGGGTCAGTTTTGATTTTTCTAAATTATTTCGGATTTCAGCTTTTGCACCTGATAATAAGCTTAAGTGAACCTGAAGTTAGATCTGGCTAGCATATCTACCCTCAAAGTACAGAGCTGTGAGCCCTATGTACAGCCACTGAATTGAAACTGAGCAACAAAATGCTAACATGGGAGACTTTTGGAAGGCCCCCAGGGCCTTAAAACAAGGTCGACTAGAACAGATCACCTGTGAGACAGAGGAAACTCCATAGAATGTGTAAGAAGAAGAGGAGGACACTTTGTCCTAACCTACAGTTTAGAGAGTACCCTCCAGTGTACCTTCTAGGGTAGAAAGTGAGCTAATCTCAGCCGGAACCAACATTTCTGAGATGGCACTCACTATAGAGAGCTGGAAGCCCAGCTGGTAACCTTGGCACTGAAGGAAGGGACATTTGCTCTTGCGTGAGTGACCTGATAAGAAAATAAGGACATCCTGAGGCTGAGGCCCAGTAACAATGGTGGCATCAATGGACAGGTATCTGTGACGCAACCCTCACTTACCCAAGAGCATTCTGCCTAGCTTGTGGTGGGGGATGACATAGATAGATGGTTTCCCTCTTTCAAAAGAGCTTGTGAAATGCACAAGGTGGGTCCACTGGGGTTCTCTACTGTGAGTGTTAGAGCCGGTAGTGGAGAGGGTTAGATTCCTGACTCTAGAGGAGAGGGTAGCTGACTCATATCAACACATGAAAGATGCCTTAGTTGAGAAGTTTGGGCTCACACTAGACCAGTATTGAAAAATGTTCAGGGGCACCCATTAAGAGGCACAACAGTCCTGGGTACACTTTGTGGATATTTCAGTAAACGCATTAGAAGACTGGATAAAAGGTAATGAGGTTACAAATTGTGATGAGTTTATACCTTGATTGTCAAAAATAACCTTTTGAGTAACTGTTCTTCAGTGTTACACCAGCATCGCATGGATTCAAAATTGTCTACACCCAGAGACCTGGAAAAGACAGCTGATGAGTAGGTGTGTACACGTGTATCCAAAAAGGTGAAAGAGGGGAGCAACAAGGATAAAAAGGAGTTTGAACAAGGGCCCTGAAAGCCTGCGTAAGAGGGGAGTCCAGTGCCCTTGTCAAAACTAAGTGGGGAATAAATATTTTGACCCCATGAAGGCTACGTTGTGCCTAGGTTGTCATCAGTCATGACATAAGAAAGGACATTCTATCTGTTCTCACAACCCCCCCCACAGGTGAGTGATTCCAGGGGATTGCAAGTGCAGGAACTGGGTTGGAAGTTTGCACTGAGGAAACCAGAGGTTACACTGAAGCCACTTTACTACTATGGTGGATGGGCTGGTTTCTCAAGAACAAACTGTCCCAGATATCCTCCATAAAGTAGTCAATGCCGACAGTGGGTGACGTTCCATCCTTTGGCAATTGTCACCTTTGAGTGGGGAGGGGTTGCTGACCTGATGAAGGGAGCTGTGAGCTCTGCATTCCAGTGGAGTGTCTATTGAGAAAAGAGCTAGAAGCCTTTGTTTGGTCTACAGTGAAAGGGAAGACCCATGCAGAAATGTTGGACCTTCATTATGGTGTGTGTGTGGACACAATGGTCCAAAAACACATCAGAGGAGTGAGGGGAGCCGGGAATTGTGCATGTTAGAATATCGTCGTAAAATCATCCAAAGAATTTGAAAAGAATTATGGTTAGATGATGACTAATTGTGGGCATTTCTGGCTTTCCGGTGTGCACCATTTTAAACTATTGATAATTCATTTATGATTCAGTTTTTAATGTAATAAAATACATACATATTGTCTTTATGTCCCTGCAGTATAGCAAAACAGGGAATGCAGTAAAGGAGAAGCAGAGTTAATATGGAGTACAACATAAATGGATGCAAGTCCTACCACACACACCATGGGTTTCCTCCTTTGAAGATCTTTCAAAATAAGAGCAACAACAGGAATAGCGAGATTATTATATTACAGGCTGCTAACATCTGGCATGAACATATTCTGGAAAAAAAACAGAAGAGTCCACGTCACATATCTAGATCATGAAATTTACCTATCCCTGGTAATGTTTATAATTGTGAAACTCATTCAGTGCTCGCTCTAATATTTATGTAATTCACTGAACCCCTTCCCCCAACTTTTCCATGACAACCTCCCTAGCAACCAGCCTGATTCTTTGACATGTGCCGAAGCGAGTTTGTAGGTTTCCGTTCTCATTTAGGAGCGGGCGAAAACACAATACGCAGTGTAATAATCTGTTTTGTGCGTGAAATAAAATGAATCCATAGCATGCAATAACCCATCTTCTCTTCCCCAGAGCTCTTTACATAATCCAGAAGATTAGAACAAACCACGTGACGGGGGCCCAGAAGCCTCAAATTGGAAGAGAAGAAAACACTCAAATAAATTACCGAGCCTTTCAGAATCATTGGAATATTCGATGTCTCTGCTGTGCCTCAGACACACTAGTAATTGCAGCACGGTCATGTTCGTTCATTCCCTGGTAGCTTTAATCATACAGTGGGTTTGAATAGATTGATTTTGATTACTTTCGCCATATTGCTATTTCACCAGATGAAGGAACGCAATTTTCTTAAAAGAAGCTTGACAAGCTCTCTCTGCCAGCCCTCTCAAATACCATTTTTACTGATCTGTGTTTGGCAGGTTTTATATTGCGTTTTTATTTTCACATTGTGTTCCAAAAATAATAACAATTAAGCTCACATATTTCAAAACATTTCACCGCAGTAGAGTAATTTAGAAACATTATAAAATCACTCCGCTATGTCAATTGTACAACGACAAGCAACAGCCGTAAAGCAATTTATACATTTTTGGTTGTCAAGTGTGCATTTATCAAATGAAGAGCTTTGGGTTTCGAAATTACATACTGAAATTACATACATGTGAGGTACATGATACAATTTTATTTTCAGTAGTAGTTGGAATGTTCTGTTGGAAAAGGAAGTCAGAGAGCAATGGGTACGTCGACGTTACTAACAAGTAGTTTCTATCTATATTTATTAATAGATTTTTAGCTTCATATGCAGTTGAAAGGACTGCGAGCAGTGAGTTTGGAAATTTCGAGTTTCCCTTGACCTTGAAAAAATCGCCAGTGGAACTTCTTGTGGCTTGTCTTCATCAGTGGTGCTTCAAGGACGCCTAGGTAACAGTGGAACTTTGAGGAAAGAGTGACAGCAGTTGGAAGAAGAGAGAGCATAAGGACTGTGCCTCTGTTGGTGGAATAAAGATGCTGAATCCTGCTATGCTGTCCAGCATTGGTATTAGTTGACTACACTTCCAAATGGGTTGCAGCATTTTGAGTACAGTGGCGACCAGAACGGTTTTCGAATTTTTTAGAGATATGTTTGCTTCAGAAGGGATTCCTAAGTCTATTGTCACGGACAACAAAGTTCAATTCATCTCTAGTGAGATGAGAGAGTTTTCTATAAGAGCTGGACATCATGCACTTATGAACAGCACTGTACTCTCCACAGGCCAATGGCCTGGTTGAAAGCATGAATCTACTGGTTGAAACATCTGCTCACTTAGCAGTGGAAAGAAGCCTTCCACTAAGAGGGAAAAGCTGTGGGCACAACGCAATACTCCCATTATTGTAACCAAGCTTACACCTTTTCAGTGTTTGAGGGTAAGGCTTTCTGGGTGCAAACTCAATCCTGTTTGGTTGAAGAGTGAGGAGACGATGAACATGGTGGTTTCAAGAGTGGTTAAAAGACATCAGGAAAAATATAAGCAGCACTTTGATGATAAGCATAATGCATGTGAGCAAAAGTGGCAGGTGGGTGATTAGGTGTTGGTGAAGAACCCAGGGTGGACACACAAAGAAAAATCAAAATACTGGGGTCCAAAGCTCATTGATCGGGTGAATATAAATGTAGTTGTATTGTGTGATGGTGGTGTATGAAGTATTCCCAGGTTAACAAGGACTGATGGAAGAAGGCGGTATGGTGACAATTTTAACCTACATGGGGAGGAGGCCAGTGATGAGGCTGAGGAGAGCTGTCATGGCCTCTGTTTGAAGAAAACACCCTCCTACTTGAGGGGTTATGATTTGGGTGACAAGCTGTAGAATTCAAAGTACAGTAATGTATTTTTTTTGCAATTTTGCTGAAGCTATAACCACTGTGTCCAGATATTTTATAGAATAAATATGTTAAAACAATTGTGTTGTCAAATTGTAAAGAACATTGTTGAATCACTTATGTATGTGTTTAGTTATTTATTTCTTCTCCGTATTTCTACTTTGATTTTTGTAGACTGGAATTAGTATCCTCTACCTGATCTGTACATTACTCAGATATTTTATATAGGAGGGAGATGTGTTGTGGCTTGTCTTTGGAATGTCACTGACCAAGTATTCCATCAGTGAAGCTCCAAGGATGCTTAGGTAACTGAGTGGCATGTTGAGGGTAGAGTGACAGCTGTTGGAAGATGAGAGAGCATAAGGACTGTGAGGCTTATTTGCAAGTCCCTGTGCACCGCCTGAACATCACTTTAGTGACAGTCTGGTGGAGCACACTGCAGGGCCATATCTACAGGGCCCTGCGTGGCTTTTCACAGCCTTGTAGATATGGGCTGAGGCAACTCAGCGCAAGTTGCTGTGTTGCCTCACCCTACGATAGGGAGGTGTGCCATGGGCGTTACGGAGCAGGTTCCGACGTAACACCCATGGCATTTGACACATTCCCAGATTTACAAGATTTCGTAAACCTGGGACTGTGTCAAAAGCCTATGCCTCCCCAGGGGAGGTGTAAGGGAGGCGTAACAAGGAGAAACACCTTTATTTCTTGAAAAATGCACATTTGTCAGTGGCTGCAGATATATCAAGCATGGAGAGCAGAAGTAAGGAGTAGGTACCATGGGGTACCAGTCATGAAACCTCAAGTCATAATGACTTGACTGTCCAGATTCAGGCTTATTTGCTTTGGCAGATGAGGACGAAGCAGATTTACTCTGTTATTCTGGACATGCCCACTAAATCTTTTTTTTTTTTTCAGTAATATGACAAGATCCACACAGTCTTAAGCTTCAAATGATTAAGTGGTGTAAAGCAACTTGATGGCCTTTATCAAGAGTGGGGAGTTGAATTTAAAGACTGTGCATGAGTCACCACCCCTACTACTATCTCCATTACTCCTGCTCTATTCTTTTCTCGCCTCCTCTTTCCTCTCACTTCCAGTCCAAGATACTAGACTGGGGTAACATACCACAAAGAACACTTTCTACACACTTAATGCATCAGACTTACCTCCAGCTATTTTACCCTGATTGTCATATTATGACTAAACAACTAAACTCTTGGTATACATTATTCTATCCACTATACCCCGCTGCATTATAGGTCTTCTTTTGTCTCCTTTTTCATGCCTTTATATTGTTTTATACAATTTCAATAAAAATTATTTGAAATAAAGAAGACTGCACGGTGCAGTCAAATTGACCTTTAACTGTGGGTAGGTAGTGTACACATAGCTATTGTATGTCACCACACAAACACAAGTCCTATCCTCACCGCTGATCACCAATGTTAGAAATGGGCTCTCTAGTTGGCAGAGGTATAAACCTTTGTCCAAATAGGGTCCACAATCCTAGTCAGAGTAAGTCACACTCAATCCAAATTATCCTGTGTCCACCCTCTGGTAGTTTGGCACTGAACAGTCAGGATTAATTTAGAAGACAATGTGTAAAGTATTTGAGCAATAAATTATACAGTAACACACTGAAAACACTCCAAAAATACATCACACAGGTTTAGAAAAATATAAAATGTATACCTGGTTAAATAAAGGTCAAAATGATAAAGGTTCAATAAGCACAAGTTGAGATATCACTTTTGCAGGATTAAAAAGAATCTTAAATCTTACAAATCAACAGTTGTCTCTTGTTTGCACAAAGTACCTGGTTTGTGTAAAAAATAACACACACGGAGACCACAGAGGAGGAGATACATGGGAAAACAGGGTGTGCATCAGATTTTGTGATGCAGCACAGACGATGTGTTGTTTCTTTCCACGCTGCAAGGGGCTTTGCGTCAAATTCTGGTGCGCAGTCTTGGTTCCTCACTGCGATGCGGGGATCTTTTTGATGCCCAGGGACGGTGCGGAGAAATCCTGGGCGTGCGGGATAAAGTCACAAGCGTTGCTTCGATCTGGTATGGTGATGCGTCGAATTTTCTGTCGCTGCATTGATTCTTCACTCGGAAAGTCGGGCTGTCCTCTCTTCTAGCCCAGATGAGTGCAGGTGTGACTGAGTATCCTTTGTTTATGGCTGTCTGGGTGAAATGCACAAGGAAGCTGTCAACCAGCCCAGCCCAGACATTGATTGGAGACAGGCTGTAAGGCACAGATGGATTTGAAGTGCAGAGAAATGCTCACTTTCTAAAAGTGGCATTTCTAAAATAGTAATATAAAATCCAACCTCACCAATAAGCAGGATTTTCTATTACCATTCTGGCCATACTAAATATGACCTGGTTACCACTTTCTGATCCAAATGTACCAATTAAACAGTATATGAGGGTAGCCCTAATGCTATCCTATGAAAGGAGCAGGCCTCGCAGTAGTGGAAAACTAATTTAAGGGTTTTCCACTACCAGGACATATAAAACACACTTGTATTTGTCCTGCCTTTTACCTACATAGCACCCACCCTGCCCTATGGATTACCTAGGGCCTACCTTAGGGGTGACTTATATGTAGAAAAAGGGAGGTTTAGGGCTTGGCAAGTACTTTTAAATGCCAAGTCAATGTGGCAGTGAAACTGCACACACAGGCCTTGCAATGGCAGACCTGAGACATGGTTAAGGGGCTACTTATGTGGGTGGCACAACCAGTGCTACAGGCCCACTAGTAGCCTTCAATTTACAGGCCCATGGTCACATGTAGTGCACTTTACTAGGGACTTACAAATAAATCAAATATGCCAATTGGGAATTAATCAATGTTACCATGTTTTAGGGAGAGAGCATATGCACTTTAGCACTGGCTAGCATTGGTAAAGTGTGCAGAGTCCTAAATCCTGGAAAAACAGTATCGGAAAAGTGTAGGGAGGCAGGCAAAAAGTTGGGGATGACAACCCTAAGACTATCAGGTCTAACACATGTGCATCATCATATGCTTCTGTACAGAGGGAACAACATAACAGCATAGGAGAGTAATACGTCCCAATGCAAATTAGAATGTGCATACCTGTGTACCAATGTTGGGGGCTGCACATCAATGTGTGCCTTGGAGATGCTTTACCTTTTGCACTTACCACATTATCTCACCTTAGAAACCTTCATATCATACACTAACCTGTTAAAGGGATGAAAATGTGGCAAGTCTGTACTCTTACCCCCTTCTGGCTGCTTTGCTGCCCTGAAACTCCCATCAAACTCCGGGTAGGCCACTGCCAGTATGTGGGCCATTAGGGGGTCAAGGTCTGAAGGGCACCCTGTCTTTGATGGGAGGACATCCCCAGCTGCGCCTCTGCGGTCTTCCGGGCCCAGCGTCTCAGGTCCTCCCACCGCTTCCTACGGTGGGTGCTCTGCTGGCTGTGGACTTTCTCCGTTATGGCACGCTAAATGCCATTTTTCTGATGGGCATAACCTGCATGAATGACACAGACATGAAGAGAATGTCATGTCCACATACACAATAACAAAACAAGCAGGGTGAAAATACAAGTTGTTGCATCCAGTCATACATAGACTGCCTTCAACTTCCCCGTCAATAAGGGATGATCATCTGCAGTCAGGCAATGTGTGATGATGATGAGACAGGCACACAACATGCATATCGAGCAGCAGGTGTCAGCTTGAAAAACGTGACCAGACCACAAGCATATCTCTAAACATGGTAATTTTGGTAATGGTAATTTTTCACACCACATTCACTGATCATGTATTACAGTATGCAGTTGGGTCAGGGTATATACATCACATACATTCTACTATGTCTGAGGACTCAAAAACTATTTGTGATCATATGCACATGCCCATCTACCCACACATTTTAGCACAATCCTTCATTCCACCACATTCCATGGACATCATCATACACTTAACCCTTAAAACATTGCGCTTGCATTGCAATTACCTGTTCCTCTGATGCACCATAGAGCTATCAATGGGGGGTAGGACCTCCTCCACAAGCTTCTCAAGCTACTCAGAGGAGAAGGCAGGGGCCCTATCAGCTGTAGGGCGTTGCATGATCGCTCCCAGAGGCAGTACACAGCAGCTCAGGTTGTGGAGGTCTTGCTGGCAGCAGTGTCAGGAGTCAAGTGAGGGAAGTATGAGATGGCGGTCACGTCTGCCACATAAAAGAGCGTCGCTGCTGGCGGACATCACCATTGACCCAAGACTGCCAAAGGCAGCAATGTTTTTCCAATAGTAATGTCCATTGTGGTTGTATCTGCCTACTGGCATGAAGACTTTATCCGGTGAACTTAGGTCACTTTCTATTGTCCAGTACAGTAGGTCAGGCAGCTGCCATTTTAAGGCTCATATATGAATGAAAAATGTATATTAAAGTTGTGTCACAAGCTGTAAAACATATATACAATGTTGTGCTTACTGCTGGCTTTGAGCAAACATGCAACAATGTGCATGAATTATGTACAAGATGTCAAATTGCTGTGCTTTAAGAATTGTAACTTTAGTAGGATAGTCAGCAGAGCAATTACAATCTGACATGGGGATGTATGTGTCCCAAATATGTGCTACATGTTACTTATGTTAATGTCACACAGACTGTCAGAGACATGCTTTTCCATTTCTAATATATGATAGAGGAAAGGGTATGTGAATGCAGTAATACGCCATTATTTAGCTAGGTATGTTCAGTTTCATGTGGCATTTCAGAGCATTATATGTGACATAGGTATGAACATAATTATGATGTACAGAAAGAGTGATACACACACATTCTGCTTTTCTCCCACATAGTTACCATGGCATGAGAAGAGTGAGAGAACGTCCAGTGTACCATGCACTAGCAGACCTGCAGACCATGCAGGAGAAACACGTGATTAAGATCTACTGCCTGGATAGGCATACAATCATGGATCTCTGTCGTCAGTTGGAGCCAGATCTGATGCCTGTCATTCGTAATCCCCATAGCATACCACCCATTGTACAAGTTATGTCAGTGCTGTACTTCCTGACCACAGGCTCCTTTCAAACTACAGTGGCTCTAACTGTAGGGATGTCCCAGCCTAGGTTCAGTCTGTTCTTGAAGGCTGTACTGTCTACATTGTTGAAACACCTGGACAGCTACATCAGATTTCCACAGCATAAAGATTTGGCCCATGTAAAGGCTGATTTTTAGGCTTTGGGACACATTCCACATTTAGTTGGAGCCATAGATGGCACCCATGTAGCCTTAGTTCCCCCAAGTGTCAATGAACAGGAGTATAGGAACAGGAAAAACGTCCACTCCATCAATGTCGAAGTGGTCTGTTTGGCTGACTTCTACATTTCACAAGTTTGTGTAAGGTACCCAGGGTCCCTCTATGATTCCTTCATCATGCGGAGCAGCAATATCCCACTGATGATGACATGACAATACACAGATAGGGCCTGGCTGAATGGTAAGTCACATATGTGAAGTGTGTCTGTAACTGTTATCTGCTAACTTGTGTGTGTGTCAGTTACTTAGGTCTGCCTTTCTAAACTCTTCTTTACAGGGGACTCCGGTTACCCAAACCGTCCCTGGTTGTTAACATCAGTGAGGTACCCCAAACACGCTAGGGGAACTCCTCTTCAGTGAGGCCCATGGAAGGACAAGGTGTGCTGTGGAGCGTAATTTTGGGCTGTGCTAGAAATGGGGTATTTGATTGGCAGTATGGTTACCCCCTGTCCAAGCAAGAACCCTCACTCTAGTCAGGGTAAGTCACACACAATCCAAATTGTCCTGTGCCCACCCTCTGGTAGCTTGGCACGGAGCAGTCAGGCTTAACTTAGAAGGCAATGTGTAAAGTATTTGTGCAATAAATCATACAATAACACAATATAGCACCACAAAAATACACCACACAGTGTTTAGAAAAATATTTATATTTATCTGGGTATTTACAGGTCAAAACGATTAAAGATGCAATTTGAAATTGTAGAGATATCACTGAAGAGTGATATAAAGGGGGTCATTCTGACCTCGGCGGTAAAAGTCGCTTACCGCCGGTCAGAAGGCCGCCATAACACCGCCGCGGCCGCGGTAAACCACCACGGTCATTTCTTACCCGCAACTGGCAAACCGCCAAAAACCCGACATCCTCAAAAATCCGCCACAACAAAGGTCAGCGAAAAAATGGCGCTGACCAAACCTCCACCGTCACGCCAACAGAAATACGCCCATACCATTCCGACCCACAAATCCACGCAGCGGTCTTTCAAACGCGGTATTCCATTGGCGGTACACCGCGGTCAAAATACACACACCCATAGAAAACTCAGCCACATTGGTCAGTTCGAAATACACACACCTGATACACATACTAACACCACTCCCACACACCCAACACAATATAAAACACAGATCACCCACAAGCCCCTACGACCCGAAATCATTGACGAAGGCTAGAGACAGAGCACAGAATAGAGAATCCCACAACACAGAGGCACACAACACCATCACCCACACAGAATCCACGCACCAAACACCACACAGCACCACACGCACCACACTCATCACCACAAACGCCACCCCACACCTCAACCACACCACCCCATGGCACCCCATAGACACCCCAGGTTCAGTGACGCCGAACTCAGGGTAATGGTGGAGGAAATAGTCCGTGTAGAGCCCCAGCTCTTCGGGGCACAGGTGCAGCACACCACAATTGCCAGGAAGATGGAGCTATGGCAAAGGATAGTGGACAGGGTTAACGCGGTGGGACAGCATCCACGCAATCGGGAGGACATCAGGAAGAGATGGAACGACCTACGGGGGAAGGTGCGTTCCATGGTATCAAGGCACAACATTGCGGTGCAGAAGACTGGCGGCGGACCCCCACCTACTTCCCCCGAATTTACCGCGTGGGAGGAGGAAGTCTTGCACATCCTGCATCCTGAGGGCCTCGCAGGAGTAGGCGGAGGAATGGACTCTGGTAAGGCAAATCTTCACTACTGCTTCCCACCCCCACCCCACCTGCATGCCAAATCATACCCCCACAACACCCCCTCCCCATTACACCAACCCCTAGCAAAAGGCTCACCATCACAACCCACCCATCCCAACACCAAGCCCTGCATGCGACCCCAAAGCATGGACACCCATCACCAAAGCATGCCCACTGCACACACACATCACCCCCACAAGCCACCCTCACAAAAGCCCCCACAAGGAAATGCCTGCACATGGGTACACGGACACCCACCCATCACACGAAATGCCACACACAGAAGCAATAACCATACCTTTATACCCCTGCAGGACCCGAACGCCACCACACCGCCACGGAGGGTCCAGAGATGTCCATCCCACCCCCAGAAGAGGCCCCCAGCGATGACAGCAGCTCTGTCTCCCTGGAGCCAGATGACCAGCCCGGCCCATCGGGGACCTCTGGACAGTCGGTTCCCCACAGACAGCCACAGGCTACACCAGACCCAACCCCCTCTGGGAACACCAGCACAGCTCCCACCCAGCGGGCCCATGCCTCTGTCTCCAGGGCACATAAATCAGCGGTGTGTCCACCACTACAGGGCACCCAGGTTGACCCACCACCCCAACAACAACAGGGACCTGGGGGCAGTGGTAGTGGGCACACCGTCCAGGGGACAGAGGCCCAGGAACACAGGGGAACTGGGAGGGCTGCTGTGCGACAGGGGGGGGGGGACAGGCCCGGGGAACCGACTCTCCAAGAGGCCCTCTCCTCCATCATGGGAGCATACCACCGCTCCCAGGAGACGATGGCGACGGTACTGGCCCGGTTCCAGGAGATCCAGGAACTGCAGGAGGAACGGTACATGGGGTTCAGGGAGGAACTGAGGAACATCGGTTCCGCAATGGGTACCATCGTCCTGGCCCTTACCCAGATCGTCACCACATTGCGGGACCATGTGGCACCCCAAAGGGCCCCTGTCACTAGCCCAGGCCAGGAACAGCCTACCACCTCCGCCGGCGCTAGTGGACAGGAGGCCCCCACACAACGACAGGCCACCAGAACCCCACCTCCTGCAGAAGAAGAACCACCCCGCAAGCGGAACCTGAGATCTCACAAGAAGACAGAGTAGGATTGCAAGACCCCCGCCAGCCTAAGATACCCCCTGATATCATCCCACTGTCCCACATTGTCACCCTGTCCAACCTTGAACTGCCCCTGCTCCATCCTTCCACAGGCATATGGACAATGCACCTGTGTGACTGAGAACTGGACTCTGCCATGGACATTACTCCACCCCCACCCATCCCCGCTTCCCAATCATTTACCTATATCTAGCACTTAAAATAAATCACTTATTCCACTTAAATAAACAGGAGTCTGCTTGTATTCTTAACAAATGTATTACACATAACGGTTCAATAATGTCCAGTTACTTTGTGATGACAACATACCAATTTCAATAAGCTTTAGTCCATGGGCAAACAAAGCTAAAGTCAGGCAGTGGGTCATACAGCTCTGAAAAGGGAAGGGAAAGTCACAGATCAGTTAACAGGAACTGGGGGGAAACACAGACAGTGGATACACATGAGGCCTCAAGTAAATGTAAATTGGGGTGGCTGTTTCTTACCTGTGTGCTACTGAAAGTATTGTTGTATGACTGTATCCCTGTTGTCCATGTCGTCCCCGTCGTCTTCCTCCTCTTCACTCTCCACAGGCTCCACAGCTGCAACAACACCACCATCTGGACCATCCTCCTGCAGAAAAGGCACCTGGCGTCGCAATGCAAGATTGTGAAGCATACAGCAGGCCACGATGATCTGGCACACCTTCTTTGGTGAGTACATGAGGGATCCCCTTGTCATATGCAGGCACCTAAACCTGGCCTTTAGGACCCCGAAGGTCCTTTCTATGATCCTCCTAGTTCGCCCATGGGCCTCATTGTACCGTTCCTCTGCCCTGGTCCGGGGATTCCTCACTGGGGTCAGTAGCCACGACAGGTTGGGATAACCAGAGTCACCAATTAGCCACACACGGTGTCTCTGTAGCTGTTCCATCACATAAGGGATGCTGCTATTTCGCATGACATACGCGTCATGCACTGACCCAGGGAACTTGGCATTTACATGGGAGATGTACTGGTCAGCCAAACAGACCACCTGGACATTCATCGAATGATAACTTTTTCTGTTTCGGTACACCTGCTCACTTTCTTTGGGGGGAACCAAAGCCACATGGGTCCCATCAATGGCACCAATGATGTTGGGGATATGTCCAAGGGCATAGAAATCACCCTTCACTGTAGCCAATTCACCCCCCTCAGGGAAAATAATGTAGCTCCGCATGTATTTCATCAGGGCAGACAACACTCTGGACAAAACCTTAGAAAACATAGGCTGAGACATCCCAGATGATATGGCCACTGTTGTCTGGAAAGACCCACTTGCCAAAAAATGGAGTACTGACAGAACCTGCACCAGAGGGGGAATCCCTGTGGGTTGGCGGATGGGGGACATCAGGTCTGGCTCCAGCTGGGCACATAGTTCATGTATAGTTGATCTGTCAAGCCGGTATGTAAGTATGATATGTCGTTCTTCCATTGTCGACAGGTCCACCAGCGGTCGGTACACGGGAGGATATATCCTTCTCCTCGCAAGTCCCAACGGACGGTGCCTAGGAAGGACAACATGGAGCACAGAGTCAAGCAACCCACAGGTTAGTTCACATAGCTTGCACAGTACACGAATCGCTATGCATGGAACGGCTTGTATGAGTGGCAATGCAAGGCCTAGGCCTGTGTGACGCAGTAGAAATCATGCGATGTGGGCCCTTGAAATGGCGGCTGCCTGACCTGTGAAGTGTGACAGTGGGATGTGAGGTCACTGCGCTGGCGTGGCACACCGTGGCGGTAGGCGGTCGAAGACCGCGGCGCAAAGCAGCATTGGTTAACATTGAACCCTATGGGTCTCAGGAGCCAATGACGATGTGCGCCGGCGGTACGCACCGCCGCGGGCATGCCCACCATTTTCTATCTGATTAATCACTCGAGACCTGATCATCCACAGGAG
The DNA here is from genome assembly GCF_031143425.1 of Pleurodeles waltl. Lineage (NCBI taxonomy): Eukaryota > Metazoa > Chordata > Amphibia > Caudata > Salamandridae > Pleurodeles > Pleurodeles waltl. The sequence continues at coordinate 268,830,088 of NC_090442.1, forward strand.
AGGACCTATACTGCAAGTGCTGCTGTGACCTCGGTCTGGGAGATACAATGGCTGCTGCGACTGGGGAAAGGGCCCCTGCCTTCACTGCCGAAGAATTGGAGAAACTTGTTGATGGGGTCCTCCCCCAGTACGCGCTACTCTACGGTCCTCCAGACCAACAGGTTAGTACACAGGGTGCACGTTGAATGCCTGTGTTGAGTGGGGTGTATGTAAGATGGTGGGGAGGGGAGCGAATGAGGAGTGCAACGCACGAAAGATGAGAGCATGTGCCACATGGCAAGGTTGGGGAGGGGGGGCCACTCACATTGACCAGGCAGAAAACTGATGCGATTTCCTTTACTACCCTGTACATGTCACATAGGTCAGCGCCCATCAGAAGATCGACATTTGGCGTGCCATCGCCAAGGACGTCCGGGCCCTGGGGGTCCACAACAGACGGGGCACCCACTGCCGAAAGAGGTGGGAGGACATCCGCCGCGGGACCATAAAGACCGCCGAGTCTCTGCTGGGGATGGACTCCCAACGTAGGAGGGGTGCCAGCCGGCAATTGACCCCCCTGATGTCCCGGATCCTGGCGGTGGCCTACCCCGATTTGGATGGGCGCGTGAGGACATCACAGCAGACACAAGGGGGTGAGTATCAGCACATTCTGCTATCTTTGCGCGCAGTGAAGGTGTCTGGGTGGGGGAGGAGGGCTGTGGCTATCTCCAGGCCAGGGCGCATTCTGTAGGCTAAGCCCCTCCGTTAGACACGGCCCTGTGCCCCCGCCCCCCACCTCTGTAGGGTGCCAAGTACAGCTAGCCATGGTCCGGCCCCACCCATGTGTGCATTTGTCGTCCATAGACCCGTAGGCCTAGTCACAATAACTGAGTAGTGTACCCCCATTGCGCGGCCTAGTTCAGGGGGCTTCTGTGTCTGTCCTCTCCGCCAACGGTGTTGCCAATGCATGCACTCAACCTGTCTTCATTTCTCCCCCCCCCCATTTTCTTTGTCTTCCTGTTCATGTGTGCATTAGCATCATCAGGCGGAGGAGAAGTGGCATCGGCGCACGAGGGAGCTGCATCTCACATGGCCCCGGAGGGCCATACAACAGACTCCGAGTACACCAGTGAGACGGAGGTCGAGTGGAGCTCCACAACGGGGACCCGTGGAGACGTCAGCGACACCGACACATCCTCGGAAGGGAGCTCCCTAGCGGTGGCGGCAACATCCGTGCCCACCGCCACAACAGGTACAGCCGCCACCCAGCGCACCAGCCCCGCCCTCCCAGCAGCCCCTCAGCCTTCGCTCCGTGCCCTCTCGCCCAGGAAGGCGGGCATCTCCTTTGCCCCAGGCACCTCAGGCCCTGCCCCAGTTACCCCTGCTGCCCTCAGTGAGGAGGTCATTGACCTCCTCAGGACACTCATTGTTGGGCAGTCTACCCTTTTGAATGCCATCCAGGGTGTAGAAAGGGAGGTGCATCGGAGCAATGCATACCTGGAGGGCATTCATTCGGGTCAGGCTGCCCATCAGCGATCGTTCAACGCTCTGGCCTCAGCACTGACAGCAGCCATTGTCCCTGTCTCCAGCCTCCCTCTTCTTACTCCCTCCACCCAGTCCCAGTCTCCTGTTCCTCTGCCTATCCCATCCACACCATCAGACCAGCCTGCACACACCTCTACACCCAAGGGCAGCTCATCCAGACATAAGCACCACAGATCCCACAAGCATTCACCCAAGCAACATCCAGATGCAGACATGCCAACAGTCACTACCACCTCTGTGTCCCCCACCTCCTCATCTCCCTCCTCCCTCCCTGTGACGTCTCCACTCACACCTGCATGCACACCACCATCAGCCAGTACTTCCATCACCAGCACACCCTCCATTACAGTCCGCACACGTGCAGTCACCACCCCCACTGCCATTTACACGTCCCCTGTGTCCTCTCCCAGTGTGTCTGTCACCCCCTCTTCCAAAGCACACAAACGCAGGCAGCCACCCACCCAACAGCCATCCACCTCACGACAGCCTCCGTCACAAGCACCTGCACCCAAAGACAGCACACTTGACTCTCCTACAACCACATCCTCTTCCTCCACTCCCATACCCACTACAGCTACCCGTCCCTGTCCTTCCCAAGTCGTTTTCCTTTCCAACCTTGAGCTCATTCCAATCCCTGACCCACCCCCTCCATCTGGTAAGAGTAAAAAAAGCACCTCAGCCACCACCAGCCCTGCATCTACTGTGACCATAGTGCAGGGCTATTGGAGTCCACCAGATCCTAGGGCAGGAACATCGGCCAGGTCGGGCTCCCTAGACACACAGGACAAGCAACGCTGAACAGGGCCCCGCCGGGAGGAGCACCGCTGAACAGGGCCCTGCCGGGAGGAGCACCGCTGAACAGGGCCCCGCCGGGACAAGAACCGCTGAACGGGCCCCGCCGGGACAAGAACCGCTGAACGGGCCCGCCGGGAGGAGCACCGCTGAACAGGGCCCCGCCGGGAGGAGCACCGCTGAACAGGGCCCCGCCGGGACAAGAACCGCTGAACAGGGCCCCGGCGGGACAAGAACCGCACCGCTGGGCCCCTTCCTGTCAAGCACCGCTTCGCTGGGCCCTTCATCTCAAGCACCGCACCGCTGGGCCCTTCCTGTCAAGCACCGCTCTGCTGGGCCCCGCCGTCTCAAGCACCGCTCCGCTGGGCCCTTCATCTCAAGCACCGCTCCGCTGGGCCCTTCATGTCAAGCACCGCTCCGCTGGGCCCTTCATCTGAAGCACCGCTCCTCTAGGCCCCGCCGTCTCAAGCACCGCTCCGCTGGGCCCTTCATCTCAAGCACCGCTCCGCTGGGCCCTTCATCTCAAGCACCGCTCCGCTGGGCCCTTCCTGTCAAGCACCGCTCCGCTGGGCCCTTCATCTCAAGCACCGCTCCGCTGGGCCCCGCCGTCTCAAGCACCGCTCCGCTGGGCCCTTCATCTCAAGCACCGCTCCGCTGGGCCCTTCCTGTCAAGCACCGCTCCGCTGGGCCCTTCATCTCAAGCACCGCTCCGCTGGGCCCTTCATCTCAAGCACCGCTCCGCTGGGCCCTTCATCTCAAGCACCGCTCCGCTGGGCCCTTCATCTCAAGCACCGCTCCGCTGGGCCCTGCCGTCTCAAGCACCGCTCCGCTGGGCCCTTCATCTCAAGCACCGCTCCGCTGGGCCCTTCCTGTCAAGCACCGCTCCGCTGGGCCCTTCATCTCAAGCACCGCTCCGCTGGGCCCCGCCGTCTCAAGCACCGCTCCGCTGGGCCCTTCATCTCAAGCACCGCTCCGCTAGGCCCTTCCTGTCAAGCACCGCTCCGCTGGGCCCTTCCTCTCAAGCACCGCACCGCTGGGCCCCACCGTCTGAAGCACAGCTCTGCTGGGCCCTTCCTGTCAAGCACCGCTCCGCTGGGCCCTTCATGTCAAGCACCGCTCCGCTGGGCCCCGCCGTCTCAAGCACCGCTCCGCTGGGCACCGCCGTCTCAAGCACCGCTCCGCTGGGCCCTTCATCTCAAGCACCGCTCTGCTGGGCCCTTCCTGTCAAGCACCGCTCCGCTGGGCCCTTCCTCTCAAGCACCGCACCGCTGGGCCCCGCCGTCTCAAGCACCGCTCCGCTGGGCCCTTCATCTCAAGCACCGCTCCGCTGGGCCCTTCATCTCAAGCACCGCTGGCCCATTGACAGTGCCGGTTCTGTGTCGAGCAGGGCTTCAGGAAGCACTCTGGGCACCTTGCCTCCTCCAATAACAGTGGAGTCGGTAATCCATCTGATGGACTGTGGCTTTGCACTCCCCAGGATGGTCCAGTGGGCAAGCCTCCCACTGTAGACACTTGTGAGACTGTGGCTTTGCACTCCCCAGGATGGTCCAGTGGGCAAGCCTCCCACTGTAGGGACTTGTGAGACTGTGGCTTTGCACTCCCCAGGATGGTCCAGTGGGCAAGCCTCCCACTGTAGGGACTTGTGAGACTGTGGCTTTGCACTCCCCAGGATGGTACAGTGGGCAAGCCTCCCACTGTAGGGACTTGTGAGACTGAGGCTTTGCACTCCCCAGGATGGGACAGTGGGCATGGAGGCCCCTCGTGGATCTGGCGTCGTGGACTCATGTGGCTGAGGTGCCCCCCCTTCCCTTCCCCCTGAGGTGCCTGTAGTTTTATCATCTGATGCCCCTGCAGTGTTCTCTCCAATGGTATCTGGTCTCCTGTGTGGGCTTTGCCCATGTGTTTGTGCACATTGGCCCACGGAACTTTGACGGAATGTGCTTGACTTTTTGACCAAGGATATATTGTTGCCCATGTTCATTCCTTATTTTTGTATCTTTTATATGGCATATTTGCCATTCCTTCAATGGAGCTATTTATACATATATTTTATAGATCATTTAAATTGTGTCTTTGCATTATTCCGGGGGGTTTGTGTGGTGTCACTCTGACTTGTTGCTCGGCATTGGGGTGTAGGTATTTGTGGTGGGGGAGTGGGTGTATGGCGCATGTGTGTGCCTGTAAGCTTTCCTCCTCCCCCCTCGCCTGTGTCGTAGGTGCAGTACTCACCGTTGTCGTCTGCGCCGGCGTTCGTACTCCTGGTAGATGAGCAGGTAGACAATAGCTGGTAGGATGTGTAATTCGGGCTCCATGCTGTCCTCCTTCCTCGTGGAGTGTGTAGAGGTGAGCGTTTTCCCGTTCGTAGTCTGTTTCTGCCGTGTTTTTATCGGCGGGGCTCCCGCCCCGGAAAAAGTGGCGGATTGGTGAGTTGTGATAGGGTGGGCGGTACATTGTCTGCCGCCTGCCTGTTGGCGGTGACCGCCGCGCTGTTTGTCGGTCCCGCCGTGGCGGTCGGAGTGTTAAAGTGGTGGCCTGTGTTGGCGGTTCCCGCCAGGGTTGGAATTCCATTTTTTTGACCGCCGGCCTGTTTGCGGGTTGGCCGCCGCTTTTTCACCGACCGCCAGGGTCAGAATGACCCCCAAAGTGTCTTAAGCCTTTAAAAAGCAAACAAAGTCTCTTTCAAGCACAAAGTACCTGGGTTGGAGTGGAAAATCTCCGCAGAGGGCCGCAGAGGAGGAGATGCGTGGAAAAATGATGTGTGCGTTGGTTTCGCCCCTTCACACACGGACTTGAGTCATTATTTTCCGCGCGGGGAGACGTGTGTCGTTCTACGGGAAGAAAAATGGTGTGTGCGTTGGTTTTCCCCCTTCACACACAGACTTGCGTAGTTATTTTTCACTCGGGGAAGATGTGCGTCGTTTTCCGGCACGCGGGCGGTCCCCTTCTGTGGGTCACGGGATTACCAGATGTCCCAGGGTCTGTGCGTGGAATCCTAGGCTTGTTATCCGGCTGCGCGTCGTTCCGGTGGGCTGTGCGTGGAATTTTCTTCTTCACGGCAGGTGTCGCGTCGATGTCCTCTCTGGAAGTCGGGCGGCGTTGTCCAGGCGAGGCCGTGCGTCGAAATTACGGTCGCACCTCAGGCATCGCGTCGAGCGGCGTCTTTCCGGATCAGCGTGCCATCAATTTTTCACCGCGGAGCAAGCTGTGCGTCAAATTTTTTGTCGCACAAGGAGTCGAGTTGAAAAAGAGAAGTCTTTTTGGTCCTGAGACTTCAGGGAACAGGAGGCAAGCTCTATCCAAGCCCTTGGAGAGCACTTTTGCAGCAAGACAAGAGTTCAGCAAGGCAGCAGGCCAACAGCAAGGCAGCAGTCCTTTGTAGAAAGCAGTCAGGTGAGTCCTTTGAGCAGCCAGGCAGTTCTTCTTGGCAGGATGCAGGTTCTGGTTCTGGTTTCTTCTCCAGCAAGTGTCTGAGGTGGTAGGGCAGAGGCCCTGTTTTATACTAAATTGTGCCTTTGAAGTGGGGGTGACTTCAAAGAGTGGCTAAGAAGTTCACCAGGTCCCCTTTCAGTTCAATCCTGTCTGCCAGGGTCCCAGTAGGGGGTGTGGCAGTCCTTTGTGTGAGGGCAGTCCCTCCACCCTCCCAGGCCAGGAAGACCCATTCAAAATGCAGATGTATGCAAGTGAGGCTAAGTACCCTGTGTTTGGGGTGTGTCTGAGTGAAGGCACAAGGAGCTGTCAACTAAACCTAGCCAGTCGTGGATTGTAAGGCACAGAAAGATTTAAGTGCAGGGAAATGCTCACTTTCTAAAAGTGGCATTTCCAAAATAGTAATATTAAATCCAACTTCACCAGTCAGCAGGATTTTGTATTACTATTCTGACCATACTAAATATGACCTTCCTACTCCCTTGAGATCATCAGCTACCACTTCAATAATGTATGAGGGCAGCCCCAATGTTAGCCTATGAAGGGAGCAGGCCTCACAGTAGTGTAAAAACGAATTTAGGAGTTTTACACTACCAGGACATATAAACTACACAGGTACATATCCTGCCTTTTACCCACACAGCACCCTGCTCTAGGGGTTACCTAGGGCACACATTAGGGGTGACTTATATGTAGAAAAAGGGGAGTTTTAGGCTTGGCAAGTACTTTTAAATGCCAAGTTAAAGTGGTAGTGAAACTGCACACACAGGCCTTGCAATGGCAGGCCTGAGACAAGGTTAAGGGGCTACTTAAGTGGGTGGCACAACCAGTGCCGCAGGCCCACTAGTAGCATTTAATCTACAGGCCCTAGGCACCTATAGTGCACTCTACTAGGGTTTTACCAGTAAATCAAATAGCCAATTGTGGATAAACCAATCAACAGTACAATTTACACAGAAAGCATATGCACTTTAGCCCTGATTAGCAGTGGTAAAGTGCCCAGAGTTCAAAAGCCAACAACAACAGGTCAGAAAACACAGGAGGAAGGAGGCAAAAAGTTTGGGGATGACCCTGTCAAAAAGGCCAGGTCCAACAGGCTGCTTAAGGCAAGATTTCATAGCTTCGATAAGTCTGCTGGAGCCCTTCTCTACTCACCCACCAAAGTGTGCCAAATTATTGTTGTCTGGTGCATGCTCCACTACCTTGGCCCTGAGATGGCGAATTCCATTAATACCAGATGAGGGGGAGCCAGCAGTTCCAGTGGGTGAGAATGCAGATGTGCCAAGTGAGGATGTGAAAGATGCGGATAAAGCTGGAGACATCAGGGCCGATCTCATCCATCAGTACTTTATCTGACTTTAGGTATGTGATATTATTTATCTTTAGTCATTCAGTGGGGTATTGGTGTGGTTAGGGATGCTTGATAAGGGTCTTAGTATAACCATCAGACAGGTCATAAGTAGCTTCAAAACACTTACCTCTGATGTGCATGCATAATGTTGCATGGAGTAGTGTGCAGGTTTTGATCACCATAGTCTTATTTTCTCACAATGCACAGTCTGAGTCGCCTTTGTGTATGGGAATTGTCTGTATGATGTTTTAGTTTCAATGCAGCCTATACCTTATGTTTGACATTTATAATTTGCAGATTACTTCACAAGCTCATACTCATATGGTAATATCTGACAGTGTCACGGGCAGGTGGAATTTGCTGACTGACAAGTGAAGTGGACATGGATTGTACAAGGTACTGTCAGACATGAGAATTGTTGTGTGAGAGTACCATGCCCAAACTGTCAGGACAGTGGGATGTTAGTGTTCTATTCCACTCAATAGACCTGTATGGCATTGGAGGTTTGGTCAATGGTGCCATGTGTGTGTTCATTTATCTCTCACACGTCATCCTGTGCTATCCATACTCTCAAACATCAGAATGGTTTGTATTAGTAATATGTCACTTGTATGTAGCTTTCACTGTGTTTCCTCACTGCAGTCCACTGTGGATGTGTATCAAGACTGACAAGGGAGAGTGGCATGCCTACTGATACCTGACCATGGTAAGCGAAAGGTTCCATGACTGGGGGCTTTTGTATTGACCTCTGTTTGTATCAAGGGTTATGGTTAATTGGGAGCTATGGTATAGGTATGTCATAAGACTTTAGCTGATGATACATTGAAACCACATCTTTGCCCACTGGGATACAGAAAGACTGACAAGTCTGTAACTTCAGAAGTCTATGTGGTGGTAGTGCATGACACCTATGCTGATACACTGATGTGAGCAGCAGTACATCACTATGGGATCATTGTCGTTTTCCCAACCTGTATGTGGGAAAGTTCAATGAAAGTGATAGGAGTAATGTCTGTCATTAGTATCAAATGCACAATCTACCCAGATTAAACAATACATGTGAGATGGAATATTACAAATGTCGTACATTTGAGAGAAACCTCATTGTGCAAGAGGCGTTATAGATGACATTAAAAAATTGTTAATAAGTGACTCTTACACTGTTCCTGGCGGTTTCGGCTGCCAGGAACAGGATGGCGGTATGGGGTGTCGTGGGGCCCATGGGGGCCCCTGCAGTGCCCATGCCAATGGCATGGGCACTGTAGGGGCCCCCTAACAGGGCCCCACAAAGATTTTCAGTGTCTGCCATGCAGACACTGAAAATCACGACGGGTGCAACTGCACCCGTCGCACCCCTTCCACTCATGGAAGGGTGTTTCCCGCTGGGCTGGCGGGCGGCCTTCTGGCGGTCGCCCGCCAGCCCAGCGGGAAACCCAGAATAACCACGGCGGTCTTCTGACCGCGCAGCGGTATTCTGGCGGCTCCCGCCGGCCCTGCGGTTACCGCGGCCGGTGGGAGTCAGAATGACCCCCTTACTCTTTTCATTCCAATCTAAACCAATTTAGGGAAGGTGTTGGACACTAAAGGGGTGCAATTTCCTATTCCCATTCCTATATAAACCAATTTGTGGAAGGTGTTGGATACTAAAGGGATAACAGTTACTATTCCTAATCCAATATAAACCAACTCAGAGAAGGTGTTGAATATTAAAGGGGTGACATTTACAATTCCTGCTGCAATGTAAAGCAAATTGGAGAAAATGTTGGACACTAAAAGGGTGAAATTTACTTTTCCCAGTTCAATATAAATCAGCTCATGGAAGGTGTTGGACATTAAAGGGGTGATATTTTCCTATACCCATTCCAATTTAAACATACTTGGGGAGGAGTAAAAACATAAATATGGAAATTTATTAAATCCAATTCAAAGTACAAAATTTCAACAAGATTACTACATTTTATAAATACAAACTATGCAATAAATGCTACACACTTTCACACTTTAGTACATTTTAAATTGTTTAAAAATAAAATATTATATAACACACAAATTTAAACCACTGATATTTATATAAAAAATTATATTTTAAAAACTAAAAACAAATTTTATTTAAAAATACCATTTACAAAATTGTAATAATTATTTTCTACCATTCATAAATGTTAAAAAACACTACAATTCCGTTTGTTTAAAATAACCAACTTTTCTAAATATATTTACACAAATTATTTTTATACCTTTACATCATGACAATTGATCAAAATTATTTTCTTTCTAAATATTTTTTTCCATTTTTTTACAGTTATAACAGGTTAAAAAAAAATGATATTTTTAATTTTAAACACGTAAAACAACAAATATTTCTAACATATTTTAATTTTTTTTTTTTTAAATGTAATATTTTACTTTCTAAAAAACATTAACACAAATCTAATTTCCCAATAAATTTTAAAAATGAAAAAGAATTAATATAATGAATGACAGATCACAATTAATAAAAAGTTAGCATATCTTAAATATTATTAATTAAAAATTAAGATATCCATATTTTCATAATCTCCCCACTCTTATCCTCTGTGAACCCAACATCCCACTACAAAAAAAAAATCAAAAATTGATGAAAAACATTAAAATAATATAAAATGACAAATGATATCAATTTAATAATTTACAAATTCAAAAAGTGAAATTTATTATAAATATAACAAAAGAATGAAAACAATTAAAAGGCATAACATAGTATTTAACACTAAGAAAAATATTATTTCCAATGATATTTACCACACCAATATTTTCTACATCGATATTAAAGATACCTCTTAAAAATATATTTTTCCCTTCTATATTCCTGTGAACGATATATTTGAATTCCTGATATTCTTGACATGATATTTCTGCAATACAATGTTTTTTATCCAATATTTTGTCAAAACATCCTCTTTTTGATAGATTTGTGGCTAATTCACCATCATCTACATCTGTATAAAATTCATGAACCTGTGCAAACTCTGAAAATATTTGATCTGTTCCATGTTCTTAGAGAGAAATCACCATTGTTCTCACACTCTCACACTCAGCTTATAGTTTTATGCAATGAATCCTCAGGTGTATCTGCCACAACAGTCCCCTTTTCTGAGAAAAAGGAACTGGAAGATTGCGCTCTATATGAATCCAGTGCATTGCTTGTTGGATGAAAGAATTTAATTGAACTACATGGGTTAAATATCAGGATATTGTGTGGAAAAATATCATAGAAACCTGATTCAGTGGTGGCTAGTGATAATTGAAAGTATTGAGGAGCATAATACTTGAACAGCATTCCAATGAGTGAGCAGGCAAAGCAAATGAGCCCAATTTCTTCTGGCAGGATTCAAGGAGGTTGGTTCCTTGAAGTTTTTGAAAACATAGTAGTCAAATAGTGAATTTTAAAGTAGAGTTTACATACCATTTTCTCAAAAGCCATTGGTGTGCTGCATCAACAAAGTGCGATGCGCCAAGGATTTGACCCAACTTTGTTTCGAAATGTGCAGTGAGTGCCCCTCATATGTCAATAATTAGCTCTAGTGTGCCAGGGCCAGCGTTTTGCCATGGGTGCCCATATGTCTGAAATTATTTGTAGTATCTTGAGGCCAGCATCTTGTTGTGGTTTCATGCCCCTCTACCCCACGCCATCCTTATTTGCCATAATGGCAAGAATCATCTCCAGTAAGGAAGTACCAACATTTTGTCATAGGTGTCCCATAGCCCAAGAATCATCTCAAGTGTGCAGGTGTTAACATTTTGCCGTGGGTGCGCCTTATGCCAAGAATGACTTAAAGTGTGCCAGCACCAGCATTTTGAAAGTTAATCAACTGGAACCAGCCCACTAAGGCAGGTTTTCTCCTGGTTCTCCACTTTCTAACTCATTCCTGCCTCTAGTTGCTAATGATCTGAATGCACCAATGAATGCCCATTTCCCAATACCAATATAAATAATAGCAGAAGCTATCTGTCTTGATGCAGGCAGGCGAGACCAGTGGACAAATAGACTGTGGTCCTGTACCTGTGCAGTACAAACTCTGCTAAGATATGAGGAGAGATGCGCTGACTTCGGAAGATCTACAGATGGATTCCCACTGGAATCATAAAGATGGTCACCCAAGCCTTTGTGAGCAGCATACTGGACTACGGCAACGCCCTCTACGCATGAACCATGGCCAAGCTCCAGAAAAGACTGCAACGCATACAAAACGCCTCATCCTGGACATTCCCCGCCACAGCCACATCACAGCCCACATGAGAGACCTGCACTGGTATCCCATCAACAAAAGAATCACGTTCAAGCTCCTCACCCACGCTCACAAAGCACTGTACAACACCGGACCAGAATACCTCAACAGACGACTCACCTTCTACACCCCGACCCGCCAGCTTTGCTCCGCTGACCTTGCCCTCGCCACTGTTCCACGACCGTCGGTGGCAGATCATTCTCCCACTTCGCAACCAAGATGTGGGACACCCTTCCTATCCACCTGCGACAGACACAGGACCTGCTAACTTTCAGGAGACACCTCAAGACCTAGCTGTTCGAGCAAGGGTGAGTAGTGTGCTTTACAAATGCTTTGATTGATTGATTAATTGATTGATTGACTTCCTGGTTGGTTCAGACATACAATGAAGTACTGGGACGCTTGACAATGCAGAGGATTTACAAAGCCAGGTAGTTAAGATGGTTGTTTGCATTTTTGTCCTCCTCTCTGAATTACCTGTCAAAGTTGTTTACCCCATATGTCCCCATATGTCCCTATGTCACCATGTCCCCATGTCTAATATCTTTCAATCTTAACAAACTGCCCATCTGTGGCGGCGGGCGTATCGGTAAGGACATACGAGACAATAGGTTTTAGGTATGCGAGAGATGTATATTTTATTGATAATTCACAAGTCCCCTCTATTAGTCTATTAGTCTCTTCCTTCTCAATGTAATATTCTCTTATTTCCTCTTCTCTCTTTCAGGTCCTCTGGAGTCCCGCCGAAGATCTCGTGGGGGAATGTCATCGCCAGGGAAACTGGGAAAGGAAAGAAGGTAAGGTAAGTCGTGACTCTGTACTTAACTTCTTGAACCGTGTTAGTATAGTGAGAGGATTTCAAGAGAGAGTGGGTGTGTGGTGAACTACAAAGAAAAGGGTGTAGGAGAGGGAGAAGAAGGGAAAATGGGGTTTTCCTTGTTTTTTTTTTTTTACACAATAGTAGAATCACCTTAGTGAAATAAAGTTTTATGGAGGCCCCGTCAACTATATCTCACCAGTGTCATCAAGGTAAGTATAGATATTAGGGAAAAAGATGTCACGCTTCATACTTAATTCCCTTATCCTCCAGTCAAAATCAGAACAAGGGCCAATGGTGCAATAAGGAAAGAAAAAGAATACCTTCTGCCAGCCTCTGCCAGTTATTCCCCTTCTTGATCCCTTCCCTTCCTCCCTCTTCCTCCCTCACCTCCTTCCCTCCCTCTCTCCACTTCCTCTTTCCCCAGCAAAGTGCTTATCCTGTTGTGAGAACAGGGCCGTACCTGCTGGAGCCATGCCCCTCCAGGGATGTGGCAGAGTCTCAGCGTTTCTGGGCTCCTTTGTCCTTCGTCGGGTCTGTCTCCAGGAGTCAGCTGTCCCAGGCGGCTCTGCTCTTCGTGGGGTTCTTCGCCTCGTCGCTCCCTGGTTTCTACGGTTCCCGACTCTGTCTTCTTTTCTCTTCCTGCGTCGTCCTCTCGTCTCTGTTCTTCCGCGTTGTCCTCTCCTTCCTGTTTCTCCGCGTCGTCCTCTCCTCTCCAGGGACGTCCCGCCGTCTTTTCTGCAACGGGAATCCAGATATCTGGATCCCCGAGGGGCGTGTCTTCCGGTTCCGGCCCTGAGGTACCCCCGGGGTCTCGACCGGTCTGGAGGCGCCATCATGGGTAGCCGGGTGTTCCGGCACCCGGCTACATCTCCCTTCCCTAGAAAGGGACTGTTCGAGTTCTGTGCCAAAAGGGTAACGGGATAAGTAGTCTGCCGTACATTGCTAGTCACCCGGGATATGACGGACCTGAAACGAAAAGGGTTGGAGCTAAATGAACCACCGCAGAATGCGGGAATTCGTATTTTTGTTTGTAGACAACCAGGTGAGGGGAGCATGGTCGGTATATAAGAGAAAAGGATGACCCAAAAGGTAATACTGTAAATTCTCAATGGCCCATTTGATGGCTAAGCACTCTCTTTCAATAATCGGATAACGTGGTTCACGAGGCAGAAGCTTCCTACTAATAAACACTATAGGGTGGTTATGACCTGCTTCATCTGTTTGGAAAAGGACGGCGCCTATCCTTACATCGGAGGCGTCAGTTTGGATATGAAATGTTTTTGCAAAGTCTGGACACCTTAAGATGGGTTCGGTGGTGAGGCTGCTCTTTAAGGTGTGAAAACTAGACAGTTGATCTGGGATTAGGTTTGGTATCCTTGACGGTTGTCCTTTCCGTAATAGGTTGGTAAGGGGGGGCCGCCAAAGTGGAATAGTTCAGTATGAATCTCCTATAATAGCCTACCAGGCCTAGGAAAGATCGAAGTTCCCTCTTGGTGGTTGGGACCAGTACCTGGTGTATGGCCTCTACTTTGCTCTTTTGCGGTCGGAGTTGCCCTTTTCCTAAAAAATACCCACGTTACGCGATGTTATTATAGGCCAGGTGACACTTGGCGGGGTTGGCTGTAAGGCCAGCAGAAAATAATACTCAGAATATTTGATCTAGATGGTTAAGATGGTCTTCCCAAGATTCGCTATAAACAACTATATCGTCTAAATAGGCCCCTGCGTACTTATAATGAGGTCTCCAGAGTTGGTCCATTAACCTTTGGAATGTAGCGGAAGCGCCATGCAATCCGAAGGGAAGCACAGTGAAATGGTAGAGCCCTGAGGGTGTAGAGAAAGTAGTATTTTCTCGATCTGTCGGGGCCAGCGGTATTTGCCAATACCCCTTGGTCAGATCAAGGGTTGATAGATATTGGGCTTTACCTAGTCTCTCTAGCAATTTGTCGACCCAAGGGATAGGATAGGTATCAAATTGAGATATTGTGTTTAGTCACCGAAAATCAATACAGAAGCGAATCAAACCATTGGGATTTGGGACTAGTACGATTGGAGAACACCAGGGGCTTATGGATGTTTCAATAACCCCCATTTGGAGCATTTTCTTTACTTCTTGCTCTACCAGATGTTTTCGGGCTTCTGGGATGTGATAGGGGCGGAGGCCAGTGATTTGGCCCTCTGGGGTTTTGATCTGGTGCTGTGTTAGTAAGGCCCTCCCTGGGTTCGAGGAAAAAAACCTTGCATGCTGTTTTAGAAGAATGTCGAGTTGTTGCGGTTGTTTGGCTTGTAGGGTGGGACTGACTTGAGGTCGTTCCAGCTTCGAATCTGGAGTAGTGGGGCATAGTTCTATGTCCAGTGTTTTGTTAGGGGTTACCATAAACCCCGTTGATATTGGAGGAAGGGGGGTAATTGGCTCTTCCCATTTTTTTTAACAGGTTAATGTGGCAGATTTGTGTTCTCCTTGGGTTTTGCGATAGCTCAACCAGGTAAGTGACAGGAGTTATTGGCTTCACTATTTTGTATGGTCCTTGCCACTTAGCTAGTAACTTATTATCCAAGCTCAGGAGTAAAAGAAGAACTTTATCTTTTGGTTGTAGTTGTCGCACTTTACTACCTTGGTCATAGTACCGTTTTTGTTTTCCTTGGGCCCTTTCCATATGTAAACGGACATCTTCCCAAACTGTCTGTAGCTGAGTTTTGAGTTGTTGAGTATACTCTAGTATGGGTCTTCCCCCCCCCCTTCTTCTTCCCATAATTCGGCAGCCATGCCTAGAAGAGTACGGGGTTGACGGCCAAAGACCAATTCAAAAGGACTATGGCCCATGGAGGCTTGTACATGGGATCCTATTGAGTAGAGAACTAGCGGTAATTTCCTATCCCAGTCTTGTCCCGACTCTGAGACAGTTTTCCTCAATAGGGACTTCAGAGTACGGTTATATCTCTGAACGAGGCCGTCTGTTTGTGAATGGTACTCTGAGGTTTTGAGCTGTTTGATCCCCAAGAGTTGGCAGATATGTGTCATTAAGTTTGACATGAATGGAGTCCCTTGGTCAGTTAGAATTTCGTTTTGGAAAACCCACCCGGGAAAAGAAACCAATCATAGCATGAGCCACATTCTTGGTTGTCATGCTGGAGAGGGGTATGGCTTCAGGATATCGTGTGGCATAATCTACAAAGACCAATATATAGGTATACCCCTTTGTTGATGGAAGGAGGGGAACTACCAGATCCATTCTCACCGTTGAAAAGGGGATGTCTATTATAGGCAATGGTTGTAACAGTGCTTTCTTTTGGGGCCCGGGGTCTACCATCTGGCACTTAGGGCATTGCACACAAAAACGACGTATTTGAGCATAGACTCCCGGCCAGTAAAAGCGTCGTAATAGATATTCTTCAGTTTTATCTCTACCATAATGCCCCCCTCCTGGTTGACTGTGAGCCAGGTATAGTACTTGTATTGGGTATGGCTCTGGTACGACTAGTTGCCGTTTATCCTGATTGTTATGATTGGTGACTCTATATAAGAGCCCTTTTTGTATAAAGAAATAAGGACACACCTCACCAGTGATCTTGGATTTAGCGGCTTGCCAGGCATGCTGGAGGGATGGGTCCTCTCGTTGGCTTCTACGGAATGAAGGTAGAGGTGGAAGGGTTACACTCTGTACCTTTTTGGGAACCTTCTTCACAAAATAAAGCTTTTTATTTTCTCTCTTTTCCCTCTTGCTAGGTCTATATTGTAGGATTCCGGTCTCTATCGGGGTCTCCGAAAAGGGGGCTTCCGCCCGCCATGTCTCTAGTCGATTCTTTTTCTCTACACTCTGTAGTAGGTCGGTGAAATGTACATAGTCCATGCCTACAAGGCATTCCTCTACCAGGTGGTCAATAACCCCCATTGTAACTGAATTCTGGTTCCCTTCCCACTCAAGGAGAACAGAAACAAAGGGGTAGTCCTTCATTTCCCCATGCATGCAGCAGAAACTAGTTAGAAACTAATTTTTTGGGATGTGGGACGCTGGGACCAACCAAGTTGGCCCTAATAACAGACTGGCTACACCCTGAGTCCACTAAGGCCCTAATGTTCTGGCCATTAACGGTTATCCCCTGAGTATATCTAGAGCTGACGTTTCCGGTACATAGGACGCGCCCTCGGGTCATCCTGATCTCCATAGGTTTGCCTTTGTCTTCTTTGTGGGGGCATAGTCGGGCTATATGACCCCACTCGCCACAACTATAGCATTGAGGTTGTTGCATAGGATGCTTTTCAACTGTCCGAGGGGGAGGGGCGTCTTCGACTATCTTTCGAGTAATGGGGCGGTGGGTTAAACTTGGCGGTCGATTAGAGGAACTTGGCAACTTAGAAGGTCCCGGTTTAAACTCGGCTGACCAATGGTATGCGCAAGCCAGGTCCATAGCCATGTTGGTGTCTACATTGGGATGCTGTTGGATCAAATTGCGGGTGAGGGAAGGGAGGCCCTCTAGATACTGTTCGAGAAGAATAGCTTTTATAATATCTTCTCGTTCCGTCCCAATCGGACCTAACCATTTGAGCCCTAGGTCTTGTACCCTGTAATATAAAGTCCTGGGGTCCTCTGACGGTGACCACTTTGTCTTCCAGAACCTTAGTCTGTAATGTTCTGCATCATGCCGCACACATTCTAGTATACTCTTCTTTATTTTGTTATATGGAGTGGTTCCATCTGGGTTAGCGGCCTGATAGAGGGTCTGAAGTATACCAGTTAGTAATGGAGCCACATATTGACCCCATCGTTCTTTGGGCCATGTGGCAGATGAAGCTACTCTTTCAAAGTTTGTGAAAAATGCGTTGGGATCCTCCCCCTCCTGATACTTTTGGAGGACAGAGCTTGGGACTTTGGGGTGAACCTTGCTGGCGGTGATAGTATCTGTTAATTTCTTTAAGGCCGTCTCATGTACCAACTGATTATTCGCAATAATGGTGGCCTGACTCTTCGGGGCACTTTGGAGGGCTTCTCTATCGGCTTTGGCCTCCCTTTGTTGGGCTTCCCACACTACCTGAAGGAGGCGTTGTCCTTCTGCCAGTTGTTGGATCATGTCTTCAATGGTAGGCTTCACCTCCATGGTATTCCGGTTTTGGGTATATCCTCCTGTACTCAACCGCTACTTCCTATCCCACTTCTGACACCACTGTGGCGGCGGGCGTAGCGGTAAGGACAAATGAGACAACCCAGGGTTTTAGGTTTGCAAGAGATGTATATTTTATTGATAATTCACAAGTTTTCTCTATCAGTCTATTAGTCTCTTCCTTCTCAATGTAATATTCTCTTCTTTCCTCTTCTCTCTTTCAGGTCCTCTGGAGTTCCGCCGAAGATCTCGTGGAGGAATGTTGTCGCCAGGGAAACTGGGAAAGGAAAAAAGGTAAGGTAAGTTGTGATTCTGTGCTTAACTTCTTGAACCGTGTTAGTATAGTGAGAGGATTGGGGAAAGAGTGGGTTTATGGTGAACTACAAAGAAAAGTGTGTAGGAGCGACAGAAGAAAACGAAATGGGTTGTTCCTTTTTTTTTTTTTTTTTTTTTTACCCAATAGTAGAATCACCTTTGTGAAATAAAGTTTTATTGAGGACCCGTCAACTATATCTCACCTGTGTCATCAAGGTAAGTATAGATATTAGGGAAGAAGATGTCACACTTCGCACTTAATTCCCTTATCCTCCAAGCAAAATCAGAACGAGGGCCAATGGTGCAGTAAGGAAAGAAAAAGAATAATTTTTACCAGTCTCTGCCAGTTATTCCCCTTCTTGATCCCTTCCCTTCCTCCCTCACCCCCTTCCCTCCCTCTCTCCCCCTTCCTCTTTCCCCAGCAAAGCATTTATCCTGTTGTGAAAACAGGGCCGTACCTGCTGGAGCCACGCCCCTCCAGGGACGTGGCGGAGTCTCGGCGTTTCTGGGCTCCTTTGCCCTTCGTCGGGTCTGTCTCCAGGAGTCAGCTGTCCCAGGCAGCTCCGCTCCTCATGGGGTTCTTTGCCTCGTCGCTCCCTGATTTCTACGGTTCCCGACTCTGTCTTCCTTTCTCTTCCCGCATCGTCCTCTCGTCTCTGTTCTTCCGCGTTGTCCTCTCCTTCCTGTTTCTCCGCATCGACCTCTCCTCTCCAGGGACGTCCCGCCGTCTTTTCTGCAACGGGAATCCAGATATCTGGATTCCCGAGGGGTGTGTCTTCCGATTCTGGCCCCGCAGTACCCCCGGGTTCTCGGACAGTCTCGAGGCCGCCATCATGGGTAGCCGGGTGTTCCAGCACCCGGCTACACCATCCCTTGAACATGTTAGAAGAAATTCTGAGGAATGACCTTTAATTTGTTAGGTTAATCTCTTTGAAGCTCTATATCACTGTCTCTACACCTTAAATCTGACTTTTTCAAATTTAAGAGATCACTAATAACTTGTTTCTTCAAGCAGTCGCCTATCTATATTCTTCCGCTTTCCTGGCTTGTCGGTCATATCCACAAAAAATGGCTTCTGCCACTTCACTTTGCAGACCCTTCACCAAGTCTTTGTCACCTTTCTAACAGCATACAGGGTTGATGGATATTTTCCATTGATAATACCATCCAGGAGATGTCTATTATCCAGAACTTAACCCATTTTCAATCGTCTATGAATCTGACCCAAAGCACTATGAGGCTAGAACACTGTTTTTTGTTGATTTCTACAGGTAACCTTGAAGGGCCTAATTCACAAAGGTATACTTAGACCAAGGGCCTGATTTCAAGCTTGGTGGTCTGTCTGACTGCCATTATCTTGGTGGTCGGACCACTGTATTACGACGCTGGCGGGCATATCAAGGAAAGACCACTGTGGTCTCTCCAGCACCGCCAGGCAGCGCAGATTGCCCCAGTGATGAGGCCAGTGGTTCCTGTTTCCGCCGGACTCATTATGTTGCACACTGCCATCGTGACCGTAGCGGTCCAGCCATCACGTCCTACGGAAATGGAGAGCATAAATGAAGCAACTCACCTGCAGACAGCGTTACACCTCCTGTGCCACCATGGAACCCATCACACATGTCCTGCTGCTGCTCATAAAAGGTGCCCAAAATCCACACTGCCGTGGATGCAACTCTCAGTAAGTACACACACCTAACTGTGTCATTATGCTCAACAACAGATCGTCGCGCCGTCGTCCACGTGATGTGGGGCTCACACTATGGGCACCAAGTACATGTGTCGTTGTGTACACAATCAGAGTCATTCACAATGAATTACACATTCACAGCTATTAAATGCCCCCTTCTTTGGGCAATTCACTGAAACTGCACTGCAGCACTACACAAAAACACACATTTGACCATCTCAGGCACAGGGACAGCAAAGTGTACACAACATTGTGTCACACAACAGCAACAACACAGCAACATCACATATACAAATACAACTGACACCCTCACAATGCATGCATGCCATGGACTGTTGTCAGGTTGAACAAACAAATGTATGGATGTGTCATAGAATGCATACAACCCTCCCATGAAACAGCCCTGCAATGGACCCACACATCACACACATTGCAACACAATCAAATGACAATGGGATGCACAATAGTTTGAGAGACAAATATACAAAGCTCACTATGCAAACAATACCTGCACCATAGGGATGGGGGCATCAGGAGGACTCAGGAAAGGATGATATCCTGGGACACATTACACTTTGCACACACACCTAAAAAAACATTTGCACAGGAACTGGCCTTCAGGTATCTCAGGGACAAACAATAGTAGAGCCAATTGATATGTCTATCTGCAGAATGTGGAAGTGCAAGTCAAGAAAACAAATACAACTGCAACAGCATGGGCTGTACATTTAGATGGAGTAGCTGCAAGGTACACACATCAAAATGGACACATGCACAGGCAAATGCAAAGGAAGCTAGCACAATTGAAAACCCTCCATGTCTGGACAAACAAAACTCTTGCTTTTACACACGAGACAAATGTAAAATCCATATCAGGGGGACAAGTCTAACACCATACATGCTGACATTCAACAACACAAGATGAAATACTTACCATACCCAACATTACACAATTCAGTGACTCACAATTGCATTAACAAACACATAGCCGTACAGTCAAAATCTACCCTTGTTCTGGGTGACACCAGCACTGCCCACAAACTAAAATTTTGCAAACAACAAGTGGATCAGCAATCAGGGTGAAACACACAACTGTAGATACACAACACAAATTAATCAGAAACAACATAAAATTATAAAATGAAATGCAGGACAAATGTGTACCCAAAAAAAACCTACTTTTGTTTATTCAATCCAAGATCTTCAGAACAAAGGCCGTTGGCCAGCTAAATTAATGTCCATGTGTATGGTTGTGCCCACACTTGACTCCAATCACTTGCAGGGAACCTCCACAGGAAAGGCAATTAAGTGGGCAGGCAGGCACCTCAGGGATCATCCTTGGGTGGGGGTGGGATTGTATTTGAAATGGGTGGGTTTGGGAGGTAGGTCCTTTTCTTCGGTGGGGTGGGCTGCTTCTCCGGGAGGGGTATGAGTGCTTGGAGGGAGGCAGATGTGACAGTGGAGGATTTCGATGTGGAAGGGGTGGGATGGGATGTGGGTGGGGGCATCTTGTGTTTGAGAGGGGTGGAGTGAACTGGGGAAAAGCTCAAAAAGTAAACTCTACTTGGGAGCACGGGGACAGCCGGAAGAAGGGGTTAGGGGATTTGGAGGTTGAGGGAGTGTTTGTCTGGTGTGTGGGTGTAAATATCTTGGATGTGTGCTTGTGTGAGGAATGCTTTTGTTTGGGTGGTATCTGTTGCTTGTACCAATGTGTGGGTGTTCACATGTCTTGGGTGCTGGGTGTATGGGAGTGGTGGATGTGTATGTCTGTTGGGGTGGTGTCTCTGGGCATGCTGATTGTTGTGGATGTTTGCGTGTCTGTTGGGGTGTCTGCAGGTATGCTGGAAGTGGTGGATGTGTCTGTGGGTGTTGTGGTGTGGTGTCTGTGGGTAGGGTGGATGTGGTGTCTGTGTGTGTTGAGCTGTTGTCTGGTGTATGGTGGGTATGGTGGATATGTCACTGGCTGTTGTGGAGGGGATTGTGGGTATGCCTAATGCAGTGTATGGGTTGGTGGGGGTGGTGGAGAATCTGGTGAAGTTGTGCCTGATGTCATGTTGTGGGTGTATGTTTAGTGCCAGTGTGTCTTGTGGTGTTGCTTGTGTGTGTTGAGGTGGGTGCGTGCAGATATGTCTGTGTGCTTGGGATAGGTAGGGGAACAGGGATAGGTAAGTGAATAGGGGATTTGGATTGGGAAGAGGTAGTTGTGGGGCAGAATGTGGGAGGTGACTGGCTGCCATCAGTGAGGAGGCCGGAGCCTGAAAAGATGTCTGTAGGCTACACATGGCACAATGAATGCCTTCCAGGAAAGCATTGGTCTGCTGAAATTGGCTGGCCAATCACTGGATGGCATTCACAATGGCAATCTGAACCACAGAGATGGTCCTCAGGAGGTCAAATGCATGCACACTCAGAGCAGTAAGGGTGACAGGGGATGGGGTGGAGGTGCCTGCGGCAAGAGAGATGCCTACCTTCTTGGGTGATTGGGCACGGCCAACTGGGTGCTGTGGCCAGATGCTTCCCCACTTGGTTGTGCCCTGTCTCCTTCCCTTGCCTGGGATGATGCTAAAATTACAAAGAGAAAAAGAGTCACCACATGTTCCTGATCACACTTGAACAACAGCTGTGATTAGCAAACATTACCATCTCGTCGAGTAGGCCTCAGCAAAAAAATACATCAAAGTGACGCCTACATGTACCATACCATAAGCATGCATGCCATCTTAACTGTTGCCCACAGGAAAATCAGAATCTCAGACAACTATAATTGTATGGCTGAAGTTGTGCACTCACGATAACCAGTGAACAAGTAGGATACCACATCACCTTTAATGCTTTGCCTCATGGAGGATACATCACTTTCCTGTTGCCATACAATAGTAGGCCTATGCCAACTTCATTCCCACAGATCCCAAACAAGGCAATGCAGACCTCTATTTGTCAAATACACAATAACACAACAATGAGAAATGATGCCTCTAAAACCTGCAATGTTGCTGACAACAGTACAGTAGCCTGGAGAAGGTAACATGGAGATAGTCATGTCACGCTGGAAACATATCAACAATGTACACTTCACCATGTGAAATTTGTCCTAATTGTCATGGAGGTAGTACTAATGTTACTTAGATATCCTACACATTTGTGATGGAAATGTGCACTGGAGACAAAACGTGCAAAATGTCAGGGAGATACATCTCTAAAATTCACACACAATGATTCAGCAAGACCCAGGAAAATCACCACTGATGTCTAGCACTCCTTACAATGACATACTCTGATTGCATCAGTAGACGCCATTGTTCCTTTATATGTTAGAGAGGCCTAGATATTTACTAGTATATGTTGAAGGCCCTCAACATGTTCAGCTAATGGGGAGCCACATCACTGTCTCCATTTTGTTCCTGCAAATCCAGATGTCTGTGGATGAACGGTTGAACCCAACTACATATGATTCCAACATAACTGCAAGTCACTCCCTGATGCATGCCAATACTCAGGTAACAAATCTTCCCCAATGCATATGTGCAGTGCACTTTTCGACATAATGCCACATCAATGGCATGAAAATGCACATTGTGGGTACAAACTCTGGTCCTACTCGTCATGTCCCTCATTGCTACTGCAGTTGTACATGACAAATTGCATTTTATGATGGTGAGGGTATGTGTGGGCCAACAATCAAGGTTACACACTCCTGTCTGTGGCACTAAATGAAATGTAGCCCCATTGCAATTGCCCTATTCAAAACACAGGTTGGCAATCACATATATGTGGGGAAATACAGACATTATCCCATTAACACAGTTAGAGCATGCATGAAACTGCAGTACACACATTTTGTCAAGGGACATATGCTAACATGTAGGCACAAGGAATGTTGACAGCAGTGACAGCACATAAATCATGTCAATGGACATTCCCCACTTACTAAGGTAAAGTTCTGGTCTGTAGCTGACCCAAAGAACAATGTATGATCTGTCACATATATGATGGCCATCTTGACAGACAGTAGTGAGGCACCAGCACTCGTCAAACACTGAAGACAAGTTGCCTCAGGGGGCAGATGCCAATTTACTCACTTGACCCGACACATGACTGAGGACAGTGAAGAATCACTTATTTTTCTTTGGGCTGTAACGCTGATGAGTAGTGGTCTGTAGTGTATGAATTACACCCACAACAAGACCAAACATAACTTCACTGATCAATGTACACAACCATGCGTAGCCCCTGGAGAGCAAATTGTTTGTGGAGTGTACACAGTTGTGTCCTAGGTCCCTGGACCAAGGCACATCTGTATGCACCACATTAAGGGGGTGATTCTCACCCTGGCGGCCGGTGACCTCCAGGGTCACCGGCCACGGGAGCACCGCCGACAGACCGGCGGTGCTCCGAAGGGCATTCTGACCGCAGCGGTTCAGCCGCAGTCAGAAAGGGTAAACCGGCGGTCATCCGCCGGTTTACCGCTGCCCTTCTGAATCCTCCATGGCGGCGGAGCGCGCTCCGCCGCCATGGGGATTCAGACACCCCCTACCGCCATCCTGTTCATGGTGGGAAGCCCGCCATGAACAGGATGGCGGTAGGGGGTGCCGCAGGGCCCCTGGGGGCCCCTGCAGTGCCCATGCCAATGGCATGGGCACTGCAGGGGCCCCCGTAAGAGGGCCCCGCAAAGTATTTCAGTGTCTGCTATGCAGACACTGAAATACGTGACGGGTGCCACTGCACCCGTCGCACCTTCCCACTACGCCGGCTCAATTCTGAGCCGGCGTCCTCGTGGGAAGGTTGATTTGCCCTGGGCTGGCGGGCGGCCTTTTGGCGGCCGCCCGCCAGCCCAGGGCAAATCTCAGAATCACCGCAGCGGTCTTTCGAACGCGATGCGGTGTTCTGACGGGGTTACTTTGGCGGGCGGCCTCCGCCGCCCGCCAAAGTAAGAATGACCCCCTAAATGTCTACACAGTTACTCATCTAGTGTGTCACACATGGCTGATCCCTAATTGTCAGAGTGAGATGTCAGAATCTAACACATTAACCTGGCTATGTGACAGGCAGGAATATGCCATGAACTCACCTCCTTGTGGCTGCTGTGTTCTCAAACGCCCTTCAAGGTCAAGGTATGCCACGGCCAGAATGCAGGCTTGAGGGGGGTTATGGTCTGACATGTGCCACACCTACGTTGAAAGGACAGCCCCAGTTGGACCTCCACAGACTCCCGGGCTCAGTGTCTCAGGGCCTCCCACCTCTTGTGACAGTGGGTGCTCCGCCGGCTGTGGACCTCCAGGATTCCCACCTTTAGGGCTATGGCCCTCCTTATCTCTTTCTTCTGATGGGTGTTTACCTGTATGGATGAAAGAGACAAATCAATGATTACAATCACAAGTTTTTCCTCAAATGGTCGTGTCACACACATGTCAGAAACACCAAGCAAAAATTTTTAAATTTTTCCACACACAAGTGTAAAGCACACATGCATATAGGTACAGGGTCATGACTACACACTTTTGTATCCATCTGCAGACTAACCCCCTACCCTGCTCAAGGCCTAGAATGAATAAAAAAGCCTACCCATATCAGGTAGCTCAGGCTCCAGCAACATGCACTGTGATGTAAGCCACACGGAAACACTACACACATGTGTGACTTCTGAAGGGTAAACTTCTTAGGCCTGACTAGACCAACACATTCACTGTCTGCAAGATTGACTCACTGCATACAGTACTCCAGGCAACTTCCATAGTACACATTTCAACATTACACTTGAGTAGCAATTAAGCGCCTGGCATGGTGGGTACAGAAAGGGCCTAATTATGACCCTGTGGGTCACCAGACCACCAGGGGCATGGTTACGGTCGGACCACCGCCAAAGCAGCGGTCCGGCCACAACATTATGACTGTGGCAACAGCGTCACGGTTGGACTGCTGGCACTGCCAGGTTGCAATCTGCCAGGTTGCGACTGTAATCTGCCAGGGCAGCACTGCATGCAGAGCTGCCCTGGGGATTACGAGTCCCCTTTCCAACAGCCTTTGCATGGCGGTAGCCCCACCATGCAAAGGCTGGCGGAAAGTGGGTGTCGGAGGCCCCATGGAGGACCCTGCACTGCCCATGCACTTGACATGGGTAGCGCAGGGGCCCCCATGGACAGCCCGTCGTGCTTTCCACTGCCCGAATTACAGGCAGTGTAAAGTGCGACGGGTGCTGCTGCACCCATTGCACCACCACATCGGCGCCGTCTCGATTACAAGCCGGCATCAGTGTTAAGGCCCTTGCGGTGAACTCCTAATAGGACTGGCAGTGTTCAGGCCTGATTGCAGTATGAGTTTGGTGGGCGGCCTCCGCCATCCGCCAAACACATAATGGGGGCCAATGATTCCGCCGACTGTAGTTTTTGGTAGTCAGAAAATGCAGTCACATTTCAAGGGTCAATCGTGTACCATATAGTTGGGTATCACCTAAATCTATTTTGTAGACACTTGTGTGGACAACCACGGGGGTCACATGTGACCCTTGTGTAGTTATCAGCTAGGATGTGTACTGTGTGTCATGTCTATCCAGTCAGAAATGCTTTGTCACATGATATTGTTGCCATGCATCATATATGTTACTGTGGGCACCCTGACTAATGTTATAGATCATGTCTTACCATATATAGGTACCCTGGGAGAGGGAGGATGCAATAACCTCCTGTATACCATCCACTGCCAGACCTTCAGACCATGGAAGAATGCCACATCATACAGTTGTACAGTCTGAATAGGCAAACAATAGTGGGCTTATGCTGTCAGTAGGAGCCAGATCTGATGTCAGCTAACAGTAATCCAATCTGCATACCACCCATTGTACAAGTCATGGCAGCATAGCACTACCTGGCCAGAGGGTCCTTCCAAAACACAGTGTCCCTACCTGGTGGTATGTCACAACCTATGTTCAGTGTGGTGTTGAAGGAATTCTTCTCAGCAATGTTGAAACACATTGACAGATATATCATGTTCTCTTGACATGAGGATTTAGACAATGTGAAGGCTGACTTCCATGGTTTTGCCCTCCGCTCACATGTGGTGGGGGCCATTGATGACACACATGTTGGCATGGTGCCACCGCAGGCCACTGAACAAGTCTATCGGAACAGAAATAACTTCCATTTCATTAACATGCAAGTTGTCTGTTGGCAGATCTCTACAGCTCAAATGTTTGTGCCTGTTATCTTGGATCAGCCCATGATTCCTTCAAAATGGGTGACAGCACCATACCCCAGCTGATGTCACAACTACAACCAGAGAGGGCCTGGCTGGTTGGTAAACCATGTCTGTCCTGGTTGTATGTGAGCAATGTCAGGTGCTACAATCATGAAGTGGGGGACTCATTGTTGCACTTATGTCCCATTCCTTAACAAGAGACTCAGCATATCTAAACTGTCCTCGGTTATTGACGCCACTGAGGAATTCAACTATGCCAGTGAAAGTCCGCTTCAGTGAGGTCCATGAAGAACACAGTGGCCAATGGAGTGGGCTTTTGGGCTCATGAAGGCCAGATTCCGCTGTGTGAAGAGGACTGGGGAGCCCTCCTCTACTCACCAGGAAAGTGTGTCAGATCACTGTGGCATGTTGCATGCACCACAACATCGCCCTGCAGAGGATTATATCATACATCCCAGAGGAGGGGGAGCCTGCAGTGCCATTGGGTGAGAATCCCGAAATGCCAAGTGAGAATGACAGTGGTAAAGAGGAAAGAGCTCACTTGCAAGAAGATCTCATCCACAGCTACTTATCATGAGTATAAGTATGTCATGTTATGTCATGACTGACTGCACAATGAACTGTAGTTGTGAGAATGAGTAGAGTTGAGTGTTTTGGAACAGCTAGGGAGCTGCTACTCTGCAATAATCAGCCAAAGGCTGCTTGATAAGATAGCTTTTGACACATCCCCACCTTGATGATGTTGCTTTGTTTGTGTCAGTTTCCTTGCAATGTACTTTGTTTTCCAGATGCTTGCTATGTGACTTGTGTCACATGTATGGTTTCAAGCTATACTTCTTGTTTTGTTCTTTGTACAGGTACCTTCACCATGACATCTTCATGTGGGCATTTCAGAGTTGTGACATTGGCAGGTATGTGATGCTGTTCTGACATACAAAGTGGGCATGGATTGTTCCTGGTAATGTACGTTGCAGAGTTTGGGTGTATGATACCTGTACCAAGACAGTTTGCACAGTGTTTGGATGGAGGTTCGGAAGTGCCCATTTCACTTGTTTTGTGTCCTTTGGTGGGCCTGATGCATCATGTGTGTCATCATGTGGTCATCAAATATGTACTCCTATCTAACAACCAAATCATTTTTCCTTCACATTGGCTAAACACTTTGTACAACCTGTGTGTAGCTGTGCCATAACACTGACATATTTTTGTGTCATATCATCAGATGGATGGGAATTGGATTATGATGGCCCTCTGATCAGGGACATTTGTACTGCCATCTGTCTGTATTTTGGATTATCTTATGCTGAATTAATTTGGTGTGGATTGTGATAAGGCTCATGCTGCTGACATCAACCACATCAATGTTTGCCTATTCTACAGGACAATGTCTGACAAATCCCTTACTTCCATTGTCTGGGGGTCTGTACCTGTCAATATGTTCATTTACTCAGTATGAGTCAATCATCCTTGATTTCCAATAGTTCAGACATATTGACAGCCTAGGTGACTTCCTGACCTGGTTGCGGCCAGGAGTTCACTTGGCTCCACCAGCCTGCCCCCGTGCCCCTTATCCGTCCGGCTGCTGCCTGGACAGCAGTTCGAGGCACTCCTCCACCCGCAGGCACCCACCTGCGCCTCATCCCTGGTGCCTAGTGGTAGGCAGCTCCGGTTTACCGGGCAAGTAATCCTTTTGTGTTTTTCTATTTCTGTACTCTGTATATGCCGTGTACGTATTTTTTCTATTCTGTTTATGCCGTTTTTTTTTCATAGCCTCCTACTCCTCTTGTGATCCTCTGCACTGCGCCTTTCTGCCCTCCTACCTCCCCTGTTCTTAGTGCTCACTCCGCTCTCTCTCTCCCGCCAGTTTTTCCTCTTTACCGGCTCCGTCCGGTCTCCGTTTCCCCTGCCGCTACCTCCCCTGCGGCCCTGCCCCCGCGCATACCCATTGGCCCTCCCACCCTCCTCCCAGCTGCTCCACCCTTCCACCCCACCCTCTTAATGGCAGCCGCTGCCCCCGTCTGCGCCTGGACCGCACCCAGCGCCGCTCCCCCTTGACCCCTCAGCCAAGACCCCCCCAGACAACACTACTCCACAAACACACTCCACTCCCTCAACCCAGGACCATGCCCCGCCTGCATTCAAACCAACCCAACACACACACAGGGACCCTTCACCTGCTACCCCTGCCGATTTTCCTGCTCCACCTCTCACAACTCTAATACCCACATGCCCCACACCAACCCCAGCGCCCCCCACACCAAACACGACACCCTCAACACAACAGACTCCTGCATAACCCCCGCACACCCCAACAGGCCCCACCACAAAATACCCCACAACCTGAACACACTCCACGACAACACCTCCACAACCCACAGCAACACCACAAGCACCCACACCAACATCATCGCACAGCACACAACAACAACACCCCCCACAACCATCTTAACTGCCTACTCCTAAACACCCGATCCCTACACAAACACGCCATAGAACTCTGGGACCTCATCACATCACACTCACCTGACATCGTCTTCCTCACGGAAACCTGGATGAACCACTCATCTGAGCCCGACATAGCCACAGCCACCCCTGAAGGGTACAAACTCCAACGCAAAGACCGCCTAAACAGACCAGGAGGTGGCATCGCCCTTCTGCACAAAAACACCATTGAGGTCACCACCAACACACACGACACCCTCGACAGCGCAGAACACATGCACTTCCTAATCCACATAAACAACAATACCACCCTCAGAGGTACACTCATATACAGACCCCCAGGGCCACGCCCCCCCTTCTGGGACACCATCGTCGACACCATCAGCCCTCACGCACTCATCTCCACAGACTACATCCTCCTCGCTGATTTCAACGTTCATTTGGAGAACCCTCAAGACCACAACTCCTCCTCCCTCCTAGACAACCTCACCAACCTCGGACTCAAACAACTGGTCACAGCACCCACACACTCAGCAGGACACACACTAGACGCAATCTTCACTTCGAGCCAGCACATAACCTACACCCACACCACCGAACTCCACTGGACCGACCACCACTGCGTCCACTTCTCCTTTGCCAAACCCCCCACACACCACCACCAACACACCATGCCCTACCGCTTGTGGGACAAGATCCCCACAGAACACCTGAACTCCCAACTGGCACAGAACCCCCCCGCCCACACCAACGACCCCAACACTGCTGCCCACAACCTCGCAAACTGGATCACCACCTGCGCAGACTCACTCGCCCCCTCAGAAAAAACATCACCACCCGCAACATCAAGAACGCCCTATGGTTCACCACTGAACTCCAAGACTCCAAACGCAAATGCCACAAAGCAGAGAAAGGCTGGCGACAGGAACACTCAACCACTAACTTCTCCACCCTCAAAACCTCCATTCGCAATCACCACCAACTCATACGCACCACCAAAAGAGTATACTACTAGGAACGCATAGATAGTAACTCCCACAACAGCAAAGAACTCTTTACCATCATCAAAGAGCTCTCCAAACCCAAAGCCAGCAACATAGACCCCACGCACACACAACTCCTCTGCGACTCCCTCTCAAACCACTTCCACCACAAAATCCTAGACATACATAATAGTTTCACACCACACACACCCACCACACACGCCCCCCACCCGTCCAACACAGACCCCCCTCAGACCCCTCCCCTACCTACTAACCACCTGGGCCCCAACCACCAACAAAGAAACTGAAACAACAATGAATTCCATCCACTCTGGATCCCCCTCTGACCCCTGCCCCCATTGCATCTACAACAAAGTCAGCCCAACCATTGCCCCCAAACTTCGCGAAACAATCAACACCTCATTCGACACCGCCACCTTCGCAGACCCCTGGAAGCACGCAGAACTCACTGCACTCCTAAAAAAGCCCAAAGCTGACCCGGACGACCTCTCCAACTACCGCCCCATCTCTCTCCTCCCTTTCCCCGCCAAGGTCGCTGAAAAACTGGTAAACACCCGCCTATTCTACTTCCTTGAGGAAAACAATACACTCAACCCCTCCCAGTCCGGGTTCCGCAAGAACCACAGCATGGAAACTACCCTCATCGCATGTACTGACGACATCAGAACCAGAGTCGACAAGGGTGAGACTGTCGCACTCATCCTCTTGGACCTCTCCGCGGCCTTTGACACGGTCTGCCATCATACACTCCGCACACGCCTCCACAACACAGGGATTGGACACAAAGACCTAGACTGGCTCAACTCCTTCCTCACCGATAGAACCCAAAAAGTCTGCCTCCCCCCTTTCCACTCCTCTGCCACCAAAATCATCTGCAGTGTCCCCCAAGGATCCTCCGTCAGCCCCACCCTCTTCACCCTCTTCAACATTTACATGACCCCGCTCGCCATCATCCTCCGACCACACAGAATCACCATCTTCTCCTACGCAGACGACACCCAACTCATCATCTTCTTTACACGCAACCCTACTACTGCCAAAACCAACCTACATGCTGCACTCCTTGACACCGCCACTTGGATGACAACCAACCACCTCAAGCTCAACTCCAACAAAACCGAAATAATCATTTTTGGCCCCAACAAAACCATATGGGACGACTCTTGGTGGCCCACCATCCTAGGCCCCGCACCTACCCCTGCAAACCATGCACGCAACCTTGGCATTATCCTGGACCCCTCCCTCTCAATGACCCAACAAATCAACGCCGTCACCTCCTCCTGTTTCAACACACTTCGCACGCTGAAAAAAACCTTGAAATGGATTCCGATTGAGACCAGAAGGACCGTCACCCACGCACTCATCAGCAGCAGGCTAGACTACGGAAACGCCCTCTACGGCGGCATCACACTCAAACTCAAACGCAAACTCCAGAGAATCCAGAACACAGCCGCACGCCTCATCCTGGACCTCCCTAGCCATGAACACATCTCATCACACCTCAAATCCCTTCACTGGCTCCCCATCGACGAGAGGATCACCTTCAAAATCCTCATCCACGTGAACAAGTCCCTCCACAATGCTGGCCCAACCTATCTCAACGAAAGAGTGAACTTCCACACTCCCAACCGCCACCTCCGATCTGCCGACCTTGCACTCGCCACAGTCCCCCGCATCAAACGCACCACCACAGGAGGCAGATCCTTTTCCTACCTCGCACCCAAGGCCTGGAACTCCCTCCCCACCGACCTCCGCAAAACCCAAGACCTCCTGCTTTTCAGAAAGAAACTCAAGACATGGCTGTTCGAACAGTGACCCTCCTTCCCACCCCCCCCAGCGCCTTGAGACCCTCACGGGTGAGTAGCGCACTCTATAATTTTTTTATTTTTATTGATTGATTGATTGATGTGCTGAACACTGCAATAAAATGTTTGGTTTGACCAGAAACTTGTGTGTATGTGTTTGTGTGGGAGGGTTGTAATCCTGAAAATGTGTACATGCATCAAAGCCCATCTTGAACAAGAATCTTGGATCATCATTGTATGGTTCACATGGTCTGTCATATTTACATGGCTAAATATCAAATCAAAATCAGCAAACAATGAAGGGTGATTTTATTGTGCAGCTATGACTAACATAAAATATACGTGGCATGACTCAGCAAAAATGTTAATGTGAAGGGGTCAGTCATGGTGAATGAAATCAGTGGAGTAGATGCCACACCATTGGGAGTCCAAAGTCCAGACTACTCCTCCTATTGGAAATGGGTGGGTCAGAATCAGAACAGAGTGAATGCGTAACACACCCAAGAGCTCCCTTCCACTGGCTGGCACTGATGTTGAAGGGCCTGCTGTTGATGAGCCAAAGGAAGGGGTAGACTGTTGTTGAAAAGCCCTTCTCAGGGTGGTGTGAATGTCCCTCAGCACACCTGTTTTGGAGGCCATATTGGTTCTGTGGGCCTCCATCTGTTCCCCCAGGTCTCTGTTCATGTCCCTCTGTAATTGCTTGATTTCCCAGAGTTCGGTCAAAACCTGGCCCATCACATCTTGGGACTCCTGATAGACCCCCAAGATGTGGCTGATGGTGTCCTGGCCAAGATCAGACCCAGTGGCCTCACTCCGCTGGCCCACAGCATCCCTCCCATGTTCCCTCCCCCCACAGGCCTGTGCCCTTGTCATGGGGTGCCCTTTCCAAGTTGTTCCTGCACCCTTATTCTCCGAATTGTTGCAGTGCAACTCAGGATCCAGGACAGGGGGCACGAGATGGAAGACATTGTGCTAGGGACACAGTTTGGGGTGTGAATGGTTGCCTGGGATGTTGATGCATAAGTGCTGGGTAGGGAAGCTGTGGGCACAGTGAGATTCACTGTTGTTGTCTTACAAGGTTGCCCTGATGGGCCAGAACCGACCTCCACATCCACACATCAAGGAATGTCGTCTTCACTGAGGGCTTCATCCAGGGAGGTAGTGGCATTCTGTTCTGTGGCCTCTGTGTGCCCAGAGGCAGCTCAACCTGTTGATGCAAAACGTACAACGTTACTGGTTATATTGTGACATTTACCTCCAGCGCTTTAGAGTTACAGTAAGCAAAGTCCTTGTTGAAAGTTAAGTTGCAATTGTGCCAAGTAACCATGGTATTGGGTTATTTGATATGCCATGCGAAGCATGCAAATGGCTTTTGACCCAAGCATCTGCCGAGATATGCATATCAGTTGCACTTGAGAGGATTGCATCAAAACAACATCTTGCCAGCAGTGCAGCCAAAACAGTGGCTAGGCAAGATATAACTTTAACCATTTGGAGGCCTAATTGGTTGTGATGCAGGCAGACCCAGGACTTTGCTGTATATGTGACTTGAGTCGTCATGTGCACAGCGCTGTGTCAATGTGTCTGCTGCCAATACCAATCTGGTGATGCAGCTTGAGGTCTTCGGAATACTTGTTGTACACACTGGCTAAGGTGTCATTCCTGTCCTCAATAATTTCATCTTGGGTTAGCAAGTCTAGATGGAGCTGTGTTGACAGACACAACGCTGATTTGTGCATTATCCGTGCTTGATCACTCCCAGGTGACTATACTTCTTTGGAAGTTGACAAACAGGGGTATTTGGACAAGTGAACCCTGTGCTGGTGTTTGGAGTTACAGAAACAGGACCTGCTGGAAGTTGCACTCAGTTCTCTTGCTCTACTCCCCAATACTTGAAAAATGCTGTCCTGCCCAGGTGAGTATACTTCATTTGAGAGTTCATAACCAGGGGTATTTGGACATGTGAACACTGTACTGGCGTTTGGAGTTACAGAAAGAGAGCCTGCTAGGAGTTGTAGTCAGGTCACTCTCTCTACTCCCCAATACTTGACAAATGTTAACCCCCAGGTGGGTATACTTAATTTGAGAGGTAACAAACAGGGGTATTTGGAGAAGTGGACACTGTGCAGGTGATTGGAGTTGCATAATCAGGGCATGCTGAGAGTGAGTACACTTCATGTGTGAGTTCACTGACAGATATATTGGGGCAAGTGAGCACTGGGCTGGTGATTAGAGTTATAGATACAGGACCTTTTGGTCTTTGCAATCAGGTCACACCCTCTATTTCCCAATACTTGACAAATAGTATACTCCCAGGTAAGTGAACAGCATTTGTGAGAAAACAAACAGGTGTTTTTTTGGGCAAGTAAACACTGGGCAGGTGGTTTGAGATACAGAAACCTGTCCTCCTTTGTGCGCAGGGTGGTGCCTACAGCATTTACTCTGTTGATGATCCTGCCCCACATTTATATTTAATTACTGAGAGGAGTATGCTGGGCTTGTGCTCCAAACAATTGTGGCTCTACTCTTATGATTTCATCCACCATGACTCTTAACTCATCTTCAGAAAGACAAGGATTATTTTCAATGTGACATGGTAGAACAAAATACGGGTGACAGGGACTTACTTAATAGGGTTCGGCAATAGGGTGTGAATAGACAAAAGTGTATGCAGGGTGTTCTATGGGATGTTGAAAAAAAGGGATGCCTAATCTATGAAGTCTATGAATAATTAGGTGCTCAGGCTTCTGAGCCTTGCAGTGGAAATGCAAAGGATTGTGGTCTGTGAAGGGGTGTGCTTTATACTATATTTGCCTTATACCATAGAGCTCTATGTTCATACCCACTGCTATTACTTACCATTTTATTGGTGTAAGTGACATAGAAGAGACATCCTAGCCCTAGGATGAATACATGTCTTTGGGGGTGGGAATCCCTCTCTACTTGCTCCAACTTTCCCTTCAAGCCCACACATTATTTTTCGGTGATCAAATTGCCTCAAGATTATGCCATCCACTCTCTGGGTCAGACTGTTTCATTAGTTCCCCCACTACAGACAACATCATCCATCTTACATTTTTCACAGGCCTTTTTGAAGGGACAGTAATGATTTTTTCTGCTCTGTCTAGATGTGAGTTGCCAGAAGCTGATCCACATGCAACCGTTAAAATAAATATTTAATAACATTGTGCCAACTATAAATGCTGTTGTTTATTCCCAGCCCCACTTAGTGAGTTGTAATTTTTTTAAAACATATTAGGTGAGAGAGGGTTGCAGATCTTGTAGGAGTGGTGGAAAGGAAAAGGTGTGGCCTGTACCATCTACTCATGTGCTCTGTCTTTGCCTTCGGTCTTCTAAAATGGCAGTTGTCAAAAACAGCCACCATTACAGGACTTATAAACAAACCTCTTGTCTAGAGGTTTACTAAATATGGTCTGCTTCTACTCTCTTCCGCTGTACTGGTGCAGCAACAGGTCCCTTGTACCACACACATACACCTTTGCAAAATAGTGCAAAAATATGTGCGTTCTGTATAGCATAGGTTTTTGTTCTGGACTGATACTAGAGGTGTGCACAATTTGCATAATTTTGTTTCATGTAATTACACAAATTATGTGAAAATATGAGTGATTACATTAAAAGCGATTCTGTCATGTAGTACTATATATGTTTGCTCAAAATGATTCCTTGCATCAATTTCTTGTGTGAAGACGCATTTGAACAAAAGCACTGCGAACAACAGCCGCTCACGTTCAGTTTTTTTCTGAGTGGTCCTGGTAAATCATTACAGTAAATAATGCATTTGATGTAAAAAAAATTACCACAAATGGCACGTGAGTTTGTGAACTGGTGGAAGGGTGTAAATGTGGGACTTCACGTACAAAGCATAAGGCAAAACTCCCAAAATGACACAAATGTTGCCAACCTAATTTAAATTTCACTCCACCTAAGTGATACCCTACCACTAGAAAATCCTAGACTTAAGCAAATTTAAAAACATTTCACACATGGTATGTGTGCTGTACAGTGCTGCATATATGCAATGTGTGAAATATTTGGTGAAATAAATGTATTTCTCTGACTTAATGTCTGTTTCAAGGCAGCATTATTTTTTACACAAAGCAGGTTTGACATTCTTTGTAGATCTGTTTTTTTTGTGAAAATCCATGGCTTGTAGAACTAGAATGCCGAGTACCACCAATGGAACCAGCACTTGATGCAAAGTAGCACAAAGTGCTATTTGCTCTACTTTAGGTGCAACTTTTCAGTGCATAAAAATATTGGCTGGAAAGTCAATACTTTAAAGAGAACCTGCACCTCGTTTTGTAATTTTGCTTGACTTTGTGGTGGTGCACGGTCTTGATTTATCTGTCCTTCTGTCTTACATTTGTCACATGCATTCCATGCTTGCTCCAGAAAAAGTAGTTTGAAAGTGAGGGTCAGTTTTTTTTATCATAGCAATAATAATGATCCATTGCTATCACATAAAAAAGGCAGAAATAAGGACTGAGGAGTCCCAACCGCCATGAGGGGAGCTATCACTAATGACATATAGGTAAGTATACAGATACTATTCTTGAACTCCATGTCTATGTGCCCTGAAGACATTTATCTGGTCAAGGTATATATAGATGGAGTTAGGAATTGTAAATCTATATGTACCTATAATTGTTTACCTTCACAACACTGTGGTTCTTGCTATTATGGCTATGGTATTTTTGAAGATTGATATCTAAAAAACAATATTCTGCTAGAATATGCTTGGATGTGTGCAAAAAGGAGTGTGCCAGTGTTCACAGTAATATAATAGAACACCTACATAGAAAATGTAATCATACGTGCCAACTAGAAAATAAAGAAATGCATGAAGTGAAAGTTAATGTGAATCTTGAGAGTTCTGTGAGTACAGGGACAAGGCTAGCTCTGAAACAAAAGTGGTTAAACCACTATTGTTAATCATTAGAGGCCTGAAGTGGAGTTATCACAAAATTAGAGGCCATATTCAAATGCAGTGTTTAACAGTATAAACATTTTAAATAGTTTGATCAATGGTTTGTGGTAGTGAAACTTTGAACGAGTAGACACTAAATTGATCAAAACAATTCAGAACAACTTCTGAGAAATGTAACATGCATAAATCCCAAGGCATACATTCTTGTCTTACATGCCAATTCTCTCATACCTGTAAATGTTCTGTTTGCTCTCTACCATGTCATTGGACTAAGGATTATTTTAGCATTTCTTCAGAATATAATTGTGTATCATTATTTTGTGTCAAGCCATTTGTTAACACTCCCCTCAAAAATAGCTTCATCAACACCTTAATAGTTCTGACTGTAGTAATCTCCCTCATCTTACCCACCTCCAATCACCGGCTATACATAGCTCCCAAGAATATTTGCATCAGGTAAGCTCCACATTGGACTAACAAAGCCCATGGCTACTATGATTTCCTTTTTACATGAAATGGCATCTGTATGTCTTCTTCACAAATGTTACATTTTAATGCATTCTTTTGTCTTTCAGTGCATTCAACAATCTTCCTTTCCTTAAAAGCTCCTGCATCGATTCAATTTTTTCAGGAAAGTTTGAATGAGTATTGAATAACAACAGTCCTGACAACTTGAATTAAAATCTCACCATGTGCAGAGGGGGTGGGGCCTTTGAGAGGTTAGGGTCTTGTGTTGAGAAGTACCTAAGCAACACTTTTTCCCTCAGCCCTCTCCTAAAGCCCCTCCTCCAAAAATAATAGGTTCCTGAGGCTGCTACTTATTAATGTGCGTTGGCTGTTCAAGACTGCCAAAGACTATTGAAACTCATTGTTTTCAGTGATTTTAATCTACTTTTCCCTGCCACATGTGATATCAGCTCCTACTCGGGTGACAGTTTGACGCGAGCCAATAAAGTGTGTTGCACAGTAGCACTGTGCCAGTTGGCAAGTCTAAAACACTCCACCAAGCTTATTAACAAACTCACTTGCTCTTTATCATTTGGTGTTGGTTCAGCATTGATGGCCCACAACAAAGATTTTGGTGTGATATCTTATTGTGTAACCTAAGTATTCTGCTTCAGACTCAAGAAAATGCCTTCCCAAACATTCTCTCACACTTTTCAGAGTCATATTGTGTTCTTCCAAATACCATATTATCCTAAAAAAATAAAAAAAAATCTGTTTTTGAAAAAAGATTATTTAACATCCGTTGAAGCACGCTTACCACCGAGGAAGGTCCAAATGCAAACCATGTCAATTGAAAAACGCCTTCCAGTGTAGTAAATGCTGTTAACATTTTAGAGTCTTGGGGTAACTTGATCTGGTGGTAGCCCCTTTACAATCACAATTTTGAGAACACCTACCACCACTCAAACACAAAACCATCTCGTTAATATTAGGAAATGGAAAGCAGTTTATCATTATATCATGATTAAGGCTTCTAAGGTCAAAACAAAATGTTACCTTGCTGTCAGCCTTTTTCGTGATCACAAAAGGGGATATACATTACACAGTGTCCACCTGTTTGTGCAACTGGAGCTACCTACCTAACTTTATGTTTCATCGGAATGGAGCATTCTCTCAACTTAATTTTGTGTACGCATCTTTTCAACAACACTACTTTGTCTTAAAATACTTGTGCTGCATCATTCACAGTTTTATCAGTATTGATATTTTCTACCACTATAACCTGATCTTCTTCACTCCTGAGATTGAATATAATGTGAAGATCAAAATGGTGCATTCATTCAATGAAAGTGAATTCTGATTTGGCATCATATTCTTTGCCGTGGTTACATCTCTCTCGAAACTTAATTTCTGCAAAAATATAACCGATTACAT
Organism: Pleurodeles waltl; assembly: GCF_031143425.1. Lineage (NCBI taxonomy): Eukaryota > Metazoa > Chordata > Amphibia > Caudata > Salamandridae > Pleurodeles > Pleurodeles waltl. The sequence continues at coordinate 268,868,648 of NC_090442.1, forward strand.
CAATATCACTACCTTGATAGATTTTGGATTGATGTTCCTTGGTTCTAACTTGACCAGACTCCACAGTGGTAATAATAGCTCTTGCGGTATAATGGCATGTAAAGTACCCAAATCTACCATGACTTCCAATTCTTTTTCATAAATCGAAAAGATGACTTTCAGTCTACACTTCCTCCCCATCACAGCCCCTTCTTCTTCCATGCACAATATGCGTTCTTCTTCTCTGTTGACTATGTTGCCTGGAATATTTTTAATATGGCACTTCCTAGCATGGTGTCATTTTTTTCCACATCTCCTACGTTCTTTATTTAGTGCAAATCACTGACAGGATTCCGAATTGTGAAATTCCCTACCACATCTCATACAACCCCTCTCGCTCCAGTTTTTGCCAAAACTTTAAGATTAGTTAAAGCACCCTTTGTTATATTTCAGTGAACTTTTACTACATACATTGAAATCACTTTTACCGGTTTTATTCATGCAATTACAGGACTCTACCACAATTTCCACAATTTTGATGGCTTCCTCCAGTGTTGGATTTTTTTGCTGCCCATAAACTTCCCTGTATCTTTCTGCTTTAATAATAGACGATTAGTTTATTGTTTATAAACTCATCAGCCATATCCTCAAATTGGTATTTGATGGTCAACTTGTGTAATCTGACAACAAACTCATCTATATTTTCCTTAAGTCTTTATGGTTGTGTGGTGAATTTATGTCTAATCCTCACCACACAATTGATTGGTGAACCTGGATTCCAGTCTCATTTGGGCTTTTAAGTACACAGCAGGAATTTCTCCTCCTTGCTTTCTTTATCTGTAGGCAGATATTAAAAAAAATATATTATCATTCCTTGCCCGATCCATTAATTAAAAGTGCTCCCTTCTTGTTGGATAGAAATTTGGGCCATCTACAGCAATCGAATAAATCTTTAAAAGATCAACTAATTCTTTGCTTGGCAGACTAGACTATATGAAAAGTAATATTAGTTATATTAGTCCAGATGAATCCTTGTTGGTATTACAGAATAATATAGTTAGAAACTTAAAAAAATAAAGTTTGTGGTAATGTGTCTGTTTTTTTGGATCCAAGCAAATTTTGGAAATTTTCCTTACAGCAATGCTTGGAAATTAAGACCCAATTTCATGAAAGACCAAAGATCCAGGTTTTCAGCTGTTTTCTAAACCTATCCTTTAGACATATTTGTTATATTTGCAAGCTATTTTGAGTCAGAATACACTGAAGGATAAACTCAAAGCACTCCATTCAGAACTCCCCAGAGGGTCCGATTTAAAACAATGGGGTTGGTAGTTTACCTAGGGTGTCAGCCAACCTCAAGCCCAAACATTAAAGCTACCCACATCCTACCCTGAATTACTGAAACGTAAATGAAAAATCGTGATGTTTCCACAATGCATTTTGGGGCCTTTCCCAGCCAGTGGAATAGGTCCATTTACACATGAGGTATCACTTTCATCAGGAGAAGTGTAGATTCCTAGACCTTTTGTTATTATGTATTGCATTTCTCTCTCTTCTTGGATTTCAAATATAAGTTGGTGTGCAAGAAAGCATCCATTTAGTCAAACACACTCTGAATCAAATAATATTATGGGTAACCCCAAACCCAGAGTGGTACAAATAATTTTCCTTCATGCCCTTTTTACTCTTTTATATTCATTGGATTTTATCTTTTAAATTTTACTCACTGTCAAAGTGCAATGAAAAGTATTATAACCAGCATCTCTGGTGACGTATGCATATTGCATGTTTTTGGCTATCTAGCAAGCATTATATAACTCTGTGATCAGGAAAGTCTGATAGACATAGCATTATATCACTTTTTTAGATCAGCCAGGAGGGAAAAAAATTAAGGATGAAAACACAATTATTTACAGTTTGTCCTTCTTAGACTCACTTTTTAAATTCAATAATTCATTTATTTAGGACAACCACAAGCAGTCTACACAAATTCCCCCCTGCAGAATACATAATTGTATTTATGTTTCAGAAATTAATACCTTTTGAGAAAAATAGGAAATACTGACAACCACTTAGAAAACAACTAAAACTGTATTGAAAATGTTTTTTTTTAAATTGTTACTGCTCTTCCTGTTTTTGAACACTATGGAGAGGTCAAGTTGGCACAGCAAACCCTTTGTTGATGTCATTTTTAGAAAAAAAACTCACACTCTATTAGAGCACTTTTCCCATTATTTGTAAACCACAAACTCCTTTACAATTCCTGACTTGTGGAAAAAAGTACACAATTTAACCATCTGTTGTGGAAAATAGTACCTGCCCAAATATAGTAAAATGGTTGTCCACCGATGGTAGAACAACCCCTAGCAGTGAAGCATAAAAACACTCTCATCAGCAGGACAATTATTGCATCATCATTCCAATCATTTACATGCTATAAAAATGAAGTAGCAATTACGTCTTACACAAATTGATTTTCAAAATTCAACAAGCTTAGCTAAATTATACATAGAAAACAATCCCTTTCATTTATATGTTGCATGCAATATTTATGAAACTGAATACAGCATGTTACACTACAATCAGTCATGTTAAATATCATTGAGTCTTAAAGTGAATTCAATCAGATTTGTTCAAATAGGGGAACAAGATAGTTTGCATAGGGTCCTCGATACAGGGGAAAGAAGCACACACAGTGCTTAGTGCGTCCAAATTATTTCTACATTGCAAATACAATTACTTGATTTGTCTCTTCTATCTCTTGTGTTCCAGGCAGATGGATAGCTGTTCAAGGGTAATATATGTAATCTAAATGTTATATACAGAAAGTAGTATATAGGAAGGATCATATATTCTCTAAATAACTCTCATTGCTGTTATCAACCTCCAGGTATTTATATGATGTTTAGGAGCACTCTACTTTAAACTCAAAATACCTTTCTTTAAGTTCCTATAACTTGTAGAAGTTACTGCCTTAGCACTGTAAATATCATTTACCACTTTTACAAAGAAACAACTGTATCTATTGTTTTTTATATCTTCTACCGCCTGCTTTAATGCAGTGGTACATTTCCCTGTTTGGGCAGTCTATTTCAACAAACTCTAAAACCTACCAAGGTGATCAAATTCCTCCTTTTTGTTAGACCTGACAGCCTTTAGAGTGGTCATCCCTAACTTTTAGCTTGCCTCCCTCCACTTTTCTGACTATGTTTTTGCTGGTTTTAGGACTCTGTGCACTTTACCATTGCTAACCAGTGCTAAGGTGCATAGGCTTTCTCCCTTAAACATGGTAACATTGGTTCATTCCCAATTGGCATATTTGAGTTACTTGTAAGTCCCTAGTAAAGTGCACTACATGTGCCCAGGGTCTGTAAATTGAATGCTACTGCCACTTGGACTTGGCATTTAGAAGTATCTGCCAAGCCTTAAGCTACCCTTTTCTACATATAGATCACCCCTAAGGTAGACCCTACGTAACCAATAGGGCAGAGTGCTATGTAGGTAAAAGGCAGGACAAGTGCATGTGTGTTTTATATGTTCTGGTAGTGGAAACTCCTAAATTAGTTGTCCACTACTAGGAGACCTGCTCCTTTAATAGGAAAGCATTAGGGCTACCCTCACATACTGTTTGAGTGGTAGATCCTGATCAGAAAGGGCTAATCAGGTCATAGTTATTATGGCCAGAATGGTAATAGAAAACCCTGCTTATTGGTGAGGTTGGATTTTATATTACTATTTAGAAGTGACACTTTTTTCTGCACTTCAAATCCATCTGTGCCTTACAGCCTGTCTCCAATCAATGTCTGGACTGTGCTGGTTGACAGCTTCCTTGTACATTTCACCCAGCCAACCACAAACAAAAGATACTCAGTCACACCTGCACTCATCTACGTACTAAATGGGTCTCCCTGGGCTGGAAGGTTGGAGGTCCTGACACTTACATTTCAAAGGCTAGTGGCCTGCCCTCAAACAATAGATCACCACACCCCCTACTGGGACCCTAGCAGACAGACCTGCACTAAAAGGGGAAATTTTGTACTTCAAAACCACTCTTTGAAGTCTCCCCACTTCAAAGGCATTTTTGGGTACATTAACTGGGTCCTTGACCCCACCAAATTAGACTCTTCTGGACCTGAACATGCAACCTGCCAAGAGGAACTGCCTGGTATCCAAAGGACTCATCTGGACTGCTTTGCGGAGACTGCTGCCCTGCTGTTGCCCTGCTGCCTTGTTGCCCTCTGAATTTGCTGAGAAGTGCTCTCCAAGGGCTTGGAATGAGCTTGGCTCCTGTTTTCTGAAGTTTGAGGGCCAAAAAGACTTCGGCCCATATTTATACTTTGTTTAGCGCCGCATTTGCGTCGTTTTTTGACGCCAAAGCAGCGCAAACGTGCAAAATACAATTGTATTTTGTACGTTTGCGCCGATTTTGCGTCACAAAACGACGCAAATTCGGGGCTAAAAAAGTATAAGTGTGGGCCTTCATCTCTTCAGGAAACTCCTTGTGCACCAAAAATCGACGCACAGCCTGACGGAAACGACACACAGCAGTGGTGCGACCCAGAAATCATTGCACAGCTGAACCGGAATGATGCAGCCTGACTTCATGAGTGAAGAATCAATACAGGGCTGCCCTGTGGCTGGAAATTCAACGCACAGCCCTACCAGATCGATGCACAGCTGAACCGGAATGATGCAGCCCAAATTCCCGAGTGAAGAATCGACCCAGCGCCTGCCATGCAACAGAAAATTCGATGCATCGCCATACTGAATTGACGCAAAGCCTGTGACTTTGTCCCGCATCCCCGGGATTTCGCCCATCGTCCCTGGGCATCGCAAAGATCCCATTGAGGAACCAAGACTGCGCACCCGAAATCAACGCAAAGCCTCTTGAAGCATGGAAGAAATGACACATTGTCTGTGCCACATTGGAAAATCCGACGCATACCCTATTTTTTCACACATCTCCTCCTCTGCGGTCTCTAGACATGGTATTTTTGACAGAAACCAGGTACTTTGTGCAAACAATAGACCACTGTTGATTTCTAAGATTTAATACTCTTTTTAATCCTGCAAAAGTGATATCTCAACTTGTGCTTATTGAATCTTTATCGTTTTGACCTTAATTTACCCAGATAAATATCTTATATTTTTCTAAACCTGTGTGGTGTTTTCACTGTGTTACTGTATGATTTATTGCACAAATACTTTACACATAGCCTTCTAAGTTAAGCCTGACTGCTCAGTGCCAAGCTACCAGAGGGTGGGCATAGGATAATTTGGATTGTGTGTGACTCACCCTGACTAGGATTTTGGTCCCTCTTTGGACAAAGGTGTGTACCTCTGCCAACTGGAGACCCCATTTCTAACAACATGAGACAGTGTCAAATGTATGGACCACTATACCGTTTTTCATACCCTGTTGGTTGTTCATTACCACCTACGGGACAATACTCCTAATATCATGATGGTAAGCTGTTCTGGTCTTTGCCCTCTGTCCATTCCAATGTCCCTTGATCCATGTCTATGTGCAACATAGTGTCTGACAATTTGAAGTCATTCCAACTTTTCAAAAGTTTTCTGATGAGTGACAGCATCATGTGAGGCTGTGATGTCCATCTGACATTTCACATGTGATACTTACATGACTTATTCAAACCTGTTACAAGGTGAACCCCCTTAGTAAGAGTGGGATGTACATAGGCCTGTGTAATGTGTCATCTGAGTGGACGTCCTACATTTTGGTAACCATGGAGGTATTGCTAGACTCCTATTAGATCACATACATTGGTGTCAGTGAGTCATGTTCTGTAGATTGGAAGTGGTTACACAGTTATTTCCTTAGTTATAGTGTTGTAGGCATGATGACTAGGCCAAGTAATATTCTTGACAGTTACAACCTCAACAGTTTTTTGGCAACATCATGTCTACATTGAAAGGTTATATCGTGAGTCAGCATTGAGAAGAGCTATAACCATTCTTTCTGTGCTATTTTGTATATGTTATGAGTCATTGTTCTCTGAAAACCTATTGTTTGCACTGACACCATTGTGGTGCAGGTGTGTTAGATGACACACACATGTGAGTGGCATGGTATGTGTATTCAGGCAATTGGCTTGCATCATGGTGGGTGTACTTGTCATAATAGCCACAGATGTAGTTTGTCTCTCTGATTGTTCCCCCAAACACATGTAAGGCTAATCATGACTGATGTGTGTTTTGTCATGTTGACACTCAGGTAGTCATTCCAACATTGGCAGTAAAAGGCGCATACCGCTGTCAGAAGACCGCCAACATACCGCTGCGGCCGCGGTAAACCGCCACGGTCATTCTGACCCACAACACGGAAACCGCCAAAATACAGACACCCACAAAAGTCTGCCACACCAAAGGCAAGCGAGAAACTGTCGATAACCAAACCGACACCGTCACCCCAACAGAAATACGCCCACACTATCACGACCCACGATTCCACGCGGCGGTCTTTCAAACGCGGTATTCCATTGGCGGTACACACCGCCGCGCTCAAAATACACACACACTTACAAAATACAGCCACATTGGACAATTCCAAATACACACACCTGATACACATACGCACACCACTCCCACACACCCAATTAAATATAAAACACACACCCACACCACCCACAAACCCCCACTCCTAAAAAATCGGGACCATGCACAGAGAAATAGAGAACCGAGCACCCAGACGCGCATATTACCATCACCCAGCACTATTACCACGCACTTCATACAACACACCAATACACATCACCACACTTAGCACCACACAATCCACCCCACACATCACCTACACCACCCCATGGCACTGCAAAGACACCCCAGGTTTTCTGAGGAGGAACTCAGGGTCATGGTGGAGGAAATCATCCGGGTAGAGCCACAGCTATTCGGAACACAGGTGCAGCAGACGTCCATTGCCAGGAAGATGGAGCTATGGAGCAGAATAGTCGACAGGGTCAACGCTGTGGGACAGCACCCAAGAAATCGGGATGACATCAGGAAGTGGTGGAACGACCTACGGGGGAAGGTGCGTTCCGTGGTATCCAGACACCGCATTGCAGTGCAGAGGACTGGCGGTGGACCCCCACCTCCTCCCCCAGAATTTACAACATGGGAGGAGCAGGTCTTGGCGATCCTGCATCCTGAGGGCCTCGGCGGAGTATCTGGAGTAATGGACTCTGGTAAGTCTCATCTTCACTACTTCATCCCCCCCACCCCACCGGCATGCCAACTCATACCCCCACCCTCACCCTCACCCCCATCACTCCTACTCCTTGCAAATGTCTCACCATCACAACCCACCCATCCCAACACCAAGCCCTGCATGCGACCACAAAGCATGGACACCCATCACTAAAGCATGCCCACTGCACATACCCATACCCCCCCAAACCACTGTCACAAAAGCCCCCACACAGGAATGCAAGCACTGGGGTACACGGGCACCCACCCATTGCACACCATGGCACACACAGATGCAATAATCATGGTTTTATACCCCTGCAGGACCCCAACGCAACGTCACCGCGTAGGAGGGTCCACAAATGTCCACTCCACCCCCAGAAGAGGCCCACAGTGATGACAGCAGCTCTGTCGACCGGGATCTAGATGACCAGCCCGGCCCATCGGGGACCTCGGGACAGTCGGTTCCCCTCAGACAGCCACAGGCCACAGCAGACCTTCCCCCCTCTGGGAACACCAGCACAGCACCCACCCAGCGGGCCCATACCTCTGTCCCCAGGACACGTCAATCAGCGGTGTGTCCACCACTACAGGGCACCCAGGTTAACCCACCACCCCAACAACAAGAGGGACCTGGGGGCAGTGGCAGTGGGCACACGGTCCAGGGGACAGAGGCCCAGGGAAACAGGGGAGCTGGGAGGGCTGCTGTGCGACAGGGGGGGGACAGGCCCAGGGAACCCACTCTCCATGAGGCCCTCTCCAACATCATGGGAGCGTACCATCATTACCAGAAGACGATGGTGACGGTACTGGGCAGGTTTCAGGAGACCCAGCGCCTGCAGGAGGACCAGTATTTGGGGTTCAGGGAAGAACTACGAACCATCAGTTCCACCCTGGGCACCATCGTAGGGGTTCTGAATCTGGTAGTCACCACATTGCGGGACACTGTGGCTTCACAAAGGGCCCCTGACGCTAGCATGGACCAAGAACTGCCTACCACCTCCGCCGGCGCTAGTGGACAGGAGGCCCCGCCACAGGACCAACAGGCCACCAGCACCCCACCCCCTGCAGAAGGAGAACCACCCCGCAAGCGGTCCCTGAGATCCAGGAAGAAGACAGAGTAAGATGCCAAGACCCCCGCCAGGAAAGGATACAACCCTGATTCTCATCCCACTGTCCCACATTGTCACCCTGTCCATCCTTAAACTGCCCCAGCTCCACTTTCCACAGGCATTTGGACAATGCACCTGTGATACTAATAGTCTGGACTCTGCCATGGACATTCCTCCACCATCACCCCTCACCAATTTGCAACCACCCTCCAATATAGAGCACTTTAATAAACACAGTTATTGCACAAAACAATCAGGAGTCTGGCTGTGATTTTGAACAAATGTATTAGACATTACCGTGCCAAAATGCTTCTGTACATTGTGATGCCAACATACCAATGTCACACAGCTGTAGTCCATGGGGAAACAAAGCAGATGTCACACAGTGGGGCCCACATCTCTGAAATCGGAAGGGAAAGTCACAACTCAGTTACCATACACTGGGTGAAAACGACAGACAGTAGAGAGGTAGTAGTGTTTAAGTACATGTAGTATGACGGTGTGTATTCTTACCTGTGTGTCATTGGAAATATTGCTGTATTACTGTGTTCCTGTCTATGTCGTCTTCTTCGGCTTCCTCGTCTTCACTCTCCACAGGCTCCACAGCTGCTACAACACCACCATCTGGACCATCCTCCTGCAGAAAAGGCACCTGTCGTCGCAAAGCCAGGTTGTGAAGCATACAGTAGGCCACGATGATCTGGCACACCTTCTTTGGTGAGTAGAATAGGGATCCACCTGTCATATGGAGGCAGCGGAACCTGGCCTTCAGGAGGCCAAAGGTCCGCTCGATCACCCTCCTAGTTCGCTCATGGGCCTCATTGTAGCGTTCCTCTGCCCTTGTCCTGGGATTCCTCACTGGGGTCAGTAGCCATGACAGGTTGGGGTAACCAGAGTCACCAATTAGCCACACACGGTGCCTCTGGAGTTGCCCCATCACGTAAGGGATGCTGCTATTCCGCATGATGTACGCGTCATGCACTGAGCCAGGGAACTTGGCATTAACATGGGATATGTACTGGTCTGCCAAACATACCATCTGGACATTCATGGAATGATAACTCTTCCGGTTCCTGTACACCTGTTCACTCCTGTGGGGGGGGACCAAAGTCACATGGGTCCCATCAATGGCACCTATGATGTTGGGGATATATCCAAGGGCATAGAAATCACCCTTCACTGTAGGCAAATCCCCCACCTCAGGGGAAACGATGTAGCTCTGCATGTGTTTCAGCAGGGCAGACAACACTCTGGACAACACCTTGGAAAACATAGGCTGGGACATCCCTGATGATATGGCCACTGTTGTTTGAAATGACCCACTTGCTAGGAAATGGAGCACTGACAGCACCTGCACTTGATGGGGGATTCCTGTGGGTTGGCGGATAGCTGACATCAGGTCTGGCTCCAGCTGGGCACACAGTTCCTGAATAGTGGCACGGTCAAGCCTGTATGTCAGTATGACATGTCTCTGGTCCATTGTCGACAGGTCCACCAGCGGTCTGTACACCGGAGGATGCCTCCATCTCCTCCCATGTCCCAGCGGACGGTGCCTATGAAGGACAACAGCGAGCACAGATTCTGAGCAATCAACCCACAGGTACGTAACCACAGCTTGCACAGAACACGATTCTTAATCCATAGAATGGCTTGTATGAGTGTTGATGCAAGGCCTAGGTATGTGTGACGCAGTAAAAAGTAAGCCATGTGGGCCCATCAAATGGCGGCTGCCTGACCTGTAAAGTGCGACAATGGGATGTGAGGTAACTGCACTGGCGTTGTACACCGTGGCGGTAGGCGGTCGAAGACCGCAGCGCAATGCAGCATTGGTTAACATTGAACCCTATGGGTCTCAGAAGCCATTGACGATGTGCGCTGGCGGACGCGGTACGCACCGCCGCGGACGTGACCGCCATTTTCTATCTGCTTAATCACTCGATACCTGATCTTCGACAGGAGAGTACCTACACTGCAAGTGCTGCTGTGACCTCGGTCTAGAAGAGACAATGGCTCATGCGACTGGGGAAAGGGCCCCTGCCTTCACTGCGGAGGAGTTGGATAAACTTGTGGATGGGGTCCTCCCCCAGTACGTGCTACTCTACGGTCCTCCCGACAAACAGGTAAATACACTGGGAGCATGCTGTATGGGCTATGCCTGTGTTGAGTGGGGTGGATGAAAGATGGGGGGGAGGGGAGCGATTGAGGCATGCATCAAACGACGGTGAGAGCATGTGCCACATGGCAAGGGTAGGGATGGGGGGCCACTCACATTGAGGGTGCAGAAGGTAATGACTATTCTTCTCCCCCTGTACATTTCATATAGGTCAGCTCCCACCAGAAGATCGATATTTGGCATGCCATCGCCAAGGACGTCCGGACCCTGGGGGTCCACCACAGACGGGGCACCCACTGCCGGAAGAGATGGGAGGACATCCGCCGCTGGAGCAGGAAGACTGTGGAGGCTCAGCTGGGGATGGCCTCCCAACGTGGGAGGGGTGCCAGTCGGACTTTGACCCCCCTGATTTCCCGGATCCTGGCGGTGGCCTACCCTGATTTGGATTGGCACGTGAGGGCATCACAGCAGACACAAGGGGGTGAGTACACTCTCATTCTGCTGACTTTGCGCGCAGTGGAGGTGTCTGGGTGGGGGAGGAGGGCTGTGGGTATCCCTAGGCCAGGGCGATTTCTGTAGGCTAGGCCCCTCCGTAAGGCATGGCCCTGTGCCCCCGACACCCACCTCTGTAGGGTGCCAAGTACAGCTATTCATGGCCCTGTGTCATCTATGTGTGCAGATGTCGTCCATAGGCTTGTAGGCCATGTCCCAGGGATTGAGTAGTTGACCCCAAGTGCGCGGCGTAGTGCAGGGGGCTTCTGTGTCTGTCCTGTCCGCCAACGGTGTCGCCAATGCATGCACTCAACATGTCTATATTCTGTTTCCCCCCCCCTTTTTTGTGGTCTTCCTGTTCATGTGTGCATTAGCATCATCAGGCGGAGGAGAAGTGGCATCGGAGCACGAGGGAGCTGCATCCCACATGGCCATGGAGGGCCACACAACGGACTCCGAATTCACCAGTGGGACGGAGGGCGAGGGGAGCTCCACAGCGGGGACTCGGGCAGACATCAGTGACACCGACTCGTCCTCTGAAGGGAGCTCCCTTGTGGTGGCGGCAACATCTGTGCCCCCCGCAACAACAGGTACAGCCGCCACCCACCGCACCAGCACCGCCCTCCCAGCAGCCCCTCAGCGTTTGGCCCGTGCCCGCTCACCCAGGAAGGTGGGCATCTCCTTCGCCCCAGGCACCTCAGGCCCTGCCCCAGTCACCCCTGCTGCCCTCAGTGAGGAGGTCATTGACCTCCTGAGGACGCTCAATGTTGGGCAGTCTACCATTTTGAATGCCATCCAGGGTGTAGAAAGGGAGGTGCACCAGAGTAATGCATACCTGGAGGGCATTCATTCTGTTCAGGCGGCCCTTCAGCGATTGTTTCAGACTCTGGCCTCGGCACTGATGACAGCCATTGTCCCTGTCTCTAGCCTCCCCCCTCCAACTTCCTCCACCCATACCCTATCACCTGTACCTCTGCCTATCCCAGACACACCATCAGACCAGCCTGCACACACCTCAACACCCAAGGGAAACTCAGCCAGACATAAGCACCACACATCCCACAGGCAGTCACACAAGCAACATCCACATACAGACATACCAACACCCAATGCCTCCACTGTGTCCCCCTCCTCCACATCTCCCTCCTCCCTCCCTGTCACCTCTCCGTTCACACCTGCATGCACAACATCTTCAGCCACTACGTCCCTCAGAAGCACACACACCAGAACACCCCGCACACATGCAGTCACCACCCCCACTGCCATTTACACATCCCCTGTGTCCTCTCCCAGTGTGTCTGTGCCCCCCTTCCAAGATACACAAACGCAGGCAGCCACCCACCCAACAGCCATCCACCTCACAACAGCCTCCAGCCCAAGCACCTGCACCCAAAGCCACCAGACTTACAACTCCTACAACCACAACCACTTCCTCCACTCCCATACCCACTACACCTACCTGTCCCACTGCTCCCAAAAAGTTTTTCCTGTCAAAACTCAACCTCTTTCCACCAACTCCCCCACCCCGTCCATGTCATAGGACTACAGTCAGCACCTCAGCCACGACCAAATCGGCCCCTGTCATCACAGTCTGCCATGGACAGTGGAGTGCCCCACCCACCAGGGCAGCCAGTTTGGTGCGAAGCCAAGGCACGGGCAGCCCACCCCCGGAGAAACATCCCAATATAGGCAGTGGCCGCCGGGAGAGGGTGAAAACACCAGGGACTAAAACCCCTACCAGGGCTCCGGCAGGGAGTGTGGAGACATCTGGCACACCGCCCAAGGTGGGGAAGGGCCACAGGTGATCAGGGAAGGCTGGGAAGGGCAGCACGCCCGACAACACCGCCATCAGCCCAGCTGGCCAGGAGGGCCCCGCCAGCCCCATCCCAGGTGGGCAGGAGGCCACCAACAGCCCCGGCACAGCTGCCCAGGAGGGCCCCGCCAGCCACAGGACAGATGGGCAGGAGGGCCCCGCCAGCCACAGGACAGGTGGCAAATGAGCACCCCGCCATGGCCGGGACCGCTGAACTGGGCACCGCCGTCTCAAGCACCGCTGCACTGGGCCCTTCATCTCAAGCCCCGCTGAACTGGGCACCGCCGTCTCAAGCACTGCTGCACTGGGCCCTTCATCTCAAGCCCCGCTGAACTGGGCACCGCCGTCTCAAGCACCGCTGCACTGGGCCCTTCATCTTAAGCACCGCTGAACTGGGCACCGCCGTCTCAAGCACCGCTGCACTAGGCCCTTCATCTCAAGCACCGCTGAACTGGGCACTTCATCTCAAGCACCGCTGCACTGGGCCCTGCATCTCAAGCCCCGCTGAACTGGGCACCGCCGTCTCAAGCACCGCTGCACTGGGCACCGCCGTCTCAAGCACCGCTGCACTGGGCCCTTCATCTCAAGCACCGCTGAACTGGGCACCGCCGTCTCAAGCACCGCTGCACTGGGCCCTTCATCTCAAGCACCGCTGAACTGGGCACCGCAGTCTCAAGCACCGCTGCACTGGGCCCTTCATCTCAAGCACCGCTGAACTGGGCACCGCCGTCTCAAGCACCGCTGCACTGGGCCCTTCATCTCAAGCACCGCTGCACTGGACCCTTCATCTCATGCACCGCTGAACTGGGCACTCCATCTCAAGCGCCGCTGCACTGGGCCCTGCATCTCAAGCCCCGCTGAACTGGGCACCGCCGTCTCAAGCACCGTTGCACTGGCCCCTTCATCTCAAGCACCGTTGAACTGGGCACCGCCTTCTCAAGCACCGCTGCACTGGGCCCTTCATCTCAAGCACCGCTGAACTGGGCACCGCCGTCTCAAGCACCGCTGCACTGGGCCCTCCATCTCAAGCACCGCTGAACTGGGCACCGCCGTCTCAAGCACCGCTGCACTGAGCCCTTCATCTCAAGCACCGCTGAACTGGGCACCGCCGTCTCAAGCACCGCTGCACTGGGCCCTTCATCTCAAGCACCGCTGCACTGGCCCCTTCATCTTAAGCACCGCTGAACTGGGCACTCCATCTCAAACACCGCTGCACTGGGTCCTGCATCTCAAGCCCCGCTGAACTGGGCACCGCCGTCTCAAGCACCGCTGCACTGGCCCCTTCATCTCAAGCACCGCTGAACTGGGTACCGCCGTCTCAAGCACCGCTGCACTGGGCCCTTCATCTCAAGCACCGCTGAACTGGGCACCGCCGTCTCAAGCACCGCTGCACTAGGCCCTTCATCTCAAGCACCACTGCACTGGCCCCTTCATCTCAATCACCGCTGAACTGCGCACCGCCGTCTCAAGCACCGCTGCACTGGGCCCTGCATCTCAAGCCCCGCTGAACTGGGCACCGCCGTCTCAAGCACCGCTGCACTGGGCCCTGCATCTCAAGCCCCGCTGAACTACCCACCTCCAATCACAGGCTATACATAGCTCCCAAGAATATTTGCATCAGGTAAGCTCCACATTGGACTAACAAAGCCCATGGCTACTATGATTTCCTTTTTACATGAAATGGCATCTGTATGTCTTCTTCACAAATGTTACATTTTAATGCATTCTTTTGTCTTTCAGTCCATTCAACAATCTTCCTTTCCTTAAAAGTTCCTGCATCGATTCAATTTTTTCAGGAAAGTTTGAATGAGTATTGAATAACAACAGTCCTGACAACTTGAATTAAAATCTCACCATGTGCAGAGGGGGTGGGGCCTTTGAGAGGGTAGGGTCTTGTGTTGAGAAGTACCTAAGCAACACTTTTTCCCTCAGCCCTCTCCTAAAGCCCCTCCTCCAAAAATAATAGGTTCCTGAGGCTGCTACTTATTAATGTGCGTTGGCTGTTCAAGACTGCCAAAGACTATTGAAACTCATTGTTTTCAGTGATTTTAATCTACTTTTCCCTGCCACATGTGATATCAGCTCCTACTCGGGTGACAGTTTGACGCGAGCCAATAAAGTGTGTTGCACAGTAGCACTGTGCCAGTTGGCAAGTCTTAAACACTCCACCAAGCTTATTAACAAACTCACTTGCTCTTTATCATTTGGTGTTGGTTCAGCATTGATGGCCCACAACAAAGATTTTGGTGTGATATCTTATTGTGTAACCTAAGTATTCTGCTTCAGACTCAAGAAAATGCCTTCCCAAACATTCTCTCACACTTTTCAGAGTCATATTGTGTTCTTCCAAATACCATATTATCCTAAAAAAATAAAAAAAAATCTGTTTTTGAAAAAAGATTATTTAACATCCGTTGAAGCACGCTTACCACCGAGGAAGGTCCAAATGCAAACCATGTAAATTGAAAAACGCCTTCCAGTGTAGTAAATGCTGTTAACATTTTAGAGTCTTGGGGTAACTTGATCTGGTGGTAGCCCCTTTACAATCACAATTTTGAGAACACCTACCACCACTCAAACACAAAACCATCTCGTTAATATTAGGAAATGGAAAGCAGTTTATCATTATATCATGATTAAGGCTTCTAAGGTCAAAACAAAATGTTACCTTGCTGTCAGCCTTTTTCGTGATCACAAAAGGGGATATACATTACACAGTGTCCACCTGTTTGTGCAACTGGAGCTACCTACCTAACTTTATGTTTCATCGGAATGGAGCATTCTCTCAACTTAATTTTGTGTACGCATCTTTTCAACAACACTACTTTGTCTTAAAATACTTGTGCTGCATCATTCACAGTTTTATCAGTATTGATATTTTCTACCACTATAACCTGATCTTCTTCACTCCTGAGATTGAATATAATGTGAAGATCAAAATGGTGCATTCATTCAATGAAAGTGAATTCTGATTTGGCATCATATTCTTTGCCGTGGTTACATCTCTCTCGAAACTTAATTTCTGCAAAAATATAACCGATTACATCAATATCACTACCTTGATAGATTTTGGATTGATGTTCCTTGGTTCTAACTTGACCAGACTCCACAGTGGTAATAATAGCTCTTGCGGTATAATGGCATGTAAAGTACCCAAATCTACCATGACTTCCAATTCTTTTTCATAAATCGAAAAGATGACTTTCAGTCTACACTTCCTCCCCATCACAGCCCCTTCTTCTTCCATGCACAATATGCGTTCTTCTTCTCTGTTGACTATGTTGCCTGGAATATTTTTAATATGGCACTTCCTAGCATGGTGTCATTTTTTTCCACATCTCCTACGTTCTTTATTTAGTGCAAATCACTCACAGGATTCCGAATTGTGAAATTCCCTACCACATCTCATACAACCCCTCTCGCTCCAGTTTTTGCCAAAACTTTAAGATTAGTTAAAGCACCGTTTGTTATATTTCAGTGAACTTTTACTACATACATTGAAATCACTTTTACCGGTTTTATTCATGCAATTACAGGACTCTACCACAATTTCCACAATTTTGATGGCTTCCTCCAGTGTTGGATTTTTTTGCGGCCCATAAACTTCCCTGTATCTTTCTGCTTTAATAATAGACGATTAGTTTATTGTTTATAAACTCATCAGCCATATCCTCAAATTGGTATTTGATGGTCAACTTGTGTAATCTGACAACAAACTCATCTATATTTTCCTTAAGTCTTTATGGTTGTGTGGTGAATTTATGTCTAATCCTCACCACACAATTGATTGGCGAACCTGGATTCCAGTCTCATTTGGGCTTTTAAGTACACAGCAGGAATTTCTCCTCCTTGCTTTCTTTATCTGTAGGCAGATATTTAAAAAAAAATATTATCATTCCTTGCCCGATCCATAAATTAAAAGTGCTCCCTTCTTGTTGGATAGAAATTTGGGCCATCTACAGCAATCGAATAAATCTTTAAAAGATCAACTAATTCTTTGCTTGGCAGACTAGACTATATGAAAAGTAATATTAGTTATATTAGTCCAGATGAATCCTTGTTGGTATTACAGAATAATTTAGTTAGAAACTTAAAAAAATAAAGTTTGTGGTAATGTGTCTGTTTTTTTGGATCCAAGCAAATTTTGGAAATTTTCCTTACAGCAATGCTTGGAAATTAAGACCCAATTTCATGAAAGACCAAAGATCCAGGTTTTCAGCTGTTTTCTAAACCTATCCTTTAGACATATTTGTTATATTTGCAAGGTATTTTGAGTCAGAATACACTGAAGGATAAACTCAAAGCACTCCATTCAGAACTCCCCAGAGGGTCCGATTTAAAAAAATGGGGTTGGTAGTTTACCTAGGGTGTCAGCCAACCTCAAGCCCAAACATTAAAGCTACCCACATCCTACCCTGAATTACTGAAACGTAAATGAAAAATCGTGATGTTTCCACAATGCATTTTGGGGCCTTTCCCAGCCATTGGAATAGGTCCATTCACACATGAGGTATCACTTTCATCAGGAGAAGTGTAGATTCCTAGACCTTTTGTTATTATGTATTGCATTTCTCTCTCTTCTTGGATTTCAAATATAAGTTGGTGTGCAAGAAAGCATCCATTTAGTCAAACACACTCTGAATCACATAATATTATGGGTAACCCCAAACCCAGAGTGGTACAAATAATTTTCTTTCATGCCCTTTTTACTCTTTTATATTCATTGGATTTTATCTTTTAAATTTTACTCACTGTCAAAGTGCAATGAAAAGTATTATAACCAGCATCTCTGGTGACGTATGCATATTGCATGTTTTTGGCTATCTAGCAAGCATTATATAACTCTGTGATCAGGAAAGTCTGATAGACATAGCATTATATCACTTTTTTAGATCAGCCAGGAGGGAAAAAAATTAAGGATGAAAACACAATTATTTACAGTTTGTCCTTCTTAGACTCACTTTTTAAATTCAATAATTCATTTATTTAGGACAACCACAAGCAGTCTACACAAATTCCCCCCTGCAGAATACATAATTGTATTTATGTTTCAGAAATTAATACCTTTTGAGAAAAATAGGAAATACTGACAACCACTTAGAAAACAACTAAAACTGTATTGAAAATGTTTTTTTTAAAATTGTTACTGCTCTTCCTGTTTTTGAACACTATGGAGAGGTCAAGTTGGCACAGCAAACCCTTTGTTGATGTCATTTTTAGAAAAAAAACTCACACTCTATTAGAGCACTTTTCCCATTATTTGTAAACCACAAACTCCTTTACAATTCCTGACTTGTGGAAAAAAGTACACAATTTAACCATCTGTTGTGGAAAATAGTACCTGCCCAAATATAGTAAAATGGTTGTCCACCGATGGTAGAACAACCCCTAGCAGTGAAGCATAAAAACACTCTCATCAGCAGGACAATTATTGCATCATCATTCCAATCATTTACATGCTATAAAAATGAAGTAGCAATTACGTCTTACACAAATTGATTTTCAAAATTCAACAAGCTTAGCTAAATTATACATAGAAAACAATCCCTTTCATTTATATGTTGCATGCAATATTTATGAAACTGAATACAGCATGTTACACTACAATCAGTCATGTTAAATATCATTGAGTCTTAAAGTGAATTCAATCAGATTTTTTCAAATAGGGGAACAAGATAGTTTGCATAGGGTCCTCGATACAGGGGAAAGAAGCACACACAGTGCTTAGTGCGTCCAAATTATTTCTACATTGCAAATACAATTACTTGATTTGTCTCTTCTATCTCTTGTGTTCCAGGCAGATGGATAGCTGTTCAAGGGTAATATATGTAATCTAAATGTTATATACAGAAAGTAGTATATAGGAAGGATCATATATTCTCTAAATAACTCTCATTGCTGTTATCAACCTCCAGGTATTTATATGATGTTTAGGAGCACTCTACTTTAAACTCAAAATACCTTTCTTTAAGTTCCTATAACTTGTAGAAGTTACTGCCTTAGCACTGTAAATATCATTTACCACTTTTACAAAGAAACAACTGTATCTATTGTTTTTTATATCTTCTACCGCCTGCTTTAATGCAGTGGTACATTTCCCTGTTTGGGCAGTCTATTTCAACAAACTCTAAAACCTACCAAGGTGATCAAATTCCTCCTTTTTGTTAGACCTGACAGCCTTTAGAGTGGTCATCCCTAACTTTTAGCTTGCCTCCCTCCACTTTTCTGACTATGTTTTTGCTGGTTTTAGGACTCTGTGCACTTTACCACTGCTAACCAGTGCTAAGGTGCATAGGCTTTCTCCCTTAAACATGGTAACATTGGTTCATTCCCAATTGGCATATTTGAGTTACTTGTAAGTCCCTAGTAAAGTGCACTACATGTGCCCAGGGTCTGTAAATTGAATGCTACTGCCACTTGGACTTGGCATTTAGAAGTACCTGCCAAGCCTTAAGCTACCCTTTTCTACATATAGATCACCCCTAAGGTAGACCCTACGTAACCAATAGGGCAGAGTGCTATGTAGGTAAAAGGCAGGACAAGTGCATGTGTGTTTTATATGTTCTGGTAGTGGAAACTCCTAAATTAGTTGTCCACTACTAGGAGACCTGCTCTTTTAATAGGAAAGCATTAGGGCTACCCTCACATACTGTTTGAGTGGTAGATCCTGATCAGAAAGGGCTAATCAGGTCATAGTTATTATGGCCAGAATGGTAATAGAAAACCCTGCTTATTGGTGAGGTTGGATTTTATATTACTATTTAGAAGTGACACTTTTTTCTGCACTTCAAATCCATCTGTGCCTTACAGCCTGTCTCCAATCAATGTCTGGACTGTGCTGGTTGACAGCTTCCTTGTACATTTCACCCAGCCAACCACAAACAAAAGATACTCAGTCACACCTGCACTCATCTACGTACTAAATGGGTTTCCCTGGGCTGGAAGGTTGGAGGTCCTGACACTTACATTTCAAAGGCTAGTGGCCTGCCCTCAAACAATAGATCGCCACACCCCCTACTGGGACCCTAGCAGACAGACCTGCACTAAAAGGGGAAATTTTGTACTTCAAAACCACTCTTTGAAGTCTCCCCACTTCAAAGGCATTTTTGGGTACATTAACTGGGTCCTTGACCCCACCAAATTAGACTCTTCTGGACCTGAACATGCAACCTGCCAAGAGGAACTGCCTGGTATCCAAAGGACTCATCTGGACTGCTTTGCGGAGACTGCTGCCCTGCTGTTGCCTTGTTGCCCTCTGAATTTGCTGAGAAGTGCTCTCCAAGGGCTTGGAATGAGCTTGCCTCCTGTTTTCTGAAGTTTGAGGGCCAAAAAGACTTCGGCCCATATTTATACTTTGTTTAGCGCCGCATTTGCGTCGTTTTTTGACGCCAAAGCAGCGCAAACGTGCAAAATACAATTGTATTTTGTACGTTTGCGCCGATTTTGCGTCACAAAACGACGCAAATTCGGGGCTAAAAAAGTATAAGTGTGGGCCTTCATCTCTTCAGGAAACTCCTTGTGCACCAAAAATCGACGCACAGCCTGACGGAAACGACACACAGCAGTGGTGCGACCCAGAAATCATTGCACAGCTGAACCGGAATGATGCAGCCTGACTTCATGAGTGAAGAATCAATACAGGGCTGCCCTGTGGCTGGAAATTCAACGCACAGCCCTACCAGATCGATGCACAGCTGAACCGGAATGATGCAGCCCAAATTCCCGAGTGAAGAATCGACCCAGCGCCTGCCATGCAACAGAAAATTCGATGCATCGCCATACTGAATTGACGCAAAGCCTGTGACTTTGTCCCGCATCCCCGGGATTTCGCCCATCGTCCCTGGGCATCGCAAAGATCCCATTGAGGAACCAAGACTGCGCACCCGAAATCAACGCAAAGCCTCTTGAAGCATGGAAGAAATGACACATCATCTGTGCCACATTGGAAAATCCGACGCATACCCTATTTTTTCACACATCTCCTCCTCTGCGGTCTCTAGACATGGTATTTTTGACGGAAACCAGGTACTTTGTGCAAACAATAGACCACTGTTGATTTCTAAGATTTAATACTCTTTTTAATCCTGCAAAAGTGATATCTCAACTTGTGCTTATTGAATCTTTATCGTTTTGACCTTAATTTACCCAGATAAATATCTTATATTTTGCTAAACCTGTGTGGTGTTTTCACTGTGTTACTGTATGATTTATTGCACAAATACTTTACACATAGCCTTCTAAGTTAAGCCTGACTGCTCAGTGCCAAGCTACCAGAGGGTGGGCATAGGATAATTTGGATTGTGTGTGACTCACCCTGACTAGGATTTTGGTCCCTCTTTGGACAAAGGTGTGTACCTCTGCCAACTGGAGACCCCATTTCTAACAACATGAGACAGTGTCAAATGTATGGACCACTATACCGTTTTTCATACCCTGTTGGTTGTTCATTACCACCTACGGGACAATACTCCTAATATCATGATGGTAAGCTGTTCTGGTCTTTGCCCTCTGTCCATTCCAATGTCCCTTGATCCATGTCTATGTGCAACATAGTGTCTGACAATTTGAAGTCATTCCAACTTTTCAAAAGTTTTCTGATGAGTGACAGCATCATGTGAGGCTGTGATGTCCATCTGACATTTCACATGTGATACTTACATGACTTATTCAAACCTGTTACAAGGTGAACCCCCTTAGTAAGAGTGGGATGTACATAGGCCTGTGTAATGTGTCATCTGAGTGGACGTCCTACATTTTGGTAACCATGGAGGTATTGCTAGACTCCTATTAGATCACATACATTGGTGTCAGTGAGTCATGTTCTGTAGATTGGAAGTGGTTACACAGTTATTTCCTTAGTTATAGTGTTGTAGGCATGATGACTAGGCCAAGTAATATTCTTGACAGTTACAACCTCAACAGTTTTTTGGCAACATCATGTCTACATTGAAAGGTTATATCGTGAGTCAGCATTGAGAAGAGCTATAACCATTCTTTCTGTGCTATTTTGTATATGTTATGAGTCATTGTTCTCTGGAAACCTATTGTTTGCACTGACACCATTGTGGTGCAGGTGTATTAGATGACACACACATGTGAGTGGCATGGTATGTGTATTCAGGCAATTGGCTTGCATCATGGTGGGTGTACTTGTCATAATAGCCACAGATGTAGTTTGTCTCTCTGATTGTTCCCCCAAACACATGTAAGGCTAATCATGGCTGATGTGTGTTTTGTCATGTTGACACTCAGGTGGTCATTCCAACATTGGCGGTAAAAGGCGCATACCGCTGTCAGAAGACCGCCAACATACCGCCGCGGCCGCGGTAAACCGCCACGGTCATTCTGACCCACAACACGGAAACCGCCAAAATACAGACACCCACAAAAGTCTGCCACACCAAAGGCCAGCGAGAAACTGTCGATAACCAAACCGACACCGTCACGCCAACAGAAATACGCCCACACTATCACGACCCACGATTCCACGCGGCGGTCTTTCAAACGCGGTATTCCATTGGCGGTACACACCGCCGCGCTCAAAATACACACACACTTACAAAATACAGCCACATTGGACAATTCCAAATACACACACCTGATACACATACGCACACCACTCCCACACACCCAATTAAATATAAAACACACACCCACATCACCCACAAACCCCCACTCCTAAAAAATCGGGACCACGCACAGAGAAATAGAGAACCGAGCACCCAGACGCGCATATTACCATCACCCAGCACTATTACCACGCACTTCATACAACACTCCAATACACATCACCACACTTAGCACCACACAATCCACCCCACACATCACCTACACCACCCCATGGCACCGCAAAGACACCCCAGGTTTTCTGAGGAGGAACTCAGGGTCATGGTGGAGGAAATCATCCGGGTAGAGCCACAGCTATTCGGAACACAGGTGCAGCAGACGTCCATTGCCAGGAAGATGGAGCTATGGAGCAGAATAGTCGACAGGGTCAACGCTGTGGGACAGCACCCAAGAAATCGGGATGACATCAGGAAGCGGTGGAACGACCTACGGGGGAAGGTGCGTTCCGTGGTATCCAGACACCGCATTGCAGTGCAGAGGACTGGCGGCGGACCCCCACCTCCTCCCCCAGAATTTACAACATGGGAGGAGCAGGTCTTGGCGATCCTGCATCCTGAGGGCCTCGGCGGAGTATCTGGAGTAATGGACTCTGGTAAGTCTCATCTTCACTACTTCATCCCCCCCACCCCACCGGCATGCCAACTCATACCCCCACCCTCACCCTCACCCCCATCACTCCTACTTCTTGCAAATGTCTCACCATCACAACCCACCCATCCCAACACCAAGCCCTGCATGCGACCACAAAGCATGGACACCCATCACTAAAGCATGCCCACTGCACATACCCATACCCCCCCAAACCACCGTCACAAAAGCCCCCACACAGGAATGCAAGCACTGGGGTACACGGGCACCCACCCATTGCACACCATGGCACACACAGATGCAATAATCATGGTTTTATACCCCTGCAGGACCCCAACGCAACGTCACTGCGTAGGAGGGTCGACAAATGTCCACTCCACCCCCAGAAGAGGCCCACAGTGATGACAGCAGCTCTGTCGACCTGGATCTAGATGACCAGCCCGGTCCATCGGGGACCTCGGGACAGTCGGTTCCCCTTAGACAGCCACAGGCCACAGCAGACCTTCCCCCCTCTGGGAACACCAGCACAGCACCCACCCAGCGGGCCCATACCTCTGTCCCCAGGACACGTCAATCAGCGGTGTGTCCACCACTACAGGGCACCCAGGTTAACCCACCACCCCAACAACAACAGGGACCTGGGGGCAGTGGCAGTGGGCACACGGTCCAGGGGACAGAGGCCCAGGGAAACTGGGGAACTGGGAGGGCTGCTGTGCGACGGGGGGGGGACAGGCCCAGGGAACCCACTCTCCATGAGGCCCTCTCCAACATCATGGGAGCGTACCATCATTCCCAGAAGACGATGGTGACGGTACTGGCCAGGTTTCAGGAGACCCAGCGCCTGCAGGAGGACCAGTATTTGGGGTTCAGGGAAGAACTACGAACCATCAGTTCCACCCTGGGCACCATCGTAGGGGTTCTGAATCTGGTAGTCACCACATTGCGGGACACTGTGGCACCACAAAGGGCCCCTGACACTAGCATGGACCAAGAACTGCCTACCACCTCCGCCGGCGCTAGTGGACAGGAGGCCCCGCCACAGGACCAACAGGCCACCAGCACCCCACCCCCTGCAGAAGGAGAACCACCCCGCAAGCGGTCCCTGAGATCCAGGAAGAAGACAGAGTAAGATGCCAAGACCCCCGCCAGGAAAGGATACAACCCTGATTGTCATCCCACTGTCCCACATTGTCACCCTGTCCATCCTTAAACTGCCCCAGCTCCACTTTCCACAGGCATTTGGACAATGCACCTGTGATACTAATAGTCTGGACTCTGCCATGGACATTCCTCCACCATCACCCCTCACCAATTTGCAACCACCCTCCAATATAGAGCACTTTAATAAACACAGTTATTGCTCAAAACAATCAGGAGTCTGGCTGTGATTTTGAACAAATGTATTAGACATTACCGTGCCAAAATGCTTATTTACATTGTGATGCCAACATACCAATGTCACACAGCTGTAGTCCATGGGGAAACAAAGCAGATGTCACACAGTGGGGCCCACATCTCTGAAATCGGAAGGGAAAGTCACAACTCAGTTACCATACACTGGGTGAAAACGACAGACAGTAGAGAGGTAGTAGTGTTTAAGTACATGTAGTATGCCGGTGTGTATTCTTACCTGTTTGTCATTGGAAATATTGCTGTATTACTGTGTTCCTGTTGTCTATGTCGTCTTCTTCGGCTTCCTCGTCTTCACTCTCCACAGGCTCCACAGCTGCTACAACACCACCATCTGGACCATCCTCCTGCAGAAAAGGCACCTGTCGTCGCAAAGCCAGGTTGTGAAGCATACAGTAGGCCACGATGATCTGGCACACCTTCTTTGGTGAGTAGAATAGGGATCCACCTGTCATATGGAGGCAGCGGAACCTGGCGTTCAGGAGGCCAAAGGTCCGCTCGATCACCCTCCTAGTTCGCTCATGGGCCTCATTGTAGCGTTCCTCTGCCCTTGTCCTGGGATTCCTCACTGGGGTCAGTAGCCATGACAGGTTGGGGTAACCAGAGTCACCAATTAGCCACACACGGTGCCTCTGGAGTTGCCCCATCACGTAAGGGATACTGCTATTCCGCATGATGTACGCGTCATGCACTGAGCCAGGGAACTTGGCATTAACATGGGATATGTACTGGTCTGCCAAACATACCATCTGGACATTCATGGAATGATAACTCTTCCAGTTCCTGTACACCTGTTCACTCCTGTGGGGGGGGACCAAAGCCACATGGGTCCCATCAATGGCACCTATGATGTTGGGGATATATCCAAGGGCATAGAAATCACCCTTCACTGTAGGCAAATCCCCCACCTCAGGGGAAACGATGTAGCTCTGCATGTGTTTCAGCAGGGCAGACAACACTCTGGACAACACCTTGGAAAACATAGGCTGGGACATCCCTGATGATATGGCCACTGTTGTTTGAAATGACCCACTTGCTAGGAAATGGAGCACTGACAGCACCTGCACTTGATGGGGGATTCCTGTGGGTTGGCGGATAGCTGACATCAGGTCTGGCTCCAGCTGGGCACACAGTTCCTGAATAGTGGCACGGTCAAGCCTGTATGTCAGTATGACATGTCTCTCCTCCATTGTCGAAAGGTCCACCAGCGGTCTGTACACCGGAGGATGCCTCCATCTCCTCCCATGTCCCAGCGGACGGTGCCTATGAAGGACAACAGCGAGCACAGAGTCAATCAACCCAGAGGTACGTAACCACAGCTTGCACAGAACACGATTCTTAATCCATAGAATGGCTTGTATGAGTGTTGATGCAAGGCCTAGGTATGTGTGACGCAGTAAAAAGTAAGCCATGTGGGCCCATGAAATGGCGGCTGCCTGACCTGTAAAGTGCGACAATGGGATGTGAGGTAACTGCACTGGCGTTGTACACCGTGGCGGTAGGCGGTCGAAGACCGCAGCGCAATGCAGCATTGGTTAACATTGAACCCTATGGGTCTCAGAAGCCAATGACGATGTGCGCTGGCGGTCGCGGTACGCACCGCCGCGGACGTGACCGCCATTTTCTATCTGCTTAATCACCCGATACCTGATCTTCGACAGGAGAGGACCTACACTGCAAGTGCTGCTGTGACCTCGGTCTAGAAGAGACAATGGCTCATGCGACTGGGGAAAGGGCCCCTGCCTTCACTGCGGAGGAGTTGGATAAACTTGTGGATGGGGTCCTCCCCCAGTACGTGCTACTCTACGGTCCTCCAGACAAACAGGTAAATACACTGGGAGCATGCTGTATGGGCTATGCCTGTGTTGAGTGGGGTGGATGAAAGATGCGGGGGAGGGGAGCGATTGAGGCATGCATCAAACGACGGTGAGAGCATGTGCCACATGGCAAGGGTAGGGATGGGGGGCCACTCACATTGAGGGTGCAGAAGGTAATGACTATTCTTCTCCCCCTGTACATTTCATATAGGTCAGCTCCCACCAGAAGATCGATATTTGGCATGCCATCGCCAAGGACGTCCGGACCCTGGGGGTCCACCACAGACGGGGCACCCACTGCCGGAAGAGATGGGAGGACATCCGCCGCTGGAGCAGGAAGACTGTGGAGGCTCAGCTGGTGATGGCCTCCCAACGTGGGAGGGGTGCCAGTCGGACTTTGACCCCCCTGATGTCCCGGATCCTGGCGGTGGCCTACCCCGATTTGGATGGGTGCGTGAGGGCATCACAGCAGACACAAGGGGGTGAGTACACTCTCATTCTGCTGACTTTGCGCGCAGTGGAGGTGTCTGGGTGGGGGAGGAGGGCTGTGGGTATCCCTAGGCCAGGGCGATTTCTGTAGGCTAGGCCCCTCCGTAAGGCATGGCCCTGTGCCCCCGCCCCCCACCTCTGTAGGGTGCCAAGTACAGCTATTCATGGCCCTGTGTCATCTATGTGTGCAGATGTCGTCCATAGGCTTGTAGGCCATGTCCCAGGGATTGAGTAGTTGACCTCAAGTGCGTGGCGTAGTGCAGGGGGCTTCTGTGTCTGTCCTGTCCGCCAACGGTGTCGCCAATGCATGCACTCAACATGTCTATATTCTGTTCCCCCCCCCCTTTTTTGTGGTCTTCCTGTTCATGTGTGCATTAGCATCATCAGGCGGAGGAGAAGTGGCATCGGAGCACGAGGGAGCTGCATCCCACATGGCCATGGAGGGCCACACAACGGACTCCGAATTCACCAGTGGGACGGAGGGCGAGGGGAGCTCCACAGCGGGGACTCGGGCAGACATCAGTGACACCGACTCGTCCTCTGAAGGGAGCTCCCTTGTGGTGGCGGCAACATCTGTGCCCCCCGCAACAACAGGTACAGCCGCCACCCACCGCACCAGCACCGCCCTCCCAGCAGCCCCTCAGCGTTTGGCCCGTGCCCGCTCACCCAGGAAGGTGGGCATCTCCTTCGCCCAAGGCACCTCAGGCCCTGCCCCAGTCACCCCTGCTGCCCTCAGTGAGGAGGTCATTGACCTCCTGAGGACGCTCAATGTTGGGCAGTCTACCATTTTGAATGCCATCCAGGGTGTAGAAAGGGAGGTGCACCAGAGTAATGCATACCTGGAGGGCATTCATTCTGGTCAGGCGGCCCTTCAGCGATCGTTCCAGACTATGGCCTCGGCACTGATGGCAGCCATTGTCCCTGTCTCTAGCCTCCCCCCTCCAACTTCCTCCACCCATACCCTATCACCTGTACCTCTGCCTATCCCAGACACACCATCAGACCAGCCTGCACACACCTCAACACCCAAGGGAAGCTCAGCCAGACATAAGCACCACACATCCCACAGGCAGTCACACAAGCAACATCCACATACAGACATACCAACACCCAATGCCTCCACTGTGTCCCCCTCCTCCACATCTCCCTCCTCCCTCCCTGTCACCTCTCCGTTCACACCTGCATGCACAACATCTTCAGCCACTACGTCCCTCAGAAGCACACACCAGAACACCCCGCACACATGGAGTCACCACCCCCACTGCCATTTACACATCCCCTGTGTCCTCTCCCAGTGTGTCTGTGCCCCCTTCCAAGATACACAAACGCAGGCAGCCACCCACCCAACAGCCATCCACCTCACAACAGCCTCCAGCCCAAGCACCTGCACCCAAAGCCACCAGACTTACAACTCCTACAACCACAACCTCTTCCTCCACTCCCATACCCACTACACCTACCCGTCCCACTGCTCCCAAAAAGTTTTTCCTGTCAAAACTCAACCTCTTTACACCAACTCCCCCACCCCGTCCATGTCATAGGACTACAGTCAGCACCTCAGCCACGACCAAATCGGCCCCTGTCATCACAGTCTGCCATGGACAGTGGAGTGCCCCACCCACCAGGGCAGCCAGTTTGGTGCGAAGCCAAGGCACGGGCAGCCCTCCCCCGGAGAAACATCCCAAGATAGGCAGTGGCCGCCGGGAGAGGGTGAAAACACCAGGGACTAAAACCCCTACCAGGGCTCCGGCAGGGAGTGTGGAGACATCTGGCACACCGCCCAAGGTGGGGAAGGGCCACAGGTGATCAGGGAAGGCTGGGAAGGGCAGCACGCCTGACAACACCGCCATCAGCCCAGCTGGCCAGGAGGGCCCCGCCAGCCCCATCCCAGGTGGGCAGGAGGCCACCAACAGCCCCGGCACAGCTGCCCAGGAGGGCCCCGCCAGCCACAGGACAGATGGGCAGGAGGGCCCCGCCAGCCACAGGACAGGTGGCAAATGAGCACCCCGCCATGGCCGGGACCGCTGAACTGGGCACCGCCGTCTCAAGCACCGCTGCACTGGGCCCTTCATCTCAAGCCCCGCTGAACTGGGCACCGCCGTCTCAAGCACTGCTGCACTGGGCCCTTCATCTCAAGCCCCGCTGAACTGGGCACCGCCGTCTCAAGCACCGCTGCACTGGGCCCTTCATCTCAAGCACCGCTGAACTGGGCACCGACGTCTCAAGCACCGCTGCACTAGGCCCTTCATCTCAAGCACCGCTGAACTGGGTACTTCATCTCAAGCACCGCTGCACTGGGCCCTGCATCTCAAGCCCCGCTGAACTGGGCACCGCCGTCTCAAGCACCGCTGCACTGGGCACCGCCGTCTCAAGCACCGCTGCACTGGGCCCTTCATCTCAAGCACCGCTGAACTGGGCACCGCCGTCTCAAGCACCGCTGCACTGGGCCCTTCATCTCAAGCACCGCTGAACTGGGCACCGCAGTCTCAAGCACCGCTGCACTGGGCCCTTCATCTCAAGCACCGCTGAACTGGGCACCGCCGTCTCAAGCACCGCTGCACTGGGCCCTTCATCTCAAGCACCGCTGCACTGGGCACCGCCGTCTCAAGCACCGCTGCACTGGGCACCGCCGTCTCAAGCACCGCTGCACTGGGCCCTTCATCTCAAGCACCGCTGAACTGGGCACCGCCGTCTCAAGCACCGCTGCACTGGGCCCTTCATCTCAAGCACCGCTGAACTGGGCACCGCAGTCTCAAGCACCGCTGCACTGGGCCCTTCATCTCAAGCACCGCTGAACTGGGCACCGCCGTCTCAAGCACCGCTGCACTGGGCCCTTCATCTCAAGCACCGCTGCACTGGACCCTTCATCTCAAGCACCGCTGAACTGGGCACTCCATCTCAAGCGCCGCTGCACTGGGCCCTGCATCTCAAGCCCCGCTGAACTGGGCACCGCCGTCTCAAGCACCGTTGCACTGGCCCCTTCATCTCAAGCACCGTTGAACTGGGCACCGCCTTCTCAAGCACCGCTGCACTGGGCCCTTCATCTCAAGCACCGCTGAACTGGGCACCGCCGTCTCAAGCACCGCTGCACTGGGCCCTCCATCTCAAGCACCGCTGAACTGGGCACCGCCGTCTCAAGCACCGCTGCACTGGGCCCTTCATCTCAAGCACCGCTGAACTGGGCACCGCCGTCTCAAGCACCGCTGCACTGGGCCCTTCATCTCAAGCACCGCTGCACTGGCCCCTTCATCTCAAGCACCGCTGAACTGGGCACTCCATCTCAAACACCGCTGCACTGGGTCCTGCATCTCAAGCCCCGCTGAACTGGGCACCGCCGTCTCAAGCACCGCTGCACTGGCCCCTTCATCTCAAGCACCGCTGAACTGGGTACCGCCGTCTCAAGCACCGCTGCACTGGGCCCTTCATCTCAAGCACCGCTGAACTGGGCACCGCCGTCTCAAGCACCGCTGCACTGGGCCCTTCATCTCAAGCACCACTGCACTGGCCCCTTCATCTCAATCACCGCTGAACTGGGCACCGCCGTCTCAAGCACCGCTGCACTGGGCCCTGCATCTCAAGCCCCGCTGAACTGGGCACCGCCGTCTCAAGCACCGCTGCACTGGCCCCTTCATCTCAAGCACCGCTGAACTGGGCACCGCCGTCTCAAGCACCGCTGCACTGGCCCGTTCATCTCAAGCACTGCTGAACTGGGCACCGCCGTCTCAAGCACCGCTGCACTGGGCCCTTCATCTCAAGCACCGCTGCACTGGGCCCTTCATCTCAAGCACCGCTGAACTGGGCACTCCATCTCAAGCACCGCTGAACTGGGCCCTTCATCTCAAGCACCGCTGAACTGGGCACCACCGTCTCAAGCACAGCTGAACTGGCCACTCCATCGCAGGCACCGCTGGCCCATGAGTGGCAGGGGCTGGGCCGCATCTGTGTCGGGCAGGGCTGCACGAGGCACTCTGGGCACCAGGCCCCCTCCAGAACCAGTGAGGACATGCATCCACTACCTCTGTCCTGCACAGGTAGAAGCACTCTAGGCACCAGGCCCCCTCCAGAACCAGTGGAGACTGTTATCCACTTGTGAGACTGTGGCTTTGCACTCCCCAGGATTGAGCAGTGGGCAGCCCACCCACTGTATAGACTTGTAAGACTGTGGCTTTGTACTCCCCAGGATTGATCAGTGGGCAGCCCACCCACTGTATAGACTTGTGAGACTGTGGCTTTGCACTCCCCAGGATTGAACAGTGGGCAGCCCACCCACTGTCTAGACTTGTGAGGCTGTGGCTTTGCACTCCCCAGGATTGAACAGTGGGCAGCCCACCCACTGTCTGGACTTGTGAGACTGTGGCTTTGCACTCCCCAGGATTGAACAGTGGGCAGCCCACCCACTGTCTGGACTTGTGAGACTGTGGCTTTGCACTCCCCAGGATTGAACAGTGGGCAGCCCACCCACTGTCTGGACTTGTGAGACTGTGGCTTTGCACTCCCCAGGATTGAACAGTGGGCATGGAGGCCCCTCGTGGATCTGGCGTTGTGCTCTCATCTGGCTGAGGTGCCCCCCTTCCCTTTACCCTGAGGTGCCTGTAGTTTTGCTATCTGATGCCCCTGCAGTGTTCTTTCCATTAGAGTCAGGTATCCTGTGTGGGCTTTGCCCATGTGATTTGGGCCCAGTGGTCCACGGACAATGGCTGCTACAATGCTCGGACTTGTACATTTCTGTATATAAGAGTTTTTGATGTGTATATATATTTTTTGGCAGTATTGCAATATATTTCAATGTTTAAAATCATTTCCTTTTGTCTTTGCATTCTTCCAGGGGGCTTGGGGGGTGTAACTGTGATGTATTGCTATGCATTGATGTGTGTGTTGTAGTGGTTGAGGGTGGGGTGGGTGTGTCGCGTATGTGTGTCCCCGTAATTTTTTGCCTCCCCCCTCCCCTGTGTCGTAGGTGCAGTACTCACCGTTGTCTTCTGCGCCGGCGTTCGTGCTCCTGGTAGAGGAGCAGGAAGACTATCGCTGGGAGTATGTGGAGTTCAGGTTCCATGCTGTCCTGATTTCTCATGGGGTGTATGGAGGTGAGCGTTTTCTCTTCGAAATGGCTGTTTCCGCCATGTTTTTATCGGCGGGGCTACCACCCCGGAAAAGGTGGCGGATTACTAGGTTGTGATACTGTGGGCGGTACATTGACTCCCGCCTGTCTGTTGGCGGTGACCGCCGCGCTGTTTGTTTGTACCGCCATAGCGGTCGGTGTGTTAAAGTGGCAGTCTCTGTTGGCGGTTACCGCCTCGGTCGGAATTCCATTTTTTTTACCGCCAGCCTGTTGGCGGTTTTGCCGCCGCTTTAACACCGACCGCCAGGGTTGGAATGACCGCCTGAGTCATTTGGGCTATTGATGCAACAATTCCATGATACGTTGCACTGTATGTCACCTTCATGCACTTGACAGGTGTCCATTGTCTTGAAATAGTAGATGTACTACCTGCGGTTGTGTGTGAGTAAATGCTCTGAGCTTATTAGGCCCTTATATGAGTGTTATACTTAGTTTTCAGGAGGACAATGACTTAGATGACTTGGTCCACAAAGTATGTGTAATTCCTCCCTACATCACTATTGGTATAAGTGTAGGTGATGTGTTCTGACTCTTTCATCTTCTAACATTTGGTTATGCCAATTAGAGTAGTTGCATGTTTGCACATTTCCATTGTGAAGGTTGTGCATTCAGTGACCTGAGGTGGGTATGGCTTGTATGCAACATGTTTTCTTGTGTTCATTATAAAATATGTTTCCTTGCCTGGTGCATGACATCAGGCCTATTTGTTGGGATGTGTTTAGGCCCATATTTATGAAAAATGACACACAACTGCGCTAGCAGAGTTGTGCGTCATTTTTTTAATGCGAGGTAACGTCATTCCCTAGCGCCATACGTGCGCCATATTTTTTAAATGATGCACAATGGCTCTAAAGAATGGTTAGCGTAAAAAAATGACATTCACCATTGCAACATACCGTAAAGTAAACTGATGCTACTGCTGCAAAAGTGGCGCTAGACCATTTTGCTGCACAAATATATGTCGCAAAAAGGGTTAGCGCCATTTTTTACCAATGCTTGAGACGGCGGTGCCCAGTTCAGCGGGGCTTGAGATGCAGGGCCCAGTGCAGCGGTGCTTGAGACGGCGGTGCCCAGTTCAGCGGTGATTGAGATGAAGGGGCCAGTGCAGTGGTGCTTGAGATGAAGGGCCCAGTGCAGCGGTGCTTGAGACGGCGGTGCCCAGTTCAGCGGTGCTTGAGATGAAGGGCCCAGTGCAGCGGTGCTTGAGACGGCGGTACCCAGTTCAGCGGTGCTTGAGATGAAGGGGCCAGTGCAGCGGTGCTTGAGACGGCGGTGCCCAGTTCAGCGGGGCTTGAGATGCAGGACCCAGTGCAGCGGTGTTTGAGATGGAGTGCCACTGGCCACTCCATCGCAGGCACCGCTGGCCCATGAGCGGCAGGGGCTGGGCCGCATCTGTGTCGGGCAGGGCTGCACGAGGCACTCTGGGCACCAGGCCCCCTCCAGAACCAGTGAGGACATGCATCCACTACCTCTGTCCTGCACAGGTAGAAGCACTCTAGGCACCAGGCCCCCTCCAGAACCAGTGGAGACTGTTATCCACTTGTGAGACTGTGGCTTTGCACTCCCCAGGATTGAGCAGTGGGCAGCCCACCCACTGTATAGACTTGTAAGACTGTGGCTTTGCACTCCCCAGGATTGATCAGTGGGCAGCCCACCCACTGTATAGACTTGTGAGACTGTGGCTTTGCACTCCCCAGGATTGAACAGTGGGCAGCCCACCCACTGTCTAGACTTGTGAGGCTGTGGCTTTGCACTCCCGAGGATTGAACAGTGGGCAGCCCACCCACTGTCTGGACTTGTGAGACTGTGGCTTTGCACTCCCCAGGATTGAACAGTGGGCAGCCCACCCACTGTCTGGACTTGTGAGACTGTGGCTTTGCACTCCCCAGGATTGAACAGTGGGCAGCCCACCCACTGTCTGGACTTGTGAGACTGTGGCTTTGCACTCCCCAGGATTGAACAGTGGGCATGGAGGCCCCTCGTGGATCTGGCGTTGTGCTCTCATCTGGCTGAGGTGCCCCCCTTCCCTCCCCCCTGAGGTGCCTGTAGTTTTGCTATCTGATGCCCCTGCAGTGTTCTTTCCATTAGAGTCAGGTATCCTGTGTGGGCTTTGCCCATGTGATTTGGGCCCAGTGGTCCACGGACAATGGCTGCTACAATGCTCGGACTTGTACATTTCTGTATATAAGAGTTTTTGATGTGTATATATATTTTTTGGCAGTATTGCAATATTTTTCAATGTTTAAAATCATTTCCTTTTGTCTTTGCATTCTTCCAGGGGGCTTGGGGGGTGTAACTGTGATGTATTGCTATGCATTGATGTGTGTGTTGTAGTGGTTGAGGGTGGGGTGGGTGTGTCGCGTATGTGTGTCCCCGTAATTTTTTGCCTCCCCTGTGTCGTAGGTGCAGTACTCACCGTTGTCTTCTGCGCCGGCGTTCGTGCTCCTGGTAGAGGAGCAGGAAGACTATCGCTGGGAGTATGTGGAGTTCAGGTTCCATGCTGTCCTGATTTCTCATGGGGTGTATGGAGGTGAGCGTTTTCTCTTCGAAATGGCTGTTTCCGCCGTGTTTTTATCGGCGGGGCTACCACCCCGGAAAAGGTGGCGGATTACTAGGTTGTGATACTGTGGGCGGTACATTGACTCCCGCCTGTCTGTTGGCGGTGACCGCCGCGCTGTTTGTTTGTACCGCCATAGCGGTCGGTGTGTTAAAGTGGCGGTCTCTGTTGGCGGTTACCGCCTCGGTCGGAATTCCATTTTTTTTACCGCCAGCCTGTTGGCGGTTTTGCCGCCGCTTTAACACCGACCGCCAGGGTTGGAATGACCGCCTGAGTCATTTGGGCTATTGATGCAACAATTCCATGATACGTTGCACTGTATGTCACCTTCATGCACTTGACAGGTGTCCATTGTCTTGAAATAGTAGATGTACTACCTGCGGTTGTGTGTGAGTAAATGCTCTGAGCTTATTAGGCCCTCATATGAGTGTTATACTTAGTTTTCAGGAGGACAATGACTTAGATGACTTGGTCCACAAAGTATGTGTAATTCCTCCCTACATCACTATTGGTATAAGTGTAGGTGATGTGTTCTGACTCTTTCATCTTCTAACATTTGGTTATGCCAATTAGAGTAGTTGCATGTTTGCACATTTCCATTGTGAAGGTTGTGCATTCAGTGACCTGAGGTGGGTATGGCTTGTATGCAACATGTTTTCTTGTGTTCATTATAAAATATGTTTCCTTGCCTGGTGCATGACATCAGGCCTATTTGTTGGGATGTGTTTAGGCCCATATTTATGAAAAATGACACACAACTGCGCTAGCAGAGTTGTGCGTCATTTTTTTAATGCGAGGTAACGTCATTCCCTAGCGCCATACGTGCGCCATATTTTTTAAATGATGCACAATGGCTCTAAAGAATGGTTAGCGTAAAAAAATGACATTCACCATTGCAACATACCGTAAGGTAAACTGATGCTACTGCTGCAAAAGTGGCGCTAGACCATTTTGCTGCACAAATATATGTCGCAAAATGGGTTAGCGCCATTTTTTACCGCATTAGCATCAAAAGAAAACACACAAGCAGGAAAATTTGAAATTGAAAGACAAGATGGAGATTCCAGGCCAGGAGGGAACCCAGGCAGACACCATTCACCCAAGTACCAGCCAGGAGGGTCCACAAAAGACCCAGGAGAAGGAGAAAAGGAAGCACAAGTGTCACTTTAGTGAGGAGGAGCATGACATCCTTGTCAGAGAGGTGACGGAGCACCAACACAAGCTCTTTGTCACCTCCAAATTGCCAGTCAGTAGGAGAGATGAAATATGGCAGGCAACAGTGAACAAAGTCAACAGCGTGGCAGAGGTGAAGAGGACTGTCACCGAGTGCAAGAAGTGCTGGCACGATTGCAAGCACAGGACTAAGGAGAAACTGGCCAGGAACCGAAAGGCAGCACTGGAGCCTAGGGGTGGAAGTCCTGCACTACAGGAGGCCTTGGATGAGTTTGAGAAGGTGGTTGCAGCGGTCATGCCGGAGGAGCTGGTCACTGGACTCGCAGGACAGGACATCGCAGACTACAAAGAACCACCACAAATGCAGGGTAAGCTGCAGGGGGGGAATATCTGGAATTCCACAAATGGCAGAAGGGGAAGGCACATATAATATGCTCAGTGCATGCTAAAGATTTGCAATGGAACACATAGGCCCTGAATCAAGATGTACCATCCCCTCCAAAGCCACACATGTACTGAGGCTTTGGCTGTTCAATGCACTCCAACATGTACATGGACATAAGCCACTCACTATGGCTATACTCCTCCATGTAAATAAGAAGCACATTGCCTGGAAGGGATGTACAAATAGTGTGGCTGTGGCTGTGCCACGACAACACCCACTGAATATTTTCAAAGCCCTTGTACCTACACGACTTACAAATCAGATTAGGACTGAAGTCAATACCACCCCAGGGGTGGTGTAAGAGTGGTGTAACTGGCCAAAATGCTTCCCTTCCTCCTTGGCTCATTGCCCTTCTGGACATAAACAAATTATCCCCTCAAGGCAGGCACCCCTTTATCATGCTGCAGCAATGTCGGTATTGGTGCAGAGAGCACAAATCTGTGGAGGTGCAGGGGGGATTGCAGGGCTGTACTGTGTTCTAGTAAACATGGCACATCCCTGGGTTCATAAACTGGTGCAGTGTCGTGCAACACATATTGCTGTTGCACTGAGCCGTGCCATTTTAGAAAAAATCTTCCCTAAAGCGTGCACCCTGTGGAACACAACCCACACAGGGTGTGCCTACAACAAGTCACACACAACTATATGCGCCATATGGGAATGGACACAAAATAAAACACATACAACACATAGAGCATGTCTGTGAACATCGTGTGTGCAGCTGTACAATTAGCTGCAATCTCACCATCTGCCAAGACCGAGGGGGTCACTATGACCCCAGCGGTCGGTATAAATGTGGCAGTAGTACACAACAGGCTGACGGTACATACCGCCACATTATGACATCGGTGGATTGGCTGAAGCCAATCCGCTAATATACCACACCGACCGTCATGGTGGTAGCAACTGCCGGGCCGGAGATAACAATCTCCAACCCGGCAGCCGCTACTGTACCACTGGCTGCATTTTGACCCTGCCTACTGCCATGGTTTTCGTGCCATTTGTAACGTCACAAAAGCCATGGCGGTAGGCCCTACCAATGACAGGCAGTTCCTTCCCTGTCAATGGTAGGAGGCCCACTGACCCCCTAATGCTCCCAAGACAACGCCCCCTCCATCCACGCTCCCCCCTTCCAATCCGCCCATACACGCACACTTACAGGCACACACCACATATTCACACACTCACTCACACACGCATACATGCATTCGTACATGCATGCATCCATTCATTCACGTACACATCTGTTCACACATTCACATTGACACACAGACACGCATTCACATTTCCATTCATACACGCATTCTCACACATACACACACAAAAAACACTACACACACATTTGCATTC
The DNA here is from genome assembly GCF_031143425.1 of Pleurodeles waltl. Lineage (NCBI taxonomy): Eukaryota > Metazoa > Chordata > Amphibia > Caudata > Salamandridae > Pleurodeles > Pleurodeles waltl. The sequence goes on from NC_090442.1 coordinate 268,905,935, forward strand.
ACGCACACACTCACACATTCATGCACACCCCCCCACGCACATACATACAACACCCCCCACCCCCCTCTCATGTATGAAACCCAACGTACCTGCATCCAGGGTGTTTTCCAGCAGGGGACGGGATGGAGCGCTGCTACCGCCAGCAGCGCCCGCCAGCAGAACACCGCCAGGCTGTATTTTTTTCATAATACGGCTGGCGGCGGTCTACTGGTGTGGTGCAGCTGGTGGTAGCAACGCCACCTTAACACCGTCCACCAGCATGGCTACAGCCGGATTTTGGCCTTTCTTGTGGCGGAAATACGGCTGTGGTCATATTATGGTGGGTGGATGTTAGCTGTGGTGATGGTTTTTTGGCAGCCGTCGCCACGGCGGTAGGCGGCATTTTACGCCATTGTCATAATTAGGGCCAGAGTGTCTTGTGTGAAAGGTTGGTCTACTGCTTAGTGGCACATTCAACATGCGTGATAACTGGCACAAGTGGCATTAGTGTTTCAGAAAACAGCACAATGTCACTAGCCTGTAATGCAACTGTGTCATCATTCTAAAAATAGTCCATGTGACACCAAGCTGCACACTCCTAAGTGCCACATCTACAAAGTCCACAAATGCATACAGTGATCCATATTCAACATCATTACACCAACACATGCCTGTTTCTGATATCTTGTATGCTAGGAAATGATACAAAGTTAGGGGGGGCAATCTAATGGGGCAGACAATCCATAACGGTTGCACTGTCACCTCTAATTAGCACGTCTATGGGGCCTTCTACAGGCAGTTGTGGGGTTAGTTTTTGGTGCTGCCACAGATTTATGACAACTTGTAAATTTGAGGCTGCATCAAAATCAATGGGTGTTGCGGTGAAACGCCCACCACAACACCCACTGCACACCCCTTTAATGCAGAAAACTGTGTTGGAGGGGCCCATATTCACAAGGAGGCATAACCCCACAAAAATGTGCCATTACACCTCCTTGTAAATATCAAGCAGTACTTAGCACAAATAGTAAGACACAGGTGGCGCAAGGGGCACCTAAATATGCCTCAAAATACCTGTGAGCTTGATCCATGTGATGCACAATGCTATACGTAACGTACAGCTGCAACCTTGAGTCAGTAACATGTCACTGAGCCTCAAGTAGCAAATAAATTATGTGCCATGTCAACAGCCACAACAATTTAAGATTAACTTAACAATATCTCATTGCAGAGGATGATGTCTTATCTCCTGCCGACCTGCCTGTCCTGGATTTTACAGATGACATGGATGACCAGGTGCCAACCATTAATAAAGAGACTCTCCAGGATGTCCTAGAATCCCTCCAGACACCACCTCCAGTCACAAGGAGAACACACAGTGTTGTGGGGTCTCCACATGACCCACCCAGCTACCAACACACACTACCAGCCAGTACTGACACAGCTCTGTACTCCGAAGACCCAGCCATCACCGTTCAGAGGACAGTGGTAGGAGTCCAGCAGGAGCTGGCCAAGCAGGTGTGGTGGGAATGGAGACCATGGTAGGCAGGTTAGAGGGAGTGCAGAGGTGCCTTAGTCCAATTAAAGACAACTCAGCTGCCATCAGAGGCACCCACTCCCCGCTATGTGGACCCCAGCAGTCCCTGGCCAACATAGCTGCTGTCATGAGGCAGAGGATACAACAATTGCCCACCCAAACTGGCAGCAGCATGACAGACAAAAGGTTGGGGACTATGCAGAATACCCTGGAGTCCATACAGTAGGAAGTGGCCTCCCTCATGGAAAACATGGCTGCCTACCACCGTGATAATGTTGCGGTGTTGGAAAATCAGCAGTTCCTCCTTGCTGCAGTGATGCCTTATCTGTTCCCACAAATGGCAGCTTCTGGGACCTTTGACTCCACATCTCTATCCCCTGGTGTGTGTGTGTGGCCCCCTCTAACTCTACTACAGCCCCAGCCATGGCACAGGAGGCATCACACAACTCAGAGGATGAAGATGTGGAACGAATAATATTCACAAGGAAAACCACCCGGTAGAACCAGCCTGTGCCACATGGACAATATCTCCTTAGTTCTAGGCTTAAGATCATGCCAGTGTTGTGACAGTAGGAAATGTGCTCTCTTCACTCAACAACTGATGACTTGTCTGCTATGTACTGTCATTGCCTCCATTCTTACCAATTGGCAATTGTAAACCTCCTCACTAATGCACACTTCTCACAACCATGTCTCATGACATGTCCTTTACCCCTGGACTCTGATTGTGCTACATATGGCTAAGGTTCACTCATGGGTCTGTGAACTGGACATTGTATACCATTTGAAAATGCACTAGAACCTGTAAATAAAGCACCTTGTGTACATGTAGCGTTTCAACATTTACTGTGATCCATCTCCTCAGCTAAATGATTGCATTGTGTGAATCCTTTTCAGTGAGTACAGAACATCATTACATGAGTGCATTACTGTTGAACACACACTAGGATCCTAACATTAGAAAGGTGAATGATGGTGTTGTGGGCTACAACCAACTTACTGAATATTCTATAAAAATATTGAACAGATATCCTTTGAAGTTGACATATGGCATGTATGGCTCAGAACCAAGTCAATGGTAATTTACCCAGATGGGAGTACCAGTACAACTCATTTGTGTGGTACAGAAGAGGCTAACTTTATCAGTGATGGGCACCTGTCAGTGTTGCAGGATACAGTTCAAAATTTGCCTGTTGTCTTATGTGCCACGCTTGCCAACAATGAAACTGCAAGACTCCACCAATGACGGTCAAACTTCCATACCTACCTGTACAAAATAAAGTAAACATACACAATGTGAATGGCTGGAATAGTGGATGACAAATGTATAGACTAGTTAATGTTATTTAGCAGCCAATATGACAACTCCTTCGTCATAGGAGATGCACATGGTAATTCATGGAAATCAAGACAGTAAGAATACCCTAGGCCATTCCTCCAACTTGGCCAGTGCACACATGAGAACCCCCAGACACTCAATCAACATGGAAAAAATAGTCTTATTCAAACAGGATTTATTGTAAAATATTAATAAATACATACCTAAAACTATCCTAAAAACCACCGTACACTGAACCAACCTAAACTAACTTAACTTAACTTACAAATACACATATCTAACCTATTCTAAATTAATCTGACACATGTAGCGCCACACTCTAAACATTGTCCCCCACCCCCCTTGAGAGACAAGATACAAGTACGAGAACATAAACTATGACTACACATGTACTAACTTAACCTATGGCTTGAACAAATATATATTTATGTCTATTTATAAAAAAAAAAATGGGTATTTTCTTTTTTACACAAATACCCCAACATGACCCCCCACCCCTCCATAAAAAAAAGTACTAAAAACCACCCCCCAACTATACTTAACCTAATCTATGCCTACCCTACACCACCACACTAACCTAATACTACCTATCCAAAACTATTTACAACAATAAAGAGGGAAGGAACTGGGAGAGTAGTGTATGTGCCACATCACATTTTTTAAGCTTCCGTTTGCAGTACTTCAAAAGTTTCCTTCTCTAGCCTGTCCAATCTGGCCATCATGGCCGCCACGTCCCTCCTTATGTCTCTTTCAAAGTTTGCACTCAAAACAGCAACAGGTGGCTGCACAGGTGCCTGGCTTGTGACTGGCGTAGCAAATGTGGATGGGTTGTACCCACAGAGGGCCCCCAGACTCCTGATGGTGTTGGCAATTTCGGCTGCTTAGGTGGTGGCTGCTGCGGAGGTCCTCCATGTGGGAACACATGCCATGCTCCTGTGGCCTTTTCCTTATGGTACCTCCTTGCCATCCGCTTGTAACTAGCATCAACATCCATAATGTAGTGGTACTTGTCTTCCCTTTTGTGGAAAGCTCTAAAATCTTCAGGTGTCATATTGGCAGCTGAAAAATTAGTAGAATCAAGCTTTACCTAAAGCATTGGGTGGAGGTTGAGCAGACGTATAATGTACACTGCATCCACCAATGACAAATGCAGTCCACCACACATTCCTCAAAAATGATTGACTCCAAATCCAAGACTATCTCCTACCAGCCATCTACGGTATCATGTACATGTCACTGGGATGAAAGCTAGCCATTGTTGACCATCAGGCCCGGAGGTGAGTGGACAAATATGTTTTTGCTCAACATATATATTAACAAACTTGTCAGGATCATGTGGCCCTACAACGCTACATTTTCTGATCCCTTGTCAATATCGGGGTCTTTGTATACAATCCACCTCCTTGACACCCCTGGTGCTACATCAGGGGTTGCCCAGGCATCATGCGTAGAAGGTGAGGGTCATCACATATGGGTTCTGGAAAGTTTTGACTGGCTAATGTAAAGTTTTGTAAAGCCTCATTCACCCGTACTGGTTTAGGAACTGGTCTGAGCATTTGTTACAAGGGTGCACATCATTGCTCATGATGTGCCCACATGTACAAATAATGCTATGCCCTCATTACTTTGACCAAAGCATGACCAACACTTCAAAGTTGTCTACAGTTGAAATAACATATGCCCCTACCCTGTGCTATGTTGTGATTAATGTATAAATCCGCACACACATGGTGGCTGTATTGGTGCCCCTAGGACCACAGTGAGTTTGGCACTGCACTGGGTGCTGCTACAGTATTCTTACATATTGAACATCATCTGCACATGGATGTCAGACATCATCAAAGTATTAGGTATAAATGTAGCATTCACATCATATGCACATGTGATGTGACCAAGATCACCCACAAATATCATGGTGGCATGACCATATTGGGAATTCTGTTGAGATCTAGCTTGGGACAATCCACGGGCTTTTCCCATAAGCATCTGGAGCTGAGTTGTCCACTAACTGTGTACACTACTGACTGTTGTCCAGCACAATACGGCTCCTTGCGGTACTGTGGCTTACATTTTTATGTGAAGGATACTGAGGCACTAGTGGTGCAAGTGTCTCCTACATATGCCCCCTGGAGACCTCTATAAATTTCCTTCATCTATATAGTTTTGTGAGGAAGTGTAAGCTATGTGTGACACACAGTGCTGTCAATAGTACTGTGACAAAGTAGTTGTCAACAGGCATGCTAATTACATTAGCAGCTGCTCTGGCACCTATCATGATAGACATCAATGAATATGTGGCCATGCAGTCCATTTCCTAATACCCTCAATTCCATACCAGCACATGTTACCACTTGTGCTGCAATCAAGTCATTCTCAATTCTCAACATTCCAACAAACATGATGTCACCATCCTAATTCCAATAATATCATAGCATTGGTCAGGCAAAACTATTGTTTATAGCATTGCACACATCAGACTGACTCACACCAAACCCTGGATTGGCACACATGACGCACAAGGTGACACTTACTGGCTGCATTGGGGACTTCAAATCTGGCGACCTCTCCAACGGTGTTGGGTGGAGGTCCACCTGCAATACATGAAAGGAAAACATAGCTTTGTGATATTTTGACTTTTCTGTTAATGGACATTTTTTATATCAACTTGGTAGGCTGAGTGAGCAAGTCAACCTAGTGATAGATCAGACCAAGTGTGAAACATCTCTGATCAGCCAATCACACCTAAGCCCTCATTATGAACACAGCAGTTTTGACCGCCGTCTTCATGCTGGCGGTCTTTCTAGTGACCTCCAGCCCCCTTGAAACCCTGTATAATTAACATTCTGCTGGGCCGACACTGTTTCCGCCCGCCGGCCCAGCAGAATGCCAGGCCGGGACATTGCCGGTGGCTCCACATGGAGCCATCGTCAATGCCTCTGTGCGGCGGGTGCAGCTGCACCCATCGCGCAGATCACTGCCCGTAAATCTGGCCCCTGGGGCAAGTGCATGGGCAGTGCAGGGGCCCCCAGGAAATGGGATCATTATCCGAGGGGCAGCAGCGCTGCCCTGTCGGACCATGATCCTGTCCACCGCCAGGCTGCCTGTCGGAGGCAGCCTGGAGGTGGAGGAGGGCCGCCTATGGCGGCCTCCCCTTTCATCACTATGTGGCAGTCTGGGCCGCCATGCCGGATGCCGGGATTTCCAGCTACCGCCGACATGGCGGCCTACACCACCATGATCATAATGAGGGCCCTAGTCTCAGATAATGGGGAACCTGGCACCTATAAACCATCATTTTCCCAGACTCTCTTGTGGTGCTTTTCAGTGCACCCTATATACATGGCATTGTGATGCAGGTGTTTGTAAGCTTTACACCTGCATTACTCCGTATACTGCATCGGAGAGGCATGCGATGGGTGTTGCAGTGCCAATCCCATTGTGACACCCATAGCTTTTGAGCCTTCCCCAGATGTTGAACACATCTACTACCTCATTGTCATCACAAACTGATGAAGAACTGCCCAGGGGTTTTGTGAGTATTCCAAAGTGTTGAGAAATCCTTTGATACATCCTTGTTTCTAGTTACTGATATGTGTATGCCATCACAAAGTGCACACACAATTGAGCAATAATGCCATGGGAGGTTACTTATGTTCATTCAGTTGTACTTACCTGCACATTGACTGATTGAAATTTCTGATGTATTGCCAATACTGTGTGGCCAGCAAATGTTGGCATAGTATTCAAGTATTTGTCCAGGAAAGGATTAGAACATGTGCATGGGCAAATGTCTCAACACAGACACACTTGCTCTGTGGTCCAAGGATGCATGCGTTGGTGCAGGTTTCTGAGTAATGTGCCAGTGATGGTGCAGATGCAGGGCAACCCCATCCTGTCAGTAAGACGCGACAGGCCTGTGGTACAAAAATAGCAAATGTGTGTGGGGTAATAAACAAAGTTAGGGGTGTATGTGATACACAATGTACAGGAAGAGGAACGTGGTGGTAGTCTGGACCCAGTGAATAGTCAAGCTCCCTTACATGGCCTTCGCTCAAGGGCAGATTGTAGGAAAGTAGTGCTGCACCAAGTGCATCACTACAGTCCTTGCGGGCCTCTGTGCACCCCTTACCCCTGCCATGTGTGTGCCTAATGAGAAATAAGGCACAGCATGATGCAGTTAGGGTCCAACTGCATCTATTTATATGGAGGCAAATGATGTACTCAGCAGGAGTAGCAACAAAAGCGATCATCATGACTTCGGCTGAGTACATAGGGACCCATCGTTTACATGTATAAGCTCCCTTATAACGCCTGCTCTCAGCAACCATTCAAAGAGCATGAAAAATGGCATGAAGTTATTTCTCATATTTCCCAGAGGCTTGTGTCTTTGCCCCCCAAGTGGGTGTTGGACCCCGCACCCATACATGATGCATGGCACAGGCCTTATGTTGTGCTGCTCAAAACAGAGTTGCGCTATGCATGCATCACAACACTTTGGTATTGCTGTGCAGGGAAGATGGCACTTCTGCCCTGCCTCTGTTTCATAAATGTATATTACAATGGCAGCCCTAAGGTGAAACTGGGGCTCATAATACAGGCAGCATACGACATGTCCAGATGCTTAGACAAAACATGCTACACTCAACCGTATCAGCACCTGTCATGCACATGCAAATAATGGTGTTGGTATGGAAATGGGATACTTGCCAACTGTTCCACCAATCTCAATCCCCAGGGGATCCAGTAGATCTTGCTCCCTAGTGATGAGGTCAGCCCAATGGTGTTTTAGTTGGTGGCTGCAGCTTCCTGGCCTCCGTGGGGTAGCCCTGAATTACATGGCCACCCAGGACAAGCATCATGGGGAGGTAATGTTGGACAAGCCAAATGAAGCCCACCTGCTCATCTGCCAGCATCTTGGCCATCCTCCCTTAACCTGACCTCATGCAGTCCAACTAACCAAAAAACTATCCTACCCCTAGACAAACAACCCACAATACAGTGACAGATACAGAAAAAATACAATACAAAAGACTGATTAGAAGACAAAAGATACACAACAGCAACAGGACACAGCACAATAACACTCCAATAACTTCAAATCACCAACAACACCACCTCCACACATCCTCCCACAGACATACAGACTGTGAAGTGAAAGTGAAAGTGAACTCACTGTGCCATGTATGCAGGCAGGATGTCCTGTTTCATCACTTCCTGGGCCTATGCATCACGTTTTCAGCCATGCGTAATTTTGTTACGCATGAAGGTTATGTGTCATATTTGACCTATTGTGTGTGAAAAGGTCTGTGGACGTGCGGTAGCCGCTCAGGGACCAGCCGTCTTTTTGCTTAAGAGAAAAGTATGGTTTAGGCGTTTGGGTTCAAATGTTTGATGCATGATGGCCCCTGCATCCTATTTTCCCCATTGTGCGTGAATAGCTCTGTGGACATGCGATATATGCTCAGGGGTCAGGCGTCTTTTTGCTGAAGAGAAAAGTTTGAAGTTCAGACGTTAGAGTGAAAGATTTTGACGCATGACAGTCATGGGTCTTATTCTTTCCATTGTACTTGAAAAGGCCTGTGGACATGCAAACGACGCTCATGGTCCTGGTATCTTTTTGCTGAATAGAAAAGTATGAAGGTTAGGTATTAGCGTCAAAAATGTTTACACATGACAGGAATGTGTGAAATTTGCTATGTAGACCTTGAGTGCACCCAGATTCACATACCATGTCACATGGGCTATGCAACAATGATGTCATTATGGTATGGCTACATGTGTGAGACTATCCAGTCATATCTTTACGATGACATTGGTATGTTCAGCTTATATGTTTGTTTATGTGTATGCTGCATGCGATGATTTATAACTTGTGCATATATGCTTATGTCCACATAGATGTTAGCACATGTGTACTATGAGTGTACATATTTGTTCGAACAGTTATTTGTGGGTGTTACATGTATGATGGCCTATGCCTAAAACATGGTAAGGCATATGACAGCCATGACAATTTGTACTCAGAGCATGCAGTGGACTAGAACTGGGTTGACATCCCGTTCCCCATGGCAATTTGCGTGGGCATGTGTGTGCACTCTGTGGTGTGTTGTTGGTTTAGCCATCATGATACTCTGCTACACGTGGGACATACAGTTCCCCATGCATCTTATTTGCAGGAGATGGTCTAAACACAAGTGTTGGTGAAGGTTGCTGCATACTGTGTGTGTGTAAAGATATGTGTAGTGTTATTTCTGTAACATATGATCACAGTGGTGCGTTCATGGGATATAACACCTCATATATCTATCTTCCTGCATGGAAACATGTTGGACTTTGACAAATGCTTGTGTAGTCACATCAGTGCCACCTATGTTTCTGCATGTCGGAACACATGTGAAGGTCATTTATTTCTGTCAATTATCTTGTGAAACGTTTGTTCAGACTCCAATACACATTACCATGCTTGAGTCATTTAAGTGGTACATGTGTGCTGAGATATCTGGTATATGTGTGCATGCCACCAACTAGGCACTCAAATTCGCCCGCACCATGTTTGTTATGACTGTCAAATACAATGGCATGCCACTTTGTAGCAGTGTTGCAGTCTGGCACAGATGGCAGCCCACTCTTCATCACTAGTGTGGGATTTTTTATGCCACCACAAACCCATGGTTGCATGTGAAGGGGCAATTTTATGGAGCTCTAGCTTACTCAGTCCACTGTGCACATACATCAGGCCCCTGACAGTCATAAGTTTATGTAGCTAGAGCAGTGGTGTTAGGGTGTTTTGAGCGGAGATCTAGCCTCTTCATGATAGCTAATCAGCAGAGCAATGCACAGTCCCCTGACGACAGACACGTGCTCAATTGGAATCCAACGGACTGGGATATCAGTTTTTCCTTTGCGTTACTTGGTGTTGGCTACTTGCACGTGTTGGACATGTCTCATCATTTGATGTTCTTGGTAATTTCCATGGGCATCTTGGTTAAGGGTTGTATCTCTGTTGTGACTTCTATTTTGGGAACGTGCCAGGGGACAGATGGTGTTATCTGTCACTGCCTCCTGTCATGTTGGCATGCGATGAGCAACTACCAGGTTATGGTAGTGGCAAACATGACAGGGTTATGTACTGACCTAGCCACCCTCTCTGTACATATGTTGGGTGTTCACATGTAGACATTGATGTGTTGCAAAGTCAGTACTGGTCTATGTGTGTTCCTTCGCCACAGTTTCCCACATTGCATGTAAGGTATATTTTGTGTCCTACATTACTGTAATTCTTTAGGCTGCTTACACTTTGTACACATCTTCTACAGCAACATTGTCTGGTCATACATGGACAGTATGCAACGCGTGACTTGTGTAAATTGTAGATGAACACATCTTCTACTACTGGCTACTAGTTACCATCCCATTGCCGGCATTTGTGACATGTAATGAGTGCCACACAACATGACATTACACCAGCAACAGCACTTGTGTTGTCTCACAGTGACCTCCCATGGTGTATTTCAAAATATCTGTGGGTATCTCTCAGCTGTCCATCTGCATCCTCGTTGAACATGGGTATGCATTTATTCTTGCATGCCACAATCTATGTAACTCTTTCCATGACTGAATGATGTTGATGTGTGAAATCATCTCACTGGTGCTTTTTCATTAGCCAAATGCAACATATATGGCTACTTCTACTCCCATTCATTTTTGGATGAGTCTCTGACAATTTTGGACATTGCTGGAAATAGTTGCACATCCCACACCTGATTGCCATGTTGGAGCCTGAAACATGTTTGGAATAATTTGTAACTGTTGGTACCTTGCTCTTGGTCTGGCATGTGAATGACAAAGAGTGGTGTGTACTGCTATGTGCTGTGTGATTTTGTTATACAGAGTATACTAGGTAACCATGCCAACATATGTCAACCATTGTTGGTACTATCAAACCCTTTGCTACCTTGGACATACACCTGTACATCAGTCTTCACATGTATATCAGGAATTGCTGTGGGTATGTGTCAAGACAGCAGTTTTTTTGTGTCAAGTTTATATTTTGTGTACATAGGGAATATAACACACTCTGCCTACATTGCACCCAGTCAATAATTTGGTGGTGCATTGTCCCATTTAATTCTTTGATCCTGACAATGGTTCATACGTTTGGGTAGTGATTCAGCACCCATTGCTGATTCATTTGTATGGCAACCCATAGCACACTCGAGAGCCATTGTGTGTGCAATTAGTGAGTTACTGCCCAGCATGTGTCAGGGTTGTGCCCAATGGCAGTGCCAGGACATAATCCCACAGATACACAGTGCAGGCTATGGGGGTCATTCCAACCTCGGCGGTAAAAGGCGCTTACCGCCGTTCAGAAGACCGCCATAACACCGCCGCGGCAAACCGCCACGGTCATTCTGACCCACAACAGGCAAACCGCCAAAATACAGACATCCACAAAAGTCCGCCACACCAAAGGCCAGCGAGAAACTGGCGATGACCAAACCTCCACCGTCACGCCATCAGAAATACGCCCACACGATCACGACACACGAATCCACGCAGCGGTCTTTCAACCGCGGTATTCCATTGGCGGTACACACCGCCGCGCTCAAAATACACACACATCTCCAAAACACCGCCACATTGGACAATTCAAAATACACACACCTAATACACATACACACACCACTCCCACACACCCAATACAATATAAAATACACACCCACATCACCCACAAACCTCCACTCCTAGAGATTCGTGAACTCGCACAGAGAAAAGACATCCGAGCACCCAGACGCCCAATTCACTGTCACCCAGCAATATTTGCACGCACTTAACACAACACAACAATACACATCACCACACTTAGCACCACACAATCCACCCTACACATCACCCACACCACCCCATGGCACCGCAAAGACACCCCAGGTTCTCTGATGATGAACTCAGGGTCATGGTGGAGGAAATGGTACGAGTAGAGCCACAGCTGTTCGGGACACAGGTGCAGCACACCACCATTGCCAGGAAGATGGAGCTATGGAGCAGAATAGTGGACAGGGTCAACGCTGTGGGACAGCACCCAAGAAATAGGGACGACATCAGGAAGAGGTGGAACGACCTACGGGGGAAGGTGCGTTCCATGGTATCCAGGCACAACATCGCGATGCAGCGGACTGGCGGCGGACCCCCACCTCCTCCCCCAGAATTTACAACATGGGAGGAGCAGGTCTTGAACATCCTGCATCCTGAGGGCCTCGCAGGAGTAGGCGGAGGAATCGACTCTGGTAAGTCTCATCTTCACTACTTCATCCCCCCCACCCCACCTGCATGCCAACTCATACCCTCACCCTCACCCCCACCCCCATCACACCTACTCCTTGCAAATGTCTCACCATCACAACCCACCCATCCCAACACCTAGCCCTGCATGCGTCCACAAAGCATGGACACCCATCACCAAAGCATGCCCACTACACATACACATACAACCCCCCCCCAAACCACCGTCACAACAGCCCCCACAAAGGAATGCCAGCACTGGGGTACACGGGCACCCACCCATTGCATGCTATGGCACACACAGAAGCAATAACCATACTTTTATACCCCTGCAGGACCCGAACGCCAGGTCACCGCGCAGGAGGGTCCACAAATGTCCACTCCACCCCCAGAAGAGGCCCACAGTGAGGACAGCAGATCTGTCTCCCTGGATCTAGATGACCAGCCCGGTCCATCGGGGACCTCGGGACAGTCGGTTCCCCTCAGAGAGCCACAGGCCACAGCAGACCTTCCCCCCTCTGGGAACACCAGCACAGCACCCACCCAGCAAGCCCATACCTCTGTCCCCAGGACACGTCAATCAGCGGTGTGTCCACCACTACAGGGAACCCAGGCTAACCCACCACCCCAACAACAACAGGGACCTGGGGGCAGTGGTAGTGGGCACACGGTCCAGGGGACAGAGGTCCAGGGAAACAGGGGAACTGGGACGGCTGCTGTGCGACAGGGGGGGGACAGGCCCAGGGAACCCACTCTCCACAAGGCCCTCTCCTCCATCATGGAAGCATACCACCACTCCCAGGAGACGATGGCCACGGTCCTGGCCAGGTTTCAGGAGATCCAGCTTCTGCAGGAGCAACAGTATATGGGGTTCAGGAAGGAGCTAAGAAACGTCAGTTCCGCCATGGGTACCATCGTAGTGGCCCTGAATCAGGTAGTCACCACATTGCGGGACACTGTGGCACTTCAAAGGGCCCCTGACACTAGCATGGACCAAGAACTGCCTACCACCTCCGCCGGCGCTAGTGGACAGGAGGCCCCGACACAAGACCAACAGGCCACCAGAACCCCACCCCCTGCAGAAGGAGAACCACCCCGCAAGCGGGCCCTGAGATCCAGGAAGAAGACAGAGTAAGATGTCAAGACCCCCGCCAGCAAAGGATACCGCCCTGATTGTCATCCCACTGTCCCACATTGTCACCCTGTCCAACCTTAAACTGCCCCTGCTCCACTTTCCACAGGCATTTGGACAATGCACCTGTGATACTGATAGTCTGGACTCTGCCATGGACAATCCTCCACCATCACCCCTCACCGATTTGCAACCACCCATCCAATTTAGAGCACTTGAATAAACACACTTATTGCAGAAAACAATCTGGAGTCTGGCTGTGATTTTGAACAAATGTATTAGACATGACCGTGCCAAAATGTTCATTCACATTGTGATGCCAACAAACCGCTGTCACACAGCTGTAGTCCATGGGGAAACAAAGCAGATGTCACGCAGTGGGGCCCACATCTCTGAAAACGGAAGGGAAAGTCACAACACATTTACCATACACTGGGGGAAAAAGTCAGACAGTAGAGAGGTAGGAGTCTTTAAGTAAATGTAATATGCCGGTGTGTACTCTTACCTGTGTGTCATTGAAAATACTGCTGTATTACTGTGTTCCTGTTCTCTATGTCGTCCTCTTCGCCTTCCTCCTCTTCACTCTCCACAGGCTCCACAGCTGCTACAACACCACCATCTGGACCATCCTCCTGCAGAAAAGGCACCTGGCGTCGCAAAGCCAGGTTGTGAAGCATACAGCAGGCCACGATGATCTGGCACACCTTCTTTGGTGAGTACATTAGGGATCCACCTGTCATATGGAGGCACCTGAACCTGGCCTTCAGGAGGCCAAAGGTTCGCTCGATCACCCTCCTAGTTCTCCCATGGGCCTCATTGTAGCGTTCCTCTGCCCTTGTCCTGGGATTCCTCACTGGGGTCAGTAGCCATGACAGGTTGGGGTAACCAGAGTCCCCTAATAGCCACACCCGGTGCCTCTGGAGTTGACCCATCACATACGGGATGCTGCTATTCCGCAGGATGTATGCGTCATGCACAGACCCAGGGAACTTGGCATTAACATGGGAGATGTACTGGTCAGCCAAACAGACCATCTGTACATTCATGGAATGATAACTCTTCCGGTTCCTGTACATCTGTTCACTCCTGCTGGGGGGGACCAAAGCAACATGTATCCCATCAATGGCACCAATGATGTTGGGAATATGTCCCAGGGCATAGAAATCACCCTTCACTGTAACCAAATCCCCCACCTCAGGGAAAATGATGTAGCTCCGCATGTGTTTGAGCAGGGCAGACAACACTCTGGACAACACCTTGGAAAACATGGGCTGGGACATCCCTGATGATATGGCCACTGTTGTTTGAAAAGACCCACTTGCTAAAAAATGGAGTACTGACAGCACCTGCACTAGAGGGGGGATCCCTGTGGGTTGGCGGATGGGTGACATCAGGTCTGGCTCCAGCTGGGCACACAGTTCCTGTATAGTGGCTCGGTCAAGCCTGTATGTCAGTATGACATGTCGTTCCTCCATTGTCGACAGGTCCACCAGCGGTCTGTACACGGGAGGATTCCTCCATCTCCTCGCATGTCCCAGCGGACGGTGCCTATGAAGGACAACAGCGAGCACAGAGTCAATCAACCCACAGGTATGTAACCACAGCTTGCACATAACATGATTCCCAATGCATTGAATGGCTTGTATGAGTGTTGATGCAAGGCCTAGGTATGTGTGACGCAGTAGAAATTAAGCCATGTGGGCCCTTGAAATGGCGGCTGCCTGACCTGTGAAGTGCGACAGTGGGATGTGAGGTCAATGCGCTGGCGTGGCACACCGTGGCGGTAGGCGGTCGAAGACCGCGGCGCAAAGCCGCATTGGTTAACATTGAACCCTATGGGTTTCAGGAGCCAATGACGATGTGCGCCGGCGGTCGCGGTACGCACCGCCGCGGTACGCACCGCCGCGGGGCGTGACCGCCATTTTCTATCTGCTTAATCACTCAATACCTGATCTTCCACAGGAGAGGACCTACACTGCAAGTGCTGCTGTGACCTCGGTCTGGAAGAGACAATGGCTCATGCGACTGGGGAAAGGGCCCCTGCCTTCACTGCGGAGGAGTTGGAGAAACTTGTGGATGGGGTCCTCCCCCAGTATGCGCTACTCTACGGTTCTCCAGACCAACAGGTAAGTACACTGGGACCATGTTTAGTGGGCAATGCCTGGGATGAGTCGGGTGGATGAAAGTTGGTGGGGAGGTGAGCGATTGAGGCATGCATCAAACGACAGATGAGAGCATGTGCCACATGGCAAGGGTGGGGATGGGAGGCCACTCACATGGAGCATGCAGAAGGTGATGACTATTTTTCTCTCCCTGTACATGTCACATAGGTCAGCGCCCACCAGAAAGTCGCTATTTGGCGTGCCATCGCCAAGGACGTCCGGACCCTGGGGGTCCACAACAGACGGGGCACCCACTGCCGGAAGAGGTGGGAGGACATCCGACGCAGGAGCAGGACGACGGCGGAGGCTCAGCTGGGGATGGCCTCCCAACGTAGGAGGGGTGCCAGTCATACTTTGACCCCCCTGATGTCCCGGATCCTGGCGGTGGCCTACCCCGATTTGGATGGGCGCGTGAGGACATCACAGCAGACACAAGGGGGTGAGTACAAACACATTCTGCTGACTTTGCGTGCAGTGGATGTGTCTGGGTGGGGGAGGAGGGCTGTGGGTATCCCTAGGCCAGGGCGATTTCTGTAGGCTAGGCCCCTCCGTAAGGCATGGCCCTGTGCCCCCGCCCCCCACCTCTGTACAGTGCCAAGTACAGGTATCCATGGCCCTGTGTCATCTATGTGTGCAGTTGTCGTCCATAGGCTTGTAGGCCATGTCCCACGGATTGCGTAGTGGACCCCAAGTGCGTGGCGTAGTGCAGGGGGCTTCTGTGTCTGTCCTCTCTGCCAACGGTGTCACCAATGCATGCACTCAACATGTCTTTATTTCTCCCCCCCACCCTTTTTTGTGGTCTTCCTGTTCATGTGTGCATTAGCATCTTCAGGCGGAGGAGAAGTGGCATCGGAGCACGAGGGAGCTGCATCCCACATGGCCCTGGAGGGCCATGCAACGGAGTCCGAATACACCAGTGGGACGGAGGGCGAGGGGAGCTCCACAGCGGGGACTCGTGCTGATGTCAGTGACAGCGACTCGTCCTCTGAAGGGAGCTCCCTTGTGGTGGCGGCAACATCCGTGCCCCCCGCAACAACAGGTACAGCCGCCACCCAGCGCACCAGCACCGCCCTCCCAGCAGCCCCTCAGCGTTTGCCCCGTGCCCGCTCACCCAGGAAGGTGGGCATCTCCTTCGCCCCAGGCACCTCAGGCCCTGCCCCTGTCACCCCTGCTGCCCTCAGTGAGGAGGTCATTGACCTCCTGAGGACCATCATTGTTGGGCAGTCTACCCTTTTGAATGCCATCCAGGGTGTAGAAAGGGAGGTGCACCAGAGTAATGCATACCTGGAGGGCATTCATTCGGGTCAGGCTGCCCATCAGCGATCGTTCAACGCTCTGGCCTCAGCACTGACGGCAGCAATTGTCCCTGTCTCTAGCCTCCCCCCTCCAACTTCCTCCACCCAGACCCAATCCCCTGTACCTCTGCCTATCCCAGACACACCATCAGACCAGCCTGCACACACCTCAACACCCAAGGGAAGCTCATCCAGACATAAGCACCACACATCACACAAGCATTCACACAAGCAACATCCACATGCAGACATACCAACACCCACTGCCTCCACTGTGTCCCCCTCCTCCTCGTCTCCCTCCTCCCTCCCTGTGACGTCTCCACTCACACTTGCATGCACAACATCTTCAGCCACTACGTCCATCACCAGCACACCCACCAGAACACTCCGCACACGTGCAGTCACCACCCCCACTACCATTTACACGTCCCCTGTGTCCTCTCCCAGTGTGTCTGTCACCCCCTCTTCCAAACTACACAATCGCAGGCAGCCACCCACCCAACAGCCATCCACCTCACGACAGCCTCCAGCCCAAGCACCTGCACCCAAAGACACCAGACTTCACACTCCTACAACCACATCCTCTTCCTCCACTCCCATACCCACTACACCTACCCGTCCCTCTCTTTCGCAATTGCTTTTCTTTTCCAAACTTGACCTCTTTCCAACAACTCCCCCACCCCGTCCATCTCATAAGACTCCAATCAGCACCTCAGCCACCACAAAACCGGGACCTGTAAAGACTTTTTGCCATGGACTGTGGTGTCCCCCACCCTCAAGGGCAGCCAGTTCAGCTAGGAGCCAAGGCACGGCCAGCCCACCCCCGGAAAAGCATCCGAGGATTGCCAGTGCCTGGCGCGAGAGGCCAAAGACACCAGGGACCAAAATCCCTACCATGGCTCCGTCAGGAAGTCGGGTGCCACCTGGCACACCGCCAAAGGTGGGAAAGGGCCACAGGCGAACAGGGAAGGGTGGGAAGGGCAGCACGCCTGACAAGTCCCGCAGCAGGCCAGGTGGCCAGGAGGGCCCCACCAGCCCCATCCCAGGTGTGCAGGACACCCACAGGCCCGGTACTGCAGCCCAGGAGGGCCCCGCAAGCCACGTCCCAGGTGTGCAGGAGGACACCCACAGGCCCGGTACTGCAGCCCAGGAGGGCCCCGTAAGCCACGTCCCAGGTGGGCAGGAGGACACCCACAGGCCCGGTACTGCAGCCCAGGAGGGCCCCGCAAGCCACGTCCCAGGGGGGCAGGAGGACACCCACAGGCCCGGTACTGCAGCCCAGGAGGGCCCCGCAAGCCACCAGACAGATGGGCAGGAAGGCCCGCCAGCCACATGTCAGGTGGCGGGTGACATCCATGCCATGGCCGGATCCGCTGACCTGGACACTCATCTCAAGCACCGCTGAACAGGGCACCGCCATCTCAAGCACCGCTAAACAGGGCCCTTCATCTCAAGCACTGCTGAACTGGGCCCTTCATCTCAAGCACCGCTGAACTGGGCCCTTCATCTCAAGCACCGCTGAACTGGGCACTGCCGTCTCAAGCACCGCTGAACTGGGCCCTTCATCTCAAGCACTGCCGAACTGGGCCCATCATCTCAAGCACCGCTGAACTGGGCCCTTCATCTCAAGCACCGCCGAACTGGGCCCTTCATCTCAAGCACCGCTGAATAGGGCACCGCCGTCTCAAGCACCGCTGAACTGGGCACCGCCGTCTCAAGCACCGCTGAACAGGGAACCGCCGTCTCAAGCACCGCTGAACAGGGCCCTTCATCTCAAGCACCGCTGAACAGGGCACCGCCGTCTCAAGCACCGCTGAACTGGGCACCGCCGTCTCAAGCACTGCTGAACTGGGCCCTTCATCTCAAGCACCGCTGAACTGGGCACCGCTGTCTCAAGCACCGCTGAACAGGGCCCTTCATCTCAAGCACTGCTGAACTGGGCCCTTCATCTCAAGCAACGCTGAACAGGGCACCGCCATCTCAAGCACCGCTGAACAGGGCACCCCCGTCTCAAGCACCGCTGAACAGGGCCCTTCATCTCAAGCACCGCTGAACAGGGCACCGCCGTCTCAAGCACCGCTGAACTGAGCACCGCCGTCTCAAGCACCGCTGAACAGGGCACCGCCGTCTCAAGCACCGCTGAACAGGGCCCTTCATCTCAAGCACTGCTGAACAGGGCACCGGCGTCTCAAGCACCGCTTAACTGGGCACCGCCGTCTCAAGCACCGCTGAACAGGGCACCGCCGTCTCAAGCACCGCTGAACAGGGCCCTTCATCTCAAGCACCGCTGAACTGGGCACCGCCGTCTCAAGCACCGCTGAACTGGGCCCTTCATCTCAAGCACCGCTGAACTGGGCAACGCCGTCTCAAGCACTGCTGGCCCATTAGCAGATGGGGCAGGCCCTCATCTGTGTCGGGCAGGGCTGCACGAAGCACTCTGGGCACCAAGCCCCCTCCAGAACCAGTGGAGACTGTCATCCACTTGTGAGACTGTGGCTTTGCACTCCCCAGGATTGAACAGTGGGCAAACCACCCACTGAAAAGACTTGAGAGACTGTGGCTTTGCACTCCCCAGGATGGAACAGTGGGCAAATCACCCACTGTAGAGACTTGAGAGACTGTGGCTTTGCACTCCCCAGGATAGAACAGTGGGCAAACCACCCACTGAAACGACTTGAGAGACTGTGACTTTGCACTCCCCAGGATGGAACAGTGGGCAAATCACCCACTGTAGAGACTTGAGAGACTGTGGCTTTGTACTCCCCAGGATGGAAAAGTGGCCATGGAGGCCCCTTGTGGATCTGGCGTCGTGGACTCATCTGGCTGAGGTGCCTCCCCTTCCCTTCCCCCTGAGGTGCCTGTAGTTTTGCTATCTGATGCCCCTGCAGTGTTCTCTCCGTTGGTGTCAGGTATCCTGTGTGGGCTTTGCCCATGTAATTTGGGCCCTGTGGTCCATGGACAATCCCTGCAAAAATTATCAGACTTTTAATATTTATGTATATAATAGTTTTAGATGTGTGATATATTTATAAGCCAGTGATACAATATATTCGACTGTTTATGATCATTTCCTTTTGTCTTTGCATTCTTCCGGACGGTTTGGGGGGTGTAACTGTGATGTATTGCTATGCATTGATGTGTGTGTTGTAGTGGGTGAGGGTGGGGGTGGGTGTGTCACGTATGTGTGTGCCCGTAATATTTTCTCCTCCCCCCTCCCCTGTGTCGTAGGTGCAGTACTCACCGTTGTCTTCTGCGCCGGCGTTCGTGCTCCTGGTAGAGGAGCAGGAAGACAATAACTGGGAGGATGTGGAGTTCGGGTTCCATGCTGTCCAGATTCCTCGTAGGGTGTATGGAGGTGAGCGTTTCCCGTTTTAAATGTCTGTTTCCGCCGTGTTTTTATCGGCGGGGCTACCGCACCGGAAAACGTGGCGGATTGGTGGGTTGTGATAGGGTGGGTGGTACATTGTCTCCCGCCTGTCTGTTGGCGGTGACCGCCGCGCTGTTTGTTTGTCCCACCGTGGCGGTCGGAGTGTTGAAGTGGCGGTCTCTGTTGGCGGTTTCCGCCAGGGTCGGAATTCAATTTTTTAAACCGCCAGCCTGTTGGCGGGTTAGCCGCCGCTTTAACACCGACCGCCAGGGTTGGAATGACCCCCTATGTCTCTAACATTGATTACAAACCCTGTACATTTACTGATGGTCCATAATTACCAATGATGTTCCCCCTTGTCACACATGCACATTGCAGGTGAAACAACAATCCCCCTGAGATGTGACAGTGTTCAGTTCCCACATTACTTAAACACAATTTTATCACTGCCCCTACCTTATGTATGCCCTTCTTGCAAACATCCTGGCAGCGTTGGTGATGATGTGGGGATAGGGCTAGGAATTAGCACATTGGCCACTTAACGGCACATTATTTGTTGTGGTGCATGGTTCTAGGCCTTGAATTGGGTGTCACTGATATGTGAAATGGAGGCAGAAGACCCTCTTACATCACAAACGATGTTGCCACCATACTTGTAACTATTCTGTTTCTTTCCTGCTCTCTGGGGTTTGAGTTACATTCCAAGAGCATATGTACCGTAAAATGGGTAGACCAAGGAGATTCAGGTGCAAAGTATTTTATTGGTGCAATTTACAATGTGATGATGATTGTACAGTCACTATGTACCCTGTGACTGTAGCTCCTTACCCAGTTGGCTGCGCCCATGATTCCAAGAAGGTGGGCGTCTCCTTCTGTACTATGTGGAGTCTCCTGCAAACACCTGCCGCAGTGTTATGTTGTTTCCCCTCCAAATGTGCTGCACCATTGTCATCATCCTCCTCGTTGAGGAACTCAAACTCATCCCAGGGAACATTTGTCCATATACATATATTATGCAGGATTACACATGGCAGTATGATCTTACATACCAGTCGTGGTGCATACAACAGGCTTCCTCCTGGGCACCTCAACCTTGACTTCTGAAGCCCAAATGTCCTCTCCACCACATTGCATGTTCTTCTGTGCCCTTCATTATATGCACGCTCTTCCACCATTATGGGATTGGCAAATGGAGTCATAACCCATGGATGTATGCCGTAGCCTTGATCAGCTGCAAAGGAATGGGAGAGGATGTGTTGGTAAAGCTTGATAGTGTTTTGGAATATTCCATGGCAGTTGTGAGTTGTAGGTGGAGTGGTGACTCAGATTTGCTTCTGTTACTGTTTTGTGAAATGCTCTGATAGGTCTGTGTTGATGGACATGGTAATCTTGGATTGTAGCTCAGGGACCTGGGAATTGTCAAATTGAATCCAAACCGATGGTTAAACCATTGCACAGATGTGTTGTGTAGTCCATATTTGAGGCAGTGTCCTATTTTTGGATGGAACCTACCACCTTCTTGCATCACAGTGGTGTCATATGTAGAGAAACCATGGTGGCCCTACAAAGCCAAGCTCTGGCCTCCATGTTACCATGTGGCACTACTCATACAGTGCAACACTTTGTGACCCTTTGTGGCAGATGATGGTTGTTCCAGCAATCAACTGTACAAGGGTGTGAATCAGACATTTGTAGGATGATCAAATTTGGTGCAATGGAATCTCCTAGCTTCCAAAGCATGATTTCTCACAGACACTTTCAACACATGCACAGTGCAGGCTTTAGGAGGGGGAACACCATTTGTTACATGGGTCCCTATGTATGGCGCATGAAAGGTTAGGTATGTCCTCTATACTCCTACAAAGTCCGCCTATGGCATCCATTATCTTTACAGTTTTGCACAAACTCTGCACCATGGTGGACTATTTCTTGTATACGGAACACACATGAGCATGGTGGTGTTAGGGGGAGCTAAGGCGTGCATGTGAGGTGACACTAGTGTAGATGGTGCACCATGGTCTTTCATGGCAGGTTAATTTGTATTCCTATGTGTGTGACACAATACAGCAGACAGGTGAATGTGCACACTATAGGTATGGCAGGTATTTGTAGGTGATATGTAGTTGGTAATGGCACCACTTGGGTGGCATTTGAAATTGGTGCAGCCTGAGGCTTGCAAACCATGATTAATGTGGGTCTGTGTCTATGTGTGACTTTCTTTACATGGCCAAGGCCTATGCCATTCATATAGCTGAGCTCATCATTGTTTGGTGTAATGTGTGTGTGATCTATATTTAGTTGTCAACCAGTGGACACTTGTAGTGTTTTGTGGCCAGCTTCTGTATGCAAAGAAGACAAAGCTCCACCTGTCCTCACGTGGTGTGCCAGTCAGGTTGTGACTGTGTTATATACATGTGGGTGTATGTGTGTGTGATGTGGAATGATTGCGGTGTAGTCTGGCATGTTGCATATGTGTTGTTGTCTGTACGTCTGTGTTCCCCTGTCCATGTGTATTTAATGTGGTGTATGTCTTGTTCGTCCTCCCTGGTTGGTGTGTTATGTGTGTACTAATTGGTATGGTGGCTTGCCTATGAGTAGGCCATTGCCATATTGCCCATCCTGGAACCGCTCATTGATAGTGGAATGGCAGAATATGTAGGCAGCATGGATGCTGCCAGGATATTTGGTTAGGGTGTTAGAGAAGAACCCACATGGGTCCACAATGGCCTGCACATTGATCAAATGGGTGTGCTTGCAGTTCCTCTATAGAGGTTCGGTTGGTGCAGATGGCACCAGTTGGACATGGGTGCGGTCCATTGCACCGAGCACATGCAGGAACCCGGCAATTAGGTAGAACCCTTGCGTGGGCTCCTGCTTCAGTTGCTGGGTGTTTAGGAAGCAGAAAACAATGCTAACTCATATATTTTGATGCTAGGCGGGTCTAGTGTCAAAATATAAATATGGAGTTAAGTTAGTGCCGCTTTTGCATCTAGAAAAATTACACTAAGGCGAAGCTAACTTTCCATAAATATGGGCCTTAGTGTGTGTGTGAAATCTATGTTACATCTATATCCCATAGCTCGGTTGTTGATTGTCTATGTTGCTCTGGATAAGAACCCTGTATCATTTGGGCAAGTCACCCTGTCATGGAATGGTTATTGTGATAGCTCTTCTGATAACATGTTATTGTAGGTGTGAGATACATAGCATAGCTAGTGTGTGACTATGTCATGATTGAGGGATGTACATTGTATCTTGTTGTGACATGATGTTGGCACGAAACTGGTACTACCTGGGGGTGTTTTTCAACTAGATGTGATGTTACTGATATGTACAGTGTGATGTAAGTGGTATGTGAAGAATGTGATGATCCTACCTCACTTTCTGTTTCCCAGAATCAATATTGGCAGGTGAAGGAGACAGGGCACACCCTAGTGGGGAAGCTTCTGGCCACGGGACCTCCAGTCATGAGGACACCAACACTGAGGGATCCAGTGGCCTGTAGGGTGAGGGCAGTGCCACTTGGGAGACAGGTTCTAGTTCATTATCTTCGGTATCCCCCTCCAGATGGCATCACCCCAGCACCATCTCTGTCCGCCACCTCCATTTCTATCACTGCTTTCCCTGTAGTTCTACACCCAATTGGCTGTGCCCACGCATCCAAGAGGGTAGGTGTCTCCTTCACAACAGGCACCTCTCCCCCCGCCCCTGTTAGCCCTGCTGCCCTCAGTGAGGAGGCTAGTGACTTCCTGAGATCGATCTCTGTGGGTCAGTCGACTATTGTGAATGCCCGCCAGGGACTGGCAACTCAGGTACAACAGTCTAATGCCTTACTAGAGGGCATTCATGGTGCACTGGCAGGCCTACAGAAATAATTTCAGGCTCTGGCCTCCACACTGATGACAGCTAGTCAGCCTTTGTCTACAGTTCCCTGTCCACCTTCCTCTGCCAAAGCATACAAACAAACAGGCATGCATCAACCTCAGCATCCAAGGGTAGTGCAGACAAACATAAGCACTACAGGACACACCACTGGTGTACATACAAGAAACACACCTGCATACACAGCAACAGTCAATACCTGCCCGGACATCCCACCACCCCCTGCATCACAGACACAACACCTGACATACCTACAAACACCGCACCAACATTCACTGATCCAGCCACCACACCCATCCTACTCGCAGACAACACTCCAGCAGACCCTCCGACATCTACCCCATTCACCACAGCCACAGACACCACAACCACAGAGACGCCTACATGCAGCACATCCACCATACCTGCAGTCACCACCACAAAAGACACCCACCCACCCACCTACCATGACATCCCCAGCACCTCCACCACCCCTCAGCCCGAGACACATAAACACCCACACTTACCCACGCAACAGACACCCACCACCCACAAGCATACCTCCCTCAAACATGCACCCAAGACATCCACACAAACACCTCAGACAACCACTCCTTCTCCCTCCATACCCAAACCCTTTTTATGACCATCCTGTGTGTGCAAAAAGTATTTCCTTTCGGAATTTGACCTTTTCCCTACTTCCTTCCCCCTGCGACACCCCTAGATGTTCAGGTTCCCTCTCCAAGGCCATACCTTCTACCTCCAAGGCTTCCCCTAGCCTCCCTGCCAGTACCTCCTCAGCTAAGTGGTCGACCCCTCACAAGAGGACCCAACCCTCCCCAAGTCAAAATCAAACCCCCTTCCCAAGCCAAAGCTCCAACCCCCCTCCCAAACCTAAGCCCAAAACCACCCTTCACTACCCCCCAGATCATCCTTCTGGTGCCTACCTGCCCCCTTGATGCCCCTACCTCCGGACGTTACATGGCAGCCTGGAGTCAAGTTGGGGCACCACACAGTGCCGTTGGCACACCCATTTGTATATACAGTATATTGGACTGGCCAATGGTCTTGAACTTTTCTCATTTGTATTTCATACAATATATACAGTTACATCTTTGTCCTGCTTTTCATTTCCTAGCTCTGGGTCGTTCCTGCCTGACTTTGGTTGTGTGGAGAAGTGTGGCTCAATGGTTAGAGGGGCAGACCCTAATGCAGAAATCTGGCCCGGAACCAAGGTTCAATTCCTGCCTTGCTGGGTCTTGGGCTCAATTTCCTTGGACCTGATAATTCTCGCATCAGTGCCTAATCTAATTCATAGGTCCCACTCTGGGCAATAGCTTGCTTAATCTCCACAACGGCCCCAACAGTGCTGGGATGCCTGGCTTCACCTTGGAGGTTGCCCAGGAGTGGGCACCTCACAAGGAAAAGCCAGGAGGAGTTCCACAGCGGTATGCGTACAGCGCCTTGAGACCCTAACGGGTGAGTAGTGCGCTATACAAGTACGAAGTTTACAGTTTTTGTGTGCGTGTGGTGGCCGTGCTTTCTGTATTGTTTGGGCAGTATGTGAGAGTGTGTGCAGTGCTTTTGTCCCCCAGGGATAGGGTTTGTGTTGTGTGATGGGCATGTGTATGTTGCAGACATGTTTTGGTGAAGGTATTATGTGGTGTTTGTGTTGATATGTGTTTGTTGTTGTGGTGTGTGGCTTTGTGTGCTTTGACTGTGTGAGTGTGCGTGTATTGTGCATGGTATGATAGGTATGATGTGCTGTGTGTGTGATGTGTGTGTCGATTGCTAAATTATATGATTGTGTAACTATGTGTGTTTGCTCCTTGTTCCCTGTTGGTTGTACATTGTGTTGTATGGGTGCTGAGTCCCTGGCCAGTGTCGGTTGTGAGTGCTTGACAATGTGTTTATGATGCTGCAGTTGTGGTGTTGTTGTGACCTGTTAGGATGTTGTGTGTGATTGTTTGAGAATGGGGCTGTGCTGTGTTGTTGTGCGTAAGTGTGTGTTGTTGACATGGGGTGTGTGTGCTGGCTGCAGTATGTGTGCTGTGTATGTGTGGGTGTCTTTGTTGTTGTATGTGAGTGTGCATGTCAGTGTACTGTTACGTGTGAGTGTTGCCCTGGCTTTGGCCGTATTCTGGCTGTATATTTTGGTGGTCCTCTCTGCCAGTCTGTTGGCAGTCTGACCCTCACCACCAACATCGCAGTTCTCAGACCACCAAACTTGTAATGAGGCCCATAGATTTGAAACTGTAATTTTTGACAATTTTAATTTATTGTATACTTTTCCATTTTGTCAAATACATTTTTAAAATAAAAATAATAGCACTTTTAAACTGTAGCAAATTAAATAATTCATTTTTTATTTGTAAGAAACAGAAATAAATAAACTTTTATACACATTTGTATAAATTACATTTGTACCTGTTATTTTACATTCAATATAATTTTCAAACATGTTTTAGCACTTTTTACATAAATTTTTAATACCTTTTATTGTTAGTATATGCTATATAATTGTATATATTTTACACCATTAATAAATGTATACGTTACAATTTTCCCAACATTTTTTACATTGGTTGACATGTTTGAAAGGTTTAATAATATTTTACATTTGTTACAACATTTATTAAACATTTTACTATATTTCCCATTGTTTTCTTTTTTTTTTAGCTTCATTTGACTGCCATTTTTTACCACTAGCTTCTATCTTGCAGTCTATTGGTGTTATGTTGGGTCTTTTGTCCAGAAGCAAAGTCCTGTTTAGGTGCTGCAGTTCGTCAGGGCAGGTAAGTCCTTTTCAGGGTTTTTTGAAGGGTTTTAAGGGTGGGGCATTTAGGATGGGTGTTCAATAGTTGGGTATAGTGTTGTTTAAGAGTTTTGGGGTGTTTAGGTGGGTTTTTGTGAGTGTTTTGCACTATGTTGTTCTGTTGCATTTTTTTAAATGGTATTATTGATGTATGATTATGTTTTTTTTAAATCTGTGACGTTACGTATGTTTTCATGATTAAGAGTCTGATTACGAGTTTGGCAGTCAGAAAAACCTGACCACCAAACTCCTGATAAGGAGACCACAATGGTGCTGGTGAGCCCCCTACCGGCCCCATTAGGAGTTTTCCACTGGGCTGACCAGCGGAAACCAAGGTTTCTGCCGGTCATCCTAGTGGAAAACGTGCAGTGGCATTGGACTCGGTTCCTCCGGTGCCGAGTCCAATACTGTCTCACAGGGCTCCCCCCACCCCCCAGCACCCGTGGAGTGCGCACTGGATCCCTACACTGCCTACAACAATGTCATAATGTGTCACAGCTGCGGTGGTCTGACCTTCACCGTGAGTCTGGCAGTCTCCAGACCACCAGACTGGTAATAGAGCCCTAAATGTTACGTAATTGAATATTTAGGGCTGTAATGTGTTGTACGGGTGGGTGTTTAACATTTTGTTCTTTTATACGTTTTTATCTGCAAATGATCTTGATGGGAAGTAGAAGTTTATGATTTTTTTTAGAGGCTTTTTATAAACCAATTGTTTTTACTTAGACGCCCTTACTTTTGGGGTTTCTTGGAGCGGTTCTTTAAACCATATTTTCCAGTTTTTTAATGGAATCTACAGACTTTGGATTGCTTCATGGGATTTCAATTAGCTTGGTAATATTTTTGCTTTTTTGGGGGCTTTTTTGTTTTCTTCATTTTTTGGTGAATTGCTATTCTTTTATGTGGCGAGGGTGAGGGATCTGCAGCTACAAAACAGTAAGTTTCATAAATTAACTTTTTGTTGTGGATGGGAATTATCACACTGCTTATGTCATGGTTATGTTATTATTATGTGGAATTGTTTGGATTTGTTTGATGTGGTGGAATTAATTTGTTTTAAAGTTTGTTAGTTGGTTATTATCATATATTTTTATGTATTATTATTTATATTTGTATTCTATCAGTGTTTATTAGTGTTTATAAGCTCTGATGTATTAAAATATTCATACTAGTATTTAAAAAATATATTTGGTTGGTTGTGTTAGAGTGTGTTGTAGATTTTGAGGTTTCTGGTAGGTTAATATGTATTCTAGAGGATATACTAGAGGATGTATTTGAATATTAATTCTACGTATTTATTATGTATTTTGGAGGATAGGTTTGGCTATTATTTCTAACCACAACTGGCCCACCCCATCCCAAAATAAACCTCCCAGTCTCCACGAAATGACATAAAAACTGTAATGCCCATGAATAAAAGAAAACAAAGTCCAAAACTCCTGGTCCCAAAAACCCATTCCCACCCTCCCCACCCACAAGTCCCACCCACCAAAACAAAGGTTAAAAAAGGAACAGAGGAGGGTACTAACTGTGGGCCAGGAGTTGTTTGAGGAGCTCCTCAATGCTTGCCTGCCTGTCTTCTATTTGCACCAACCTTTTAAGGATGAAGCATTGGAAAGTGGTGTCTGAGGGGGGGAAGAGTGAATTAATGGTGAAGGAGAGCTGTCAGGAATTGCGGCACTGGTGCTGAACATGGGCTGGAGGCGCTGGGGGCTGGCTGGAGCCCTAGACATTGGCAGCTGCCGCCGCCTCCTCCTCCTCAAAGACCACCAACCATCGTTATTCTGCCCTGATGGCCTCTAGCTGCTGCTGCTGCAGCTGGGCTGCTATTTCCTACCGTGATGGTGGACCAGTAGGAATAGCAATATCAAGAAAGAAAAAAGGGAAATTGTAAACAATGCTCTGTGCAAAACACTTGTTTAAAATCATGTTGTGGCACAGCAGCAGTACATTTGTTGATCACCTCAAGCCATTGCATTTTGAGGTGATTAAAGTCACAGCTATTATGCACTATTGAGTACAAATATTTTTCTCTCTCCTGTTGTGCTAAATTAATGGAGGCATGCATGCTCAGCTGGCGCCTTGGTCATACTGGTTATTGTCTGCAGCTGGGGCAGCTGTACTAGAAAATTGTCTTATTCCAATGGTCCTGCTCTTCTCCAAAATGCCTTTCAATTTTACCCTGACTACAAGGCAGAAGAATACTAAGAATGATACACGTACTATAATAAAATCAATCATGCAGACATCCTGTCAGCGGTAAGTAGACGGTAGGAAAAGCAATATACTGCAGTACAGGGAAAGGATTACGGAATGGGATATATATATAGATTGTATTTGGCACGTTCGTCACAGACTATCCGATCCCTGAAAGACAAGGCACTTACTTAGTGCCACTTTATTTACAGTCTTCATCACCCTCCCCACACTCTGTAATAATTACTTTTTTCCAACAAAATACATTTGCTTTGCAGTAAGGAAAGGAATCTTACCTTACTCGACTGAAGCGTAAGGTAGAGGGGATTAGACTGGGTAGGCAGAGTGGATGCTTTACTGATCAATTCATCATCATCATCATGTGCCTAAGGTTTGGCTAGTAGTGTGAGTCATTGTGGTAGGCAAATGTTGAAAGGGAAAAATGTGAACAGACATAATCCGTTATGGAAGCTATGATCAATTATATATCACTTGGCTAGAAAAATGTGAACCAGCAGAAGGCTGGGACAGAACTTAAGAAAGATTCAAGGATGAAGTACTAGGACGTGACTAAGTGAGTGGACACTGGGAGAGAAGGGAAACACACCTTGTTTTTGCATTGCAATTCATTAAAAACTTTGAACATAAATGACACATTAACTTAACTTAAGCAGAAGCACATTGCACAGGCCACATTGCAGTGTCAATTCTGCCAAATTGAACCATGCAGCTGTTAGATCAGCATGGGTGGCACTGGTGAAATGGCATAGAGAAGGAGGGAGGGAGGTGATGGTTAATGGATGCTGGGATGCATATTATCTGCCTCGCTTGAAAAATACTGTGAGACAAGGGAATAGTCTGAAATACAATCCAAACCTTTGAATCAAACCTTTGATAAAACCATTCCAAGCAAGTAAAGTAGGTGAGAAGAGCACCCCATTCAGAAGAGCTCCCTTGTATCTTCATTCCAAGCATTTATCCATTCATCATTTCAAATTTGTTCTTCTAGTACTCTTATTCTTCACCCTTGGCTTTGATACACATCATTTAAGCTCTACAATCTCTCATCTTGTCCTTCGACATTTGAAACCATCCAAATTCCAAACATTTGTTGCAACAAACCTTTCACCAAAACGCATTTACACAATACCAACCAATGCATTCTTTCACCCATCCAAGAGATCCAACCCACCAGAGGATTCCATGCATCTATCCAGACGGGCATCCTTTCACCCATACCCTTTCACCTACCTGGGCAGGCATCCTTTCACCCATATAACCTTTCGTCCATCCTTCACCCACCCATGCATCCTATCATCACCCACCTATATGATTAGTATGCACCCTTTCGCTTACACATCATTTCACTCATGTCATTTTTCACCCATCCTTCTTTCAATTTTCCTCAAACAAAACACATCATAATTAAAGTTAATTTTATGAACCTTTGTCTGCTGAGTTGCAGATAGAAGAGGCCATTAATAGTAATACTTAACTCCTGATGTATCTGGTAGAGCAGGGTGTTCACAAGTGAGTCAACAACACTAGTACACCTTTGCAGTGAGTATATTACTAATTGTCAACAAGCAAGCAATATGACTTACCACCACCCGCCATTTCTGCCCCCGAGACTCCCCCTTCATCTGCAACCGCATCTGTGCTGGCGCTGTCACTGCTGTCCCCATCACTGCTGGACGGTGCAGTTAGAAAAAAAGATGGCACATTTTAGATGCCTTACCCAATTGTTTTTTTTATAGCTAACTACAACCACGATACATTACAACATTTCGATTACAAACTTATTTTCTATCATTATATCAGCTGGGCAATTTTGTTGGTTGGCAATTTTTGAAAAGTCAGGTAGTCAAGTCAAACAAAAAAATGTTTTGTAATGGAGGGGCCCATGAGTCGAAGAGCCAGGTCTTGAGGTCCTTCCTGAACTGAGACAGGGTGGGGGACTGCCTGAGGTGGATGGGGAGGTAGTTCTAGGTCTTGGCGGCGATGTATAGTTAAAAATATAAAAAAATACATTAATAATAAAAATATATTTATTATTTAATTAAAAAATATTTCAACAACTTTTTTGAAAATAGTAAAAATACGTAACATTAACATTTATGAAAATGTAATTCAATTATTTTTAATTAACTATATAACTGTTAATTAATATTAATGCATAGTAAACAATTTTTTTACTTCAGTTACAAATGTTTTTTAATAAAAACATCTGAAAAATATTGTTTATTTAATGTATTATAACTAAATTAAATAAAGACATTTCAAATACAAGTTAATATTGCTGTTCCATTGTTTATTTTGTTCCTCAGTTAAAATACATGTATACAATTAATTTACATTGATATTTAACACAAATATTTTACATATTTTTTTTAAGTTAAATAAACTTTTTTCATAATTTATAATAGGGAAATACCAGAGTCTATCTTGAAGGAGCAGGTGAAAAAATTGCTGTGGAGGTATAAGACTACACCACACTCTTTGACTAATGAATCTCCTTTTCCCTTCGTTTTCTTGAAGGGTGAGGCAACAGGCACTATAGTCTTCATGTAGATAGGAAGATTTGCTCATGTGATGGAAGAATTGCATCTTAGTGCAGAGGTGCAAAAGAAACACATCAGATATGTCACTAGGCATATTTACAAAATTGTAGGGATAATAAGGTGGAGCAAGATTTGGGGCATGGTCCCAGTGAGGCTGGATGATGCTAAATGGAATGGAACATTCAAATGGTCTAATCCTAGAGGCGTGGTTGAGGTGAAACCCAACCGTGTGGTGTATATGATGGAAAGTAAACTATGTAAAGAGCGACAAAATGTAGAGCAGTGGAACTACAAGATTGGGAGCAGAGCTTACAATGGATGATTACTGTTATTCAAATATAACACATTTTATGATCACTGGTAGAAGTTGAGGAATGAGAAACCCCTAGAAATATGATGACCATGAATCAGGACCAGTACAGAATTGTCACTCAAATATGAGCGCTGGAAATCGGTTTACTGATTGAAGAGGGTGAAGCCCTACTCATGCAACAACCACAATCTCTGTCAGGGTGAAACATAGGAAAACCCCAAAATTACCTGTGCTTAACTCTTTGGTAGATTGGCACAAAAGAAGTCAGGCAAAACTTAGATGCAAGGTTTAAAGTATTTATGCAGCACTTCAAACAATAATAAAGTGAAAACACAAAACTAAAAATCCCACACCAATTTTTAAAAGTATAGTAAACTTTTCTAAATTATTTGACACCAAAATGACAAAAATCCATTCAGAACTGGCTATGCAATTTTAAGATTGCAGGTAAGTAAAGCACCTAAAAGCACAAAGCACCAATTGTGACTGTCTAGTCATGTGAGACAGGGTGGAAGTCACAAGTTCAGGCTGACCACGATGGACAGCAGGTCAGATACAGGGACCAGGTTAGCTCCGCTGAATGAGTTACCTTCCAAAGTCCAACACAAGCAGTTCCATCTGTGTTGGAGGGGGCCGTGAGGAGCAGGGAGAGAATTGCGGATGGTCGTCGATATAGTGTGAATAGCAGGTCGGTTATCACTGACAGTCTTCACTGTAGCACTAAGCTCTGGCTGGGCATTGCGGACAGTTGCTGCTGGAGATTCAGATTGGTGGTTACTGCGAGCTGCCAATGCTGCAGGAAAAATGGTAGTTCTTGAGGTGCCTGGAATTGATACACTGATCGCTGTGGCACAAAACTTTGGGTTCACTGGACCTTCGCATTGGTAGGCGATGTGGTTAGCAAGACCTTGTAAGTCTGTCTTGCAGCACAGCAATCCTTCTTATAGAAGTTTACTAAAAAGTGGGTCTAAGGGTGTTATTTTTATATCTGGTGCTTTCTTTGAAGTAGGATAAGGTTCTAGAGAGTTCCCTTTGAAGTGCTTGAAGTTTCCTGCCTCCTCTACCTGGCTACATGAACAATGCAGTGGTGACACATCCTTTGGGTGAACAAAGGGCACAGCCTATTCAGTTGCAAGTGGGGCTGTGCCTAGCTCGCCATCCCATTCTTCCAGTGATGGCTCATCCAGGCACCCCTAATTTCTTTATTGTGTGACTGTCTGGGAAGAATAAACAAAGCCCAATTGCCAACTACACCCATTTAATAGGATAGACTGCAGGCACCAAATAGTTTGGACAGAAAAATGCACACTTTTTGAAAGCGGCATTTTCAAACTTAAAATCTGCCTTTACCATTAAAAAGGAATTTTAATTATGATTTCTTAGACACCAAATATAAAACTTTCCTGTTCCCAATCAAATGTCAGTACCTATTAATGTAATAACGCAACCCAATTTTATCCTATGGGAGAGGTAGTCTTCACAGTAGTAAAAATGCATGTAGAAATGTTTCCACTACCTGAACATATAAAACTGAAATGCTCATGTCCAACCTTTTAATTACAATGCACTCTGTCCTATAGGCCACCTAGGACCTACCTTATGGGTGAATTATATCTAATAAAAGGTTAGTTTAAAGCTTGGCAATGGGGTTTATTTTGTCAAGTTGAATTGTCAGTTTAAAACTACATTAAGGCTGTCATGGCAGGCCTGGAACATGTTTTAAGGGCTACTTAAGCAGGGAGAAAAGAACAAACAAACTGGGATTAAGCCTAAACACTACATTGAGCTGAAAACAGTTTCTTTTGAAATTGACTTTCCTGGGGGTGTCTCAGGGTAGAATTATATTTAAGTAATCCTACCAGGCATTGTTTCATTACTAGTCAAGGGGAAATGTTTGAGGTGTCTAGAATCCAGGCCTTGATCTAGATTAGGCTTGGGAGAAATGTTGGTGTTTCTGAGTTACTCTTTGGTGCAAAATTACCCATGGTAACATGGTTACACCAACTCTAATAATTAAGAGTAATTTGTGAAAAAAATCCTACCTCAAGAGCACATTTAGCGAGTGGCTACACATGCTGGTGTTTATGTTCTGTTGCATTTAGCTCTATTTTCCTAGTGGAGAAGTGCTTCCTCGAGTCCCTTCTGAATGTGAGGGTGCATCATACACTAAAAACTAGCACTAAATGTCAGGAATAAGTTGAGAGAAAATCCTACCTCAAATGCACATTTAGCAAGGGCAAGTAGCTGCTCACACTGCTATTGATGTTCTGACGTACTTAGCCCAAAATGCATCCTCACGTCCATTTTGGATCGCGCTAAATGCAGAATTTCCTTCTTGAATAATTCTGCAAAATCTCGCTGATTTTTTAGGCAATTCAACATGGTTATGCTACATGGAATTATGAATGTTATACGCACCCCTAATTCAGATCAACAAGCCATACATCAACTTGTCAGTGGCATGAGAGAGGTAGACTCACTATAGGATAACGGTGGACCAGCAGGATTTTTGTTTTAGGTGACATTATTGGGTAGTGTGATCACTTTCCATCAAAGCTGCTGAATACCTTGCTGACAGATACAGCAAAATGAATGAAGGGATGAATGATGTTAGCAGGTGACCTAGTGTAATTACAACAGTAGTTCACTAATGTCGTACCTTAGGTATGTTGTCCCTTTATGATAGAGAGTTAAAGGAGTTATTGATGTCATGTCAAAGGCAACAGACCATTTATATATAAGTCTCCTCCAGTCCCCAGTTATGGTGGAAAAAATTGAGCCTGACTGACTGGCCAGCATATCTCAAATGTAAAACTGGTAATTGCAATGATACAAAAGAAAGGAAGCCCTAAATTAAATGGATAACCTGCATCCTATACTCAGAATGAGTAAAGCCATTATCATGAAGACCATAGTTCAGAAAGGATAAGTCAGAGAGAGAAAGAAAAGTTGTGGGTCAAGAGGTTACCTATAACCTCACATTTAATATTAATGATAACATTTTGTGTTGGGCCTGGCACTTTCTGCAGATTTCTACCTTCCTTGCTGAACCAGTGTTTCTTAGCTTTTAGGACTATGTGCACATTACTACTACTAACCAGCGGGAAGGTGTTTGTGATTTCCCTTCAAAACATGGTAAAATTGGCATGCACCTGATGTGTACATTTAGGGGGTCATTACGACCCTGGCGGCCGGCGGTATGTTGGCGGTAATACCGCCAACAGGCTGGTGGTGTTCCGCCAGCAATTATGACCGTGGCGGAATTGCCACGGCCATACCGCCGGCCCCTCCACTTTCCCGCCAGGATTCCGCCTGGTGGTCATAATCCCCAGGGCAGCGGTGCCAGCACCGCTGTCCTGGGGATTATGAGTCCCCGACCACCGGCCTGTCCATGGCGGTACACACCGCCATGGAAAGGCCGGCAGTAAGGGGACTTGGGGTGCCCCTGGGGGCCCCTGCACTGCCCATGCACTTGGCATGGGCAGTGCAGGGGCCCCCAGGCATAGCCCCGTCGTGCATTTCACTGGCCGAATTTCGGGCAGTGAAATTCGCAACGGGTGCTACTGCACTCGCTGCATATCAGCATTGCCGCCGGCTCTATTACGAGCCGGCTGCAATGTTGATGTGACATTTCCGCTGGGCCAGTGGACGGTAACACTGTTACCGTCCGCTGGCCCAGCGGAAATGTCATAATAGGGAGACAGAAATACCGCCGGCAATGGCGGTATTCTGTCTCCCGCGGCCTCGGCGGTCTTCTGAAAAGACCGCCGAGGTCGTAATGACCCCCTTAATTTGCTTAAAAGTCCCTAGTAAAAGGTACTACATGTACCCAGGGCCTGAAATTAAGGGCCATATAGCCAAGTCGCGTAGTGCAGAAAGTTACCTTGCTACACTTTGTGACATGGAAAGTGTAGGAATGTGCCATATTTAAGGGACTACTGTGCATTCCCATGCTTTTGACTGAGCTGGTGCCCTTTTGACTGCCTAGCACCCTTGCAGGCATCCTTGCACCATGGTGCAAGAGTGCCTGTTTGTTTTTGTTTTGCAGGAAGGAGCACTTTCCTGCACAAAAACAATCCTGGGAGGCATATACCTCTTTCTATGTGTGCTATAGAATGCAGAGCATATAGAAAGGGCCAGAAACTAGGAGAAATAGAGATATTTCTCAATGTTATACCTCCCTATGGGAAGATGTAAGGTTTTGGCACATTCTCAGGTTTCCAAGTTCTTGTATATCTAGGAATGCAGCAAAAACCATGGGAGTTGCATAGGAACACTGTTAGACCTGATAGCTTTAGGGTGGTCACCCCTAACTTTTTGCATGCCTTCCTCCACTTTTTGGACACTGTTTTTGCTGGTTTTTAGACTCTGCGCACTTTACCACTGCTAACCAGTGCTAAAGTGCATATGCTCTCTCCCTTTAAACACGATAACATTGAATCATACGTAATTGGACTATTTCATTTACTTATAAGTCCCTAGTACTGTGCACTATATGTGCCCAGGGCCTGTAGATTAAATGCTACTAGTGGGCCTGCAGCACTGGTTGCGTCACCCACTTAAGTAGCCCCTTAGCCTTGTCTCAGGCCTGCCATTGCAAGGCCTGTGTGCGCAGTTTCACGGCCAATTCGACTTTGCATTTAAAAGTACTTGCCAAGCCTAAACTCCCCTTTTTCTACATAGAAGACATCCCTAAGGTATGCCCTAGGTATCCCATAGGGCAGGGTGCTGTGTAGGCAAAAGGCAGGACATGTACCTATGTAGTTTACATGTCCTGGTAGTGTAAAACTCCCAAATTTGTTTTTACACTGCTGTGAGGCCTGCTCACTTCATAGGCTAACATTGGGGCTGTCCTCATATATTGTTTGAGTGGTAGCTGCTGATCTCAAAGGAGTAGGAAGGTCATATTTAGTATGGCCAGAATGGTGATACAAAAAATCCTGCTGACTGTTGAAGTTGGATTTAATATTACTATTTCAGAAATGTCACTTTTAGAAAGTGAGCATTTCTCTGCACTTAAATCTTCCTGTGCCTTACAATCCCCACGTCTGGCTGGGTTTAGTTGACAGCTCCTTGTGCATTCACTCAGACACACCCCAAACACAGGATACTCAGCCTCACTTGCATACATCTGCATTTTGAATGGGTCTTCCTGGGCTGGGAGGGTGGAGGGCCTGCTCTCACACAAAGGACTGCCACACCCCCTACTGGGATCCTGGCAGACAGGATTGAACTGAAACGGGACCTGGTGCACTTCTTAGCCACTCTTTGAAGTCTCCTCCACTGCAAAGGCACATTTGGGTATAAACAGGGCCTCTGCCCCTTCCAACTCGGACACTTCTTGGGGCAGACACTCTACCTGACAGACACTTCCTGGAGAAGAAACTTGTAACCAGAACCTGCATCCTTCCAAGAAGAACTGCCTAGCTGCCCAAAGGACTCACCTGACTGCTTTCTATGAAGGACTGCTGCCTTGCTGTTGCCCTGCTGCCTTGCTGCTCCCTGGCTGTGGTGAAGAAGTGCTCTCCAAGGGCTTGGATAGAGCTTGCCTCCTGTTCCCTGAAGTCTCAGGACCAAAAAGACTTCTCTCTTGCAACTAGACTCCTTGTGCGGTAAAATTTGACACATAGCTTGCTAAAACCGACACACAGGCTGCCCCGCAGTGAGAAATTCACTGGACGCCAAACCGGAATGACGCAGCCCGACTTCGCAAGGAGAGAATCGGTTCGGCGCCTGTGTTGAGACCGGAACTTCGACGCATGGTTCACCGGATCAAAGCACAGCCGACCTGGGACGACGCGGCCCGACTTCCAGAGGGGAAATCGATGCAGCGCCTGCCGTGTGGAAGAAACTTCCATGCAACACCCATCGGAACGACACAGCACTTGTGACTTCGCTCCATAAGCCCTGGATTCCACTCACAGACCCTGGTGCGTCTGAAAACCCCGCAACCCGAAGAGGATCCACGAACAAGTGCCGGAAATCGGCACACAGCCGTCCCTGCGTGGAAACTAAACGATGCATCACCGTGTGCAGCCTGAGAAATCAACACACACCCCCTTTGTTTCCACGCTTCTCCTCCTCTGCAGCCCATTGCGGAGATTTTTCACGCAAACCAGGTACTTTGTGCTTGAAAGAGACTTTTGTTTGCTTTAAAAAGACTTAAGACACTTTATATCACTTTTCAGTGATATCTCTACATTTACTTATTGCATCTTTATCGTTTTGACCTGCAAATACCCAGATAAATATTATGGGGGTCATTCCAACCCTGGCGGTCGGTGTTAAAGCGGCAGCCAACCCGCCAACAGGCAAGCGGTGCAAAAAACGGAATTCTGACCCTGGCGGAAACTGCCAACAGAGACCGCCACTTTAACACTCCGACCGCCACGGCGGGACAAACAAACAGCGCAGCGGTCACCGCCAACAGACAGGCGGGAGACAATGTACCGCCCACCCTATCACAACTCACCAATCCGCCACTTTTTCCGGGGCGGGAGCCCCGCCGATAAAAACACGGCGGAAACAGACTACGAACGGGAAAACGCTCACCTCTACACACTCCACGAGGAATATGGACAGCATGGAACCCGAATTACACATCCTACCAGCTATTGTCAACCTGCTCCTCTACCAGGAGCACGAACGCCGCCGCAGGAGACAACGGTGAGTACTGCACCTACGACACAGGGGAGGGGGGAGGAGAAAAGATTACGGGCACACACATACGCGACACACCCACCCTCACCCACAACTACCTACACATCAATGCAGAGCAACAACTCAGAGTGACGCCCCCCAAACCCCCCGGAAGAATGCAAAGACAAAATAAAATGATCATGAAATGCAAAATATATTGTAAGGCTACGTAAAACTTTTTTTTCAAACATCTATAACTATATACACATATGTAAATTGTCCTGTCCAAATTGGGTTTCAGTCATTGTACGTGGGCCGATGGGCCTCAACACATGGGCAAAGCCCACACAGGAGACCCGAAGCCATTGAAGAGAACACTGCAGGGGCATCAGATAGAAAAAGTACAGGCACCTCAGGGGGAAGGGGAGGCACCTCAGCCAGATGAGTCCACGACGCCAGATCCACGAGGGGCCTCCATGCCCACTGTCCCATCCTGGGGAGTGCAAAGCCACAGTCTCACAAGTCTCTACAGTGGGTGGATTGCCCACTGTGCCATCCTGGGGAGTGCAAAGCCACAGTCTCACAAGTCTCTACAGTGGGTGGATTGCCCACTGTGCCATCCTGGGGAGTGCAAAGCCACAGTCTCTCAAGTGGATTACAGACTCCACTGGTACTGGAGGAGGCATGGTGCCCAGAGTGCATCGTGCAGCCCTGCCCGACACAGATCTGGGCCTGCCCCTTCTGCCAATGGGCCAGCGGTGCTTGAGACGGCGGTGCCCAGCGGAGTGGTGCTTGAGACGGCGGTGCCCAGCGGAGTGGTGCTTGAGATGAAGGGCCCAGCGGAGCGGTGCTTGAGATGAAGGGCCCAGCGGAGCGGTGCTTGAGACGGCGGTGCCCAGCGGAGCGGTGCTTGAGATGAAGGGCCCAGCGGAGCGGTGCTTGAGATGAAGGGCCCAGCGGAGCGGTGCTTGAGATGAAGGGCCCAGCGGAGCGGTACTTGAGACGGTGGTGCCCAGCGGAGTGGTGCTTGAGATGAAGGGCCCAGCGGAGCGGTGCTTGAGATGAAGGGCCCAGCGGAGCGGTGCTTGAGATGAAGGGCCCAGCGGAGCGGTGCTTGAGATGAAGGGCCCAGCGGAGCGGTGCTTGAGATGAAGGGCCCAGCGGAGCGGTGCTTGAGATGAAGGGCCCAGCGGAGCGGTGCTTGATATGAAGGGCCCAGCGGAGCGGTGCTTGAGATGAAGGGCCCAGCGGAGCGGTGCTTGAGACGGCGGTGCCCAGCGGAGCGGTGCTTGAGATGAAGGGCCCAGCGGAGCGGTGCTTGAGATGAAGGGCCCAGCGGAGCGGTGCTTGGGATGAAGGGCCCAGCGGAGCTGTACTTGAGACGGCGGTGCCCAGCGGAGCGGTGCTTGAGATGAAGGGCCCAGCGGAGCGGTGCTTGAGATGAAGGGCCCAGCGGAGCGGTGCTTGAGACGGCGGTGGCCTGCTCAGCGGTGCTTGTCTTGAAGGGCCCTGTTCAGCGGTTCTTGACACGGCGGTGGCCTGTTCAGCGGTGCTTGTTTTGAAGGGTCCTGTTCAGCGGTGCTTGAGATGAAGGGCCCAGCGGAGCGGTGCTTGAGATGAAGGGCCCAGCGGAGCGGTGCTTGAGACTGAGGTGGCCTGTTCAGCGGTGCTTGTCTTGAAGGGCCCTGTTCAGCGGTTCTTGACACGGCGGTGGCCTGTTCAGCGGTGCTTGTCTTGAAGGGCCCTGTTCAGCGGTGCTTGTCTTGAAGGGCCCTGTTCAGCGGTGCTTGTCTTGAAGGGCCCTGTTCAGCGGTTCTTGACACAGCGGTGGCCTGTTCAGCGGTGCTTGTCTTGAAGGGCCCTGTTCAGCGGTGCTTGTCTTGAAGGGCCCTGTTCAGCGGTGCTTGTCTTGAAAGGCCCTGTTCAGCGGTTCTTGACACGGCGGTGGCCTGTTCAGCGGGGCTTGTCTTGAAGGGCCCTGTTCAGCGGTGCTTGTCTTGAAGGGCCCTGTTCAGCGGTTCTTGACACAGCGGTGGCCTGTTCAGCGGTGCTTGTCTTGAAGGGCCCTGTTCAGCGGTTCTTGACACGGCGGTGGCCTGTTCAGCGGTGCTTGTCTTGAAGGGCCCTGTTCAGTGGTTCTTGACACGGCGGTGGAATGTTCAGCGGTGCTTGTCTTGAAGGGCCCTGTTCAGCGGTTCTTGACATGTGTCTCCAGGGCACCATATCCGGCCCATACATGGAGTTCACTCGCCATCTGACTTCTCGCTTCCGGGGCCCTCCTGTGCTGGAGTCCCGGGCCCGTGGGTGTCCTCCTTCACACCCGGAATGGGGCTGGTGGGGCCCGCCTGGGCAGCTCGCCTGCTGCCGGACTTGTCAGCCGTGCTGCCCTTGCCATCCTTCCGTGATTCTCTGTGGCCCTTGCCTCCCTTTGTAGATGTGCCAGGTGGCACCCCACATCCTGACGGTGCCAGGGTAGTGCCTTTGGAGGCTGCCGTCTCTGGCCTCTCGCGCCGGGCCTTGCCTTTCTTGGTTTTCTTCCCAGGGGGTGGGCTGGCTGTCCCTTTACTGCTGGCCGATGTTGCTGCCCTTGAAGGTGGTGGACTCCAATATCCCTGTACTATGGACCTTGTAGGTCCAGGGGTTGTGGTGGCTGAGGTGCTGATTGGACTCTTACGAGATGGAGGGGGTGGGTCAGGTGATAGAAAGAGGTTAATTTTGGACAGGAAAAACTTTTTAGGAGCAGTGGGAAGGGTAGGTGCAGTGGGTATGGGAGTGGAGGAAGAGGATGTGGTTG
Source organism: Pleurodeles waltl (assembly GCF_031143425.1). Classification (NCBI taxonomy): domain Eukaryota; kingdom Metazoa; phylum Chordata; class Amphibia; order Caudata; family Salamandridae; genus Pleurodeles; species Pleurodeles waltl. The sequence continues at coordinate 268,947,204 of NC_090442.1, forward strand.
TAGGAGAGTCAAGTGTGGTGTCTTTGGGTGCAGGTGCTTGTGACGGAGGCTGTCGTGAGGTGGATGGCTGTTGGGTGGGTGGCTGCCTGCGTTTGTGTGGTTTGGAAGAGGGGGTGACAGACACACTGGGAGAGGACACAGGGGACGTGTAAATGGCAGTGGGGGTGGTGACTGCACGTGTGCGGAGTGTTCTGGTGGGTGTGCTGGTGATGGACGTAGTGGCTGATGATGTTGTGCATGCAAGTGTGAGTGGAGACATCACAGGGAGGGAGGAGGGAGACGAGGAGGAGGGGGACACAGAGGAGGCAGTGGCTGTTGGTATGTCTGCATGTGGCTGTTGCTTGTGTGAATGCTTGTGTGATGTGTGGTGCTTATGTCTGGATGAGCTGGCCTTGGGTGTTGAGGTTTGTGCAGGCTGGTCTGTAGGTGTGTCTGGGATAGGCAGAGGAACAGGGGAGTGGGACTGGGTGGAGGAAGTTGGAGGAGGGAGGCAGGAGACAGGGACAATGGCTGCCATCAGTGCTGAGGCCAGAGCGTTGAACGATCGCTGATGGGCAGCCTGACCCCAATGAATGCCCTCCAGGTATGCATTGCTCCGGTGCACCTCCCTTTCTACCCCCTGGATGGCATTCAAAAGGGTAGACTGCCCCACAATGAGCATCCTGAGGAGGTCAATGACCTCCTCACTGGGGGCAGCAGGGGTAACTGGTGAAGGGCCTGAGGTGCCTGGGGCGAAGGAGATGCCCGCCTTCGTGTGCGAGCGGGCACGGGGCGATCGCAGAGGGGCTGCTGGGAGGGCGGAGCTGGTGCGCTGGGTGGCGGCTGTACCTGTTGTTGCGGTGGGCATGGATGTTGCCGCCACCACAAGGGAGCTCCCTTCCGAGGACGTGTCTGTGTCGCTGATGTCTCCTCATGTCCCCGTTGTGGAGCTCCCCTCGCCCTCCGTCTCACTGGTGAACTCAGAGTCGGTTGCATGGCCCTCCAGGGCCATGTGAGATGCAGCTCCCTCATGCTCCGATGCCACTTCTCCTCCGCCTGATGATGCTAATGAACACATGAACAGGAAGAGCAGCAAAAAAGGGGGGGAAATGAAGACATGTTGAGTGCATCCATTGGCAACACAGTTGGCGGAGAGGACAGACACAGAAGCCCCCTGCACTACGCCGCGCACTTGGGGTACACTACTCAATCATTGGGACTTGGCCTACAAGCCTATGGATGACAACTGCACACATAGGTGACACAGGGCCATGAATAGCTGTACTTGGCACCCTACAGAGGTGGGGGCGGGGGCACAGGGCCATGCCTTACAGAGGGGCCTAGCCTACAGAAATCGCCCTGGCCTAGGGATACCCACAGCCCTCCTCCCCCGCCCAGACACCTCCACTGCACGCTAAGATAGCAGAATGTGCTGGTACTCACCCCCTTGTGTCTACTGTGATGTCCTCACGCGCCCATCCAAATCTGGGTAGGCCACCGCCAGGATCCGAGACATCAGGGGGGTCAATTGACGAGTGGCACCCCTCCTACGTTGGGAGGCCATCCCCAGCAGACCCTCCGCGGTCTTCCTGCTCCCGCGGCGGATGTCCTCCCACCTCTTGCGGCAGTGGGTGCCCCGTCTGTTGTGGACCCCCAGGGTTCGGACGTCCTTGGCGATGGCACGCCAAATGTCGATTTTCTGATGGGCGCTGACCTATGTGACATGTACAGGGGGAGAAATAACATTATTATGATTTTCTGCATGCTCGATGTGAGTGGCCCCCCATCCCCACCCTTGCCATGTGGCACATGCTCTCATCCGTCCTTTGATGCATGCCTCAAACGCTCCCCTCCCCACCATCTTTCATCCACCCGACTCAACACAGGCATTGCCCCCAAAGCATGCTCCCAGTGTACTTACCTGTTGGTCTGGAGGACCGTAGAGTAGCGCATACTGGGGGAGGACCCCATCCACGAGTTTCTCCAATTCTACAGAAGTGAAGGCAGGGGCCCTTTCCCCAGTCGCAGCAGCCATTGTATCTTCCAGACCGAGCTCACAGCAGCACTTGCAGTATAGGTCCTCTCCTGTGGATGATCAGGTCTCGAGTGATTAAGCAGATAGAAAATGGCGGTCACGTCCGCGGCTGTGCGTACCGCGGCGGTGCGTCCCACGACCGCCGGCGCACTTCGTCATTGGCTCCTGAAACGCATAGGGTTCAATGTTAACCAATGCAGCTTTGCGCCGCGGTCTTCGACCGCCTACCGCCACGGTGTGCCACACCAGCGCATTGATCTCACATTCCATTGTCGCACTTCACAGGTCAGGCAGCCGCCATTTCAAGGGCCCACATGGCTTAATTTCTACTGCGTCACACATGCCTAGGCCTTGCATCGACACTCATACAAGCCATTCAATGCATAGAGAATCGTGTACTGTGCAAGCTGTGGGGACTTACCTGTGGGTTGATTGACTCTGTGCTCGCTGTTGTCCTTCCTAGGCACCGTCCGCTGGGACTTGCGAGGAGATGGAGGAATGTTCCTGTGTACAGACCGCTGGTGGACCTGTCGACAATGGAGGAACGACATGTCATTCTGACATACAGGCTTGACCGAGCCACTATACATGAACTGTGTGCCCAGCTGGAGGCAGACCTGATGTCACCCATCCGCCAACCCACAGGGATCCCTTCTCTAGTGCAGGTGCTGTCAGTACTCCATTTCTTAGCAAGTGGGTCCTTTCAAACAACAGTGGCCATTTCATCAGGGATGTCTCAGCCTATGTTTTCCAAGGTGTTGTCCAGAGTGTTGTCTGCCCTGCTCAAACACATGCAGAGATACATCGTTTTCCCTGAGGTGGGGGATTTGCCTACAGTGAAGGGTGATTTCTATGCCCTTGGACATATTCCCAACATCACTGGTGCCATTGATGGGACACATGTGGCTTTGGTACCCCCCAGTGAAAGTGAACAGGTGTACAGGAACAGAAAAAGTTATCATTCCATGAATGTCCAGGTGGTCTGTTTGGCTGACCAGTACATCTCCCATGTAAATGCCAAGTTCCCTGGGTCAGTGCATGACGGGTACATCATGCGAAATAGCAGCATCCATTATGTGATGGAACAACTACGGAGACACTGTGTGTGGCTAATTGGTGACTCAGGTTACCCCAACCTGTCGTGGTTAGTGACCCCAGTGAGGAATCCCAGGACAAGGGCAGAGGAACGCTACAATGAGGCCCATGGGCGAACTAGAAGGATTATAAAAAGGACCTTCGGCCTCCTGAAGGCCAGGTTTAGGTGCCTGCATATGACAGGTGGATCCCTAATGTACTCACCAAAGAAGGTGTGCCAGATCATCGTGGCCTGCTGTATGCTTCACAACCTGGCATTGCGACGCCAGGTGCCTTTTCTGCAGGAGGATGGTCCAGATGGTGTTGTTGAAGCAGCTGTGGAGCCTGCAGAGAGTGAAGAGGAGGAAGACGAAGAGGACGACACAGACAACAGGGACACAGTGATACAGCAGTATTTTCAATAACACACAGGTAAGAATCAACACCGGCATTTTACATTTACTTCCAGTCTCCTGCCTCTCTACTGTCTGTCCTTTTCACCCAGTCGATGCTAACAGAGTTGTAACTTTCCCTTCCAATTTCAGAGATGTGGGCCCCACTGCGAGACCTCTGCTTTGTTTGCCCATGGACTACAGCTGTGTGACAGTGGTATGTTGTCATCACAATGTAACTGGTCATTTTTGCACGTTTATGTCTAATACATATTTTCAACAAAAAAAGGCAGACTCCAGATTATTTGTGTGCAATAAGTGTGTTTCTTAAAGTGCTAAATTGTGGGACATGGTTGAAAATCGGTGATGGGTGATGGTGGAGGAATGTCCATGGCAGAGTCCAGATTCTCAGTCTCACAGGTGCATTGTCCATATGCCTGTGGAAGGTGGAGCAGGGGCAGTTTAAGGTTGGACAGGGTGACAATGTGGGACAGTGGGATGACATCAGGGGGTATCCTTTCCTGGCGGGGGTCTTGGCATCCTACTCTGTCTTCTTCCTAGATCTCAGGCCCCACTTGTGGGGTGGTTCTTCTTCTGCAGGAGGTGGGGTTCTGGTGGCAGGTTGTTGCTGTGTCGGGGCCTCCTGTCCACTAGCGCCGGCAGAGGTGGTAGGCTGTTCCTGGTCCATGCTAGTGACAGGGGCCCTTTGTGATGCCACATGGTCCCGCAATGTGGTGACAATCTGGTTGAGAGCCACAACGATGGTGCCCATTGCGGAACTAATGTTTCTCAGTTCTTCCCTGAACCCCATAAACTGTTCCTCCTGCAGTACCTGGATCTCCTGGAACCTGGCCAGGACCGTCGCCATCGTCTCCTGGGAGTGGTGGTATGCTCCCATGATGGAGGTGAGGGCCTCGTGGAGAGTGGGTTCCCTGGGCCTGTCCCCCCCCTGTCGCACAGCAGCCCTCCCAGTTCCCCTGTTTCCCTGGGCCTCTGTCCCCTGGACCGTGTGCCCACTACCACTGCCCCCAGGTCCCTGTTGTTGTTGGGGTGGTGGGTTAACCTGGGTGCCCTATAGTGGTGGACACACCGCTGATTGACGTGTCCTGGAGACAGAGGCATGGGCCCGCTGGGTGGGTGCTGTGCTGGTGTTCCCAGAGGGGGGTAGGTCTGCTGTAGCCTGTGGCTGTCTGAGGGGAACCGACTGTCCCGAGGTCCCCGATGGGCCGGGCTGGTCATCTGGGTCCAGGGAGACAGAGCTGCTGGGCGGTGTGGTGGCGTTCGGGTCCTGCAGGGGTATAAGAGTATGGTTATTGCTTCTGTGTGTGCCATTTCGTGCAATGGGTGGGTGCCCGTGTACCCCAGTGCTGGCATTCCTTTGTGGGGGTTGTTGTGACAGCGGTTTGTGGGGGAGATGGGTATGAGCAGTGGGCATGCTTAGGTGATGGCTGTCGATGGTTTGTGGTGGCATGCAGGGTTTGGTGTTGGGATGGGTGGGTTGTGATGGTGAGACATTAGCAATGAGGATGTGTGATGGGGGTGGGGGGGAGGGTGGGGGTATGATTTGGCATGCCGGTGGGTGGGGGGGGATGAAGTAGTTGAGATTCGACTTACCAGAGTCCATTCCTCCGCCTACTCCTGCGAGGCCCTCAGGATGCAGGATGTTCAAGACTTGTTCCTCCCATGTTGTAAATTCTGGGGGTTGAGGTGGGGGTCCGCCGCCAGTCCGCTGCACCGCGATGTTGTTCCTGGATACCATGGAACGCACCTTCCCCCGTAGGTCATTCCACCGCTTCCTGATGTCGTCCCAATTTCGTGGATGCTGTCCCACAGCGTTGACCCTGTCCACTATTCTTTGCCATAACTCCATCTTCCTGGCAATGGTGGTGTGCTGCACCTGTGTCCCGAAAAGCTGGGGCTCTACCCGAACTATTTCCTCCACCATGACCCTGAGTTCTTAGTCTGAGAACCTGGGGTGTCTTTGGGGTGCCATGGGGTGGTGTGGATGAGGTGTGGGGTGGTGTTTGGGGTGATGAGTGTGGTGAGTGTAGTGGTGTGTGGTTTTTTGTGCATGGTTGTTGTGTGGGTGATGGTGTAGTGTGCCTCTGTGTGATTGTGTTCTCTATTCTGTGCTGTCTCTCTCTGGGCTTCTTCTCTGATTTGTGGTCGTAGGGGTTTGTGGGTGATGTGGGTGTGTGTTTTATAGTTAATTGGGTGTGTGGGAGTGTTGTGTGTATGTGTCTCAGGTGTGTGTATTTCAAATTGTCCAATGTGGCTGTGTTTTGGAGCTGTATGTGTATTTTGAGCATGGCGGTGTGTACCGCCAATGGAATACCGCGGTTGAAAGACCGCCGCGTGGATTCGTGGGTCGTAATGGCATGGGCGTTTTTCTGTTGGCGTGACGGTAAAGGTTTGGTCTTCGCCAGTTTAACGCTGGCCGTTGGTGTGGCGGACTTTTGTTGATGTCGGGTTTTTGTCGGTTTGCCTCTTGTGGGTCAGAATCACCGTGGCGGTTTACCGCGACCGCAGCGGTGTTGTGGCGGCCTTCTGATTGGCGGTAAGCGTCTTTTACCGCCGAGGTCAGACTGACCCCCTATATATTTTTCTAAACACTGTTTAGCGTATTTTGTGATCATATATTGTGCTATTGTATGATTTATTGCACAAATACTTTACACATTGCCTTCTAAGTTAAGCCTGACTGCACTGTGCCAAGTTACCAGAGGGTAGGCACAGGATAATTTGGATTGTGTGTTACTTACCCTGACTAGAGTGAGGGTCCTTGCTTGGACAGGGGGTAACCTGACTGCCAACCAAAGACCCCATTTCTAACAAACACCCACACAATGCCCATGGAATGCCTTCCCAGGGCGGAGTAACGCTGGGCAGCAATTTGTGCTGCAGTGCGTTACTCCAGATTTATGAAGCCACGCAATGCCACCTTAGGAGTTGTGTCATGCATGCATCCAATAAATATCCATAAATATTGCCCTCAATGCTACTAGTGGACCAAAGCAGTCACTGTGCCAGCCACTGAAGTTGGACTGCAAAATATGTGTCCAGCCTGACACTGCAGCCTATAGTGCAGTTTTAAACTGACATTTCGACCTGGCAAAATAAACATTTTGCCAGTCCTAAACCTTCCTTTATAACTTATAAGATACCCCTAAGGTAGGCCTTAAAGGTTTGCTGGGCAGGGTGCATGGAATTTAAAATGTAGTATGTCTGTATTTCAGATTTACAAGTACTTACAGAGAAAAAACGAACTCCTAAAGTCATTTTTATTATTGTAGCAAGGTTATCTCTCCCATTGACAAACAATGGGTTACCTTATTACATTTATTAAGTGATAACGTCAGTTTGGGACAGATAGAGAAATACTTCTTCCACTCATTTGAATTGTAATGTTAAATAATCCTTAATAGTAAATTTAGATTTTAAGTTACTATTTTGAAAATGGTACCTTTAGAAAGTCAGCATTTTTCTGCCTAAACCAAATGCGCCTTTCTGGAAGTGTCTATGGTCACATGACTAAAGTAGGTCTTCATTGGTGTGAGAGACAGGGAACAAGCAGCCTTTGTTGTGAGACAGTATGTTCATCTTCTTACTCAGCCCTTCTTGCACTTTAAAAGACAGCCCAAGGACTGTGCTCATGCCCTTCCTGATGTCTGAGGCTACCTATCCTCTGTTTCCCTAGACAGTTCGGAGCCAAACCTAGTAAAAGGGGTTGAACTGACCAGAACTAGTTTAGGGATAGACAAAGAGTTGCCCCCCCCACGCACAGACTGGTACTGGGTACAAAAGTGGTATTCTCAGAACCTGCCATCAGACCACTCCTGGACAAGTGGAAGATTCTGAAGAAAGAAAAGGCAGCCCTGTTGCCTAAAGAAGAAGAAAGACTGGGCCTGCTTGCCTTGAAATCAGGCTCTCCGAAAATGATGTCCAGTGTCAGTTGGCTGACTTCCTGTGTGAGCTACAGGGACACAACAAAGATCCAGGGGCCTTACCTGCAACTGGTTAGTTGACTAGCACCAATGGGACCCGCCTGAGCCCTGCTGCTGGCCACTGAGGGTGTGAGTCCTGATCCCCAAGAGATGCTCAGCAGGTCCTGGACCTTGGCTGGAATCAGAGTGTACTCCTACTGCTTCAAAACGGAGCACACAGGTAAAAATTCAGATGTTTGGGGCTTTTCACAACTGTTAGTGGGCTCTATGAGGAATCAACAATTGCTGCATCTCCAGCTAACACAAAGCTCTGACAGTATCCTGCTTTTTGAGCTAAACAGCAACTGCCTGCTTCTTCCACCACTGCAAAGTTCCAGTGCCAACTTGCTGTTCCTGCCGACAATGACCTTCTTGTAGCTCTTCCAATGTGAAGCTTCAGCTGAGGCTCCTTGATCGGACTATGAGAAGGTAAACTTCATTGGGACAAACCTGTCCCCTGTATTCAACCTGCTCTCTATTGTGGTTGTCCCGAACTTGTGACACTGACCCTTTCTATTGAGACCAAATAATTGCAGGTCACCCTTTTTTATCCTATTTTCAATTGAAATTTTAAAAATTCATAACTCAGGTTCTACTGATTGGATTTTTGTCTTTTTAGTGTAATTTTTTTTAATATATACTATCGTTCTCAATTGATTTGGAATTTTTTTGTGTTGGGTTTTTACTTTATTACTGTTTGAATGCTTCTTAGATACTATACACATTAACTCTAAGTTAAGCATGACTCCTTTGTGCCACGCTGCCAGAGATTTAAGCGCAGGTTTATTTAGTGATTTTTGTTGTTCACCCTGACAACTGATTGTGATTATTATTTGAGGTGTGTTTCTTACACCTTGTAAGTTAAAGCCTAAGTTATTTCCTTAGGACTGTACAAGTAATACATAGTTTTACTTCTAATTGAATGAACAAACGAATATTGGAGTTGGCTGAGTGAGGCTAAAGCTGTATCTTTGAACATTATCTCTGATGTTTGAGGTCTAAACAAATGGGCCTTATTAGGGCTGAAGAAAACATGTCATGTTACCTTTATACAATAAGCTTTGGCAAAACCATTAGGTCTTGTCCATGAGATGGGCATAAACATTGTGGCCTTACTAATGTTTGCATGGCATGCAGTTTGTGTTAACTTTTATAAAATAGGCATTGGCAAAGCTTGTGATAACGAGAGCAGACCTATTAACTTTGCTAATGTCTCCAACAAATTTGTTTGGTTTTCAACAAAACCCATTCCAATTGAAAGAAGACCACAATGCACATTTACAACATCCATTGAATAATGTGTTTTTGTTAAAAAAAAGCACATTACAGGTTGTATTCAAGCAGACTTGTTTGAAGAAAAAAAATGATGAAGTCAGAGTCTTCAAACAGGACAAGAGGCCGCCCAATGGTTGCAGAGGGGTGCAAGCTGATACTCTTGGTTCCTTCCCTTGCTTGTATGGAGCTGCTGCAAGTGGAGAAGGTGCTACTGAGTTGCATCCAGCAAGGACTCATGAAGCCTCACATGACCCTGCACTGAACAACTAATGTAGATTTTCTTTGAGCACTTTATAAATCTCATCTAGATGTGTCTTTCTTTAAAATGTGCTGCAATTGTATTCTCTATCCTCCAGTGAATGTTCACAAAACATCAGTTTTCCATAGTGGTAAACTTACAGTTTATCTGTTTTTAATCGGTAACAGGATTACTTATGGTATGTACTAGATGGCATATTTACAAGGAGCTTGCACTACCGCTGCATCATTTTTTTTTATCCCATGCCCCATATTTACATAGTGATGCATTAGGCCAATGTATCACTTTTTGTTGGCCTTCGTAATTTTATCCTGTACCTCAACCGGCTGCATCACGTAACGTTAAACATATGCAAGGTAGGAGTTACCTCGTAAAATCTAATGCAGAACTGACGCATCAGTATTTATGAGTTTATGGGAATGTGATGCATCATTGGCAGACGGCGTGCAGAGTCCAAAATGAGTCAAAATTCCTGTGCATCTGCAACCCATGCATAAGAAATGATGCATTGGCACTGCCACATAAACATAAAATACCCAAAGCACGTTCACAAGCTCAACTACACCATGGAGCTGCTCATATTGAATCTAGGAGCAGCGAGAAGACAACGACCCCTACCACCACCACATAGGCAGTGCAAGAGAGGAAAACATTTCTACTGCCAGAGGACTACCCTCATTGACCTCCGGGAGGAAGAGGTCATCACTATTACGGGCTTAGGAGGTAGTCGATCATCCAGCTCCTGATTCAGATTGCACCAAGTCTACAGCCAACATCCGAGAGGTGCACCAACTTCCCTCCACAGGCCAAGCTCATGGCTGTACTCCACATGGGGGCATCTGGCTCATTCAAAACCACCACAGCCAGTTGGGCAGGAATATCACAGCCATCCTTTTCAACATTCCTACCATATGTCCTGGATGCCATCATAAGCATCACACCCTAGTAACTCATGTTCCCCAACACACAGCAGAAACAACTGGAAAACAATCAAGACTTCTGTGCCATTGCCGGATTCCCACATGTCTTGGGGGCAATGGACTACACACATGTGCAACTTGTGCCTCCTGCTGCTACATGCCACCTGTACCGCAACAAGATGCACATATATTCCATCAATGTGCAGGGAATAGCGGAGCATCTGGGGATGCGCTGGCAAAGTACCCGGTGAGTCCTCTTGATGTCTACATCTTCAAGCACTCCATCATCAATGAGTACATCATCAGAATGTAAAATATGGGAATGGCCTACTGGTTGGTAAGTACATTTGAGGCACTTGACTGACCTCATGACAATAAATTATGTTTGATAAAACAGCCATCTTTGTGTTTGGTGACTGGGACAGTGCATATGTAGAAGGTATTCGCCTCATACTTGCACCATACAACAGGGCACATGTGCAATGCAACGCTGCAAGTCACACATGTGAAGACTTGCTAAGCTACTGTGTATGTCTCGAAATGGTGGAAAGATCCCCAGCAATGCAACACTATGAAAAATGCTGTGTTGTAACACTGTGTGGAAGGAAGGTCCTCCATGCCTGTTGTCTGTGTGTCTACAGGGAACTCCCATGGTCATGATGCATGTCACGTATCCAATACTGTGAAACTGAGAAATGTTACAAAGAATTGGCCCTCTCTAGGTCATGTGTACCATGGAAAATCACATTAGTCATCATATACACTCTTGCCATCCTAAGTGTGGTCCATTTTGTGGCACACAGACCTACTCTTTCAGTCCTCCGAGGGTTCAGACTGTGCATGAAGGTAGATCCTCATGTGCAAAGTACATCTCAAAGGAAATACAGCCACACATTCACCATTTTGCTGATATGCCTGTATTGGTGCTATGCTGCCCATTGTGTGCCACTGCATTCTGCAAACTCAGGACTCTCCTGTATGTCCAAAAATATGTCCTACACTGCCCTCACTCAGTGAGGCATTGCAGTGTTAATAGTTTACCAGTTGCACTGTACAACGCTTTTCTCTATTACATCATTCCCCTTGTGTTCTGTCAACATAGTGGACACAGTGCACTGCCATGCGTAGACAACCATGTCCCACATTGATATGCACTTGCTAATCTATCTATGGCAGTAGCTACTGAACAACAGTGACTACTACTATCACATCCAAATATGCATGAATGAATTGAACCACATCATCTGCAGCAGATAAATGTTGGAAATTTGGACATGTAGTTCGTCAGAAATGCCAAGAGTAGTTCCAAACCATCACAATAGAAAAGTGTGAGAGAAATGCCTCCTTAATGGCTAACTGACTCTACATATCAGTAAATATTCAGGACACATAACAAACATGTACTTGAAGATGGGTCCATCAAGCATAATGATCATTGGCTGTTCCTCTCCTGTCTTTTTAAACTGACCAAGGATATGGTCTGCAGCAGTGGGTGTTGTACACCTACCTATTTGCACAGCCTCATACTTGTGGAGGAAAGCAGAGGTGAACTCATAGTCTGATGACTGTGAACAGAGGCACATCTGATGCACATGGGAACACAGTGCAACACCTATAGTCTACATATGCTACATCAATGTCTGCAGGCACATAGTAAATTCAATGTGGCATCTCTCATAACACAGACAAATGTGTATTTCTCAACTGTGCTAGTGCAGGATTAGCTACACAGGCCCAATGCTGCCACACATGTCCCACTAGGCAAGGGTGCAACTGAAATCAGCAGGGATGTATGTGACTGTGTTGGTGTGTCTCACTCAGATACAAACAATGCTATCACTCTTCAGCCACATCAATATTTGTTGGTAAAAACAGGACCAAGGGAGATAGAAAATAAAACAATTCTTTTGAAGCAATGACTGTATACAGGATAACGTCTGCCAAGTTACCATACACTGATACATTCCAGGTTATATTGGCAGAATGTGTCATGAAATGCCTAGATGAGCATCTTGAGTCAATGCCTACCCACATCCTAAGTTCAATGAACCCCTCAGTATAGCAAAATAATGTGGTGCATGCCAATTGTAAAATATACCTTCTTGGACTTATACAGCGTAATAATAGAGGCAAATACTAATGTGCCACACATATTGTTCCAGACCCAAGCCCATACAACAGGTGTGTGTGTGTACTACAACATGATATGGTGGTTGTTGGGTATTATTGTATGGTAATTGTTGTTTTGTACATATCAACATGTGTCATATATGCCTAGCCACACACACAACATATCTTGTCAGTCTGTACCGCAGACACCACATACACTGTAGACTGGCTGAACCAGCCAGTGTATGTCATTGTCTGAGTGGGTAATGCATCCATAATACATCTTAGTATAGCAATGGAGCCAGATATGGGCCTATTTACCAGAGGCTGGTGCCTCTGGTGGCTCACTACTTTCGTACCTCAGGGGGTTCAAGCCTTTCAACCATAGTGATGAGGCCATGCTAAGTCACTTCCTGTGGCTCATCATGGCCTCATAAGTTTGGAGTATGTCAAGGCTTTGCAATAAGCTGGCTTCTTTTACCCTGTGCCATGGGGGCAGAACAGGGGTCTTACAGGGTGGATTCCAAGATAAAACTCATGGATATTCAGGCTGACTCAGATTTACTTGATGATGTAAAATCTGGTGCCATGGTGAAAGCTTATGCCCTCCCCTGATCTGACGTCACGTGGCGTAATAGTTCTGACTGCACCTTCCTGCACACAAAATATCTGTGGAGGCATTTTGCGTGCTCTATGTATGCTGCAGAATGCAGCACAAATGGAAAGAGGAAAAACCAGGAGAAAGGAAAACATTTCTGCTCGTTATGCCTGTTCTTCTGAGGTGTAAGGTTTTGGGGGTGCTCCAGGTTTATGTGATTTAGATAATCTGCACCAGCATTAAAATCCATAGGTGTTGCATGGGAACACCCACTGCAAGGACCATGCAATATCTCTTTGATGCAGAGTAAGGCCAGGCAGCACTTTGCACTGCCTTGCCTTACTCTATATCTATGAAGCTACAAAAAGGCACGCAGGGTGGCTTTGCGATGCCTCATAACTATGATTGAGAGTTCTGCACCACTAGAGCGTTTAGAAATGTGATTCTTGTAAATGAAGCCTGTAATGTAAACCTCTCAAGATCACACCATATGCCACACAATTTCACATTGATATATTGCGTGGCCCAGTTTTCACACCATTAATACAATTGGTAACATATATGTGTACTGTCTAATACACATGTAGCACATTCCAAGTAATGAAGCAGGTCATTTCAGAAATTTAAATGCAAAATACGGATCCCTGCACTTATTTGCATGCATTGCACAATACATTTTACTGTAAAACACACATTTGGTGGTTTGCATCAACTTAAACAGATGCATTAGCCTAATGCGTGAAGCACTGCACCCGTCACGTCATCCGTAAGACACGCATCCTCGCCGATACATCAAAAAACAGCATTGTGCATTGACAGGCATTGTGGGTAAATCGTGCTTTGCCTATTTTGCCAAGGTTGCAATTAAACAATGACACATTTGGTGAAAACATGATGGGTCCACCCCGGAAATGGTGCAATGGCTCTGCCATGCTGAAAATCAGGAAATGTGAAGTACTTTCCCTTTCTCTTACAGTCTTTTTGTCTATTCTGGGTGATGGAGGTGTTTGTTGGTTGATGGAGAGTGTGGTGCTGTTTATTGGTCTTGTTGGTGTCTGTGCTGTCTCTGTTTGAATATTGGATTTGTAATTTGTATTGTTTTGTTCACTGGCTTCTGTGGCTAATTACACACTCCCGGACAAACATGATTGCCACTGGAGGTCATGTGAGCAAAGGGGCACCGAATACAGGACTAGAGGCAACTTTGGGAGAAGGTGCAGCAGCACATGGTCTGGATCTTCAAAATTGACAGGACACTACATCACCTGACGCATCGCTGAAAAGATGTGGTCAGCCAGGAGGCTGAACTCATTGATCATCTTGGCATTGATGTGGAGGAGCTGCTGGTAAGCACACATATGCCGAGAGCTTGTAGTGTCGTCTCCTTTACTAGTATCTGATATTGGTTTAATTACTCTAAGGGTCACATATGTTTTGTGGTTAGAAGCCATCCTACAGCCTAAGTCTGTTTAGAAAAAGAAGCATTCCACAGAGGCATGTTAACACTGGGCTGGCACTAGCCCACCCAGAGGTGCTTGTGGCCCCACCAGCACTGTGCAGGTAGTGTTGTCACAGGGCATTCCAGATCATTACTGAGTCAAAAATGTGTGTTCCAAACTCCATGTATGTTACAGGGGAGCCCACTAACATGTAATCATGCCAAAAGATTGACAGGCTGTTTGGGGCCCATCAAACAATTTCTTAGACATGCTGTTGTGCAGATGTTCACAATTCCTTAATGTGCCTGACAGGGCGTGGATGGATAATGTCTATTTACTGTCCACGATCAACTTCTACTGACTTAAAGAAGGCAAGGTAAAAGTATGGCTACTGTCTGATGTGTGGAGCATTGTTATTTGCATATATGGATATGAGAAAGGGACAGCCAAAATGATACTTTGCAGAGTGTGGCATGTTAAATCATTAGGTTTGCATTCTTAATAAAGGCAGGCACCTGTGCACCGTATAGCAAGGAGTGATGTATTTGTATTTGGTCCACACTCTTTGTGCCTGATTCCTGATTTGGCACACATTACCTGTGAACACTTCAACCTGCCTTACCTACGTGTATAATTAAGCCATGTCAACTGTGCCATATGTTACATGTTCAATGTGCAGACTTACGTGGACAATTGCTAATTCAGTGTACTGTGCTACTTATGTCCACAGTGTATGTGTTCTACATTCACAGTGCAATGTACCATGTTGGCATTACCTATAACGGCTCTCCTAAAAACTGTCACATTGGATGAAAGTTTGGCAAACACCTGCTAGTTACATTACAGTATACTTGTGCATATGAGATGTACAGAATGCATGCACCCATCCATCACATGGATTTGCTGAGAGGTGATATGAATCAAGGTGACATTACTTGCTAACATGTATGGACAGACACTAGGCTATGTAGAGGGACAGATGCTATTGATAGAATTGCATGCAATGAGCAATGAAATGGCCATCCAGGTATTTCCATTAGTTAATATAGGAGATGTATCCAACATATCTGGTTGATAGCATTCATGTTTAAAATACCTGGGACATAGTAAGTCTATGAAGCAATGTGTGTGGAGTTGTACTTGCCTTATCAGATTCACAATGCTGAGGCACAATACCTGTACTTGCCAGACATAACTCATTTTATATTGGTTCATGGACAGGGAATCAAGCCTGTTGCATGCTGAATAAGGAACCCCAATAATTTATTAGCAGGGATATGTGCACCATACCAGCTATACACAGCAGCATAGTTGTTTATCAGTGTCAGTATTAACATGGTTCTACCTAGATTTGGCCAGAAAATGCAATTTCAACTGCCAACATTGGGTACTTTGGCTTTGTTACATTAGGGGAAGTTAATGTTTATTTTTATGGATGGTCAATATATAAAAAAGGGTATTTTGGGGTATTAGAGATGCCACATGTGATGTTCCAAAGTAGATGAAGCATAATGATGATCAATACAATTCCTATTTCAGCTTTGTCTGATACATATTTCCTTCCATCCCAACAGAAAACATGACACCTGAGCAGCTGAAGGCCCACCTCATTCAGCTCGAACGTTGCTGCCACATCCGGAACATTTTGAAGGCCTACTGGTGAATGGCCTGGCAATTCATTAAGGAGAGGACAGCTGGCACATGGAAGATAACATCAAAGGGCCCACAAACCCATGTTCAGCCAGGCACCCACCAGGATATTGCTGCAGCCCAGGGAGATGCATCGGTTGCATCGGTTGCTGTTCCAGGAACATCCACCAGTCAGCTAGCAGGACCACCACAGCCCGAGGCACAAACCACTGAACAGTCTAGTCAATTTGAACTTCAGCCTATGAAGGACCTCTCTTACCTAAAGCTCCCTGTTGCTGGTTTTGAGCATAAAGTTGACACTTTATACCAGTTGGTACAAACCCTGCAGCAGTTTGTGGACCACATAGCAGATCCAATCTAGCCCTCAATGACACTTTATGCACTTCCCCAGTTTTTTACATGTGCTCATTTTTTAGTGGTTCTATAGCATAGTTTAGGATAGTTTTAGTGTAGACATAGGTTAGTTTATTTTTAGTTGTTTTAACATTTTAGGTGGGGTTTGTTCTTAGGTGGGTTTATGGGTCGTAGGTTATTTAGTGTGGGGGGTTGATGTGTAGGATATGTGCTTTTTTTTAAACAAACAAAAAACATATAAAATACAACAAAATAAAATATTTGTTTATCTTTCCATGTTTAGGTAGTTTGTGTATAGGTGTAGTGTATGTTGTTATTGTGTGAAAATGTGTATTAAGTGGGGTGAGGGGTTGATATTTAACATGCGTTATATGTCTAGAGTAGGATAAGTAAAGCTAAGGTAGTTGTAGATAGATTTTAGCCAAATATAGTGTAGATTAGATAGCATAGTTTAGTTTAGGTGTAGTTTAGATTAGACAAGTAAGGTAAGGTAGTGTAGGTAATTTTAGGTTTGGTAAGTTTTATTTATACATTAAATTGCAATCTATGCTACAACCACGTCTGCTTCATGTTTTACTGTGTAGGAGCTGTCAGATCTGCTAAGGGTTGTATTAAGTACATGCAGTAGGATGGATTTGCAAGCAGTGTTTATAGACTTGTGTGACTAGGTGAAACACCAATGGAGTGGAACCTGTCAAGTTTGGCCTGAAATCACTTAAGGGATCTTCAAACATAGTTGAGCACTGTAACTGGCACTCTTGCTGTGAATGGATACACAACCCAAAACAGGTATTCACCTACTGTTGCTCTGTGTGTGTAAGTCATGTAACATACATTTAAGGGATGGTTATGTCAAACCATTGTCACTAATCAAGTATATTTTGAATCACACACTGATGCCAGCCACTTAAACACTCTCCCTTGCATCATGTGCTTGTCACAGTAGTGTATTTTGCTGGCTAGTATCCATCAAAGTGTCCCCCCACCTGGGCAGTAACTTCATTCAGTTTTACTATTGACTGATTGTTAATTGTAGCGCTTCATGGATTTGGCCTTAGGTACTTATTAATTTAGATGCACATAAGGTTGACACATACTATTGCCCTTGGACTTTACAGATTTTGGCTTTAGTTTATTGAATTCCTTTTCAATAACAGGTTGTGTCATTATGGGCAGCACATCCACCATGGTCTACTCCATTTGATCATTAACAGACATACAACATGCTTGTTCTGGTAAGTACGCATTGTTTGTGAGCCATAGGATGTCCAAACAGAGTCCAGGGGGGATACATTGCATGCTCCATGTGGAGAACAGGAGTATTTCAGTGAGATAGAGGAGGAACAAGTTGCCAATAGGGAGGATAGGTCATATCAATAGACCACAAATGGGTGAGATCAGCAGATGGGATACCAAATTAAGGACAGTACCAGTAAGGAAGTACACTGGCATAATCATCAGTACTGGACAGATGAGAAACTGGCAGTTGGGCACAGAGAAATGCTGCTGGGCAGATTTTTGGTGGAAAGAGGTGAAGTCCACATCTTCGGCCTCTGATGTGTTTGGTGCTTCCTGTGAGGACGTATTTTCGGTGCCGGAGGAGACAGAAGCACACACATACTACGGGCTAAAAATGTGGATCCCCTGTCTGCTGCAGCATTTCTCTGTGACAACAAGTGAGGCATCACTGCACTAAGAAGGGCCTGCTGGTTTGCCAGCACAGCACCACCTTCGTGGTGGTAGGTACCCATTGTTGCTATGTATGTGTCTTACCTCCGTTCCATGTACTCCAGGATGTTGTGGATCAGCCCAGCTGGTTGGCAACCTCACTGGTGCCACTTTGGCGGGGCAGTTGTTTGTGCCTCTGCCTCATGACACCAGCGATGTCGGCCAGGAACTGTTTGAGGCCACAGAGCGGCAGGTAGGTGCCTCTTATAACCACTAAGGTGTCTTTATTGGGATTGTGGCACCTACGAACTGTCTTTAGGGTATCCACCACAGTATCCATCCCCACCCACACCACATCTACCATCTCTCGCTGGACTCCTACCAGAAGACATTGGAATTCAACTTAGGGGTCCTTGGAGACCAGGACTGGGGGTGGGTTTGCAGGTGGTGTTTGTTGGATAGTGGGGGGATCCTCTGGAGACACTGCAACACTGTTGGTCCTTTCTGCAACTGGAGATGGTGTATCAAAGGAGGCCAAGATTTGGTGAGGGTGTCTTGGTCAAGGGTTGACAGCCTGTCATCCTCAGCAAGATTCTCACCCTTGACAAGCAGTTGGTCAGGAGGTGTAAGTACATCCTCTGCAATTAGATAGAGATATGTTAATGGTGATCTATTTTAGGAGTTGATATGAGTAATCTGGTTGACAATCTGACTTGCTACTATTTAACTTTCAGTTCAAGATTGATGTGTAGGATGTCTGTTACACAGAGGTATTGAGTCCAAGTTGCACTGTAGTTGCCTTTTAGATGGCAGTATTTCTGCATTGTTCATACAACCACTGTGTGACAATGCTATTTGTGTCATGACACATATGGCAACTGTTAGACTTGGCATCATTGGGATGGTCTCCCCTAACTTTTTGTCTCTACTTTCCAGGTTGTTTCTGTGTTCTGGACTCTGTTTTTGCTGTTTTTGTTTGCTCTGGACCTTTTACCGCTGCTGACCAGTGCTAAAGTGTAAGTGTTCCCTATATAAATTGTATGTGTACATTTGCTTATCCATGATTGGCATATTTGATTTACTAGTAAGTCCCTAGTAAAGTACACTACAGGTACCCAAGGCCTGTAAATTAAATGCTGCTAGTGGGCTTGCAGCACTGGTTGTGCCACCCACATTAGTAGCCTTGTAAACATGGCTCAGACCTGCCACTGCTGTGTCTCTGTGTGCAGTTTTGAACTGCCAATTCGACTTGGCAAGTGTACCCACTTGCCAGGCCCAAACCTTCCATTGTTCTACATGTAAGGCACCCCTAAGGTAGGTCCTAGGGAGCCCCATGGGCAGGGTGCAGTGTATGTTAAAGGTGGGACATGTACTTATGTCCTGACAGTTAAATACTGCCAAATTCGGTTTTCACTGTTGCAAGGCCTATCTCTTTCATAGGTTAACATGGGGGCTTCCTTTAAATATTATTAAAGCACAGATTCCCTTTGGGAGCAGATAGACATGTAGAGTTTGGGGTCTCTGAACTCACAATTTAAAAATGCATCTTTTAGTGAAGTTGGTTTTTAGATTGTGTGTTTGAAAATGCCACTTTTAGAAAGTAGGCATTTTCTTGCTTAAACAATTCTGTGACTAAGCTTGTTTGTGGATTCCCTGTCTGGGTCAGTTTGACAGTTGAGCTGTTCTCACCTCTCCTCTAGACAGTGATACAAAGGGAGCTGGGGTGTAGCCTGCATATTCTAATGGGCCATCTGGGCTGAGGGGAGGGGAGGAGTGGTCACTTACATCTGAAAAGGCTGTGCCTGCCCTCACACAATGCAGTCTCTAACCCCCTGGTGTGTTTCTGGGGCCTGGCCTGGGCAAGGCAGGATCTTGAAAACAACAGAGACTGTGCTTTGAAGTGGGCCTACTTCAAAGGCAGAAAGGGGTATAAGATGAGCACCCAAAACCCCTGAAAATCAGATTACTTCTGCAACCAAGAGGAACATCTGCTAAGGAGAAGATCTGAAAGCTGGAGGAGGAGTACTGCCCCTTTGCC
Organism: Pleurodeles waltl; assembly: GCF_031143425.1. Classification (NCBI taxonomy): domain Eukaryota; kingdom Metazoa; phylum Chordata; class Amphibia; order Caudata; family Salamandridae; genus Pleurodeles; species Pleurodeles waltl. Next base: position 268,966,977 of record NC_090442.1, read on the forward strand.
TGTGACTGTCCTTTGCTGGGTTGGCCTTAGCTGCTTCTGCCTGAGAGAGGACAAAGACTGACTTTTGTGTGACTTCCCACTGGTGAAGAATCTCCAAGGGCTTGAACTGAGCTTGCCTCCTGTTGTTGAAGTCTCTGTGACAACAAAGACTTCTCTCTGCCAGCACTTGGGCTTTCTGCTGAGAGTCCTGACTGCCAAGTGGTACCCTAGCCCGTCTCTCGGCCCTTCAAAGGTGAGGCTGGTGGAAAAGGACAGAAATCCACAGAAAGACCACCATGTGGGGAAACTTTTGATGCACCACCGGCCTCGTGGCTGATAAATAACGCACCGCAGGCTTCACGGCTAAAATCGATGCTGCACCTGCATCGTGGCTGGGAGATCGACACAACGCGGCTGGAGAAACGTTGCTCAACACCTGCAGCAGCTGCTGTTATCGACGCAAGCCCCACGCAGCGTGGTTTCTTGACACCGTGTGGCCGGATTTCAAGGCAACATCGCTAGGTGTGGAAAATGTGCCCATCTGGATCGACGCATCGCTCTCTTGCGGGAGAGAAGAAACACCACGCGTCGACCCAACCGAAGGAGGAACAACGCATGTTTTCACTTACGATTGAGAAATCAACGCATCGCTGGCCTTTTCCGACACATGTTTGCCTGTGTGGCTTTATTTTTTACGCTACCCAGGTACTCTTGTACGCTAACAACGTTCTCACTGTTTTCTAAAGGATTTAAGACTCTTATGCTTTTTAAATTCACAACTTGACTTGGGTATGTTGGATTTTAGTCGTTTAGGTCTTCTTTTGGTTAGATAACTATTACCTATTTTTCTAAAGTTGTGTTGTGTCATTTTGTAGTGTTTTCATTGAGTTACTCTGTGTTGGTACAAATACTTTACACATTGCTTCTGAACTTAAGCCTGCCTGCTCGTGCCAAGCTACCAAAGAGGAGAGCGGGGGTTAATTGAGGGTGATTCTCCTTTACCCTGACTAGAGTGAGGGTCCTTACTTGGACAGGGCGTGACCTAACTGCCAACCAAAGACCCCATTTCTAACACCAACACAGTTACACCTTCCATTCCTGCACATATACGAAGAAGTTAGATCCACATCTGCCATGGTGATTTGCATTCTTATTCATCATACCTATACTGATTGTGTTTTGATATATAAATACCACTACTGTACACATTGCACCTCGTCCCAGGGTGCCTGAATTCCCTGTTGGCAGTATTCAGCCCACAGCTCCCGTGCAGGTGATGTGGGTCCGGTCATGAAATAGTTATGATCCTGCCATCTGACTTTCACACTGTACACTATGGCACTCTGCCTTGTTGTGCTGTCTTGCATGCACATTGTGCATTCATGTGGCTAAGAGTTGATATTTTCACACATAACCTGCACACCTCTACACACCGACTAACCGTGCAACACTGCAAGAATGTGTGAGGGCATGTATTTCCTATTTGTGTACACTCATGTGATTCCATTGCATACACATTTGTGTTCATATTTGTGGACAGTGGGCACTGTGTGCTAACTCTGAGGGGATGGGCCATGTCACACTAGCTAGCGCTGACACTCACCACAGTTGATAATTGTCAGACATGGGTATCTGCATAATATCACAGATCCTTTGACTCAGGCCCGCTCACTTGTACATGTACATGCCTCCTCTGCCACTCCTCCTTTAGGGCCAGGGACTCAACTTAATGCCACACAGTGATGGGACCCAGATCATACACTGACTCGCATGTGCCTGCAATACCAACAATATGTGTGACCACATATAATGGACTGACATGGGTGACTGGTATTGAGGGCTTTTAGTTAAGCTGTACCACACATGGAAGTAGTGCTGGAATTGGTGACATGTACCTACCCTGGTTTGCAACATAACTGGGCACATCCACCTCAGTATCCAACCATTGCTGACTACTGCCCTTTATGGTGGCAGACTGTTTTTTCCTGTGACTTGACAATGATATGGAAAAGCATAGCAGGAGGAAGATCCTTTTCCTGCCTCGTAGCCTGGACATGGAACACACTACCTCTCAAACTCAGGCAGACCGCATCACTGAAACAGTTCAGGAAGGGTGTCAAGACCTGGCTGTTCGATTGAGCAGCTCACCCGCAAACAGCGCCTTGAGACCCTACAGGTGGTTAGCCGCGCTTTAGAAATCACAGATCGAATGTTTGATATCCCTGTTTCACATCATCCAACTGTGACATATGTGCCTTGGTGAAACAATTTTCCTTCTGCCACATTCTATATCTTCACCCAAGACCACATTACATGTAGGATGTTGTACCCCATGGGCACTTCTCTGTCATATCTTTCCAGCTGTAACACAAGTGTGACACTGTCAGGCACAGCAGTGCATGTGTATTGGTCAAGCTACATTGCAGGACACACATCCATTCAGGCCTCCTCACTATGCAATGTCTCTGCATTCAGACACTATGGCAGTTCAACCTACTCAGCCAGTGTTTACAATACATTGCTCAACGATGTGCCCACCAGCAGCACACACCATCTTTGGTTCAACACACATGGTCCTTTTGTGTGCATCACTTGCATTCACCCGGTCCAGTTGGATTTTGTACATGGCATGAGTTCTGATGGCCCCTACTATGGCAGCTGACACCTGTGTGGTCTAAACCCACACATCGGGACTACTGTGTACTATGATGTGTCATGCCAGTTAATATACACATGGCTCTTGGCATGTCCCTATGTGTTGATATTTTAGATGCCCCGCACCTGACCCCCCTCTAAGGTGAGTTATTTCTACTCTGACATGCCCATTCCATACCATTGGTTTACAGTCCAGATTTTTCTATATGGGCCCAAGTAAGACACAGTGGCCACATGGTGCAGTAGCCTGCATTGTCACTGTCAGGTTTGGCAGTGTTCAAGTGTCCATGCATGATGTGTGGTGGCAGTCCATGTTTTTACTTTGGATTGTGGGACTTGTTGTTCCGGTGAATCATGTGGTACATTCCATGATACATACCAGTATGCAAAGGTTGACCTGGACCTGGGCACTTCATACATGGAATGGAGAAAAGTGACATAGCTGGACTGAGCTGTGCAACATATTATTGGGCAGTATGACTGACATTTCCGTGCCATTTAACAGGACATGAGCCAGATTCTGGCCTTTTGCCCTGCACATGGCTCAATGAAGCACTGGGACATAGCTAGCTGCACTGCACAACATGACCACTCTGTCACTTGTTGATAATGGTGCACTGTGTCATTAATACGACACATCCATGGCATAGGGTTCTGTTGTACTGAAACATGTTATTTTAATGCATTAAAGCAGCGATGCACCACTTCTTGTAAATATGCCACTAACTCTTCAAGTCTGGTTATAACACACAATACACTTAGATACACCTTTTGTGGGAACAACGCAAACTAGGGAACTGGTCACAAGCACCTTCCCTATCTCCACTACTGTGGGCAACAGGAATTACCTCATTAGCTCTAACTCAAGGAACTTCCAGCTACTACGCACTTTGGAAAGGAGTCTCCAACTACCGCATGCCAGACAAAGCAGCTGCCCAAACAGTCACTGGAAAGCCACTTCCCCAGTCCTAGTGCTAGACCTTGTCAAATGGAGACCCAGGAAAATTCTGAACTGTGCTCTTTAATTTTGCTAAAGCAAGGGAGGCAAAACCGCCTTCTTCTCCTTTCTAGGCTAGTACAAGAACTGGAAGTCATCTAATGCATTACTAAGAGCCAAGATGGAATATCATTGGAAAATATCCACAAACCAGTACAGAAGGTTAATGAAAATTCTGCTCTGAAAAATTCTATAAAAAAGTCGAAATTGTGTCGGATATGATAACATACTGATGACATTTAAGTGTGGACACTGATATTGTGAATGACAATAACATTTGAATGTTGTTAAACAAAATATAAAACAAGCATGAAAACTCAAATAAGAACCATTTTACAATGGAAGGACCTGTGAAGTGTGGCATGTTATTTAATTTAGCTTACATTACTGAGTGACTGTAAAAATGTATTACTTTAATCTTTCATATGTGGTTTGGAAAATTAGATTATACAATTCATTTTTTTGCATTTAAGACTTCTATTCTCACACCACCAATAAACCCCGAAATAGGAACTGTATTGTAGAAGCGGCACTGTTGAGCCCATCACAACTTATTGGGCAAAACTGCTGCATTGGCTATTTATGTATCACACTTCTCAGTGATCCACCTAGCTGCATGCCAACGGTCAGGTCAGCCCATTGTCAAACAGGGGCTGCACAGGAGGAGAAGAGAAAGACCTTTTAATAAAGCATGAAGTGGTCACAGATCTAAAAAAGTGTTTAAAAAAAACAGAAGATCCAAAAAGATCTGTGGTTCCACATTAGACACAAGGGATTTCTTACTACCGCATTTCACCGTTCCCTTGCCCCAAGCTTTATTTCATGTCCCATATTTCTGCATTAAGAGATATTGGGTTCCAGTCATCTGGGGGCATATTTATCAAGTAGTTGTGTCACCCTTTAATGCATTGTGCTCAGGAAGGTACCCCTTCCTGCATAAAACAATAACGTCTGCACAGCAGACACCCTTGCACTACAATGCAAGGTTGCCTGAAGTTGGCGCTAGGAAGCCAAAAGGGCACCAGTGCAAGGAAAGGACAGGAATGCGCAGTATTATGTTAAAAACTGCACATTCCTGCCCTTTCCCTTTCATGCAGCACAGAGCAGAAAGGTGACTTGCTGCTCTGTGTGAAATATTAGTAAATGGGCCCCTCTCTTTATTTCTACTTGTTTTTTCCTCTATGTGTGCCACATTCTCATGCATAGACAGAGGCAAATGCCTCAGGTGATGTTTTTGTGCCCCTTCCTGCCCAAAAACAATCATGCCCATAACACAGGCACCCTTGCACCATGGCACAATGGTACTGGCGTTGGTGCAAGGCTCCCAAAAGGGCACCGGTGCATGAAAGTACAGGAATGTGCTGTATTATGCTAAATACTGTGCTTTTATGCCCTTTCTCTTTCACGCAGCGCAGCAAGGTGACTTACAGTGCTGTGCTGTGCTGCACTGTATATCATATTGATACAAGTGCCCCTTGGGTTTTAGGAAAGGGAACCCTTCAAAAGCTGCACTGCAACTGAAGAGCTCACCTGCGCCTGTACCTTAGGATTGTCAGCTGTAATCATGTACTGCTGGTTTAAGACTCACACACTTTATGTACTTTGCCCGAAATTTCAAAGCATGCCTGCCTTTTTTACAGCAGTACATGTTTACTACTAGCAATGAAAATTTGCGTTTACAGGTACCAATGGATGTGAGACAAGTGCGTAAATAAAACACTTACTTATGGTTTCTACAAACTGGGGGTGAAAGTGTGTTAGAAACTGGGTCTCTAGTTGGCAGAGATATATACCCTGTTCAAGTAGGGGCAACAATCCTAGTCAGGGTAAGTCACGACACAACCTAAATTATCCTTTGCTCACCCTCCAGTAGTTTGGCACAGAGCAGGCAGGTTTAACTTAGAAGGCAATGTGTAAAGTATTTGTGCAATAAATCATACAGTAACACAGTGAAGTTCCACAAAAAGTATTCCACACCAGTTTAGAAAAAATGATAGTTTTCATCTGAATAAAATAAGATCAAAACGACAAAAATCCAATATGCACAAGTCAAGATATAACTTTTTAAAGGTTTAACTGAGTCTCAATCCTTAAGAATCTGTGGTTGTATACTTTTAACACACAGTACCTGGGATGCATCAAAAATAACGAAGGAGAGGGGCCGCAGAGGAGCAGATGCGTCAAAAAGTAAAGCAATGCTTCAATTTTTCTGGTGTGGCAAAGGCGAGACGTCATTTCTTTCCATGCTGCAAGGCAATGTGTTGGTTTCCAGGAGCGCAGGCTTGGTTCCTCACTGCGATACAGGGATATTTTGATACCCAGGGATGAAGCGTGGAAAACCCACAATGCTTTGAGCAGAGGCAACAGGTGTTGCACCAATCCAGCAGGCGATGCAGTGATTTTTCAGCCACGAGGCAGGCGCTGCATCGATCCGACAGCGGTTGCATTGAATTTTGCAGGCGTTGCATCGATTTTCTGACACACTGGATTTTCTTCTCTTTGGTGAAGTATTTGATAGCCCTGAGACCTCAGAACAGGAGGCAAGCTCAATCCAAGCCTTTGGAGAGCACTTGTGGAAGAAGGCAGAGTCCTTCCAGCAGAGTCAGCAGGGCAACAAGCAGGCCAGCTGTCCTTCCAACAAAGCAATCCAGATGAGTCATTTGGGCAGCCAGGCAGTAGAGTCCACTTGTTGGTCCAGAAGTGTCTGATCAGTATGCAAATTAGGCTAATTATAATTGGCTAAGTCAACCTACCTATAAATCCCTAGTATATGGCAGGGCATGGAGGTTTAGGGATGCCAGCATAGGTAGTGCCCCCATGGGTGCACTGCTGAGGTGCCCAGTGTCATTTTAAAGGCAGGCCTGCCTTGCTGGCTGCTTTTAAATTAAAGTTATGTGCAAATTCGACTTTGGAATTAAAAGTAGTTCCAAAGTCTTAAAATGCCTTATGTTTACATATGTCACCCCTAAGGTGTGACCTATGTGCCCCTAGGGCTGGGTGCCATGTAACTATAAGCAGGGACCTTATAAAAATAGTTTTATAATCCCTGATGAGGTAAAACAGCCAAATTCGTTTTCCCTCATTGTAGTGAATTGCCTCCATAGGCTAGAATGGGGAGACTTTATTTTAATTTTTAAAGTCCCCTTAAGTAACAGATACAAGAAGTTTGGTATCAAATTAATTGTTATAATAAATCCCACAACTTCCAGTTGTTGGATTTAATATAACTTGTTCAGGTAAAGAGTTTTAAACTTTACCTGAAAAGTTGCCAGCTTCAGCCCTGCAGTGTTTTTGCTGCTGTGATCTGATTGGCCAGCCACTGGCAGCCTGGCCAGGCTGCCTTGATGAGGTGGGAAGTGGCCTGGCTTCACACAAAGAGATGTGCCTGTGGGAGGAGATCTCCCCTCAGCAGATGGTGAGGCAGGAAGGGGGAGGGCTGCCAAACTGGTCTTCAACGGTAGAGAAGGACATTTGGAGCAACCCAGCAACACCCCCACATCCTGCAAACCCAGACAATTAGGTGTCCCCTTGATTAGATTAGGCGAGGGCAGGAGAGGGCTGTGTTTAGGATTTTTAGCCACACCAGTGGTTGGGCTCAGCCAGATGTAACCTCCAAAAATCACTTTCAGCCATGATGGATTTTGAGTAATGTTGCTCCCTGGGATTGATTTTTCCACACTTCCCAGGAAGTGGTCATCACAGGGGGAAGGAACCTGCACCTTATTGGAGAACCAGGACCCCCCTGTTTTTCACCCAGGAGCAGGGATAAAACTGGCAGACCTGCACCCACACCTCATTTTCCTACCAGATCCCTATCAGATTCCAATAAGGAAGAACTACAGGAGAAGAAGGACTGCACTGCTGGACCCCTGACCTGCACCTGGACACTGCACTCTGGAGGACTGCACCAGCTGCACACTTGGGCTTCACCACTTAAAGGGCTTCACCTGTCTTCTACTGTTTCAAGAAGGGACTCCCTGTTTGCCACAGGTACAAAGGAGCTGCCCAGAGTCCCCTGCATCAAGTCCTGAAAGCAGAGCCCAGCTGATCAGCGTCCAGTTGCCATTTGATGATTCTGACCAGGTGCATTCTGGGAATTGTAGTCCCAACTCCCAAGGAGCAACTCAGAGCTTCTGGAATCTTGGATCAAGTTGTGGACACCCCAAGGACACAAAGGGGACCTATGGAAGAAGATCTAGAAGTTTGGAAACGTTTGGAGCAACTCCATAAGTTGAAGAGGTGCATTGTGGGAGTTGTAGTCCCAGACCCCAAGAGGCACACCAGAGCATCTGAACCCTTGGCGGGTGCTGTGGACCACTTTCCTAAATGAAACACTTCTGAAACTAAGTGTGACAGTGTTACCTTTTGGGTGGCCTGAACTCTTGACTTTGTTCCTTTCCAGTGTGACCTTTTTTATCCCTTTGAGCGCTAGTTGCTTCTATGCGCTAGAAAGCAATAATTCTTTAAAAATTCATATCTCCGGTTCCCCTTATCCGATTTTATTCGTTTTTGTGTCATTTTAAAGATAAAAATATAATCTATTTTTATAAATTGAATTTGGATTTTCAAACTGCTTCCTGTGTTTTATTTGATTACTGTTTTGTGATATTTGAATGCTTTACACTCTGTCTCCTAAGTTAAGCCTTGTCGCTCGTTGCCAAGCTACCAAGGGTTGAGCTGGGTTTAATTTACTGAGACCTAACTGGACCTAAGTGGAGGTTAGTGGCCTATTGCTAAGTGTAGGTACTTACCTGCCCTTACCAATAACCCATTTTCCAACAGTTAATAGTTCTGTTGCAGAAATCCTGGTATGATATATAGGTAAAAAGTTACAATCTTTGTAATATATTTATGGAGTTATGACTTGGTACCAAGTGGCTGCATGTAAAATGTGAGTTTAGAGCTGTTCTATTTTTTCTAAATCTTTGGTTAGTCTAAAGTTAATAGTAATGAAGATTTATCAGTGCTATGTAATTGATAATATTTTAATTACTCACACAGACGGATGCATCCGACATTCTTACTGTGCATATCTCTTACATACTAAACCTAGAAGTTCCAAAACTTTGCCCCTAATACTTTATCTTTTGAGCACTTGTGAAGTGACAAACTGATTGTCCTCGTTTCCTGGCATCAAAGTGTTACACTCCAGTTGGCTGGTAGCCTTGGGGGGACTCGCACAAAAGAAGTCCTGGCGGCCATTTAAGTGAGGCATTTGTCCTGTGCCCAGCTAGAACTAAAATTAAGAGACCTCCCTCATCCTCACTGCAGCTTGGATGCCAAGCATGCAAGTTCACTGTGCTGCTGAATATGTCCCTGAGTGGGCACTGAGAGAAAGTCAGCACATCTTACTGGGGCCAGCCTAGACCCAGCTCAATAATAACTACCTAAATATGGGATATGGCTGGATTTCCTTGTTTCCAGCACTGTGTGGGACCCAGGCAAAAGCATGCTAAAAGTAGAAACCAGGGACGGAGCTTGGTCAGTAAGAATTGGCGGATGTGAGATTCAGATTTCCCAACAATAGTACTAGCACTGGCACCTAATGTTAAAACACATTATACGACATGCAGGGTGCACAAGAGGGGCTTAAGAGGCAGTAGAAAGGCAGAGAAATGCCGAATGGTAGGGGATTAAGTGAGAGAATGCAGATTGTTTTTGTGAAAAAAATAACATTTTTGAAGTCTTTCCGAACAGAGAGAGGTAGAGAGTGTGCATGCATTTTTGTCTGTGTGTGTAAAAATTCCTAGCGGCATCCGACAGACAGTGCATCATACCCGACTAAAGGCACCTGTAACCACATATTTATCACAAAATACATTTATTAGGAGGGTGTAACACCCCCAAGGTACCCCCCCCCCCCTCCCAAGGTGCGCCCCTGGTAAAAATTAGTAGAAAGTAATGGAACTCAAGAGCGCGGGCTTAATCAAGGATGACTGCGACTCAGTCAACGATATGTTCCTCTGGAGATCCCATTTACACTATCACAGTGGAGAAAAGCCTTTGTGTAAAATAGAAATAAAAGTGTGACCAGGTATAGAAAATACAAGAATGACTAATGTACTAGAAAAGGTAAATCCAGTCATTAAGTCGTCTCAGTCAGTGACAATCATGAATTGGTATGTTTAACTTGCTTAGCCTCGATAACATTTTGGATTTTGTAACATAGGCATGCAATCTTGCCTTAATATGAAAATTAAAATAAAACCCAATCTACTCTTTGGCTGCGTGGGACTTCAGCGAACATGTGCACGTTGTTTCTGGAATTCTGAAGGCGTAACAGCTGGTTCTAGTGACATTTCGCCATTTTCCTTCGTTGGCAATTAGCCCACTTTGCTGCCTCTAGTGCTGATTTGCTGCTCCCTCCTGGTGATGTCCGAGGTTGGTACCTAGTATTGCTCTGGTTGACTCGTTACCCATTTATGCTCCTCTTGCATCCCATTCTGCTAAGGCCCCATTACTTTAACTGGTCATCCAATGTCGCATTTTCACTTCTGCCAAAAGTATTTCCATTCGTGTTGCAGAGTAAATGTAAAAAAAGAATGTGTTCTATTCTTGGCTCCTCGACTGTGCTTAGCTGCTTGCAAGAACATTTTATCAAACCAAAACAGACAAACAATCACTAGAAATAGTCGCTGCAATGAACTCGGAGGGTTCTAAATATAGCCGCCCAGCAAGATCCCCCATCTCGGAGCCTCTGAAACACTGACCTCAATTGAGAGTTATATTCATATAAACCAATTCATGGGAGGTTTGCAGATACATGCCTGCATGGACTAGAAAAACAGATGTTAAAGCATTTGATTAAAAGTTCAGTTCAAGGCCTGTCCTGTAACTTCTCCAAGACTGACACCAGGGCACCCTGTTGATAATTAGCGCCGACTTTAGTGTTGGTGACGCCCGGGCGAGTATCTATGGTGGCGGCCCCTTCCTCCCCTTGCTCATTTGTAAAATAAATGAGTGAATACATAAACATATAAATAAGGGAAGACGCTTCCCGCTGCCTGCATGGACTCTGATCAAATTCATGTGTAATGCCCAGTGCTTAATTTGTGCTTGTTGTTTCTGGTGCTGAGCACCGGCACTTATTTTTGAGGGCCGGGGCTTATTCTTCTGCCTCAAGCATTTGCTGCTTGCAAATGACACGTGAAAGATGGAGGAAGGGAAAAACGAAAAGGCGTTACAAAGGGAGAAAGTAGAAAACTTCTAGAGTGAGCTGAAGGGGCAGGGCGTGCCTGTAAATGGACTGAAGAGGCCCGAGATGGCTTCAGGATTGTGCTGCCTCAGTATTCCATGTTCGCATATTTAATTGCAGCAGCCGCTTGTTCGAGAGGAGGGCTTTGGGCACCGGCACGTTTTTATTTACAAATTAAGCACTGGTAATGCCTGAATCAATTTGTAGAGAGTAAGGGTGCATGAGTCATCCTAGAAAGGTTCGAGAGTAGGACTGAGGCCTCGGAGACTCTGAAATGGCACTCAGGAAACAATTCAATACTTTCTTTGAGGGATGTTAAATCCAAACAGGATAGTCAAGGTAAACATGATCGGACAGAATCAAACATTAAGCATAGTGGCGCCAAATTGCACAGAGACTAGTGACTGTCATCTTATGGGTCTGTGATTATATGCCACCATTAAGAGACAAAAAATATAGAGTGAAAGACTAGCAAATAGGTCCAAAAAGTGCCAATTTTATGTGACTCGCCACAGAAGTTTCCTGCAGCACAAAACGGTTATGCTGGCTTTAAGACTGAACATCAGAAAACCTGAACTACAGTACTCCTGTTACTCCATTATGGAGACCCAAAAAACCTTTATGCCAATACACTTCAACTCTTAAAGTAACTCAACTCTATAACAAGACCTTTCACTCAAACTGCTTTCTCAACCCTGACCCCTGTTATTCCAGCACTACGACCACGGACAGGTTTGCCAATGCACTTCATTACTATTTAGCAGTCCATCCTGTTACACAGGTACTAGGACCCATATTTATGGGCTTTTGGCTCAGGGCAGCGCAGCAAGTCACCTCCATGTGCTGCCCTGCACTGAAGGAAAAAGGCAGGAATGTGTCTTATCTAAGGCATATTGCAGATTCCTGTCCTTTCCCCCTGTGCTGGCACTGTTTTGGCAGCCTAGCGCCAAGATAGGCACCCTTGCACCAAAGCGTTGCATTCAGGATTGTTTTTGTGCAATAAGAGGCACCTTCCTGCATAAACACAATCCTGGGAAGCCTTCTCTTTTTTCTATGTGTGCTTCAGAATGCAGCACACATAGAAAGAAGAAAAAAACAAGGTGAAAGAAACACATTTTTCCTTGTTGTGCCTCTCCCAGGGAGGCGTAAGGTTTTGGTGCATCCCCAGCTTTACAAGGTCTTGTGAATCTGGGAATGCGTCAAAATCCATGGGTGTTGCGTTGGAACACCCACTGCAATACCCATGAAACACCTTCCTAATGCAGAGTAAGGCAACACAGTGGCTTTGCATGGCCTCATAGATATGATTTTAAGGTTTGCTCCACCATTGCATCACAAAACATGATCCAGCAGTGGTTCAAAGGGCTCATAAATATGCCAATAGGCTTCTCCAGTTCTCTTGTACGGCGCACATTGAGATATTGGGTCTAAATTAATTCATGCAGCAGTATCCAGAACCATAAAAAGAATACCAACTGCTTCACAGATGTGAAACAGAAGGTAAACAGTTCAAACTGGCATCCCCGTAACTCTAAGTCACAGACAGCAATTTTGGTCTATGACATTTCTCAAAACCTCTTCACTGCTGCCCTTTACTACATAATGTTTCTGCCTAATATTGAGGCTGAACAAGTCCACTTCTCATTGCAGCAGCATCAGAGGTCTCTGTCAGGTGCTTTCTCAGGTGAACATCCCCAGCTCATGTACACCACCAGTCCTGCACAGTTTATCAGTTTCTCATCTTTACAATGGGTTTGGAAGGCTAGCTAGACCATTCTGCTAGAGGTCACAACTTGCTCATCTGCCATGATGTTCAGTGCTATTAGCACAAATAGGATTGAATACCCTCCTGGGCGATATTCACACTGTACTCCTTCAAGGGGGGAGTGGGTCATAGGTGAGCAATGACTTGGTAAAGGGTGTAGTGTGGATGGTGAGAGATAGCATAAAATAAGGACACATGTGCAGTAAAAAGAAGTGTGCTAGGTTCACAGTGCCTGGCTCACATCAACTGACTCCGACCCACCACTTGAAGGAGGTACAGAAGTGGGCAGAACAACCCCACACAATATTTAGTGAGTAAAGCTCTGACTCCTGCCCAGCGTAATGATGCCAAGAGAAGGTAAGGAAAAAATAGAGTCAAATTAAGTCAACTTCCTCTGTTGTGCAGTTGCCAGTGTGACTCAGTTGCAGCCTACTTGCTATGAGAGGGCAGGTGTCCTGGTTTTCAAAAGTTAGTGTTGTTCAGTCACAAGAGGCAGCTATCAAGCATTGGTATCAACAACCTTTAACCTGACTACGCTGATTCCCAAGAAAATTCGGAAAACAGATCTACCTTTTTGCTGTTACTTTGTATGCCCAAGGTAAACACAACAAAGATACAAAACTAGCTTTTCAACATTTATTAAAACAATCATATTCTTGTATAGAAAGCATGAGCTGATTATTAGGCAGATTAAACAAAGCATGGTGTTAGAAATGGAGTCTTTGGTTGGCAGTCAGGTTACCCCCTGTCCAAGCAAGGACCCTCACTCTAGTCAGGATAAGTCACACACAATCCAAATTATCCTCTGCCCACCCTCTGGTAGCTTGGCACTGAGCAGTCAGGCTTAACTTAGAAGGCAATGTGTAAAGTATTTGTGCAATAAATCATACAATAACACTATATAGCACCACAAAAATACACCACACAGTGTTTAGAAAAATATATAATATTTATCTGGATATCTGCAGATCAAAACGATAAAAGATGCAATAAGAAATTGTAAAGATATCACTGAAAAGTGACATGAAGGGGGTCATTCTGACCCCGGCGGTCTAAGACCGCCGGGGCCAGGGTCGGCGGGAGCACCGCCGACAGGCCGGCGGTGCTCCCAAGGGCATTCCGACCGCGGCGGTAAAGCCGCGGTCGGACCGGCAACACTGGCGGTCTCCCGCCAGTGTACCGCCGCCCTTTGGAATCCTCCAAGGCGGCGCAGCTAGCTGCGCCGCCGAGGGGATTCCGACCCCCCCTACCGCCATCCAGTTCCCGGCGGTCCACCCGCCGGGAACCGGATGGCGGTAGGGGGGGTCGCGGGGCCCCTGGGGGCCCCTGCAGTGCCCATGCCACTGGCATGGGCACTGCAGGGGCCCCCGTAAGAGTTCCCCTACAAGTATTTCACTGTCTGCTTGGCAGACAGTGAAATACGAGACGGGTGCAACAGCACCCATCGCACCTTCCCACTCCGCCGGCTCGATTACGAGCCGGCATCCTCGTGGGAAGGGAGTTTTTCCCTGGGCTGGCGGGCGGTCTTTTGGCGACCGCCCGCCAGCCCAGGGAAAAACTTAGAATACCCTCCGCGGTCTATTGACCGCGGTGCGGTATTTCGGAGGGGGGAACTCTGGCGGGCGGCCTCCGCCGCCCGCCAGAGTTAGAATGACCCCCGAAGTGTCTTGAGTCTTTAAAAAGCAAACAGTCTCTTTCAAGCACAAAGGACCTGGTTTGGAGTGAAAAATCTCCGCAGAGGGCCGCAGAGGAGGAGATGCGTGGAAAATGGTGTGTGTGTCAGTTTTGCCCCTTCACACACGGACTTGCGTCGTTATTTTTCGCACGGGGAAGATGTTGCGTCGATTTCCGGCCTCCTCTGTGGGTCGCTGGGTTTTCAGACGGCCCGGGGTCTGTGCGTGGAATCCTGGGCTTGTTGTCCGGCTGCGCGTCGTTCCGGTGGGCTGTGTGTGGAATTTTCTCCCTCACGGCAGACTCCGCATCGATTTCCTCTCTGGAAGTCGGGCTGCGTTGTCCAGGCGGGCCATGCGTCGAAGTTCTGGTCACACCGCAGGCGCCGCGTTGATCTTTTCCTTGCGAAGTCGAGCGGCGGCGTCCCGGGTCGGCGTGCAGTGAATTTTTCACCACGGAGCAAGCTGTGTGTCAAATTTTTCGCCGCACAAGAAGTCCAGTTGAAAGAAAGAAGTCTTTTTGGTCCTGAGACTTCAGGGAACAGGAGGCAAGCTCTATCCAAGCCCTTGGAGAGCACTTCTGCAGCAAGGCAAGAGTTCAGCAAGGCAGCAGGCCAACAGCAAGGCAGCAGTCCTTTGTAGAAAGCAGTCAGGTGAGTCCTTTGGGCAGCCAGGCAGTTCTTCTTGGCAGGATGCAGGTTCTGGTTCAGGTTTCTTCTCCAGCAAGTGTCTGAGGTGGTAGGGCAGAGGCCCTGCTTTATACCCAAATGTGCCTTTGAAGTGGGGGAGACTTCAAAGAGTGGCTTAGAAGTGCACCAGGTCCCCTTTCAGTTCAATCCTGTCTGCCAGGCTCCCAGTAGGTTGTGTGGCAGTCCTTTGTGTGAGGGCAGGCCATCCACCCTCCCAGCCCAGGAAGACCCATTCAAAATGCAGATGTATGCAAGTGAGCCTGAGTACCCTGTGTTTGGGGTGTGTCTGAGTGAATGCAAAAGGAGCTGTCAACGAGACCCAGCCAGACGTGGATTGTAAGGCACAGAAAGATTTAAGTGCAAAGGAATGCTCACTTTCTAAAAGTGGCATTTCTGGGATAGTAATATTAAATCCAACTTCACCAGTCAGCAGGATTTTGTATTACCATTCTGGCCATACTATATATGACCTTCCTACTCCTTTCAGATCAGCAGCTACCACTTCAATAATGTATGAGGGCAGCCCCAATGTTAGCCTATGAAGGGAGCAGGCCTCAGAGTAGTGTAAAACGTATTTAGGAGTTTTACACTGCCAAGACATGTAAACTACACAGGTCCATGTCCTGCCTTTCACCCACACAGCACCCTGCCCTAGGGGTTACCTAGGGCACTCATTAGAGGTGACTTATATGTAGAGAAAGGGGAGGTTTAGGCTTGGCAAGTACTTTTAAATGCCAAGTCGAGGTGACAGTGAAACTGCACACACAGGCCTTGCAATGGCAGGCCTGAGACAAGGTAAAGGGGCTACTTAAGTGGGTGGCACAACCAGTTCTGCAGGCCCACTAGTAGCATTTATTCTACAGGCCCTAGGCACATATAGTGCACATACTAGGGACTTATAAGTAAATTAAATAGTCCAATTGGGTATGATCCAAAGTTACCATGTTTAAAGGGAGAGAGCATATGCACTTTAGCACTGGTTAGCAGTGGTGAAGTGCGCAGAGTCTAAAAGCCAGCAAAAACAGTGTCCAAACAGTGGAGGGAGACAGGCAAAAAGTTAGGGGTGACCACCCTAAGGCATGTCAGGTCTAACATGTGTCCCCCCAGCTGAAAGTGGGGAGAGCTACCCAACCTCCTGGGAGCTCCCATCGCTAAGGTGGAAGTATCTGGAGAGACCATCAGCATTGGCGTGGTCAACCCCTGGGCGATGCTCCACCGTAAAGTCCATCCCCTGTAGGGAAATGGACCACCTCAAGAGTTTTGGATCCTCCCCCCTCATCTGCATGAGCCATCTGAGGGGCCTCTGGTCTGTCTGAACCCAGAAGTGAGTCCCAAACATGTAGCCCTTGACGAATCTGCTGTAGTATCCCGTGAGGCCTAAAAAGACTCTCACCCCAGTCTGTGTTCTAGGTGGTTGCCAGGCCTTGATAGTTTCAATCTTGGCCTGGAGTGGCTGCACCTTGCCACCACCTACTAGGTGCCCCAAGTACACCACGGAACCATGCCCAATCTGGCACTTACTAGCCTTGATGGTCAGGCCTGCCTGTCGCAGAGCCTGAAGCACCTCTTGAGGTGGAGCAGGTGTTCCTCCCAGCTGGAACTGTAGACAGCTATGTCGTCCAGGTAGGCTGCACAGTAGGCATCCTTGCCAGCCAGGACCCCGTTAACCAACCGTTGGAAGGTAGCGGGGGCATTTTTCAACCCAAATGGCATCACCTGGAACTGGTAATTTCCATCAGGTGTGGAAAATGCTGATCTCTCTTTAGCCCCCTCAGTCAGGGCGATCTACCAGTACCCTGAAGTAAGATCAAGCGTACTCAGGAACTTGGCAGCGCCTAGTCTGTCAACAAGCTCATCTGCTCGGGGGATGGGGTGAGCATCAGTCTTTGTGACTGAGTTGAGACCCCGGTAGTCCACACAGAACCTGAGTTCTGGCTTTGCACCTGGGGCAATAGCCTTAGGAACCAACACCACAGGGCTGGCCCAGGGACAACTGGATTTCTCAATAACCCCTAAAGTCAACATCTTGGAGACCTCCTCCTTGATGCTGGCCTTCACCTTATCCGATAACATGTACATTTTGTTCTTCACAGGTGGACTGTCACCGGTGTCAATGTCATGGACACAGAGGTGGGTCAGTCCAGGGGTAAGGGAGAACTGCTCTAACAGCTCATTGCAGTCTCCTCTCTGGTTTAGAGTCAGGGAGTCAGAGAGAATGACACCATCCACTGACCCATCACCTTCTTTGGCAGAGAGGAGGTTCACTCTCCTCTTCCATGCCCTCATCTGTGACCAGGAGCATACTGACCTCAGACCTCTCAAAGTGAGGTTTGAGCCGCTTGTGATGGAGGACCCTTAGGGGGTGCCTAGGGGTCTTGAAGTCCACTAGGTAAGTGGCCTCCCCTTTACGCTCCTTGATATCAAAGGGGCCAGTCCAGAGGTCCTGGAGAGCCCTGGGCTCTACTGGCTCCATTACCTAAACTTTGTCTCCAGGTGAGAACTCAACCAGAGTGGTCTTCCGGTCATACCACTCCTTCATCACCTCTTTACTGGCCTCGAGGTTACTCTTGGCCTGCTTCCAGAAGCGTTGGGTTTGGTTGCGGAGGGCCAGCATGTAGCTGACCACATCCTGGGACGGTGTCTTGGGAGCTTTCTCCCAGCCCTCTTTAACAATACTTAGAGGTCCCCTGACAGGATGACCATAGAGAAGCTCAAAGGGGCTGAACCCCACCCCTTTCTGGGGCACCTCTCTGAAAGCAAACAACAGGCATGGTAAGAGGACGTCCCACTTACGCCTCATGGCTTCCGTCAGGCCACTAATCATGCCCTCAGGGTCTTGTTAAATCTCTCAACAAGCCCATTGGATTGAGGATGATAAGGGGTGGTAAACCGGTAGGTCACCCCACACTCATCCCACATGGACTTCATGTATGCAGACATGAAGTTTGTGCCCCTGTCAGACACAACCTCCTTAGGGAATCCCACACGGGTAAATATTCCCAACAGGGCTCTGGTCACCACCAGTGCAGACACTGTTCTCAGAGGGATTGCCTCTGGATAGCGGGTGGCATGGTCCACCAAAACCAGGATAAACCTGTTGCCCAAGGCAGTTTTGGGGTCCAAGGGACCAACAATGTCAATGCCCACCCTTTCAAAGGGGGTGCCAATGACTGGGAGTGGGAGCAGGTGAGCCTTAAGCTGCTTCCCTGTCTTCCCTCTAGCCTGGCAGGTGGGGCAAGCTCTGCAGAAGTTATCTGAGGCTATCCTCATTCTGGGCCAATGGAAGTGGGTGACAAGCCTGTTAAAGGTCTTGTCTTGGCCCAGGTGTCCTGC
This sequence comes from Pleurodeles waltl, assembly GCF_031143425.1. Classification (NCBI taxonomy): domain Eukaryota; kingdom Metazoa; phylum Chordata; class Amphibia; order Caudata; family Salamandridae; genus Pleurodeles; species Pleurodeles waltl. Next base: position 268,985,260 of record NC_090442.1, read on the forward strand.
CAGGGGGATGTCGTGAGCCAGACCCAGTAGGAAGGTCCGGTAACACTGGGGGACCACCAGCACACGGGCTGCCCCAGGACCTGGAACCTTAGGCTCACTGTAAAGGAGATCATTCTCCCAGTAAATATGGTGAGTGCCAGAGGCGTCACTTGCTGCTTGGGCCTGTTGCCTCAGACCCTCAAGGGTGGGGCATTCCTTCTGCGCCTTGCAGAATTCTGCCCTGGTTGGCCCACCCTCTACTTGCCAGCCAGCAAGCTCAGGTAGGTTACCCAGGTCAGCTATGTCCTCCCCAGTTGGCTCAGGGGCCTCCTCCTCCTCAGGGGCCCCGTCCACCACTGTGGGAACATTTGAGGCCGGTTTCCCGTGCCTCTTGCCCTTCCTCTTTGAAGATGTCTGGACCATTGTTTCAGGCTCCAGACGCCCTTGACTCCCTTCCCGGGCAGCCATGGACCGTGTGGTCATTCAGACCCACTCAGGCAAACCTAACATCTCCAGGTGGGATCTGAGCTCTACCTCTTTCCAAGCAGTATGCTCAAGATCATTGCCTAACAGACAATCTACAGCCATGGCAGGACTCACAGCTACTTTCAGAGTACCAGAGACCCCCCCACCACTCAAAGGGAACCAAAGCCACCGGTAGGTCACTCTCACGATTGTCAGCTACTATGACCTGGTGGAATGTATTAGGGACTATCTGCTCTGTTGACACCAGCTGACTCTTGACAGTAGTCATACTGGCTCCTGTGTCACGCAGAGCCTACACCTTTTGCCCATCAATGGTGACCCACTGCCTATACTTGGAAGTATTTTGGGGCATTTGGGCTTTGGGCACCGTTTCTCTTTCTCCCAGGGATACTAGGGAAACCTCTGCCTGCTCCCCAAAGCTATCTGGGTCTATCTCCCCCCGAGCGCTACACTAGTCAACCCAGGTGTCTGTCCGAGAGTGGACGGTGCTCTCTTGGAACACTGGGAGTCGCCCTTAGAGTGACCACACTGGTAGCACTCTAAGCATTTGGGGGTGAATTTCCCTGATGATTTATCAAAAGTCCCTGGCTTTTTCCCAAATCTGGAAGAGGAATAGTTGCCACACCCTCCCTGGGAATTCTTTTGGGGGCCTTTTGAGAGTTCCTTATCTGTAGGTTTATCTCCACCCTCTTTCTTCCATTGGGAACCCTGACCACCTTTGTGGGTGTCCCCCCAGATACCTTTCTGGGCACTCTGGTGCTAACCCAGAGGCCTGCCTCCTCAGCAAGCTTCCTGGGATCAGTCAGCTTACTATCTACCAAGTTCTGGCGCAACTCTGTAAAAGAAATACTGAGCATATGCTCTCTCAGAATCAAGTCATATAACCCTTTGTAATTATCTACTTTGCTGTCCCGCACCAAACCGTTCAGTGCCTTATTGGAGAAATCAAAACAATCAACCCAGGTTTGTGTGGAAAGTTTGGTACTGTCCCTAAACCTCTGACGGTATCTCTCAGGGGTCAGTCCAAACTTGGCCAGTAAAGCAGTCTTCATGACAGGAGAGTTGTAATGATCACGTGGGTCTAGTGTAAGGAGTGTGTCCCTTCCCTCTGGGGGTACATAGAACCACAAGGCCGCCCCTTATTGCCCTTCAGGAACCCCATTAGCCCTTAGTGCAACTTCATAGGCAGCCAGCCACTTGTCAATATCATCTCCCGCCACAAAACTGGGCACCACACTTTTGGGTATACAAACCTTTTTCTCTCCAACAGGTCCTGTATGTATGCTGCCACCGTCACTGCTGGACTCAGGCTGTCTTGCCTTGAGATCCAGCTCCTTGAGACTCAGTTCATGAGCCAACAAAAGTTTCTTTTCAGCCAAGGCTCTCTCAGCTGCAGCTTCAACTTGCTTGGCTTCTTTCTCTGCTCTTTTTTCTTCCTGTTGAGCCTCAATTTTCAGTCTTGCCATTTGCAATTGGAACTCCCTCTCCTCTCTCCTTTCCTCTGCGGTCAGGCCTTGATCAAAGACTCTGCTCCCTGGTCTGGAAGGGGGCACAATTGGAGTGGTAACATTACCCACTGATGGCAAAAAGTCCTCTGGGAGTCCATTTTCTGGCACCTCCTCCTCCTCAACATCCTCTTCTAAATGGGCTTCTGCCCAGGCCCTCAGCGCCACTTGAATGTCCTTCTTTCTGGAGGCCCCTTGGGTGGGTACACTCATTTCCCTGCAGAACCTTTATAGCTGTTTGACAGTATATGTCTCCACCAGGGCTAGGTCAAAATCTCCTGCTTGAGACCCAGCCAGAGACATGTTGAGTGAGGATTTAGGTTTTGAAAATTGTCAGGAAAAACGAATTGGCAAAAAGAGATAAAAATCAAGTTGACCTTCAACTGTGGGTAGGTAGTGAAATACTTAGCTACTGTATGTCACTGCACAAATACAAGTCCTATCCTCACCACTGATCACTAATGTTAGAAATGGGGTCTTTGGTTGGCAGTCAGGTTACCCCCTGTCCAAGCAAGGACCCTCATTCTAGTCAGGGTAAGTCACACACAATCCAAATTATCCTGTGCCCACCCTCTGGTAGATTGGCACTGAGCAGTCAGGCTTAACTTAGAAGGCAATGTGTAAAGTATTTGTGCAATAAATCATACAATAACACTATATAGCACCACAAAAATACACCACACAGTGTTTAGAAAAATATATAATATTTATCTGGATATCTGCAGATCAAAACGATAAAAGATGCAATAAGAAATTGTAAAGATATCACTGAAAAGTAATATGAAGTGTCTTAAGTCTTTAAAAAGCTAACAAAGGGGGTCATTCCGACCCTGGCGGTCATTCTGACTTTCCCGCTGGGTGGGCGGGCGACCGCCAAAAGGCCGCCCGCCCAGCGGGAAAGCCCCAGCAACGATGAAGCCGGCTCCGAATGGAGCCGGCGGAGTTGCTGGTGTGCGACGGGTGCAGTGGCACCCGTCGCGATTTTCAGTGTCTGCTTTGCAGACACTGAATATCAGAATGGGGCCCTGTTAGGGGGCCCCTGCAGTGCCCATGCCAGTGGCATGGGCACTGCAGGGGCCCGCAGGGGCCCCACGACACCCGTTCCCGCCAGCCTCTTCCTGGCGGTGTAAACCGCCAGGAACAGGCTGGCGGGAAGGGGGTCGGAATCCCCATGGCGGCGCTGCTTGCAGCGCCGCCGTGGAGGATTCCCTGGGGCAGGGGAAAACCGGCGGGAAACCGCTGGTTCCCCTTTTCTGACCGCGGCTTTACCGCTGCGGTCAGAATTGCCCCTGAAGCACCGCCAGCCTGTTGGCGGTGCTTCCTCCGTCCCTGGCCCTGGCGGTCCATGACCGCCAGGGTCGGAATGACCCCCAAAGTCTCTTTCAAGCACAAAGGACCTGGTTTGGAGTGAAAAATCTCCGCAGAGGGCCGCAGAGGAGGAGATGCGTGGAAAATGGTGTGCGTGTCGGTTTCGCCCCTTCACGCACGGACTTGCGTAGTTATTTTTCATGCGGGGAAGACGTTGCGTCGATTTCCGGCGTGCGGACAGTCTCCTCTGTGGGTTGTGGGGTTTTCAGATGCCCCGGGGTCTGTGCGTGGAATCCTGGGCTTGTTGTCCGGCTGCGCGTCGTTCCGGTGTGCTGTGCGTGGAATTTTCTCCCTCACGGCAGGCGCCGCGTCAATTTCCTCTCTGGAAGTCGGGCGGCATTGTTCAGGCGGGCCGTGCGTCGAAGTTCTGATCGCACTGCAGGCGCCGAGTCAATCTTTTCCGTGCGAAGTCGAGCGGCGGCGTCCCGGGTCAGCGTGCAGTGATTTTTTCACCACGGAGCAAGCTGTGCATCAAATGTTTCGCCGCACAAGGAGTCCAGTTGAAAGAAAGAAGTCTTTTTGGTCCTGAGACTTCAGGGAACAGGAGGCAAGCTCTATCCAAGCCCTTGGAGAGCACTTCTGCAGCAAGGGTGTAGAAAGCAGCCAGGTGAGTCCTTTGGGCAGCCAGGCAGTTCTTCTTGGCAGGATGCAGGTTCTGATTCAGGTTTGTTCTCCAGCAAGTGTCTGAGGTAGTAGGGCAGAGGCCCTGTTTTATACCCAAATGTGCCTTTGAAGTGGGGGAGACTTCAAAGAGTGGCTTAGAAGTGCACCAGGTCCCCTTTCAGTTTAATCCTGTCTGCCAGGCTCCCAGTAGGGGATGTGGCAGTCCTTTGTGTGAGGGCAGGCCCTCCACCCTCCCAGCCCAGGATGACCCATTCAAAATGCAGATGTATGCAAGTGAGGCTGAGTACCCTGTGTTTGGGGTGTGTCTGAGTGAATGCACAAGGAGCTGTCAACGAGACCCAGCCAGACGTGGATTGTAAGGCACAGAAAGATTTAAGTGCAAAGGAATGCTCACTTTCTAAAAGTGGCATTTCTGGGATAGTAATATTAAATCCAACTTCACCAGTCAGCAGGATTTTGTATTACCATTCTGGCCATACTATATATGACCTTCCTACTCCTTTCAGATCAGCAGCTACCACTTCAATAATGTATGAGGGCAGCCCCAATGTTAGCCTATGAAGGGAGCAGGCCTCAGAGTAGTGTAAAAACAAATTTAGGAGTTTTACATTACCAGGACATGTAAACTACACAGGTCCATGTCCTGCCTTTCACCCACACAGCACCCTGCCCTAGGGGTTACCTAGGGCACTCATTAGAGGTGACTTATATGTAGAGAAAGGGGAGGTTTAGGTTTGGCAAGTACTTTTAAATGCCAAGTCGAGGTGACAGTGAAACTGCACACACAGGCCTTGCAATGGCTGACCTGAGACAAGGTAAAGGGGCTACTTAAGTGGGTGGCACAACCAGTGCTGCAGGCCCACTAGTAGCATTTAATCTACAGGCCCTAGGCACATATAGTGCACATACTAGGGACTTATAAGTAAATTAAGTAATCCAATTGGGTATGATCCAAAGTTACCATGTTTAAAGGGAAAGAGCATGTGCACTTTAGCACTGGTTAGCAGTGGTAAAGTGCACAGAGTCTAAAAGCCAGCAAAAACAGTGTCCAAAAAGTGGAGGGAGGCAGGCAAAAAGTTAGGTGTGACCACCCTAAGGCATGTCAGGTCTAACACATGGTAACCAGCATTATAGGAATGGTAAAAATGATAAAAAACTCAACCATGATAACGTTACTATGTTGTGACGCTACTATCTGCTACTACCTACAATATGGAGAGCATAGTGTGAGGACCTTTCACCAGATCTTTTGGGATAGCCTGGGTGAGATATGCCAGGAAGTCAATCTGCTGTAGTGCAGGCTACCGTCCTTAGGAGGATGGAGGTAAGAGTCAGTGTTAGAAATGGGGTCTCTGGTTGGCAGTCAGTTTGCACTCTGTCCAAGCAAGAACCCTCACTCTAGTCAGGGTAAGGGAGTTACACTTCCAAGGCAACCCCTCTTCATCCCCTTGGTAGCTTGGCACAATCAGTCAGGTGCATCTCAAAGGCAATGTGTAAAGTATTTGTACCAACACACACAGTAACACACTGAAAACACTACAAAATGGACACCACACCAGTTTAGAAAAATAGGCAATATTTATCTAAATCAAACAAGACCAAAACAACAAAATTCCAACATACACAAATCAAAATATGAATTTTCAAAGTAAAAAGAGTCTTTCTCGATAGAAAACAATGGAAACGTTGATTTTACACAAAGTACCCGGTGCCTTGAAAAAGTCAGCGATGCATCGATTCCTTCTACATTCGGGTAGGCGAATTGTAATTTTTCCTCTCCCGCAAGAGAGCAATGCATTGATTTCCGGACAGGGCACCTAAGATCCATTCAGGGTCACGATGACTTTGACGCCCAGTGACGATTCGTGAGAAATCCAGTCACACTGTGTTAGAAAAATGCACTATGTGGGGTTTGCATCATTATCAGCAGCCGCAAGTGGGTGTTGTGTAATTTCTCCAGCCGTGATGCATCGATCTACCAGCAGCGATGCTGGTGGAGCGTCGATTTCAGGCGCAAAGCAGGTGGCCCGTAATTTTTCAGTGGCATTGTAGTTGGTGCGTCAAAATTTTCCCTGCACGGCCTCCTGTGCGTGGATTTCTGTCCTTGTTCTACCAGCTTCACCTTTCAAGGGCCCAGGAACTCAATAGGGCACCACTTGGCAGGACAGGAGTCTCAGCAGAGAGTCCAGGTGCTGGCAGAGGAAGTCTTTGATGGCCCTGAGACTTCAAAACAGGAGGCATGCTCAATCGAAGCCCTTGGAGATTATTCCCAAGCAGAAATATGTCCAGTCTTTGTTCCCTTTCACAGACAGAAACAGCAACTGCAGGATAGCCAAACAAAGAACAGTCACACACAGGGGGATAACTTCACCTCAGCTCTTCAGCTCTTCTCCTTGACAGAGGTTCCTCTTGGTTGAAGAAGTGATCTGAAAATCTGGGGTTTTGGGTCCACCACTTATATCCCTTTCTGCCTTTGAAGTCGGCAAACTCCATAGGAAAGTCTCTGTTGTTCATAAGATCCTGCCTTGCCCAGGCCTGGCCCCAGACACACATCAGTGGTTTGGAGACTGCATTGTGTGAGGGCAGGCACAGCCCATTCAGGTTTAAGTGACCACTCCTCCCTCCACTCTAGCCCAGATGGCTCATCAGGATATACAGGCTACACCCCAGCTCCCTTTGTGTCACTGTCTATAGGGGATTCACAAACAGCCCAACTGTCAGTCTGACCCAGATAGGGAATAAACAAGCAGGCAGAGTCACAGAATGGTTTAAGCAAGAAAAATGCCCACTTTCTAAAAGTGGCATTTTCAGACAATTTAAAAACCAACTTTACCCAAAGATGTATTTTTAAATTGTGAGTTCAGAGACCTCAAACTCCATATTTCTATCTGCTTTCAAAGGGAAAATGCTCCTTAAGAATATTTAAACGCAGCCCCCATGTTAACCTATGAGCGAGATAGGCCTTGCAACAGTGAAAACCGAATTTGGCAGGATTTCACTATTAAGACATGTAAAAACATGTTGGTACATGTCCTGTCTTTAACATACACTGTACCCTGCTCATAGGGCTACCTAAGGCCTACGTTAGGGGTGCCTTACATGTATATAAGGTGAAGGTTTGGGCCTGGCAAGTGGGTACACTTGCCAAGTCGAATTGGCAATTTAAAACTGCGCACACAGACACTGCTGTGGCTGGTCTGAGTCATGTTTACAGGGCTACTCTTGTGGGTGGCACAATCAGTGCTGCAGACCCACTAGTAGCATTGATTTACAGGCCCTGGGTAGAGGAGGATTGCCTACTTGGAGCACTCCTAGAGGTAGACCAAAATGGCCCACATATTGATAGAGAAGTCAATGGCTACCACAATTCATTCTTGGTTGATACGGGGGTTACCTGTTCTACAGTTCGTTCAGTGGAGGTCTCAAGCCTATCCTTCTCTGGAAAAGAAGTCCATGTTGTAGGGATTAGTAATAAACAAATTGATAATCAGGTTACAGCAGTTGGCCCAGCTAAATTGGTCAAATTGAAAATGAACACCAGTTAATTTTGTGTGATTTAAGTCCTGTGAATTGGTTGGGAAGAGACTTTTAATGCAACATTATTTGTGTGATTTGTTTGCATACCAGATGGTGTTGCATTCGAAACACAAGATGAGGACTTAGAGGGTTATTACAACTTTGGAGGAGGTGTTAATCCGTCCCAAAAGTGACGGTAAAGTGACGGATATACCACCAGCCGTATTACGAGTCCATTATATCCTATGGAACTTTACCGTCACTTTTGGGACGGATTAACACCTCCTCCAAAGTTGTAATAACCCCCTTAGTGTTTAAAGTAAAATTCACAAGAGACTAAGGGGGTCATTCTGACCCTGGCAGTCATGGACCGCCAGGGCCAGCGACCGCGGGAGCACTGCCAACAGGCTGGCGGTGCTCCCATGGGCATTCTGACCGCGGCGGTACAGCCGCGGTCAGAAACGGGAAACCGGCGGTGTCCCGCCGGTTTCCCGCTGCCCAAGGGAATCCTCCATGGCGGCGCTGCAAGCAGCGCCGCCATGGGGATTCCGACTCCCTTACGCCAGCCTGGCTCTGGCGGTTTTGACCGCCAGAACCTGGCTGGCGGTAACGGGTGTCGTGGGGTCCCTGGGGGCCCCTGCAGTGCCCATGCCAATGGCATGGGCACTGAAGGGGCCCCCTAACAGGGCCCCACCAAGATTTTCAGTGTCTGCCAAGCAGACACTGAAAATCGCGACGGGTGCAACTGCACCCGTCGCACCCCTTCCACTCCGCAGGCTCCATTCGGAGCCGGCATCCTCATGGAAGGGGGTTTCCCGCTGGGCTGGCGGGCGGCCTTCTGGCGGTCGCCCGCCAGCCCAGCGGGAAACTCAGAATGGCCGCGGTGCGGTCATTCGCCGGCTCCCGCCGGCCCTGCGGTTACCGCGGCCAGCGGGAGTCAGAATGACCCCCTAAATTTCAGTTATTTCCAGCTTTAGCAAAAGATGTCCTACCTCTTGTTTTCAGACACTGTAAAATATGGGGTATAGGTTTAAACTGGAAAGGAAATTGGTCTGATTAAAGTGCTGAGCCAGTCAAAATCAAAGCAAGATCAGATGCAAATTGTCGTAGAACTAGACAGTATAGACTGTCCAAACAAACAGAGGAAGGAATAAAGCCAGTGATCAAAAACAAATATGAGCACAGAATTCTCCAGGAGGTACCTGGTAGTCCTTGTAATTCTCCTGTGATGGGAATAAGTCATCCCATGTTGTCCTATGGTACAGAATCCAACAGTAATGCTGTTCCGGATTCCATCAGATGCAGAATGGTATAACGTAATTGACTTGTGCCAATCATTCTTTTCATTTCTTTTACATAAGGATAGTCAACTCCTCTTTCTATTTCAATTTCAGAATACATTTCTCATGTGGTATAGAACTTCACAAGGGTATACGGAAAGTCCTTTAGTTTTTAGTGAGATACTGAAGAAAGATCTTGACATTTTTAAGTTGCCTTGCAATTCAGTCCTAGATCAAAATATAGATGATCTTGTAATTGTAATTATAATTGTATTATATTTTGCTAACTACCCCTGACGAGGCGTCAAAGCTCTTTTCAGCGAGTAGCACACTACTCCAGAACCCAAGAGGTGGTGGATTAGTATAGGAAAATATGAGTACAGTATTTAGTATTATTATGAGTTAATTTCAGCAGAGGATATGTGAGTTTGTTAGTTGGATTGACTAGAGTAATGGAGGTATAGTGGAGGGAAGAATCCAGAAGCGTTAATTGGGAGTTTATAGTAATAGAATGAGGCTTGGGATGAGTAAAGGAGAGATGGAGGAGGAAGAGTCTGTGGAAAGGGTTTGCAAGATCATATTGCAGGAGGTGTTTTGGATTAATCAAAGGTGAGATGAATGAGGGAGAATTTAGTAAGGTTGTTTGAGAGTTCATGGTAGTAAACTGAGGTTTGGGGTGAGCTAAATGCAGTAGAGGAGGGAAGAGCTTAGGCAGGGTTATTTTGAAGATAAAAGTAGTAGAATGGGTTTGGGTTGAGTCAGAGTGGGGATGGAGGAAAGATTGATAGAGATAAAGTGTGATTGGGAGACAGAGTAGAGCTTACAATAGAGTACATTTATATTATTTTTATATATTTATTATTTTATTTATATATATATATACAACTTTTTAACGTAATTTTTTATTTTATTTTTTTATTTGTCTACATTCATTATTTATAATTTGAATTTTATTAATCGATTTTATTTTTATTTAATTTGCATCTAGTACAGTAGGTCTAGAGTAATAAATGCATAGATATGTAGATACATAGTAAGGGAATATATGTGCAAGGAATATAATGATAGGTATAATAATATGAGAAGAAAATACATACTTTCAAGATTTCTAATATTTGTAAGATTTTTGAACTGCAAAATGCTTATGATAATAAAACATTTGATCATTGTGATATAAAAAATGAAAGCAGGGATTCATAAGTATCTAATATAACGACTTATCTAGGAGCTATGGATTTACCTATGGACATATTAGGCATAGAATAATATACACACATATATATATATATATATATATATATATATATATATATACAGGCTTAAAGAGTATGTGTATAATTTATTATTATGAAATGGTAACAATACATATTTCTTAAAGAAGTATACAGATCTAGAATATACACATAATCAGATTATAAATATTTATCAACTGGCATTTACAGTCCATTGTTGTTTGAATATGGTGGTTATGAAGAAAAGAGACAACTCTTCAGTAGTCTTCTGAAGGCCAGATAGTTATCCGTGGATCTTATATTTGGGGGTAATGAATTCTATACTTTGGCTGCTATAACTGAGAAGAATGTACCACCTATTGTCTTTTTCTTGTATGGTGGTGTTCAAAACGGGTTGCCAATCTTAAGCAGAGGTTTCTTTGTTGAATGTATTTTGTTATTTTTTTTTTCTGATGAAAAGCGGTCCTGTCCATGTATAGCTTTGTGGACGATACAAAGCAGATTGAAGGGGGACCTTTTGGCAATGGGTAACCAGTGTAGTGCTCTCAAAGCAGGGGAGATGTGGGCTTGTGGCTTTACATGTAATAGTAGCTTGGCAGCTAGGTTCTGAATACGTTTTAGTTTTTTCATAATAGATAGAGATGATCCATGGTAGAGGCAATTAACATAATCCAGTTTGGATAGTACAAGAGAGATAGTAGCCTGCATCCTTGTGTGGAAATCCGAGGTAGGGAAGGTGGGTCGCAGAGTCTTCAAGGTGATGGAGTTTTATCGTGCTAATTTGTCCTCTTGGTTATTCATTGTCAACTTTGAGTCCATGGAAATTCCAAGATTTTTTACTTCCTTGGATTCTTGAGGAGGTGGTCCGAGATCGGCAGGGCAGGCGCCCAGTGGGTCATAATTTTTCCAGTCATCACATGTGAGTATTTCTCTTTTGGAAGCACTTAGGGGGTCATTACAACCCTGGGGGACGGTGTTAAAGGTGCGGCAATACCGCAAACAGGCCGGCAGACAAAAAAAGGGAATTATGACCCTGGCGGAAACCACCAACAAAGACAGCCACTTTAACACACCGGCCGTCACAGCAGTACAGACAAGCAGCGCGGCAGTCACCGCCAACAGACAGGCGGAAGACAATGTACCGCCCATAGTATCACAACCTACCAATCCGCCACCTTTTCCGGGGCGGATTCACTGTGGATAAAAACACGGCAGAAACAGTTACTGCAATGGGAAAACGCTCACCTGAACACATTCCACGAGGAAGGAGGACTCCATGGAGCCGGAATTACACATTCTACCAGCCCTTGTATTCCTACTCATCTACGAAGACCAACGTCGGCGCGGGCGAAGACAACGGTGAGTACTGCACCTACGACATAGGAGAGGGGGGAGGCAAAAGTTAGGGACACACACACGCAACACCCCCACCCCCACCCTCGCATATTTCAACACACACACCAATGCATGTACAAAAATCACAGTAACAACCCACAATCCCCCCGGAAGAATGCAAAGACAAAACAAAATCAGTTCAAACATTGTAATGTATCAATATACATGTCTCAAATATATACAGATATATTATAAAATCATTCAAAAATATATACATTACGAGAAGTAGTGCAGATATGCAAATATCAATGTCCGTGCACCACTAGTCCAAAAATGCATGGGCGAGGCCCACAAAAGATACCTGTCCACAATCGGAGAGAACACTGCTGGGGCATCAGATAGAAATACTACAGGCACCTCAGGGGGAAGGGAAGGGGGGGCACCTCAGCCGGATGAGTGCAAAGCCAGATCCACGACGGGGCTCCATGCCCATTGATGTATCCTGGGGAGTGCAAAGCCACAGTCTCTCAAGTCTCTACAGTGGGTGGGTTGCCCACTGTACCATCCTGGGGAGTGCAAAGCCACAGTCTCTCGAGTCTCTACAGTGGTTGGTTTGCCCACTGTTCCATCCTGGGGAGTGCAAAGCCACAGTCTCTCAAGTCTCTACAGTGGGTGTGTTGCCCACTGTACCATCCTGGGGCGTGCAAAGCCACAGTCTCTCAAGTCTCTACAGTCGGTGGGTTGCCCACTGTACCATCCTGGGGAGTGCAAAGCCACAGTTTCGCAAGTAGATAACAGCCTCCACTGGCTCTGGAGGGGACTGGTGCCCAGACTGGATTAGTCTCCCCGTGAAAGTTCCTGTCCCAGCTGCACATGGGATAACGATGCTTGATTTGGCGGTCTTTTCATTCTCCCACAGTGCATGCCCTGTTCAGCGGTGCTTTGTCATGGCGGTTTCAGGACTGTTCAGCAGTGCTTTGCCATGGCGGTTTCAGGACTGTTCAGCGGTGCTGTGCCATGGCGGTTTCAGGACTGTTCAGCGGTGCTTTGCCATGCCAGTTTCAGGACTGTTCAGCGGTGCTTTGCCATGGCGTTTCAGGACTGTTCAGCAGTGCTTTGCCATGGCGGTTTCAGGACTGTTCAGCGGTGCTTTGCCATGGCGGTTTCAGGACTGATCAGCGGTGCTTTGCCATGGCAGGCTTTGGACTGTTCAGCGGTGCTTTGCCATGGCGGTATCTGGACTGTTCAGCGGTGATTTGCCATGGCGGTTTCAGGACTGTTCAGCGGTGCTTTGCCATGGCGGTCTCTGGACTGTTCAGCGGTGCTTTGCCATGGCGGTCTCTGGACTGTTCAGCGGTGCTTTGCCATGGCGGTTTCAGGACTGTTCAGCAGTGCTTTGCCATGGTGTTTCAGGACTGTTCAGCGGTGCTTTGCCATGGCGGATCTGGAACGGGCATTGGTGTGTGGCATGACGTTCCCTGGACTGGGCATTGGTGTGTGGCATGACGTTCCCTGGACTGGGCATTGGTGTGTGGCATGACGTTCCCTCATAGCTCAGCGGGGCTGTGGCAGCCGGGGCCCTCCTGGGCACTGACTCCGGCGGTGGCGGTGGTCTCCTGACCAGTGACGATACTTGGGCCCTCCTGGGCAATGACTCCGACGGTGGTCTCCTGACCAGTGACCATACTTGCACCCTCCTGGGCACTGGCTCCAGCAGTGGTCTCCTGACCAGTGACGATACTTGGGCCCTCCTGGGCACTGGCTCCGGCGGTGGTCTCCTGACCAGTGACGATACTTGGGCCCTCCTGGGCAATGACTCTGGCGGTGGCGGTGGTCTCCTGACCAGTGACGATACTTGGGCCCTCCTGGGCAATGACTCTGGCGGTGGTCTCCTGACCAGTGACGATACTTGGGCCATCCTGGGCAATGACTCCGGCGGTGGTCTCCTGACCAGTGACAATACTTGGGCCCTCCTGGGCAATGACTCAGGCGGTGGTCTCCTGACCAGTGACGATACTTGGGCCCTGCTGGGCACTGGCTCCGGCGGTGGTCTCCTGACCAGTGACGATACTTGGGCCCTCCTGGGCACTGGCTCAGGCGGTGGTCTCCTGACCAGTGACGATACTTGGGCCCTCCTGGGCAATGACTCTGGCGGTGGTCTCCTGACCAGTGACGATACTTGGGCCCTCCTGGGCACTGACTCCGGCGGTGGTGGTGGTCTCCTGACCAGTGACGATACTTGGGCCCTCCTGGGCACTGACTCCGGCGGTGGCGGTGGTCTCCTGACCAGTGACGATACTTGGGCCCTCCTGGGCAATGACTCTGGCGGTGGTCTCCAGACCAGTGACGACGGTGCTGGCGGTGGCGTCCCTACCGCCGGGAAGGATGCCGACCTTCTCCGCCGTGATGTTCACAACAGGCTGTGCAGACTTCCTCTGGGCCTTCCCCACCTTTGGAGGAGTCACAGCTGACTCTGCAATCCCCCTGGGACCCCTGTGAGTTGTTTTGCCTCCAGGAGTCTTCACAGGGTCCCGTCGGCCACTTTCCAATTTCAGAGCCTTTACAGGGGTTGGGCTGCCAGTGCCTTGGCTCCGGGTCATACTGCCTGCCCTGGTGGCCGGTGCACTCCACACATCTTGAACAGGCACCACTGGTATTGGAGGGTTTTTGGCTGAGGCGCTACGACGGGACTGATGAATTGGAGGGGGGGTGGGGGCAAAAAGGTCAACTTTACAGAGGGACAGTTTCTGACGAACACTGGGATGGGTAGTTGGAGGGGGTCTGGGAGTGGAGGAAGAGGAGGTGGTTGTAGGAGGTGTCACTTTAGGTGTTTTGGGTGCAGGTGCAGGTACTGGAGGCTGTCGTGAGGTGGATGGATGTTGGGTGTGTGGGTGCCCGCGTTTGTGTACTTTGGGAGGGGGCGTCACAGACACACTGGGAGAGGACACAGGGGACGTGTAAATGGGAGTGGAGGTGGTGAGTGCAGGTGAGCGGGGTGTGGTGCTGGGTGTTCTGGTGCGACTCCTGGTGCCTGTAGATGTAGTGCATGCAGGTGAGAGTGTAGACGACACTGGGAGGGAGGAGGGAGAAGAGGAGGAGGGGGACTCAGTGGAGGCAGTGGATGTTGCTGTGTCTGCATGTGGGTGATGCTTGTGTGTGTGCCTGTGGGTTGTGTGGTGCCTATGTTTGCCTGAGCTTCCCTTGTGTGTTGACTTGTGTGCATGCTGGTCTGATGGTGTGCTTGGGATGGGCTGGGGTACAGGGGATTGGGTCTGGGTGGAGGAGGTTGGAGGGGGGAGGCTAGACACAGGGACAATCCCTGCCATCAGTGCTGAGGCCAGAGATTGCAGGGTTCGCTGAAGGACAGCCTGACCAGAATGAATGCCCTCCAGGAATGCATTACCGTGTTGCAACTCCCTTTCTACACCCAGGATGGCATTCACAATGGTAGACTGCCCAACAGTGAGTGACCTGAGGAGGTCAATGGCCTCCTCACTGAGGGCAGCAGGGGTGACTTGGGCAGGGCCTGAGGTGCCTGGGGCGAAGGTGATGCTCACCCTCCTGGGTGAGCGGGCACGGGGCGAGCGCTGAGGGGCTGCTGGGAGGGCGGTGCTGGTAGGGGAGTTGGCGGCTGTACCTGTAGAAGTGGGGCGCACAGATGGTGCCACCACCACAAAGAAGCTCACATCAGCGGACGAGTCTGTGTCGCTGCTTGGTGATCCGGTGGCCGATGTGAAGATCCCCTCGCCCTCCGTCCCACTGGTGCATTCTGAGTCCGTGGTGTGGCCCT
Source organism: Pleurodeles waltl (assembly GCF_031143425.1). Classification (NCBI taxonomy): domain Eukaryota; kingdom Metazoa; phylum Chordata; class Amphibia; order Caudata; family Salamandridae; genus Pleurodeles; species Pleurodeles waltl. Next base: position 269,000,375 of record NC_090442.1, read on the forward strand.
CCATGGCCATGTGGGATGCAGCTCCCTCGTGCTCCGGTGCCACTGTACCTCCGCCTGATGATGCTGATGCACAAAAGAACAGGGAGACCACAAAAAGGGGGGGGGGAAGACAGAAGATAGACAGGTTGAGTGCATGGCATACCGCTACCGCTGGCAGACAATACAGACACAGCAGCCCCCTGCACTACGCCGTACTCCTGGCCTCTACAGATGCAATTTCTGGGATCTGGCCTACATGGCTATGGTGGACATCTGCACACATGGATGCCACAGGGGCATGTATACCTGTACTTGGCACTCTACTGCGGTGGGGTGGAGGGCCACATGGCCTGCATTACGGAGGGGCCTAGTCTACGTTTTTCTGCCTGGCCTAGGTACACCCACAGGCCTCCTCCCCCAACGTGCTACCTGTGTACTAACCTGTTGGTCTGGAGGACCGTAGAGTAGCGTGTACTGGGGGAGGACCCCGTCTACTAGTTTCTCCAACTCCTGAGCAGTGAAGGCAGGGGCCCTTCCCCAGACGCAGCAGCCATCGTCGCTTCCAGACCGAGGTCACAGCACGACTTGCAGTGTAGGTCCTCTCCTGTCGAAGATCAGTTATCTAGTGATTGAACAGATAGAAAATGGTGGTGACGTCCGCGGCGGTGACGTTCGCGGCGGTGCGTATCATCACCGGCGGCGCACTTGTTCATTGGCTCCTGGGACCCATAGGGTCCAATGTTAACCAATGCAGCATTGCGCCGCTGTCTACGACCGCCTACCGCGACGGTGTGCAACGGCAATGCAGTTACCCCACAATCCCATTGTCCCAGTTTAGAGGTCAGGCAGCCGCCATTTCAGGGGCCCACATGGCTTTATTTACTTCTGCGTCACGCATAGCTAGGCCTGCACTCAACACACATACAGAAAGGGTTTTGTGTTTGGTGTCGTGTTCTGTGTAACTGTGGGTACATACCTGGAAAAAAGTTGACTCTGTGGTCGCTGTTGTCCTTCCTAGGCACCGTCATTTGGGACAATTGAGAAGATGGCGGAATCCTCCGGTGTACCGACCGCTGGTGGACCTGTTGACAATGGAGGAGCGACATTTAATCGTCATCTACAGGTTTGACCGTGCCACTATCCAGGAACTATGTACCCAGTTGGAGCCAGACCTGATGTCACCAATCCGCCATCCCACTGGAATCCCCCCTGACGTGCAGGTGCTGTCAGTGTTCCATTTCCTTGCAAGTGGCTCTTTTCAGACAACAGTAGCCATGGCATCAGGGATGTCCCAGCCCATGTTTTCCAACGTGCTGTCCAGAGTGTTGTCTGCCCTGCTGAAACACGTAAGGAGATACATCATTTTCCCTGAGGTGGAAGATTTGGCTACAGTGAAAGGTGACTTCTATGCCCTTGGACATATCCCCAACATCATAGGTGCTATTGATGGCACCCATGTAGCTCTGTTCCTCCCCCCCCCCCCCCAGGAGTGAACAGGTGTACAGGAACCGGAAGAGTTATCATTCCATGAATGTACAGATGGTATGTTTGGCAGACCAGTACATCTCCCAGGTGAATGCTATGTTCCCTGGCTCAGTGCATGACGCCTACATCCTGCGGAATAGCAGCATCCCTGATATGATGGGTCAACTCCAGAGGCACTGTGTGTGGCTATTAGGAGACTCTGGTTACCCCAACCTGTCCTGGCTATTGACCCCAGTGAGGAATCCCAGGACCAGGGCAGAGGAACACTACAATGAGGCCCATGGGCGGACTAGGAGGGTGATCGAACGGACCTTCGGCCTCCTGAAGGTACAGGTGCCTCCATATGACAGGGTGTTCCCTATTCTACTCACCGAAGAAGGTGTGCCAGATCATCATCGCCTGCTCGATGCTTCACAATCTTGCTTTGCGACGCCAGGTGCCTTTTCTGCAGGAGGATGGTCCAGATGACGGTGTTATAGCAGCTGTGGAGCCTGTGGACAGTGATGAGGAGGAAGCTGAGGAAGAAGTCAACGACAACAGGGAGTCAGTCATACAGCAATATTTCCAGTGACACACAGGTGAGAACATTTTCATTTTTACCATTACATTCACTGTCACACGTCTTCCTCTATCCTGTGTGTAATTTCATAGGATTATTTGGTAACTGAGTTGTACCTTTACATTACGGTTTCACAGGTGTGCTTACCAACGTGTGTCATCTGCATGCATCCTTCAAGGACTTGTGATGTGTGACATAGGTATGTTGCCTTTACAACTAGAAACGCATTTTGACACTGTCATTGATAATACATTTTACCAAATCATAGACTGACTTAACATTGTTTTGTGGTTCAAGGGTGTTTATTTAAGTGCTCAAAAATGGAGGGGGGTTGTAAAATGGTGAGGGGTGATGGTGGAGGAATGTCCATGGCAGAGTCCTGTCTATTAGTCTCACAGGTGCACTGCCCATATGGGCATAGGAAGTGGAGCTGGGGCAGTTTAAGTATGGACAGGGTAACAAAGTGGGACAGTGGGGTGACAATCAGGGTGGTCTCATTTCCTGGCGGGGGTCTTGCCATCTTGCTCTGTCCTGTTCTTGGATCTCAGGGACCGCTTGCGTGGTGGTTGTCCGTCTGCAGGGGGTGGGGTGCTGGTGTGGTGGTCCTATGGCGGGGCGTCCTGTCCACTAGCGCCGGCGGAGGTGGTGGGCAGTTCATCGTCCATGCTAATGTCAGGGGCCCCTTGGAGTGCCACGGTGTCCCTCATGGTCTGCTGTATGTCCTTCAGCACCCCTACGATGGTGCCCAAGGCGGAGCTGATGGTCCTGAGCTCCTCCCTGCATGATGCTGCGTCTGGAGAAAGGGCCCCTGCCTTCACTGCTCAGGAGTTGGAGAAACTGGTAGACGGAGTCCTCCCCCAGTACACGCTACTCTACGGTCCTCCAGACCAACAGGTGAGTACACAGGGAGCAAGTTGTATGGGCTATGCCTGTGTGGAGATTGCTTGTTGTAAGAAGGAAGTGGGCACAGTTCTGCGTGCATGAATGACTGTGAATGCATGTGCCACATGGCTAGGGTAGGGAGGGGGGACACTCACATCAACGGTGCAGTTGGTAAGGACTTCTCTTCTTCCCTTGTGCATGTCATGTAGGTCAGCGCCCACCAGAAGAAGGACATTTGGCGTGCCATCGCCAAGGACGTCCGGACTCTGGGGGTCCACCAGAGACGGGGCACCCACTGCCGGAAAAGATGGGAGGACATTCGCCGCTGGAGCAAAAAGACGGCTGAGGCTCAGCTGGGGATGGCCTCCCAACGTGGGAGGGGTGCCCGTCGCACCATGACCCCCCTGATGTTCCGGATCCTGGCGGTGGCCTACCCTGAGTTGGATCTGTAGAGGCTAGGAGCACGGCGTAGTGCAGGGGGCTGCTGTGTCTGTATTGTCCGCCAACGGTAGCGGAATACCATGCACTCTACCTGTCTTTCTTCTGTCTCCCCCCCCTTTTTGTGCTCTCCCTGTTCTTTTGTGCATCAGCATCATCAGGCGGAGGTACAGTGGCACCGGAGCACGAGGGAGATGCATCCCACATGGCCATGGAGGGCCACACCACGGACTCAGAATGCACCAGTGGGACGGAGGGCGAGGGGAGCTTCACGTCGGCCACCGGATCACCAACCAGCGACACAGACTCGTCCGACGATGGGAGCTCCCTTATGGTGGCGGCACCATCTGTGCGCCCCACTTCTACAGGTACAGCCGCCACCTCCCCTACCAGCACTGCCTTCCCAGCAGCCCTTCAGCGTTCGCCCTGTGCCCGCTCACCCAGGAGGGTAGGCATCACATTCGCCCCAGGCACCTAAGGCCCTGCCCCAGTCACCCCTGCTGCCCTCAGTGAGGAGGCCATTGACCTCCTCAGGTCACTCACTGTTGGGCAGTCTACCATTGTGAATGCCATCCAGGGTGTAGAAAGGGAGTTGCAACACGGTAACGCATTCCTGGAGGGCATTCATTCTGGTCAGGCTGTCCTTCAGCGAACCCTGCAATCTCTGGCCTCAGCACTGATGGCAGCCATTGTCCCTGTGTCTAGCCTCCCCCCCCCAACCCCCCCCACCCAGACCCAATCCCCTGTACCCCAGCCCATCCCAAGCACACCATCAGACCAGCATGCACACACCTCAACACACAAAAGTAGCTCAGGCAAACATAGGCACCACACAACCCACAGGCACACACACAAGCATCACCCACATGCAGACACAGCAACATCCACTGCCTCCACTGTGTCCCCCTCCTCCTCGTCTCCCGCCTCCCTCCCAGTCTCTCCTACACTCTCACCTGCATGCACTACATCTACAGGCACCAGGACTCGCACCAGAACACCCAGCACCACACCCCGCTCACCTGCACTCACCACCTCCACTCCCATTTACACGTCCCCTGTGTCCTCTCCCAGTGTGTCTGTGACGCCCCCTCCCAAAGTACACAAACACGGGCACTCACACACCCAACATCCATCCACCTCACGACAGCCTCCAGTACCTACACCTGCACCCAAAACACCTAAAGTGACACCTCCTACAACCACCTCCTCTTCCTCCCCCCTACCTCCTACAACTACCCATCCCAGTGTTCGTCAGAAACTGTCCCTCTGCAAAGTTGACCTTTTTGCCCCCACCCCCCCTCCAATTCATCAGTCCCGTCGTAGCGCCTCAGCCAAAAAGCCTCCAGTACCAGTGGTGCGTGTTCAAGGTGTGTGGAGTGCACCGCCACCAGGGCAGGCAGTGTGACACGGAGCCTAGGCACTGCCAGTCCACCCCCTGTAAAGGCTCTGAAGTTGGAAAGTGGCCGACGGGACCATGTGAAGACTCCTGGAGGCAAAACAACTCACAGGGGTCCCAGGGTGATTGCAGAGTCAGCTGTGACTGCTCCAAAGGTGGGGAAGGGCCAGAAGAAGTCTGCACAGCCTGGTGTGAGCATCACGGCGGAGAAGGGCGGCATCCTTCCCGGCGGCCGGGACGCCACCGTCAGCACCGTCGTCACTGGTCCAGAGACCACCGCCAGAGACAGTGCCCAGGAGGGCCCAAGTATCGTCACTGGTCAGGAGACCACCGCTGGAGTCCGTGCCCAGGAGGGCCAAAGTATCGTCACTGGTCAGGAGACCACCGCCACCGCCAGAGTCAGTGCCCAGGAGGGCCCAAGTATCGTCACTGGTCAGGAGACCACCGCCACCGCCGGAGTCAGTGCCCAGGAGGGCCCAAGTATTGTCACTGGTCAGGAGACCACCGCCGGAGTCAGTGCCCAGGAGAACCCAAGTATCGTCACTGGTCAGGAGACCACCGCCGGAGTCATTGCCCAGGAGGGCCCCGGCAGCCACAGCCCCGCTGGGCAATGAGGGACCGTCATGCCACACACCAATGCCCAGTCCAGAGAACGTCATGCCACACACCAATGCCCAGTCCAGAGAACGTCATGCCACACACCAATGCCCAGTCCAGAGACCGCCATGGCTAAGCAACGCTGAACAGTCCAGAACCGCCATGGCCAAGCACCGCTGAACAGTCCAGAACTGCCATGGCAAAACACTGCTGAACAGTCCAGAAACGCCATGGCAAAGCACCGCTGAACAGTCCAGAACCACCATAGCAAAGCACCGCTGAACAGTCCAGGACCGCCATGGCAAAGCACCGCTGAACAGTCCAGAACCGCCATGGCTAAGCACCGCTGAACAGTCCAGAACCGCCATGGCAAAGCATGCAGATTGATCTTGTCCGTGGTCCTCTGTTCGATTCTGAAAAGGAGGATAGAAGATGAAAGGGTCTTTGCCTTTATTGTGGCAAGGCTGGTCATCTAATTCGTAGTTGCCCTGTCTGTCCTTCCAGACCTTTGGGAAATGCCCACTCCTGCACTCTGGGAGGAGGAAGGGGACGGGAGGAGCTGAAGTACGGTCAATATGTTCCTCCAGAGAAAATATGTCAACCTTGTTTATCTTATTGGTTATATTACAATGTTCACAAGGCCAGGAAGAACAGCTCTTTGCTCTTGTGGACTGTGGAGCTAGTGGTATCTATTTGGACAAGACCTGGGCCAAGGATAAAGGTATTCCACGTGTTCCAAAAGAAACACCAGAGCAAGCACACACTGTAGATGGCTCCCCTTTAACCTCAGGGCCTCTGGTGGAGTCTACTCCTACTCTCTGTTTGCATTTTGGGAGACACCAAGAACGTATCGCTTTTGATCTCATATCCTCGCCTAACCTTACAATGATTCTAGGAATACCTTGGTTAACCCGACACAACCCATATATCAATTGAAAAACGAGAACAATATCCTTGACATCTCAGTTTTGTCAACAAAATTGCTATACTACCAACTCGTCTTGGTCTCCCAAAGGGTTCTATCATTGTCCCAAGCATACTGATAACTCTATTAATATGATTCAGGGAGTACCTATTTGTTCTCAGGAATGATCTGAAGTCTTTAAGAAGCCTTGCAACCCCATCTTACCTCCTCATCGTGTCTATGACTGTGCTATTCCATTAGTTCCGGACAAAGTGGTTCCATTTGGTCGGATGTATTCCTGACTGACCAAGAAAAGAAGGAACTCAAAGAATACTTAGATGACAACTTAAAGAATGGGTTAATTGCTCCTTCTTCATCTTCTGCTGGGGCTCCTCTTTTCTTCGTTCCTAAGAAGACAAAAGATTTGCGTCCCTGTGTGGATTCTCGCGGACTTAATAAGATAACAATCAAAGATCGTTATCCCTTACCATTGATAAGGGATATATTAGACGCCATCCAGGGAGCCAAGATGTTCACTAAATTAGATCTAAGAGGTGCCTATCATCTTTTGCGTATCAAGGAAGGAGATGAATGGAAAACAGCTTTCCGTACTCCATTTGGTCACTATGAATATCGAGTCATGCCCTTTGGCATAACTAATGCACCTTCTGTTTTCCAACGATTCATGGATTCTATGTTTTCTGACTTATTGAATCAAAGTGTGGTGAGCTATCTGGATGATATCCTAATATATACCCGTAACCCTGAACAACATACTGAACATGTATTGCAGGTTCTGGAAAGACTCAAACAGAATCAGTTATAATGTAAACCAGAGAAGTGTGAATTCCACGAGACTGAAGTAATTTATCTATGGTTCTGCATCAATCAGACGGAAATAGCCATGGACCCAGACAAAGTAAGTGCCATCCTAGACTGGTCCTCTGTCTCTTCTGTAAAAGAAACTCAGTGTTTCCTTGGGCTTTCAAACTTCTATTGACAATTTATTCAGGACTTTTCCCATCAACAAAGTTAGATCACCCAGACTATTAAAAAAGAAAATCTGCAGAAGGGATTTGTCTGGACCGATAGTGCAAAACGGGCCTTTCAAAATCTAAAGAGGTCCTTCACTCAAGCACCTATTTTGCGACATCCTGATACTACCAAGAAATTCATAGTAGTGACTGATGCTTTGGAAAGAGACATAGGGACAGTTCTACTTCAAAGACAAGACGATGGATTGGAACATCCTATCTTCTATCTCTCTCACATACTGACAGATGCAAAATGCAATTACTCAGTATTAGAACGAGAATTACTTTCTCTCAAGGTGGCATGTAAAGAATGGAGACACTTCTTAATGGGCACTAGATAATCTTTTGAAGCCAGGACTGACCATCGTAATTTACAATGTCTTCGAAGCTTCCAATGTCTCGTTGTTTCGTTGTGTTTTCTCTAGTTCCTGTTGCTCTGATTGAGATTTTTTCCAATTTTTTCCTGTTTTCACTCTTGTTTTTTTCCTCTTTTTTAGGAGTTCCTGTGTTGAGGTTTTTCCCACATTTTTTTTCTTCCTCTGGGACTCCTTCTGGAGGGTACGGTCTGCTTAGGCGTTTCCTGTCAAGCAGCACGGTGGCTGCTAGAAACCGTCGCCCTTATCTTGGTCAGTCCAGAACCAGCAGAAGAACGGGTGCTCTTTCAAATTCTTCATCCAAAGGTGAGAAGCATCACGCAGATCGTGACAGTTTTTAGTTAATTTTCTATGCACAAATTGTGTATAAGAACTTCTTGACTTTGGAGGTGATAGTGAGACTTTTGATTTTCTAATGGAAGATGCTGCTTAACTTTTTTCCTAATTTGGCTGCTCATTTGAGACTTATACAGTAATTGTTTCTAAATTTAACTCCCCTGAGAATTCTGCAATATTGGGCATTAATGGCATCATTTATTCTATACTACTCGATTCTGAAATTTCAGTAATGAACCCTTTAACTTTTCCGGCGATCAACAACTCATTTATTGAGTGGACTTAATTACTTATTTATGATACCCATCTAAACTGATGTTTGGTGAGGTGCCCCTGTATGCAGGATTAACCTAAAGTGGAACTTCCTGGGGTAACTTGTGAGATATGATTGTTGGGGGTATAGTTCTCATTATTGAGGTATAGGGTTCCACTTCGACAATGGCGGTCACTATAGCATAATCCATAGTGTTGGCCTTTGGAAACACAAGGATGTGATCAGATCATTGTCAGCGTTGGGAGGATGGCATGGTTAAGATATGATGAGGAGCTCTGGTCCTGTAGAAGTTTGAGCCTCTTCAAGGTGTAAGGGAGTTTGACGATAAATTATGGTTGCAGTTCATGACTCTTACCATAATATTGACAACACTGCACACAGTGAGTAGGTTGCTGCTTACTGTGCAGCACTTCCCAGGGTGTCCCATCTCAAGGTGATGGGGAGCCATTGGTGCCTGCTAGAATTATAATAAAAGGGTCTGTAATTGTGCAAGTTCTGACATGAATGTCAAAAATACAGCAGACTGAACCCCATATTGGATTGCAGTAGGAGTCAAGGTGAACAGGAAGTTGGAACACAAAGGAGGGTCGGCCCTGGAAATGACAGTTACACCGGTTTAAGTGGAAGAGCTCCAATGTTGGCTAAGGTTGCACCTGGACAGAGCTGCAGTGGGCTTTTGGAGAGAGGTTTTAAGAAGCGTTTTTAGATTCCACATACTTTTCTGTGGATGGGCAGGTGGAAAGACAACCTTCAAATTTTGTAGGAGTAGAGACCTGACTATACAGGACAAACTGGTGTAAGAGGCGGAGAATGGAAGAATGGCGGGTCCATTTATGGGGTGCTTCCAAAGGTACCTAAGAACACCGAAGGGGAATACTGGATGATACACCATTTGTTGTGGGTGGGAGGGTTGTCAGTCAATGAACATATTGATCAGAGGGAGTGTATTGTGGCATGCATGAGTATAGATGAGACAATACAGATGGTACAAATGTCTAAGGCCAATGTGAAATTGGTATTCTGATTGTTGCCTGGCCATCCCCAAGATATACAGTTGTCAGGAATGTAATTCCAGGGACACTTTTATGAGAGCCATGACAATCGGCAATGCAGTTGCAAGTGCAGCTTTTGAGAAATTTTGCACATTTTTGGAATGGGCAGTGAAGGAGGTTGCAAGGTCAGAGCATGTGCTGCTTTACCTAGAGGATTTTCTAATGGTGGCATCAAAGGATAGGACTGTAGAGTGTTCTAGACTGATGTTTCCTTTCAAGGAAGAGACAAGAAACATAAGTATCCCTCTGGCATTCGATAAGACTGAGAGCCCACCACATGCTTGACTTTTTTAGCCATAGCAATGGAGTTGTGCTTGCTATCAGATACATTTAGGTAATTGTAGGAACTGATAACAAAAGTGCTGATCAAAAACGAAGTGCAATATTCACTTCATACAACATGTCCTGGGGCATCTTAATTTTGTTTGTAAGGTGGTGATCCTTGGGAGGGCCTTCAGTAGACAGCATTTGACTAAGTCCTACTAACAGATATGCATGGCAGACAGAGTTAAAAAAGATTTGTGGATGTGGCAGACCTTCTTGATAACATATAATGGAGTAATTGTGTGGCAAGATGACAGTCCTATGGCTTGGGATCTTGAGATATTCTTTGATGCTTTAGGACAGGTTGCGACAAAGCAAAGTTTTGATTTATACTGGAAAGAGAGGTGATATCATGAAGCATGGTCAAAAGCGTGGCAGTAAAAGCTTGTAGAGTATCGTCTTTCTGTAATTCTTTCCAGTGATAGTAGCAGTACAACTGGGGGGAGGGGAGCTGCAAGACCAAAATGTGACATTTAGGATTGATAATGATGCAGCATTCAATGTAGTGAACAGGCAGATCATGAAGGAATAGGATGTGCTCAGCCTGTTGTGTAGGTCTGTTTTGCTGTGCTTAAAATGAAATATCCAGTTCAGGGCTAGTCATATTATGGAGTTGGAAAGAGTGGTGCCTGAAGCACTGTCTTGTTCACAGTGGAGGGGGGGGGGGGTTCTGTGGTTTGGTGCCAGTGGCAGACGAGGTAGTGATGTCCTTACCACCCAAGATGTAGGACATTAATGGAAGGACAGAAGGTTGATGGAAAAATCCTTGGCGTATTCCATAAGATGGTGATACCGGGCAGCATGGAGTGAATTCCTGAGGTCAGAAGGGAACAGGAGATACAATACAAAAGATGGGTTACACCAGAGACAGGGAGACGCTGTGTGATTTGTGATGGGTTAATTGACAAATAGTCCAGCTGATGAGGATTCCTAAAAAATTACCAGGCATTGCACTTTATGAATTTTTAGGCCTAAATTTAATTGGACAGGAGGAACTTTGATGAGAGCAAGGGAAAGCAGTAAAATCGAAGTAGACCACAGACATATTGGGCACAGTGGGGGAACAGGAGAGAGTGTTGTGTAAATCTATCTGGGAATTCCACCAATTTAGGATGGTTCTTATGCTTATGTTTTTGGCTTGTTCGGGCTGTTGTGGTAGTAGGGACCAAGGCCATTGATTCTATTCAAAGGGAGGTTGCAGAATTGCAGGTTTACAAGATGTGGGGATACCTAAAAATTAGCAGGATGGAGCAGTAAGGAAATAGCAGTTTGGTGGATGTCAAGGTCAAACCGTGGAATCCATTCTTCCAGTGCAGGTGATTAAATGATGATTGAGATAAGTCAGAGTGAAGGTGCCTATTTGGGCTTGGACGGGGATTAAGTGGCTGTGTGGTAGTAGGAGATGGATGTATGTAGTGGGGCAAACTGCTTCTATCATAGTGGAAATTGCAAGAGATGGCCTAGCCCAGGTGTTATCATTATACATTTGGGGGAAAATTATGTAGTTCAGAATACAGGCTTGGAGTTGATAATGATGGTGAAGAAGGACTTAGAAACAGTGAAGGAGTATTGGTCAGATACGGTGGTGATGTGTACACAGCTGTTGCCCAGGAGATTGTGTAGATGGGGATAAGAAACTCGGCAGTCATCAACAGGGCCAGGAGAGAAGTTAAGAGGGAGAACATAATAAATGTGAAGGAAGTCCTCAATTTATTTTGGGAAAAAAGTTCCCTTTGCAGCCACTAAATTAACTAGGTTGATTGCTGCTGGGGTTTCTCAGAATAATACAAAGATGATTACTTTTGGGATAAAGGTTTCAATTTAAATGGTCAGGAATGTTATGAGACAATGACCCAAAAACACAAGAATATGGTTATTCTTGAGGTTGATGTTTGATCTGCTACTGTAATATTAATATTCTCAGAGCAAGTCAAGGTACTGAGTGATATGACAAGGAAAGCGTGTTTATGTTTGACATCATCGACATAGCAGATGCCAAGACAGCGTCAGGTAGATATGGACTGTGTGAAGCAATCTGAGGGATATGGCATAAGTGTAAGAAGAAGTCTTTATTTTGTAAAGATGGCCCCAACAGCCGGACAAGCATCAACGAAGGTGAGTCTCAACAACTGACTTTCTGTATTTTCAAAACACAGCAACTGAACAAATTGGAATGATGCACGACTAGTGTGAGGAGAACAAAGGAGGTAGACACCTTGCACTACTGCATGCAAAACTAACACAATGCTTGAAAGCAAACCATTTATAGAACAGTAGGTAATACTAAATAAAATATAAAACTGTTAGAAATGGGATCTTTGGTTGCCAGTCAGGTTGCTCCCTGTCCAAGCAAGGACCCTCACTCTAGTCAGGGTAAAGGAGAAACACACCCAGTTATCCCCCTTAGTAGCTTGGCACGAGGAGGAAGGCTTAACCCAGAGGCAATGTGTAAATTATTTGTCCCAACACACACAATAATACACTGAAACACTACAAAATGGACACCACACAGGTTTAGAAAATAGTAAGGGCCCCATTTCAACATTGGCGGGCTGCGGAGCCCGTCCACCAATATTGTACTGCTAGCAGGCCGCCAATGCGGCCTGAAATCCGCCGACCGTAATTTGACATCCCCGCTGGGCCGGCGGGCTGAAACAGAGTTTCCACCCACTGGCCCAGCAGGGAGTACGGCCATAACATTGCAGCCGGCTCCTAATGGAGCCGGCGGCAATGTGGCAGTGCAGCGGGTGCAGGATCACCCCTCGCGCAATCCCCTGCCCGTAATTCGGGCAGTGGATTGCATGCTGGGGCTGTGCAAGGGGGTCCCTGCACTGCCCATGCCAAGTGAATGGGCAGTGCAGGGGCCTCCAGGGGCCCCCAGGAGCCACCAGAGTCACCCATTCTGCCAGCTGTTCCATGGCGGTTTCTACCGCCATGGAACAGCTGGCGGATGGGGACTCGTAATCCCCTGGGCAGCGCTGCCCTGGCAGATTACAACCGCCGGGACCACCAGGCTGCAGGCTGGTGGCAGGCTGGCGGCAGCCTGGTAGTACCAGCGGTATGACCATGGCGGCTCCGCCACGGTCATAATGTGGCGGTCGCACCGCCAGCCTGTTGGCAGTGCGACCGCCAGACTTGTAATGAGGGCCTAAATATTTATCTAAATAAAACAAGACCAAATATGTTAATAATCCACCCTACACAATTAAAAATATGATTTAGCAATTAAAAAGCCAAAATTGTGTCTAGAGGCACAAATTCTGCAATTTGACGTTAAAGCGTTAAAGCGACATAGTGATGGAGTTGTTTCTCACAATCCAACGCCACAGGCGCCGTTTATGGAGTCACAGGGAACCCCTTGTATAGTATCTTAACAAAACGCGTGTGGGAAACAGGCCGGTGCACAGAGTCGGGTAGTGAGGTATCGATGGATCCGATGCGGCATCAGTGCCGGTGCTGCGGGGTGAAGGAGTGGAGGCGTCATGAAGAGGCATCGGGTCCTTGCTGCGGAGCAGTGGAGGTGAGGTGGCGTCGGTTGGGAGGAGTCAGTCCCTTGGCACCTCCAGCAAAGTTGAAGCCCAGGGAAGTCACGTTGCTGCAGGGCGCCCTCACGGGTCACGATCACGTCACAGGGTGTCAGGTGCTGCAAGGGGGTCGGGTGTCACAAACGTCGGGTGTACAACACTCCAACTCATGAGTGCCGGCAGATGTCAGCGGCTGCAGTGACATTGGGCCTACATTGATGGTGGGGTCGTCACTCCCCGATGAGGTCCACGGATCCAGGTGTAGGCGATGTTGCAGGCTTCATGCTGTGTCGTCCTTAGCATACAGAGTCATCCGGCGTTGTTTCACAGGATTTTCATCAGAAATTCATTTCCAGGGGCCCAGAAACTGGAATGGCACCCTCTGGCAAGCTAGAAGCCACATTATGCAGACTCAGAGACTGGTTGGTGAAGCCTTTGCTGTCCCTGAGGCTTCAAAAACAGGTGGCATGCTCAGTCCAAGCCCTTGGAGATACCTCTCAAGTAGGAATGCACAACAAAGTCCAGTCTTTGTCCCCTTTCACAGGCAGAAGCAGCAACTGCAGGATAGCCCAACACAGCACAGTCACAGGCAGGGGCAGCACTTCTCCTCAGCTCTTCAGCTCTTCTCCTGGCAGAGGTTCCTCTTGAATCCTTGAACTTATCTAAAGTTTGGGGTCCAATATGTATACCCCTTTCCGTCTTTGAAGTAACCCAACTTCACGAAAAGTCTACAAGATCCTGCCTTGCCCAGGTCTGGCTCCAGACACACACCAGGGAGTTGAAGACTGCATTGTGTGAAGGCAGGCACAGCCTTTTCAGGTGTAAGTGACCACTCCTCCCTCCAGCCTAGCCCAGAAGGCCCATCAGTATATGCAGGTTACACCCCATCACCCTTTGTGTCACTGACTAGTGGAGATGCACAAACAGCCCAACAGTCAGTCTGACCCAGACAAGGAATCAACAAACAGTCACAGAATGGTTTATGCAAGAAAATTCCTGCTATCTAAAAGTGGCATTTTCAAACTAACAATCTAAAAACTAACTTCACTAAAAGATTTATTTTTAGATTGTGAGTTCAGAGACCCCAAACTCCAAATTTCAATCTGCTCTCAAAGGGAAACTGCACTCTAAGGATGTTTAAAAGCAGCCCCCATGTTAACCTATGAAAGAGATAGGCCTTGCAACAGTGAAAACCAAATTTGGCAGTATTTCGCTGTTAGGACAGGTAAAAACACACAGTAGTATGTACTTCCTTTAACATACACTGCACCCCACCCATGGGACTAGCTAGGGCCTATCTTAGGGGTGCCTTACAAGTATAAAAAGGGAAGTTTGGGCCTGGCAAGTTTGTACACTTGTCAGGTCGAACTGGCTGTTTAAAAACTGCAGTGGCAGGTCTGAGCCATGTTTACAGGGCTACTCATGTGGGTGGCACAATCAGTGCTGCAGGCCCACTATTAGCATTTGATTTACAAGCCCTATGCACCTCAGGTGAACTTTACTAGGGACTTACTGGTAAATCAAATATGCCAATTATGGAAAGCCAATTACACACACAATTTCACATCAGGAGCACTTGCACTTTAGCACTGGTCAGCAGTGGTAAAGTGCCCGGAGGTACAAAAACAGCAAAAACAGAGTCCAGCACACAGCAAGAACCTGGGAAGGTGAGGCAAAAAGTTAGGGGAGACTATTCCAAGGATGCCAGGTCTAACAAAAACATAATGAAACAGCACTTGTGTTTACTTTCACATCAGCGGGTGGTGGTCTATACAGTTAATATGTTGCGATCTGGTGTATGCTAACTTCCCAACCACCAGCACGGATTCATATGATCTATGGAGCACATCATGGTTTGTGTTTTGCACTAGATCCATTATCACTGCTTATGCTTGTTAGCAGTGGTATAGTAAAAGGATGAGCTAGAATAGCCAGGCACAGCAGCAGTAGCCCGGTCATCAGCATGGTAAGTAACCACTAGGTGTGATGCTACAGGACGAGTTGCATTTCAAGAGTTGGTGGAGATCGGATGACCTGAAGTCAGGCAGGACTGTGCTTTTTGCTGCTACTCTCATAAGACTTCAGGCAGACTACTTGAGGTTGGCTGTCTCAATCTGCAACAGGACATGCTAGTGGGATGGCCATGTTAAAGCCAGCCTTACACTTTATCACTAAAACAATTATGCAAGAAATGCACAAAAGAAGAATTGGCAAAGCCAATAGGTCTGGCCTAGGCAAGCTGGTTCAATGTTCATTCTTTTTATTTTTTATTGCAAGAATATGTAAAACAAATGCCATCATCTAAAATGTGGCCAGCAGATTCTTGCGAAAATATGTTTTAAAAAAATGTTTGTGTTTTCTCCTATTTTACTAGTAATGTTGTGCCTTAGTTTTTATTATTATTATTATTATTATTATTATTATCATTTAAGGATAGAATAAATCATGATCAAACCAAGTACTCATACTAAAGACAGATACAATGTTACAATGTCACTTAAACACTTTAGGCCTCTTTATGACCCTGGTGGTCCAACCGTCACCACAACCCCATAATGAGGTCCAAAGTGTTTAAGTGACACTGTAATATTGTATCTGTCTTAAGTATGAGTACTTGGTTATATCTTGATTTATTCCTCCATAGGACGTACTTGGAGTGCTGGCGGTCCTAATCCGCCAGGGCAGCGCTGCAAGCAGAACTGACATGAAAAGGCTGGTGGAGACGGCACTCGCAATGGGCATGGGCAATGGCATGGGCAGTGCAGGGGCCCCCTTGGCAAGCTCGTCGCGATGTTCACTTTCTGGTTTGCAGACATTGAACATCACAACGGTTGCTGCTGACCCTGACGCACTTCAGCATTGCCACTGGCTTTATTATGAGCTGAAGACAATGCTATAGGCCGTTTCCTGCTGGGACAGCAGAAACTCATAATGGGGCCCTAGTTTATGGTATTTAGTTTTTCCATATTTATCCATATTTATTTTTTGGCCCTCTTATCTGTATTTATTCATATTTATATTGTATTTTGGGTACAAATGAAGCTGTAACTCATATATTCCCACACCTATTTTTCTTTTAAATCTCTTTATTAGATTTAATTCAACCATGCATTGAGATACAATAGTAAACAATGATGAGATAAAGTATACAGAGATCACAACACTTAAACTGTGCCACTATGCCAATAATATTACACCAAGAGGTATCGGAAACAGTGAGCTGTTGAGACTATACATGATCACACGTCCAGGAAGAGGGTAAGGTATACATCAACTGTATACCGTAAGCCACGGGGTCGCCAGATGTTGGGAGGGGATGAGGCAGGGGAGAGCTCTGTTTTACTAGTGATTCCTAGGGGGCAATTCCACCAACATCATGTCAATATGGATCTTTTTCAGCAGTACGCACTCTTAGTAATTAATAACGGGGAGCTCCAGTTGGGGGCACATGAGTGCCTGGCCACCCAGGTGATGTGACGTTTCCAGGAGGTGATTTAAATGCACTTATGTGTTCATGTGGGTTGTGTGTCATTTTTTGCTTGTATATTTACATTGAAAGTGTCCCCCACTTCACAGCCACCTCCCGTTAAGCTCCTGGCCTGCAGTAGGCGTAGCGTCAGTGTTTCCGCGTGATACCACTGCAAGAAGTCCTGTAGCCATTTGACGTGGCTTGGAGCATGTGGCGTCTTCCAGTGTAAGGCTATAAGGTGTTTGAATGTTATAAATGCAAGATCAATAAATCTGTGGAGCTGTTTGTCGCCTTTAGCTCACTGGCATAAACCTAAGAAACAGGACTCTGGGTTTAGTACTAGAGCATGGTTAGTTATGTCAGCCGTAGACTCAATAATTTGTCGCCAGGCTGCTATTAACGGTGGGCATTCCCATACCATGTGGTAAAAATTTGCTTCTGGTGCTGCACGTCGAGGACATGCAGGTTCCAGTATGGGAAACGTGCTTAATTCGAGATGGGGAGAAATAGGATTGATGTAAATAATTGAATTGGGTGTAGCGGAACCTAGGGTTGCGTGAGATGCATTTAACAGTAGAAAGCGCTGCTGCCCAGGACTTCTGTGACGAACGGGGTAGTGAGTACTTTGTCCCAGCGAGCGCGAGCGACCTCCAAGCTTGGGCAGGCCTCAACTAACAGGGTATTATACAGCCTAGATATCACTTTTTTGGTGCCAGTTATTGATAGCATCACTGTCAGTATCTGGGATATCTGTGGTTCCTCGTCACCCAAATCCCAGGTATCCTGCAGATGTCTTATTGTACAGTAGGTCAGAAGAGCACCCGGTGTAGGCCCGTATTGTCCCTCAATTCATCAAATGTTAGTAGTGCGTCCGCTGAATAAAAATCTCCCACCCTCACAAGATCTGCCACCCGCCATGGAGTCATCTTGTGGTGTTCAAGCATGACACGAGACTTAGGTAAGTGTGAGATTGCTATCAGCAGTGATTATGGTATGTTGGGCTGTTTGCCGTGAATGTATCTCAGCCAACATGCTTTGGCCGCATCCAGCAGGATGTTACCTCGAAGAGGGGGCCGCCCTATCAGACTACCATGGATATATTGGAATCTGGGTCAGAGAATCGGATATTACAATTTTTCTTCGTCGTGCGATGTTCCCCCAACCAGAGCAGCAGCCATTGCAATTGTGTGGCAGCACAATTGAGTTCAAAATTAGGCATACCGAGCACACCAGTGTCCTGTGAGCATTGCGGCGTAGTCAATGCCACACGGTGTCTGTCCTTCCCTCACAGCAAATCAGTTAATAAGTTCTGCAAAGATTTAAAGAACGATCGAGGGAGAATAATTGGCAGTGCTGCTAATTAATATAATAATGTAGGAAGAATTGGCATTTTAGCTACGTCCACTCAGCCCATGGGTGATAATGGGAGTGAGCCCCAGAATGGGAGCGATCCTCGTATGGAATGGATAGTTCGATCAATGTTGCCCTCTCTCAAGTCTTTAATGGAGTGATACACTTGTATTCCTAAGTATTTAAAGGTGGTGGGCCACCATAGTAGGTAATAGCATGGGAGGGCTGGCTGCATATCCAAGGGAACAGGTGATAATGGGAATATACAGGACTTGGCCCAATTGACTCGCAACACCTGAGATTTTGGCAAAGGAGTCCAAAAGGGACATAACCCGTGGTACGGAGATGGTGTGGTCTCGTAAATATATTAAGGTATCGTCTGAGTATACGGAAATGATGTGATGCATATGAAGTTCCGATACTCCCCTATAGACGTGTATTCTGACGCAATCTGGCACCCAGGGGCTCCATCGTTATTGCGGACAATAGAGGGGAGAGCGGACATCCCTGTCTGGTGCCCCGGTGTATTGAGAGTCTGTCTGAAATTATTTGCCCTGTCTTAACTTGAGCCTTCGGGTTAGAGTATAAGGTAGTGATCCAGGGTATATACCCTGGACCAAAGCCCATTTTGCATAATGTTGTGGTAAGAAAGTCCCAATTTAGGGTATCGAATGCTTTTTCGATATCAAGGGATACGGCCACACTGCAGTGATTCGACTCTGTGGTGCTCTGGAGGAGACAAAGTAGTCTCCTGATATTTAGGAAGGTGCTCCATCCGGGGATAAATCCAGACTGGTCCTCATGTATCAAGTGAGGAATGAAGGGGAGGAGTCTGTTAACCAGTATTTTCCCCAGGACTTTGCAGTCTGTGTTTAGTAGGGAGAGCAGGCGAAAGGAGCGCACATCTAAGGGGTCGCGGCCAGCCTTTGGAAGGACTACTATGACGACCTCACGCAGTGACTCCGGTAGTTGCCCCGCCGTATGTGCCTTATTGAACATGGTAAGCATGGGCTGCAAAAGGTGGTTCTCGTGTGTTGCGTAGTATTCGACGGGTAGACCGTCCGTGCCCGGAGCCTTATTTTGGGCCATTACGGTTAAAGCAGTGCGGATCTCCTCTATACTAATGGGACCCTCCAGTGCAGTGGTTTGATCCAGCTGTAGGCGCTGAAGAGGTAGCGTGTCCAGAAAGGCGGTCATTCACCCAGATTGGGGCACGTGGGTGGCCACGTACAATGATTGATAGAAGGAGTAAAAGGCAGTATTTATAGACTCCTGTGTATTAACTACTGCACCTGAGTCTAGTCTGATTGCCCCAATGGGAGAACGCTGTGGGGTGTCCTGGGCCAGCCACACCAACAAGCAGCCCGATCTATCACCCTCAGCGTATTGCCCTGTCATGTAGTGCCTGTAGTCATATTTGCCTAGCCTGGCATCTGCTTCCCTATAGTTAGTTTGTATTGCATGAAGAATCTCAGGGTGTGTCTCCCCATTGGCTACAGCCACCTCTGCATCTCGCATTTTAGCCTCCACTGTAGCCACCTCCGGGATCAGTACCTGTCGAACACCCAGAGAAGCAGCCATGCAATGGCCACGTACCACTACTTTGTGTGCATCCCATTCTATAGTGCAGTGTGAAGTTGTATTATTGTTCTGTGCAAAATATGTGGATATGCATACGGTTAGCTCCTCACAAAAAGGGGGGTCTGATAATGTTTCTACTCGCAGGCAGCAAGTCAGTTTCTTCGTGATCAGAAGGCCCCACCACATAACCACCCTTAAGGGGGAATGATCAGACATGGTTCGAGAAATGTGCACCCTTTGGATCATGGCCGCTGATGCCAACCTCAAGTCTATTCTAGTGTGTAGGTCATGGACCGGAGAATAAAAGGAGTATTCGCACTCCTCTGGGTGCCCTTCTCGCCATAAATCGTATAGTCTGCTTTCTGATCTCCAGGCTGCAAACTCGAGGGAGGTGTGCCTACTTGGCGTGCTCGGCAGCAGGGGAAGGGAACGATCTACTACAACATTGGGTGCACAATTAAAGTCACCACCCCACGAAATGTCCCCAGCTGGATCCTGAAACAAACCAGGTGTCAATGTGTTCAAAAAGCTCCCCTAGTTAGTATTGGGTGCATATATTCCTATGAGTGTCAAAGGTGTACTAACTAGATGGCCTTCAGTTATAACGTACCGACCATTAGAGTCTAGTTGTGTGTGGTCTGCCATGAAGGGCACACCAGGTGTGACCCATATTACCACACCTCGCGCAAAGGATGATGTTGCAGTGATGAATACTTGCCCTTTCCAGCTGGAGCGCTGCTTTCCAAGGGTGGCCTCTGGTAAGTGTGTTTCCTGTATCATAGCTATATGTATCTGATGGCGCTTCAAGTATGCATGGATACAGTGTCTCTTGAGTGGTGTTGCCATACCCCGCACGTTCCATGTAATCACATTATAGCGCGTTATAAAAGATTGCGTTTGTGTAGCCATACATATAAAGGAGTCCAAAACTGCCCTAGGTTCACTCTTACCCTATCCATTTCTACTCTGATAAGGTTTGTTTGCATCCTGCGTGATATGTTGCTTCTACTCATGCATCCTCTGTTCCTCCCTGCTCTCAACTCACAAGCATTGAATGGTGGCAATGACAAATCCATTAAAAAGAACATACTGAAATAAGGCCAAAATTTGGCCTAACAGTGGACCAAGGCAACACTTAACGAACAACAAAAAGCTATAACAATGTAACCTGAGATCAGGCAGGAGGGTCAACTGGTCCATATGGAATAGTTTGCGGGGTGAGTGCCTTGTGTGTTGGCTCGAGCGCTCGGCTCACCAGATGATGGACTGGACCTGCCAGACACGCCATGCTTCTTTGCGGAGCCCAATTTCCACATGTGGACCACAAAAGTAAAAAAAAAAAGGATAAAAGAAGAAACACATTGCAGTCTATAGGGCCACCACAATAAGATAGTCTGGATGTTAAAGTAGCAAAACAGATGTAGACGTCTATCAACCTGTGGGGGGGACCGATGTTCCTTCAGAAGGTGTTTCAGTGCTGACACCCTGGGGTTCCATTTGGTGTAAAAAAAAAATCCCTGAGGCTAAGCAGGTAGTCCCCAGGGATTGTTGGACTTCTTGACGAGGGATTTTGGCCTCAAATATCATCAGCTGATCGAGGAGTAAGTGACAGCCCATGGTTAGAATTCTCAGAATCACTGCGATCTCCCCGTTCAGGATCCAAGTCCGGGGATTCCTGAAGTGTAGCGAATGGATTGGACGTGCACTCCGTAGCCTCATGCAGTGCCCGGGATCGTTCCTTGACTACCTGTGCTGGCGTAGGTGTTTGCATTTCTTCCTGGGTGTCGACCATTGCTCTTCAATTTCCACCTTGTGTGGTGGTTGGGCCAAGCCCTTGGAATGGAGCCAGGTCCAAGTGTCCTCAGGTGAGATGAATATATGAGTTTTTGCACCATCCTGCACTCGCACCTTTGGTGGATACAATAGGGCATACTTGAGGTTATGTTCACGAAGACGTTGTATCGCCAGATAGGAGCTGTGCTTTTTTCGAACCTCCGTCTTGAAGTCTGGATAGGCAGTAATGTTTGCATCTTTGAATTTCCATGGCCCATGTGTACGGAAGAGTTGGAGCACCAGGTCTCTGTCCTGATAGTTAAGAAGGTGAGCAATCAAAGGTCGTGGGTGAGCCCCTGGTGGGACGGTCTGCCTGGCACTCTATGAGCCACTCAACTGAAAAGAATTTCAGCACCCTGTCCACCAAGACCGTTTCAGTAAGCCACTGTTCCAAAAACAGTTCCACCTTGGGACCTTCCACTCGTTCCGGAAAACCCATCAAGTGCATATTGTTGCGCCTTCATCTCCCTTCTGCATCCTCCGCTCTTTGTTGTAATGATGTCACCTCCGTACTCAACTGTCTAATGTGATCCTGCAGGTCTTGTATTGTTGGGCGAATTGCTGCTACTTCCGCCTCTGTCTCGCCAACTCTTTCAAACAGTGGTCCGTACATAGTAAGTTAACATTCTGTGTTACAGCATACATTTTTGTTTCTAGGGACATTTTAGTGTCTAAGATGGCCTGTAAAACTTTTGAGACGTATGATTATGAAGGGTGCCATCCATCTGTTGCAGGGCAAAAGATGTCCTCTCTGACACTGCAGGCAGAGTATTTTGGGTAGTCATCACCACGGCGGGCACCCTGGACGTTTTCAGTTTGTGCATTTGGCCTCCTGTTATTAGCCCCCCCCCCCCAGCAGACGACTCACAGACTGACAGACTAGAATCAGTATCCACAGGGCATATGATACAGTCCAACCTCAGGAGAACACGGCGTGCTCAGCTACTGCACCAGCATCAAGGTGACCGGCGGTCCTGCCGTTGTACACGCCACTTTGTGGCTCAAAGAGGTGTGCTGTTGGCACCAGACTGGCTCAGACGTGCATCTTAGGTAGCGGGCGATGACCTCCACATGACCCCTGGGCTATGCCAGTTGGCGCTATTCAGCTTCCGTGCATCAATACTGCTACGGAGGTGGCATTACCACAGTCTGTGCATGCTCAGGGCAGAATAGTGTTATATGACTGGGGTCCATCCCGCACCGGCGCACTAGTAAACCCAGCATTGTTGGCGATGTCACTGGGCCCCCCCGGACCGTAGTTGCCCCAGATCTGACTACAGGACCAAGAACTGGTCCGAGCACAACGTGTCCCGCTATTCTCCTGGGCCCCACAGATTATCACCTCCCTGGCAGGGTGTCCTCATATTTCTTCCCTTGTGGAGCCGGAGATCCGACAGGCCTCATCCAATAGGCCTCATAATGAGTGACAGCCCACTGTCCCTCGGCTCCGCAGTCCCACCGCTGCCCCCACTGCAGTGAGCCGGCAAGGGAAAACTGGGAGGGGCTGACGCGGGCTGATGCGCACTGCCGAAAAGGATCCTCTGGCCCCGGCCAAACAGCTGATGCACGCACAGCTCTGCCCTCACTTTGCGTTGCCCCCTGTAGTGACCCGCCGGGTCTCGAATTGACCAGGGAGGGCTGGGTCAATTGCGAGCAGCTGGAGTGATCCTTTAGCCATTGCAAAGCAGGATATTTAGCAGTCCCAGTGCTGAGCTCCGAATTAAGCTGCCGCACTGGTCACCATCTTGGCCACGCCCCCATATTCCCACACTCATTTAACCAATAAATGTACACTCATGCTTTGATGCCTGGCCAGTTTTATCACCAAATGTAATGAAGCAATAAATTCACATGAAATTCACATGCAAATATTCACATGTAGCACAAATATATGTTGAGATATGCACTTAATTAGGAACATGTAATGTGTTTTAAATTGACATGCATGGATATTGTATGGGAAGTCTTGAACAGTAACATGGAGAGTCACTAGAAACATTTTCTGTACTTTTCCAATTTTAAAAATAAGTACCGACATGAAACTAATTGTTTTCTGTCTATATTTTTCTGCATGAAGCAGTAAAAACGTAAACAGGGAGCCTATTTATTACATAAAATTTATAAAGCGGTACAGGCAAAATAAATAGGCAGAATTTAAAAGTGACATCAACAATAAATACAATTAAAAGAGAATATTTTGATTGAGCTTGCAACTGAAAATAAAATATATTTTTTTAGGGGCATGTGAATGATGTACACAGGCTTTTTGCAGTCAAGCAAAGTGAGCCAATGGGAAACGTGGCTGACCCATTGTCACATGCTGTATGCTGTGATGGGCAGAAGAAAACGTGAATGGCAATTTACTAGACTAATGAAGGACGCTCACTTACCAGAAGCTACTGTAATATTATGTATGTTTTTTTTGGGAACAACTTTAGTCTGGCACAACAGCTAAAGCTGGCTCAAAGGCTAGACCTAAAGGTGAGTCTTATATGTATAAAATGGATGTGGAAATAAATTATTCAATGTGACAAAAGACATGATGAATGAGGGTTTTTTAGGATGTAAAATAGTCCCTAATGTATTGTAATGCAAGCACTCCATAAGAAGTATGAAGAGACACCAAATAGCCAATAGCTCCTCTAGGCCAAAATGCCTTCCATGTAGAGTTTGTAGAATTGATAACAATTGACCATGCTGACAACTACAGTCAATAACGTCATATAGAGAATGGAGTGTGGCTAATTGTCCGGAGCCCCGCTTTTCACTTGGCCTCGCACTTCAGCCTACAACAGTGAGATAAACTTTTAACAAAAATCTAAAAACTATGCCTTGAAATGTTATCATTTCAGCCATCAGAAAAAACATGTTTTGTAGAGCCCAGTGAAGCAAGTTTTAGGAGCCTTTCCCTCCAGATAGAATTCTTAAGAATGTGTAGTTTGTCAGTTACATCGCAATGTTTCACCGCGACATCTTTTAAAAAAAACAAAAACAAATCACAATTCTATGTAAAAGCATTGGTGGAGATATTCAAAGAATTCATTAATAGAGTAGGATAGTGTAGTTTATGTGAAATCTGAGGTACGCTGACAGTGGTATTACAAGTTCACGACCGATATGAACCTAAGTACACTGCAGAGATGTGTCTAGATGATAATACTGGAGTAGCAAAGGATGGTGTACATCATGATTGAGGCGCACTGAGGTCCTCATCTACTAGCTGCACTGCCCTGCCCCACTGGGAAAGGGTAGAAATGCACCATATCTACAAGATGTGGTGCATTTGTGTCAACTCCACCTTTGCTGGCACAAAATTGGCTGTCATTCGCCAGCGCAGGCACCCTTGAAACCAAGGGACACCTTCCTGCACAAAAACAATCACAAGAGGTGTTTTCATCTTTGTATGTGGGCTGCAGAATGCAGCAAACATTTTAAGAGAAAAAAATAGAGAGATATTTCTCCTGGTTGCGTCACTCTTACGCCACCCCTGAGGTGGCATAGTAATCTGACATATTCCCAGACTTGTAAATCTGTGAATGCATCAGATTCCTTCAGTTTCCATGAATGTTGTGTGGGAACACCGCAAGCAATACCCGTGGAATGCCCCTTTCACACAGTGTTATGCGTGGAAGGGGTACATATTTACAAGGCAAAGAAACTCCACGCAAGATGGCTGTGAATGGCCTTGTAAATATGGGCTGGCACACTGCACCACCGGTGCGTGAAAAAATGGCGCTCTAGTGGCTCAGTGTGCTGCTAACACCTCATAAATGAGGCCCGAGTGTGTGTGGGTCCAAATAATCAAATAGTAGAATTACTCCAAATCAGGATTTGCTGTATCCTCAGATGAATATTCAGAATGATTACAACCAGGAGTGATGTAGGTGACAAATGAGATGCAACAGTGCAGATACCTTTTGGTCAGGGGTCTTGTATAGCAATGGTGCTAATGTTTGGATTGAGGTGCACTAAACATGTGGCACCATTTGTGACAATGTGTCACTGGGGCACAGTGGACCAGTGAGGAGTGCTATGACCATTGTAGGCAACTACTTACTTAATGGTGTCACTTCACAGCGCCACAAGAAGTCGATGGATTGTGCCAAATGGCTTAAATTTACCTTTTTGCCTGGTGGCAGCGAGAACACAGACACTTAAACTTCATTTACTAACATTACATTTCAGCTCCCATAGGGGAAGAGTCATTCCAGTGTCAGATATAGCAGGGGCCTCGGAGAAGCATCACCTTGCTGCTGAAAGCAGAAAAATAAGGGGATAATAAAAGTACTTTATGATCCCTTTATTTTTCTGCTTTTGTAGGGTGGGGTGGGGCCAGCATCCTCCACGTCAACAAGTGGAGGAGGAGTGGAGGTGCTCTTCTAAGTGCACATGTCAGTTTGTCAGAGGCTGGCCAAACTGACATGCACACTTTGAACTCTCCATCCGGCTGTGTTGCACAGCTGGGTGGAGACCAAGCGCAGTGTCCCACTCCCTCCCTGAGTGACATTTCTGCCTGCTCAGGCCAATCCCAGCACTATTGTCATGCTGGTAACAGGATGAGAGATGCAGCTGCATTGGGTGGAGAGAGAGGAAGAACATGAGAGGCGGCTGGAGTGGCGGAACACGGAGGTGGCAGGTAAGTTGTTTTTTATTGCACCCTCTGCTCTGCAGGCTGCCCCAAGCCCCACCACCCCTTCTTGCAGCAGCCGCTACTGAGGAACAGGTGCATGGGAGCTGCCAAGGTATTTTGAGTGGGGTTGTAGAGAGAAAAGAGGCAGAAGTGGGGCTGTTAAAGAACAGGGAGTGGAGTAGAAGTGAACAGAATAAAAAAGAGGCGCACCAGGAAGAATTATATTGCTCAATGTAAAAGGTCCAGGAAAGAGACAGAGAAGCCAGGGAGACATCCAGGTGATGGAGAGAAGAAAATTGGCCATGGAAAATGTAGCATGGGAAAATAATACTGCAACATATATATATATATATATATTCACAAGAGTCGATATTACAAACACAATGTTTAACCATTGATTCTATCACCTGAGTAGTACTGATAGAAGCAGGCATCTGAACATATCTGCTCTGTGAAAACTGCAAATGACCAAGTGATACAGTGCTGAAACATCAATCTTAATCTTGCATTTTCTTCGCATGCGTCACTCAGCCCTGTATCCATGAATGATGGTTGCAGTTTACCCGCATTCTAAAAAATTGCCTTTCTCGAAAGGCACAGATTTTTTTGATTTTTTCCACGTCGGTCCAACTATTTTTGTAAATCATTTCATTGATAGTGATTTGACAAAGTCAGTCCAAAAATATGTTCGTATGTACAATGTCTATCTGAGATTATATGCATTAATCAGGTAAAGTAGTGCATTAAAAATACTTACTCCTCAATCAAAAACAGATGTGGCACTTGTGGCTAACACATATAGAGAGGGAAAAGGACCAGTTGATATACGGTGAAGCTTCTATAATTGAAGTATTAAACTGTAATGGAGGCATGTTGTCTTAGGAGACTGTGGGCTCATTTCTACATATGATGAAATTGTAGTGACCAGCGTTAGTCATATAGAACCATTCTTTGTTTAACTTTTCATACATGTTTCAGTACCCTTTTGATCAACAAATAACTAAGATGTCGCAGTGGGGAGGGAGCTTTAAACATTGACCTATTTCAGCAAGATGTTGAGATTGATCATATCTTGTCAAGATACACAAACCTGTAAATCTGAATAAGACAGGAGTGTTGGTAATCTCCATGCTTTGCCAAACCCACAACCACTCCCATACTACTGTACAGTAATTTCTAGTGTGCCTGGAGAAATGAAACGGAGAGCTGGCTAAGGCCTTAATTACGGGTTTGGTGATCCATTGACTGCCATAGCAGCGGCCCGACCACATCGGGTTGTGGGCTGGACACAAAAGGGGGGAGCTGGGTGGGGGCCTCTTGGGTTTGGATCAGGGTGGAGGGGACTGGGAAAAGGTTAAGGTAAAAAGAAAAAGTTTCTTAGGAACCCAGGGACAGTCATCAGAAGGGGTTGGGATTTGGAGGTTGAGGGAGTGGTTGTCTGCTGTGTGGATGTTGTGGGTGCATGCTTCTGGGGCTCCTCCTCAGTGGCCCATACATGTGCCATAACATATGCATGCATTCCATATGAACTGTCAACAGATGCCCACAGAAAATGTATGATCTCAGACAACTACAATTTCATAGCTGAAGTTTAGCAATCACAATACCCATTCAACAAGTAGGAGACATTATCACCCTCAATCCTTTGCCATATGGAGCAGACCTCAGTCACCTGTTGGTATACAATAATAGGCTAATGCCAAATGCATTTAAACAGATCCCATACAAGGTCATGCACACATCTATTTGTCACATATATGATGACCCAACAATAAGAAATTATGCTACAAAACATGCCATTTTGATGACAAAAGTACAATATCCTAGGGAAGGTTACCATGGAAATACCCATGTCACACTGGAAACATATCAACAATGCACACTTCCCCAAGTGATATTTGTCCCAGTAGAGTCATGGAGGTAGTATTAATGCTGCTCAGATAGGCCACATATGTGGCATGGGAATTGTTAGAACTGGCAGCCTTAGGGTAGTCACCCCCAACTTTTAGCCTGCCTCTCTCCACTTTTTGACACTGTTTTTTGCTGGTTTTCGGACTTTGAACACTTTACCACTACCAACCAGTGCTAAAGTGCATATCCTCTCTCCCTTAAAAATGGTGACATTGGCTCATACCCAAGTGGCATATTTAAATTACTTGGCAGTGCACTGCATGTGCTCAGAGCATGTAAATTAAATGATACTGACTGTGCCACCCACATAAGTAGCCCCTTAAACATGTCCCAGGCCTGCCTTTGCAAGGCCTGTGTGTGCAGTTTCACTGCCACTTTGACTTGGCATTTTAAAGTACTTGCCAAGCCTGAAACTCCCCTTTTTCCACAGATACGTCACCCCTAAGGTAGGCCCTAGATAACCCACAGGACAGAGCGCTATGTAGGTAAAAGGCAGGACATATACCTGTGTGTTTTACATGTCCTGGTAGTGGAAAACCCCTAAACTCGTTTTAGTCTTGCTCCTTTCATAGGCTAACATTCGAGCTAGCCCCATAGACTGGGTACACAGGTCATATTTATTATGGACAGAATGGTAATATAAAATGCTTCTGACTGGTGAGGTTGAATTTTATATTACTATTTTAGAAATGCCACTTTTAGAAAGTGAGCATTTTTCTGCACATAAAATCCTTCTGTGCCTTACAGCCTGTCTCCAATCCATGTCTGGGTTGGGCTGGTTGAGAGCTCCCTTGTGCATTTCACATAGACAACCACAAACACCTGCACACATCTGCATACTGAATGGGTCTTCCTGGGCTTGAAGGGTGGAGGGCCTGACACTTACATTTCAAAGGACAGTGGCCTGCCCTCACACAATGGACTGTCAACCCCCTACTGGGACCCTGGCAGACAGAGTTGTACTGAAAGGGGATCTTGTGCACTTCAAAGCCACTCTTTGAAGACTCCCCTACTTCAAAGGCACTTTTGGGTATATAAACTGGGTCCCTGACCCTACCAACCTAGACACTTCCTGGGACAAATACTCTGAACCAGATCCTGCAACCTGCCAAGAGGAGCTGCCTGGCTGCCCAAAGGACTCACCTGGACTGATTTGCTGTGAAGGACTGCTGCCTTGCTGTTGCCCTGCTGCCTTACTGGCCTCTGGCTCTGCTGAGAAGTGCTCTCCAAGGGCTTGGATTGAGCCGCCTCCTGTTTCCTGAAGTCTCATGGCCAAAAAGACTTCATCTCTGTAAAGGAACTCCTTATGCAGTGAAAATCGACACACAGCCTGCCAAAATCAATGCACAGCCTGTCTAGCGGTGAAAGAACTTAGCCAGCTCCCCCTAGTGGAGATCGAGGCAGCGCCAGCGCTGCGAACTGAACTTCGACACACAACCCACTGGATCGACGCATCACTGAGCCAGAACGATGTAGCCCGACTTCCTGCAGAAGGAATTGACGCAGCACCTGCCGTAGGACAGAAACTCTGATGCATCGCCCACCGGATTGATACAGCACCTGTGACTCGTCCTCCATGCCTAGGATTTCCACACATCGTCCTTGGGGGTCAAAAGACCCCGCATTGCAAAGAGGATTCAAGCCTGTGCACCAGAATTCAAGGCAAGGTCCTTGCCGCGTGAAAAAGAATCAATGCATTTTCTGTGTGCGCCTGGAAATCTGTTGCACACCCTGAAGGAAAGTCCCCTCTTTTTGGCATGTTACCCCCAATTTCTGCCTGATGTCAGTGTGTTTTTGACTGTGTCACTGGATTCCTGCCAGTCAGGACCCCAGTGCTCATGGTTTGTGGCCTGCTTGTCAGTATGTTTCACTGTTTTTGAAAATATGCTTGACTGTGTCACTGGAGTCCTGCTAACCAGGATCCCAGTGCTTAGGCTCTCTCTGGTTCCAAATTGATCACTACATACTGGTACCCCAGTATTTCACTCCAAATTGGCATATTGCTCACACCTTGTGAGTCCCTAGTATATGGTACCTAGGCACCCAGGGCATTGGGGTTCCAGGGGATCGCTATTGGTTGCAGCATTACTTTTGCCACCAATAGAGAGCCCAGGCAAAGGCTTCTGCAGGACTGCCATTGCAGCCTGCATGAAATGGTGCATGCACCCTTTCACAGCCATTTCCACTGCACCAGATGACATATAAGTCACCTATATGTCAGGCCTTCCAACCCTGAAGGCTGGGTGCAAAGTACCTGTGTGTGAGGGCACCCCTGCACTAGCAGAGTGCATACCAGCCTTCTGAGATTTTCCAGGCAGCCCCAGCTGCTTCCACCTCCCAGACAGGTTTCTGCCCTCCTGTTGCTTGAGCAGCTCAAGCCCAGGAAGTCAGAACAAAGGATTTCCTTTGAGGGAGGGGTGTTACACCCTCTCCCTTTGGAAACAGGTGTTATAGGCATGAGAGGGGTAGCCTCCCAGAGCCTCCGGAAATGCTTTGAAGGGCACAGATGGTGTCCTCCTTGCATAACCCAGTCTGCACAGGTTCAGGGACCCCCAGTTCCTGCTCTGGCGTGAAACTGGACAAAGGAAAGGGAGGAGTGACCACTCCCCTGTCCATCACCACCCCAAGGGTGGTGCCCAGAGCTCCTTCAGAGTGTCCCTGGGTTGTGCCATCTTCCCTTATTACGGACTGTGCTTCATAGGAAAGCGTGTACCCAGAAACAGGTTATGCTATGTTGCAGTGTTGCCCGTTTTGAGTCCGGGACATACCGGGGTGCTGCGTTCCTGAAAAACAACGACTTGTTGACTAAGACTGACCACAACGAGCAGTTGATATAAGTAAGTGACCTGTTACCTTTCATTGACTTTAATCGAACCTAGGCACTTTCTCCAGGAGAAATTATGTTTTGTTGGTCCTGAAGAAACGTCACTGGACCCTTTGTGGCCACTTAGAAGCGAAACATGTCAACCTTATACTAGAGGAACTTGAAGAGGTTTTCATCTTCCTAGCTGAGTGTGAGTGCGGTCGAGCATTATTTCCTCCAGCACTCCCCGTATTTGTTTTTAATCTTGGCCTGGACCTTTCTTTACTGAGTTATTAAATGTGATGGTTGTGGTTCAGAGTTAATTTTATCCACTTTTTATTTTCTCCTGTACACATCTTTAGTGTGTGTCCCTTGTAGGAACGCTCACCTTTGGAAATATGTTCCCCGGTTAAGTGTAATCCCTTCCCCTTTGAAAGGGTGGTCCATCAGACATTGCAGTGCCGGTCTGATGAGGAGCTTTGCCCAGTGATGAAGCTTGACATCCTACAGGATGTGTGAGGGCTGCTTTGCTCCAGATTTTTTCTGCTTCCCTGTGGATTAGTTGTGTTTCTTTACTTTTGTGTGGAACAGTGTACTGTCTTCAGCCTGCACCAAAAGAACAGAAGGATTCTCCTGTGGAGTGACAGAGTCACTTCCCTGCTTCAGCAGGCACCTCTCTGCAGCGACGACCGGTGGTGTGGTCCCCTCTCCAGACGACGAGCGTGGATCCAGCAATATGGGTGGTGGACTTAAGTGACCCCGAAAGTCCCAAGGTCCAGCTATCCAACTTTGGTGGAGGTAAGAGCTTGCCTTCCCACGCAAGATGTACCCACGTGCAGCGTGTGACTTACAGTTGCCAAGGCTTCTGCATGACCTTCCAAGAAGTTCTTCATGCACAGCACAGCTTAGTTCCCCAGCACTCCATCCTTTGACACACAGCTTCCTGAGTGGTTCTCCAGCGGTGTGGGATCCTTTTGTGTCATGCTGCATAGGCACCTTCTTTGTTCCCATGCTGTGGGACTCCTGTGCATGCTGCCTGATCTTCTGAGGGCTCTATGATTTGCTGAGAGCCCCCTCTGTCTCCTCCTTCTGGGTAGAGGCCACCAGGTCCCTCCTGGTCCCGGGTAGGGCAATTTTCCACCAACCGCGAGTTTTGCGTGTGCCAAGGCTTGTTGGCAGAATCCAGTGACACAAACCAGACTGCAATCATCCGTTCAGCATGGGACATCTTCTGCCCCAACAAGGATACCGCATCTCTCTTCTTGGGTGCATAACTGACTTTGGCCCTCATTTCATCTTTGGCGGTAACTGCCACCTACCGCCACGGTGACGGCCACCAACATACCGTCACCGTGGCTACCAGCTGCCCACCCGCATTATGACCATCAACGGAATTCCGCCAGAAGGCTGGCGGAATACCATCGACGTTCATGGTGGCGGATGGCAATAAGGTGCCACTGCTGTCAGCAGCAGCGCCACGCCAGCAAAACACCGCCGACCGTATCATGAGCAATGATACAGCCTGGCGATGTTTTGCTGGGGACGCTGCTGCTGACAGCAGCGCCGCATCCTGTCTCCAGCCGGAGGACCCCCTGCAAGCAGGTAAGTCGGGTTCTCTGACAGGACAGGGGGTGGTGGGTGTTGTGTGTGTGGGGGGTGTTGTGTGTGTGTGTCGTGTGTTTGTGTGTATGTTTTGGTATGCCTGCATGCGGGTGTGAGTCTCGTTGAATGAATGCATGAATGACTGAATGTAAGTGTATGTTGTGTGTTGTGAATGCGTGTGCGCGCCAAAGTATGTTGGTGTGTGTTGCGGTGTGTGGGAATGTATGTGTGCATGCGTGGGTGGATGTGGGTATGAGTGTGTGTATATGTGTATATGTGTGTGCTTGTGGGTGTGTAAATGTGCGGGGGCAGGAGGGGGAGGGGGCGGGGAGACCCCTACCAGTGCCTACCACCATGGTTTTCGTGGCGGTACGCTTGCCACGAAAACCATGGTGGTAGGCGGGGTCATAATCCTAAGGGTGGGATTGTGACGGCCGCCTGGCTGGAGACCGAAGTCTCCAGCCCAGCGGCCGTTACCACCTTGGTAGTCGGAGTGGTACATTGGTGGTTTGGCTTCAGCCAAACTCCCAATGTCATAATTTGGGAAAAGGTACCGCCAGCCTGTTGGCAGTACCTTTCCCCAAATTACTGCTGACTGCCAGGGTTGTAATGAGGGCCTTTGTCTTCTCACCGGTGGTTATTCTTTTGCACCTTTATCCTGGTTAGCAGGGGCTCCTGTTCTCCCTGGACTCTTCAGTGCTTCTTGGACTTGGTCCCCTTCTTCCACAGGCCTTTAGGTCTAGGAATCCATCATTGGTATCTTGCAGTCTATTCTGGTTCTTGCACAATCTTCTATCACAACTTCTTGTGTGTTTCAGGAAACTTACTGTGATTTACTCTTGTTTTCCTGGGCTCTGGGGTGGGTTCTATTACTTACCTTTTGTGTTTTCTCACACTCCGAGTGCCCCTCTACACACTACACTTGCCTAGGTGGGAAACCAACATTCGCATTCCACTATTTTAATATATGATTTGTGTTCCCCCTAGGCTCATTGCAACCTATTGATATTTTAACTATTTGCACTGTTTTCTGACTGTTTACTTACCTGTTTTTGGTTACTAGTGTACATATTGTGTATATTACTTACCTCCTAAGGGAGTATAGTCTGTAAGGTATTTTTGGCATTTGTGTCACCAAAATAA
Source organism: Pleurodeles waltl (assembly GCF_031143425.1). NCBI lineage: Eukaryota > Metazoa > Chordata > Amphibia > Caudata > Salamandridae > Pleurodeles > Pleurodeles waltl. Next base: position 269,033,855 of record NC_090442.1, read on the forward strand.
AGTACCTTTATTTATGTAATATTGAGTATTTTCTTTCTGTGTCACTACAGAGGTATTGTCAGAGCTTTGCATGTCCCCTAGTTCAGCATTGGCGGCTCAGCTGCAGCTACCCCTAGACAGCCTGCCTGCTAGACACTGACTACATTTCACTAAGAAGGGATTACTGGACCTGGTATAAGGTGTACGTACCTTTGGTAGCCACTACAAACCAGGCCAGCCTCCTACACACCCTTCATTTTCCATGCATCTCCTCCTCTGCGGTCTCCGTGCGTGTAATTTTGATGCATACAAGGTACTTTGTTCTTGCAAGAGACCCTTCTTGCTTTTTAAAGACTTAACACTCTTCTTATAATTACAAAAGTGATATTTCAATTTGTACTTACCAAATCTTGATCGTTTTGTCCCTTAATTCACTCAGATAAATCTCTTATATTTTTCTAAACATGTGTGGTGTATTTTTGTGGTGTTTTCACTGTGTTATTGCATGGTTAATTACACAAATACTTTACACATTGCCTTTTAAGTTAAGCCTCACTGCTCAGTGCCAAGGTACCAGATGGTAAGCAAAGGATCATTTGGATTGTGTTTGACTTACCCAGACTAGGATTGTGGTCCCTACTTGGACAAGGGTGTCTACCTCTGCCAACTAGAGACCGTAGTTCTACCAGGAATTGGCACTGTAGACATCATGTGCAATATGTCAGGGAGAGATGTCTCCAAAATAAACAACACAATGAATCTGCAAGTCCCAGTCTAATCACCACTAATGTCTGGCACCCTTTACAGTGACATACTCTGAGTGCATCAGTAGAGCCTTTAGTCCTTTGTATGTTGGAGAGGCCCTGAGAATTGCAACTAATTGTAGAAGGCTCTCAAATGTTGCCCAATGGGAAGCTACATCACTGTGTCTCCATTTTGTTTCCTACAAACCCAGATGTCTGTTGATGATTGGATGTACCCAAACACAAGTGATTACAACATCACTGCAAGTCACTCTATGATGCTGGCCAACAGTCAGGGCACAAACCTTACCCATTACATGTGTAATGCACTGTCCACATGATGCCACATCAAAGGCATAGATATTCCAATTGTGACTCTAAACTTTAGGCCTACCTGTCACGTCCCTCATTGCTATTGCAGTTGTACATGCCAAATGACATGCTATGATGGGTGAGGGCATGTGTGAGCCGATAAACAATGGTGACACACTCCTGTCTGTGGCACAACGTGAAATGTGTCCCCAGTGTATATGTACAATTCCACAAATAGTTTGCCATGTACATGTAGAGGGAATGCAGACATCATCCCATCAACATAGGTGAAAGGGACCCATGCTGACATGTAGGCATAGGGAATGTTGGCAACAGTGATGGCACATAAATCATGTCAAAGGACATTCCCTACTTACAGAGAGAAAGTATTGACCTATAGCTGCATCCAAACAACAGTGTAAGCCCTGGCACATCTATGTTGGACATCTTCACATTACAGACAGCATTGAGGCACAATAACTCATCATATGCTGAAGACAACTAGCTTATGGGTGGCAGATGCCTATACACACATTTACCTAGACACATGGCAGTGGATAGTGATCCATCACCTACTTACTTTTGGCCTGGAACATTTAGGAGTAGTGGTCTGTTGCATAGAAAATACGCACACTACAACAACAAACAGTACTTGATTGATCAATTAACCCAGCCATATGTCGTCCCTGCAAAGAAAAGTGGTTTGTGAATTCCTCCCAGTTGTGTCCTAGGTCCCTGGTTCAATGTGCAAGGCATATCAGTATGCACCACATGACATGTGTACACAATCACTTAGCCACTGTGTGACACGTGGCTCATCCCTAATTATCAGGATGAGTGGTCAGGAACCTAACTCATTCTCTAGGCAATGGGACAGGCAGGAAAATGCCCTGTACTCTCCCCCTTGTGGCTGTTGTGCTGCCCTCAAATGCCCATCAAGCTCCGGGTAGGCCACCTCCAGATTGCAGGACAGTAGGAGGTCATGGTCCTACAGGCATCCCACCCACATTGGGAGGACATCCCCAGTTGTACCTCTGCGTTCTTCTGGGCCCAGCGTCTCAGGTCCTCCCACCTTTTTCTGCAGTGGGTGCTCCACCGGCTGTGGACCCCCAGGGTCTACACCTTCTTGGCGATGGCTCTCCACAATCCCTTCCTTTGATGGGCATTGACCTTCATGGATGCAAAAGACAAATCAAGAGATCATGATCCCAAGTCTCACCACATATGGCAGAGTCACATACATTTCAATCACATCAAGCTAGAACTTTCCTTTTTGTCAATACTCCCCAAGTGTGACACATACAAGCCAATAAATACAGGGGCATGACTACAGATATACAATTCTCCATTTGCAGACTAGCCCACTACCCTGCTCAGGCCCTACAATGACTAAGCAAGCTTCCTAACATCATGTAGGACATGCTCTAGCAACCTGACTCAGATGTGAGACACTATGAAACACATCACACCTCTGAGGCTTCTGTAGGGTAAACTCCTTAGGCATGAATGGATCAACACACTCATACTCTGTGAGAATGACTTCCTGCATACAGTCCCTACAGCCACCTGCCAGAGTACAAACTCCAACATTACACATGGGTAACCATGAAGGGTCTGGCATGGTGGGTACAGAAAGTACCTTCCCTGTCCATTTGTGGACACGTGGACTAACAAACGCAGACTCATGCCACTTTAGGGGTGGGATTCTGTGGTATGTACCTGTACTACTGAGTCACATATCATGGCCTCCCAGGAATCAACACACTGTCTGCACTGTGGGACTGTCATTTATGCATTAAGCCTTTACAGGACAAATATGACCTGTTAAGAGGTGACAACAGGGCTGTGGGAGTAAGGGACCTGTCATGAGTCAAAGACACACATTGACAGTGATGCTAAGTGCACATATGGACTAGCTTAAAGACTTACCTCTGTATACCCATTCCTAATCTAATCAAAGTAATGAGTCATTCTGGGCAGGATTTTACACCAGAGCCTCATATTGCCCACATGACAAGATCTGCTGGGCAAAGTGCCACAGTTGCATAGCCACAGTGACTCCACCCTGGTCTACACTAGGACCCATACTGGGAGATACATTTGTCAGGCCCTGGTCTCTGCAGACTGAGCAGATTGAACATACATGACACTCCATTCCCATCACTTCCATGCATGACCATACATTATCTAGCCAACAGCAATTTGGCACATTGTGTGTGTGGCAACCTGAAGGGCAGAGTGAGTCATGATATGCCTTCCAAGGGCAGATGTCTTTAGAAATCTCTGTGGCACCATACACATTGATCACAATACTCTGAACTAACTCATACAACAGGCATACTCAGCTCATGCTGTCATGCACATAGATGTTGTCTGACATTTACCACAATCATGGAGGAAATGTCAGTGGACCACAGTACTGTCTCCACATTTACTTATGTGCATTCAACGCAAGGAGGATCTAGGAAACCAAAACCTCATACAATACAACATGACTGAACTTTACATATGGCACTGAACACCAATACCTGCACATTGTACATCCCATTGATGCCACACAGACAGCAACAACAGGCACATGAGTAGTCAAACTGGCACACATTGCCACATTCTAGCCGGTGAGGAGGGGAAGGATGGTGAAGTACAGAGAAAACTGTGCACATGAGGTACTTACCTGCTCCTCTGGTGCACCATAAAGCTGTTCATAAACGGGTAGGCCTTCATCTACTAGCCTATCAAGCTCCTCTGTAGAGAAGGCATGTGCCTTATCACCTGCAGGACGTGGCATGATTGCTCCTAGAGGCAATACACTGCAGTTCATGTAGTGGAGATCTTGCTGGCAGCAGTGTCAGAAGTCAAGTGAGTGAATCTCAGGAACATGGCCGTTACATCAGCCACGTATGCAGTTGTCACCACCAGCAGACACAGCCATTGGCCTGTGACTGCCACTGGCAACAATGTTAGCCTATGGCTGTGTTTGTCACGGTTGCAACCGCCAACTGCCGAGACAACTTCCGCCAGCAGCCATAGGTGGTTCCTAATGTCCAGTGGAGTAGGTCAGGCAGCCACCTTTTTAGAGGCGTGAAATGCGGTACTGGGCTTCACAAACTGTGTCACACCTCCGAAAATGTTGTTTTGAGCTCACAAACATGCTTATCCTGTCTTGTCATGTATGACCTACCACTCAAACACCATTTTAGCATGTAGCGGGGCACAGATGGCATTTAACAGTGGGGCAGAGTTCACCCCCCGAAGGTAATTTTTCCGATCAGAATATATGTAGTCACATTTCAAGGGTCAATTGTGATGCACATTTCTTAGTTTGGTCCAGATAAATGTTGTGGACACGTGTGGAAAACCATGGGGTCACTTGTGTTCTCTGCAGCTATGATGTGTTCTGGTTGCCATGCCTATTTCTTCTGAAATGCCTTGTCACATGATATCATTGACATGCATCATGTATAATGCTGGGAACACGACTAATGTTAGAACTCATTTCTTATAATACATAGGTACCCAGGAAGAGAGAGAATGCAACAACCAACTGTCTACTGTCCACTGTCAGACCTTCAGACCATGGACGAACACCACATAATCCTCCTGTATCATCTGAATCTGCAAACAATAGTGGACTTCTGTTGTCATTTGGAGCCAGATCTGATGCCAGCTATCAGTTATCCAACCAGCATACCACCCATTGTACAAGTTATGTCAGGATTGCAGGGTCCTTCCAACATACTGTGGCCCTGTCAGCTGGAATGTCCCAACTTATGTTCAGTCTGGTGTTGAAGGATGTCCTCCTAGCATTGTTGAAACACCTAGACAGCTACATCTAGTTTCCCCAACATCAGGATTTAGCCCATGTGAAGGCTGACTTTTATGGTTTTGCACATATTCCACATGTAGTGGGGTCCACTGATGGTACACATGTTGGCTTGGTCCCACTGCCTGCTAATGAACAAGTGTACCGCAACAGAAAGAACTTCCATTCCATCAACGTCCTTGGTTGTTGACGCCAATAAGGAATCCAACTATGCCAGGGGAATTCCACTTCAATGAGGCCCATGGAAGAACACAGCAGGTAGTGGAGCGGGCTTTTGGGCTCCTGAAGGCCAGATTTAGGTGCCTGGACCAGACAGGTGGAGCCCTCCTCTACTCACCCCGAAAAATGTGTCAGATATTTGTGGCATGCTGCATGCTTCACAACATTGCCCTGTGGAGGAATATCCCGTACATCCCAGAGGAGGGGAGTCTGCAGTGCCAGCTGGTGAGACTCATGAAATGCCATGTGAGGATGACAGTGGTGAAGAGGAAGGAGCTGACTTGAGGGACGATCTCATCAATAGCTACTTTTCATGAGTGCATGTCATGTGATGTGATGACTGTGACTTTTCGAAGAACTGTAGTTTTTAGAATGTGTGGAGTAGAGTGTTTTGGCCACAAAGAGGGAGCTAATACTCTGAAATATTCAGCAACAGGGTGCTTGAAGGGTTCACCTTTGACATAGTCCCACCTTCATGTAGCTACTTTATGTCAATCTCATTGCAGTGTAATTTCCTTTCTAGATGTTTGCTGTATGATTTGTGTAATAGGTATTTCTTCAAGCCTGTGCTCCTTGTTTTGTGTTTGTACAGGTACCTTCACCATGACATCCTCATGTGGGCATTTCAGAGTTGTTGTGACATTGGCAGGTATCTGATGCAGTTCCGACATAAAAAATGAACATGGATTGTTCCAGGTAATGTAGGTCACAGATTTGGGGTATATGAGACCTATGCCAAAGCAGCTTGTGCAGTGTTTGAGTGGAAGGTCAGATGTGCACATTGGACTTGTTTAGTGTGATGTGTTTTGAGATGATTGCATCATGTGTGGGATCATGTGGGCATATAATATGTTGGCATCAAGTGCAAGCAAGGCATTCACCCTTCACATAGGCTAAACACTCTTCTAGTATGACTTGTATGTAGCCGTAGATGTGTTTTGTCATTGCAGGTCACAGTGCCTGTTCCACAACACTGACATATGTTTGAGTCATACTACCAGTTGCATGGTCATTGGGTTATGATGGACATGTGATCAGGGACTGTTGTATTGCCCTCTGTCTGTAAATTGGTTTACGTTATGTTGGATTTATTTGGTTTGGTACGTGATAAGGCTCAAGCTGGTGACACCATTCACTTTTCTGTTTGCCTATTTTACAGGGCAATGTCTGACAAGGCCTTTCCTTCCGTGGTCTGGAGGGCTGTACCTTGGTATGTCTACCATGGCACAATACGAGTCAGTTATTCTTGGCTATGACAGTCCAGACCTATGGACAGCATATGTGCTGGATGCTGGAATAACATGTTTGGTGAGACCAGACACTTGTAGCAATATGTTTGTGTGTGTTAGTAGTAATCCTTAGCAGGACACTGTACCTATAACATATCCCTCCTTGCATTAGTATCGTGTATCTTTTCATTTGCTTGACATGGTCTTACATCTCTACATAGCAAAATGTGAAACAGAAGCAAGCAGACACTGACTTTGTGATGGTGGATTTATTGAAAATGTGTGTGTTAGAAATGGGGTCTTTGGTTGGCAGTCAGGTTACCCCCTGTCCAAGCAAGGACCCTCACTCTAGTCAGGGTAAAGGAGAGTCACCCTCAGCTAACCCGCGCTCACCCCCTTGGTAGCTTGGCACGAGCAGGCAGGTTTAACTTCAGAATTCTAGGTTTAAAGTATTTGTACCAACACACACAGTAACTTAGGGAAAACACTACAACATGACACAACACAGGTTTAGAAAAGTAGGAAATATTTATCTAAACAAAAGAAAACCAAAAGGACAAAAAATCCAACATACACAAGTCATTAGTTTTAAAAGCAAAAGAGTCTTACATCCTTTTGTAAACAAGTAAAACACTGTTAGCATTGAAAAGTACCAGGGTAGCGTCAAAATAACATGCACGGGCGAGTGTGCATTGAAAAAGGTAAGCGTGCGTTGATTTCTCACCTGCAAGCGAGAACGTGCATTGTTTCTCCTTCTCTGGTCGGGTCGGTGTGTGTCAATTTTCCTTTCCGCAGGAGAGCGATGCGTTGATCCGGGCAGCACTCGGGTCTGGGCAGGCGTTGTGTCGTTTTTCCACGCCCAGCAAGGTTTGCATAAAAAATCCTGCCGCAGGGTGATAGCAAAACCGCGATGTGTGGGTTGCGACGTTACCATCCTCCATTAGCGATGCAGCGCGTTGTTTCTCCAGCCACGAGCGTCGATCTTCTAGCCGCGCTGCAAGCGCTGCATTGATTTCAGCCGCGGAGCCGGCAGTGCGTTGTTTCTTCAGCTGCATCTCAGTGGTTGCGTCGGATATTTTCCCGTGCGGTGGTCTGTGCGTGGATTTTCAATCTTGATCTACAAGCTTCACCTGTCAAGGCCCCAGGAACTGGATATGGCACCACTTGGCAGGGCAGGAGTCTCAGCAGAGAGCCCAGATGCTGGCAGGGGAAGTCTTTAATGGCCCTGAGATTTCAACAACAGGAGGCAAGCTCAGGACAAGCCCTTGGAGATTATTTTGCAAACAGGAATGCACAACAAGGTCCAGTCTTTGTCCCCTTTCACCAGGCAGAAGCAGCAACTGCAGGATAGCTCCACAAAGCTCAGTCACAGACAGGGCAGCACTTCTCCTCAACTCTTCAGCTCTCCAGGCAGAGGTTCCTCTTGATGTCCAGAAGTGATCTAAAGTCTGTGGTTTTGGGTGCCCTTCTTCTACCCATTTTGGCCTTTGAAGTAGGCTTACTTTAAAGGAAAGTCTCTCTTGTTTGTAAAATCCTGCCTTGTCAAGGGCAGGCCCCAGACACACCCCAGGAGGTTGGAGACTGCATTGTGTGAGGGCAGGCACAGCACTTTCAGGTGTAAGTGGCCACTTCTCCCCTCCCTCCTAGCACAGATGGCTCATCAGGATATACAGGCTACACCCTAGCTCCCTTTGTGTCACTGTCTAGAGAGAGTTGTAAACAGCCCAACTGTCAAACTGACCCAGACAGGGAATACACCAACAGGCAGAGTCACAGAATGGTTTAAGCAAGAAAATGCTCACTTTCTAAAGTGGCATTTTCAAACACACAGTCTTAAAATCAACTTTACGAAAAGATGTATTTTTAAATTGCGAGCTCAGAGACCCCAAACTCCACATGTCTATCCGCTCCCAAAGGGAATCTACGCTTTAATCATATTTAAATACGAATTTGGCAGTAATTCACTGTTAAGACATATAAAACACATTAGTATATGTCTTACCTTAAACATACACTGCACCTTGCCCAGGGCCTACCTTAGGGGTGTCTTACATGTAAGCAAAGGGAAGGTTTAGGCCTGACAAGTGTGTACACTTGTCAAGTCAAATTGGCAGTTCAAAACTGTACACACAGACACTGCAGTGGCAGGTCTGAGCCATGTTTACAGAGCTACTATTGTGGGTGACACAACCAGTGCTGCAGGCCCACTAGTAGCATTTGATTTATAGGCCCTGGGCACCTCTAGTGCACTGTAATAGGGACTTAACAGTAAATCAAATGGGCCAATCATGGATAAACCAATTACATACTCATTTTGTATAGAAGCACTTGCACTTTAGCACTGGATAGCAGTGGTAAAGTGCCCAGAGTAATAATAACAGCAGAAACAACCTGGGAAACAGAGGCAAAAAGTTAGGGGAGACCACGCCAAGGATGCCAAATCTAACAGTGTGCATAAAATAATATTGGGGCATGGTTGAAAAGAACAGTGAAGGGTTCAGTCATGGTGGATGAAATCATTGGAGTAGATGCCACATCATTGGAAGTCCAAAGTCCAGTGTACTCCTTCCATTGGAAATGGAAGGTGGTTGAAGAATAGTCAACAGAGTGAATATGTGGTACACACAGGAGGTCCTTAGGAAGATGTCAATTGCTGGCAGTGGTGGGTATCTTGCCATCTGCATCTCTTTGAGTCTTTCCTGGATGTCCCGCCCACGTGGAGAGGTGGAGAAGTCTGCTGCTACATAGGCAGGGGTGTCTGGGGCCAGTTCTTCCCCTGACAGGGCCTCTCTTCCAGTGGCTAGCACTGATGAAGGACTAGGTGTAAATGTGCCAAAGGAAGTGGTACCCCTGATCAGGGTAGTGTTAATGTCCCACAACACCCCTGTTAGGGAAGCCATGTTGGTATTGTGGTTGTCCCACTGTTCACACATATCCGTATGGATATCCCTCTGCAGCTGCTTGATCTCCTGGATTTCTGCAAGTACCTGGCCCATCACGCCTTGGGACTCTTGATAGACCCCCAAGACGTGGCTGATGGTGTCCTGCCCAGGAGCATCCCCAGTGGCCTCACCCTGCTGGCCCAAGCACCCTACCCAAAGGGCCTGTGCCCTTGCCACAGGGTTCCCCCTCCCACTGGTTCCAGGACCATCATTGTCAGAGATGTGCTGTGGCTCAGGATCCTGGGTTGAGGGGGGGGCACAAGATGGTAGACATTGTCCTAGGGACACAAGTTGGAGGGCGAATGGCTGCCTCTGATGTCAAGGCAACCGGGCTGGAAAGTGTTGATGTGGCCACAGTGCGACTCACTGTTGGGTCTGACCAGGTTGTCCAAATGGGCCAGAACTGTCTTCCACGTCCAGGAGTATCTTCTTCACTGAGGGTTCCATCCAGGGGTGTAGTGGCAGTATCCTCTGTGGCCTGTGCGTGCCAAGTTGCAGCTTGACCTGTTGATGTGAAACATACAATGTTACTAGTTGTATTGTGACATCTACTTCCAAAGGTTTACAGTGACATTTTGCAAAAACCTTGTACATTGTTGATTTTCAGGTTTTCCTACTGTGACAGGTACCCATACTATTGGTTGTATTGACCTGACAGTTGTGAAGTATGCCAATTCCATTTAAGACAACGGGCTGCTGAAATGTGTCGGTCATTAGCACTTGGGAGGATAAGCTGAGAATTACATCTTGACACCAGTGCAGGCAAAACAGGTGCTAGGCAATATTTGGCTTTGAACATTTTGAGGCCTAGTTGACTGTTATGCAGGCAGACCCAGTAGTTTGTTGTGTATATGATTGGAGTCATTGTGTGCTCAGTGGTTTGCAAATGTGTCTGCTGCCAATACCATTCTGTTTATGCATCTTGAGGCTTTTGGGATCCTTGTTTTGCACACTGGGTAAGGTGTCCTTCCTGTCCTCAATAGTTTCATCTTGGGTCAGCATGTCAAGATTGAGCTAGGTAGCAAGACACATCTCTGAGTTGAGCATAATCTGTATCTTAGTCACTTCCACATGAGTAAACTTCAATTGAGAGTTATCAGGCAACAGTTTTTGGACAAGTGACCACTGTTCTGGTGTTTGGAGTCACTTAAACAGTGCCTCCTAGGAGTTGAAGTCAGGTCACTCTCACTACTTCCCAGTAAGTGACAAATGTTATCCTCCCAGGTGAGTAAACTTCATTTGAGAGTTCACTTACAGATGCATTGGTGAAAGTGAACACTGGGCTGGTGATTGGAGTTAGAGAAACTGGACCTATTGGGCTTTGCAGTCAGGACTCTCCCTCTACTTCCCAACACTTGACAATTGGTATCCTCCCAGGTGAGTAAACCTCAACTGAGCATTCACTTACAGATGCATTGGGGCACGTGCATACTGAGCTGGTAGTTGGAGTTACGGGAACAGACCCTCCTGTAAGTTGCACTCAAGTCACTTTCTCTACAACACTCACTATACAAATGTTATCCTCCCAGGTGAGTGCACTTCAATTGTTAGTTAACAAACAATGGTATTTGGAAAAGTGAGCGCTGGAGAGACAGAGCTGTAGGAGGCTGGCCTGGCTTATAGTGGGTACCTTGTGGTACTTACACCTTGTTCCAGGTCCAGTTATCCCTTATTAGTAGAGTAGAGGTGTTCTAGCAGCTTAGACTGATAGAGGTAGCTATAGCAGAGCAGCTTAGGCTGAACTAGGAGACATGCAAAGCTCCTACTATACCACTTATATCACTTAGCACTATATCGTAAGAAAACACAATACTCAGAGTTACTAAAAATAAAGGTACTTTATTTTAGTGACAATATGCCAAAGGTATCTCAGAGGATATGCTCCCTTTTGCGGTAAGTAATATACACAAAATATACACACACAAACCAAATCAGGTAAGTTAACAGTTAGAAAAGTAGTGCAAACACTGTAGAACACAATAGAATGCAATAGGAGAAAATAGGCCTAGGGGCAAAACAAACCATATACTCCAAAAGTGGAATACGACCACGAATGGACCCCAGGCCTAGGGTAGTGTGTAGAGGGTCGCTGGGAGTGTAAGAAAACACTAAGGGTGTCCAAGATACCCCACCCCAAGACCCTGAAAAATAGGAGTAAATTTACCCTACTACCCCAGAAAGACAGTAAAGTCGAGATAAGGGATTCTGCAATGACAACAACTAACTGCAAAGCACTGAAGATGGATTCCTGGACCTGAGGACCTGTAAAGGAAGGGGACCAAGTCCAAGAGTCACACAAGTGTCCAGGTGGGGCAGGAGCCCACTAAACCCCGGATGAAGGTGCAAAAGGGCTGCCTCTGGGTGGAAGAAGCCAAAGATTCTGCAACAACGGAAAGTGCCAGGAACTTCTCCTTTGGTCAGAAGATGTCTCATGGTGTGTTGGAGGTTACAGAGTTGTTTCCACGCATAAAGACCACAAACAAGCCTTGCTAGCTACAAGAGTCGCGGTTGAGGATTTTGGGTGCTGCAAGGGCCCAGGAAGGACCAGGACATCACCCCTTGGAGGAGGAGACAGAGGGGGCGCTCAGCAGTACAGAGAGCCCATGCAGAAGGAGGCAGCACCTGCAGAAGTACCTAAACAGGTGCTCAGAAGATCTGAGGATGGCGATCGACTCAGAACAACAAAAGGGAGTCCCACGAAGTCGGAGTACAACTCAGCGAGTTGGCCAATGCAGGACGGAGTGTTGGGGACCTGGGCTAGGCTGTGCATGAAGAAAGTCTTGCAAGAGTGCACAGAAGCCCGAGCAGCTGCAGTCCACACAGTACACAGGATTACTGTCTGGCGTGGGGAGGGAAGGACTTACCTCCACCAAATTTGGACAGAAGGGCCACTGGACTGTCGAAGACACTTGGACCCAGCTCCTGTGTTCCAGGAACCACGCTGGTCAGGGTGAGAGGGGACCCAGAGGACCGGTGATGCAGAAGCTTGGTGCCTGCGTTGGCAGGGGGAAGATTCCGTCGACCCACGGGATATTTCTTCTTGGCTTCGAGTGCAGGGTGAAGGCAGACAGCCCTCAGAGCATGCACCACCAGGAAACAGTTGAGAAAGACGGTATTGCTGGTAGTCTTCTTGCTACTTTGTTGCGGTTTTGCAGGCGTCCTGGAAGTCAGCAGTCGATCTTTGGCAGAAGTCGAAGAGGGAAGTGCAGAGGAACTCTGGTGAGCTTTTGCATTTGTTATCTGGTGAGATACCCACAGGAGAGACCCTAAATAGCCCTCAGATGAAGATTGGCTACAGAGAAAGGTAAGCACCTATCAGGAGGGGTCTCTGACGTCACCTGCTGGCACTGGGCACTCAGAGCTGTCCATTGTGCCCTCACACCTCTGCATCCAAGATGGCAGAGTTCTGGGACACACTGGAGGAGCTCTGGGCACCTCCCCTGGGAGGTGCTGGTCAGGGGAGTAGTCACTCCCCTTTCCTTTGTCCAGTTTCGCGCCAGAGCAGGGCTGGGGTGATCCTAGAACTGGTGTAGACTGGCTTATGCAAGGGGGGCACCATCTGTGCCCTTCAAAGCATTTCCAGAGGCCAGGAAAGGCTACTCCTCCCAGGCCCTTCACACCTATTTCCAAAGGGAGAGGGTGTAACACCCTCTCTCAGAGGAAATCATTTGTTCTGCCTTCCTGGGACCAGGCTGCCCAGGCCCCAGGGGGGCAGAAACCTGTCTGAGGGTTGGCAGAAGCAGTAGCTGCAGAGAAATCCCCAGAAAGTTAGTTTGGCAGTACCCGGGCTCTATGCTGGAGACCCAGGGATGTATGGAATTGACAATTCCATGATCCTAGACATGTTACATGGCCATGTTCGGAGTTACCATTGTGATGCTACATATAGGTGTTGACCTATATGTAGTGCACAAGTGTAATGGTGTCCCCGCACTCACAAAGTCCGGGGAAATTGCCCTGAACAATGTGGGGGCACCTTGGCTAGTGCCAGGGTGCCCACACACTAAGTAACTCTGCACCTAACCTTCACTAAGTGAGGGTTAGACATATAGGTGACTTATAAGTTACTTAAGTGCAGTGTAAAATGGCTGTGAAATAACGTGGACATTATTTCACTCAGGCTGCAGTGGCAGTCCTGTGTAAGAATTGTCTGAGCTCCCTCTGGGTGGCAAAAGAAATGCTGCAGCCCATAGGGATCTCCTGGAACCCCAATACCCTGGGTACCCATGTACCATATACTTGGGAATTATAAGGGTGTTCTAGTGTGCCAATCAGAATTGGTAAAATTAGTCACTACCCTGCAGTGACAATTTTGAAAGCAGAGAGAGCATACACATTGAGGTTCTGGTTAGCAGAGCCTCAGTGATACAGTTAGGCACCACACAGGGAACATATATAGGCCACAAACCTATGAGCACTGGGGTCCTGTCTAGCAGGATGCCAGTGACACATATCAAACACACTGACAACATAGGGTTTTCACTATGAGCACTGGGCCCTGGCTAGCAGGATACCAGTGAGATAGTAAAAACACCCTGACATATACTCACAAACAGGCCAAAAGTGGGGGTAACAAGGCTAGAAAGAGGCTACCTTCCTACAAGAGCCTTCTGGACTTGGCAGTCATGTCACTCTCTCTACTTCATACACTTGAGAAATGTCATACCCCCAGGTGAGTACACTTCATGTGTGATTCCCAAACATGAGATTTTGGAGAAGAGTACACTGGACTTGTGGTTGGAGTGACAGTAAGAGTGTTTCCTGTGAGTTTCAGTCATGTAACTCCCTGTACTATGCACACTATAAAAATGGTGTCCTCCAGGGTGAGTACACTTCAATTGAGAGTTAAGACACAGTGGTCTTTGGAGAAGAGAACACTGGACTGGTGTTTGGGATTAGTGAAACAGTGCCACCTGGGAGTTGCAGTCAGGTCACTCTCACTACTCCCCAATACTTGACAAATGTTATCCCACCAGGTGAGTAAACTTCATTTGTGAATTGACAAACAGTAGTCTTTGGACATGAGAACACTACTGATGTCTGGAGTTACAGAATCTGGGCCTGCTGGGAGTTGCAGAAATGCCATTCTTTCTAGTACACACACTATACTAATGTTATGCGACCAGGGTGTACACTTCAATTGGGAGTTCACAAACAAGGGTATTTGGAGAAGGAAACACTATATTGATGTTTAGAGTGACAGAAACTGGGCCCGCTGGGACTTGTGGTTATGTCACTTTCCCTACTACATACACTATACAAACGTTACCCTCCGAGGTGTATACACTTCATGTGTGAGTTCACAAGCATGGGTTTTCAGAGAAGAGGACACTGGGCTGGCTGAGTGGAGCACAGTAACAGTGCCTCCTGGCCTTAGCATTCATGTCAGTCCCTGTATTACACACACTATTCCAATGCTATCCTCCCAGGTGAGTACACTACAATTGGGAGTTAACATAGAGAGTATTTGTAGAAGGAAACACTGTGATGGTGGTATGAGTAACAGTAACAGTGCCTGCTGGGAGTTGTAGCCATGTTAGTCCCTATACTACACACACTTGGCAAATGTTATCCTCCTAGGTGGGTACACTTCAGTTGAGAGTTTAAAACGAAGGTATTTGGAGAAAGAAACACTGGTCTGGTGTTTGGAGTTGCAGAACAGTGCATGCTGGGGGTAGTAGTCATGTAATTCCTTGTAATATACACACTATACAAATATGTTATCTCCCAGGTGAGTAAACTTCAATTGTGAGATACCCTACAGGGGCCTTTGGACTGGTGGACACCGTTGGTGAGTGGAGTGACACTAAAGGTGGCAAAAGGTGAGCAGTGAGCATGCATTACATGGCATTTTGGTGACATTTTTAGAGTTGTGACTTACCAGACTCCACTCCCCCCAGGTATTTCTGTCAAGCCCTCAGGATGCAGGATGGCCAAGAACTTCTCCTCTCAGGGAAATAGATGTAATGTGGCCATGGGAGGGCCACCACAATTTTTTTTGGCCTGCAGCTGGTGTCTGGAGACCAGCGACTTTGCCCCTGAGGTCCTCCTTTGTGCATAGGGTGGTGCTTACAGCATTCACTCTATCAATGATCCTTTGCCACAGTTCCATTTTCCTACTGAGAGGAGTGTGCTAGACCTGTTCTCCAAATAATTGTGGCTCTACTCTTATGATTTCATCCACCATGACTCAACTCATCTTCTGAAAAACAGGGAGTTTTGGAACAAGAAATAGTGGAAAATAAATAAATAAATAAAAAATGAGTGACATTGACTTACTAAAGAGGGGTAGTTCAAAAGGGTGTGACAGTACATGTGTGTGGAGGGTGTAGTATGGAATGGTGAATAAAATGTTGTCTAGTTTCTGTGTGGGAAAATGTTGCTCTGTCTTGCTGTGAAAATGCTGAGGATTACAGTGAGTGAAGAGTTGTGTTTTATAGTGCCCTTTACTGCTTTGTCCAGTGTGGCACTATGTGTCAGATGTGTTGTTTGGTTCGGACCACCATTGGCTGACTGCCATGGGTGCCAGCCACTGCGACTTTGGGCTTGTAATACGGTCAGTGGCTAGTCGCTGTGCTGTCAGGGATGGAGGTAAGACCGCCTTTTTCCGGGTTCTACACACCGTTGTCGATCTGCCTATTTTGGTTGGTGGTCAGCAGTCCTGTCTGTCTGACTCATAATCTGGCAGTCTGTAAAACCGCCAACATGGTGGTCTTTTTAGGACCGCCAGCATGGCGGTCCGACAGCCAAATGCGTAATGAGGCCTCTAATCTGCAATTTGGGAGTGTTGATGAATAAAACAAAAAGAAGTTCTTTGGCATGGCTATTGTTTGAACAATTACCTTTCAACTTTAGTTATTGTCTAAAAAAAATAAAAAACATCTGACAATAAACCAGAGTCAGAAGTTTTTTTTTTAAACAGTAACTAAAGTTAAGATGTCAGTATTCAAACTATACCTCGTATCTAAACAGGGTCCCTGAGCTAGATACAGAGAGTAACACACAGGGAAGCAATACTATGAGTATAACATAGTTTACTCTCCATTAACATAGCAAACATAGGAATGGAAATCTTAAATTCAAACATACAACATACAATATATTTCAATTTAGATATTTATTATAGCTAATTAAACATTCAGTTCACACATAATATAATCAACATAGAATCAACCAAAAAAATATAATACAACCCCCTAACCTAAATGAAACATACATATATGAAAACATAAATAACATACCAGTAGATACACAAAAATAAACAAAAAACACAGAACCAACAAAATCACAAAATAGTATACATACAAATTTACAACCGCCTCATACATGTGAGGATATTTAAACAGCACAATAAAGTTACTGCTTTGATGCTACAATTATGCGTTGTAGTTTGGATTGTATAAAATTCAACATAATAACAGGCAATTCTAGGTTATAATTTCCTGATTCAAATTCTCGTGTTACAGGCCTGATGGTAGCCAATCCTGGTCAGGGCTTCAAATTAACTTGAAGCCCTGACCAGGATTGGCTACCATCTGGCCTGTAACACGAGAATTTGAATCCAAACTACAACTTCTATGTTGATTATATTATGTGTGAACTGAATGTTTAATTAGCTATAATAAATATCTATGCATGGGTGACTGTCTTCCTGGTTTCTGGGGGAATCCATTTGAAGGATTTTTTTAGACTGCGGAGTGTGTGGAAGCAGGAGGAGGTTAGAGCATTGATTTGCTGTGTCATGGAGAGGGAGGGGTCCAGGATGATGCTGAGGTTGCGTACGTGGTTTGCGGGGGTGCGTGCGGGGCCTAGGGCGGTGGGCCACCAGGAGTCATCCCATGTTGTTTTATTGGGGCCGAAGATGATGATCTCGGTTTTGTTGGAGTTGAGCTTGAGGTGGTTAGTGGTCATCCCGCTGGCGGTGTCGAGGCGGGCAGCGTGTAGGTTGGTTTTGGCGGTGGTGGGGTTGCGGGTGAGGGAGAGGATGAGTTGGGTGTCATCTGCGTGGGAGAGGATAGTGATTCCGTGTGCTCGGAGGATGTTGGCTAGGGGGATCATGTAGATGTTGAAGAGTGTGGGGCTGAGGGAGGACCCTTGGGGGACTCCTCAGATGATCTTGGTAGTGGTGGGGTGGAAGGCGGACTCTCTGGATACTGTCGGTGAGGAAGGAGGTGACAAGGAGGTGATCATGGTCAAAGGTCAATGCAGAAACTTCCTTTAAGTGTAATTTGGGACTGCTTTCTGAGCATGGTTATTCACTGCGGTTAGGGTAGGGTAGATGCTGTTTTAAATTACGCTGAGACACTCCCAGGAGTAGCAGTGCACTTTAGGAATTGATTGATTTGTAAAACACTATCTGATGTTTTTTTAACTTTAAATGCTGCTTTTGCCTGAATTATGACTCCTGATATTGCTAAGCTGATTTCAGGTGGACCTTTTTGTGTTTTCATTTGTTCTATTGTTTAGTGTTTGTTGCTTGTTTTGTATGTGGCAGTGCACCTTTATGGAAGGTTGCCTGAAAGGAATTCTGATGACCTCATGATTCTGACTCTGGACAGTTGGCTTGGACTCGGGGCTGTGAGAACGTTGTTGTTGATCTGTGAAGTAAACTTCGAGTTCGAAAGCTTTTCCTGCTTCCTGCCTCCTTTCCGTTTTGCTTTGAATACAACATAAATTGGCGACAGGTTTTAATCAACACCATCCGAACCTACGCAACGTTATTTCTTATTTGATGTCCTCGCAGTCTTTTCCTTCATTGTTTGGGTAAGGCAGAATCCTGTGCATGGAGAAGGTGTGCCTGCTTGTCAAGACTTGTTTTGGAGTGGATTAGAGACTGTCTGCACTTTCAGCTTTCTTAGTTTGATATTTTGATTTCTGGCGTGTGGCTGCGCTCGTGCGCTGCACAGTTTCTCCGTTTCTCTGGCATTTGTTTTTCACGGTCCGTTGCCTGGGTTACAGATGTGTGAAGAGAAGGCAATCATTACAGAAGGAACTCATCTTGTGCACGGCTTGGTTGTCATAGATACTGTGTCTCATGTATTTGTGTACACGCTTGTAGGAAAGTACCATCTTGCCTGGCATGTTACCCCCATTTTTCAAGGGTGAACAGAAAAGTTCATACAGGGGGTGACAAAGATGGCAACAAGAAGAAGGATGGTAAGTCTTCTGACAAGGGTGGGGATAAATCTAAAAATGAGTCTTCATCAGGCCCACAAAAACACTCTGGTGGGGGTGGTGGGCCCAAATCCTCTTCTAATCAAAACAAAGAAAAGAAACCATGGTGCTATTTATGTAAAATAAAAGGCCATTGGACAACAGATCCCAGTTGTCCAAAGAAAAGCACCAAGCCTCCTACCACTACAACCCCTACTGCTACACCTAGTGTCCCTACTAATAGCAGTGGTGGTGGGAGCAAACCTACTAATAGCCAATCCAAGGGAGTAGCTGGGCTCACTTTTGGTAACTTAGTTGGGGTTGGTCTTGTTAGGGAGACCACAGAGGCTGTGTTAGTCTCTGAGGGGACTATTGATTTAGCCACCTTAGTTGCTTGTCCCCTTAACATGGATAAGTACAAGCAACTACCCCTAATAAATGGTGTTGAGGTTCAAGCCTACAGGGACACTGGTGCCAGTGTTACAATGGTAATAGAGAAACTGGTACACCCTGAACAACACCTACTTGGTCACCAGTACCAAGTAACCGATGCTCACAACAACACACTTAGCCACCCCATGGCTGTTGTAAATCTCAACTGGGGGGGGGGGTTACTGGTCCAAAGAAAGTTGTGGTTGCCTCAGATTTACCTGTAGACTGTCTACTTGGAAATGATTTAGAGACATCAGCTTGGTCAGATGTGGAGTTGGAGGCCCATGCAGCAATGCTGGGCATCCCAGGGCATATTTTTGCTTTAACCAGGGCTCAGGCCAAAAAGCAAAAAGGACAGGGTGACTTGGATACTGGAACAATGGACCAAGTGCTCCCTAAAGCTAGGGCTAGTAGAAGTAAAGCACTACCTACTATCCCTCCCTCTACAGTGGATTCTACTTCTGAGGAAGAAGAATTTCCACCCTGTGCAGAACCTACACCAGAGGAGCTGGAAGCAGACACTGCTGAGCTTTTGGGTGAAGGGGGGCCTGCCAGGGAGGAGCTGAGTGTGGCACAGCAAACCTGTCCCACACTAGAGGGTCTAAGACAGCAAGCTGTCAAACAAGCTAATTGGGATGTCAGTGATTCTCACAGAGTTTACTGGGAGGACAACCTCTTGTACACTGAAGCAAGGGATCCTAAATCTGGAACTGCCAGGAGGTTAGTGATCCCTCAGGAGTACAGAAAGTTCCTCCTAACTCTAGCCCACGACATTCCCCTAGCTGGACATTTGGGACAAATGAAAACTTGGGACAGACTTGTTCCCTTGTTTCATTGGCCTAAAATGTCAGAGGACACAAAAGAATTTTGCAAGTCCTGTGAAACCTGTCAAGCCAGTGTCAAGACAGGTGGCACTCCAAAGGCACCCCTTATTCCACTGCCTGTGGTTGGGTTTCCCTTTGAAAGGGTAGGGGTTGGCCCCCTTGACCCTCCTACTGCTTCAGGCAATAGGTTTATCTTGGTGGTAGTGGACCATGCCACAAGATATCCTGAAGCTATTCCTCTAAGGACCACTACAGCACCTGCAGTGGCAAAGGCCCTCCTGGGAATATTGTCCAGGGTGGGCTTCCCAAAAGAGGTGGTATCAGACAGGGGAAGCAATTTCATGTCTGCTTACTTAAAGGCCATGTGGAAGGAGTGTGGTGTGACATACAAGTTCACTACACCCTATCATCCACAAACAAATGGAGTGGTGGAGAGATTTAATAAAACTCTCAAAGGCATGATTATGGGACTCCCTGAAAAACTCCGCAGGAGATGGGATATCCTTTTACCATGCCTCCTTTTTGCTTACAGGGAGGTACCCCAGAAAGGAGTGGGCTTCAGCCCCTTTGAACTCCTCTTTGGACACCCAGTAAGAGGTCCTCTAACACTTGTTAAGGAGGGTTGGGAACAACCTTTAAAAGCTCCAAAGCAAGACATAGTGGACTATGTACTTGGCCTCAGATCAAGGATGGCTGAGTACATGAAAAAGGCCAGTAAAAACCTTCAGGCCAGCCAAGAGCTCCAAAAGCAATGGCATGACCAGAAGGCTGTTTTGGTTCAGTACCAACCAGGGCAGAAAGTGTGGGTCTTGGAGCCTGTGGCCCCAAGAGCACTCCAAGATAAATGGAGTGGACCCCACACAATTGTTGAAAAAAAGGGTGAAGTCACCTACTTAGTTGACTTAGGCACTGCCAGGAGTCCCCTTAGGGTGCTCCATGTCAATCGCCTGAAACCCTACTATGACAGGGCTGATCTCACCCTGCTCATGGCAACTGATGAGGGACAGGAAGAAGAGAGTGACCCTCTCCCTGATCTCTTCTCTTCCACAGAACAAGATGCTCTAGTGGAAGGTGTAGTTTTGGCTGATTGTCTTACTGCTGAGCAGAAAGACCATTGCATAAATCTCCTGGGTCAGTTTTCTGAACTCTTCTCTACTGTGCCAGGTACCACTTCTTGGTGTGAGCACACTATAGATACTGGAGACAGCTTGCCTGTCAAAAGTAAAATCTATAGGCAGCCTGACCATGTCAGAGACTGCATAAAGCAAGAGGTGCAGAAAATGTTGGAACTGGGAGTGGTTGAGCACTCTGAAAGTCCATGGGCTTCTCCTGTGGTACTTGTACCAAAACCTCATTCCAAAGATGGAAAGAAGGAAATGCGGTTTTGTGTTGACTACAGAGGTCTCAACCAGGTAACCAAAACTGATGCTCACCCTATACCCAGGGCAGATGAGCTCATAGATACACTGGCATCTGCCAAGTATCTAAGCACTTTTGACTTGACTGCAGGGTTTTGGCAGATCAAATTATCAGAAGATGCAAAAGCAAAAACTGCATTTTCAACCATTGGAGGCCATTACCAATTCACAGTAATGCCTTTTGGATTGAAAAATGCACCTGCCACTTTTCAGAGGTTGGTGAACACAGTCCTGCAAGGGCTGGAAGCTTTTAGTGCAGCATATCTGGACGATATACCTGTCTTTAGCTCCAGTTGGGATGATCACCTGGTCCACCTATGGAAAGTTTTGGAGGCCCTGCAAAAGGCAGGCCTCACTATCAAGGCTTCAAAGTGCCAGATAGGGCAGGGGAAGGTGGTTTATCTGGGACATCTTGTTGGTGGGGAACAGATTGCACCACTTCAGGGGAAAATCCAAACTATTATAGATTGGGTTCCCCCTACTACTCAGACTCAGGTGAGAGCCTTCCTAGGCCTCACTGGGTATTACAGGAGGTTCATTAAGAACTATGGCTCCATTGCAGCCCCTCTTAATGACCTCACATCCAAGAAAATGCCTAAAAAGGTATTATGGACAGCAAACTGTCAGAAAGCTTTTGAGGAGCTGAAGCAGGCCATGTGCTCTGCACCTGTCCTGAAAAGCCCTTGTTACTCTAAAAAATTCTATGTCCAAACTGATGCATCTAAATTAGGAGTAGGGGCAGTCCTATCACAACTTAATTCTGAGGGCCAGGATCAACCTGTTGCTTTTATTAGTAGGAGGTTGACCCCTAGAGAAAAGCGTTGGTCTGCCATTGAGAGGGAGGCCTTTGCTGTGGTCTGGGCACTGAAGAAGTTGAGGCCATACCTGTTTGGCACTCACTTCATTGTTCAGACAGACCACAAACCTCTACTTTGGCTAAAACAAATGAAAGGTGAAAATCCTAAATTATTGAGGTGGTCCATATCCCTACAGGGAATGGACTATACAGTGGGACATAGACCTGGGAGTAGCCACTCCAATGCAGATGGACTCTCCAGATATTTCCACTTAGGCAATGAAGACTCATCAGGTCATGGCTAGTCTTATTGGCCTTCGTTTGGGGGGGGTTGTGTAGGAAAGTACCATCTTGCCTGGCATGTTACCCCCATTTTTCACTGTATATATGTTGTTTTAGTTGTATGTGTCACTGGGACCCTGCCAGCCAGGGCCCCAGTGCTCATAAGTGTGCCTCAGAACCTCAGTAGTTATGCTCTCTCATTTCTTTCAAATTGTCACTAACAGGCTAGTGACCAATTTTACCAATTTACATTGGCATACTGGAACACCCTTATAATTCCCTAGTATATGGTACTGAGGTACCCAGGGTATTGGGGTTCCAGGAGATCCCTATGGGCTGCAGCATTTATTTTGCCACCCATAGGGAGCTCTGACAATTCTTACACAGGCCTGCCACTGCAGCCTGAGTGAAATAACGTCCACGTTATTTCACAGCCATTTTACACTGCACTTAAGTAACTTATAAGTCACCTATATGTCTAACCTTTACCTGGTAAAGGTTGGGTGCTAAGTTACTTAGTGTGTGGGCACCCTGGCACTAGCCAAGGTGCCCCCACATTGTTCAGGGCCAATTCCCCAGACTTTGTGAGTGCGGGGACACCATTACACGCGTGCACTACATATAGGTCACTACCTATATGTAGCTTCACAATGGTAACTCCGAATATGGCCATGTAACATGTCTATGATCATGGAATTGCCCCCTCTATGCCATACTGGCATAGTTGGCACAATCCCATGATCCCACGGGTCTCTAGCACAGACCCTGGCACTGCCAAACTGCCTTTCCCGGGGTTTCACTGCAGCTGCTGCTGCTGCCAACCCCTCAGACAGGTTTCTGCCCTCCTGGGGTCCAGCCAGGCTTGGCCCAGGAAGGCAGAACAAAGGACTTCCTCAGAGAGAGGGTGTTACACCCTCTCCCTTTGGAAAATGGTGTGAAGGCAGGGGAGGAGTAGCCTCCCCCAGCCTCTGGAAATGCTTTCATGGGCACACATGGTGCCCATTTCTGCATAAGCCAGTCTACACCGGTTCAGGGACCCCTCAGCCCTGCTCTGGCGCGAAACTGGACAAAGGAAAGGGGAGTGACCACTCCCCTGACCCAGAGCTCCTCCAGTGTGCTCCAGACCTCTGCCATCTTGGAAACAGAGGTGCTGCTGGCACACTGGACTGCTCTAAGTGGCCAGGGCCAGCAGGTGACATCAGAGACTCCTTCTGATAGGCTCCTTCAGGTGTTGCTAGCCTATCTTCTCTCTTAAGTAGCCAAACCCTCTTTTCTGGCTATTTAGGGTCTCTGCTTTGGGGATTTCCTTAGATAACGAATGCAAGAGCTCATCCGAGTTCCTCTGCATCTCTCTCTTCACCTTCTGCCAAGGAATCGACTGCTGACCGCACTGGAAGCCTGCAAAACTGCAACAAAGTAGCAAAGACGACTACTGCAACTCTGTAACGCTGATCCTGCCGCCTTCTCGACTGCTTTCCTGGTGGTGCATGCTGTGGGGGTAGTCTGCCTCCTCTCTGCACTAGAAGCTCCGAAGAAATCTCCAGTGGGTCGACGGAATCTTCCCCCTGCAACCGCAGGCACCAAAGAACTGCATCACCGGTACCCTGGGTCTCCTCTCAGCATAACAAGCGAGGTCCCTTGAATCCAGCAACTCTGTCCAAGTGACTCCCACAGTCCAGTGACTCTTCAGTCCAAGTTTGGTGGAGGTAAGTCCTTGCCTCCCCACGCCAGACTGCATTGCTGGGAACAGCGACTTTTGCAGCTACTCTGGCCTCCGTGCACTTCCGGCGGAAATCCTTTGTGCACAGTCCAGCCTGGGTCCACAGCACTCTAACCTGCATTGCACGACCTCCTAAGTTGTCCTCCAACGGCGTGGGACTCCTTTGTGCGACTTCGGGTGAGCACCATTTCACTCCACTTTGTAGTGCCCGTTCCGGCACTTCTGTGGGTGCTGCCTGCTTTTGAGAGGACTCCTTGTCTTGCTCTACGCCCCCTCTGTCCCCAGATGCAATTGGCGACATCCTGGTCCCTCCTGGGCCACAGCACCATCCAAAAACCCTAACCGCACGATTTGCAGCTAGCAAGGCTTGTTGGCGGTCTTTCTTCAGGAACACACTTCTGCATGACTCTCCACGGCGTGAGGGATCCGTCCTCCAAAGGGGAAGTTCCTAGCCCTTGTCGTTCCTGCAGAATCTTCAGATTCTACTGTCCAGTAGCAGCTTCTTTGCACCCACAGCTGGCATTTCCTGGGCCTCTGCCCATCTCCGACTTGCTTGTGACTTTTGGACTTGGTCCCTTTGTTCCACAGGTACCCTCGTTTGGAAATCCATCGTTGTTGCATTGCTGATTTGTGTCTTTCCTGCAGAATTCCCCTATCACGACTTCTATGTCCTTTGGGGAACTTTAGTGCACTTTGCACTCACTTTTCAGGGTCTTGCGGTGGGCTATTTTTCTAACCCTAACTGTTTTCTTACAGTCCCAGCGACCCTCTACAAGGTCACATAGGTTTGGGGTCCATTCGTGGTTCGCATTCCACTTTTGGAGTATATGGTTTGTGTTGCCCCTATCCCTATGTGTCCCCATTGCATCCTATTGTAACTATACATTGTTTGCACTGTTTTCTAATACTATTACTGCATATTTTGGTATTGTGTACATATATCTTGTGTATATTTGCTATCCTCATACTGAGGGTACTCACTGAGATACTTTTGGCATATTGTCATAAAAATAAAGTACCTTTATTTTTAGTATATCTGTGTATTGTGATTTCTTATGATATTGTGCATATGACACTAGTGGTACTGTAGGAGCTTCACTCGTCTCCTAGTTCAGCCTAAGCTGCTCTGCTAAGCTACCATTATCTATCAGCCTAAGCTGCTAGACACCCTATACACGAATAAGGGATAACTGGGCCTGGTGCAAGGTGTAAGTACCCCTTGGTACTCACTACAAGCCAGTCCAGCCTCCTACAACGCTTCATTGCCTTGGTTGCATACACGCAGTAATTAACTCACTGGGAGCTTGTCTTTCGCACGGCATAGTTTCCATAGAAACTGTTCCTCTCTTTTCATTTTCACACGTTCTGGTGCTTGGTTTACAGACGTGTGAAGTTAAGACCTGCCAGCTTAATGAATATTGTGACTTGAATGGTGGCGAGTTGGGAATCCAGTGACTCGCACAATTTTGGGAAGCGTTTATAGCTATTTCTAAACTGCGTTCCATGCGGATCTATTCACAGTGATTTGCACACTTATATTTAAACTGTTGCTGGTGAATGGAGGACAACCGAAGCATCATAAAGGGTGTATGGTGTGGGTTTTTACAGTGATTCGCACACTTATTTTCAGCTGATTTATACAGGAAAGTGTACATAGCAGTTTCTAAACTGCGTTTCATGCAGATCTGTTTACAGTGATTTGCACACTTATATTCTGACTGTTGCTGGTGAAAGGAGGACAACTGAAGATCTTAGAGGGCGTATGTTGCTGATTTTTACAGTGATTCGCACACTTTTATTCAAACTGCTATTGGTGAACGGAGGATAATTAGAATATTATAAGGTGATGGTGTGGGTTTTACAATGATTCGCACACTTATTTTCAGCTGATTTTTACAGTGATTCGCACACTTTAATTTGAATGCGCACCCTGTTTTTGTGCTGGTCTGTTCCCAGTGAGTTGCATTGTTTTGGTTGCCTAATCAGTGACTCATTATGCAAACGACAAATTTATCTGTGCCATTTTTATCTGAACCTGGCATTCCCGCGATACAATGGCAACGCTGGTTCAAGTCTTTTGAAAGTTATTTGGTGGCGATAGATGGGGTAAACTTTTCTGCTGTTCGAAAGAAGGCAATTTTGTATAATTGCCTTGGTATGGAAGGACAGAGAATTGTTGATCATCAACCTTTATCTACTGATGATTGGGACCTATTCACTGAAGCTGTGAAAAGGCTAGAAAATCATTTTAAGGATGACCTTAGTATTATTGATGAGAGACATAAGTTTTTCACTCGAAAACAATTTCAGCACGAGTCAGTTGATAATTTTATAGCTGAGCTTAGGGTATTAGCATCCACTTGTGAATTCTTAGGACTCCTGGATCAGTACTTCAGGGATCAGCTAGTTGTAAATTGTTACGATCCTAGAATTCAGGAAAAAACTTATGTTGTAGGAATCTGACTTTGAGTGAAACATTAGAAATTGCTAGAGGTATCGAGCGTTCAGTAATAGCTTCTAAGGAGCTAAGCAATATGAAAGTGAGTCAAGCAGAAAATGTTAGCATGGTTTTACAGAAAACTAAGACAGTTATGTCAGGTACTCCTGATTTAAAGAAAAACAATGCTAAGAGTTTACTTTGCTTCAGATGTGGTTCTAAGTCACATATGGCCAACTCCTCTAATTCTCCTGCTCTGGGGAAAGTGTGCATGAAATGTAAGAAGACAGGTCATTTTGCTCGGGTATGTGAGCAATCACAAAAGATAATGTTGGTTGAGCATCAGCATGCCGCAGACAGACAAGCAGATGAAGGTGAAGTGGATTTGATGAAACGATGCATTTTTATTGTTGATGATATGTCTGACCTTAATTCTGGTTGCAAATTTTCAAAGGATCCATTGTTTGAAGTTAAAATAGGGGAAGTGAGGCTAAGTGTTACTGTGGATTCAGGCTCACCTATAAGAATCATATCCGATGCAAATTATAATTTACATTGGAGTAACCTTACCTTGTCGGCTCCCAATATAAAAACAGTGGCATTTGATGGTCAAGAGATTGACATGAGGGGGTATTTTTTTTAAAAGATTTGTTATCAGCATAAAACTATCAATATTAAGGTACATGTGGCCAAGAGACGGTACACCATTTTGGGGTGGAAAGATCAAGGACAGTTTGGGATGGTTCTAAGGCCGGGTACTGAACAACCTATCACGTTGATTGAGAAACTGGATATAAAACTAGATACTCTTCAAGATCTTCTCAACAAGCATACTGTGGTTTTCAGGGACAAGCTTGGTTCAGTAAAAGGGTATGAGCATAAAATTATTCTTAAACCTGATGCTGTACCTGTGGTGCACAAGGTGCGTAATGTACCATTGGGCATCAGAGGGAAGTTGAAGGAACACCTGCGTGAATTATGTGATGAGGGAGATATTGAACCAGCTGATTTATCCCAATGGGTTTCTCTGATTGTGGTCGCAATTAAGAAAATGGGGGACTTGAGATTATGTGTGGACTTCAGGTTGTTGAATAAAAATATTTTGGTTGATTGTTTCCCGTTGCCCAAAATACAGGATCTATTGGCACGATTGGGGGGGTATGAAAGTATTCTCCACGATTGACCTCAAGTCCGCCTATCATCAAGTTGAGTTGAGTAGAGAGTCTTGTTCTCTTACGAGCTATGTCACACCATTTGGGGCTTACAGATTTTTGCGTATGACTTTCGGATTAGCTTCCACAGCATCTGTTTTTCAGAAGCTAATGTATCAATTGTTTGGGGATGTACACGGTGTGTTGACATATCAGGATGAGGTTCAGAGTCAGTTCAAGAACATGTACTCAAAATTGATAGGGTCATAGAAATCTTGGAGGATCACAGGTTTACAGTGAGAAAAGAGAAGTGCAAATTCATGGTTGAGTCGGGTGATTATTTAGGTCATAAAACTTCTACACAGGGAACTTTGTGCAGGATTTGTTAGTTGCTATTGAAAATTCACCATCTCCTAATGACAAAGACCAATTGAGATCCTTTTTGGGTCTTTGTGAGTACTATTTGAAGTTTGTACACAATTTTGCTTATCTGACTGAGCCATTGAGGAAGATTTTGAGGAAGAGTGAGAAATTTCTGTGACAGGATGAGCAGGCGCAAGTCTTCTCTACTCTCAAGACTCTCATAATCGAGGCTCCTGCTCTTCATCCCTTCAATGAAGATGTACCTTCGGTTATTACCGTGGATGTGAGTGGGGTTGGCCTGGGAGCTGTTTTGAGTCAAATGGTGGGAGGTAGGGAGCATACATTCGCATTTGCGTCTAGATGACTTTCTGAGGCCGAGATGAATTATAGTATGATGGAGAGGGAAGCATTAGCTTGTGTTTGGGGTGTCAACCATTTTTCAACATATGTTTAGTGGAGAGAATTTACTCTAGTAACAGATCACAAGCCATTGGTTTATCTGTGGAATGATAAGGTTTTTAATTAGACTAGTCCTAGGTTAACCAGGTTGTTAGCTAAGTTGTATGGATTTAACATGAAAATGAAGCACATTGCTCTGGAAAATAATGGGAGGGCAGAGTTCCTTTCCAGGTGTCCTGTTTACAGTCCAAATGAGAGGAAGCAAATGGAGGATGAGGATGTTGTGGTGGGGATGATTGATGGTGTGTTTGTTTCAGGAGAGGTAATTTCCAGACAGGCTTGGAAGGAGGCCGTGAACAAGGATAATTCTCTGTTGATTCTTAAAAAGTATATTTGGAAGGGTTGGCCTGCAGGAAATTGTGTTCCAGATGTGATAAGACCTTTTGGAAAAGTCAAAGAGGAATTAAATGTAGAAGACGTCCTTCTTATGAGGGGGGAACGATTGATACCTTCTAGTGAATTGAGGCACAAGTTGATAAAATTGGCTCATGAAGGGCATGTAGGAATCACTGGTACAAGGAAGCAGTTGCGATTGTATTATTGGTGGGTGGGTCTGGACACAGAAGTGGAACTGGCAGTTAAGATTTGTTGCATTTGCGGGGGGGCAGATAAAAGTTTGCACACGAGAGAAGTGCCATTATGTCCTGTGCCATTTCCTGATAAGCCTTGGCAGAAACTGGGGTTGGATTTTTATTGGTCCTATAGGGGGTTTTAATGAAGAAAAAAAATATGTGTTGGTTGCAGTAGATTATCATTCTAAATGGGTTTCATACAAGTTTTAAAGAGAACCTAATACCACCAACGTAATTGGATTTTTGAAAGAGATTTTTAATTGGGAGGGTGCACCTAAGTTTGTTGTTACGGACAATGGTGTACAATTTGTATCGCACTAGATGGTTGACTTAGGCCCTCATTATGACATTGGTGGTCCTGGACCGCACCGCCAGCAGTGGCGGTACGACCGCCGACAAGCTGGCAGTGCGGACCGCCATATTATGACCGCGGCGGTGAACTGCGAGTAATACATCCAGTTCACCCCCTGTACCGCCAGTATGGTGCAACCACCACTGGCGGCGGAAGGCGTTTTCAGGGTGTTTTGGAGCCATTTACTGCCACAGTTATTATGACTCAGAGCACCGCCACACTTAACACGGCGGTGACACCATAGCGAAAAGCCTGGCGGTCCCCTTTATGGGCTTAGGGGGGGAGTCAGGCTCAACACCAGATTCGTCTCACATGCACACCTACAACACCACCAACACACATACATGTCCCCACACCCCTAACAGCATGCCCCCCCACACGTTTACACAGAAAAACACACATGAATTATTTTTCGTCATGGACCACAGTCACGCACCAAGTCAACACAGATACACACACAGACACCCCAAACACACAGGGCACACACAGGGATACCCGCACACACCCATAGATTACATTTACCCTACCTTCCTCGGGGGTCGGACGTCACCCCTGCAGGGATCCCCATGTTGAGAATAGGCCGCCCCACTATGCTGACGTGTTTCTGCTGTCAACACACCACTGTGCTGACTTGTGGGTCATATTTTGGTGGGTGGAGTATTTCTGGCGTGGCGGTGTTGTTTTACTGACTGCCGATTTTCAACCATCGTTGGCCCTGGGAGTTTGTGAAAACTGACTGCTCACTGGCGGTGTGTGTTTTTGTGGTCATAATACGGCGGTATAGTTACCGCCGGCACCAACGGTCATTTGGCGCCCGCCAGCACAGCAGTTGGCGGGCATTACCGCTAATGTCACAATGAGGACCTTAATGTTAAGCATCTTACTACTGCGTTGGATAGTCCGCAGGGTAATGGTGTTGTTGAGAGGGTAAATAGATTAGCCAAAGAGACTACACAATTGGCCATTAGTGCTGGGAAGAATGCACAGGAGATGGTGGCAGAAAGGATTTGGTGCTATCATAACATGCCACATTCTTCTACTGGTGTAGCTCCTTTTGTACTTTTGAAAGGTAGACGCTCTTGCAATGAACTGTCTCCTAAGTGGGAAGTACAGGAAACTTTGGGGAGTGTTATTACTTCTGACATCAATCAGGTGAAGGATAAAGTGGAAAGAAGCAAGTTAGAAGCAAATTGAGATATGATAATCTCAAAAGAGTTAGGGATGTTCAATTTGATGTGGGTGATGAAGTTAGAGAGAAGAAACCTCAGGGTAAGGGAAAGGGAGTGTTGAGTTTTTTTCCAACTACTAGGGTAGTTAGAGTATCAAAACATTCTGTTATGGTGGAGGCTGGCAAGTGGTGGAATAAGAGGAATGTGGTGAAAGTGACACGTGGTTTCTGGTGTGCAATATTCAGGTGTTTGGGCTGGAGGTGAGTTTAATGGTAGTGGCCATGATGGTGGTGTTCAGGAGATAGGGTCGGGTGAGAATGTGAGGCGATGCAGAGTTCTACAGGAAGGAGGAAATTTGTGTGTTGGGCATACAAGTGATCTAGGAAGGGGTTCAGGAGAATATGTACAGGTTAACAGGAGGCAAGATGGTAGTGGAAATTTGAGCATGGATGCTGCAGGTGTTATGGGCGAAGTCGAGAGGTTGAAGGTAGGTGTTAATCTGGAAAGTATGGTTGATAGGCCCAAAACAAGTGTTGTTAGACCTAGATATTTACATCAATATGCAATGTATTAAGGGGAGTCAAGGGCAAAGGTCCTTTAGCCTAATATATTTCAATGTAATAAGTATATTGTATTGTAGACAAAAGTATGATATGAGAAGGCTGTTTTGTGTTGGGGTTTGTTTTTGTTATTGTTCAGGGGGAAGATGTGTTGTGTTTTCATTTGTTCTATTGTTTATTGTTTGTTTTGTATGTGGCAGTGCACCTTTATGAAAGGTTGCCTGCAGGGAATTCTGATGACCTCATGATTCTGAGTCCGGACAGTTGGCTTGGAATCGGGGCTGTGAGGACATTGGTGTTGATCTGTGAAATAAACTTTGAGTTCAAGAGCTTTTCCTGCTTCCTGCCTCCTTTCTGCTTTGCTTTGAATATAACACTTGTGCAACAAATTGATTAACAAAGACCCACAAACATGATTTATGTTCTGTAGATGGTCAAAAACAAAACTAGGATTTTTCTACTTAATTATGACAGAGAAGAAGGAAGTTTGGGCAAATTAGCTGCGATCAGAACAACTGGCAAATGGGTCATTAAAAAAAATCCATGAAATAATATATGGAAAAGCAAAATGGAAGGGGATGAGAAAAGGGAAAATTACTAGAAAAACAAAGAAACAAAACAAAAAAGGTTGCAAATAAAGACTGGTACCCTTCTAAAAGTATACAAAATTCCTATAAATAAAAAAGCATTGGATTTACCGTATGGAATCCTTCTTAACTTCACATATTTCTTTTATCACATGTCTGTTAAATTTTAAAGATTTGAAAGATTAGATTCTTTTAATCTCTGCTCTGACCTTTTTTCAGAGATTCATGGGCTCTCACTGACTACAGAACGTATTCAGCTGTTTCCAGGACTTGTGCCTAAGACCCATGATTCACCCAAAATTCTCATAGAGGTCTGCACTTCTTTTGGAACATCCGAGCAAGTGGTAACTTTCAGTTGAAGAATTATGCCGCATATATAATTTCTCTTTAGGAATACATGGTATGGTTTGCTTCTCATAACACATTGATAATGTAGTCATCTAAAAATTAAATCTGTCATTAAAAATGCAGAATTGCAGTTTGTACATGACAAAAGTACTGAAATTGTATAAAGATTGCAGGGATACAAACAAATTATGTCTCCCCAAATTATCCTATCCAGATCACTGACGTGATAGGAAAAGTTATCCAATGATCTTTTGTGTAGTCCTTTTTTTTTTAAAGTCACACTTTATCGCACAAATGTTCAGAGCTTTGAACAAACTACTTTTACACCTAGAAACCATGCTGGTGTGCTTCCTTCTCCATGTCTTACATGGCAGAATCTCCCTTCCTCATCCCATACTCCACTTTAGACACGCTTTTTAAAACGTTTTTACTCAGCTTTAGACACTTTTTTAAAAATGTTGCTTTAAGAGAAGGTGACAGATAAAGCAAAATGACCTGTGAAGACGGATCACCTTGAAAAACTCACCAATCAAGCATACTACTGGATTAAGGTGAAATACCACAGTCTACCAAACATAAGACAATGTTTTTGTGTGGTGCTGAGGTCAATACATTTACAATTGTTTGCTCCACAATCTTGTAGACAACAACAATCCTAAACCAGAAAGTAAAGAGCAAAGTAATAATAATCATTTGAAAATGCTTATTCTGGTAGAGGGCACCGACTATCGATATTCTGAAAGACTCAATCACTCCTACAAACAGCTCAGTGAAATTTACAAGAATTTTGGCCATGTTGATCTTGGGCACTTATACTTCTAAAAAACAGTGGCATGTTGTTCTTGAATTTATTAAGAGTCCTAAAAGCATTTGTTGGTGGCCCGCCAAAATAGTAAAACACCAAACCAATAACTAAATAAAGAATCAGTCCCTTTGGGCCAAGGGTGTAAGTATGCAGACTATTATGTCCTACTGCAGTAGTCCCAGTTATTAACATTACCTCCAATTCACCAACCAATTTTAAAGTAGTAAAAACACAAAACAATGTCCATTGGAGAGCAGGTAGTTTGGCAGGTTTTGGAATACCCTTTACCCAACTTTTACAGCAAAGCCGAATCTGCACCACAGTTAGTTCCTGAATCATGACCTGTTCAGACTTTTCTGCAGTTGAGGACCAGCAAAAAAGACACAGCAAATACGGAAAGTCAGAAAAGACAGGCCACTGACACAATACTGAAATCAACAATACCACTTAACAGAAATATTTTGTCAAAAAGATCATTTACAAAAATATCCATTTCTTTATAATGATAAGTCCACAAAATGTTTTTAAAGAACATATGAAATATTGTTTCTTAATTTATGTGTAGTTCAAAGTAGTTAATCTTGAATATTTTAATATATTACATTAAAATAATGTTAGTTAAATAAATCTAATATGTAATACTATGTGTAAATATATACTTATATAAACACACATTCATATATATATATGTGTGTGGGTGTATGTTTATATGTACATATATATATATGTATATGCGTATACATATATATCATGTCACAATTATTAAAATATATATATTTTATTTTATGTTACGTTTTTTAATAAATTCTTTGAATTTACTACTAAGAACAGCACATTACGTAAATATGAATACAAATTACAAAACAAATAAATAAAACTTAAAAAAAATACATTTGAAAAATATGAAATTTAAAACAAATACAAATATAAATAAATATAATAAAAAGAAAATTAGAAACACATATTAATAATAAATATATGTAATCAATATTAGGAAATGTATTAGAGTCTTGAAATAAAAGATATGGGGCCATATGTATGAAAACTGGAGCTTGCGAATCGCAAAAAGCGATTTTTAAGAAATCGCTATTTCTGAGTCGCAATTGGCCATGTAACAATATTGCGATTCGGAAATAGCGATTTGCGTGGCCCATTTACCGAATCGCAATTTGCATTTTCGCAAATTGCGTTTTTTTTGCGATTCAGTAAAAAATCGCAAATTTCGAGAAAGTTCGAGAAAGCCCACCTGGAGGAGCCTGATGACATCACCAGCAGGAAATGAGTCACCCCAGGCAGTTTCAGGTGCCACACCCAAACGAGCATCCTGAGAGAGAGCAGCCCAGCCACACAGAGCAGCACTCAGAAGGAGCAAGAACACCTGAGCAAGGATGGATACCCCAGGCCAAGCACAGGAGAAGGGTGAGGCTGAGGTACTAACCGAGGAGGTGGTGAGGAGCCATAACCGCCTGTGTGGAAAAAGCTCACTCCAGGTGCCTGAGAGTGACAAGAGGAGACTATGGTTGGACATACAGTCCAAAATCTGCTCAATTGGAGTGGCACAGCGCTCCATTGAAGAGATTAAAAAAAGGTAGTATGACCTGCGATCCCGTGCAAAGGAGAGGGTGGCAAGGAGACTTGCGGAGGCCAGGGGCACAGGAGGCGGTCCACCCACAGAGGCACCAGCAACACCACTGGAGGACCTAGTGGAGTCCACACTCCTCCCTGAAGCTGTGACTGGGGTCACAAAGTACCAGCCAAGGTAAGTGCAATATTGTTTTGTAACCCTATATGTGCATGCACAAAAGCCCCTTAGGAATTAGCACGTAATGTGAAACAGTGTGAGAAGTAGTCCAGTCCACATCTTAGAAGCAGCACTGCAATGCATTATGGTAGTGGCAGTCCACAACCCAGAACTGAAAGTAGCACAACAATGTATTTAAGTAGAGTGACACACAGAAGAACACAACAGACACAACAGCTGTGTAGAGAAGTACCTGTACCTTTATTGCCATTGTCTGACCGAAAATGTAACATACATAACTGACATGCTGCATATTGTTGTTGCAGGTGGGCTTGGCCCAGCAGCCACAGCATCTGCACCGGTAGGCGAGACAGACACCCATCTGGCCTCAGATTCTAACACTAGTGGGTCCCTCAACATAGCGACTGTCTGACCCAGGCCCAGGGCACTGCCACTGCCAGAGCTCAGCAACGACTCCGATGAGCAGCAGGAAGGGCCAAGTACCCCATCAGCAACAGACAGGTGCAGCCAGATTCAGGAGGGCAGGTGTCATCCAACCACAGCACCACGCAGGATTGCGACAGATTCCTGGGCACAGCAGAATGAGGCAGGTGAGGGTCCCTCCTTATTTGGTGAGCTGGAAGCTGCTATGTTGCAGCAGCAGCGTCTACAAAATAAGTGGATCCTTGCATTAGATAAAAACCTCTGCAAACATAACCGCAACATGATGGGCCTGCATTGCCAACTTGACTCCCTTGATAGTAATATTGTACAACTGCATGAGGGACAGGTGCAGGCATCACAGGACACCAGGGACCTTACAAGTGTTGTCCGTGAACTCTGCCAGGAGCTGCGCCATGAGAGGGTGAGCCAGCACAGACAGGAGCGCAGATTCCGTACCATGTTTGGCAGCTTCTGTCGTTCCTCTAACAGGATGGCAAATTCTACAGCACTGATTGCCCGTCGTGCAGTGGCTGTGCAAGTGGAGGCAGCACACTTGGACTTGTGCAGATCACAAATGTGATCGAACACATTATGGGACCAAGATCAGCCACTTTGAGTGAGCTAGCACTGGGGGACACTGAGGACAGTTCCAGCCTCAGCAGTGTTGCCGTACCAGCAGCGGACACCAGACGGCGCAGTGCCAGGCACAGCACTGCCACTGAGGTTGACAATAGAGGTGCCAGTGATGTAACTGGGCACCGGAGTGGTGTGAGTGGGCGCAAAAAATGACTCTAGCTGCCATTGGACTGCTGTTGACACTATGAAGTAATAGTGCATAACTCTGGTTCTTCATTGGTTTGCGTTTCTCACATTACCTGTTTATTGTTATTACTCACACGTACATTACATGACTTAAGGTAATACATTTATTTCACTACAGGTACAGTTGTCAGAGGATTTGTGTCATTAATACTCACGTCTGAAATGGTTGTGTGTGATGTCGGCACGCCTTTGCCTTCCCTCTCCTGCACTGGTCCTGTCTGCTGGCTGTAGAGGTGGTATGGGATCGTCATCGCGGTAAAGCCGCGGTCAGAAAAGGGAAGCCGGCGGTTTCCCGCCGGCTTCCCGCTGGCTTCCCGCTGCCCCAGGGAATCCTCCACGGGGATTCCGACCCCCTTCCCGCCAGCCTGGTTCTGGCGATTTTCACCGCCAGAACCCGGCTGGCGGGAACGGGTTTCGTGGGGCCCCTGGGGGCCCCTGCAGTGCCCATGCCACGGCAGGGGCCCCCTAACAGGGCCCCACATTGATTTTCAGTGTCTGCGTGGCAGACACTGAAAATCGCGACGGGTGCAACTGCACCCGTCGCACACCAGCAACTCCGCCGGCTACATTCGGAGCCGGCATCCTCGTTGCTGGTGCTTTCCCGCTGGGCGGGCGGGCAGCCTTTTGGCGGTCGCCCGCCCAGCGGGAAAGTCCGCCGCCCGCCAAAGTTAGAATGACCCCCATAATTCATATCAATCATATACTTACTTAAAAATGATTAATTAATAATTATTACTTGATTCATTTTTCGACCTATCCTCCTACATACCCAACAAACCACTACAACACTTAAAGTTGCAGTTATCAATTAAGCTAAAAATTCTAAATCACTTAAAATTACAAATTATATTTAAACAATTAGAAATTATACAAACAATAGTAACACATAAAACTAATGTTTGAACTAGCACATTAAAATAATTAAAAAAGGTATTTTGGCAATATTAACAATAACAATATTCTTAACAACATATTACTTACCTGAAAAAACAATATTCTTGGCAACTACATTCCTGCATCACAGTAGTTTTGTATCACTGTATTTTTTCTGATATTTCTATCTCTTGATATTTACAACTCAATATTTTGTCCAAAGACCAAAGAAGACACCCAACTTCCATCCATACCCTTAAAGTTTCTCACATACATTGCAAAATTAGTTCCCCTTTACCAGCTTATCCAGATTTGATTCCCCCACCTCACCTCTATGGATTCAAAC
Source organism: Pleurodeles waltl (assembly GCF_031143425.1). Classification (NCBI taxonomy): domain Eukaryota; kingdom Metazoa; phylum Chordata; class Amphibia; order Caudata; family Salamandridae; genus Pleurodeles; species Pleurodeles waltl. The sequence continues at coordinate 269,070,756 of NC_090442.1, forward strand.
TCACGCCCTTCTTATTGTAAAGCCAAATATCTTTCACACAGCGGGTGATGAGTTCTACCTTGAAAAAGCTCCCCTCCTGTAAGGATAGGAGGATAACCACAGGGAGCTAGTATCCTTATGAAATCTTGCTAAATATTGATACTGCAGTGATACACCACACTGGTTACCAATGCATGTGTTTCAGGAACACATTATGTTTTTCATCAAATAATTATGGGCATTAGTTACTTCACATTCTTTGAGATTACAATGAACAACTTGATTAAACGAGCTTGATGAAAATAAAAAAGTAAGCCAATGTAATGCAAATTGAATGGAAACGCTGTTTATGCCCAGAATTGAAAGCATAATTGGAAATCATAACAATAGCAGGTTATATTGGTAGGATTTGGTTGATCATTTATCAAGTCTGCTTATTGCAAATACCTATGTGTTTTAAGGGCTGGGGGACTGTTTAAGGAATGCGTATGTAGTGTGTTGTCAAGAATAATCTTCAAGCACTCCATTATTGAAGCTAGGTTGAAATCTACAAATATTTTCAATTTCTGGGATTCGTATTGAGTTAGTCTTGCCTCAATGCACCCTGATCCTTACTCTCAGGTGCTAGCACAGTTTCCAGATTTTTTAACACTAAGGGGCTAATCTATAATCCCCTTGTGCCACTGGTGCATTACTTTTTATATGTGAAAAAGTGATGCACCAGCGGTGAAAGGGTTTGTAAATAGGCCTCTCAGTATGTGTCCTGCTACACCCAGCCTTGTCCTTGCTTATTTATGTGTAAATATATGTTATTCCAGAATCCAATGCATGCTAAGGATGCACCTCATCCTTAATTCAGTCTTCAGTCTTCATTAAGTCCTGACCACTATATCATATCTTCAAGACTTAGAAAGATCAGCTGTGTTTTCTCTTCTTGCGCATCCTTTCATTTTCCCCCGGGTCTACTTCTTTTCTAACATACTGCAGACTGGAGCTAGAGAATGGAGGAAGGGTTGGGATTTCATTCATCCTCTGCCTGCGTTGTGAGACCCTTAAAAGTTGCATGCATTTGTGAAAAGAAATAGGATATTAATTACAGGAAGCAACAAAGGCACCTACAGTCAACTTCCAGATCCTACAACCTCTTGTGTCACACCATGTGATGATCATAGGAAATCCTACTTCCAAGTTAAAGTGGAGAGGTCTCAGTCATTATATGAGCTTTAATTGAACTCCCACAGTGCCTGAGGAGGTCAGGTTGCAACAAGTGTAAGCTTGGGTCACCTTTGATAGAATTCCCTGAACTGCAATGCAATCCCAGTGCAATTATGTGAATGCAATGTGTGTGGCAACCAAACAAACAACAATACAGTTAAGAAATAAAGAACCAAAGGGCCCCATTCCGAGTTTTATTCTCGCAGTGGTGGCTGGTCTGCGAAAAACCGCTGTCCCTACCGAGAACATGGTTCTCGGCTGCATGATGGTGGTCAGAGTTGCAATCATCCATGACGGCACTGAACTCAGAGCCACTTGGCTGATTACAATCCCTCTGTCCACCAGCCTTTTCATGATGGGGAGCCTGCCATGAAGAGGCTGATGGAAAGGAAGTGCTGGGGGCCGCAGGGAGGCCCCTGCACCGCCCATAACCATGTCATGGGTAGTGCCAGGGCCCCGCTGCCCTGAAACTTCGGAATGCGCACTGTCTGCTTTGCAATTCCGAGGGTGCTGGAGTGTTAGGATATTGGTCTCGGCTCCCTTAAGGGCACCGAGACCAATATCCTAACACTGTTCCTGCCGGTCAGCCTGACCAGAAAACGTATTGCAATGTTCCCGCCGGTGAGCCCAGCAGGAATTTTGTAATACTCTCGGGGGGAAAATCACCGCTGTGCCAGTGGCCTCCTCCCCCCTTTGGTGTCCCCATGGTGGGACCTCTAAACTAGTAATAAGGCCCTAAGGGGAAGATTTATACTTTTTCACGCAAAACTGCTTTAGTGCAGTTTTGCGTGAAAAAGTATAGCGCCAGCTAGCGCCATTCCAAGACACCGGCTAGTGCCATTCCAAGACGCCGGCTGGGCACCATATTTATGGAATGGCCCTAGCCGGCGCTAATGCCCTGTTAGCGTCCTTCGAAAGGACGCTAACAGGGTTGGGGAGGCGTTGGGGGAACCAAAGCTTGTGCGCCAAATTATGGCTCTACACTGTTTAGAGGCAAAGAAATTGCCTCCAAGCAGTGTAGCACCATTTTCTGGCACACAACCCCCATGGACATGTCTCCTGTCTCAGTAAAGACAGGAGCCATGCCTACCACCCCAATGTCCATGCCAAGGGGACCATGCAGGGGGCCCCAAGTCAGGGCCCCCGAGTGGTGTTAGGGGAAAAAACAAAATACTCACCTGGACTTACGTGGGATGGGTCCTGCATCCTTAGGTGTCTTCCTGGTGTGGGTGGGCGTGTCCCTGGGGCCAGGGAAGGGCACCTGTGGGCAATTTCCATGGTCTCCGACCATGGCAATCTGCCTACAGGTCCCCTTATGCCTGCACAGACCCAGGTGTTAAATAATGGCACTAAGCAAGCTTAGCGCCATTATTTAAGGCCCTCATACCCCCATGCTGGATCTTAGCACAGGGAAATAAATATGGCACAAAGGCCATATCGTCCTTTTCTGGGAGGGAATGCCTACCTTGCATCTCATTGACGCAAGGCAGATTTTCCCCTCCAGAAAACGACGTTCACTCCATAACTTTAGCGCTAGATGTGTCTAGCTCCAAAGTATAAATATGGAGTTAGGTTTGCCCTGAATTAGAGTTTTTAAAAAAAATGACGGAAATTCAGCGCAAACCGAGTATAAATATGGGCTTAAGTGTATACAACAAAAGAGTGCACCATACACATCGGAGCAGAACAGTCTAAACATAACCGCGTTGGGCATGAGTCACAAAGGTAAATTTACACTTTTGTATACGTTTACCATTGTTAGCTTTTTGCTAAAGTATTTTACAAATAGTATCTAGGACAGTCCTATCTTTTTATGTGCAGTTCAATAAGATGCGGTATAATTTGGGCAACTCCGGAGGGTAGCACTAGAGTTATGCAAAGTTGTATATCACAACTTTGTAAATGCATACCAAGAAGTTGGCAATATTTTAAAAGTATAGGGGTGAAAAATGGGTCTTGTGCTTCTACAGGAAGGTTTTCTCTCCTGTACAGGAATATGAGTGTAGTGCCTACCAACCATTTACGATTGGTTTCTGGGGTGTCATGCTTTCCATTCCCTAACTATTGCAAATACCAGGGAGGATTTCCTGCAGAGGGAAATGGTGATTATGTGGCTGCTGAGAAATCGCATTGTTTCCCTGTTGTCACACAAGATCTGATGGACAATATAAAATACAATTCTCTACCATTGTAATTTCAGACTTGTATCTTTACCAGGCTAGCCAAACTTGTTTCACTGAAAGATGCTAAATATTTATACTTATTATTCAAAAGCCAGCATAAAATTCAGTGCGTGGTATTCTCCAATTTTTTTTAGTATAGGTTGAATATTGTTATTTAAAAAATCCACAGCGCCATAGCAATGTCATGCAATAAATTTAGATAACATAAAATCATGTTTCTCCTCCCTTCTTTTACTGCGTCTTACATTTCTTTCATTTGTCTCCATCACTGTTTCACTTTCCCTGTCAACCATTTCCTTACTCCATCCTCCCTTTTTAGTTTTGCACAACTTTAAAAAAAGCTACATAGCAACATAATTGCCATACAAACAATCATCATTACATAGGATAATATTCTCTTGTCAAAAAGCACTAATCTTGTAGTTGGGATCCTGAGGGAGTGGTGCAATCTTCCGTATTTTACTATCGCTTCCAATGAACACATGCTCACAAATATGAGTGCCAGTGGTAGAAATAGAATTAAGAGAGAAAACGGAAACACTGGACTCCACCACTTTGACTAATCACTGTGCACTGATGTCTCCGGGACATAACAGGTATCCCAAAGTAAATAGAGATAACTTCGTGACATGACACAAAGCCTAGATCTAACCATAACAATGAATGGATAAACCTAGAAGTATCTCTGTAAAACCAAATCTCTATACTTTGGTGTGAAACTTTATTTCTGAAATTAAAATACAAGGAATCAATATCTTAATATATATGTTTGTCAGCACATTTTTCTTTGAGTAACATAACTACCACAAGCATTGTCACTATGCCCTTGAATCTTTCGGCACTGCAAGGAAATTACCAAACATTAATACTCTGTGGCTCCTCGCACAGCAACTCTCACATGCATTACTAGAATGCTGAGTACCATATGCAAAGCTACAGATACATAGTACATGCAACATAGTCTTGATTTTACAGTTCCTCCTGTTCTGTGACAACATACCCTCAGGTGCAATGCAACAGTCTCTATAGTCTTCAGAGTAAAATAGTCACAGTAATTCAAAGTTAATTTTCCTAACACAACTAGCTGTTGCCTAGCAAAGATGCAGTGAAACATGATGGAAATAAAACCCAGCTATTCAAGGTGGCCACCCCATCTCCAATCTAAATAAGACTTGATGGCTTACTGGGGAATGATACTTACTCTCTGGTCACTATCTCATAGTGCATCTTTCACAAATGGAAATCCTCATACCAAACATCTCGGACACTCTGTAAGGAGTATCAGCCTTTCCGTCCGTGAGACAGACTCAGGGGGAGTGGGTCTTTGAGTACATGTCCCCTGCTTCCGCTGTGTCTTAGGCAGTAAGCCATACCCAATGTCATATTTCCTGACACCTTTCCTCCATCTTCAGTGCGCATCCTTTCCTACTTGAATCAGCCTTTCACCCTTTGTTTTCTTCCCCCTTCTATAGCTCCCTCTGCTGTTATTTTGTCACCTTAAATTAAGTGGTCAAAAGGCAGCATAAAGCTTTTTGAAAAAAGCAAAAATGATATGGTATAATGTAATATAGGGTAGCCCAGCAGAAGGACCAATGTTTGGCTACAAGTTATGGATAACCATACAAACCTAGCTGTTCCTAAACCCCCTACCTGCAAGCAACCCTCTTGGAGCCTTTTCAGTCAATCAGTCTGAGCATCAACCAGAACTGAGCATTGTTTGTATGATCTGGCCCACCCTACTGGTATTTGCCCAGAGGAATATGCAGGTGCTGAAGAATTGGAGGGGGAATTACAACTCTTTCGTACATGGAAAACAATATATTTATCGGAATGTCTCAAACTTACCACATTTTCAAATTAATTTAGGAGGATTAGAACTGTTACAGATTTTTTCCAACTATAAATACATGCTCACAAACAGGGCTGGTTATGGAGGTCAAGATTCCCTGCCTAAAGGTAGGAGAAAGGATGTTTCTCATAAAAGCAGACCATAAAGGCATAACATTCAATGAAGATAAATATACATAATATTCTAATCAATATGATTTTATAGAGCTTCTTTAGTCTTGGTTCTGTTCATCTCCAGCATTACTCCACGCAAGTGTCCTATAAGCAACCCCACACCATCACACCCCCACACCTTCTCACTATTGGAAACAGTTTAGATCCTTAACTCCTTAACTTGGCCCCAAAAATGAAAGCATCAACATTTCCTACATACTCTTGTTCCACTGCCTTCCTAAAACAATTTTTCCTTCCAATTGCAGCACCACAATTAACCTAATCAATGCCTCCCTGCTATCTAGCTTAGGGCCTCGTTCTGAGTTCAGCGGATGGGAAGATCCGTCCGCTGAACTTCTGACGGGGAGGTTGCCGTCTTACTGGTGACCTCCACACCGGAACTATTATGATTTTCTTGCTGGGCTGACTTGTGGAAACCAAGGTTTCCGCCTATCAGCCCAGCGGGAAAGGGGCAGCAGCATTGTCACTGGCTCATAACAGAGCAGACAGTGTGCATTACGAGGGTGCTGGGCAGGGCTGCCCATGCCCAGGGGGACCTGCACTGCCCATGTCATGGCCATGAGCAGTGCAGGGTTCCCCCTCTGGCACCCTGCACCTGTTCTCTGCCAGCATTTTCATGGTGGTGAAACCACCATGAAAAGGCTGGTGGAGATCCAGATCGTAATCAGGAGGGCAGCGCTGAGTGCAGCGCTGCCCTGGCTGATTGCGACCTGCACCCACCGTCAGACCATTAGATTCACTGATCCTGGTGGAGGCGGCAGTACGCTGGTGGTTTGACCGCCAGGGTTGTGATGTGGAGGTCGGACCACCACAGCAGCGGCGATCCTGACCGCCACTGCGACTCTGGTCGTCTAGTGACTGCCAGACTCGTAATGAGGCCTTTAGTCTCTGTCCCCCTGAAACACACCAACATTACTCCACTGGAAAAAGCTGTATACTTATCTTAAAACCCTGGCCTAAATTAGACCTATATGCTGCCTCCTGTTCATTAGTAAAATCTTGGAGATGGGGGTGAGAAAACAACTTCAGGACTAAGTGGAAAGGAACCAACTCCTCCATGATAAAGTTAGACTCTGCTCTTCAAGTGGCACTAAAGCTGTGTTTACTGATATAGAGGTCATGAACAACATAATTTTCCTTATACTCCGTTACTTTACTTTTCTATCCCTTATGACACTATAGATCAGTCAATCCTGAATCTGAATCCTTCTTGAGCAGTTCAAATAATGGCCATGTAAAAAAGAACAAGGGCAACCCAATTTACCTAAAAGAATCTGGGAAGTCAATTAAAGTAGGGAATACTACTTCCAATAGTCTTGATCAACTTGATTCCCTACTTGATAGGCCAATTTTGCCTAAATACAACAAAAGTATTAGTGTAAATAACTAATACAGCAAACAACAATACAGACAAATAATTCTAATATATTATTGCTACAGAAACAAAAGTGTTCTGTGCTCATGGTGATCAAATTTAGATTAAACAGACACAAAAATAAGTAATCACAAATGGTCCAATTTTTTTTTTTGTCAACATGTGAGCTGAAACAAGCAATACGTTGGCCCACATTAGAATACAAATTTCTGAGAGACTGACATGAAATATTGACTGATATGAAATACTCACAAAAGCAGTACACCAATCCCAATGAGCACTAAAACACAAATAGTGGAATACTGAACAACTGTATCAATTACAATGAGAACTCACATTAATGGACACAACCACCCCCTCATTAAATGAGGAACCTTTCCAATGCTGACCTCTCTTGTGCATTCATGGTCAATGTTTTGGCAAAGGATGTAAACAGAGCTCTTGCTCTTTAGTAAAATCTCCCCACTCCTCCATAATCACCAGAGAGATTGACAGAAAGGCCACGTCTTGGTACGTCTTGCCTACTGTAAAATCAGCCACTTCAGTCTGTTAAAAACACTCATTCTCGGGTTCCAAATATTTCTTAACCAGGCAGGTAGGCATTATCTGATCCTTCATAAGCAGGTTCACATCAAATACACCGTTAAAGTATCCTACTAGCTATCTGTCAGCACCAAGATCACAATCAAGTTCATATGCATCGTCTACGTGACATACTGGGTCATAGGATCTCATACAGTGCACCCCACGATGCTAGTGTCACCATCAGTTGCTCAAGATCTGCACTTCTGATGACTCAATCAATGTTTATTCTAAAAGGATCAAAGACAGAATAACGACACTAGCTGCAGAAGGAACCAGACTCTGGAATGTCCTCAGCAGAAACCTGAGATCAGAACCCCACTACGTGCAGCACAGGAAACTGCTGAAAACCTAACTACTCAGCCTTAACTCTAACCAAAATAAAATCAGAACAGCAGTCACAATTGAAGAATTTTGAACATGGTCAAACACTTGTTTGTATGGGCTCTAAACAGCTTCCAGATTGTCGAATTTCTACATAACACTATCAAGCGATCTAAAGAAAACTGAACAAGGACATGCAGCACTTTATGAAACTAATAAATTAATTCAGGTGAAAAGGAATCCTAAAAATAGAGCTTGAGTGCCTCATCTAACCATGAAAGAAACAATCACATGGCTCCTGATCTGAAATCTTTAAACTGGCTCTCATATGAGGCAACGATTCACCAACAAATTGCATGCATTACCGATAAAGCTGGACACTTCAACACCCCAAGATACCTTGCACAAAAACTGGAGCTATCAGGTTGCTGTAGAGCATCTAGAGGCACTTGCACCCTACTGCTGAAACCACTGAAATTCTATAAATAGAAAACATAGAACCGATCCTTTTCAGGTATTGCCCCAAGAATCTGGAACACCCTCCCCCTAAAATCATACTGAACCCATTAACTGCTTTATTCAAGAAAGAAGTTGACATGATACTGATGAACACATTTCTGCATTAGAATTCACAAACTCTTGCACGTTATTTTCTTATTTTTGGATTCTTGTTTTTTCTGTCTTGGGCCCTTTCGTGCTTTCTCTTGTAGATTTTGTCATTGATGATGTTGTTCTTTTTATTTTACTTATCTCCTTGAACATTGCAAAGCTCTCTGATACCCGCCAGGGTCATGTTTGCACTATATAACTTTTATAAATGAATAATAAAACAAATAATAATAGCATCTTGAGCTACTGAATTATTCATCAACAAAGTTTGACTGGAGTTTGGATCCTAAAAAGGAAATTCTTCTTCAGAATAGGAAAGGCTTTTTTGACACTCTAGCACATCAAACTTCTTGAAAGGGTTTTAGGCTTTCCAATCTTGTATGCTATTAATGGTAAAGTCTGTTTTCCTCTCCAAATATTAAGTGCTCATTGAGGCTCTCTGGTGCCAATTGCAATACCTTGATAACATGGATGTTCTTATTGATTAGCACTTGCAGTAGGAGTGAAACACGTACATGGGACTTTTATGATCAAGATTGTTTTGTTCAGATTACAATGTTTTACGATGTGCTTGTAATAATATAATTTCATGCAGGAGATAGAAATGTCTTTCAGCATCTTTCACTGCATGTTTTGCTGTTCTCAATTACACTCCAGGGGTTTCATAAAAGTCTTGGTTATGGAGGCGGAACCTGGATGGCCAAAATGGCCCACGTTCATTATTGAGCTTCCACTTGGATCACGGAATCCTGCAGCCTTCGTGGAAACGACAGCCCTGGGCCACAGAAGTACTACACAGCTGTTCGGCATACGCACTGCACAGACTAGTAGCAAAGCACTCACAAGAGAATGGTGGCAGCAAGCCAACTTCCTTCCAGGCAAACAGTGACAAAGACTTTTCTGTTTCTCCGGGGACACCGGCATTTCTCCCCTAACTTTTGTTGCTTAGGGCAGCCCCTCATTCTGGAACTCTTGGAGGGAGAGTGAGCCACCCTGTAGAGATGCCTTGGGGCGGCGGCTTGGACTGCAGGATCTGGGGGCCGATGAGAGGACAGCAGCTGGAGCCACACATGGACACACAACTCCTGGGGTGGTAACAGCCCTCTTCTTTGGTGTGATTGTTGTTGTGGGGACAGTGACTATTTGCTACAGCCTGAACAACTCCCTAATCATATTGACCCTGCATGAAGTAGAAGAGGACGCATGGTCTACTCTGAGATGACTGGACAGGGACTGTGGGCTCAGGATTGGCAGAACGAAGTTCCTGAAAGAACCCCAAGGTGGCCACTGGTCCTTGATAACTGGCCTGCAGCAGGATGCTCTGGATGCCTCCTGGGCATAGAGGACCCGGGTGAACCTCTTTCTTGGACCTCTAGTAAGTGGCCTGACCTTTGGGCCTGAGAAAGGCAAAAAGTGCCTGGGACCGGACACTGAATCTGAGGTGAGGCCCAGAGAGGGGCATACACATCCAGACAATAAACACCATGCTTCACGGAGGTGGAGGACAACAGGTGGTCCTGCAACAGCATCCCCGCCTCTTCTGCTATTGGCCGTGGGTGTGCTGGGGCCCAGCTACCACGAGGCGAGACTGATGACCCCAGCCCCTAACAGTTCTGGGAGTCTGTGGAGCTCAGTTGCACATCCCACCTGTGACTGGAGCACTGCGGGGCAGGAGGGCTGGGACTCATACTGCCCATGACACGAGTAATTGCAAGGGCCACTGGCCAAAACGGGGCATGATAAAATACCAACTGCCCCAGCCCACACCAGGATTGAAAACTTTATGGTACCAGCTGGAGGCTTGACAGGGGCAACTTGCAGGGATCCTCCAAGGTGATTGCATACTGGGAGAAGGGGATACTACAGAGATCGTGCAAGCGATACAAGCCCTTGAATCTTAGATCAGAGAGGTATGGGTGGATATGACCCTTCTAAGACAATAACTTTGAAATACCACACCTAGAATATCTGAAGCTGAAGGGCACATCTCCGAACTGAAAACGTAGGTGTTCCTTCTGACCTCGAAATCCAAGATTCTTACTGACTGAGTGGAAAACAAAAAAGAGGCAGAAAACAGAACTAGTGGAAGCAATATTGGTTTTGTTGGATTCCCTGCGGTGCGGACGGATCAACTCCTGAACTATTCTTGGAACAATGGGTTAAATCAAGTATTAACAATTATCTACTGACAGCATGCTTCATTACTTGAACAAGCATATAGGTCGTTGGCTCTCCCCCCTCCTGTTGCCCCTTGTTCACCCAATGATCATCAAAATATTGACCTACCAAGAAAGGGATGTTTTCTTATGCAGAGCAAGGGCAAGAGACAACTCGTATCAATCTGGATGTAGGGTGATATTCCCACATCACACTTGACAAGTCCAAATGTAACAGAAGTCATACGATCATGTCAAATAAAAAGTCATGGCTATGGAATTACAATACATGTTCCTATTTCTGCCATGGCTAAGAGTGATCCATGAGTGTAAATCACATTTCATTGAGACCCAGGAGGGAGTCTAGGACTGGCTGATGGAGTGGTGACCAATGCTGACAACCCTGCCACTGCTGTGGCCTGAATGCCCTGAGTCCGGAGGTCAAGGATCAACTGTAAATGGAGAAGGAAGCCTCAGGCATAGAAAATAGTACTTTAATGGGTGCTGAGGTCACCAGGAGGCCCTGGTTTCATCAAACTCAGAAATAGAGGGGAATGATGCCCAAAACTAGAGACTAGGACCACAGAAGGGGCTCGGCCTTGCACAGACACAGAACATTATTTCTATAAGGAGGGAATGATTTACTTAATTTAACAAATTTCAGAACGCCAGAACCAATACATTCCAAACACAACCCTTGAATGCTGGGACAACCGTGAGAGAGATGTGCGGAAAGGTTAATGTTACCGCCTAGTTAAGAGTGTGGGAATTGTATTCCGGTGACAGATGCTTCAGGGGGAAGTATAGGGTGGAGGCGATTAGAAGGAAGGGGAGTTAGTTAAATTGTTATGTTGTGTATTTTAATTTTATTTTCTGAGGCACGATATGCAAAGCAGATGTTTTGCACCACCAAAAAAACATCACTGAGAAGTAGGACAGAAGAGTTTCAGTGGTGCTTCTCTGGGACCCGAAGAATTCAAGCTACATTATCATACCCTACACACTGTTTCCAACACAGACCACCTTGACCAATTTTAAAGAAATTAACTTCATCACTTTCTGTTTTTCTTGGGATCATTGCCTCCTATAGCACTGCCTTTTGGATTGGAGTCAAATTGCTTCTCTTTTGTACTGGTTTCTAAAAAATATATATTTGCTTACCAACCATCACACAACTTTAAAGAGCTATTGGATTGAAAGTGTGAAACTGAGATTTGAAAATATACTGGAACTAACCTTGTCATAAGTCATTAACATCATACAGGCATCTGAAATAATTCACTCCTAGAAAGGTATCAAAATCAAATAAAAGATTTCAGCAACATGTGATTCTCAGAACACGCTCTATATGCTGAAGTGACCTTGTTTATGATATATGTTGGCAAAAGAAAATAAAACCAAAGTCAGACTGACAGAACACTAGAGGAATATTCTCATGAAATCAAACAAGTCACTATGGACCGTGCACCTTAATGAATATAGACAAAGTATCAATCAACTAAGATTCCTGGCTTTGAAAATGATCAAACAAAGAAATGGCAAAAGCAACAGCAAGACACTCTTGTGAAAAAATGAATGTGGATTAAAGGATTAGACACTTTAACTCCAAAAGGTTTGAATGACCACCTGGAGTTTGCCTGCTTTTTATAAATTCTAATTATTTCTAATTTTGTTCTAATACATGTGAGAACTGTTCATGACATAATATGAAATCTTTCAAATTGACAATGTGTAAGTATTCAGTTATGAGTACAATCAAAAAGAGGAAAAAAGGATTGATCTACTATTTCAACATAACCACATTTTAATATAATTGCTTTAACATTAGAAGTAATCTGGCAGGATTTTGATTTTAAATCTTTTTGTTTTATGAAACACACCACTATTGTTTTTGAAGTACAATTTAGGGCCGTGGTTTAAAGTCATGTTTTTTCCACATTATGTGACATAAACTTAACTAAACTTAATAGGGTAAAATGGAGCTTTAAGAACGCAAGTCCTTTTTCACCTATTAAATATGGTGATAGTCCTCTTTTATTTACTAATCACGATGGTTTTAAATAAGGTAGGATTCTATTACATGGGTGAAATAAATTCACACTTGGTGGAGGGATCCACACCATCGTAGAATAACATGGGGTTATAAGGAATACGTGGTAAGAGAATCAAATTATTTCCTTTGATTTGATTTAATGTTTGAGATTGGCAGAGTAACCAGTAAGATTTTCCATCCTAACTTTAATGTTACACGTTTAGATATGCTTGCTGGAACTAGATTACTTAGTGGTACAACTAATATTGTCATCTGCTTAGCACTATTGTAAGGTCCACACAAGATTTCACCGGGAAGACCCGCTGTATAAATTCAAATATCATTCATATAGACATCCTTGTTGTAATATATTTCAGTGACACACCTGATTTTGATAATAACATTGTAATGTATGAACAACATACCATTTACTTGTTATAATCTCCACTCAGTAAGATTTAATTGGTTTAACAAAAAAGAGAGATTGTGACAGAATAAATGGATTTTGTCCCTTAGGAATCACCACCCCCTGATGAAGGGCCTAATTCAGCCCAAAACGCACTGGGGACAATCTGCACTGTCTTCAAAAAAGTAATGTCGGACATGAATAAAAGGATGAATATTTTCAGAAAAGCAAAGAGCAAGCATGATTTATGATCAACCAATGGTTCAAAAGAAGTTTTGTTTTCTTTAAAAAAGGGGAGCCATTTGTCTCCAATCCAAAAGGCAATGTTATAGCAGACAACAATCCCAAGAAAAAGGCACAGTGATTCCAGTTTAATGAATTCCATACCCAGGATCAAGGATTATACCGCCCCAGCACACCTATAAAATTATAAAACAGATTATTCTTCGAAGAGAAAAAAGTTTGAGTCCTCCGGCAACTATTAATTTTGAATACTTTTATAGCAATGATATGGAATGTGGTTGGTCTCTTAGACCAAATTAAACTTGGTGTGGTCTCGCACTTTTCACATAGTCATGCTCCCCAGATTGTGATGTTCCAAGCATTCCACCTTTTAAGGGCCAATTTTACATTTTTGGCAAGATATGGCTATAATAGAGTATATAAGACAGGATTCACCTGTGGATTCAGGGAAGAAGCAATCATGCACCACAAGTCCCTGACAACGTTGTCTCCTGGGTCTCCCTTGATGCCTTGGGGTGATACGTGTTATTGATGAATAGATAGAACCCACTATAACCTGCTAAGTGTATAGGTTCCTCCACCGCCAGCCACACTGGCAGTTAAAAATCTCAAATTGCCTCTTCCTCCCCGGTATGACAATCATAGGAGGCGACTTTAATGACATTGTGGGACCTTGTTTTCCATATGGGCTCCTGACAACAAATCCAGAGAGAAGAGGGAACTTGTCAACTTCACCCTGGGACTGAAGCTATGCTACGTCTAGACGGTGTGATATCCTATGGCATACATACACGCCTTGGCAGCCCACTTTTTCTTGGTCCCAGCCCTAATCTTCTGCATGCACGAAGTTCCTATATTTTTGCGAGCTGAATATCGGACCATGCTCTTATCATCATTCACACTGAAATCTGGGGACTGGAGGAGAGAAGGAGACAAAAGTGATGCCTCAACACCTGGTTCCTCTCGAACAAGCCATTTATCCAGACACTGTAGGCCCAACTGAAGGCTTTCCTGAGCACTAGCCAAGGAACAGTGGACTCACACAGGACTCTGGGAGACCTGTAAAGCCAACATGTGAGGGGTTACTTGATCCTATGTCAGGGGCAAGTCCTGTGAGACACACATCCAAATCTCAGAATTGGAAACTTCTCTTTTAACACCAGAGAACAGAGGTCATGCCTCCCTGAAGGAAATGATAAGCTGTCGCTGGGCATTGGAGATGGCCATCTTATCCATTTGTGCTTGGATGAGACCTGTTAGTGTAGGAAAGCCTCGATCAGAAGAGTGCGTGAATGGGGCAATGAGTCAAGCAAGCTTTTGCATTGGCTTGCCACTAATGAACTGGAGTCTAGAGTGCTGACCTGTATAATTAATCTGAATGGAGTGCAAGCTATGACCTTCCTGAGATAGCTTCCGCCTTGGCAGATTACTATGGCTCCCTCTCTGCCAATTGCATACATGTGGTGCATGAGGAGTATGCCCAGCTAACTGGTGCTATCCCACTGCCCAGACAGACCCCTATTGAATGAGAGCACCTTGAGCAGCCACTGACATTAGAGGAGATTAACAAGGTCCTTTCTGATCTCAACCTAGGCAAGATCCCAGACCAGATGGATTCCCAACAGAATGCTATCACAGGGAGCTCAAAACCATCCTATCACCTATTTTAAATATGTATCTTGAAGGCATTGCTCAAGGCAATTTCCCTACAGAGGAAGACCCGGTGACAAGACCATGTCCACTCACCTGAATTTCAGGTCCAACGGCAGCGAAGAGAATAAAATCCCCACCCCTAAACACTATTCTCTTGTATCTGAAATGAACAGGGAACGAGCAATTAGCCTCCGGGGAAAGGAATAGGGAAGAGGGATTTAGGAAGGGAAGAGAAACAAAACACTGGTTCACGAAGGAGCGTCACTGTTGTTCTAAGAAAGCTGTCTCAGGGCTTGGTGCAGGAATTTCTAAGACCAAAAATAAATCAAAAACAAAAGAACTACAAATATTACAGTCTTTTAGCAAAATAATTATCATTCGATTGGGCAATCACTGAGTGTTTCAGCAAAATTACAATAATTATTAGCGCTCAATTGCTCAACTCTTAATCACGCTTTTGTAACTCACAACAAAATCACTATAAAATCAGACTTATGAATTTGTCTTTTGTTATTCGTTTTCACACAATAGACTTGCTCCAAAACAATCAGAATAAACATCTAATTTTGCATAAATATTGAGCGATGCTTTCAGGAGTTCACAACACATAACTTCAATGCTGCTTTTAAAAATACTTTTCAAGCTGTCTTTGAAAAATAGTCCTGTATCACGGGTTTCTCAGCATCGACTAATGTTTTTTGGTGACGAGAGGGGAATTACTCACGAACCAACTTCTCCTGGTATGTTTCAATTATTTGAGGAAGATGGAATACTGCTCGTAAATTCTCCAGCCGCTGTGAAAGTTATCCATTCCAGAGAGGGAATCTCCAATGAAGCCTTGCACTGAAAAGACGACTCCTGAAAGAATCACAGAACTCCAGCTGAACCCGGGAACACCTGCAAGCGAAGGGAGACTCTAAACTAAGCACAGGAAACACCTTGGCAGTTCTATTTTTAGACTGCTGTGCAACATGAGGGGTGTGAATGCTGTGCTGGTGATGAGTCATCAGACACATGCTGGTGATGAGTCATCAAACACTTCTGATGATTCACATGAAGGAATTCGATGTCTCCATAAACTGCTTGGCATACAATTCACAAATGGGACAACACTTGCTTTTATCAATACAAACAATCATGCAATGTGATATTCGGCCTTCAGAAGGAAGATCGTTTTCCTCACAAGTTACAGGGAAGTGCTGTGCTGTAACCACATTCATGACATCCCATCTTTCTTCATACATGCTGATTTATTTTGTGAGGGTGCAGCAAGAAGCGTGCATGTTTGAGTGTGAGTCCACCATAGTGGCACTGATGAAACCTGAAAGCCACCACCTGACCAATGTTCCTGCTACTGGGCTATTTCCATAAACCTTGAGGTCATGTTGTTCTGTAAGGTCCTGGTGAGATGCCTCACCCACATGCTAGGCTGTCTGGGCCACCCGGATCAATGTGGATTCATCTCCCACTGCAGCACAGGGCACTGAACCTGAAGGGTACACTTGGCCCTGGCTGCTCCATGGCAGTGCACTGCTCCACGACACTCATCAACCTTGACTTTAAGAAAGCCTTTGATTCTCCAGACTGGGATATCCTACACAAGACGCTAAACAAACTGGGCATTGGTGCACATTTTCAATCCTGCATCATATATGCCAATCCACAGGCACAAGTGAGGATGAATGGGGTAATGTCCCCTAGATTTCAGCGGGTGCAAGGCAGGGATGTCTCCTCTGCCCTTTTCATTCTGGCAATAGAAATGTTTGTGGCCTGGATGTGCTGTGACACATGAGTCTGAGGAGTTGTCTGGGGAATGGCACTGGAGAACAGGATAGCCCTCTACACCAATGATGTCCTTCTTTTTATTGGCCGACCTGATGTTACAGGGCCCTGCCTTATTCATATCTTAGACATATTTTGGTCAACGTCTGGACTGAAAGTTAACTGGTTCATGGTCCCCTTGAGAAGGGATCAAGTGAACTAAATTTAGCACTCCACTCTCCCTAGCTGACGTTTAGGTTTATTGCACCTTGGGATCCACATGGGCAAGGAGCGAGAACTAGCGGGAAGCCTTAACCTCTGGCCACTGCATAAAATGATGGTTCTCCCATGCCTGTTGTATGTCCTTCAAAACCTCCCCTTCTCTATACTGAACCACTGGTTCATACCCTCCAGAGCACATATATTTATATAGGCCACCAAGCCCCCGCAAATATAATTTGATAATGTGTCAAGTCCACGTTCGATGGGGCCCTGGCCATGGCTAATCTCCATATTTACTATTGGGCCTTGCATACCCTAGTGGTGAATGAATTGATAGAGAGTGGATGGGAGGGTCCGGCCTTCAGGATGGCGGTCTCACTGATCAGACTCAATAACATTGTAGGTATACTATATGGGATGTCCACCCCACAGGAGCTTCCAGCATTAAGCTGGTCAGGGTGGGATCACCAGCCGACACTATAAATCTCCTCCTGAGGGGTAGACAGCGGGACCGGGTGGCAGAACTTGAAGGATTCCAGGGATGGGATCGGATAGGTGTGTCAAGGCTGGTTGACATCCAGGAGAGGGACCACAAGAAACCCTTTATTGCCTTTCAAACAGAATTCACCATGCACAAATCCTAATTCTATCTCTAGCTCCAGCTCACATACGCCCTGACGGGGTTCCAAAATATTCTCACCACAGGCCTGATTATTCATGGGCTTCTGGATGGGGGGGCACATTTCTTGGCTCTGCAGGACCTCATTCCCCCTGCATGCTATGGAGCCTGAAAACACGATGGGCCTGATTCACAAAGGTAAGACTTTGGGTCTAAATTGAGACCCAAAATCTAAGTTTATGACTTCAGTATTTACAAATGTAAGTTATATTTACGTTCAGACTCAGGGCAGAATCTCCGCACTTGAGTTGGAATCTCCATACTCGGGGAGCACCACTCCAGGTGCGGAGAGTACACTTCGGGTGGGAAGTAGAATCTCCGCACTCGGGTGGAGATTCCACACCAAGTGCGGAGCTACCGCCCCTAGTGCAGACGTAAAGAGACTACTCGCAAATTACCTGTGTAAATACTGAAAAGTTGTAAACTTAGACATTTGGTCTGAACCAGAAGTCTAAGTTTACCTTTGTGAATCGGGCCCGATGGGAGGAATAGCTAGGCCTCCCGGAGGAGGTGAAATCTAAAGAAGCATGCATGATGCTGCGTACCCTAGTCATAGTGGCTCATTTATGCTTCATTCAATTGAACTATTTTGTAATAGTGTATTTATTTAGCTTTAGCCATTTCTTTAGAATCTTCTGGGATGACTTGGAATACTTCATTCCAGGGTCCTATGTTTTTTACTGGGTGATGTTTAAATGAGACTAAAGATTTCAAACTTGTTTATGCAAGAGCTGTTGTGTGAATGCTTCAATAAACAACTAATTTTCTTAACTCCTGAGGTTATTGCCATTCCTTTTGCCACATACTTACACTACACATATTTCACACCCTGGCGATTATGGAAACCTCAGAGATTATCAGAAGCCACCTGCACCTGATGCAGGGAAGGAATGGAAGATTTTTAGCACATTGTGTTGGGATGCTAGGAATCATCCACCAATATTGGAATTCACATAACTGAGATACTCTCGGAGGTGTTGGGTCACACATTGCGCCCTCTCCTAATATTGCCCTGCTCTGCATTCTGGATGATCTAGGGGGGATCAAATTCTGGTGGGACTGGGAACGGAGGACATGGACCGATGTGCAAAACTAGAGGAACCCATTAATATGGCAAGTGGATGCCCCAAAAAACACTCCAAAATATCGGGGAAATGGTGGCCGTATTACGGATTGGACAGGCGAAGCATCTAAAGTGGGGTAGAAGGAAGCAAAGGGACACAGGGAATACTGCAATGTTTTCTAGAGGTTCCTTGTAAGGGACAGCCATGTGTACATTATCGGTGTCAACATTAAAACATGCAATAAAATGTTGTTATAAAAAAAGTCTTGGTTATAATAATACCAATGACAACATCACTATGTTGCACTGTCCCCCTCGAACAAATGTAAAGTTCTATGAATCATGTGCAAAGAACTGTGGAACAGAGGCCTAGACTACATACAGATATGAGCCACAATTTGAATTTTAAATGGCTAAGTCAATACAAAGGCATCTTGCCAACCAAGATTCTAAAAACTACAACAAATGCGCTGACAGTTTGGGATACAGGACAAAAATGAAATCTCTTAAACCTTCTACTTCCTGCTATGAGGGCGCACTCAAGCTCTTGCAGTCTTCAAGTAACTATTCTAAATACTAAAGTGAAAGTGGTCTGATGGTGTACTGCACTACATCATATACAATGCAACTACTTTTCATTACATGTACTTTATTGCTCAGTAGCCATCCCATCAACCTATGTATTTGGACTTTGTTTTAAAAGATAAGCTATTTTTAAAAGTTAATTTAAAAGTAACCACAAAACAGTTGTATAAATATAAGTTACTAGTTACTTTAGGATAACTTCCATAATAATATAACTAAATTAAAAATGGCAGGTCAGGGAATCCCTAGCCCGACTATTAAAAAAAATTAATATAAGGTATTGTATTAGAATCTAATAATTCAAAGTAAATAGAGAATAATGTGTTGGATAATAACCCACCGTGAGGGGTCACCCCAAACTTTTTGCCTTCTTCCTCCTCTTTTTCTGACCTTATATTTGTTGTCTTTAAGACTATGAGCACTTTACCACTGCTAACCAGTGCTAAAGTGCATGTGCTCTCTCCCTAAAACATGGTAACATTGGCTCATACCTAATTGACATATTTAATTTACCTATATGTCCCTAGTTAAGTGCACTAGATGTGCCCAGGGCCTGTAAATTAAATGCTACTCATGGGCCTCCAGCACTGATTGTGCCATCTATATAAGTAGCCCCTTAACCATGTCTCAGGCCTGCCATTCACTGCCACCTTGACTTTGCATTTAGAACTACTCGCCAAGTCTTAAATTCCCCTTTCATTACATATAAGCCACCCATAAGGAAGGCCTTAGGTAACCCATAGGGCAGGGTACTATGTCAGTAAAATACAGAAAATATAATTATAGATTTTACATGTCCAGGTAGTGAAAACCTCCCAATTATTTTTTTTAATACTGAGAAACCTGCTCCTCTCATAGGCCAGCATTAGAAATACCCTTATATGCTTTTACATGGTAATTTCTGAGCATAGAGGGATAGCATTGTCATAATTGGCATGGTTTGAACGGTAGAGAGAAATTCTACTTACTGGTGAAGTTGGGTTCTACATTACTATTTTAGAAATGCCACTTTTAGAAATTAGGCATTTTCCTGTACTTACTGGTCTATGTGCTATACAGCCTGTCTCCAATCCACATCTGGTTTGTGCTGGTTGACAGCTCCCCTTGTGCATTCCACCCAGACAGCCATAAGCCCAGAACGCTCAGCTGCATCTGCATTCATCTGCATACTGATGGGTCTTTCTGGGCAGGAAGAGTGGAGTGGCTCTCACTTACACTTCAAAGGCCAGTGGCCTACCCTCACAAAAAGGATTAATAACACCCCCCCACACACCACACACACACACACAGGGCTCCTGGCAGACAGGGCTGGTTTGAAAGGGAAACCTGTGTACTTCAAAACCACGCTTTTGAAGTTTCCCTACTTCAAAGCAATTTTTGGGTATATAAACTGGGTTTGCAACACTACCAAATCAGACACTTATGGACCTACAACTGAACTCTGTCAGAGGGACTGCTGTGCTGCGCAAAGGACTCATTTGGACTGATTTGCTGGAAGGACTGCTGACCTGCTTGTTGTCCTGCTGCCTGCTGGCCCTTGACTCTGCTGGAAGGAATCTGCCTTCGCCCACATGTGCTCTCCAAGGGCTTGGACTGAGCTTGCCTCCTGTTCTGAGGTCTCACGGCCATCAAAGACTTCACCAAAAGAAACAAAATCCAGTGTGTCGGAAAATTGTCGCAAAGCCTGTATAATTCGATGTGACACCTGCCGGATCAACGCAGAGCCTGTCTCGCGGCTGAAGAATCACTGCATCACCTGTCAGATTGACACAGTGTCTGTTGCCTCTTCACAACACCTTCTGGATTTTCCACACATCTTTCATGGGCGGCAAAATATCCCCGCATCACAGTGAGGAACCAAGGCTGCGCGAAACTGACGCATCACCTTGCCACTTTGAAGGAAACAATGCATCACCTTCACCACGGCAGAAAAACTGATGCATTGCTCCATTTTCCTAGGCATCTCCTCCTCTGTGGCCCTCTGCTTCATTACGTTTGATGCTTCCGAGGTATTGTGTGTTAAAAGTATACAACCACTGACTCTTACGGATTGAGAATCATCTAAATCGATATCTCTTGTTCAAATTTGGCATCTGGCTGAAGTGGTCCACCATCACACTGGTTATTCTGCCCTATAATTCCGAGTAAAGGTTTGAAAAGGGTTTAGAATCGATCATGAAAAGGCTCAGTGTAAATCACATATGCAAAGGGTTCCAAAGTTCAGGACATGCTATGGTGTAGTGGCAGGCCATTACTGCAATCATACCTGAGAAGACTGTGGGAAGTAGAAATTGAACATCTGGCTGAACCACACTGGATAAAGCGTATCAGACAACCCCTTTAGCCTTATATTCATAGTCTGTTAATGGCAAACATTTGTGAACAAGTCAGAGACATTGTCGTTAAAGTTTAGCCACAATATTAGCCCAGTCTAGATAAGTCTAGAAATCAGAACGTGATTTGTATTCTGATAATTTTTGACATGCCTACGTGTTTTGAGATTATTTTTTTCTAGAGACAATTCAAACGATTGCTGTTGTCTAGCCTAAACACCATAATATCTCCAAAAATAATGTGCAAAAGTGCTAAAAAACATCTTACAGTTTATTTGACCTGTTGGTCCAAATAAAGATCCTCATCTCGAAAAGTCTAATACATTCTTTGCAGTGGGACTGAATAAACTGATCAGCTTCCACCTCGTCTTTCTGTCTTGAGTGACATGCTCTGCAGGGAGTGTGCCATTTCCTTCACTGCACAAGCAACAATAGCCAAAATATAGCAAACAATGGTTGTTCATTGGTAAATTTACCCAAGGTACCACAGAGCAGCCGGGGCTACATTTTGCAAGAAGACTATCCAGACTGGGCCGTGTCCTGGGTATCATTCCATGATGCTTCCACGCTCCCGCCATTGCGAGGTATGACAGTCAAGGACGTGCTGCAAAGCCGCACAACAACTTTAAACGAAAGAATTCAATTAAAGACTGCTGCAAAGCACAGATATGCAGATTTCAGAAACCCAAAGATTCATATTACTTTATAAAGTGACAAAACTGAGAAACTGAGTACCTGCAGTACGTTATACGGGCAAAAATGTAGCCTAAACTCAAATGATTACAAAATTGAGTTTCGTGCTGTGCAATCTTTTCTGTTTGCTGAAACTGAGTTTGGAAGGGAAGTGGGACCCTGGCAAAATAATCCATGATTAATATCAAGGGACTTGAGGGCATGATGGACAAGTGGAGCGACTCCTGAGTGAAGAGGAAGTAGAGGAGCCTTATTGAAAAACGCAGACGCTTCCTTATGTCAAATATATATAGAAGAACTTGGAGCGTGGATGGTCATAATTAGACTCTGGTCATTGGCCTTATTATATTCTCTTTTACCTTGTGATGTCAAGAAAGATGCTGTGGGAGTAATTTTTAAAAATGCAAGAAGTTGGCCCATGTAATAAAGTTTCAATGGATGTCAACACTAATGCACGATGAGCTTACCTCGTTTTCTATTGGTTCCCCATGTTTAGGAACACATGGAGCAAAAAATATGATATTGTTTTGGAAATTAAACAAAGTAGCCTGAAGCAAACTGTCTCAGAGGTTTCTGATGTCACACTAGTTTATGACTGGTGCAGTTTAGGCTTACAATGGGTACCAATAATGTTGGAGAATTTCAATCTTCTGGGTCTAATCAACTTCATACATGTCAAGTCTTGAAGAACTAGTTGCCCTTATAGGGAAAGAGATGACATCCTGAATTCTTGCTGGTTTGACACCTTGATGAGAGGATAGGACCGTTAGTCCTCCAGCTGACTCACTCAAATGCTGAAGTGTCTGCTTTGTTTTCCTTTTGTTTGGAGTCTACGTGTCTGAGTGTCATACTGGTAGGTATGTTGTCTAATATACACAAAAACTAGAGTATTCAAGAGTCCCTTCAGCAATGAGCACTATCCCTTTGGCACGTGCTCTGAAGCTTTGGGGAATCCTAGATCCACTAGTACAGCATGTGGACAGCACCAAAATTTCAACCCACAAGAGCAGAGTTTGTTGAACCTGCCCTGAAGAGTTCTGCAGCCTTTCTTGGGTACTACTGCTATAACATTCCAAGCGCTGTGAGTTGCGGTGTAGGTGGCTACAGTGCAGACAGGAGCAACTTGGTCCCATCCATGGTTCCTGAAATTGTGTGTCAGTGGTATCCAGAGTCCATGTTACTATGG
The DNA here is from genome assembly GCF_031143425.1 of Pleurodeles waltl. NCBI lineage: Eukaryota > Metazoa > Chordata > Amphibia > Caudata > Salamandridae > Pleurodeles > Pleurodeles waltl. The sequence goes on from NC_090442.1 coordinate 269,094,057, forward strand.
TTCTGCAAACTTGAATACAATTGAATCTCAAGCTAGCAAGGTTGAGCATTCAAAGTCTTCACAGAGAGGTAGTGTAGGGGACAAAAGGTCACCACTCAGTAGTCAACCAACAGACATAAGGTTGTTATCCTGGTTACGATCTTCAGTTAGGTGCTGCTCCCTCCTTCTGGTACTCTCTTGCTGCTTAATGTGATTTCTAATGGGTATAGTCACTGGTATACTCTAGACATAAGCATTACTTACAGATTGCTTCAAATGATTCTACTGATCAGACGCACCACTCACCACAACATCTTCCACTTCTTGTGTTCACTTGAGAAAAATGTCCTAAATTAACATGGCAGATTATTGTACAAATTCTAATATCTCATTCCATTAACGGCATAAGACGTCTTTCACCTGCTAAATGGCTTTGCAGTTTTAGTGGTACAGTGAGTACAGGAGTGTGCCGTGGTTTCTTCACATCTTATATTGGAACAGGTCCACTGGAGTTAATCAGCGCACCAGGCCTGTGCAAAGATACTCATCTTTGGCAATTGTGGCCTTCCCAGCTGGGTGCAAGCGAAGGTCAGGTATGACTTTAGTGGCCTCTGGGCCGAGGCAATCAAAATGGTGTGTCTTTGACAGTTTAGTCTCTGGGCCAATCAGTACTTCCACTACAGTGACATTATGGTTTCTCTTCCTGACATCACCAGCACCAGCACCAGCACCGGTGTCTCAGGCTATTGGTGGATTGCTGTATGACACAGTGATTGCTTGTTCTTAATGCGTTTCACAGCAGTAGCCATGCAGAGAGACCAATAGACCCCTTCACAGCACTGGTGGCTTCTCACTTCCTTCTCTGTCCCAAAGCAAGGACAAAATGAAGTGTGAGATCTCTGCACCTGACCGTCATCAGCCTTCCTGAAAAAACAATCAGGGACAGACACAGGGCTGACCCTTCCTAATAACCTCCTCACCTTGAACAACAGCGTGCACAAAAGAAACTAGAGTCCCTCGCCTCACCTTTACCATGCACTAAATGGAAGTGGGCAGGAATACCTAATCAGCAGCACTTTGCTGACAAAGTCCTCACTGAATTTCTCTCTCACTTACCTTTCTGGGTCTTCACCCTCCAGCCACTGGAATGCAAGCAGTACACTTTCACTGTCTGGAAAAGCTGTACCTATCCTCCATCATGCGACAGGCTAAACCAGGGGGCATCTAAAATGGATCCTGCTGGCTCCATTATTCAGACTCATACCACATCCAAATTGCTATACATTCACTGCATGCACATGCACTCAACATGCACATGGGGTGTCAGTGCAAGGTATTTGGGGTTCACATAACAGTGGAACTGTCTATGAGAGGGATCAGTAGACTGCACTCTCTGAGACACAGATAAAATGGTCTGTTCACACTAAAAACTCACAGAACGTGATAAGCTGCCACTTTTTTATTTTGTCTGTTCAGGTCATGGTCTGTAGGCTATTTCTCACATTAAGCTTGGTACTTCTCTACAGATTACATAACGTAGTCTGGACCTTGTATTACCAGGGACAGGCCTTTGTCTCTGTTGGAAAGGGCCATTTTTGCAGGGTCATCCCCAGTCTTTTTGCCTCCTGCCTCCTATTTGTTCTGACCTGTTAATGTTGGCTTTTGAACTCCGAGCACTTTACCACTGCTAACCAGTGCTAAAGTGCATATGCTCTCTGTGTAAAATTGTATGTGATTGGTTTATCCATGATTGGCATATTTGATTTACTAGTAGGTCCCTAGTAAAGTGCACTAGAGGTGCCAGGGCCTGTAAATCAAATGCTACTAGTGGGCCTGCAGCACTGGTTGGGCCATCCACATCAGTAGCTCTGTAATCATGTCTCAGACCTGCCACTGCAGTGTCTGTGTGCAGTTTTAACTGTAAATTCGACTTGGCAAGTGTACTCACTTGCCAGGCCTAAACCTTCCCTTTTCCTACATGTAAGACACCCCTGAGGTAGGCCCTAGGCAGCCCCAAGGGCAGGGTGCAGTGTACGGTTAAGGTAGGACATATAATAATGTGTTTTATATGTCCTGACAGTGAAATATTGCTAAATTTGTTTTTCACTGTTGCAAGGCCTGTCCCTCTCAAAGATTAACATGGGGGCTACCTTTAAATCTGATTAAAGTGTAGATTCCCTTTGGGAGCGGATGGGCATGTGGAGTTTGGGGTCCCTGAGCTCACAATTTAAAAATAGATCTTTTAGTAAAGTTGATTTTAAGATTGTGTGTTTGAAAATGCCACTTTTAGAAAGTGAGCATTTTCTTGCTTATACCATGCCTGTGACTCTGCCTGTTTGTGGATTCCCTGACTGAGTCAGTTTGACAGATGGGCTGGTTGCACCTCACACTAGACAGTGACACAAAGGGAGCTGGGGTGTAGTCTGCATTTCCTGATCAGCCATCTGTGCTAGGAGGGAGGGGAGGAGTGGTCACTTACACCTGAAAGGGCTGTGCCTGCCCTCACACAATGCAGTCTCCAACCCCCTGGTGAGTGTCTGGGGCCAGGCCTGGGCAAGGCAGGATTTCACATTCAAAAGAGACTTTACTTTGAGGTAGGCCTACTTCAAAGGAGAAATTGGGTATAAGAAGGGCACTGAAACCCACAGACTTTAGAAACACTTCTGGAATCAAGAGGAACCTCTGCCTGGAGAAGAGCTGAATAGCTGAGGAAGAAGAGCTGCCCTGCCTGTGACTGTGCTTTGTGGAGCTAACCTGCAGTTGCTGCTTCTTCCAGAGTAAGAGGGCAAAGACTGGACTTTGTTTGCCTTCCATCTTGAGAAGAAATCTCCAAGGGCTTGATCTAGAGCTTGCCTCTTGTTGTTTGAAGTCTCAGGGACAGCAAAGACTTCTCTCTGCCAGCACCTGGAGTCTCTGGAGAGACTCCTACTCTGCCCTGTGGTGCCCATCCAGTTCCTGGGACCCTGAAAGGAGAAGCTGGCAGCCTAAAAACAAGGAAATCCACGCACAGAGCGCCATGCGGGGAAAAGATTGATGTGACTCCGATCTGCCGCTGAAAAAACGACGCGCCGCCGGCTCTGCAGCTAAGAAAACGACGATCGCAGGAAACGCGACCGAAGAATCGACGCACGGAGCAGGAGAAACAACGCACAGCTTCGCTGACGGAGGCTGGGAGATCACAACCTGTGCTGCGGGGATTTCGGATCATCGTGCGGCTGGATTTCCGACTCACGTACCGCCGTGCGGAGTTATTTTTGACGTACACCCGCCCGTGCGAGGTTATTTTTGACGCGCACCAGGTACATTTTCACGCTAGCGGCGCTTGTGTGTGTTTAAAACTACTTAAAGACTCTTTTTGCATTTTTATTGATAACTTGACTTGTGTATTGTGGATTTTTGTCATTTTGGTCTTGTTTTGTTTAGATAAATATTTCCTATTTTTCTAAACCTGTGTTGTGTCATTTTGTAGTGTTTTCATTGAGTTACTGTGTGTGTAGGTACAAATACTTTACACCTAGCACTCTGAAGTTAAGCCTACTGCTCTGCCAAGCTACCAAGGGGGTAAGCAGGGGTTAGCTGAGGGTGATTCTCTTTTACCCTGACTAGAGTGAGGGTCCTTGCTTGAACAGGGGGTAACCTGTCTGTCAACCAAAGACCCCATTTCTAACACTGGTGATCAGCAGTTGGGACTTGGACTTGTATTTGTACTTGACATACAGTGATTAAGTGTACACTACTGTTTTGATCTCAGACCACTACGTGACCACATACTACTTGTTTGGTGATCTTTCATTTTTCTTTTAAAGACTCCTTTTTGTTCTACTTCCATGATTTTGCTGATCCCTTGACTGATTCCTTTTACTTAATTGGGAACTTGTTTTCTGCCGTTGGAACTTTGCACTTGTTGCCATCATGTCTCAATCTGGAGATGCGACAGCTGGAGCTGTGTTTGAATTAGGGAAACTGAAGAGGTACTCAGTTGCTCAATTGAAACAGTTATGTGAAGATCTTGCCTGTCCCGTTAAGAGCTCCGCCAGGAAGGGGGAGCTGCAAGAGGCATTGAGGGCCTGGGTGACAGCCAAGGAAGCTGGCGGACACACGGAAGATATGGATGGGAAAGTGCAGAGTCTACACAGTGATGTAGTAGAGGTACCTGTTACACCTGGGGGAGGGTCTCCAGGAGTGGTAGCAGTAGGTCCTCTAAGGGTCTGACTCCTAAAGATGTGAAGGACAGACAGGCAGAAAGGGATCGCCGGTTGGAGGCAGAAAAGTTGAGGATGCAAAGGGAGTTCGACGAGTGGAAAAGGGACTTCGAGATAGAAACTATGATTTTGGTTTATGAGCTAAAACTGGAAGAGCTGGCAGTCAGGAGGGCTGAGTCCAGCTGGAATGGTGGCAGCAGCAATTTTATATCCAGTGCTGCTGAAGAAGTGCACATGCCCAGAGATGTGGTGCCCTACTTGAAGGAGGGAGTTAACAAACGCCAGGTGGCTCAGGGGTATGAGGTAGCACCAGTGATGCACAGGGTCCATGAGGTGGCTTGGGGAACTGGCATGGGTAGTCATATTCCTACTGGTGGGAGGGACACTCTACTGACTGTAGGTGAGAGTGACAGTCAGAGGGGTTACCCCCAGGTAGAAGTCCTGGTTATGGAGTGTGAAGACATCCCAGAAGAGTGTGGGTTGAGTGTCAGGGACGGTCAAGTACTGTCTCACCAGTCTCAGGAGGGTGATGTGGGGTGCTTTTTCAAAGCAGAGTCACTGGATGGTTGGGTGAAGGGTACTTTGGTTAATTCATGTGAGGGGCTGAGTGATGTAATTGCTGGAGAGCAAATGTCTAGTCCTTCTTTTCCAGAGCTACGCCAACACGCGGTGGAGTGTGAGTTCTCTGACCCCAGGGAACTTACACTGGAGGCAGACCTCTGGGTAAGAACTAGAGGGTCTGAAGAGGCATTTGGGGGTGATCCTGAGAGGAGTGGTCTAGGTATTTCCCAACCAGGTGAGGTAGGGAAGGATTGTAGTGAGGGACTCCATGTCTAATCTCAGAGGAGAGGAAATGGGGATGGGCTGAGGCCAAAGGTGCCCAACATCCGGTCCCAGGTCCTGGAGGGTTCCATGAGGGAACACCAGGAGGGGAGCCTAGCCTGTACCATAGGGCCAACTGTTGAGGGAGATCCCACAATGTCAGGAGAACTTGGGGGGGTGGCTGTAGCCAGCGTCCCACCAGTTCTGGTGTCTGGCAGTACCACTCCTAGTGAGGGGGTGCAGAAGTCCAGACAGATGTTGAGAGGGGGTTGCGGACCCCAGTGGAGAACCTGGAGGGTCAGGGGTCAGCTCTAAGAGCAGAGCCCCCCCAGGAATGACCTTGGTGAGACCATTTCTGGGTTAGGGGGAATCCAGACTCTGTCAGATGGGCAGAGGTCAGGAGACCTGCGCCAGCCAGACTCTTCTGTGGCCCTTAGGGACGGTGTGCCCCTTGAGGGGGGTAAGTGTGCCCCCCTGGAAGTTCTGGTGACTCTGGGTTGGATGACCAGGTTCAGAGGGTAAACTCTGACCTGGTGGGGGGTAGGTATGCCCCCCAGGAAGTCCTGGGTTGCCAGGCAGTGGTCCAGTCTGTGGGTAAAGACCCTGGACTGGAGGATCAGGTGCAGGGGGTAAACCCTGACCTGAAGGGGTGGGCGGATTGCCCAATCACCCCCCATTGTGTGATTTCAAGGGGTACTCTCCCTGAGGGGGGGGTGCAGAGCCCTGAGAGTAGGGGCAGGGGAGAGAGAGCCTCACCCCTGGCCCCAGTGCAATCTAAGGGTACAGACCCCGGATCGGAAGGCCAGGTTCAGGGTGTCCCCCCTGACCTAGAGGAAGGGGCTACTGCTAACAGTGCCCCTACCATGTTGTCTTCTGCGGGGGCCACTCCTTGTTGGGGGGTGCAGGAACCCAGAAGGGAGGGTAGGGAGAGGGAAGCCTCACCCCTGGCACTAGGCCAACCTGAATGTACAGACCCCAGGTTGGAGGACCAGTTGCAGGTTTACATCCCTGTACTGGTGGAAGAATTGTGCAGGACAGCTTCTACACGCACTCTGACAATTTTGGACTCTGGGGGTGCCGTTCCTGCAGGGAGGGTACAGAGCCTCAGAGGGTATGACCAGGGTCAGGTTGTCATCCCTGACCTGGTGGAAGAGAGAGTGGTCAAAGGGTGCTAGGCACCTGGGGCTACCGCCCCCCACTCTCCGCAGTCACAGTGGTTGGAGAGGCCTGAGGTCGGGCTCTCATCCCTAACAGTTGTCCGGGCCACTGTGGCTTGCTGTCCTGGTGGACAGAGTTGCCCCTGGGGGGGACGAGAGTCACACCCCGGGGGTGGAGAGGGCAACACCACTGTGTGTTGGCCCTGGAGGTACTATATACCCATTGGGAAACATCTGTGAGCAAAGTAAAGACAGGTGCTACACAGATGGTATCTGCAGATGTGGAGAAGGGTTCCCCATGGGTTAGCTTAGTGGGCCCTGAGAGTATGGACAGAGGGATCCAACTGGAGTCAGGAAGGCGTAGAACTGGAACATGCCCCTGCTGTTGTGGGCCTGGGTCCTTGTTCTATCGCCCCAGTCAGGGAAGTACAGCAAGGTATTGATCGTTCTCCCCTGGCTTTAGGCTGGTCGGGGTTGTGTTGGAAATGGCCCTTTTTGCAGGGTCATCCCCAGTCTTTTTGCCTCCTGCCTCCTATTTTTTCTGACCTGTTGCTGTTGGCTTGTGACCTCTGAGCACTTTACCACTGCTAACCAGTGCTAAAGTGCATATGCTCTCTGTGCAAAATTGTATGTGATTGGTTTATCCATGATTGGCATATTTGATTTACTAGTAAGTCCCTAGTAAAGTGCACTAGAGGTGCCAGGGCCTGGAAATCAAATGCTAGTAGTGGGCATGCAGCACTGGTTTTGCCACCCACATCAGTAGCTCTGTAATCATGTCTCAGACCTGCCACTGCAGTGTCTGTGTGTGCAGTTTTATCTGTAAATTCGACTTGGCAAGTGTACCCACTTGCCAGGCCTAAACCTTCCCTTTTCCTAAATGTAAGACACCCCTAAGGTAGGCCCTAGGTAGCCCCAAGGGCAGGGTGCAGTGTATGGTTAAGGTAGGACATATAGGGGGTCATTCCGACCCCGGCGGGCGGAAACCGCCCAAAGACCGCTCCGCGGTCAAATGACCGCGGGGGTCATTTCAACTTTCCCGCCGGCCCAGCGGGAAAGCCCCTGCAAAGAGGACGCCGGCTCCGAATGGAGCCGGCGGATTTGCAGGGGTGCGACGGGTGCAGTGGCACCCGTCGCGATTTTCACTGTCTGCTAAGCAGACAGTGAAAATCTTTGTGGGGCCCTGTTAGGGGGCCCCTGCACTGCCCATGCCAGTGGCATGGGCAGTGCAGGGGCCCCCAGGGGCCCCACGACACCCGTTCCCGCCAGCCTCTTCCTGGCGGTGTAAACCGCCAGGAACAGGCTGGCGGGAAGGGGGTCGGAATCCCCATGAGATTCCCTGGGCCAGGGGAAAACCGCTGGGAAACCGCTGGTTCCCCTTTTCTGACCGCGGCTTTACCGCCGCGGTCAGAATGGCCCAGGAAGCACCGCCAGCCTGTTGGCGGTGCTTCCTCTCCCCTCCACCCTGGCGGTTTGAAACCGCCAGGGTCGGAATGAGGGCCATAGTAATGTGTTTTATATGTCCTGACATTGAAATATTGTTAAATTCGTTTTTCACTGTTGCAAGGCCTGCCCCTCTCATAGGTTAACATGGGGGCTACCTTTAAATCTGTTTAAAGTGTAGATTCCCTTTGGGAGAGGATGGACATGTGGAGCTTGGGGTCTCTGAGCTCACAATTTAAAAATACATCTTTTAGTAAAGTTGATTTTAAGATTGTGTGTTTGAAAATGCCACTTTTAGAAAGTGAGCATTTTCTTGCTTATACCATTTCTGTGACTCTGCCTGTTTGTGGGTTCCCTGTCTGGGTCAGTTTGACAGTTGGGCTGGTTGCACCTCACACTAGACAGTGACACAAAGGGAGCTGGGGTGTAGTCTGCATTTCCTGATGAGCCATCTGTGCTAGGAGGGAGGGCAGGAGTAGTCACTTACACCTGAAAGGGCTGTGCCTGCCCTCACACAATGCCGTCTCCAACCCCCTGGTGAGTGTCTGGGGCCTGGCCTGGGCAAGGCAGGATTTCACATTCAAAAGAGACTTTACTTTGAAGTAGGCCTACTTCAAAGGAGAAATTGGGTATAAGAAGGGCACCCAAAACCACAGACTTTAGAAACACTTCTGGAATCAAGAGGAACCTCTGCCTGGAGAAGAGCTGAATAGCTGAGGAAGAAGAGCTGCCCTACCTGTGACTGTGCTTTGTGGAGCTATCCTGCAGTTGCTGCTTCTTCCAGAGTAAGAGGGCAAAGACTGGACTTTGTGTGCCTTCCAATTTGAGAAGAAATCTCGAAGGGCTTGATCTAGAGCTTGCCTCCTGTTGTTTGAAGTCTCAGGGACAGCAAAGACTTCTCTCTGCCAGCACCTGGAGTCTCTGGAGAGACTCCTACTCTGCCCTGTGGTGCCCATCCAGTTCCTGGGACCCTGAAAGGAGAAGCTGGCAGCCTAAAGACAAGGAAATCCATGCACAGAGCGCTGTGCAGGGAAAAGATTGACTTGACTCCGATCTGCAGCTGAAAAAACGACGCTCCCCGGCAGGGGGTAACCTGACTGTCAACCAAAGACCCCATTTCTAACAGTCTCTATGCACACTGTAGATTAGAATGACACCAGGGCCACAGGAATAGTCAGAATAGCAGTGTTACATGCAGTTAGGCACTCAGGGCAGGGGAACACTTCTATTTACCATGCAAAAGACATTCTCTTCCCAACAAGCACCAACAAATACTAATATTACTAGAGATAAACATTTTGCAAACTTTAGTCAACCATGAGAGGAATAGTACACCTCATCAGCACTCAGTCAAGATATGCCTGGTCTTCTTGGTTTTAATAAATGTCTTGACCTGCCCAGACAGCATCCACAGCCACAAATATACTCCATAGTGATCTTTTGCAACCACCACCTGAACCCCATTAATAACCAAAACATCAGCAGTATCAGCTGACCCTGTCCAGTTCTGGAAGCTCTATCCAAGAAGAAACAACTGTGAGAAAATGGCAATGGGTCTGGAGTCCTCATATCTAGCCTTGTCTATCAAGAGATTTTTTTACCATTGCTGTGAAAGCTTTCCCTGTTGTCGCCTGCCATCTGATCTCGCTACTACCCGAATTCTTGCCAGAGACCTAGTTCCAATGTAAAAGTAATGGCCAAGCCTAGTGTGCTGCTTATGCTACCTGCATTCATTTGTGATCTGCCCTACCTGGTGCCTGCGCTCTACTACTACTGGCCCTCTTCACTCCTATTTTAAAAGTTAGCTTTCTTTGGGAATGCTTATTTTTTATATGTTGATCCTAGCATTTTCAGTTTTATAGATATTAATCATTCGGCTATATTTTATAAATCATTGATTTTGGCCTCTTAGTTGTATATCTCTTAACTGTGTTACATTTGAAATGTTGTTACTTTGCACACTTCCTCCTTTGAGTTCGGTGAAGCTACCAAAAGCTGAGTGATGGGATTCCTTTGAGAGACTGTCCTTTCGCCAACGTGAGGACTCCTTGATCATTATTGATGTGTTTTTATACTGGTTTCCAGATATGATTTATCTGTCTCAATGTTGTGTGCTATATTTAAACAGTGTCTGCTTATTGATGTATGAGGATATTTTGATCTGCATGTATAGAGCAGGTGTGTTCCCCCCAGGAAGATGAACTGCATTTAATCTGTTTCTCATTTTCTGGCAATAGCCTGTCAAAGAGCCCAAAATATCAATTAAATTCCCCATTTGAATCCAAAATGTCTTTATCGTTAAAGTGACGGAATATAAATAGAATTTAATCTTTGAAGAATTCAATTTTTTATAGTTCTAAAGCATGAAATGAATTCTTTTTTATTGTGAGCTGTTAAAACACGGTGTTTCTTTGGTATCAACTAATGCAACAATACTTACATAACACCTTATATAGAGCTAGGTACCTTGTAAGAATTGTGATAATCCAACTGTTTATTGGATTCGTAATTCTTGCTAAATAAAAAGAATCAGGTTTATACACGTAGCAATTTTCTACTTAAATCTACTCGGGTCTCAGTAGATCACAATGATGCTGTGGAAGTATGTAGTTATGGTATAACTTGCATGAACATTTACCGCTACCAACATCTCAGACTAATTTCTTGGAATTCCTATACTATTCCCGAGGCCAAGACAACTGTTGTGCAAACTTTAGTTGCTATGAGAAAATATGCAAAACTCCATTACCTAAATTGCACTGTGTGCAATTTCCAGGATAAATATGTGTCCCCCCATAGAATTTCGGCGAAAAGTCCTTTCTGTAAAATTAGGCTTTGTTAGTCCTTTTTGTCAGGTTTAAATACCTCATAGCTGTCAGCAAAAGCTGATTCATGCTACACATTTCTTCTGTGGAGGTTGGTCTAAAAATTGCACTCAGAGCATGGGAAATTTTAAGGTAGATCACATAGTACAAACCAAGCACACATACTCCTCCCTATGGGGAAGGAGGGCTAAGCCCTAGTAATTCCAATTGCTTTTGCTACTTTCCACTAAAGGTGGCATCTGAGAAGGACTTCATAATTTCCTCAGTACACCTGAACAATAATTGAAACTTATGTGCATCTCCATCCCTAGGACAGTGCCACCAGTTCTTATTCTCTGACTGAATTACTTCCTTAATGTATGGTTCATCCTGATGATGTGATGCTAATGTGCCTTTTTTTGCATCGGTCGTATTACGTATTCAGTGCCATTTAGGAACTAAAAATCTGGTGTGCAATCATGCTAATTCCAAACAATGGATTTGCGTCTTGCCTTTCATTGTACGATAAAACCTATGTACTGATAGGACATATAACCAAATGATCAGTTGCATGGGGGAGAGGGTCATAGAGTGACCTTGCTAAAAAATAATAATTAAGGGCCTGATTTAGATCTTTTTTTTTAAACTGAATTTTGTTGCATTTAGTCATCCGCAATAACACAGAACAAGTACCATTCGTTGAGTTGACCAACATTCAGGCAAGCTTCGGATACAAGTCAGACCAACAGTGGCTTTGCTTACAAAATGGATTCCCTAACTACATCCCCAGCCACCCCTCTCCCCCCTTTCCCTGCCTCCCTACCATTCCCGATTTCCTTAATTGCCCAGCCACAGAGTTCTATCAGTTTTACTCTACTCACCCTCCCCCGAACTCGAGACATAGCACTCAAACTTCTCCATCATCTACATCAAGCGCAATGGAACTGTCAGGGTAGTCAGCAGCTGCCGCTTTCAGGCTATCCAACAGGGTTTCCCAAGCCCTGGCCTTATCAATTGCGCATCGCCCTCTCCTCACTTCTTGAAACAGTACTCTGCCCTCACATTCAGCCCATTGAACCAATGCAGTTCTCCAGTTCTGCAGTTGAGGAGCAGAGACTGACTTCCAACACGTAGTAATTTCTCTCTTGGCTAACACCAGGGCTAAATCAACAAACTAGGTAGAAAATCTATGCTTATGCGGGCAGCGAACACACCAGAGGGGTACAGGTTATTGATCTCTCAGTGACTTCATTCACACAGTCAAGCCCATCCCTCTATTATTCTCACAGCTCAGGACAGTCCCACACCATGTGAAACGTCTCAGCCCCTCTCTCCCCAAATCGGGTACATGTGGGTCTCTTGCACCAAATATTCGTCCGATTTTCCCTGGTGTAAGATATGCTCTATGCAAGAAATAGTAGTTGATAAGCTTAAATCGTGCATTGTGGGAGTCTGTATACTTATTGGTAAGGATGGAAGACCACTGACAATCAGAAATCTGGATGGCCATATCCTCCTCCCACTTGTGTTTCAGTGTATCTAGTGGCACATTAATATTCACTTGCATAGCTTGATATAACAGAGTGACAGCTCTAGTTGTCCCCAATGCCATGCAAAGGATATAACTACTGTTATGAGTCTAGGGTTCCGCCGGCCTACAACCCCAATGGTTCCACAGGATAGTTGTGTGGTATGTGAGACATTAGCCTTATGGTTTATCAAATGATTGTGATAGTTCTCAAACAGCAGTAGTCCTCGTTCTCTGAACAGATCTCCCAGTCGTGAGATTCCCCTCTCAGGCCAAGTAGACAGTCCCACCAGTGCCCCACTCTTGCTTAACACTTTCAGACATTGTAGCAGTAACTGTGGGGTATAGGGTCTGGAGGCATTTGTATGTTGTAGACAGCACTGCCAGAAGCGGTGGATAGTCTGTAGTTCTGGACCTTCGTCTGTCACCGGTCCCCTCAGAAATATAAGCAGCTGGAGTTGCATGTGTAATGTAGGTGTGTGTGCAAGTTCCTCCCTTCCTGCCTGCAGTCAAGCACATAGCCACTTATTTAGCAACTGAAGTTGGGCATCCAAATAGTATATCTCAAAGTCAGGAGCTGCAAGACCACCATCCGAGGTGGGTCTGCGCAGTTTATTCAGGGCCATCCTCCGTCTCCCCATTCCCCAGATTAGCCCCACTAGTAGCGAGTCCATCTCCCTGAAGGTGCTGCGTGGGATCAGTACAGGCAGTGTTGTGAAGAAATACAGCAGTCGCGGGAGTACCAGCCACCGAATGTGGGAGGGTTCTCCAAAAGGCTTCCCAGTACGGAACGATCTGACTGCCGCTCCAATGTTACCATATATGATGTTCTTAACATTTCGATATATATTCACACCTAGGTATTTCATGCAAGAGCCCTCCCAACTCTGTCCGTGCAGGTCAGGCGGCTGCCGCATGCGAGGGTTTAGCGGAAACACAAGTGACTTTTGCCAGTTGATCCGCAGGCACGAAGCAGCGCCAACCTGCTCCATGAGCATGACCACTCCAGGTACTCCCTCCCTAGTCTTGGCAAGAAATAACAACATGTCATCTGTGAATAGGACTATAGTGTGTGTAGCAATACCCCGGGTCAGTCCTCTGTACGCAATCCCCAGTCTTGCTCTACAGGTCAGGGCCTCGACTGCTATGGTGAATAGAAGAGGGGAAAGGGGGCAGCCATGCCTAGTTCCTTGCCCCACCACGTATGACTGTGAGATCACCCTGCCAGTCTGAACCCACGCTCTTGGGTCCACATGAAGAAGCCTGGTTCATTGGATAAAGCCCCTCCTAGTCCCATCTTGTCAAGTACCTGATAGAGACTGTCCCATTGAAGACTGTCAAATGTTTTCTCAATAGATATCACAACCGCCTGGTCATCTGCAGGGCTCGCAGTATCCATGAAGGAGAGTATTCTAGGTACATTTAGAACTGTATTGCTAGTGGAGATAAACCTGTTCTGGTCCGAGTGTATGAGGGCAGTCATATGGGGGAGGAGACGAGAGGCGAGAACCCTGCTCAGGAGTTTGTATCCATGTTCTGCATGGAGAGCAGTCAGTAGGCCCACACATCATGAGGACGTCGGCCCGGTTTAATCAGATGAATCACAAGAGCCTCCCTCACAGTGGCAGGAAGATGCCCCACCTCCCTCGCTGCCACGTGTGATTCCACTAACTTAGGGATCAAGTCCTCAATATATGCTGCATAAAATTCTATTGGGAGCCCGTCGGTCCCCAGCACTTTCCCTTAGGCCACAGCCCTGATGGCCGCCCTAATCTCCTGCGCTGTTATGGTCCCCCCAACATGTCAGCATCTTCCACTTTCAACCCAGTCAATACCGCTGAACCCATGAAAGCATCTAGTGCTTCCTGTTGAAGCTCAGGCGGAGGAGCATACAGGGTGGTATAATAGCCCTTGAATCTTTGGCTGGTTGCCGTTTACCCATAAAAGATGTCACTCTCGGACATTTCAATTTCTAGTATCAGGGTAGTCCTAGGATTTGGATTAGCCAACCATGTCAAGAGCACGGCCGCCTTATCTCTCTCGCCTCCAGGGCAGCTGCTAGGCGTTCTTTTGCTTCCAGCAATTGAGAATGTAATTTCTGATCGCTTGGACGGGCTTTCTCAATCCCCCTAAGGAGTTTTCAGGCTCCTTTACATCATGCAGGAAAAAACAACGCACCCCCACAACTTCAGCAATGCATTTACCCCAGATCATAGCCTTGAAGGCCTCCCCGTCATTAAGAATAGAAGTGGAGGAACCAGCATTATTCACAAAGTAATTGCGAATAGCTTCCCCAATAATATGTTTGAACCCCGGGTCCTCCAGTGCCTCAACCCGCAATCACCAGTCTGGGATTCAGGGGTGTTCTCTATGCCAATTTAGCATGAGTAAGACTGGATTGTGGTTAGACACCATGCGGCACAAATATTTAACGTGATACACTCATCTGTGCACCTCCGGTGAACAGAGGAATGCCTCTAGCCACACATGGAGGTCGTATATCTCAAGGAAGAATGAGTAGTCCCTGGTAGTAAGGTTAAGACATCTTCAAGGGTCAATTAACCCTTACTGCGTTTGCCATGTCTGAAATGTCCATGCCATTCGCCTCAGCAGAGAGTCCCTCAAGGGTGGGTGGGATCTGCCAAGAGTGAGGTCAGTGATACTATTATAATCCCCTCCTAAGACTATAGGTTGCGTTAGGTATGTTTCCATGACCCGTGACAGGTTCTCGTAAAAAACACCCTGATCCGAGTTGGGGGCCTATATCCCCACCACACTTAAGTTGCCACACGCCAGTCGGCCAGAAATCAGTACATACTTCCCGGTAGGGTCTATCAGTTCTTCTGTTTTTTTAAATAGGACTCCAAGTCTGACCCAGATCAGAACACCTCTGGAGAATGTGGTGTAGGTAGTGACATTTGGGCCTGCCCTCTCTTCTGTAGGGCATCCCTCTCATACACAGTAAGGTGGGTCTCTTGTAACCGAGATATATGTGCACCTCTCCACCTCAAATATGTGTGTGCCTTGTATCTTTTTGCCATGCTTTTTAAGCCCTTAACATTTCAGCTGATGCAATTATAAGTCATGGGGGCAGCCATAAGAGCTCTCGGAATGTTAGCCCAGGAAGTCTTCTCTGTATAGCACAAATTTGTGCAGGGTGACTCGGATGGCGGTCTTGCTCGTATGGAGCTGTAATAGAGGCAGGAAAAGAGCTCAACAAAAACTCATACAACAAATAACCACATTTCCACAACAATAGCCTAACCCCAGGACAAGAAGTGGGAACACCCCCATCCAAAAAAACAAACCAAATAGTCACAGTTGCACTCACACAGCACATACTCCGAAATTCAACAAAGTTGGAGGGGGAGGTCCATCCTCAAGAGTTCCCTGGCTCATCTCACACATCCAGGATATACAGTAGCAAACACTAAATCCCCAGAAGGTTCACTATACCCCAACTAGGAAGTCAGAATATTAAGACTGCCACTTTTCTCTCCAGTGTTTCCATGCTCCTGCACCGCCTCCCTCCCATGATGCATGCTGAACTCTGTGGGAGGACAAAGGTACATGATCCGAGCCAGATTTCACCTCCTCCTCACCCTCAAGTGCAAAGTCGGCTCAGAGCCAGCTCCACTAAGGGCCACTGCTATCCCCACCGCCCTCTGTTGTTCCTGCAGCACCTGGCAGCGGGAGGGCATCGCCCTCGTGCCTGGTCTGGGTGGTCTTTTTGGTCTCTTCTTCCGTTAAGAGAGCCATTTATCAGTGCCAGCCTCCTCTTCCCGTCGGGGCAATCGCTCAAGCCAGTCCCATATCAGCTGTGGGAAGGTGAAGAATTGTACATTATTATCATGGGTCACCCATAGTCTGGCTGGGAATAGCATTGCATATTTGATTCCCCTGTCCCTCAGTCTTCTCTTATCCTCAGTAAATGATGCTGCCTGCCGATGCACTTCCCTTGTATAATCGGGAAATATCATAACTTTTTTGTCATCCACCATTATGTCTCCTTTAATACAGGCTTGTGAGAGGATGTGGTCTCTATCTTTAAAGTGGAGAACCCTAGCCACCACAGGTCGGGGAACCATTCGAGGTTGAGGGGGTTGGTAAGGTACCCGGTGGGCTCGCTTGAGTGTGTAAAAGGGGGAGAGACCTTCAGGTACAATCTCAGTTCTCATCCAGGCCTCCAAGGATGTTGTCATATGGAGCCCAGGGCCCTTAATACGTTCCGGCAGATCCACTATGAGAAGGTTGTTTCTTCATGCCCTGTTCTCCGAATCCTCAGAACATAATTCAAGTGCCTTTACCCTGTTCTCCATTGCCGTTAATCGTCCTTGAATGGTTGTCATCTCAGGGTTTAAGTCCTCCGTGTGCGCTTTGTTGCTCTGACCCTCTCGATAACCGCCTGTGACCACGGCATCAATTTTGGCCTCCAACGCCTCCCTTGATGCAGCTATGGCCTTAAGGATAGTGTCTAGCGTTGCACCCATATGGCCTTCTTTGGCAGCATGCACCGAAGTCATCTCTGCAGCTGGCATCAGTGGGGCACCTTCCCCCAGTGGCCCACTCTCCTGTCCAGGATCCTTTTTCTTCGTACTGTCACTGTAACAGCGGATCTGTCAGCTCGCTATAAGCTGGGTGTGCCCCCAGTGATCTCAAAAAGTTCTCTCTCCGCCAATCTCTCCGCAAATCATTGCAGAAGACGCATCGCCAGAACCCAGTGAGGGGAGTCAGCTTGTCAACACAAGTGGAGTGGCGAGACCAACAAGAGGGAATCAACTGCCCTAGATGTAGTTGCAAGGTCGCATCAGTAGGGTCACAGCTCATTTGTGAGGCAGGAGAGCTGTCTGAGTGCTAGAGGTTTGCTGTCCCTTAATAAAAGCATAGCACTGCTGATCCCCCATTACCAGGAGAAATAGCTGTCAGCTCCTTCTTGCTCACCTCTCACAACCTCCGCCTGGGTCCCATCAGCACAGAGAGCCCCATAGCAGTGGGGGCCCAGTATCAAAGTCCCAAGGGAAGCTCCTCACTCCTCCAGAATTTTATAGCTGCAGCGGGGAGGGGGGCGAGTAATCTGACCCCACTGCCCCCAATGGCAGTTCAACGCTGGGGTGGGAGAGAGAATATCTCGCCAGTATCGCACAATCACCTCACCCCTTTGTCAGTACGTGCCCCGCAGCTCCTCACAGCATGTTTCTTTACAGACCCTCTGTTTCTCAGGGCAGGCAGAAATCAGAACAGCATTGCTCGATGTGCAGGCTATAGTGGGCGGGCAATCGATCGACAGCCAGATCGCTCCAGAGTGCGCTACTGTGCTGCCGGGCCCATCAGCTACACCGCCCAGCGTGTGCCGCTATTTTGATTTCAGTGAGCCTGCTCAGAAAGCTGCTTTCCCAGGGGCTCTCTTTCACACATTAGCGGAGTGGATGGTGGCACTCCAGGCCACCTGTCACTCCAGGCTATCCCACCCAGCAGCTGCATGAATAAAGGGCAGTTGAGATGATCAGGATGGCCTGGACAGTGGAGCGCCTCCAAGGAGATCCACTAGTACCCGTCCTACACCATTGGCAGTTGGACATGCCCCTCCGATTTAGATCGTGATGGTATTACCACCAATCCACTGCAGCCAAAGTCCCGAGTACTCCGTCCACCGTATCTAGATCCTTGGTGGGTGAGCCACTGTCAGCATCGAGGGAGTGTACTCCGTCATGCCAGTTGTATCCCGTAGCCAACACGGCAGACTCCAATGCTGGCGATGAGCTCTCCGTTGCCATCCTGATGGCGCAATCCCATTGACCATATTTAGATAAGGCAGACATGCTGGCGGTGTATCCACCGTGGTCTCATGATGGCAGAGTCCGTCATGGAACCCGTTCAGTATTGCACTATGGCAGTAGCTATTGGTTAAATGCTTGCAGCCCACACCTGATGTACATTGGACAATTGAGTACACCTGCAAAACACACTAGAAAACACACTTCATTTTGGACCATGATCCTTTGCCATTCCACTGCAACATAGCATTTTGATTCAGTAATTGCGACTAAGGAGCCAGGGTTTATTTCCTGTGTGTATATTCCTCTGTAAATTTTGTCATCATTATTTTTTTTGTTATTTTTTTTTTAAACGTTTGGGGCACTAGATTGTTTTCACTTATTAACTTTGGCAGGGAGGAAGAATCCACATTTCACAGAGGGAGAATACCTGTCATGGTGGATAAAATTATTAGAGCAGAACCACAAATGTTTAGAGCACAAGTACAAAATACAACCATATCTGAGAAAAGGGAAATGTGGACCAGAATAGTGAACAGAGTGAATGTTGTAGCTAACAGTCAGTACACGCAGGAAGAAATTAGAAAGAGGTGGGATGGCCTGTGGGGGAGAGTGTGTTCCCTGGACTCCGAGCTTCACCTGGAGGCCCATAGGACTGGTGGTGGTTCTCCCACCCTCTCCCACCCCACCTTACAACTCTTTCCCTGTGAGTAAAATGTCTTGCAGATCCTACATTCTGAAGGCTTGAATGGAATCACTGGTGGAGTGGAGACTGGTGATTTGCACTTAGCGATGTCTCAACAATCACAAATGAAGTTCTTGTCCTTAAGTCAGCTGTTTAGAATGTTTCAGCACCCGTATCAAAATATAGATATTTCCAAACTTGAGTCCACAAAATATCTTGTTTCACCCCAATCACTAGCATAATGGTTTGTCAGATTTTGTGTTGTTCCCCATGGATCATCTCTTGCATCTGCCTAGTCCCTTGCCTCCTCTCAGTGTATTTTGTTATACCCCAAAAAACAGGTTCAAAACAATTTGCACATGAAGGTATAGTGCTTGTAAGTGGTATTTTCACCTATTCACACCATACCCATATGTGTGTACATGTTGTAAATGTGTATTTATGTCCACTATACTCATTAAAATAGGTATGTGTAACTCACATTTTAACCTGGATGGACAATGGTGTTAAAAGATGACAACACTTACCTTGATGCCCTGTATCTCACTACAGTGCAATGTAATGTTGCTCTACCTCCCTTTACTTTCATATATGCACACATGTCAAAAAGTTGTGGATTTGTCAGTTACCATGTCTTGTAGTGTATGAAAATGAAAGTTGTGTTGATCAAGCATTTTGACACCTTCTTTTTACGACAGTGAATTGATGTATTGCTTACATAATTCATAGACAGTGTAATCGAAGAGTTGCTCCCATGTTATATAGCATGCTCAATAGAAGTAATATCGACACACAATTTACTTTGCTCTGTCCATATGATGACCAAGGCCATTATTGCCATTAGGTTGAACAACAATTTGTCTTTCATAAGCCTGCTAGGTTTTGGAATGGTTTAGTGCTCAAATCTCCTCACTACTGTTTTGGGTTGAATGTCTGGTACATCTAATGTACACTTCAGAAATAACATTTTGCATTTTTGCAATTCAGGACATCTCTTCAACATCACTGTTGGAGTTTACATCTGTGTAAATCAGCCTGCATGTGCAAAATAATGAAAATCACACAAAGGCTAAATCATTCTGTTAATCTGAATTTACAATTGTGGGACGCCTCATTTGTAGCTGTGACACATTTGTGGTTCAGTCCAGATTTTAATTTCTCATTGTCTGTATTCTTTTCAGGTCCAACACCTAGGTCGATTGGTCCACCATCTGCTACGGAAGACACCTCCACTCCAGGCCTGAATCAAGCCTTCAGTGAAGACTCCACTCCCGCATGTCCGGATGATGGGGAGCTGTCTGGTCCATCTGATTTGTCTGGGCAAACAGCTCCAGTAAGTCGCACTCTGCCCACAACTACATCTTAGCTGTATCTGTTGTGTAGCCATTTTAGCTATAATTTTATACACGTTATTTTAGCAAACTAGGCCTAGATATGTTTTATTCAGCTTTGTTTTATTATTTTGTCATTAGCCACATTTTGCGGCCTTGTTTTATTTTCTCTCTCTAGCTGTTCTCCGCCTAGGTCAGCACTGCATTCTTAAACAAGACATTTCTTTCACTCTGTGCTTTTCTCAAGACTGCAGTAAGATAGGTTGATGGCAAAACTAATACGCTTTGTCCCCAATGTTGACGGAAACATACACACTCTTGTGTGGGGATCCTTTCTTGGAAAATCAGCTGTTTTATTGTAAAACACTACTTTGACCCATGTACGTTTGAGGGAGATTACAGCCAGATGACCACCACTGTATGCTGATTGTTGATTGCTGATTGCTTCGCTACAGCTGCTTGTGTAAACTACCTGCTTCCTGGCACATATGAGAACAGTGTCTGTCTAGATGACAGGCCTCCTGCTCAGGTATGAGGGATGATGTCTTCCCAGGGGGAACCTGAGAGGCAGAATTAGAGCTTAACATGCTGTGCTCTAACAAAGCTTAGGTAGGAACTATCTCTATAAACCATGGTGACAGTATGGTAGGATTATTCTTGTGTTTTACTCTCCTTGTCACAATTTAAATTTTATTGTGCTTCATCGTCCTAGTTATTGCAATACATGTGTAGGAAGTTGGCTCTGTATGTACTATTTCAAAGTAAGAAATAGCATGCAGAGTCCAAGGGTTCCCCTTGGAGGTAAGATAGTGGCAAAAAGAGATAATTCTAATGCTCTATTTTGTGGTAGTGTGGTCGAGCAGTAGGCTTATCAGAGGGTAGTGTTAAGCATTTGTTGTACACACACAGGCAATAAATGAGGAACACACACTCAAAGACAATTCCAGGCCAATGGGTTTTTACATAGAAAAATATATTTTCTTAGTTTATTTTAAGCACCACAGGTTCAAGATTTACAATCAATACTTCAAATGAAAGGTACTTCACTTAGGTATCATAGGAACTTTGAATCAGCAAAATAGCATGTACAGTTTTGGCAAAAATGGCAATAAGCTATTTTAAAACTAGACAGTGCAAATTTCAACAGTTCCTGGGGGAGGTAAGTATTTGTTAGTTTTGCAGGTAAGTAAATCACCTGCAGGGTTCAAAGTTGGGTCCAAGGTAGCCCACCGTTGGTGGTTCAGGGCAACCCCAAAGTTACCACACCAGCAGCTCAGGGTCGGTCAGGTGCAGAGGTCAAAGTGGTGCCCAAAACGCATAGGCTTCAATGGAGAAGGGGGTGCCCCGGTTCCAGTCTGCCAGCAGGTAAGTACCCGCGACTTCGGAGGGAAGACCAGGGGGGTTTTGTAGGACACAAGTCAGCACAAAAAGTACACCCTCAGCGGCACAGGCGCGGCCGGGTGCAGAATGCAAACAGGCGTCGGGTTTGCAATTGGTTTCAATGGGAGACCCAGGGGTTCTTCAGCAAAGCAGGCAGGCAAGGCGGGGGCTCCTCGGGGTAGCCACCACCTGGGCAAGGGAGAGGGCCACCTGGGGGTCGCTCCTGCACTGAAGGTCGGATCCTTCATGTCCTGGGGGCTGCGGGTGCAGTGTCTTTACCAGGCGTCGGGATCTTGGAAGCAGGCAGTCGCGGTCAGGGGGAGCCTCTGGATTCCCTCTGCAGGCGTCGCTGGGGGAGCTCAGGGGGGTCAACTCTGGCTACTCACAGGGTCGCAGTCGCCGGGGAGTCCTCCCTGTAGTGTTGTTTCTCCACAGGTCGAGCCGGGGGCGTCGGGTGCAGAGTGGAAAGTCTCATGCTTCCGGCGGGAAACGTGGAGTCCTTTTAAAGTTGTTTCTTTGTTGCAAGTTTTGGTTTCTTTGGAGCAGGGCCGCTGTCCTCAGGAGTTCCTGGTCCTTTTGGATGCAGGGTAGTCCTCTGAGGCTTCAGAGGTCGCTGGACCCTGGGGAGCGCGTCGCTGTTGCAGTTTCTCTTGAAGTGGGGAGACAGGCCGGTAGGGCTGGGGCCAAAGCAGTTGGTGTCTCTGTCTTCTCTGCAGGGCTTCAGGTCAGCAGTCCTTCTTCGTCTTAGGTTGCAGGAATCTAACTTCCTCGGTTCTGGGAGCCCCTAAATACTGAATTTAGGGGTGTGTTTAGGTCTGGGAGGGCAATAGCCAATGGCTACTGTCCTTGAGGGTGGCTACACCCTCTTTGTGCCTCCTCCCTGAGGGGAGGGGGACACATCCCTATTCCTATTGTGGGAATCCTCCAAAATCAAGATGGAGGATTTCTAAAGGCAGGGGTCACCTCAGCTCAGGACACCTTAGGGGCTGTCCTGACTGGTAGGTGACTCCTCCTTGTTTTTCTCATTATCTCCTCTGGACTTGCCGCCAAAAGTGGGGGCTGTGTCCAGGGGGCGGGCATCTCCACTAGCTGGAGTGCCCTGGGGAATTGTAACACGAAGCCTGAGCCTTTGAGGCTCACTGCTAGGTGTTACAGTTCCTGCAGGGGGGAGGTGTGAAACACCTCCACCCAGAGCAGGCTTTTGTTTCTGTCATCAGAGAGCACAAAGGCCCTCACCACATGGGGTCAGAAACTCGTCTCTCAGTAGCAGGCTGGCACAGACCAGTCAGTCCCGCACTGAACAATTGGGTAAAATACAGGGGGCATCTCTAAGATTCCCTCTGTGTGCATTTTTTAATAAATCCAACACTGGCATCAGTGTGGGTTTATTATTCTGAGAAGTTTGATACCAAACTTCCCAGTATTCAGTGTAGCCATTATGGAGCTGTGGAGTTCGTTTTTGACAAACTCCCAGACCATATACTTAATATGGCCACAACTGTACTTACAATGTCTAAGAATAGACTTAGACACTGTAGGGGCATATTGCTCATGCAGCTATGCCCTCACCTGTGGTATAGTGCACTCTGCCTTAGGGCTGTAAGGCCTACTAGAGGGGTGACTTACCAATGCCACAGACAGTATTTTGTGTGCATGCCATCCTGAGGGGGATGCCATGTCGACTTTGTCTTTTTCTCACCACCAACACACACAATCTGCAATGGCAGTGTGCATGTGTTAGGTGAGGGGTCCCTTAGGGTGGCACAACATATGCTGCAGCCCTTAGGGACCTTCCCTGGTCACAAGGCCCTTGTTACCACTGGTTCCTTTTACAAGGGACTTATCTGTGTGCCAGGGGTGTGCCAATTGTGGAAACAATGGTTCATTTTAGGTGAAAGAACACTGGTGCTGGGGCCTGGTTAGCAGGGTCCCAGCACACGTCTCAGTCAAGTCAGCATCAGTATCAGGCAAAATGTGGGGGGTAACTGCAACAGGGAGCCATTTCCTTACAACATGCCTTATTATGTAAGATGCAGTGACTTCAATAAACCTTATTGAACTATACTCTGCCTCTGATTGTCCTTGCACATGTGAGACTAATGTAACTGAGAGAAACGGATGAGATCTGAGTGACCACGATTCCCCTGAGAAGTCATGTATGTCATGCGCCAGGTTGCCCTAATTATCCCTGCTTTTGGGTGGAGATGAGGCACTGCTAGTTAGCCGGAAAAAAAACAGTTAGGCCGTCAGGCGTCACATGGTGTGGGAGTAGACTCAGTCCCCCGCAGAACAGGTGATTCTGCCTCCCGAATCCAGTAGTCTCATGAGGATAATGAGAACCTACCTGACATGGTGCCGCCAATGTTTGGTCAGGCATGAATTTTCGGGTCCGCCTGAGTATCTCTGTCTCACTACATGCAAATGACACCTCACTACTATATAGGGAGACGTCTGTGATACTAAAGATTTTTCCGCCTCAGCTGAGTAGGGAGTACCAAACTAACACTGTAGGTTGTTCAAGCTTGAACCCTAAAAGGATAATCCCCATTTGGTGTGCTTATCTTTGAACAAAATTTACCATTTACTATGGCGAACCTGCAACGGGTAGCAATTGCAGTTAATATGCGACCACCCCTTACTGCACATTTATTGGCACATGGCCTAATGGCCCAGGGGGGTCCAGTTACATTTGTTGTTGAAGCTCATGCTGCATACAGAACAGAATTATTGTATTGTTGGGTCACATTTCCAGCAGTTGATGGGGACACAAATAAATTTCACCACTATACACCAGCAAACATACCTGCACAATATAGAGCTTATGCATATTTAGAAATACCTATAGTTTATTAAGACCATAATGATTGGCCTGATTGCTCCCTACCACATACAATTCTACATGTTAGGTGAGGTCCTCTAAGTAATGATGGTCCTACCTGGCCTTTATTGGCCACATATACACTGCACCCTGATGCAACAACCTTGGCGGTAGCTGAGGTTCGCCACTTGCATTCTGAGCTAATGGCAATATACAGAATATTAGTACAGTTTGTAATGCAAACATAAAATTCTAAATCAGCA
The DNA here is from genome assembly GCF_031143425.1 of Pleurodeles waltl. Taxonomy (NCBI): domain Eukaryota; kingdom Metazoa; phylum Chordata; class Amphibia; order Caudata; family Salamandridae; genus Pleurodeles; species Pleurodeles waltl. Next base: position 269,118,243 of record NC_090442.1, read on the forward strand.
CGTGCTGCCCCGATGCAACCACATGCAGCAACGCCAGGCATAAATCCTGTGACTGTACATACGATCATGGGTAAGGTTCCCTCCAAACGGGAAGAGATTCCGTTTTGGTTAGCTCAAAAAATAAATGCACTCAAAGCAGTATTTACCCATACAGTACCTCAGGATAAGCATAGGATACTAACTATGTGCTTGCCATTTGGGATGGTTCCCACAGCAGATAACTGCAATACTTGGGGCACGGTATTTGCCACGCTTTATACTACTGCACACAGTACACCAACACTTGCTAATCTTCCGGAAGTGTTAAAATAAATTCAAGATGAAGATGGGGCTGCCCCGGCACTGGACTTGGGGATGCAACTTTTGGGCAACTTTGCCACTGTATTTCCATTATATTAAGTAACCTTAAAGGGGAAGCAGTAGCACTAGCAGTGCATATGCGGCTCCGGACATTCCTGCACAGGATCGAGAATGTGAGCTGCCAAAGATTATTGCAGAGACCTATTCCAGTATTGGTCGAGATAGTCAGGGGGCCAGAACCATAAAACCACAGTTTCAGGGTAAAACTAATAAAGATTCTACCAAGCAAGCACCTGAGGGTTCTAAAAAAGCTGGGATAAAAAACAACAGACACCTAAAAAAGAAGGGGGAGAATCTCCGCATACGGAGACCCCACAGAACAGATATAATCTCAGAAATAGAGATAATATAAACACACCTGACAGGTATCAATATACTGACACAAGCCAATCTCGTTCGTTTCAGGACTCACTGGAAAAACGCAGTGAGAGAGGTGGGTGGTCAGAGTGGAGAACTGAGTACGTGAAACCGAGACAGGAATCACAACACTCAACAGAAGTTTCTGTTAAAAAAGAAGCGAAACTTCCCCAACAAATACCCCAATTTAAAAAGAAAAAAGTGGCAGCAGTTTTGAGTCATCATGCCACTCAGGAAGAGGGGTCTATTAAAGAATAAGACGTGGGCACTAGCTCTGCTAGACAGCGCATCAGAGGTCACAATAGTTCGCCGGAATCTTCAAGAGCATCTGGAGGTGAAAGCAACTTATGACTTCCTACAAGTTGAAACTGCAGACTTGTGTGTCTCCACGCCTGACAGGGTGTACAAAGTAACAATACAGTTAGAAGGAGACATTGAACGCACAATTAACACAATCTTTTGGGACCGCGTTGTCAACATTTATGAGATTTTATTGGCTGAAAAGGATTGGCCACCTGAATTTGTCCGTACTTGCCCATATGAGGAAGAGGTTATCAAACCATCTTTCTCGCCTCTTGTTCCCGATGAGCTCGCAGAATCCTATTGCATTGAGTGGGCATTGGCGCAGGCACCTGCGTTATACCCCAACCACATAGGATGGGAAAAAGATTCCCCCTATCATGTAATTCCAATTAAAAATCAACCCCAACCTCAACCCCAATACACAATAAAACATGATGCTAAAGCACCCGTGAGGGAAATCCTCACGCAATTAGAGTACCAGGGCGTAATCAAACCCTGTCTCTCACCAATGAATAATCCTTTATTCCCCATAGCTAAACCGGACCTTTCAGACAGAATAGTCTTAGACTAAAGACGCTTAAACAGTCATACACGCATGTATGCTATACAAAATTCACATAGCAGAGCACTTATGAACAATATAGTGCACAAACAATACAAAACATTTTCCAATGGATTCTTCTCCCAAAATATAGAGCCTGAGAGTAGAGACTTCACAAGTTTCAGCGCACTAGCCTTCCAGAAAATCTGTCGTTTACCACAGGGGTACAAGAACAGTTCAGGACTGTTAGCGGCTCGTGTAACTTCAATTTTGCACGACATTGACCCTGAAGCATTGTCCTGTGTAGATGACATCTACCTTATGGACAATGAATTACTGCAACATCTAAGATGGTAGCCTGCATTGTTGTGTGATTTGCCAAATTTGTCTATGAATTCAACTTCAATAAAAACAAATTTAGCCTTCTTTTGTGTCCTGTTTCTGGGATATGAATTATCAAGTGAAGGAAAGAGCCTAGTACCACAATTCTTGAACAAATACACACAGTCACAACCTTCAACTACCATTAAAAAACTCCAATCACTACTGGGTTTTCTAAATTTTGGCAGAACTTACATTCCAGATTATGCATTTTCCAGTAAATTCTGGACAGTCAAACACACATGCATTCTCAGAGCATTACAACAAGACATGCTTGCAGCACAACACCTATACACAAGGGACAATAAAAAACATCTGATCATCAGAGTAATTGCTGGTGCCATCGGTTTCCCCTATGTAACATTAAATGAGGGCGAGACAGTCCAGATTGCATACAAATCACATTTGTACTCTATAGCAGAACAGCGCTTTTCTCCCACCGAGAAAATTCTCACTGCTGTTCAGATGGCTGTCATTAAAGATTGACCACTAGCCCAGGGGAAATTCATTATTGTCGTGTGTCTAATCCCAGCCCTTGAGGCTGTTACCAAAGCCAGCGTTCCAAACGCTAAAGCATTACATCCACGCTGGATCCAATGGGCACCGTCTCTGACAGCCACTGATGTTGACTATATTTTTGACCAAAAGTTACAAACTCAAGAATTTTTGCAATATGAACTAGAATACCCAGTTCTGGGAAATACATTGCCTATTGATCAATATCAAAGAGTCATGTAACCGATGACTCAGCACAACCTGCTATAGACACAAATCATCAGTACTCTGCTGCTTGCGCAGTCGTAAGCTGCCTCATGGAGGGTAGTAAATTCTATTCCCAACATACCTTTATGCAAACCCTAGGGGGTTGCACTGCACAACTAGCAGAGCTAAAGGCTCTGGTAATGGCACTGGAACACACGGATCCTGAACACCTAACCCTGATTGTCTGTGATTCGTACTATTGTGTCAGTCCTTCAATTAATATATCTGCATTACCGGTGCCAGAATGGGTTCAGAGATTCTGAAGGTAACACCATCAAATACAGACCTCTGTGGGGGAAAGTAGTGGATCTGAAGGAAAAGCTACCAAATATCCATGTTGTACATACACTTGGACACCAGCGAGTTGGAATACACAGTGCTGGAAATGCACTGGCTGATGAAGCAGCAAAATCAGCAGTAGCTACGGCTTCTGTTGCTGCAGTAACTAGTTCTAGGACCGAACCGGACGATGAAATACTGGCGGCCGTGAGAGATTCAGCTGATGGCACACCTTTACCTAAAGGATATCCCACTAAATATTCCTACTGGATGGGAGGCATGTTTGATGCAGAGGTGAAAATACGAGATGTGGAAGGTCGAGAGATTCCCAATAAAGACCCAAGACCAGAATTGATTGAAGCAGTGCATGAGGGAGTTGCTTCTGCCCATGCTGGTGTGGAGGCTACAATATCATTGTTGCAAGCTTGTTATTGGTGGCCAGGTCTATACAAACAGACAAAGCAGTATGTCCTTTGTTGTGATATCTGCCAACAAATTAAGGGGTCCACCATCAAACGCCCACCGCAGACACCCCTCCTAATTTCTAACAAACCATTACAATGTATGTACTTGGACCATTGCGGTCCCTTGACACCTGACAGTGCATACAAATACATCTTAGTCGCTGTTGACTCCTGCTCCAGATTTCTATGGATGTGGCCACAATGCTTGGCTGACGCTTGGACTGTTATTAAAGATTTTCAAGTCTTTATCGGCACATATGCAGTTGCGACTTTCCACTCGGACCAGGGCTCTGCTTTCGCCTCAAGGGCATTCAGGGATGCCATGGCTTTGTTAGGGGTCCAACTCTATTACTCGTCTCCATTTTATCCCGAGGGAAATAGTGTTGTGGAGAGATGAAACCGAGATTTAAAGCAACCCTTCACAGTCAGAGTACTAGGTGCGGGTCATAGTTGGCTAAATCACCTGTATGGAGTCCTGAGAGCACTTAATAATTTTCCTAGAAGGTTCCTGGGGGGGGTCGTACTTCACACAAGTGCCTGTTTGGAACTCAAATGTATGTTCCAGATCTTGATGGTCCTGGCGTGGAGGTGGCAGAAACACCTTTTGACATAAATGAACGTGTCACTGTCTTGCAGGAGTTACAACAGTTCCGTGATGACAATGCTTCTGCCAGCGCTGCCTCCTTAAGGTTGTACCAATAACATCTACCGGCTGGATTCCAAAGGTTGAGGATCTAGTACATGAAAAAGTTGCTGTGAAAAATGAGTTGAGTCCGTCCTATCGTGCACCGGTTTCAGTCCTGGGAATACACAGTACCAGAACTGTTCTTTTACCACCGCTGCCTGGTTTTAAAGAAAATCGCTTTGTCTCCATTAACAATGTCAAGTTACACCATGTGGCCAATCCTGCAAAGCAGACCAAGAGGAACAACCTGTAGTACCCGAATCCCTCTCACTACTGGTCAAGATGTCCCTCTACAAGTTTTAAGCAGCAACGCTGACACCTTTCCGGGCTTGGGGAGGGTGGAAAATGATCTTTCATTAGTTCCACTAAAATTTTTTTAAACAAGGAACACAGAAAATGTTGACCAATTACTCTGAAATTCTACACAAAAGGATGGCATCGCCTATTACGAACCACTGCAGGAGACTTCTGTCAGTTCTCCTCTTCAGAATACGGCTCCAGTTTTTGCACGAATTGCTTCTGCATGCATTGCCGACATCAATGACACATTCTCCGACTCATCTGCCTCTTTTGCATCTGAACTGTGAAAAACACGTAAACTTATAATTTGTCTCAAAACAAAGTACTTTATTTTACCATGGAACTATCTGTGACTTTCCTTGACTATATTAGCTTTCCTTCTTTGCATGGGCTTTGTTATTACTCTCTTTCTACTAATATATGGTCATTACCTTCCTGAACGATTAACAGTTGAAATGGTGGATGAGGTCCTGAAACCCCATTTTTCTTCCCACAAGGTACACAGAGACTTGTCTTTCGTGAAAATTTCCACTATACCAATTCCTGATGGGATTGTTTGGGATAAAGTCACATTTGATATATATGGCCTGACTGAGGTCATTCAAATTTCATATGTCTTTAAACTTTCTATGAATGATGTAATAATACCCGGAGATGTGTCTGATGACTGGGATGTGAAAACAGTTGATTCTATGATGCCTGAGTTGCAGTATTTTATTGTATTTGGAAGTGAGGATGTTTATCAATCCAAAGAAAATTATGGAGATATGTTCTGTTATAATTATTATGGATACCAGTTCATTCACAGAGCAAGTACTCCAAAGACTATTTTTGATTATACACAATGGGAACATTGTCCAACTCCACAAGGGAGTTCTAAAACATATTCTGAGAAATGTGCATATTTTTCTGGGCACAATGTTAAAAATGGTGAGTCATTTTATTTTGAATTGCCATTGATGGAAAATGTACATATACTACTAACTGATGCAAAATTAATTTGTTCGGATTCCTTTGTTTCCCAGTTGGCTATAGAAGGTGTGGGGAATAAACAAAATGGGCAAATAAGGGGAAGGGAAGATTTATTTAGAGCATGCCTGATACCTGTTCAAATGATATTTTTAAATGAAACTGTACAACAGGCAAGTTGTTTAGGCTTAGCAAAAATTAAGGATGTGAATGCTCCCAGTATTCCTGCCCCTGCAAACTTTTATAAACGGCAAAAGCATATAAATGCAACTGAAGATCAGCTTGATGAATGGGTCCAAAATGGCACATTTAATGCTTCACTTTCACGTCCACGTGGGTGGTTATTATGGCCAATAGATACCAATGGGTGTCATAAATGTTTTGTAAACTCCACGGGGGTTTTTAGAACAAGTAGGCCTGACCCTCGCTATTTGTTATCTGAACACGTGGGTATAGTGACAACATACAGTGTAGGGAAGGTTTGCCAACAATGGTTGAAGAGTTCCTCACTGGATGCTGTAAAAGAACACCTTAGTCTCCTGTCTAATGATACTGACTTACATGATTTCCTGTTAGGCCCCAGAAAACAACGCTGAAAGCACTTCCTAAATGCAGTCTATAATGACATTTGGAAGCTTTCTCAACAAGAAGATTCTGCCCGGTTAAGGCAAATAGATCAGATAAATTTACAGAAGGCATCAATAGACATAGTACAGAGCGAAATGTCCTCTTTACACCATGGACATAGTCAACTAACATCCAATATGCAGTTAGGTTGGACACTACAAACACTGAAAGCAGGTTGCATTCCTGGCAACACGTCAGTGCGAGGGGCATATTTTTAACATTTAATTTAACGGGACAACAACAACTAATGGCTAAAAAGGACGCAACTTATGTCACGTTAAATATTGGGAAATTAGAAAATTTGCCTTTTGCTGTGGCTGAAATACGATCTTCTGAGTGGTTAATGCATGGGGTCATCAATCTGCCTATTTCAACACTTCAGTTCACATCCTGTTTAAAACATATTCCAGTGGGCAGATATGAAAGGCTAGGAGATAGTTACATACACGAGGTGTGGGAGCTGCCCTTCTTGTACAAATGTCTCAGTGGCATGAAAGAGGTCTTTCTTAGCGGTAGTGAATGCAAGACTTCTGTCAGCCCTTCGATGGTTTGTAAACAGCTGTCCTTGCATGGGGCGTGCAACGCTTCGGCAGCGAAGTTGGCTTGTTATCTGAAGGGAGTCCCAGTCCCTTTGATTAGACCTCCTTTCCAAGTGCTCTCAAATGGCAGCTATGACCTCCTTAATGGTGAGAGCTGTTGTGGGGTGTGAGCCAGAATAGTTTATATTGTTTCAGTCTCCCAAATTGTTACATGCTGTGGGAATGTACTTGTTCCTCCTACGCAACAGAGGGAAGTAGCTGAGATTTGGCCCCATATCGCTACTTCAAATGTGAATTTTGACAAGTTGAGGAGACTCAAGGCTTTATTGTTTCAAAAACATGCAGCGCTTACATCTGCACGTGAGACCTATGCCCTCAGGTTGCAAGGTCTCCCTTTTAAGTACTAACTTTCAGAGACACTTTGGTGAACTTGTGGGTCGGATATATAATGCTTCCAGTACGACTGGAATCGCACATTTCTTTAAGGCTCTTGGTTCTGGTTTCATTCACACCTTTTCCTCTATATTTGGCTTAATACCTTCAGCCATACTCTCAATATTTTCTAGTATTTTGCGGCAGATTTCCGATAACTTTGGCTATAATAGGTGGCATTTTGCTGTTGCTACTTTTTCTGCACAATGGCTGTTCCTTTACAACAGGGAGGACTGAAAGCGCTTTCACCAGCGCAGCTGTGTCGTGAACGAATGATGCAGTACTTTGGAGCACCACTCCTGGAGCGATTGGAGTGTGACTGGTTTCTGTCATTCAGACCGGTTTTGCATTGTGTGCAACCCTTGATTCAGTACCTTTGGTGCCATTTTGAATGTGCACTGAATGTTTGTCTTTATACACAGCGCGTGCTTTCATTGGACACTGATCTGTTGATGTTCATGCTGAGGGATCCTTACCAGACATGCGCGTTGAGGATGCATTTGCTACTGGAAGCTGTTTATGAGTTGCCCTTTGTGGATCATGCAGCTCTAAGCTCACTGTTGGGCACACCACGGAATGCTGCTGCCTTGGCTGGAGCTCAGTCTGTGGAACACGAATGCTGCTTGGTTTTCCTTGGCGACAAACTTGCTACTTTACCACCTGCAGAAGTGGAAGATTTCCTATCTTCGATTGTCCCGGATTCAATTGGCGACTTTAAAAATGACTGTGACTTTTGAAATTCAGCCATTCTCGAAGCCACAGTTTAATACAGGCTCAAGTGTCTCTTAACTTGTCATTATTGACATTCCTGTATATATGCTTTAAGATGAATTTTAGTAGCATTATATATTAAATTAGGCTTTGAACCACCTTTGAACTGGCAAGGGGAGTGTGTTGTGTAGCCAATTTAGCTATAATTTTATACACGTTATTTTAACAAACTAGGCCTGCTGCTGTTATTTATATATTTTATTAAGCTTTGTTTTATTATTTTGACATTAGCCACATTTGCAGTATTGTTTTATTTTCTCTATCTAGCTGTTCTTCGCCGAGGTCAGCACTGTGTTCTTAAACAAGACATTTATTTCACTCTGTGCTTTTCTCAAGGCTGCAGTAAGTAGGTTGCCGGCGAAAGTGGTACGCTTTGTCTCCAATGTTCACAGAAACATTCACACTCTTACGTGGGGATCCTTTCTTGGAACATTAGCTGTTTTATTATAAAAGCACTACTTTGACCCATGTATGTTAGAGGGAGATTCCAGCCAGATGACCGCAACTGTATGCTGATTGCTTCGCTACAGCTGCTTGTGTAGACTACCTGCTTCCTGGCCCATATGGGAACAGTGTCTATCTAGACTACAAGCCTCCTTCTCAGGTATGAGGGATGATGTCTTCCCAGGGGAAAACTGAAAGGCAGAATTAGAGATTAATATGCTGTGCTCTAACATAGCTTAGGTAGGAACTATCTCTATAAACCATAGTGACAGTATGGTAGGGTTATTCTTGTGTTTTACTCTCCTTGTCACAATTGTAATTTTATTGTGCTTCATCGTCCTAGTTGTGGCAATACATGCTTTATTTTCTAGGATGCATTGACTTCAATAAAACCTTATTGAACTTCACTCTGCCTCTGATTGCCCTTGCATATGTGAGACTGATGTAACTGAGAGAAACGGATGAGATCTGAGTGACCACGATTCCCCTAAGGAGTCATGTATGTCATGCACCAGGTTGCCCTAATCATCCCTGCTCTTAGGTGGAGATGAGGCACTGCTAGTTAGCCAGACAAAACCCGGATTATGCCGACAGGCATCACATGGTGCAGGATTAGATTTAATGCCCCGCATTACAGGTGATTCTGCCGCCCTAATCCAGTAGTCTCACTAGGAGAATGGGAACCTATGCGACACAACCACATGTCAGCTTCAGGATACCTTATTTTCCTGTGTCCAGAGGAACTTTGCAACAATCGTGTGCCCACCCCAGTGCTGGCTGCTGTTGAGACAAAACCAACACCACCTCCAGTCATGCAAGGACCCAGTGGGATGAGGCACGCTGCCTTCAGGACACAGGGTAGTGAAGGTAGGGGTCATGGGAGGGAATCTGTGTGCCAGTAAAGTAAGGCCACTGGCATCATTGTCACCCAGACCACCACTGACCGAGTCGTGGGAGCAATACAACAGTCCCAAGATGTGATGGGGCAGGTCATAACAGAGCTCCAGGACATTAAGCAGGTACAGAAGAAGCTCATATTAGAAATACATAATCACAATGACAAGATTAGCTCCCTGACTGGGGTGCTTTTTGACATCTACCATCACATGTGCAGGGCTTTTCTGGTACCATCAACCCCACTCTGTGGTCCTTCTACATCTGGACAAAATACACCTAAATCAGCCTCAGTCAGGGAGGCCCTACCACAACAGGAGACTGCTCCACCCACCCCAGTCTCTGCACCTGTGCCCCCTTCCTCCCCGAAGGGATGGTCATCTGGACCACCAGGAGAGGATGGCAAGACCACCACCACCACCTCCAAGAGACACATATCCTAATTTCCTCTAGTGTTTTTCTACCATTCACTCTGTGGACTATTTTTGAGGACAGTTGTATTTTGTACCTTGGACTTCAACCAATTTTGCCTCTACTACTATACTTTCATCCACTACGATGGACTTTTTAAAACAATTTATAGTTCATTTGTATCATGAAGTATAAATGCTAATGACATATAGTCAAAGATTGTTGTTGTATTTATTGTGGAATTTCCTTTGTCATGTCTTCCTTCCCGTATCACTTAGTTAAATCTATTGAAACATGTGTTCCAAAGAAAAATTAGACATGACAAAGGTAATGTGTTAATTCAAACAAAACAAATCAAAATCACAATGTAGTGGTGTCATACATTTGTAGGTAACAAGTCTGTGATAAAATCAAACATGCTTTTCACGAATAATGTGCAAGCCAAAGAGTCTGTGCCATTTAGAAGTTGGCATTCCAGAACCTTGACACCATGGAAGAAATTGAATATTTCCTAAAACCAAATTCTATAGGCAAACTATTATTGATGCATGACCTCAGCTGGAGCTAGGCATCCTGGTCTCGCAATAGGAAACCTACACCATTAACACCAATAGTCACCATCATGGCATTAACAAAAATGGAGGCCACATGACCATTTCAAGACACTGTGGCAGTATCTGGTGCAATGTCACAATCACCATCAAGTGGTGTGCTAAAAGAAAGTTCTTTCAACTATGAGGAGGCATTCCAACAGCTTCCTACCCTGAGCAAAAATGGAAGATTTAACCAATGTGAAGGGAGACCAGTATGCTAAGGCTTGACATGTACATGTGGTTGTTGCAAATTGAGCTGCACAGATTGCCATGGTGGCAACATCCAACAGAAAATAGGTCTGAGGCAATGTCAAGAACTTCCTTTCAATCACAGTGCAAGTTGTCTATGTACAAGATCTCTGCAAGATCTGTCCATCCAAAGTGGGTATCTACCCAACAATCAATCCATGTTCCCTATGTACTTTACAACAGCAACATATCACTGCAAATGTCACAACTTTGAAATGTCCAAATGAAAATGAGATTGTGAATGACCCTAAAACAGAATGACAAGGGAAAATTAATGATTTCACATATTAAACTTGACACAAATGATGAGTTAGGTGGGCACATATGCTTAGCACAAGCAAAGTTAATCTATGTTAATAAACACTGTAGTCAATGTAGGGAAACTTTGATCCACAAACATCTTTGCCTTGGACTTTTCTAAACTGACCATTCCTACCAAATTGCCATCACAGACTGATATGTACAGTACATCACAAGTTGTTCTGACATTGGATGTCACAATATGTGAGAGTACACTTACACTCATGTGACGAAGTGGTCAATGACATTTTGACGTAGGTCAATTCCTTCTTCGTCACCACTGTCATCTTCCCAGGGCATTTCAAATCCTCATCCGGTGGCTCTTCATGGTCTCCATCCTCTGCCATGATTGGGATGTTCCTTCGCAGGGCGATGTTGTGCAGCATGCAGCAGGCATCCGTGTTTTGGCACACCTTATCGGGTGAGTAGAGGAGGGCTTCACCACTCTTATCCAGAGACCAGAATCTGGCCTTCAGGAGCCCCATAGCCTACTCCCCTGGCCTCTGTGTTCTTCCAGGGGCCTCACTGAAGCGGACTTCCCCTGACATTGTTGGATTCCTCAGAGGTGCCAGCAACCATGGTTTGTTTGGATATGCTAAGTTGCCTACATGGAAGTAATAAACAGATTAAAATCATATCAAGCCATTGTACATTCCTAAACTGGGATTAAAGAAAATTATTGTCATATTTTATGTCTTGGTTAGATTAGTGATCTTATTGTGTCATCTATATTCCCCTAATTTTCAAATATATTTGCTACTTCAAATTTATTTATTTTTACATGTCTGGCATTTGTTTTACAAATAATGTGTGAATAATACATTTGAAATGCATTACTTGCACATTTGTTTTACAGTTACCATCAACTGAAGTATAATATGCACCACAGCACTATTGATGTAAAAAACAGTAATATTTCACTTTTTTATGTGTCATATTTGGCAAAAACAGTGTTACACATTTCTGAGATTTATATACAAAGTAGTCACCATTTTGAGTGCTGGTGACCCACAAACAATTTAAAAATTCACAGCTTCACATCCTAAAATGACAGGTGCCTGACCTTGTCATCAGGACATTGGCTATCTGGCTGCCTTTGGAAGAAGTTGACCGCATAGTATGTGGAACACTCCACAACGGGCACTTCCATATGCTAACATGTGTGACCGCTACGCACAAAAGCCGATGGTTGTGCCTGTCTCTGCCGCGCAGCACGTACGCCCTCTACTTGTACATGGCACCTGGAAAAAAAGTTCACTTGCCTCCTTACACCATAGCCAACAACACCTCTTCAACTTTTACTGCTGTTACGGACCTCTGGGAGCCAGGATGCCAGGCAAAGCAGGTGAAAGGGCCCCTGTCTTCTTCACTGAGGAGTTGGAGCTCCTCACTAGGGAGGTCCTGTCTCTGTATGGCCAGCTGTATGGGAACCCAGAGGATCAGGTACATGTTTCAGGGAGAAATGATTGTCAAAGTAACTAGTTCCTCCTTTGTACGCAGGCTTGTTTGTACCTTTTTGTTCATGACTGAAGTGCTATCATTGGAGTGTAGTGAACTGAATGATTTAGCTGGGCACAGAATGTTGTTCAGTAATCTTAGAAGTGTCTGTGCATTGAACTGAGAAGTCACCTGAAAAAATAAGTTCAAATTTCAGTTCATGCTACTCACAATTCCAGATTTCAATAGAATACTGCAGGCTCCCTACTTCCAGTGGCCAGTAGACACTGTATCACTAGTATAAGTGAAAACATACAGCCCATGCCGAAATGAATGAAAAGTAAAGTACAAGAAGAATCTTCAAAGTTATGGAGATACTTGATGCTGTTCTATCAAGTGAAATTGCAATCCATGATTCGAAATAGGAATGTCTGTAGGTTTGAAACATGTCATGGTGGCGCATTTGGGAAAAGGTATTTCCTGTGCTGCGAGTCTAAGTGGCACAGGCTCTCAATCATCCATACAAGTGTATCCCATTACTAAACACATTAGTTCATACATCACCCAACACCATGCTCTCACGGACACATAGCAGCCCTCCCATACTGCCCTTAGTTACTGTATATGGTCAAACCCATAGAATCTGTTTCTTTGAAGATTAGGCATAACACCAATGTAGTTGTGCATGGGGTTATGTGCAAACAATGTACAGGTTTGTGGCCTTTAGTGTCTCATAATGATTTGGACTACTCAGGGATGGCTCTCACTACAGAAAAAGTTTCTTAGCCCTGGCCTAGATGATGTTTGTGGCCTGAATTGGTAACACAAGAAGGTAGAAAGGGTTGAGGCTACTCAACAGATCATTGCAAATTAGTATTTCCTAGGAAATTGCAAATGTTTGAAAATAATCTGTACTGACTGTTTTAGAATGCTTGTGAGAGATGCAACAAAATTGTGCCACACACTACAAACAAACAAAACCACTCAAAACCTTTTTTTGTTTTTTTTCCTCAGTCACACAGGTCACTGCCCATTAAAAGTGGGGCATATGGAAGGCCATTGCCAAAAAGGTGCGGACCCTGGGGTCTATAAATGGCACAACCTGCAGTGCAGGAAGAGGAGGGAGGACCTCCAATGCTGGACCACAAAGTCTGCCCAAGTTCACCTCTGCCAGGCATCCCAACAAGGCAAGCGCATACAGCACACCCTGACCCCGCCAATGGCTTGCATCCTTAAGGTGGCCTAAAAGGAGTTTGATGGGCAGTTGAGGGCTCAACAGCAGCATCAAGGAGAGCAAGTTATTGTATGTAGCTGTTCTTGTTGTTTAACCCTTTTAATTTACAGCAATGTTTTTAAACAACATGCCGTTTGACACATCTAGTTCCTGATGCTGTCTTTGGTGTATTGTTTTGTGCTAAGGGTTGTCACTAGTTTCCTCATCACAAGCCAGTAATGTTTTGAGAAGACACATGGCTGCATATGAAAAAGGGGTACCTGTGGTTTCTTCATATTATAAGGGGCATTAGTAACAAACATGCCCCATTTCAGGAGTGGGTCAGGTGTGATACTCCATCATAAATGTGAGCAGGTAATGTAGGTCCTATTACTGCTGACATGGTATAAAATGCAATTATGATACAGTTGATGTTTCATACTTTACATTGGTAAGTTGCTACAATGACAACATGATCATGAGCATCTGCTCCAAAAGACTGGAAACATGGGTACAATGGCATATTTCCTCATGTGAAATATGTTTGAAATATGTTTCAACAGCAAATCAAATCAAATCAAATCAAATCATTAACATTTATAAAGTGCGCTACTCACCCCTGCGGGTCTCAAGGCGCTAACGGAAAGGGGAGGTTACTGCTACTCGAATAGCCAGGTTTTTAGGAGTCTCTGGAAAGCGGGGTGGTCCTGGGTGGTCCTGAGGCTGGTGGGGAGGGAGTTCCAGGTCTTGGCCGCCAGGAAGGAAAAAGATCTCCCACCCGCCGTGCAGCGGCGGATGCGAGGGACGGCAGCGAGTGCAAGACCAGAGGAACGGAGGAGGCGGGTGGGGACGTAGAAGCTGAGGCGTCGGTTGAGGTATTCCGGTCCCTTGTTGTGGAGGGCTTTGTGTGCGTGGGTGAGAAGTCGAAAGGTGATCCTTTTGCTGACTGGGAGCCAATGCAGGTGTCTCAGGTGTGCGGAGATGTGGCTGTTGCGGGGTACGTCGAGGATGAGGCGTGGCGATGCGTTTTGAATGCGTTGCAGGCGATTTTGGAGTTTGGCTGTGGTCCCGGCGTAGAGGGTGTTGCCGTAGTCCAGACGGCTCGTGACGAGGGCGTGGGTCACGGTTTTTCTAGTGTCGGCGGGGATCCAGCGGAAGATCTTGCGGAGTATGCGGAGGGTGAGGAAGCAGGCGGAGGACACGGCGTTGACTTGCTTCGTCATGGTGAGAAAAGGGTCCAAGATGAAGCCGAGGTTGCAGGCATGGTCTGTGGGGGTCGGTGCGGTGCCGAGGGCCGAGGGCCGTGGGCCACCAGGAGTCGTCCCAGGCGGACGGGGTGTTGCCGAGGATGAGGACTTACGTTTTTTTTTAGTTCAGCTTTAGGCGGCTGAGCCTCATCCAATCTGCGACGTCCTTCATACCCTCTTGTAGGTTGGTTTTGGCGCTGGCGGGGTCCTTGGTGAGGGAGAGCATAAGTTGGATGTCGTCGGCGTAGGAGGTGATGATGATGTCGTGCTTGCGAACGATGTTGGCGAGGGGGCTCATGTAGACATTGAAGAGTGTCGGGCTGAGCGAAGAGCCTTGAGGTATGCCGCAGATGATCTCGGTGGGTTCTGAGCGAAACGGAGGGAGGTAAACTCTTTGGGAACGGTTTGAGAGGAAGGAGGCGATCCAGTCCAGGGCCTGGCCTTGGATCCCGGTGCAGCGGAGGCGGGTGATTAGGGTGCAGTGACAGACGGTGTCGAAGGCAGCCAAGAGGTCGAGGAGAATGAGGGCGACTGTTTCACCGTTGTCCATCAGGGTTCTGATGTCGTCAGTGACTGAGATGAGGGCGGTTTCCGTGCTGTGGTTGGTTCGGAATCCGGTTTGTGAAGGGTCGAGCAGGTTGTTGTTTTCCAGGAAGGTGGTCAGCTGTTTGTTGACGGTCTTCTCTATTACCTTGGCTGGGAAAGACAGAAGAGAGATGGGGCGGAAGTTTTTCAGGTTGCTCGGGTCAGCCGTAGGTTTCTTTAGTAGGGCGTTGACTTCGGCGTGTTTCCAGCATTCGGGTAAGGTAGCAGAAAAAAAAGAAGAGTTGATGACGGTCTGGAGGTGTGGGGCGATGATGTCGTCGGCTTTGTTAAAGATGAAGTGAGGGCAGGGATCCGAAGGGGCGCCGGAGTGGATAGAGTTCATGATGGATTTGGTTTCTTCAGTGTTGATGTGGGTCCAGTTGTTGAGGGTAATGGCCGGGGGTGCGGGTTCGGTGGTGTTATGTTGGGTCTGGTGTCCGAAGCTGTCGTGGAGGTCGCTGATCTTGCGATGGAAGAAAGTGGCGAGGGATTCGCACAAATCCTGTGAGGGCGTGACGGCGTTGGCGTTGGCCTTGGGATTGGAGAACTCCTTGACGATGCTGAAGAGTTCTCTGCTGTTGTGGCTGTTTTTGTCCAGTCTGTCGGTGAAAAAGTTCTTTTTAGCAGCGCGGATCAGGCGGTAGTGTTCGCGGGTAGCGTTCTTGAGGGCGGTCATGTTGTCAGCGGTGTGGTCCTTGCGCCAGGCCTTCTCGAGGGCGCGACAAGTTTTCTTTGATTCTTTGAGGGTGTCAGAGAACCAGAGAGGTTTTTTGGTGTTGGTCTGTCGATGCGTGCGTTTGAGGGGAGCAAGGTTGTCTGCGCAGTTGGAGATCCAGTTTGTGAGGCTGAGGGCTGCGTCGTTGGGGGCGGTGGTGAGGGTGGGTTGGTTGGCGGCGAGTGCTGAGAAGAGTTGCTCTTCGGGGATCTTGTTCCACTGTCGACAAGGGATGGGTTGAGTGCGGAGGTGGCGGGTCTCACGTCGGAATGTGAAGTGGACACAGCTGTGGTCGGTCCAGTGTAGAGCGGAGGTGTGGCTGAAGAAGACGTGTTTGCTGGCGGAGAAGATAGGGTCAAGCGTATGTCCGGCGATGTGGGTGGCGGTGTTCACCAGTTGTTTGAGGCCGAGGTTGGCGAGGTTGTCGAGCAGGGTGGTGGTGTTGGGGTCATTGTTTTGTTCCAGATGGAAGTTGAGGTCGCCTAGGAGGATGTAGTCCGGTGAGGCGAGGGTGTGCGGGGAGATGAAGTCGACTATGGCGTCGCTGAAGGGGGCGCGCGGTCCGGGAGGACGGTAGACGAGGGATCCTCTGAGGGTGGTGCTCGGGTCGGTGCGAATCTGAAAATGCAGGTGTTCAGCGGCGAGAGGGGTGTCTTCGGTGGAGGTGGTGACGCTGATGGAGTCTTTGAAGACGATGGCGATACCTCCTCCTACTTGGTTGGTGCGGTCTTTTCTGGAGATCTTGTAGCCTTCGGGGATGGCGGTGGCGATGTCTGGAGCAGAGGAGGCGTTCATCCAGGTCTCCGTGATGAATGCGACGTCCGGTGCTGTGGAGTCCAGGAGGTCCCAGAGTTCAACGGCGTGCTTGTGGACGGATCGAGCGTTGACCAGGATGCACTTGATGTGGTTGATGGAGCGTGGGCTTGTGGTCGTGGTAGTTGCGTGGTGGAAGATGCGTTTGCAGGAGTTGCAGGCGAAGGGTCCATGGGTGCATTTGGGGTGAGCTTGGAAGCAGGTGTTGGAGCGTCCTGGGTTGAGGGCGAGGAGGGTGGTGGGGTCGTAGCGGATCAGCAGGGTTTGGGAGAGCTGGGGACCAGGGGTCGTGGCGCTGGGTGCGGGCCAGGCGCGGACGGGCGCAGACGGGCGCGCCTCTGGCGCGCCAGCGGCGCGGTCGCGCAGCGGCCGCCATATGAGGTAGGAGGGGGGGAGGGGTCAGCTGGGGGCGAATGGGAGCAGGGGGGGCGGGGCGTGCAGGAGGTCGCAGCGGGAAAGCGCGAGGGAGGGGGGGACAGGTAGAGTGAGAAGAGCTGGGGGATGGGGGTTTAAGGGTGGAGGGGGGAGAGTGTTAGGAGGTTTGGGAGATTAGGAAGAGAGATAGGAGTAGGGTTGTGAAGATAGGGGAGGGGGGGTTGTAGAGGTGGGTGAGGGTGAGAGGTAGAGTGAGAGGATAGGAAGAATAGGTAATAGAGGGGGTGGCGGGAAGGGGGGGAGAGATAGAGAAATAGATAGAGAAAATGGATAGATAGAGAAATCGATAGATAGAGAAATAGATAGATAGAGAGATAGGTAGATAGGAGGAGGTGGAGAGTGAGGGAGTTAGATAGTGAGATAGAGAGATAGGTGGATAGGAGGAGAGAGGGAGGTAGATAGCAAATGGGTTAGATAGGGGTGATAGAGAGGGGGAGGCGAGTGAGGGAGGGGGATGAGGCAGGAGCAGGAGGGCAGGCGCGGGGAGAAGAAGACGGAGGGGGCAGAGGAGCCGAAGACAGAAGATAGAAGACAGAAGAACAGAAGACAGAAGAACAGAAGACAGAAGAACAGAAGACCGGAAGAACCGAAGAACAGAAGACCGGAAGAACAGAAGAACAGAAGAACAGAAGAACAGCAAGATCCAAGTCATTTCATGTTGACAGTAGCAGATTGTCATGAAGCCCCAGTCCTTCACAAATGTGCATGTAAGCCAGTCTGTGTCAACCAACATGATTTCTTATGTCAAACTGTATTGATTGAAACAGACCGGAATGTGTCCACTTTGGTCATAGAATTACACGTACCCCCAAATGACATTAAAGTGCCATTAACTTTGTCCAGATGAGAAATCAATGAAAGTGAGAAAAGTGATACTTAAATGGACATTTTCAGATAGGAGGTTACATCACATAGATGTTGGAGTATTTCATCTTGATAAGTCAATATCAGGCCCGAAACATTACTCTTTTGGAAATGTTGATATGTTTTTGCTCTCTGCTGAAGTGGGTTAGGAATGCATCCAGGTCTATGTATTTACTCATGCTGTCGAAGCCTTTTTTTCATGCAGAGAAATAAAAGTGGATGAGGGGCAAATAGCATACTTGATATAGGAAATAACATGGGGAATTTTTAAACTGTGAGCAAATGGTTTGTGGAATTCTTCCCCACATGCATGAGATACTGATGATATTTAATATGTATATTTGGCAAATGTTTTGTGCGCAAACTTAATGTTCAATTCTATCTACACAGATACACTCAAACTTCTGTACCTGTGTTTTCAGCATCATCTGGACAAGGTGAAGGTGGCAGCTGCTACGTTGGTGAGTAAGAAGACGGGCACTGTGGTTCCAGTGCAGACACTACCAATACCAAGAGACCTAGTGGCATGGAGCAGAAGTGGCTCCTCTGCAATGGCGGAGGAGCGTTGCCCCACTGTCTCAGAGCAAGCAGCAGAAAAATAAAATATTTCACTATTGTTTTATTTTTCTGCTGCTGGCTGAGCCAGCCTGTGTGGGGGGGGCCAGGCCATGGGAGGGTGAGGGAGACGGAGGGAGTGGAGTGTGCCCTTAACTGCGCATGTCTATTTGGCCGGCCGTTCTAGGCTGGCCAAACAGACATGCTCAGTTAGGTTTCTCCAACCCAGCTTTATTTGGCAGCCAGATTGGAGAAACGGCACAGACACCCTTTGCCTGATTGAGCAGCAAGCCACCCCACTCAGGCCAATTCCCGTACTGCTAGCATGAGAGCAGCACAGAAATTGCATAGGGAGTCTTTGATGGCGGGGCCAGGAAGCAGAGGAGCGCGAGGCGGCTGGCAACCCAGGTAAATGTTTTTTTTTCATTAACCCCCACGTGCTCCCCTTGCACTCCCCTTGTGCCCCACCACTTTTAAATTATGTTGGCCGACGCTGCCACGGAGGGTGAGGGTTCTGGCACGTAGGCCACCAGTGACTCCAAGTCATCTTCGGAGGCCTCCACAGAAGACCAGTCCTTGAGTTGGCAGACCCTAGTGTGACAATTCCACCTTCATCGTTGCCCACCATCCACGTTTTCATCCCCACCCTCCCTCTCGCTACCCCCAAGTTGGCTGTAGCTTCACCCCATAAAAGGGGTGGCAACACCTTTGCTTCAGGGACCTCCACTATGCCCCTGTCTCCGAGGCTGAACTTAATGAGGAGGCTATTGACCTATTGTAGACTACACTACTGAACGCCATCTAGGGGCTTAATGGCATTCACAGTTGCATATCTGGCCTACAGCGGTCATTCCCGCTTCTGGCCTCCTTAGTGACTGCAGCCTCCCACCCATCTCAACATCCTGCTCCACTCCCAACCCTTCCCCATCCGAAATCCCTCTTCTCAGTCCAACCAAAGCAGACTCACTCCTTTGCACACACCCACTCAAACACACACACGCAGCACATCCACACAAAACACAGCAAGTAACACAGATACACACACAAACATAAAAATACCACACCCCTCACCACCACCACACCTCACCCACCACAACAGATATTCACACCCACCACCACCACACCTGTAGACACAACACCCACCATGACACAAACATCCATACCCACCACTGCCACACCTGCAGACAAGACATCCACCATGAAACAAACATCCACACCCACCACCACACCTACATACATGATACCCACCACACACACACATATGCACCAGCACACCCACAGGCACCACAACCACTCACAGCACCTCCACAGCACACACACATACACAGCACATTACACACAATATATACAAATGCCCACACTCATCCATACAACAAACAACCGGTAAGAGACACAAACCAACACGTACACCACATATACCAGACCCACAGACACTGGCACCACCAACAGACACATGCTACCACTCCCTTTACCTCTCAAACTGAACTCCCTGCCTACCACCATACCCATTTTCCCATGGCAGACCTTCTATTTGCCCTGGCCTCTTCCACATCCCAAACCAGCCCTCCCAGACATCTTTTCTCCTTCTACACCCCAACCCACCCATTCCACATGCCAAACCACACCTCTCAAATGCAAATCCACCCCTCCCAAATGTCTTTCCACATCTTCCACACCCCAAACCCCTTCCACACTCCAACCCACCACTTCCAAAACCAAAGCCACCCATTACAAATCCAAACCCACCCCTTCCAAACCAATCCCAGCCCTCCCAAATCCTCTCCTCCAAAACCCAAGCAGACCCTCCCCAAAGTAAAATCATTGAGGTGCCTGCTCTCTGCCCAATAGATGCCCCTTCCAAAGGAGGTTGATTCTGGTAGTGTGAATAGGAGGCAAGTACTGGGATATTTAGACTATGAGCATTTCTTGTAAACTTTGTTATGAAACTTAACTTGTGAGAGATAGCTCATTTTCATAAAAATAGTTTTTGTTTGACAGTACCTTTGTCCTGGATTTGCTTTTTGATTGTTTCTAATTGTTTGCTGATGATGATATTTCTGCTAATGTGTGTGACATGCACTTTTTCACATTTATGACAGTGACAGGCACAGTTTTCAAATTTTTAGAAATTTTTGGAATGCATGCTTTGCTGCTGTACAATTGTGATGGACATGTTAATTTTGGTGCAAGCATTCATCATATTACTGGACACTTTACACCAAAACTATGGCCCTCATTATGACATTGGCGGTAAATCCCGCTTACTGATGTGGTGACGGCCGCCAGCATACCGCTGCGGTGGCGAATATCCATTTGCCATAATATGACACCCACACCAATCTGACAGAATACAGCCACACACACAAATCCGCCAGCCCAAAGGTCAGTGGAAAAGTGGCAGTCCCAACACCCATACCGTTACGCCCAAAGAACAATGCCCACCACATTATGACCCACAAATCACCACAGCGGACATTCAACGGCGGTAAACCATTGGCGGTATATACCACTGCGCTCAGAATGGACACTCTCATACAAAATAACACTACATTGTCCAATACTAAAAACACACACCTGCCACTCATACACACACCACACCCACACATCCTCAGCACTATAAAACACACACCCACATTACCCACAACCCTTTATGAATACAAATTATTGCCACCATTCTGACCCCAAGACCACTGCGATAACTAGACACACACATCACTTACACCCACACATCCCTCACGCACCCCACATCACACGCCCCACCACATTACTTAACACACTCTCACCAACACACACCACACAACTCCCATGTCCCCACAAAGGCACCCCCGTTTCACTATTGAGGAGTTAATGGTCATGGTGGAGGAAATTGTCAGGGTAGAGCCACAGCTCTTTGGAGCACAGGTACAGCAAAAATCCATTGCAAGGAAGATGGAGCTATGGCGGAGAATCATGGACAGGGTGAATGCCATGGGACAACGTCCAAGAGCAAGGGACGACATCAGGAAGAGGTGGAACGACCTACGGGGGAAGGTGCGTTCCATAGCAGCAAGGCACCAGCTAGCCATACAAAGGACTGGCGGTGGACCCCCACCACCTCTCCTATAGCTCACAGCATGGGAGGAGCAATACTGCATCCTGAGTGACCCGCTGGAGTAGCCGGACGACTGGACACTGGTAAGTCAATATCTACTACTAATCACCCCTCATACCTGCGTGCCTTCTCACACCCTCACTCCCATCACTCCACCACATCCCACATACTGCACCTACACATATGACTAACCCCAATGCCATGCCCTGCATGTCTACCAATGCATGGGCAGTCCTCACAGCTCTGCATGGACACCCATCACAAAAGCATGCACAGCATAGGGAATCTAACAATCCCACAATGCATCATCATACACAAGCAAAAGGTGGCGGGGCAACACCAACAGTAGAGGGGAAGATAGGGATGTACAGTATGTCACAGACATGAAGCATAATACATCACTTACATCCTCACAGGTGCCCTAGCCAATGTCAGCGAAGAGGAGGTGCCACAACTATCCAGTCCCCCAACAGAAGATGCCCCCAGTGATGACAGTAACTTTGGACTTCAGGATCAGGACCAACAACCTGGCCCATCAGGGACCACTGGACAGCCGGTCACCCCAGCCCACTCACAGTCCACCACAGAGTCTCCCCAATCAGTATTCAACACCACAGCAGCTATCGAGCTTACCCACACCTCTGTCCCCAGGACACGTTGATCAGCAGTGTGCCCACCTGTACACGGACCCCAGTTCAAACTTCACACCCAAAACAATCAGGGACCTGGGGTCAGTGGCAGTGGGCACACCATTCAAGGGACAGAGGCACAGGCCAACAGGGACACTGGGAGGACTAATGTGTGCCAGGGGGAGGACAGTACAAGGGAACCGACTCTCCAGGATGCACTCGCGGAGATCCTGGGAGCCTACCAACATTCCCAGGACACGATGGGCCAGATCCTTGATAGCGTGCAGGAGAACAGGCGCCTGCAGGAGGGACAGTATCAGGGGGTCAGGGAGGACTTGCATTAACAGCACCCTGATCTCCATAGGAGGGCTGCTGGCAAACATGGCCAACATCATGAGGGAGGCAACAGCACACCGGTTGGCCCCTACCACTAGCTAGTCCATTGACCAGCCCTCCACTTCCACTGCAGCTAGTGGGCAGGAGTCCCTGGCACAGGACCCACAGGCCACCACTACCCCTCCCCCTACAGAAGGTGAACCACCCCGCAAACATTCCCTGCAAAACAGACAGAAGCCAGAGACACTTGCCAAGACCACCACCAGGAAATGAGACTCTCCTGATTGTCCCGCTTGTGTCCCACACAGTCACCTTGTCCACTTTGAACTGCCTTTGCTCCCCTTCCTATGGCCACTTGGACACTGGACCTGTGCTACAAACAGACTGGAACAATGCAATGGACTGTCCTCCATCATCACCCCATTCTGTTGCACTTTCCCCCCAATTTCTTAGCATTACAATAAACACCCTTGATCACAATTTGACTACTGGTGTTTTATGTTTTGAAAATGTGCATTTTTGGAAACAGCCACATCTAGTGCAAATGATCTGAACACTGTGAGAGCATAGAAATAATGACCTGTAGCTGTCTGTAGTCAGCACATCAGAACACAGTTGTTATATCACCAAACTCT
The DNA here is from genome assembly GCF_031143425.1 of Pleurodeles waltl. NCBI lineage: Eukaryota > Metazoa > Chordata > Amphibia > Caudata > Salamandridae > Pleurodeles > Pleurodeles waltl. The sequence continues at coordinate 269,141,459 of NC_090442.1, forward strand.
GTAAAATTACAAGCCATAGGTGACAGTAAGTGGAGATGGAAAGGAAGTTAATGCCATCATGCTGCAGCCACTCAGAATACACCATTGGTCATAGGAATGGTCAGGTGCTCTGTCTCACCTGTGTGTCATTGGAAGTATTGACAAATAACTGATGCTCTCTTGTCCTCATCCTCATCCTCAGTCTCTTCATCCTCACTGTCCTTAGGGTCTAGTGCTGCCACAGGGACATCTCCAGTCTCCTCCTACTGCAGAAAAGGTACATGACGTCTGAGGGCCACGTTGTGCAACATGCAGCATGCCACTACTATCTGGCAGACCTTCTTGGGTGAGTAGCACAGGGATACAACTATCAGATGGAGGCACCTGAACCTGGCCTTCAGGAGCCCAAGGTCTTCTCGATGATCCATCTGGTTTGCCCATATGCCTCATTATAAAGTTCCTCAGCCCCTGTCCTGGCATTCATCACAGGGGTCAGCAGCCACAATAGGTTTGGGTAGCCAGAGTCACCTGCAATTATTGAGGGACCACATTTAGCCTCACACAATCCAGGGGAACACCTGAAGGCATACACTAACATACAGTGGGTGGGGACCAAGGCTCACCTATTAGCCACACCCTGTGCCTCTGTAGTTGGGCCATCACATTTGGGATTTTGCTATTCCTCAGAAGAAAGGCACCATGCACCGACCCAGGATACTTAGGGCCTCATTATGACCCTGGCGGCCGGCGGTACACTGGCGGTAACACAGCGAACAGGCTGGCGGTGTTCCGCCAGTGTATTATGACCGTGGCGTATTAGCCACGGCCATACCGCTGGCCCTTGCAACTGACCGTCAGGCTTCTGCCAGGCAGTCATAATCCCCAGCAAGCACCGCTGCCCTGGGGATTATGAGTCCCCAACCGCCAGCCTGTCCATGGCGGTAAACACTAGCATGGAAAGGCTGGCGGTAAGGGGGACTCTGGGTGCCCCTGGGGGCCCCTGCACTGCCCATGCACTTGGCTTGCACGGGCCCCCAGGCACAGCCCCATCGCGCATTTCACTGCCCAAATTTCCGGCAGTGAAATGAGCGACGGGTGCTACTGCACCCGCTGCACATCAACATTGCCACCGGCTCTATTATGAGCTGGCTGCAATGTTGATGTGACTTTTCTGCTGGGCCAGTCGTCCGCTGGCCCAGAGGAATGGTCATAATAGAGAGCCACAAATACCGCCAGCACTGGCTGTATAGTGGCTCCCGCAGCCTCAGCGGTCTTTTTGTAAGATTGCTGAAGTCGTAATGAGGACCTTAGAATTGACGTGGGAGATGTACTGGTCCGCCAGCCACACCATCTTTACATTCAGTGAGTGGAAACTCTTCCGATTCCTGAACACCTGTTCATTTTGGCGGGGGGACAAACGCAATATGTGTTCCATCAATCGCCCCAATAATATTGGGGATATGTCCCATTGCATAGAATCTGGCCTTCACAGTGGCCAAATCTTCCACCTGGGGGAAAGAAATGTAGCTGCACATGTGTTTTACCAGGGCAGACAAGACTCTTGCCAGCACGATTGAGAACACTGGCTGTGACATTCCTGCTGCCAAGCCCACTGCCATTTGGAAAGAACCAGTTGCCAAGATATGGAGCACTGATAGCACTTGCACAAGAGGGGGATCCCAGTCAGATGACGGATAGATGAGATCAGGTCTGGCTCCAATTGGGCACACAGCTCTGTGATTGTGGCCCTGTCCAGTCTAAAGGTGAGGATAATGTGCTTGTCCTCCAGTGTAGCCAAGTCCACAAGGGGTCTGTACACGGGGGTATGTTTCCACCTCCCATTCATCCGCAGCGGTAGGTATCTAAGTGACACAAGAGTGAGTAGGCTGTCACATTTGGAATATGTAATGGGACAGTGTTAATGGCGAGGTATGTGCCAATCTAATCTGTGATGCAATTAATGTAGATAGGAGCGTTTTCTTCCCCCTGAAATGGCAACCACCTGTCCTGTATGTAGGGACAGGTGGAAGTGAGGTAATTCCGCTGATGTTGGGTGTCGTGGTGGAAGGCGGTCTTGCACCGCCGTGCAATTCCTCATTGGATAATGTGGGGCTTTATGGAGTACAGTGGCCAATGGGGATCTGCACCGGCGGTGACGGTGTACACCGCCGCGGACGTGACTGCCATTTTCTCACTTGTTTCCTGACCTTCAACAGGACAACACCTACACTGCGTGTGCTGCTGTGACCTGTGTCTGGAACCCACCATGGCCCGTGTGACCGGGGAGAAAGGGCCCCTGCCTTCACTTCGGAGGAGTTGGAGCAACTGGTGCATGGGGTCCTACCCCAGTACGGACTTCTGTATGGGCCTCCAGACCAACAGGTGAGTAGACATTGGGCACAATGCATGTGGGAAGGATGCATGGAGGTGTGTGTGCAAGCATCGTGTCATCGGGGGGCAAGGGGGAATGTCTTGTGGTGGTGTACATAGTGTGCGCTGGGCGATGTGTGTGGCAATGGTGATGGAAACGGGAATGGTGAGCCATTTGTGTGACAGGCTGGACTGTTTGTTTAATGGTGTTCTCCTGTCTGTATTGCCTCTGCAGGTCTGCGCCCATCAAAAGAAGGGATTATGGTGTGCCATTGCCAAGGACGTGCGAACCATAGGGGTCTATGGCAGGTGGAGCACCCATTGTCGGAAACGGTGGGAGGACCTTGGACACTGGGCACGGAAGACCGCAGAGGCCCAGCTGGGGATGGCCGTCCAACGAGGAAGGGGTGCTCATCGGACCCTGACCCCCCTGATGGACAGCATACTGGCGATGGCCTACCCAGAGCTGGATGGGTGCTTGAGGGAATCACAGCAGTCACAAGAGGGTGAGTAAATTTGGCAGTTGGGGTGGGATCCAGGTGGTGGATGTGAGTTAGTGGGTGTGCTTAAGGCCTGGCCAGACATTGTAGCGTGGGTCAACTCTAGGGTAATGGGTGTATGGTAAATGCAGGTAACCTAGCTTGTTAGCATTCCATTTCAGGCAGGGCTTTGTGGGTCCCAGGAGGGATGCAGTTGGCGGTGTGTGGCCCTCATCTTGCCTTAGCATCTAGCCATACAACTGGCAGTGCAATGCAGAGTGCTTAAGTCTGATCCCTGTGTGTGACGGTGCTGTGTATGCCAAGTGTGGTGTTGGTGCAGGCACTGTCAGAGTGTTTCCTTTTTCTCTCTTTCCCCCTTTTTCGTTCTGTCATTCTGTCCTTGTGTACATTAGCATCATCTGGCGGAGGAGCAACAGAGGGAGCTGCATCCCACAGGACCCAGGAAGCAGAGTCCACCGACGCCGAGGGAACCAGTGGGGCGGAGGGTGAGGGGAGCACCACGGCGGAGACAGGAGGTGACAACACATACCTACATACCTCCTCCAATGGGAGCTCCCTGGTGGTGACGGACACCTCTGTGACCACCCCAGCTGCAGGTACAGCCGCCACCCCCATACCAGCACCACCCTCCCAGTAGCCCCTCAGCAAGTTGCCCATGCCCACCCACCCAGGAGGGTGGGCATCTCCTTTGCCCCAGGCAACTCAGGCCCTGCCCCAGTGAGCCCTGCTGCCCTGAGTGAGGAGGCCATTGACCTCCCAAGATCCATCTCTGTAGGGCAGTCAAGCATTGTGAATGCCATCCCGAGGCTGGCATCCCAGATGCAGCAATGCAATGCATTTCTGGAGGGCATCCATGGTTGATTGGCGGCCCAACAGAGATCGATTCAGGCTCTGGCCTCCTCCCAGATGGCATCCATTGTTCCTGTTTCTAGCGTCCCCCCTCCAACTACCACTTCCCAGTCCCAGTCTCCTCATCCCCAATCCCCCATCCCATGCACACATACTGACGAGTATGCACACAAGACAACACCCAAGAGTGGCAAAGGCAAACACAGGCACCACACTTCATCCCACAAGCACTCACACAAACACCAACATGTTACAAACACAACAACATCCACTGCCTCCACTGTCTCCCTCTCCTCCTCCTCCACCTCCCTCCCAGTCACATTCACACTCACACCTGCATGCACTGCACCAACATCCACCACCAGCATCACCACACCAAGTAGCACACACACCTCACTAACAGAAACCTCCACAACATCCATGTGTCCTCTCCCACCCTGTCTGTCCCCCCCTCCTAAAGGACACAAATGCAAGCACTCACATACCCAACAGCCATCCACCTCACATCAGCATACTGACCATGCACCTGCACCAAAATCCAGCAGACATACACCTCCTACAAACACTCCCTCAACCTCCACTCCCATCCCTCCTCCCTCCTCCTGCCCCACCGTCCTTAAGAAGCTTTTCCTTGACCTCTTCCCTCCCCCTCCCTCCATCCTGCCCGTAAGAGGAGGGTACCAATGACCCAGCCCAGCACCTCAGCCAAACAGTCCATGCGGACAGTGATGACACCACCTAGTCGTGGTGGGAAGTCAGTGAAGGATCCCACTCCACCAGCCATGAAGTGCAAGGATCCCACACCTCCAGCCAAGAAGTGGAAGGATCCCACACCTCCAGCCAAGAAGGGAAAGGATCCCGCACCTCCAGCCAAGAAGGGGAAGGAGCCTGCACCTCCTGCTTTGAAGGGGAAGAAGCCCTCAATTCCTACCCAGAAGGCTAAGGAACACGTATAACATGCCATGAAGGGGAAGAAACCATCAGCCCCTGCCAGGAAGGGTAGGGATTCCACACCACAAGTGATGGAGAGGACGAAGCCCTTTACTCCAGCGGAGGCTGTCAGGGTGACACCTCCACCACCACCAGTGGTCATGGGGACCCACTGCCAGCTGAAGAAGTGCAGCCATAACCACCTGCAGAGGCTTCCCAGGAGGCACCCCCATCTGCAACCACAGTGCAGCCATCACCACCTGCAGAGGCTGCCCAGGAGGCACCTCCATCTGCAACCACAGTGTAGCCATCACCACCTACAGAGGCTGCCCAGGAGGTACCTCCATCTGCAACCACAGTGCAGCCTTCACCACCTGCAGAGGCTGCCCAGGAGGCACCTCTATCTGCCACCACAGTGTAGCCATCATCACCAGCGGAAGCCATGTAGGCCATCCTCCAGGGGCTGCTGTATGAGGCCTCCCCAGAACCAGTGGGCAAGTCACCCACTCCAGAGACTGTGGCCTTGCACTTCCCAGGACAGAGAAATGGGCATGGAGCCCCCTCCAGAACCAGTGGGCTACTCACCCACTCCAGAGACTGTGTCCTTGCACTTCCCAGGACAGAGTCCGGGGCAAGGAGCCCCCTCCAGAACCAGTGGGAAAGTCACCCACTCCAGAGACTGTGGCCTTGCACTCTCCAGGACAGAGAAAGGGGCATGGAGCCCCTTCCAGAACCAGCTGGAAAGTCACCCACTCGAGAGACTGTGGCCTTGCACTCCCCAGGACTGAGAAATGGGCATGGAGCCCCATCCAGAACCAGTGGGTTTGTTCACGACTTCAGCTGAGGTGCCCCACCACCCCCCTGAGGTGCCTGCTCACTTGCAAACTGATGCCTCTGCAGAGTTCTATCCAGATGAAGTCTGGATTCCAGTTGGGCCTTGGACTGTGCCCTGTAGCCATGTGGGCCCTTTGAACATTGGACTGGGCAGTGTCCCTTTGTGTACATGTGTACATATCTGTTTCACGGACAACTGGATTATTTATTGGCTGTTGATATTAATACATTCACCTTGGTGCTTTCCTGTTGGCCTTGCATTATTTTGCCCTGTATTGGGTGCAAATTGTTTTTCATGTGTGCAGCTGGTTGTGTGTATGGTTTGTGTGTGTCGGGTGTGTGTTGGGCGTGTGTGTGTCACTCTCGTTTTCCTCCCTCCCTCCCTTGTGTGCTAGGCAGCTGTACTTACCGTCGTCGTCTTTGTTGGCATTCCAGGTGGAGCATAATGTAGAAGATCATTGGAAAAACGTACAGTTCGGTCCATGGTGGCGTTGTTCTTCCCTGTGTCTCCGATGGTGAGTCTTTTCTCTTCTGTGATGTGTTTCCACCAGGCTTTTGATGGCGTTGGTACCGCCCTGGAAAATGTGGTGGATTGTAGGGTCTTAATATGGTGGGCGGTACTTTGTCTTCCGTCTGGCTGTTGACGGCTACCTCCATGGTGAGTGTTCTGTCCGCCCTTGCAGTCGGTGTGGTACATTGGCCGTCTATGGGAGTTTTCACCGCCATGATCATAATTTGGCGGTAATTACCACCAGCCTGTTGGCGGTATTACCTCCACTTTATCATTCACCGCCAGGGTCATAAGAGGACCTATATGTTTTCTGTTTTTATGATTGGAGAATGCATGTGTGTTTATTTTAACATGATGTGTCTATGATATATACACATGCATTATATAGGAAACCTGACACATTAAAGTTAGGTGACATTTAATGTTTTTTATGAATTGCGCAGACCATGGGGACATGTAACCTTCATACATCGCTGACATGTTTGCAGTTGAGAGGTAACATTGGTTGTCATTCTGTGTACACTCACTTGTAGCATTTTGTAGTACAATTGCTACATTATCATGGATTTATGTAATTCCTATTGGGTATACTGTTTAGGTATACAATATGATAATTTAGGGAAAATTATTGCACATGCCTGTATGGACACTTTTTGAGTTAGGATTGATGTGACTTTTTTGTGTGGGTGTCCATTGCCATTTAGGCATTTATTACCAGATTGGTGAGTGTTTTTGATGTATTGAGGTGTATTCTTAAACATGTTTTTGACTATGACATTACAGACATATGCATTGCACATCATTGTAGTATTGCTTGCAAGTATTTTTTTAAACATGCACAAGTCCTATTCCAATGTACACTGATAATCCTGAGGGTGATATGTGATACAGTTACCTTCTGTTCCGGCAATGATAGGGTTAATTTTTGTCTTGGTCCAGGAGCAGCAAAAATGGCAGATTTTGTTTGACTGGATTAATGGTGACAGGAAATGAGAAAACTCAGAAAAAAGGTGAGTTTCATCCTTTTACTCCTCCCAATCTGCCAACTCAGGTGTGGAGGTTTTGCCACCACAGTTGCCTTGATGGGATTGTGATTGGCTCAGAGGTTCAACTGGCAGTAGACCCACCACCAGCCACTTTTGCTTTTGGTTCCATCGGTGCATGTGGTTATTCATGGCAGTGATGATGGTTAGTCGGCTGTCTTTCATCTGTGGATCCACCAACATCTAAATAGAGCGTGTGAACCATCAAGGCAGTGGACAGGAAATCCAAAGGAATATCAACGGCGGGACCGTTACCACCAAGATCTAAATCAGGTGCTTATTCAGCAACTCTTCGTGACAATCTGTGACTGGCTAAGAACACAGCAATGGCAACCTACAAGTAACAGCAGACAACTAGCTCTGCGTTCGCAATACCAAAAGGGAATTTTTTTTAAGGCAGCTATTCTTTCTCATAGGAAGATGTTCTGCTTTAAAATTAAAAATATTTCCTATTTGGGAAGACAACAGGAGGAGCATGTAGAGGTCTCCTGCACCAATCCCACCCCTGAACACTGAGATCTCCTGTCACAGTCCCCACAGTGAAAGATGTCCATCTGGACCTCGCTTTTGCTAATGATTTACAATGTCCTTTGAGGAACTAACAACTTTTTTATCATTTACGACCACATTTGCATTTCTGGTCCTTGGTCTCTGCTTCTATGGTAATTGGATTAACTGTGATCATCACTTTATTAGATTTACTTAACCTTCCATTGTGACCTTTGTGTTCATGTCACTTTTTGGGGCTTCTGGTACTACTGGTCATGACTGATCTCAGTGGTCTTAAGTGTGTCACAAGATGTTGATGGGAACTATGCACATTTGGACATTAGAACATTCACCGGTATGATTCTTAGGACCACTGGTCTCTGGTAACTGAATAAAAAATATCAAGTTTTTAATACTGTGACACAGAAATATTGTGATGCAGAAATATTGTTGACATAAGTATAGTTAGTAATATCATTTTCAATAACATCTGTTGTTAATATCGTTGTCAATAATATCTGTATTGTTGAAGGGGTGTAGCCAAGATGGCGTAAATGGCATAGAGCGTAGCCCCACGGCCGCTGGCCCATAAATACACCATCCTGCCCTAATATTGTAGCCTCTACTGTGGCACGCAACATAGCACAGACCCTCTTGGTCATTGAGGGGGTGCTCCAGTGCCAGTGATCAATTGTGGCTCCCGTAGATGTAAAAAAAACTGCCAGCGGTGAGGTCTTCCATGTATTGTATTGTATTGTATTGTAATAGTATTTATATAGCGCTTACTACTCCTGACGAGGCGTCAAACCACTTTTAGGTGAGTAGCACGCTACTCTGGAACCCAACAAGAATTAGTGATGGATTAGTATCGGGAAATATGAGTACAGTTTTAGTATTATTATGAGTTCATTTGAGCCGCGGATATGAGAGTTTGTTCGTTAGATTGACTGGAGTAATGGAGGGGTGGAGGAGGAAAGAAATCCAGAAGTGTTAATTGGGAGTATATCCCTCATTTACTCAACCCAAAGGCTTGGGATGAGTAAAGGGGGATGGAGGAGGGAAGAGTCTGTGGAAGGGTTAGGGAGAGCATAGTAGCAGGGTGAGATAAATGAGGGAGAATTTAGTAGGGTTGTGTGGGAGGTCATGGTAGTAGAGTGAGGTTTGGTGAGTTAGATGTGGAAGCGGAGGGAAGAGCTTAGGCAGAGTTATTTAGGAGATGAAAGTAGTAGAAAGGATTTGGGATGAGTCAGAGTGGGAATGGAGGATAGTTTGATAGAGACATGACATATGATGATGGGTAGATAAGTGTGATAAGATGAGAGCAGGAATTCATAGATATCTAGTATAACAACCCACCCAGGAGCCATGCAATGACCCACGAACACGTCAAGCACAGACACAACATATACACATACATACATACATACATATATATATACATACACACATACACACACACATACAAACACACATGAATACATACACATATGCACACATATATGTACATACAATACATAATTAGAACCATGGATAAATATACTTAGTCAAACAGGTTTAAAGAGTGTGTGTGTATTTTATTGCTATGACATAGTAGCGATACATTTTTTCTAAATAACTATACATAACTAGAAATATACACATAATCAGAAAAAATATTTAGCAACATAGGCATATGAAGTCCATTGTTGTTTGAATATGGTGGTTATGAAGGAAAGAGCCAGCTCTTGAGTAGTATTCTGAAGACAAGAAAGTTATCTGTGGCTCTTATAGTTGGGGGTAATGAATTCCATAGTTTGGCTGCTTGAACGGAGAAGGATGTACCACCTATAGTCTTTTTCTTGTATGGTGGTGTTCTAAGGCAGGGTGCCAATCTTGAGCGGAGGTTTCTTTGTTGGATGTATTTGGTTATTTTGTTTCTGATAAAAAGCGGTCCTGTTCCATGTATAGCTTTGTGGGTGATACAAAGCAGCTTGAAAGTGCATCTTCTGGCAACAGGTAACCAGTGTAGTGCTCTCAAGGCAGGGGAGATGTGGGCTTGCGGCTTTACATGTAATAGTAGCCTGGCTGCGAAATTCTGGATATGTTGTAGTTTTTTCATAATAGATAGAGATGATCCATGGTAGAGGCCCTTGGCATAATTCAGTTTGGATAGTACAAGCTAGTAGCTTGCACCTTGTGTGGAAATCCAAGGTGGGGGAAGATGCGTCGTAAAGTCTTCAAGGTGATGAAGCTTGTTTGTGCTAATTTGTCCACTTGGGCATTCATAGTTAACTTGGAATCCATGGTGATTCCAAGGTTTTTAACTTCCTTGGATAATTGAGGAGGGGGTCCGAGATCGTCAGGCCAGACGCACAGAGGGTCATAACTTTTCCAGCCACCACATATGAGTATTTCTGTTTTGGAGGTATTTAGTTTGAGATGGCTCCAGGTCATCCACTGATCAACGGCTCTGAGGCAACTGAAGATTTGTGAGTTTTCAATGTTTTTGGGGCATTCTAATTTAAGTAGTATTTGTGTGTCATCTGCACAGTTGTAGCATGTGAGATGGAAATCATTGATCAGTTCTGGTAAAGATATCATGTAGATGTTGAAAAGCAAAGGTGAGATGATTGATCCTTGGGGGACCCCTGCTTTTGTGAGGTCGGGTTCGGACGAGAAGGGGGGCAAGTGGATGATATTAGATCTTTTAAGATAGGAAGTAGTCCAGTCGAGAGCAATCCCTCGTATGCCGGCTTTGTGGAGTCTTTGAATTAGGGTGGCATGGTCAACCGTATCACAGGCAGCCGAGAGGTCCAAGAGAAGTAGTGCAGCAACTCCATTGCGGTCGACTGTGTTTTTAAGATCATCCCAGATTGCTATGAGTGCCGATTCAGTGCTCCTTCCTGGGAAGAATCCAGTTTGGAAGTCTGAAAGTATAGAATTGTCTTCAATGAATTGTGACATCTGGGCGAATGCTGCTCTTTCTATCAATTTGCCCAGGAAAGGTCCACTTGTGATTGGTCTGTAGTTGTTGGGGTCTTGTGGGTCTAGGTTTGTTTTCTTTAATAACGGTCGTATGTATGCCTTTTTCAGGTCTACAGGAAAAGTTCCTGTAGTTAAAGAGTTGTTGATGATTCTTCTTACAGGTGTGGCAGCAGAAGTAGATAGAAGAATGTTCTTGAAGATTTGTGGTGGGCAAGGGTCAGAAGGGCAACCGGAAGGTCTGCTTGCTTTGACCAAATCCATAAATTCACCTTGGGGTATTTGTTTGAAGCACTGTAGAGGTTGGGTTGGTTTATTCTTAGAGGGTATTTTAGGAAAGGGGTTGGTGCTGATGGTTTTCTTCTGTTTTAAATAGAAGTCCAATGTGTCTGCCTTGGTTGTGTAGTGAGTTGCCAATTTGTTTGTGAAATCTTGAGTAGAGGGATGACTTCCTTTCATACATGTAGGTTTTCTAAATTCATTGAGAATTTTAAAAAAGTCCTTGGTTGTAGATTGAGCATTTTGAATTCTGTCTGAGTAGTACCTTTTTTTAGCTTTTTTGATTGATGATTTGTATATTCTGTTAAGTTTGTGTAGCTGCAGTTTGTCTTGACTGTTGTTTGTTTTGAGCCGGGTCCGCTGCAACTTTATGATTTGTTGCTTTATCTTTTTATGTTCTGTGTTTCTCCAAGGTGTTTGTTTTCTTTTGTTGTGTTTAGTTTTTCTGAGTGGTATTAGGATATCAAAAGCTTCCTGTAGCTACTCATAAAGTTTTGGCACAGAATTAATTGTATCTAGATCTGTGTTGGCTGTTAGTTGTGTTTCTAAGTCATCCAAATTGAGTTTGCTCCATGGTCGATAGGTGCATATATGTAAGTAGTTGTGGGGTGTGTTGATTTGTGGAGTTATATGTCGGAAAGTTATCAAATGGTGGTCTGACCAAGTGATTGGCATGATGCTATGAATAGTAACTGGTTCAGGCTTGGCAAAAATGACATCTAGGATGTGTCCAGCGATGTGTGTGGGATTGTGTACAATCTGATGTAGGTTCAATGCGACTAGCCCAGTGTTGATAGCTTTTGGATGGGGCATATTGGGTTTGTCAAACCAAATGTTTAGATCCCCAAGAATTCATAGGTTGGAGTATACTGTAATGAGGTTTGAGACTGTGTCTAGAAAAGCATCTGGTAATGTGGAGTTGTTAGGTGGAGGTCTGTAAAGGAGGAGAAAGTTACGGGAAGAAGTTGGAGTAGGGTGGCATCTGGTAAGGAGGGCTTTACAACCTTGTTGGAGATGTTGTCTGTTTTACTGAGGTTCATTGCCTGTTTGAATATAATAGCTAGTCCAGCTCCTCTCTTGCCTATACGGTTTTGTGTGATGGTTTGATAGCCTGGAGGAACGGCTTCGTGCAACACTGGGGCCATGTCATCTCCCAACCATGATTCAGTTATGAATAGTAAGTCAGGTTGTGTGTCTGTGAGCAGGTCGTAGATGTGGTGCTTGTTTTTTGACAGTGATCGAGCATTTATGAGCTGGCAGTTTAGAAAAGGTGTGTTAGTGGTAGTGTTGTTTTGTTTAGGAGAAGGGTAAGTAGTATAATATGAGCTTGAAGCAGGATTGTTACTAGTTGTGATAGCTGTTTGAGGCTCACAATAGTCTTGCTTTTCAATATAGTGTTCCTCTTCCAGCAGGTTAAGGAGGCATTTTGTTGGTTCTGTGTGTGTGGGGGTTGGACTTGGTGGCTGAGAGAGCCATGAAGAGTGTACCGTTTTTTGTAGGGTAGTCTTATTATGTAATAGACAAGGGGATGCGAGGTTGCTGAGAGTGGCATGTTTTTTATTTTGTTTGCATTTGTTTAGTGTGGATGGAGTATGGGTGATTGAGAAGCATGTGGATCATGATGTAAGGCTCTAAATTGTGCAATGGAGGCGAGGCGAGTGAATGAAAGTTGCTGGGTTAGGGTACTTGTGGTAGGTGTTTGTGAAGAGTGAGAAAGTAGGGGTGAAGATAGGATGGAAATTGTATTCTTTGTGTAGTCCTGAGGGTGGGAGTGGGTATGACGATAAGTGTAATGTAAGTTTGTGTTGATTAGATGTGCTGATGTGTGTGGTTTGTATTGTTTTTGTGGAATAGTGAGAGGGGATATTGGTGTAGTGTTTTTGGAGAGTTTTTGGTATGTGAGTTAGTGCTGGTGAGTGGAATTTGAGTGTTAGATGGGGTGTTGATGTGTTTTGGAGATGAATGTACGAGGTGTGCAAGAGGTGATGGATGTGTGTCAGGGGAGTAAGTGTTAGTTGTGATGACTGGAAGAGGTAATATGTGTGGTGGAATGAAATGTGGGGATTGTATGGTTGTGTGTAATTGGTGAAGAGAGGGGAAGAGTGTTTGTAGATGGTGTGTTTGAAGGCAGAGTTTGGGCATTGTTATGATGACAGGCGGTCTGTGTGGAGCAAACAGCGGATAGTGTTGTTGGTTAGTATGAGCAGAGAGTGTATATCTGGAAGGCTGAGACTGAGAGAAATGTATACTGTAGTTTTGTGTTGTGTGGGTGATAGCAGGTTGTGTTAGTGGGAGTGGACAGAGTAGTGTTTGCTGTGAGAATGAAGGTGTTTGACTGTTGTAGTTGTGGAGGATATGTGTATATGAGTTGTATAAAGGGTATTGTGTTGGGTGATGGGACATTGCAATCTGTCTGTGGTCAGTTTGTGATGCATGAGTTGGATGTCTTTGTAGAAAATGTGTTTGCATGTTGAGGGTTGTGTAGGGGCTGAAACCATTCCTGGTCAATTGAGAATTGGGCAGCATTTCTGGCCCTAGTCCCTAATCCCTACCTGTCCCGAACAGGTCCAAACAGGCAACTGCCCTTGTCCTCTCCGCCCTTTGCCTCTCCGCCCGGGCTGAAACGCTCTGAGTCCTAGGCTTAAATAGCCCTAATGGCCAATAAGAAGCTGATCCTAACCCTAGCCAATCCAATTTCTAGCCCTGATTCAAAAACCTAATGGGAGACCCAGCCCTAATCACCAATCATAGCCCTATTCCTGACCACCAATCACAGCCCCAGCCCTAAAACCAACAGCCAATCAGAATCTCACTCCTATCCACCAATCACAGCCCTAGAACCATCAGCCAATCAGAATCTCAGCCCTATCCACCAATCACAGCCCTAGAACCATCAGCCAATCAGAATCTCAGCCCTATCCACCAATCACAGCCCTAGAACCATCAGCCAATCAGAATCTCAGCCCTATCCACCAATCACAGCCCTAGAACTAACAGCCAATCAGAATCTCAGCCCTATCTACCAATCACAGCCCTAGAACCAGCAGCCAATAAGAATCTCAGCCCCATCCACCAATCACAGCCCTAGAACCAACAGCCAATCAGACACAGCCCTAGAACCAACAGCCAATCAGATTCTCAGCCCTATCCACCAATCATAACCCCAGCCCTGGAGCCAGCAACCAATGGAAAGACCATCTCCCAACAACCTATCACAACAACATATGCAACAACCAATAGGAACTTATATAAGGAGCAAGTTAACTGAAGTCCAGTCCCTGTGGGAAGGGTGAAGGCAGCTTCTGCTCTATTCAGAATCTCCTTGGATACAGACAGGCTGAATCCACACTTCCAAGCTAGCAGAGTCTACTTTCCAGGTAAGGGAGAGATTGTTTAAAAAACAAACACTGGAATACTGCTGGACGCGCACTCTGAAATCGGGCTTTTCTAAAGGCAAAAAACGGGGAGCAGACATTTGGTGGCCAGCCCAATACAGTAGGCCGTGGGTGTGACCGGGAGGACCAGCAACCTGCAGCACCCCTGCTCAAAGGTTTGAAGAGGATCCCCAAGAGGTAGGGGGGTCCCCACACTTCCACTGTCTTACCTGGGAGACACAGAGGGCCGCAGGGGTGGAGACTTCCCCATACGGCCAGCCAGCCAGCGTGCCTATAGCTGGGGCCTCCGGATCGGAGTACCACAGAGTACTGCTAGCGTGGCCAATTTAAGTGGTGGCCTGCCGTGCCGGTGAGCTGTCACAACACTGAGGCCCCTGGGGAGGAGGAGAACCCCCACCTGCTATCGCACAGCTCTTGCAAGATGCCCCAGTGGGCCCACTGGGGGCATCCTGTTTGAAACAGGCACAAACTACCCACATTGTTTCTCCTGGACTAGTTGTGGCCCTTGGCAGGCTACATTGGCACAGGAAGATAAACAGCAGTAAGGTGCCTCCAGTGACCCACCTAATGAAGCAGAGGAAGTTGACTGGAGAAAGTGACTTAGGCTTTAATGGCAATTTATCCTGAAGTATGTTATAACACGTAGGCCTGGCTGCGGTCTCCCATTGGTAGGCCCCATGAAATTACGAGTGACGAGAGAAAGGGCGTAGGCGATGGCTGCAGTGGAGCAGAGTGCAAAGCTGGGGTCACCAACTGATTCAGTTATAGGGCAGCTGGATGACAACACAACAGATGCCACTCAGGTATTATTAGACATCATACAAGGTTAGGGCCCTGTGGTGACTCCCCAAATGGCCGACGATGTGACATGATCACCTATTCACTACCGGAGCACACAACCCTCAGCAATATTTACTGGCATATTGAACATTCCACAGGGGGTGGCAGATGTAATTCGTACTACGGACCTGGTCTATAGGCAACTAGGTCCATACACAATTTCACTGGCAGCTCCCCACTCTCTTGCTGTAACCGGGGGGGGGGGTAAATGTTTGCTGTTATCCCCAGAGTTCTATGGGAGGTTTGTTAATTTAGCATTTGGTGCACAAAAATATACAGTATAGATAAGTGGCTGTCTGCGTGCAGGATGGATGGTGGGACAGGGTTACCTAGATGGTGGTGGGGCAGATGGCCAAGGCTTCAACTGTTGTCATTTACCTGGTGGCCCAAAACACATACAGACACATGACACAATACTTTATTGCCCTGGAATATCAGGGGACTTGCTAGACAGTACAGAGTACATCAATATCTATGCAGGTGCAAAATACATGTGGCTCTTCTTCAGGAATTCACCTCACTGAGGAGTACATGTGTAGGCACAGCCAGGGCACCCTGGTGAGGACCACGTATTCCAGATACTCTCATGGGGATCTAATATGGGTGGTTCCAGGACTCCCATTGGAAATACTACACACCAAGACAGATTTGGAGGGGTGTTATGCAGTACTCGAGGGGAAGTTGGATGGCCTACCACTGCCATTGATCACCCTCTGTGCCCCAAATACCAATCAGGCTCAATTCCTACAATTACTTACCCCAACCTTACTACATCATCTGCTCGCACCCTGTTACTGGGGTGGAAACTTGTGTCTTAGACCTTGACTGGGGCTGTTCGAGTCCCCCGATCCCGGGCACTCAGTCTGCCCTTGTACAGCACCTGAGACAATGGACAGCTCATACATAAGTTTCTGAAATGTGGCATCAATTGCACCCTACCACTAGAGAATATTTGTATTATTCAGGATTGCATGATTTACATACTAAGATAGACCTCAATGGTGCAACCTTGAGGTTCTTTCAACAGTTGCCCTTGGCGTGCACACGACTTAACCATAAGATGACACTGGACCAATTGGGTAAGCTCCAATATAGGGACTACCAGATGAAAAAACATGAGGAGGAAGATAAGGCAGGCAAACTCTTAGCCTGGCTTTTAAGTTCCCCAGAGTCCCTGTCACTGCGATCCCAATGACTCGGGTTGACTGGTTAACACACAAGACTCTATCAATACAATATTTTGCTCCTACTAAATCATACTCTGCTGTGACACCGAATAATGCTCATCTTATTGTCACTTTTTTAAATATGGTGCCCCTAACACACTTACAAGCTTCTCAGGTGGTGGACCTAGATGCCCCCTGCAGGAATCTGAAATTGCTGCAGCAATACAGCAGATGGCACATGGGAAAACACCCAGGATGGACGGCTGGCTATCGGAATTTTACTCCACTTATAAAATGCAACTTATTCCCTAACTGCTAAAGGTGCATGAATCTGTTTATGACTCAGAGAGACTACCGGCCTCTATGTGTGAGGCAAAACTGGTGGTCTTACCAAAACATGACAGAAATCCCCTATTATTGGGATCCTACCTTACCTTCTGCCCACTAAACTCAGATTACAAGATCCTTGGCAAAGTCCTAGCTAACCGTCTGGTTCCTATAGTACAACATATAATCCACACAGATCAGAACGGGTTTATGCAAGGCAGAAATACATTCATGAACATGCGTCCTCTGTTCATGCTAAAGGACTGGGTGAGGTGAACGGGTGCACGTTCCTGGGAAGCAGTCTTATACATAGGAAATGCGTTTCATACCCTAGGCTGGAAATACCTGGAGGAAGTCCTTAAGAGAATGGGAGTGTGCATACTCCGCTGGCACAAGTAAAAACAGGGAACGTCATCTCCGACCCATTTCTAGTTTAATGTGACACTCACCAGGGATGCCCTTTATCCCCAATAATCTTTACACTGGCAATGGATCCTCTTGCTTGTGCTCTGTGGTTGCGGGTGACAGACTGGGGGATACACACAGGAAATATCTGGCATATAATTTCACTGTATGCCGACGACGCCCTGGTTTATCTCTGAGAGGATGTGACAGTACTTTGTCAACTAATGGACCTCCTGGGGCAATTCAGAGAGGTGTCAGGGCTAAGGGCCAATTTGGAGAAATCTCAACTGTTCCCCCTCATGGCTCTGTCAGAGAAACAGCATAGAGAACTTCCGCTCACCCTGCTTATATGGATGTATGACACTATTGAGTACCTTTGCGTCAGAGTATAGCACTCAATGACAGATCTAATAGAAGGTAATGTAGGTATGCCATTAACGGGGGCAAGGGCCTCACTTCCATTCTGGACCTCTCTCCCTTTCTCCCCGGCAGGCAGGTTAGCCATCTCCGAGATGTTAAACTCCCTAGATTTCTCTACTACTTCTCCCCTATACCCACACGTCTGCCCCGCAGATTATTAATTGATATGGGTTCCTTTTTGCCCACACTATTATGGGGGAAGGATAAACGCAGAGCACAAAAAAATGCAAATAAATTATTTCTGCAAACAACAGCCACACATACCCTGGTTATTTGCAATGACCCCTTGCTCCTGCATGATAATTCTGCCATGAACAGTCGCATAACAATGCACCATGGTGTAATTTTGTCAATTTTGCTGAAAGTGTAAAGTGAAATTCCGTAAATTAAGTAACTTATACCAGCATAATTTAAATTTCACTCAGCCTAGTCTTCAGACTGTGAGAGTTCATGACCTGCTGAGAAATGTAGCTTATTGTTTGGGACGCTGTTCTGTAATGTGTTCTCCGTGCACAAGTCTCAGTCCTGTCAGTAGTGGCACTCTGCAGGGACCTCCATCCTTTCCAGTTGCTTTCCTTTCCTGGGCAAGACTCCATGTGAGAAGATATGGAGAATCAGTGTCCTGAACTCACCAAGTTCAAAGCAGTACTTCTTCCCTCAGGCCACTGTCTCAGTGGTGAGGCTCCTGGTTTGTCACCATGTGTTCTGTGAGAAAGAAGTGTAATAATTGGGGTGGATTGACATGCACCACAAGTAATTAAGGCACCATCCTGCTGATCCTAGTAAAAGGTTTAAGTAATTTAAACCTTTCTCAAATCTTGGTAACTTTGGCACAGAGAGGGCAGGTTTAGCTTTGAGAAAATGTGTAAAGCATTGTGGTAAAGAGGATTATTATTAGACGGGGATAGATAGTAGTGAAGCACAAGTAATAATGGCTCTGTTCTTGTAATCTCCAGTAAAGGTTTCAGAATGTAAACCTGTGCTCAGCCCCTGTTAGGTATGGCGCAGAGCAGACAGGCATAGCTAAAGAACTTTGTAAAAATTTAGAATGACCAAAACAGCTAAAAACACAATAAAAATCCCACTGCAATTTATAAACATGGAGAATCATTTAATGAACAGAATGACACCCAAATCGCAGAAATTCAATGATGGGATCCAGAGTTATTAATATTTAAAGTATAAAATAAAGAAGTACCAAAAATTGGTAAGTGCCAACTGCAGTCATCTGGTTGCGCTTGACTGGGACATAGGTGTGATGTAAGCCTAACCACAATGGAGCGCAGGTTGGATACAGAAATAAAGTTCGACCCTGTCATAAGGTACATCTTCTAACCTACTTTCTGAAATGGAAGTCAGAAATCCGCAGTAGGGCAGTGAAGCAGGCTGTGGCTGAGAAGGCCTCCATGAGGCTGGGTAGTCATTGAAGGAGATCCCGGTGAAACTGTTGACTATAAGTGGGAAAGCTCTGTGTGAGAGAAATTCAAAATCGACACCCAAGGAAGCTCCCTCGCTAGTAGGATACTTTTTGCAGCCTACACATGGTGAAAATTTCTACACTCTGACTAAGTGACTCTTGTGGCAGTGGGATTTCTCCAGTATGGCAAGGCTACAAGCTGTAACTAAACAGAGCTCCTTGAGGCCGGGTACCCTTTCTTCAATGTGCCCTTAAAATGGATTTGCTACTGCAGAAAAGCACCAAGCTGGAGGAACCTGAATCTTTGGCCCAGCAGTCAACATACCTTTCGCAGATTGATTTGTAAGGTTTCTCCTAGTCCATTGGAAGTCTTTGGGTACAAAAAGGTTTCTTAACCCCAGGTGTTTGGAGGAGTGCACTTTGACTGCTATGGTTGCAAGAACTCGGGAACAGCACTTGGGGTCAAGACTCTCTCCAGCAGAAGCCACCAAGAGGGTTCAGGAAAGGTCGAGTTAGAACTCATCAGCTGGGTTCTTCAACGAAAGGGCTTCCTGCAACATGCTGTGTCCCTGTGGCTTAACAGGATGTCAGCCAGCTGAAAGTTGGAGTCCACTTCTGTGTCTTAGGTACAGGTGACTAGGTTCAACCTTTCAGATCCCCTCACAGGTCTCAAACAGCAGGTTCAGCCCTTCTTCTGTTCTTTCACAGGTCGAGTGTTCTGAAGAATGTACGGAGTGTTATCACATTTCTGCCTGGCACTAGCTTGTGGGCAGGTGTAGACCCCTGTCCCCTCCCTAATGAATAAGGAAAACTCTCCCAGCACTTTTGTAGCAGTTCCTGTTTGCCATACAGTAAACAATCATACACTGCACCTCGCTACCAAAATCTAACATTGCAGAACCATTCACCCTCTGTGCAGAAGTGTTACCAGGAAATGAGCAATCCCTCCTCTGTGGTCACTTCAAACTAGTTCTGGTGGATGCGCCTCTCCCACTGGGATTGATACCTGCCTGCCTGACTGGAGACAAAGGAGAGCCCTGCCTACTTGTCAGCTACATTTCAGTGTACAGGGTAGGCCACTTTGAAGTTATTCAGGTTGCTGGCCACTGCCCAGGTAGTAATCCTGACAGAAGAACAGAAACACCTCCCCAAACCCAAGCCTTTGTCCTGTTCAGGAAGTGATTTTCACAACTCCTCAAGGGTACTAGTCAGCTGCCAGATGACTGTCATAGCTTTTGCGAATGGCCTCTAGAGGCTTTAGGCAGGGAAAGAGCAACTATCTTATTTACTTTTTCCAAAATATTTATTATAAATTTGACTTCACCGGTAAATTGTGCCTATAAAAAATATTTCAAAAGGTCCAAAAAGGAAATTTGTAAGTGTTTAAAGCCGGCAATAACAGTATAACATTTAACATTGTATCCTAATGCTTTCCTAAGGAACAGCCAATCCTGATACAGTGAAAGTAGCTTTTAGGTCCTTTTCGATACAAGGACATGTTTAATATTAAAGTTTTACATGACCTACTTTTAAATACTGTGCACCTTGCCACATGGGCATTAAAGCCTACTTAGGCCTACTCAGGTTTAGGCCTGTCAAAAGGAGTTATTTTGACTGTCAAGTTTGCAGTTTTAAAATGGCACAGGCAGGCTAAAATAGTAAATCTACAGTCATGTTTGCACTGCCACCATAGTGGATGGCACAATTTGTGATGCAGTCCACAAGTGAAATTTAACTTACAGGCCTTTAGTATACTTTGAATGACCTATGAGAAATTATAGTTAAGTTAAATTTCCCAATTTGGAGTACGGAGAGCCTTAACATGCTTAGAGGTTAGAGCACATGCACTTGGGCCTAGATAGCAGAGTCCCAGTGAAAAGTCCCAAAAATTGGGGATGAACATGCAAACAGAGGCATTTCATAAAGGCATTTAATAAAATCATAATACTAAAAAAAAAAGTCAAAAACACAACACAATAAAACTCCCACTCCAATTTGTAAAATTATTAGAACTATTCAGTCACTGCCATAGCCAAGCCTCTCCGACCACCCAGCGGAGTAAGGGTCTTGAGAGAAATGGCAACATGTCTGCCTACCCTGTCTGGATGGGTGGACACATAGCCATTTTTTACTGTCCATCACCGACAGGCAACCCCTGTGGTGAGAGACATTAAAAGGCAAATAAGGCTCCCCTCAGCCTGGGCGATGCCCCCCCCTCCATAGTGAGTGGAGCATTACCTTTTTTATTTTCAAAATGAAAATCCCATTTTGGGACTTTGCGTTTGAAAGTAAAAAAATAAATATTGCTTGGTGGAGGGCTGTGTCATGCTGCACCAAAGAGCAGATTGCATTGACAGGAATCGCCATAACGGTGGTTCCTGCCAAATGCTTTATAAATGACCACCAGCTTGGTAATCATTTATACATTTGGTGGTCAAGACATCTACCTGGGGGGGGGCAGACATATTAATTCTATCACCCTGGTGGAACAACAGCCCAACCAGCAAAATATAAAGCAGGTTCTTGGTCTCATTTTTGTCCTTGAAATCCTCCAGCAGGGCAAGGCTGCTCGCTTTGTCTAATGAAAGGTTCCACAATGCCAGAATCATTTTAGTTAAGGTCCTGCTGATGCAGATTTGGTGCTGTGGGGAGGCTTAAAATATGGTTGTTGGACTTTTTCCCTTTTGCAGGGTCATCTCCATTCTTTTTGCCTCCTTCCTCCTATTTTTTCTGACCTGTTTTTGTTGGATTTAGGACTATGGGCACTTTACCACTGCGAAACAGTGCTAAAGTGCATATGCTCTCTGTGTAAAGTGTATTGTTGATTGGCTTTCCATGATTGGCATATTTGATTTACTAGTAAGTCCCTAGTAAAGTGCACTAGAGGTGCCTAGGGCCTGTAAATCAAATGCTACTAGTGGGCCTGCAGCCCTGGTTGTGCCACCCACATTAGTAGCCCTGTAAACATGGCTCAGACCTATCACTGCAGTTTCTGTGAGTGCAGTTTTGAACTGCCAATTCGAGTTAGGAAGAGTACACCCTTGCTAGGCCTAAACCTTCCCTTTTTATACATGTAAGGTACCCTTGAGGTAGGCCTTAGGTATCCCCATGGGCAGGGTGCAATGTATGTTAAAGGTGAAACATGTACTTATGTGTTTTACATGTCCTTACAGTGAAATACTGCCAAATTCAGTTTTAACGGTTGCAAGGCCTATCTCTCTCTTAGATTAACATGGGGGCTGCCTTTAAATATGATTAAAGCACAGACTCCCTTTGGGAGCAGATAGACATGTTGAGTTTGGGGGCTCTGAACTCACAATTTAAAAATACATTGTTTAGTGAAGTTGGTTTTTAGATTGAGTGTTGAAAACAACAGAGACTTCTCTTTGAAGTAGGCCTACTTCAAAGGCAGAAAGGTGTATAAGAAGAGTACCCAAACACCTGAAAAGTAGATCACTTCTGGATTCAAGAGGAACCTCTGCCAAGAAGAAGAGCCGGCGTGCTGAGGAGAAGTGCTGCCCCTGCCTGTGACTGTGCTTTGTTGGGCTATCCTGCAGTTGCTGCTTTTGCCTGTGAAAGGGGACGAAGACTGGACTTTGTTGTGCATTCCTGTTTGAGAATAATCTCCAAGGACTTGAACTGAGTCTGCCTCCTGTTGTTGAAGTCTCAGGGCAATCGAAGACTTCCCCTGCCAGCACCTGGATACTCTGTTGAGACTCCTGCCCTGCCAAGTGGTGCCCTATCCAGTTCCTGGGCCCTTGAAAGGTGAAGTTGGCAGACAAGGACTTAAAATCCACACACAGACCACTGCGTGGGGAAATTTTCAACACTCCTTCTGTGTCACGGCTGATAAATGACACGCTGCAGGCTTCTTGGCTGAAATCAACATTCCACCTGCATCGCGGATGGAAGATCGATGCTACGTGGCTTGAAAAACAACACGCAAAACCCCCGCTCACAGAGGCTGATAATGACGCGAACCCCAAGCAGCACAGTTTTGGGATACTGTGCGACCGGATTTTTCAACGCAACATGGCTGGGCGCAGAAAAACAACGTAAAGTCTGCCCTGGCCCGAGGTGCCCGTCTGGATCGACGTATTGCTCTCTTGCGGGGGAGAAGAAACAACACACGCCGACCCAACCGGAGGAGGGACGATGCACGGTCTTGCTTCCAAGTGAGAAACCAGCGCATCGCTAGCCTTTTACGACGCTCACTCATCTGTGCATTGTTATTTTGACGCCACCCAGGTACTTTTGCATGCTAACAGTGTTCTCACTGTTTTCTAAGGATTTAAGACTCTTTTGCTTTTTAATTCATAACTTGACTTGTGTATGTTGGATGTTTGTCATTTTGGTCTTGTTTTGTCTAGATAAATATTATCTATTGTTCTAAACTTGTGTTGTGTCATTTGGTAGTGTTTTCACTGAGTTACTGTTTGTGTTTGGTACAAATACTTTGCACCTTGCTTCTGAAGTTAAGCCTGCCTGCTCGTGCCAAGCTACCAAGGGGATGAGCAGGGGTTAACTAAGAGGGATTCTCCTTTAACCCAACTAGAGTGAGGGTCCTTGCTTGGACAGTGAGTAACCTGACTGCCAACCAAAGATCCCATTTCTAACAATGGTAAAGCAGTTTCTTCAGCCGAGCAAGGTCTTGCTTTGAGGGTATCAGATTGGCAAGCTTGTCAGTCCTCTGGGGGTCCTGAAGTCCAAAATTTCTAAGTCTCAGGTTTTCAAAGTGGTTATGAAAAGTCAAGGGCCCCAGGTCCTCAGGCACAGCAATTAGGGACAGGATTAACTCCACCAGAGGCCACAAAGGGTCCAGGAGAAGTCTAGTTAGTATTCAGAGGAATTTGCAGGAAAAGGCCTTTTGTAGCTGGTTGCATCCCTGTAACCAAACAGGAGGCCAGCCAATTGATGCTTAGGGTCCACTTCTCTGTCCTGCGTACAAGATGGAGAAGGTCCAGTCCTTTAGGGCTCCTCCACAGTTCACAAATATTTTCTAGGAGTATGATTTTCTGGTCTTACTTCTGTAAGGTTTTGTGACTTCATTAAATATGTAAATATGTAAATCTGCACTAATGCAAATACTTATCATGGTGCACTTTTGTGACTTTTTCTAACAATTGAGCCACTAATGAGGTCTAACATTAACCAGGACCTTTTTTTTTTCATTAAAGTTCTATCTCTAGCTGGCTTCACAGTGAATGATTGCGATATGCTCTTTGACAAGTAGCATATCGGCACACAAAGTAGTTATGTTCAGTGCCAGGAACTACTACTGCAATGTGTGTTTGGAGTCCAAAAATATTTTGGCTTTTTGCCAATGTTTTTTACAATAGTGAGGACACAGAAGCTCTCCCAACAATAAAGTGTTACAAAAGCCATGTCAAAACAAGACACCCGTTGACAAGACCAAAAGACTGACTACCAATGCCAGATCCATTGGCTTTGCCAATGCTTGTTTATTTTCATGTTTCCCATAATCATGTTGAAACTGGTTACATTGACTATCAACTGTGAATACTTGTAGGCAATACTAGCATGCAACACATTTTACTAAATGAGGCTTCAAAGAAATGATACCAAAAATTTCACAGTAGTATAGCAAAATGTTTTGTTTTTGTTTCCTTGTTGCATTTTTTGTGAACATTTTATTTTGAAAGCACAGAATCATCACTCTTGTTTTCAAGCTTCTGCAAATATTTACGTCTGATCGTTCTGGGAGCATCATATGTAGCCTCATATTGTTAAACCTTGAAAAAATGTGTACACATTTTTTACTGGAACCACTGTGGGTAGTGCTGTCCGAGCTTACAACTTTTATTTAGAGCACTCACCCTTATAATAAGGCTTTGCATTGATGGACCATAAATGCAAGTTTGTACAGCATTAACATATGGACACAAATATTACCTCAACTGCAGGCAATTCTCTTCCCTGCTTCCTAATGTGATACTGTTAATTAACAGCCAAAGGATTTGTGCTGCAAGGGGTTGTGCCTACTCGTCCCAAGGGCAAAAGAAACTTTTGAACTTGTTGTTCTTGACCCAAATAACAAGTCCAGGGTGTGGGCTATAGGATTTCCACACCCCTGTAACTGGATGGCTGTAAACCATGATGAATTGGGAGTTGTATTTTTATTTTATCTTTTGCATGTTTATATTGATCAAACTTGAACCAAATGGATTAGAATGTTTTCTCTGAGCACCAGATTGTATTAAAAAGCTGTTTGTTTTGTCTCAGGGAGATAAAGGGCCTGGTGAGTTTATCAAAAGGTTACTTTATTTCAATTGTGAAGGGTATCCTATCTCCATGGGGTGGATGGGATTACAGTCATGTTTACAATGAAGTACCAGTCCGTGTAACTCTAAATCATGCCTAAATAATTTGCTCAGAATCATGGGAAGTTCAGCCGACACCGGGACTCAAACCTAGTTCTGCGGCTCCAAAGTTGACAGTTCTGGCCATTAAACCACACCTCCTCTCTAGAAGTGGTAGGAATAATGAGGAGTTCAATCCCATAGTATTTTTAGATTGCTACATACTTAAAATAGTCTAGAAAGCTGTGGCACTATTCTCAAAGATAAAGCTATGCACTGGAAACTACACACATTGCAAGTTATTGATAAGCATTTACCTATGTTATAATTAATAGGTTTTCACATACATTCCAGTGCGAATTTCACTTAACATAGGTGTGGTCAGTCGTGCACAAACTGTACACAATGCTACTTTTCTCACACGAATTTAGCAATATTATAATTTCTTTAACGGTATTATATTGTCATAGCAATATTATTTTTTCTACAAGACACCACTTTTTGAAAGCATCTTGTAAAAACTGGACAGATTGGTCAACACCTCCACACCTTTTATCATTTACAAGGTTACCCAGTCCATTGAGGTGCAAATTAGCATCTGTGAATTTCTCAACATATTACTTATGGTAACCAATCTTGCATCGCATTTACAAGAACACTTTTCTGGCCCTAAACTGGTAGTCATTGTCACATTCCATTCACAATATATGCGTGTGTGTCTTATACTGTGCACACATATACATTCTTTAGATAGTTATTCATTTTTTTAAAGCAGGTGCAATGTCAGTGGGTAAAAATACTTTTAAATTACTACATAAAGCTGTCTAAGCAGTATTTGGCACAGCATTTTTACTCAGACTGCTTGATTTTGGGGCAGATTTACTAATATCTCATGTAATGCACAGCATTATGCAGGACAGCACCGAATGCACTGAGATGTGGCACTGCTGCTCAAGCTCACACTTTCTGGCTGCCTAGCGCCTCACGCACACCATTGCACCATAGTGCAGCTGAGTATGTGAGTCTTGCATAGAATTTGTACTGGAAACGAATCCTTACAGTACTAAATAGTACTATGCGTAGACTAACTTTAAATCTTTTTCCACTTCGTAAGTGTGATGTACACTTACGCACACATGCAAAGTTAGAAAGATTTTGAGAAAAGAAAACTGTTCACCTTCTTTGTGCCTGTTATGAGGAGATATCATTTAATGTGCAACTCCATTGCACCACCAACGAGATGCCTCATTGGAAAGTAAATCCCAGATCAGCATATTGCACCGTTGGGTGTCAATTTTGCTGGCTTTGCACTGGTGCACAGTTTAAATAAATGTGGCCCTATGAGTGTTCCGTGTTCTTGAAAGTTGAAAAGAGAAACCCCTTTCCTATCTAGGCCCCCATTTACAACATGCCCTGAAAATACTGCACTCATGACTACTTTAGAATTAAAATCCCTGGCAAATAGACTGCAGTAATATCGGGGGTTTAGGGCATAATGTCGAGAACAATGTCAATAAAACATTTTTTCTAGATCTTTGCTGCAAGCCTCTCCCATTAGGAAAGGCTGCTGTAACTGTTTCTGAAACTGGCTCAGCTGTGTGTGGTATTCCCAGGACTCCCGGTAATTCCCATGAAAGGTTATGTTACATTAGAATAAAAAAAAGTTGCAGCTGACCCGATTATTAAGCATTGTTCCGCCAGAAGCAATACTTGGAGGACTAAAATTATTCACAGTGCATTTTTTCTTGAAAATGCATACAGCGTTGTAGGTTTCGGTCCCTCGTCCAGCCTTGATGAGATTCACCTAGGAGACCAGCAAAGAAAAAATATTTTGATCCTTAAAATACAGATTCATATATATTAAAAATATACATATACATATTCATATACATATGGATACATATTGATATATATATTCTGGTCCTCAATATGAACAGTCCTTAATATACAGCTGGGTGTCGTCGGAGTAGCTATGGGTATGAACTGCCAAGAGCATGAAATAACTCAGTAACTTGATGTGATTGGCTTCTGCAAGAGCAGAGTGGATTATTTGAGCCCCTGCCTGGTCCTGTCTATACCGGCAGTGACATTGACTTACATGACAGGCAGGAGAAAGGTTAATGGAAAGGTTGAGAGTGACTAGTTTGTTGTGATGCTGCAGGTCATCAATATCCATAAATATCTGTTTTGGTACACGGCAACATGGTCACTGTTGGGTGCTGTCTCTGGTGCAGAAAGCGAAGGGAACAAAAAAACCTTTAAGCTCCACTTAAAGAGGCATCAGAACATAGTAATGAGAAACTACAGCCATTGGGTAAATTACAAACAACACCTGTGGAACCCTACAACAAGGGATGATGTCGTTCTAAATGTAAATTATTTATAACCCCTAAGGTATGCCTTAATGTGGCAGAAACGTCTGGTAAAATCAGTTTGGAAACATTCAATCCTTTAATAAGCTGAGATAGGCTCACACTGGGCTTCTACTATCATAATAGAAGCAGAACTTTGTAGTCTCTCAACTTAGATAGTCAATGTTCAGAGAATTCGTTTATGCTCTGTTTGATATGATCTGTGGTGCCTCACACAGTGACTATAGTTGCAAAGCTCATGCATGATCAAGGGTAACTTGATATATTTTACCTTTGCAGATGTGGTGAGTAGTTCCACAAGGGGCTACCATGCTGTGGGGCACTGCCGCAAGCATGTACACGTGTCAGGACCTAAACGTGCGATGCACAGATTGTGCAATCTTTCTGCCTTTTCTTGTACCCTTGCATGCATTTTCTTGTGACATGAAAGTGCAGGTAGATTGCTGCAGAGTAATCTAAATCCAAGTGCAAACACAGGTAAATCCAGCAAGGAGAATGTCAGAAAGTGATTGTTTCTGGTGGAAACCTCAGAGACAAGCACGGAAGGGCCACTTGGGGTTCAGTCGTAGCCAAGATGATTACCACCAATTTCCTGAGACTTCCATGCCTGTATGAACTTGCTAGATCTAGGAGCACTGCTAGATACACAATGCTCTACCAGACTTTTCCACACTGCCTTTGCGCATGAGCACAATGAGTGAAGCCGAACTGGCCTATTGTCTCCTCAATTGGCAGTCTACCTCCTGCACCACTGGATATTGCTGCTGTGAGCATTCCAGACATGGAGTGGCCATGTACTGAGTATTGTTGCTTATGGGGGATGGAGATGGTGAGGAGACTTAAGGCCTGATTCAGGACTCGGCGGATGGGTTACCTTGTCACAATGGTGGGAATATCCTGTCGGCTGAAATCTAAATCCCATTATCTTCTATGGGATTTAGATTTCGGCGGACGGGATATGCAACACCATTGTTCAGTTCTAAATTTAGGACATTAGGCAGCTAAGGGGAATGTAACATCAACTCAATATGTAAACAAATTGGGGACACATAAACAATAAATAATGCACTGTGACATGGGTAAGGCTTACACATTCAACTGACTAAAGTGAAAACATTGACCATAAAATGGTCTAACAGGTCTTTTGGGGAGCTGGGAGAAAGTACACTCGTAAAATTACCACTTCAGTAAGGAAGGCTCGACAAAGGAAAGTACTGTCAATGTGTGCAACACAACTGCATGATATATTCTGTGAAATGCTGGCGATGAAACAACCAGCATACAAATTGTAGCATGGACTCTGGTAACTGTCCACTGCAGATTAGCCCGAATGCAGACCAGTCCTGATTGTCACTGTCAGATGCGATATTTATTGCATCAGATAAACAAGCATTGGCAATGCCAATAGGACTGGCTTTAAATGAATGTATGTTAAGATGCAGCCTTACAAGTCAATAGCATGTGAATAGCGATGTGTTTGTGCAGAAACAGGTCACTTTGGAAAAATATTGGCGTAGGTTTCAGGTGACATTTGCACTGCCAAGTCAGACATGAAAATCCATCTAGGTTAATGACGACCCTTCATCCTTCTACCCTGCAGCCATAGAAAAACCACAGAAATTATCTAGTTATCTAAGGCACTTTAGTAGCGTTCCAGTATCAAATGTGTGCACCCAAAGGTTCGAGCTTAGGTAGCTGAATAAATAAAATAAAATGATCACAGCTGCTAGTGGGCAAGCACTTTTTATGTGGTAGCATGCAACTTCTGCCCAATCAAAACTTGTACTTCTTGCTCCCAAAATGCGGCGCAGCTAAAGCCCCTCTCAAATGACGATCACATAATTGTCTGGCGACAGCTGCGCTGTAAAAACGCCATGGCAACGCAGGGTTGTTGGTATTTCTCGGTCCAATAACTATCTCTTACCACAAGTTTTCGGAGATTAACACATGGATTTTTCTGCATGCGCAACAAAATCCACGTGTTCCAGCACATACCTGTTACCACACATGACGGAATTTAGAAGCCCGCCTCTAATAAGGGTCTTAGAGAAGTTCTGATCGGTATCAAACGTGGAGCTGTCAGTGTCACATTTCTCTACAACGCATGTATTCTTGGCCTAGGCGACAGTCTTAAGAAGGGCTTCATTGTTTAAGGAAAACACCGGCAAATATAACACAAATCACTAAGCACTCCTTTTAGGTTTTCAACGCACACAAAAAGCAGCAAGCGTAACGAGTTCGCTGCTCATTGTCTTGCAAAGTTTCCTTGTGTTTAGGGAGGAAAAATAAAAAATAGTGTTCTGAAGGACACAAGAAAGCAGTGTAAGGTCAAGAGAGTTCTCCATTTAAAGGACATAGAATATAGAGTAAGAGGACCTGAAAGCCTGAAATCCGTTTCAAAACACTCACATTACCCCCCCGGTCCCACCGTCTCCGTATAGTAATGAAGGGTACGAGGACTACAGGACCAGGAGTAATGAAGATTACCGGTAAGTAACTAGACATTCCCTAATAAGACTGGCGTCTAACAGCAGCCTAATCTAGCACAAACTTCAGTTATGGGGGGTTGAAGGGTTCAGTCGTTCGTTCATGCTCCTGCAAAATTGGCAAAATAAGATCTTTTTTTATACAAAAAAAAGTCTTCACAGCAGTATTTTCATTGAAAGAATTGCCTTATCAGAGACAAAAATACGGGGCTGAGGTATTATCAGTCAAAGCACTTTCGCGTCTGCATTATACATTTGATGCTCTGCATGGCCACATTATGGAGTATGACTCCAGCCGAGAGAATGACAATAGAGGACTGTGAGAAGAGCCCATTAAAAAGCACAGAATTTAGATGCCATGAAAAGGTTACTGCTTAATGGAAAAGTATCCCGCAGTTTTTAAAGTTTCATCAACTATTTTTCTACCATAAATCATTTTGTGGGATTTTGACAAAGGGCAGCATACTCGTGATCATTTTTCTCAAACATGAACACTAATGTATCCATTAGTCACTTGTCCTTCGAGCTACATTCCTCTATGCCTACTGATTTGCTAAAGCTAAAACATGAATTGACAAAACCAATAGGTTCCACATTTCTATGGTGAATGCAGATGAAAGGAGAGATGAGTGAGTGCCTGATGATTCGTCGTGTAAGCGGATCAATGAAGGGTTGGAGGGATGAGTGAATGAGTGCATGGATGGATGATTGGGTTGATTGGTGAGTGCATGAGTGGATGAATGTGCGCGGGAAATGTGGGGAGAGCAGCGTGAGAGGAAGGGCAGTATAAGGAGCGGGGATGTGAATGAGTGAGTATTGACGGAGGAGTGAGTGCATGGATACATTCTATTGTGATGTTATATGTTAGTGGTATTGGTAGAGAAATAAAGGGGCAGACACTGACGAAATTCCTTTGAGGCCCAGATGCTGGTTGAAAGAGACAGTATCTTTTCCGTACCATTTAGGCACCAACGTTACAAACTACCTTTACAAGACCCATCAATGTCAGTAGGCAGAATATTAAAACATAGCGCTTGCATATGGGAGACACTGCTAAATAAACTATTCATATTCTTAGGTTAAATCAACTGACGCTATATACCACACCTGATAAGTTCCAAGCCCTGGAGTGTCAAACCTAACTGGATGCAATAAATAAGAACCAGTCCGTTATGAAGCCCTAAATAAGGACCAAGTTCTTACAAGTAGATTTTCAGGAGCAGTCTGGAGACTTCAACACATCCTGTAAACCTCTGCTTTCCAGTGCTGCCCTGACTAGTGCTTAATATGTACAGGTCTTTGCCCGATATTTGAGTTCCCACAGTCGAAAACTAACTATTAAATGCGGTTTGGTGAATACCCAAGAAGAGTAAACTTGCATAAACGTGTAAGGCTACCTTTATGAATCGGGCTCTGAAGTTTTGCTCAGCAGGAAGTATGTTTAATGCTCCATCAGCAAAGGTTTTCATTTTTCTAAAAGAAACTCTGAAAATGGGAGTTTGTTTTCAGAAAACGAAAAGCAGTGGTCCTGACACGTAATAAGTATTGTAAGTGTTTCTTCGACTCTACATAGTGCAGGAGAACCACAAGTTTAGTGTGGTAGGAGCTCAGTCTGATCTATGGTGGTGATCTTGTTCTGCCACAAGTTTATGAATGCTGTGAAGTTTCAGGGTGACGATTAGGCCTTTCAATGATGCTTTACTAGGAAGAATGTCCTCTATTATGAAATACCTGTTTTACTCAAAATAAATGTTCACAAATCAAAAAAGCTTGGATCCAGATTTCTTGCAAAACTAAGGATTCCTTGAAAAAAATGTAGCAGTCTCTTTAGGTTATGAATAAACAATTGGAACAGTAAGATGATAAGCATTCTAAACTAAACTCAGGCCCGATTATAAGAAAAGTGGCACTGGAATACATGCGGTGACACTTTTCTCGCACCCCTTAGTGCCCCCTAATGGCACCATGTGTGCGCCGTATTAAACATACGGCACACCATGGCGCAGGTTAGGGGCAATAGCATCAACATTTTTTACGCTAGTGTTGTACTTTGCAGGATTAGCACCAAACATTTTGGTGCTAACCCTGCAAAGTACCTGAAGCCCCATTAGAAATAATGGCGTGCCTTCCCTTAACACCTACTTTGTGCAGGCAGTAGAAAATGGCGCAAAAAATGGCTCAGTGGAATCTCATGGATTCCACTGTACCATTTTTGCGGTCCCTCTAATGATGGAACGCCCCTTGCATACATTATGCCCGCCACTGGCATAATGTGGCGCAAGGGGTTACAAAGTGGCGCAATGCATGCATTGCGTTACTTTGTAAATATGGCAAGGTGAATTTGGCATCGTTGATCCACATTAGCGTCATAAAAAATTATGCTAATGAGCGCATGGAGGTGCTAGGCCATCTTAAATTTTGGCCCTAGTTTCCCTAGACTGTACCAGTCAGCATCTAAATTAACTTTCGCTAGCCTGTACCTGTCTGTAAGATGCGAGAGTGCTGAACACATGGCAAAAATATTGAAGACGGATTCCCTTTCAAACCATGGTATGGCGACTGCGTTTCCTGACAGTTCTCTTACATAAAAAAGAAATATGCTGAGTCCAAGCATGAGGAGAGAACAGGAAACAGCCTGGATTGGAACCACTGAGTAGAGGACACTGCAGTTACTGGTTAAGAGGAGAAAGAACATAGCCTCCTTCTAAAATGGGTGTGACTTCAGGAAGAGAGTTGACTAGCATCCACGTGACTGCTTCCCCACCTTTTATACTAGCTTTCCCTTAACCATACAAGAACACAATGTACTGAGTAGTGTGTTGCAAGTTCATGGTACAACTGCATTCAATGTTTAATTGGTCAATCATTGTTCTTATTCTGAGTACACTTTGGTTTCCTGACATTGTATGGATTGCCTATTGTCCCTTCATAGCACCCGTTCCATGTTTGTTTCACGACCCAGCATTACTACTTTAATGTAAATACAAAATGTAAGTGTGACTGATGCAGATTGGTGTGTTGATGGTCAATTTCACCGCTCAAGGCCCTCTTGGGATTCCAATATGCCAAGGCTAAATACTTATGCAGGGCAGAATGGTACCACTAGCGCCTGCACCTTAGGGCAGCAGCAGTGCACAGAATTTATATTGGTTTTACTAGCCAGCTCACACGACATGTGAGGTGTGGGCATTGGGATTTCCTTGGGAAGAAAACCAACGTTACCAAAAATACAAAGGAAATCATCAGACACGACCTCTAAGACCTCTAGACAAAAACACTCTAGATTTATAGCTGGTTCTTCTTCATATTTGGTTTATATGAGTGAAGGTTCTTGACCAAATTCCAGTCTATAGACTTCTGAGCTCTCTCTTGTGGTTTCTCAGGAAAACATGAGTGTTGGACCTGGCCCTCTGTGCAGGGTCATCCCCCAGCTTTTGGAAGGGGCCGTCACCTATCGGGAGGGCCCCAAATATGCTCGGCTCACCGAGCCGAGAGTTCGTGCGGTGTGGGAAGGGTTGGTGATTGGTGGTGCCGGAGGCGCGGCCCGGAACCACTTGAGTGCTTCTGGTGTGCACATTTTAATGACGCACTTAGTGCTCCCCCCTGTTAAAAGGGGGGGCAGGTGGTGAGTGGGCCTCTTGAACGCCACTCCCCACCTGGTTACAGCGCTCCTCAGGACGAGGAGCACTGAACGAACACCCACCCACCTCCCCACATGGCATATACTTGTCCTTGCTACATTTTATTCTGTTCTGCTGTGACCTATTTGATCCTCATTGTGTCTTTTCAAAGTTTTAATATGTTTATGTGATAGTGCTAACATTTTCTCCCTACAGCATCGAAGCATCCACCGTGAGGTATTTTGTCTGATTTTGTGATTAGGATTAGCGGGGGAGATCATGACTGAAGGGACATTTGGATGCCTTTTTTCACTACTTCAGCAGGACGGCAAGGTAATTCGACCCTCCAGGGGGTGCTGCTCGGAAGGGACAATGACAAGGGGCGTGGGGGGTTGCGAGCGGTCGTTGCCATCTGGTCCCTAGGGTCAACCATCCGCGAAAATACAGGGACTCGAAGATAGCACAGGCTCCGGGGGGCGAGGGGGTAGCACACAAGAGTCTGTGGGTGGAAGGGGTGCAGGAGGGCCCCTTCCCCATCATGGTTTACATGCAACTACAAGGGTTTTGGTGGAGGGGATGGAGCAAACCAATCCCATATGGAGATACTACCACTGGGGCCTTAAAGCCAGAGGTTTGGGGATGTGTGACACACTAGGCAGTCATGATCTCATTCGCAGTCATTGATACTTTATATTTGGGATGCGCAGGAACTGATTTAGTCAGTGTCAGGAATTCTGATGTATTAGCGGACTGTGTAAGGCACGGCATCTTGACAATGTACATACAGTGTGAATAATGTTGGGTTACTGTGTAAAGTTTTGTTGATGCATTTTGTTTTATTAAATAAAATACGTCCGGGAGTTTATGACTCCCAATTCCAATGAAATGTCGATGTTAAAGGTGAAGTACTGCCAAGCTGGGTGTGACATGGCGTGAGAAGGAGGGGTCTTATGGAGGCGAATAGGAAAGGTTTTTTTTTTCAGGCGACAGGCTTCGGCGATGCCAGCGCATATTGAATTCCTCCTCCTACTTTTTACTGAATTTGTTTTTGTTGGCCTTAGAACTCTGTGCACTTTACCACTGCTAAACAGTGCTAAAGTGCTTGTGCTCACTCCCCTAAAAATGGTTTGATTGCTGTATACCTAACTGGCAAATTAAATTTACTTGTACGTCCCTTGTAGAGTGTTATACCCTATACGCAGGGCCTGTAAATTAAATATTACCAGTGGGCCTGCTGCACTTATTGTGCAACCCACCTAAGTAGCCCTAAAGCGTGTCCCAGGCCTACCATTGTCGTGTTGACTTGGCATTTAAAACTCATTGCCAAGCCTTAAACTCCCCTTTTATTTCATATAAGTCACCCCTAAGGTAGGGCCCTGGTAGCACAGAGGGCAGGGTGCCATGTAATTAAAAATTTGGACATGTGCTTTTAAGTTTAACATGTCCTGTTAGTGAAAAACTCCCAAATTCAGTCTACACTACTGTGAGGCCTACCCCTCCAATAGGATAACATTGAGTATTCCTTATTACCTTTAATAAGCTGTAATTCCTAATCGAGAGGAGGTGGATATGTCTTGTTTGGTACCTACACGTTTGTAATGATAAACCCTTTTTAATAGTAAAGTTGGATTTTTCATTACAATTTTTAAAATGCCACTTTTAGAAAGTTGGAATTTTCCTTCCCTTAGACCTTTCTGCCTGCAACCTGTCTTGGGTCACATGACTGGGAGTAGATGACAGACTTTGTGAATTCCACCCAGCCAGTCACACAATAGAGGGATTAGCTGTGCCTCAATGGGCCATCAGCTGGGACGATGTGCCGGGCGGAGATGATCACGGTCCCACTTTCACCTGAATAGGCTGTGTCTTGTCTCCTCTCAATAGGCCTGTCACTGCAGCCAGTTTGGAGCCAGCGTGGGGGAGTCAGGAATTTTGAAGAACTACAAATAATCTTTCCAGAAACTTCTCCCACCATCCGACCTCGCACTAGTGTTTAAATTTAGGACCTTCAGGCCCACTCTTCACTTCACTACTGGAATTGTGGAAGGCCTCTCAGAGGATTGCTTGCTGCTCTGACCTGCTGTGCACTCTGCCAGACTGTTGTACCTGGAAAGACTGCTTTACAGCCTGGAGCCTGCCTTGAACCCTCAGAGGCCAGTCCTGCTGTTGAGCCCTTCACCTAAATCAGCACGCAGGCCTAAAAGAAGTGGCTCCAAGTGCTAGTTTGCTGGCCTCCTGTTCAGAGCTACAGGGACATAGCAGGCTCCTACCATCTTGAACCTGCACCTGGACCCAGTCTGAATGAGTCCTGAACCCGAACAAGGTCTCCATACACTCCTTGACCCTTGGTTGTGGTATTAAATATGCCAAGATGACAAAACTGAGGACTTAGAGAAAATATGGCTGAAAAGTGAGAACCAGGAGGGTGCCCGGACAACCCTGCTTGCGTATTCGCCCAAGGTGCATCACGGGTTGGATTGACTTCGCAGGTTTTTCCAGCTGCATTCTTGTCCACAGCAGCAAATCCATTTCAGCGGTTGTTCGCCAAAGTGGTATTCGACCTCACAGAACTGTCTTCGGCTACATCCCTCTGCTTCATCCCGCTGGAGATTTTCAACTTCCATTTCAGGTGACTAAGTTCAAAGGTAAAAATCTTCACCGCGGCTTAGCTCCATGGCCTTTCAATGATGACGCTCCCTCTTTGGACACTCCTGCAGTCTTTCCACACTGAACTTCTACCTTCTTAGACATTTTTATTTACAATTTTTTCAAAGTCCGAAGGTAAGGGCTGACCGGGCCCAATCCACTTCTGGTGTCTGAACCACGCTTCATCACAGTCAGCTTTAACTTTCAACTTTGACCCAGTCTTGCTTGACTAGATGTCTCTGTTTGGTACTTTGATCTTTTAGGCACTATTTTGACCTTTAAACTTTAAACATTCATAAAGAAGTCAAATAATTTATTACATATCTAAGTTGGTTTGGGAAGTGTTGTGTTTTCACTTTATTACTGTTTGTGTGCTGTGTAAATACTTTACACATTGCCTCTAAGTTAAGCTTGACTGCTTTTTGTGCCAAGCTACTGAAGGTTAAGCACAGATTAATTTAGTGTCTTTTTATGGATGACCCGCGTTGATGTTACTTGACCAGGGCTTACACCCCACTCATCCAACGACCCACTTACCCACAATGTGTTGCTAGAGCTTTAAAAACAGTCTCATAAACCCCAATAAACCTGTGCTGGATTAGAATAATCTAAGTTTAGTGTTTCATGAGTTCCTGGGGTTCAAAGTTAACAGCACATCTATTGTGTTTCTTCATGGGTGTTGAATTCTGAATCACAACTTGTTCTAAAGGGCTTGTATCTCTCTTGACCTTTTCGCTTTACCTTCAAAGATTTCTTTACATACTGTTGATCTTTCAAGTTGAACAAGATGATTGGGTCAAACCTTCTCAACCTGTGTATCTAGTAGCCTTCGGTGAAAGCTCAAACAATTGTACTGGATATTTCGAACTCTTCTCATTACGTTTCCTCAGTTTCCCGTCTAGAATTTTCCACAGACATGACTCATGCAATAAATCACCAAAAACAAAGCCCTGGTTATTGTCACCACCGTGATGTAGTCTAGCAATGTTTTTTCAAGCTTAACTCTAAAAGGGATGACTAACTTGTTTTTGTGAATGTGATCCTGCATAGCTTCCTGATTCTGAAGCTCCCAAGTGCTGCTTCTTCTAACTGTGTTGATAAGCCAGGATTTCCTGGATGTGACTCTATTTATAGAGTAGCTCCACCCAGGCGAGAGGCAAGAACTTATGTTGCCCTGTGAAAATAAAGATATCTGCCAAGGCGTCATCTAGCAATGTCTTCTCCAAGCCTCCCCACACAGACTCAAAATTACTTAGATCACATTTAGGAACTCATGGGGACTGTCTTTGACCTAATTTAGATCCTGACTAGTGATTCCCAGAGAAAAGCCCCTTGAGAGTTGTGGTGTTCTCCATTTTGGGAGACCTAGTGGGGGCAAGTCCTGACACATGCCCCACACAAACAGAATAGATCAGTGGGGGTGGGGCCAACCAAGATGGCCGACTAGTTGCTCCTACCAGAGCTCCCGACGGCCATAAATGAAATCCTGCACATTTGGCCCTCATATTGAGCCTGTGTCCCCCTGTGCTGTGGGGAGAACTGAGGTGGGGGTACCTCTGTTGGGCGAGAGCTGTGACAGATAAGTTGCTGAATGCACTGTGATGTGCTGTGGCCTGTGCTTCATGACGTGTGGCCTGCTGGCAATTGCTGAGGTATGTGGGAGGAGCAGTTTGCAAAGCATCAACAGCATACAAGGCAAGGACTGGTAAGCGAGTGGCTGCAGATCTGAAGGGGACCCTGCTGGACTGGCGGCTGAGACAGATGAGGTGACCCTATGGTACCAAAGTCACGAGAACAGAGCACAGGCCAGACCCTGCTGGGTGCAGGAGAAGCAAGCTTCTGCTTGGTGCCCATGCGCCCCCGGGTGGGATGCAGGCTCTGCAGTGCACCCCAACTGTTCAGAAGGCCCTGCGCTGGAACACTGTGTGCAAGCTGCAGATGGGGCAGTTATACGCAACCTCATATTCTGGGAACGCCCGAAGTGCTAAGACATGGGTGGATCCCGGGGTGCCCTTCTGCAATAAGGGCCATTTTATTAGATCCAGAAGGATGTTATGTGATCCTGTATGGTGACCTGGATGGGCATGATGTGGGCCTGCTAAATGTATTTGCCCATAATAATGCCTGCAAGACCTTTTATAGTGGTCTGCAGCTGTATCATACTTGTCAGCAGATGTAGAGTTAGTGGGAGATTGTAGTTGTGTCCCTGATAGGGTGGTTGATCACAAGCCACTGTGTAGGAACATGAAACCACACATGACAAGGAATCAAGCAGCATTTCAGCAGGGACAATTACCCAAACCATGTGTGAGGCCCTTGTGGTAATGGGTCCGGAGTACGGAAAGAACCCAGAGAAGGCATCGTCTTATGACCACTTTCTTAAGCATACTGGCGGTGTGGCTGCTCCCACACTGAACATCGCTGATGCACGTGGATAAGTGCAACTTTATACTGCAGAGGAGCACCATGTATAACTTTCCAGGTTATCCCATGTCCTTCATGACCCACACTTGAGGG
Source organism: Pleurodeles waltl (assembly GCF_031143425.1). Taxonomy (NCBI): domain Eukaryota; kingdom Metazoa; phylum Chordata; class Amphibia; order Caudata; family Salamandridae; genus Pleurodeles; species Pleurodeles waltl. Next base: position 269,180,135 of record NC_090442.1, read on the forward strand.
AGGGATCCTTCATGCCCCACATTTGACGGAGGGATCCTCTACTTTGGCCTTTCTGAATATCAAACAGGCGTTTAATTCCGTTAACTGGGAGTACCTCCGGCGGGGCCTGGGGAAAGTGGGACTTGGTCCCCAATATATAGTGTAGGACAAATTGTTATACACCGATCTAGATGCAAGGGTGTGGACGGGCAGTATTGTGTCCAAAAGGTTTCCATTACATTGGGGCACCCACCAGGGCTGTCCCTTATCACCCTTACTGTTCCCCTTGGTCATGGAACACGTGGTGGTATTGGTGCTCCGTGAGCTGGGGCCATAGGCGGAACCACACATGTGGTGCTTGTGTGTGCCAATGATGCTCTGATATATATGCATGATCTGGAAGACTCAGTCCCTGTGCTGCTGTGTGCCTTCAGGAAATGTCCAGTCTCTTTGTCAATATCCACAAATCCCAGCTGTTGCCAATTGGTGGCCTGGCAGGGGTGCAGCCAGCATCGCTCCCGGTGGTGTGACTCCCATGGGGGGGCAGATGGGTAAACTATTTAGGGGTCAGGACTGCCCACATGAAACAAAAGTTTCTAGACCTCAAAATACGCAGAGTGCTGGAGGGTTTGAGAGCATTGACTCATTTCTTGGGGGATCTCCCCTTGTAATTGATGGGTAGAGTGGTTATCATCAAAACGGAGATGCTCCCCAGGTGTTTATACACCATGCAGGATACAATGTATGAAATACCCCAGAAATATTTTGTCGAGCTAGAGAGTCTAAATATATATCTGATATAGGCCAATAAAAGGAAAAGTATAGGGCTCTCCATTCTTAAGCAGACATGAGAGTGGGGAGGGATTGAGCTCCTCAGTGTAGAGCTTTTCTACCTCGAGGATCTCCTATAGCGAACAGTCTATTGACTTGATGACAGGGACAATTGGGGAAAAGAATATCCTGAGGGGCTCGCATGGAGACCTGGGCCCATATTTCTACTTTTTTTGCGCCGCATTTGTGCTGCTTTTTGACGCAAAAACGGCACAAACTTACAAAATACAATTGTATTTTGTAAGTTTGCGCCATTATTGCGTCAAAAAGCAGCACCAATGTGGTGCTAAAAAAGTAGAAATATGGGCCCTTGTGCTCGCAGAGCTGCTTATGTGTGCCTCACGGGTACCGGCTGAGATGCCTTTCTTGATACATCATGTGTGCCGGGTATGGGAGTGGGCTGTCACAATAGTTATACGACGCATGCCATATGCAAGTGACATGCTGCTCTGGGCACTGAAACCATCTACGAGGACACCAGAGGTAATGTCTGTGCAAAGGAGATGGGATGGAGGCTGTGAGCTCCTAGGAGATCTCTATCTCGGTGGCCAATTTATTACCTGGGAAGAAGCAATAGAATAATTTGCGTTAAGGTGTGTAGCAGTATCTACAGTATGCTAAGATATCTGCAACAGTGCAAGAGATATGGGGAGTCATTCTGACCCCCGCGGGCGGCGGGAGCCGCCCGCCTGGAGGGAGCCGCCATATGGCCGCTCCGAGGCCATTCTGGCTTTCCCGCTGGGCTGGCGGGCGACCGCCAGAAGGCCGCCCGCCAGCCCAGCGGGAAACCTCTCCCCACGAGGAAGCCGGCTCCGAATGGAGCCGGCGGAGTGGGTATGTGCGACGGGTGCAGTGGCACCCGTCGCGTATTTCAGTGTCTGCAACGCAGACACTGAAATACAAAGTGGGGCCCTCTTACAGGGGCCCCTGCAGTGCCCATGCCATTGGCATGGGCACTGCAGGGGCCCCCAGGGGCCCCACAACACCCCTTACCGCCATCCTGTTCCTGGCGGTCGGAGCCGCCAGGAACAGGATGGCGGTGAGGGGGTCGGAATCCCCCATGGCGGCGCAGGGGGATTCCCAGGGCAGCGGAAAACCGGCGGGAGACCGCCGGTTTTCCTTGTCTGACCGCGGCCAAACCGCCGCGGTCAGAATGCCCTGCGGGGCACCGCCAGCCTGTTGGCAGTGCTCCCGCTGACCCCGGCCCCGTCGGAATGACCCCCATGGTCTTGTCTTCCAGAGGAACCAATACCCTTGCAGATATTAGTAATGCTGCTCGCATTGTCAGGTGCTCACAGACTAATCTCACACTTCTATTGTGCTCTGAGGGCAGACCTGCCAAGGATCGTGCCTAAAAGACATGAGGAATGGAAGAGTAAGCTGGGTGAGGCTCTTTCCACCTTTTTTGTGAGAAGGGAGTGTGCACTGTGAGCTCTAATGACTGAGCTGACCTGCTTAGAGTATCTAACCTCAAAATCCATTGCAGTCAGCCTCAAAGTGTGCCTAGGTCCAGTCCACCTTGACCATAGACTATCATTGGCACTGTGTGCCTTTTGGCCCTAATTCCACTTAAAAATTGAAAAGTCATAGCTCCAGTGGTCCTTATTTAATTTTTGTCATTTTGGTATAATTTTGTTTATTGCGATTTACTTAGTTTTTCTAATTCAGTTTAGATTTATATTTTTGTGTTTTAACTTTCTTATTGTTTTAGTACTGCCTAATTTAACCCTATCTGCTCCATAACATAGCTACCAGGGAGTTGAGCTGAGGTTAACTTAGTGACTTTTGTGGTTCACCCTGATGGAATAGAGTAATTATTAGTAGTGGTGGTGACTGGATTAAAAACAGATTAAATAATACAACAGAAATGTCTGCAGTAATAAAACAAGAAAAACAGGAACAAAGTACTTTACGATGTACTGTTCTGCCAAGCCGACCCTGACGGGAGAAACTGCCTGCTACAAGATGGCGGAATTGAAGGAAATGGGGTGCAAGGTCCTCCCTTTCCTTCTTTTCCCTTCAGTCTCCAACATTAGCCCCTTTCTCTAGGCCTACCCCCTTTCAGAGCAGCATCTTCACCCCTGAAAAAAAATTACAAACACAGGTAACTACAATTTGCATGTTACTGCCATTGCCTGGACTGGGCATAGAGGTTCAGTTACCAGCAGTGGAATGGTACATGCACAATGTATTTTTACATGTGTGTCATACATATGTGTACCTTTTGGTCTGAATGTATACATCTGCATCAAAACAAATGTAAAAATATACCTTGTATTCCTGACCGCGTCCCACACCAGACCAGTGCAGTTGGGCCAGCGGTAACATTGTAATACGGCAAGCGAGAGACCATCAACTCTGTGGTCTTTTTAGGACAACCGCTTTGGCGGTCTGGCGGTCCAACTACCAAACTGGTAATCAGGCCCTAAGACTAAAATTATTTTTCTTTTCTTGTTCAACACGTCCGTCTCTTTTTGAAATAAGAAATATAGCCTACTACTCTTACAACAACAGGTAGAAGAAGGATCAATGCCTATCTACTTATAAGAAGAGGATTGAAAGAAAGAGTCCTGCCCCTGTACACTGGAAATGGGAAGGGTTAAGTTATAATAATGCAGACTAGTGGCTCAAGGGGCAAATCTGAGGTGATTGTCAGCTTTTGGTGGACATGATGATGATGAGCATAGATAAACATTGTTTACTTGACCAGTCATTCAAAGTACTTGCACCTAGTTGTCCTGGAAATAAATTGGGGGTTAATTGTTAGCTTTTTCTCTGCCCTCTGAGTCCTTATCTTGACTCTTACATTTTATCATTCAATAGACCTTCTGTACATAAGTGAAATTTCAATGGCATCTCATGGCATGCTTGTGCTGCAGCTTACACTCGCTTCCAAGATGGACAATATCAGAAGAATGTAGTTGCACACTTTGTATACAATATCATTTTTCTTAACTTTCATTATTAATATTTTCCAACTGTGCATAGATAACTATAATCAACTTGAGAGTCTGATGACGGCTAAAGACTGTGTAGGTTAACTTAACTGTTGTTTTCCTTCCGTGACAGATGTTCCATGCTTATGGACTTGCTGAATGCTCTGTTTGCCTCCCTAAAGCACTAAAGTGTTGTCTAATTCCTGTACACATTCAAGCATCGATATTCTAACCCTCTTCCCCAATTCATGCAGAAAATTGGTAAAAAGTGTCAATTAAATGAATAAATGGGGTGACACTTTCACCATACAACTAATGTGTGTTTAAAAACATTGTGCCTAATTCACAAAGGTAAGCTTACACTTTTGTTTAAGGTTATAATTTGTTGACATTCTCACACTATGAATTTAATTTTACTAATAGTACTTTTACAATCGCAGAGACTCTGTAGTTGGGGCAGAGAACTCCACACATAAAAAGATAGGACTGTCTTATCTTTTGATGTGAAGAATCTCTGCCACAATTGTGGAGTCGCTGCAGTCATAAAGCAATTAGTAAAGTTAGACTTGTAGTTTGTGAATATCAAACAAATGGTAAATTTACAAAAAAAGTTTAAGCTTATCGTTTTAAATCAAACCCAATGACTAAGCTGCAAAATTATAGCAGCAAAGAAAAAGAGTGAATTACATTTTTGCTGCACACGAACTATATAAAGAGTATCTAGATCATGTAACATTAACTGAGCTAACCTGGTAGGCAGCATGATTTTGGGACAACTATTGGCTAATAAGTTATTTAACAACAATAATAATTTGAATGACCCTACTCATTCCCTACACGCAAGTCCTGCCCCAAGACCAGTCCTAGTCCCAAGCCATACCACACCCTCCTCCCTAATTAATTACAGTACATTTCTGGGCCAGAAGACAAGCGTAAGTAAGATCTAAAACATCAAGGCTTGGATTGGGTTTAGGTTTGGCTATGGACAGGATGGGTCACATGGCTCGCACATCACATGGTTAATGGAAGGTAGAAGACAGACTAGAGAATAAAATGGCATAAGAGAAAAATAAACTTAGGAAACAGTTGTGGGAGAAACCTGGCACATGCTGGGATGGGAATGAGATAGAACACAATGGGAGGTGGTAGAAGCTATGAGTGGGTAGTGGACCATGGGCAAAACAACTCTTCTACCCATTAATTTAAATGACAGAGAGGCGGTAACAGAAAATAGGAAGGAAAGTGGACAGTGTAAAACAGATTGTGGACTGGGCTTACAGGCAAGGATGGAATAAATATTTATAAAAAATGGCAACTGTCAAGGGGAAATGAACTGACTTTACTCATCCCAGCAGCAGCTGCTCCCATCCACAACCCCCATGTCAGTCCTCCTGCCCTCCTCCACTGCTGTGTTGGCATGGGTAGGTTCCTGGACAAAATCAAAATGCACTTATTTACTTATATATTTATATCATATATTATGGCCCACATCATGACATTGGCGGTAAATCCCGCTTACCGCTGCGGTGATGACCCCAACATACCACCGCAGTAGCGGATATCCATTCACCATATTATGACATACACACACCAATCCAACAGAATACTGCCACATACACAAATACGCCAGTCCAAAGGTCAGTGTTAAAGTGTCGGCACCAAAACCCATAGCGTTACGCGAACAATGCAATGCCCGCCACATTATGACCCACGAATCACCACAGCAGACATTGAATGGCGGTAACCCATTGGCGGTACACACAGGTGTGCTCAGAATGGAGACCCGAATCGTGGACAGGGTGAACACCGTGGGACAGCATCCAAGAACAAGGGACGACATCAGGAAGAGGTGGAATTACCTACGGGGAAGGTATGTTCCGTGGCAGCAAGGCACCACCTCGCTATCCAGAGGACTGGTGGTGGACGCCCACCTCCTCCCCCACAGTTCACAGCATGGGAGGAGCAAGTCTTGGCAATACCGCATCCTGAGGGACTCACTGGAGTTGCTGGAGGACTGGACACTAGTAAGTCAATATGTACTACTTATCACCCGCCATGCCTGCATGCCATCACACCCCTTCACCCTCACTCCCATCACTCCACTCCATCCCACACACTGCACCTACACATATGACTAACCCCAATGCCTAGCCCTGCATGCCATACCAATTCATGGACAGCCCTCTCAGCCCTGCATGTACACCCATCACAAAAGTATGCACAGCATGTAGAACCAGCAATCCCACAATACATCACCATACAAAAACAAAAATGGCAGGGCAACAGCAACGATAGAGGGGAAGCTAGGGATGTACAATTTGTCACAGACATGAGGCATAATACATCACTTACATCCCCACAGGTACCCCAGCCAATGTAAGCGGAGAGGAGGTGCCACGTCTAACCAGTCCCCCAACAGAAGACGCCCCCAGTGATAACAGTAACTCTGGAATTCTGGATCAACTACCTGGCCCATCAGGGACCACTGATCTGTCGGCCACCCCAGCCCACTCACAGTCCACCACAGAGCCTCCTTGTCAATACCAGGACAGTGCGCACCCTACGGGCAACATAATGCAAAATGACAAACCCTATGCAATGTAATAATTCATGCATTGTGTGTTGATATTGCATATTAACTTTTTGCATTGCAGGTATTTATCTTGAAATGTCATTAATGCTCTTTGTAATGTATTGTTCATTTTCAAACCTTTGCTGCAGCCTGGCTGGGTGTGGCATGTGGGCGGGGCTTGGGTCTATTTAAGGAACCCAGGCCAGCTCCACGTGCTCACTATTCAGAGGTCCCGGTGCAGAGCAGCAGCATTTTCCTGGGCTCCTGTTCCGGAGGCCTACTTGAACATTTACTGGCCCTGTCCTCATTATCTTGCTGATCTTCAAGCAGGGCGGTAAGACGGAGGTCGGGGTAGGCCCCCGACTCCGTTTCTAGAAACATTTGAGTTTTTGGCTTTGTGATTTACAGTGTGTGCGATCATTTCAAGGCATTTGAATCTTGATGGTTGAATCGGCAACAGTGTGTGCAATTCATTCTTGGCAATTAACCCTTGCAGTTCGGATCGGCAGAGTGCGCAATCATTTCGAGGCATTTGAATCTTGATGGTTGAATCGGCAACAGTGTGCATGATTCATTCTTGGCAATTAACCCTTGCAGTTCTGATCAGCAGAGTGCGCGATCTTTTTGAGGCATTTGAATCTTGATGGTTGAATCGGCAACAGTGTGCGCAATTCATTCTTGGCAATTAACCCTTGCAGTTCTGATCGGCAGAGTGCGCGATCATTTCGAGGCATTTGAATCTTCATGGTTGAATCTGCAACAGTGTGCGTGATTCATTCTTGGCAATTAACCCTTGCAATTCGGATCGGCAGAGTGCGCGATAATTTCGAGGCATTTGAATCTTGATGGTTGAATGGGCAACAGTGAGCACAATTCATTCTTGGCAATTCACCTTTGTAGTTCGGAACAGCAGAGTGTGCGATCATTTCGAGGCATTTCAATCTTGATGGTTGAATCGGCAACAATGAGCATGATTCATTCTTGGCAATTAACCCTTGCATTTCGGATCGGCAGAGTGCGCAATCATTTAGAGGCATTTGAATCTTGATGGTTGAATGGGCAACAGTGTGCGTGATTCATTCTTGGCAATTAACCCTTGCAGTTCAGATCGGAAGAGCGCGCGATCATTCCAGGTACTTGAGTCTTGATGGGCAGTCTGGCAATAAGGTGCGCAATAATTTCTGGGCAATTGTATCTCGAAACTTAGATCAAACAGAGTGTGATCTTACTAGACAAAACAAGTTTAGTGAGTTTGCCTATTATGCAGTATCATTCATGAATCCTATGGCAGTTAATTCTTTGGGAACGAATGTACTCATTGACTCTTGTGATGTAATTGCTATTCTAAGGATTAACTTGAGAGAATTAAATGTTCAGAGCATATGAGTACAAAAAAGGTCACGTTATTGAAAAGTTCTTGATCTCTCATGTTACTAGGGCATAAAGAATTAAAACAAAGTTCATGAATTTTAATGTGAATGACCTTGCTATTGTGTTTTTAACTCTTGCTTCCGCAGGTCTCCTTCCCCGCTGTTCCCAACCTAAATCCCATCCCCCACTTGGCCATTCTTTAACTCTGTGCTATGATAGCTAGTACAGTTTGGAGCTGCCAAGAGGTGGACATATTGGGAACAGGCGCAAACCCCAAGGATCCGGTCTCGCTGACACTCCCCCATCAGTAGCCAACACCACAGCACCCACTCAACGTCCCCACACCTCTGTCCCCAGGACACGTCTATCAGCAGTGTTCCCACCTGTACCGGGAGCCCAGTCCACACCTAACACCCAAGACAATCAGGGTCCTGGGGTCAGTGTCAGTGGGCACACCATTCAGGGGACACAGGCACAGGGCAACAGGGACACTGGGAGGACCGCTGTGCACCAGGAGGAGGACAGGCCCAAGGAACCGACTCTCCAGGAGGCACTCACCAGTGTCCTCGGGGCTTACCACCAATCCCAGGACACGATTGGCCAGATCCTTACCAACATGCAGGAGAACAAGCGGCTGCAGGAGGAACACCATCCAGAGATCAGGGAAGATTTGCAGACATGGCCAACATCATGAGGGAATGCACAGCACACCAGCGGGCCCCTACCACTCACCAGCCTGCTGACCAGCCCTCCACTTCTGCTGCAGCTAGTGGGCAGGAGGCCCTGCCACAGGACCCACAGCTCACCAGCACCCCTCCTCCTGCAGAAGGTGAACCACCCCGCAAACGTTTCCTGCGACCCAGACAGAAGCCAGAGACACTTGCCAAGACCAAGACCACCGCCAGCAAATTAGTCCCTCCTGAATGTCCCCCTAGTGTCCCACCCTGTCACCTTGTCCACTTTGAACTGCCTTTGCTCCCCTTCCTATGGCCCCTTGGACACTGGACCTGTGCTACAAACAGAATGGAACAATACCCTGGACTTTACCATCCCCCCATTCCATTGCACTTTTCTGTCAATTATTTGCACTACAATAAACAACCTTGAACACAGCTTGACTCAGTGTTTTATGTGATGAAAATTTGAATTTATGGAAACAGTCACATCATGTGCAAATGATCTGAAAACTGTGATAACCTACAGTTAAGGAGCCATAGGTGACAGTAAGTTGAGATGCAAAGGAAGTGAATGCCATCCAGCTACAGCCACACTGATAAAACAATAGTCAGAGGAATGGTGAGTTACACTGTCTCACCTGTGTGTCATTGGAAGTATTGACGTACAACTGATGTTCTGTTGTCCACATCCTCATCCTCTGGCTCCTCATACTCACTGTCCTCAGGGTCCACTGCTACCACAGGGGCATTTCCAGTCTCCTCCTCCTGCAGATAAGGCGCATGTCGTCTGAGGGCCAGGTTGAGCAACATGCAGCATGCCACTGCTATCTGGCAGACCTTCTCAGGTGAGTAGCACAGGGATCCACCTGTCAGATGCAGGCATCTGAACCTGGCCTTCAGGAGGCCAAAGGTCCTTTCGATAATTATCCTGGTTCGCCCATGTGCATCATTGCAACAATCCTCAGCCCCTGTCCTGGCATTCCTCACAGGGGTCAGGAGCCACAATAGGTTTGGGTAGCTTGAGTCACCTGCAAGCATTGAGGGACAAACATTAGACTTACATAATTGTATGGGGTTAACACCAGAAGGCATACACTGACATACATTGGGTGGGCACTCAGGCTCACCCATTAGCCACACTCTGTGCCTCTGTAGTTGTGCTATCACATTTGGGATGCTGCTATTCCTCAGAACAAAGGCATCATGCACTGAGCCTAGGATACTTGGCAGTGACATGGGAGACGTACTAGTCCGCCAGGCACACCATTTGCACATTGAGTGAGTGGAAACTCTTCCGATTCTTGAACACCTGTTCATTCTCGCAAGGGGGGACAAACGCAATATGTGTTCCGTCAATTGCCCCAATAATATTGGGTATATGTCCAATTTCATAGAATCCTGCCTTCACAGAGGCCAAATCATCCACCTGGTGGAAAGCAATGTAGCTGCACGTGTTTGACCAAGGCAGACAGAACCCTTGCTAGCACAATAGAGAACATTGGCTGTGGCATTCCTGCTGCAAAGTCCACTGTCACTTGAAAATGGAGCACTGATTAAACTTGCACAAGAGGGAGGATCCCAGTGGGATGACGGATAGCTGATATCAGATCAGGCTCCAATTGGGCACACAGCTCTGTGATTGTGGCCCTGTCCAGTCTATAGGTGAGTATTATGTGCCTGTCCTCCAGTGTAGCCAAGTCCACAAGAGGTCTGTACACGGGGGCTTGTCTCCTCCTCCTATTTATCTGCAGTGGTAGGTATCTGAGGGACACAAGAGTGAGTAGGCTGTCACATTTGAACAATGGAACCACCACCTCAGTGTACATATAGCATTAATGTGATGGGACAGTGGGAATGGCAATGTACTGCAATCTTCAGCAATGACGCTGTTATGGACTGTTTGAATGTTGTCCACCACCATTAAATGGTGACCACCTGTCCTGGATCTAGGGACAGGTGGAAGTGATGTAACTCCGCCAATGTTGGGGATCGTGGTGGTCTCGCAACACCGTGCAATGCCTCATTGGCTAATATGGGGCTCTATGGAGTACAGTGGCTAATGGGGATCAGTGGCAGTGGTGACGGTGTACAACACTGCAGACGTCACCGCCATTTTCTATCTAAATCCTCACTTGATTCTTGACTTTCCACAGGACAACACCTACACTGCGTGTGCTGCTGTGACCCGTGTCTAGAACATACCATGGTCCGTGTGACCAGGGAATGGGCCCCTGCCTTCACTTTGGAGGATTTGGAGCATTTGGTGGAAGGTACAGTTCCAGGTACAGCTGCCACCCCCGTACCAGCACTGTCCTCCCAGTTGCCCCGCACCGAGTGGCCTGTGCCCGCTCACCCAGGGGTGTTGGTATCTCTTTTGCCCCAGGCACCTCAGGCCCTGCCCCAGTGACCCCTGTTGCCCTGAGTGACGAGGCTATTGACCTCCTGAGGACCATCTCTGTAGGGCAGTCAACCATAATGAATGCCATCCGGGGCTGGCATCCCAGATGCAGCAATGCAATGCATTCTTGGAGGGCATCCACTTTGGATTGGTGGCTCAACAGAGATTGTTTGAGGCTCTGGCCTCCGCTCTGATGGCAGCCATTGTCTCTGTTCCTACTGTCCCCCCTCCAACTACCACTTCCCAGTCCCAGTCTCCTCAACCCCAACCCATCCCATGCACACATAAGGATAAGCATACACACAAAACATCACACTAGAGTAGCACAGTCAAACACAGGCAGCCCACTTCAGGCCACAAGCACTCACACAAACAACAGACAGTTGCACACCCGACAACATCCACTGCCTCCACTGTCTCCCGCTCCTCCTCCTCCCTCAGAGTCACATCCACACTCACACCTGCATGCACTGCTCCAACAGCTAGCACCACCATCACCACAGCGGCACCTCAGCCAAACAGTCCATGGGGAAAGTGGAGGCACCTCCTAGTCGTAGAGGCAAGAAAGTGAAGGATCCCACTCCACCAGCCAGGAAAGTGAAGGATCCCACTCCACCAGCCAGAAAGGGAAAGGTTCCCACTCCACCACCAATGACAGAAGAGGTTCCCACTCAATGAAAGGCAAGAAGCCTTCACTTCCAGCTGAGACACAACAACCCTCACCTCCAGCAGAGGCTGCCCAGGAGACACCTCCCCCAGCAGAGATATTGCAGCCCTCACCTCCAGAAGAGGCTGCCCACGGGACACCTCCCCCAGCAGAGACAATGCAGCCCTCACCTCCAACAGAGGCGGCTCAGGGGACAGCTCCCCCAACAGAGACAATGCAGCCCTCACCTCAGCAGAGGCTGCTCAGGGGACACCTATCCCTGCTGAGACAGTGCAGCCCTCACTTCCAGCAGAGAGCATGTAGGCCACCCTCCAGGGACTGTTGTACAAGGAGCCCCCTCCAGAAGCAGTGGGCGAGTTTCCCCACCTCATAGACTGTGACATTGCACTCCCCAGCATTGGGAAATGGGCATGGAGCACCCCCCAGAAGCAGTGGGCAAGTTACCCACCTCGGAGACTGTGACCTTGCACTCCCCAGCATTGGGAAATGGGCATGGAGCCCCCTCCAGAACCAGTGGGAAAGTTCCCCACTTCAGCTGAGGTGTCCCTCACCGCCTGTTCCCCCTGAGGTGTCTGCCCGCTTCCAACATGTTGCTGCTGCATAGTTTGGTGCGGAGAATGTCAGGATCAATTTGGGGCTTGGACAGTGCCCTGGCGCCATGTGGCCTTTTATTTTCTGGACTGGGCATTGGCCCTTTCTGGACAATTGTTCACGTATATTTTTTGTCACTTCAGTACTTATGGTGGTTGTTGGCATGCGAATACATTTTCAATTCTGCCTTACTGTTGTCCTTGCATTATTGGTGTGTCCTATGACATTGTTTTTCGTCTGCAGCTGGTTGTGTGTATGGTGTGTGTGTGAATGGTGTGTGTTGTGCATGTGTGTGTCACTCTCCTTTTCCTCCCTCACTCCCTTCTGTGGTAGGCGGCTGTACTCACCGTCGTCGTCGGCGTTGGTGTTCCAGGTGGATCATGGCGTAGAAAAGCATCTGGAAGACTTGCAGTTCCGGTTCCATGGCGGCGTTGATCTTCTCTGTGTCTCTGATGGTGAGTCTTTGGTCTTCAGTGTTGTGTTTCCGCAAGGCTTTTGATGGCAATGGTACCACCCCGGAAATTGTGGTGGTTTGCTGTGTCATGATATGGTGGGCGGTACCTTGTCTTCCGCCTGGCTGTTGATCGCTACCGCTGTGGTGAGTGTTGTTAATGCCCTGGCGGATGATGTGGTACATTGACTGTCTAAGGGAGTTATCACCACCATGGTTATAATTTGGCGGTAATTACCGCAAGCCTTTGGCGATATTATCACCACTTTAACAGTCACCTCCAATGTCATAATGACCACCTATATCACTACCAACCACAATATTGCACGTTAAAACAACACCTAACAAATTTGAAACTATTGCTAGCCAAAGTATTACTTTGTATGTTTTACTTCTAGATCACTCCTTCCCAAATGTTTTAGAGCCACAACACAAATTTCAGAAAGCTAACTTTCGCAACCCATCGAGCTTCAACAGACATGAGGCCGGGGAGAATTTTCTATTTAGTAGGCATGCTTTCAAAGTGCTGTGGATTATCAAAATAAAAATTTTGCATTCTTCTCCAACAGCAATTCTTTGTTAATTTCACAATAATGACCATGCACTTCAATATTTCTTTATTACACTATGGCCATGATATTAATCTGCACATAAAAGTCGTAAATGGTGAACTGCAATGGAACATAAGCACTTTTCAGACTGGGATGCTGGCCTATAGCATTTGTTCACTAAAATCACAATGAAAACGAAAGTAGAAGTTGAGAAAAATAAGAACAAAAAAAACACTGTGCTACATGTTAGCAAAGGGGAGCTTAATTTTTAAAATCCGTAAGGTGAAGATGATAGAAACAGGATTTACCAACACGGGCAGGAATGTCTGGTGAAGTGTTTGGGGATGCAGCCTTAACCTTCCTGACCAACTTCTTCTGTACTTTTTGACATACGAAATGAATACCGATGAGTTACCATGCAGCAATGTTTACCATGCTGCTGCAGATTAAGCTAGCGGCTTCAAATTCTGAATAGAGTACTCCTGCTTTGAGAGGATTCTCATTACCCTTGCAGTGAGTACATATAATTTTGTCACGAGTCTGATTATCATGTTCCCTCACCCATTTGGACCGTGGTGATTGTTACTGCTCACCCAATATGTCCCATGCATCTTCTTGTCCTGATGAGACCACTGTACTATGTTGAGAGTCAAAACATGGTCGATATATATATAGAACAAGCAAACAAAGGAATGTGATATTTGATATTGACCAAATAGTTGGTTATGAACCCTGTTGTTTGCTAAAACACACATAAGAAACTGTGGTTACACCTTACTCTCACTTGATGTGCGACTCACCAGCTTATGGTTTTCTTTGTCACTGGGGTACACTGCACTTTCCCAAAAATAATTTAATTGTGATATAAGTTGGCGGTATTGACCATAAGCTAATTGTGATACATGGTGGTCTGGATATTTATTTATACTTTTTGCACCAGTTGCATAAAGTCAAGATTGGCTGATGAATAATGAAGTAATTGAATTATACCAATGAGAACTATTGTGATTAAGGAGGTGTCAATAGCCCAGGTTCTCAAAGGTTTTGGGGTGGGTCTTGTTTCATAGGGCAACTTCTTCAGTAGTGCAGAATGGAGGAAGAAAAAAAACAACACACTATTTAGATGTATTATCTGCAATAATATTACAACAAATGTAACACTTTACAAGCGAAAGCTTTACAGCTTAAGTAACCAATTCCACTCCCCCATTTAACCTCTGTCCTAAATATGGTTCCTTGTCATAACAATTATTAATAAGTTACATATACATTTTCTCGATTGTCACAATAAAGCTCTATGCAATTCACTAATCTTGCACTGCACTTCACAGAGAGGTAGACTGTGCAGCGGCAAAGAAGAGTCAACAGAAACCCCACTACTGTGCAGTCTGACTGTCCACCTCACTTCCTGCCCATACATAAGACACATTTGCATTAGACTTGAGAGTATTTTCAATATGCTGGTGTAATTTAGACATTGCATAAGGTTTCGAACTATAGTACAGGAAAGCTACCAGACTCTACTTTCCAGATTAAAATAGGAACAATGACACAAAAACAGATACATCTGTTTTGAAAAAAGATAGATAGATAGATAGATAGATAGATAGATAGATAGATAGATAGATAGATAGATAGATAGATAGATAGATAGATAGATAGATTGTACAAATGTACGGTTTACGCCAGCGATCGTAAATCAACTTAAAATGGACCTGTGTGCATGGCTTAGTCAATTAAGGAGGATACAGCCAATATTTTTTCCAGGACTGACTAAACAGTGAGAGGTGACAAACACTAATTCAACCTTCAGTTCAACAGTAGACTTTAAAAAGAACAGTTGTATCCAAGTGTGCAATGGAAGCCTCCATCTCATCAAAAGAACAAGATGCCTCACGTCCATATCCTTTTTTTCATTCTCATCCTGGGCTATCAGTGAAGATTCACAGGACTGCACTGCTTTTATGCATTGTATATTGCTTCCACAGAAAAGAGGTACATTGGTAAATAGCTGAGACGGTCTTTACAGGTAAAATAAACTTGATATTTAATGTTTGGGTGATCATTATGAATCAATGCTTCCACACGTCACTGGGATTGTTATTTTACATGATTGTCCTTTTGAGACTACTCAGTTTACTTGGACTAGACTAAGAGTCAGTTCCTTTTCATATTCTTGTTAATGAGGTTAATCCCTCTTTGGATTAAATAAAATCTGCAAGTACCTTTATCAACCACAAGCAGAAGGACCAGTGCCTATCTGCATATATGAGCTACAAGAGGCCTCAAAAGGCCCACCCCTGTGGGTGGGATAATGCATATTAGTGGATGAAGTGGAAAACTCTTGTTAAGTGGATGTGGACTAGACATGTTACATGATGGACAAAGCTAAATGTTTGTAATGTTTGTGTGATTAGCCAGGTAGCTGCAGCTAGCTATCTGGTGGTCTGGGAAAGGTTTGATATTGTGTCTTAGTTAGTGGTATGCTGCTATACCAGCATATGGTATGTTCTCTTACAGCACAAGCACCATTTTTACTTTGACTCTCCAATAGTACTGTTAACTTTTTGCACTCAACAGACATTCTTTTTTGCAAGGAACTATTATGGCTACTGCTCTGCTGTTCAGCCCTATACAAATGGTGGACACTGCCAGAAAAATACAATTGCACTCACCATTTATTTGTATGCAGTATCATTTTTCTTTAATTATAAATATTGTTTTTAACAAGTAACTTGGGAGTCTGTAGGCTCCTAAAGAGAAAATCTGCTTGATTTTGCTATCTGAACTGTTATCTTCCTTCCACAACCGATGCAAGGTACAAATGCCTTGGTACATGTTGCATTTGCCTATCTCTCAACTTTCCCTACCCATCCACCCTTGAAATCCCTAACCCTCTTTCCCCAATTTGTGGGATTTGTTGTGCTGTTAATTTTCAGCTTCAACAGATCTCACACTTGGCAGGTAGGTAGCAACAGTTTCAAGACAAGGCTACCAAAATGTGTCAATATGTCCATACCATTGCTCTTACCCTGACAAGAAAGAGACATCATAGTGCAGAAAATAAATTACAATAATGTCATG
This sequence comes from Pleurodeles waltl, assembly GCF_031143425.1. NCBI lineage: Eukaryota > Metazoa > Chordata > Amphibia > Caudata > Salamandridae > Pleurodeles > Pleurodeles waltl. Next base: position 269,196,243 of record NC_090442.1, read on the forward strand.
TTTTTTTTGTTTTGTTTTTACAATCGATGCCCTAGGGATTTTACTGAGGTAACATTCTCCTGTGTCCCGAGACATGAGGGCTTCATTGTGCTTCATTTAGTATATAGGGCTACACTATGTTGTTTTATCATGATGGTTTCTCTCTGTGATTTTCCACCCATTCTGGTGTTTTCCTTTTAGTTTAGTTGCCTGTGATCCATAATGAGAATCCTTTGGCTTGTTCACCAGCATCATTTGGAATGAGAAGAACCTTGCTTTTCTTGTGATGCCTTACTTGTTAACTGTGGGCTAGCAACAACATTATTTCATTTGGAAAAAAAACCTGTATTAAGGTATGGGGCCGATTAGCAGAAGCTAGTAGATAAAACATTTTCCATTCCGGTAAGAAAGGAATGTCTATGTACTGGAACAAGGGATTGTTTTGGCTCTGGGTTGGAAGGCACTATTAGTGGCCAAGGGCAGTGTACAACTAGTACTGATGGGAGGGTGGTTGTGGCTGAGGTGAAATAAGATCAAGCCATGAAAGCCATTTAAAGAGAAGGTTCTAAAACTCCATGTGGATTTTCTGACTTCATTGGAGGATCTGGCTGCCTCTTCACTCCTGCTTTGTGTGGAAGGTTGGGTAAAAGATGGGCCCCCAATCCCTATTGTCTGGATTGTTTTCCTCCACTGCTGGCCACGGAGATTAAGTCCTTGCTTTCAAGCATCTCCTCAGGCTCACCAGATGATCATTGTCCACCCAGAGTTCTGTAGGAAATTCCAGATCTGGGTGCGGAAGGCTTGGAACAGGAGTTTGCTAAGGTGCTGGAGTCACTGCCTCCTCTGGTTTGTAAGGAAGCAGTGGTAATTCCACTGAAGAAGAAGCCAGAGGGTGATCCCAGTGATTTGAAGAACTAACGTATTTTCTCTTTTGCCTTCTCCAGCAAAGATTTTAGAGAGGCATATGAACGTGGTCCTTTCTAAATACCTCTTGATCATGATCTCCTGGACCCTTCACAGAATGGGTTAAGGAAAGACCATAGCACTGAGTCACCCCTTATTGCCACTGCAGATTATATCTGCAAACAGATGGGCCAGGGAGGGACCATATTGGTGCAGCTAGACCTCCCTGCGGCTTTCAACACCATTTTACCAGCTTGAATGGTGTACAGGCTCAAGCAGGCCGGGGTGAAGGAGGTGGCTTCGAAGCTCCTAGAGTCCTTGCCTGAATGAAAGATCTAATATTGTGATCTGTGGAGACTTGAGGGCTCTCATTCTTTTAGCGTGGCTACCTAAATTTCGGGCATGTATACAGGAGGTGAGTGGTTAGATGAAGATGAACTGGCTCAATATGAATGGCGTAAAAACTGAGATTGTAGTTTTTGGGTTGGATAATGCCATTTGGCATGAGCAATGGAGGCGAGAGAGTTGTGGTGCTCTACCTGTTCCTATTTCAGCAGTACAACATCTGGGGGTATAGTTTGACAATGCCCTATATTTTGACATTCAGGTGAATATTTAACTATATAAACTGTGCAACATTAATTGAGCCAACCTGGTGGGTCAGCATGTTTTTGGGACAACTAATGGCACATAATCATTCCAGTGGCCCCACTCTAACCCTACTCCCTCTTGAGTCCAGCCATGAGTGTAGGCTGAGTCACACACTACATCTGGCCTTTATCCCATATCATGAAATGCACAACCAATATATTTTTCCTGGGCTATAGAGCAAGTGACTGTTAGGTACGTTCTACCATAAAACATCAGGGCATGTTTTCACTTTGCGATTGGCTACTGAAAGTTTAGGTCACACATAAACTAGGCTTAGTCACATGGTTAAAGGAAGATATAGGACAGTAAAATGAAAGCCATGAGTAGAAGACACTTAGGGCGTCATTCCAACCCGGCGGGTGTCAGAAGCCGCCCGCCTGGCGGGAACCGCCAGAAGACCGTACCGCAGTCAAATGACCGCGGCGGTCATTCTGACTTTCCCGCTGGGCCGGCGGGCGACCACCAGAAGGCCGCCCGCCGGCCCAGCGGGAAAGCCCCTTCAACAATGAAGCCGGCTCCGAATGGAGCCGGCGGAGTTGAAGGGGTTCGACGGGTGCAGTGGCACCCGTCGCGATTTTTAGTGTCTGCTAGGCAGACACTGAAAATCATTATGGGGCCCTGTTAGGGGGCCCCTGCACTGCCCATGCCTGTGGCATGGGCAGTGCAGGGGCCCCCAGGGGCCCCACGACACCCGTTCCCACCATCCTGTTCCTGGCGGTTTTTACCGCCAGGACCAGAATGGCGGGAAGGGGGTCGGAATCCCCATGGCGGTGCTGCGAGCAGCGCCGCCATGGAGGATTCTTTGGGGCAGGGGTAAACCGGCGGGGAACTGCCGGTTGCCCTTTTCTGACTGCAGCTTTACCGCCGCGGTCAGAATTGCCCATGAAGCACCGCCAGCCTGTTGGCGGTGCGTCCGCGGCAAAAACCGCCAGGGTCAGAATGACCGCCATAGACATAAACTGCAGGAGAAATGTGGCACATGCCAAAATGGAACTAGTGCTGGGACAAAATGAGAACTGGTAGGTATGGGGAAGCACCTCCCAACATACCTTTTCTTCTACTGATTACTTTCAATGGTAGAGAGGCTGAGACATAAACATAGAAAGGTGGATTGTTTTGAAATTATTGGTAGCTGGGCTTTGAAGCAAGGAGGAAATACATTGAGATATAGAGCAGTTGTTATTGAGGAAGGATAGTAACTCACCACTCGTCTGAGTAGCCATTTGAACCCCTCTTCAAGTTGGCTAGCTTCCTTGTCCCCTTCCTGAAAGTCAGCCTGAAGTTGTTGATGTTCTACTTAAATAAAAATATAACACTCTTATTTAAAATATCAGTGCCACGCACAGAATTTGCACAATTTAAAATACAATAATCTAACAAATGTGAAATTATTGCTAACCAAAGTATCACATTGAAGGGTTTACTTTTACATTTTTAAAATCAAATACTCAACATTTGAACATGATCAAACACATTTTTAATAATGGTGGAAAAGTCTAGGAAAGGATCAGAAAAACAATGACTAAAAGAGGGAAATGGAATGAAAAGGAGAAATGTAAAAGTAGGGCAAGGAAGAGGTTATAGACACAGTAACAAAAATGAGGAATGAAAGCTACAGTCAGAAGGAAACCAAGCTGAAATTAAAAGAAAACACAAGGAGGTATGCAGCTTAATGGCCACTATGGTCCTGATTTAGAGTTTGGCGAATGGGTTACTCTGTCACAAATGTGACAGATATCCCATCCGCCATATTGTGATTTCCATAGGATACTGGAGAAGAAGAACTGACCTGCTGAACCCCTGGCCTGCACCTGAAGAACTGTACTCACAAGGACTGCACCAACTGCGCACTTTGGGCTTCACTAAGAAAAGGACTTTGCCTTTACCAGGGAGTGGACTCCCTGTAAGCTACAGGTACAAAGGAGCTGACCAGAGTCCGCTGCATTAAGTCCTGCAAGAAGAGCCCAGCTGACCAGTGGCCATTTGAGGAGTCTGACCAGATGCATTCTGGGAAATGTAGTCCCAACTCCCAAGGAGTAACCCAGGACCCAAAAATGACTTCTGGAAGTGTAAGTACCTCCGTGCCCTTACCAATAATCCACTTTCCAACAATCATAGAGAGGAGTGTTATAGACTGGGGTGTCGTAGAGAGGAATGTTGTAGAGAGAAGTAGAGTGTCATAGAGGGGAGTGTTGTAGAGGGGAAGTAGAATGTTGTAGAGAAGAGCAGAGTGTCATTGAGTGGTGCAGAGTGTTGTAGAGGGGAGTAATGTGTCAGAGCGGAGTGGTGTGGAGTAGTATAGAGTAGAGTGGGCAGAGTGGAGTAGTGTCATAAAGGGGAGTGATAATGAGTGGAGTGTTGTGGATTGGCATAGAGTGTTGTGGAGTGGAGTGTAGTGTAGTGGTATCTTAGACTGGAATGGATTACAGTGTTGTGGAGTAGAATAGTGTAGAGTAGCGTAGAGTGCCCTCCAGGAGAGTGGAAATGAGTAGAGCAGAGTGGCGTAGAGTGGAGTGGAGTGGCGTAAAGTGGAATGGAGTGGTGTAGAGTGAAGTGTTGTAGAGTGGTGTAGGGTGTTGTAGAGTGGAGTGGTGTAAAGTGGAGTACGGTGTTATAGAGTAGAGTGGAATATAGTACAGTGGAGTAGGTGTCACAGAGTGGAGTAGACTGTCATGGAGGGTCACAGAGTAGAGTGTCACAGAGTAGAGTGGCATAGAGTGGAGTTAAGTGTCGTAGAATGGAGTTGCGTAAAGTAGAATATGCATGGTGGGGTAGCGCACAGTCATTACAGTAAAGACATTTGCAATTGAAATGACCATTACATTTGCACAGGCATATGTTTTGATCCTATTAAAATATTTGTTTCCACCACACTTTAGAATAACAAAAAAATGTTCTTAATTTGTGGGTCCCTAAATCTGGTACATGCAGAAACATTTGTACAGTTTGTTTGCAAGCATTTACATTTTGTTGTGTGCTATATTAAAATAACATACTGCAGCCTTTTTACATTTCCATGCCTAGCAAGATTGTCATATAAATCTTCTATCCTGCAGGGAAGAAAAAGAAAAAAAATTAAGTCCAAAGCTTCCTGAAAGACAGGAAGCTTTGATCCGTGTTTTTAAACGCACAGCTTTGATCTGTGTTTTTAAATGCACAGCAAATGTGACAAGATTAAAAACAAAATTGAAAGGGTGGTTTATTGCTCATTCACTTCTGAACTCCAGCATGGTTATTTTTGGGGTGTTTCAGCACCCCCCAATTCCCTACTTCCATTGTCTATGGCATAGGCGTGAAATTGATGAAGACACTTAGGTTATGCTATTAGTAAGAGCACTGACCAAAGTACACAAGTTCGAAGGGAGAACACTGTCCTTCACAGGCATGCAAGATTGATTAGAAGGAACACAGTATCTAGAATCAGTCAAGCAGAAAATATGAGGCAGGAAACCTATCTCTCTGTGCCTTAAAATAAAAAGAGAGAAAAAGCGCAAGACAATGGAGAGAGCAGCAGGCAGGGTGAGTAGGAGGGGGGAGAAGAAGTACCTCACTCACATCTGGGGCAGCAGACAGGCACAGATTAGTTTAAATCAATCTGTGCTTGGTCCCTGCTCCACAAGAATGACCGGAAATTACATTTCACATGTATTTTTCAATTAAGACACTTGTAAAGAAGAGTGATGCAGAAGTGTACAACTGGCAAGCATTGGCGGGCTTCAAGCCCTTTTTTGTATACATTAATGTCTCGCACGGAAAACTCATGTGCTAGTATATGCACTTGCAAGCTCGACCCTAAAAACAGCTTCATGTAAAAATATAACCAGTTAAATTCAAAAGAAAAACTGGTAGAAAATAGGAACAATTTCCTAATTTAATAAAAATAAACTATGCAACAAACATCTGAACTTGAAGTCACCAGATCAGGAGAGTGTCACTCATCCAGGGGAAAAATCAACAGAAATGGAATGTATCAAGTTAAGAGGGAAAAATCTCAAACTATCACAAATAAGTACATAGAAAATTATCTAACCTAAATGTAAGGCAATACAAATGTTATAATGGTTCTAAAAGTGTTAACCCCCTCAAATCATTACTTTAAACTTTATATATCAAATATTCAGATACCAAAATTGAAGAACTCTACACCAAACATTAAGACAAGAAGAAAAGGCCTGAAACAGAAGATAATACTGGCAGAAAAGGCACTAATAAATTTAAGTTTGAAAATGAAATGTACAATAAATATATTATAATCAATTACCTATTTTTTAAACATTAAAATATACAACCTATTAAAAAGAAACAACATTTGAATATAAATAAAAATAGTGAAACATTTTTTACACTACAGTAAAACTCAACAAAGATAAAAAAATATGAAAGAAGAGAATGCAAAAGAGAAACCTTCAAGAAATATCAATAAAAACATGCCCCAAAAAAGACAAAAAGCCAGAATGTAATTAAAAATGTAAAATGTTAAAACTAAAAATAGCATTACTAAAAAAATATTAATAATCAAATATGTCACACTCTCAATAAGATTATAATTTACAGATGCTAAAATGACCCCAACTTCTACATATGTAACATGCCAGAAAGGAAACCCCTTTTAAGTTACATGGGATATAGGTATAGCTATGAAAGTAGCACTAACGAGAAAACACATTCACCATGTGTGTTGTACCACTCCAATGGATGGTTTGGCAGAGCAACAACAATAAATGACACAATGGAAAATGTCAGAAAACACAATCATCCTCCAAACATTCTTGAGATGCAAGTATGCAATGTAATACAATGCAATACAAGACATTTTTACAAACTTTATTTATAAATTTTTCATACCATGCAAGTATTCAACCATGACTTCACAGCCCCATTTGAGGGGAGTGTACAGTGCAGCAATAAACCTTATTGACATCAAGAGTGGAAATCAAGACAAGCATAGTGTCACATGTTCTGGTATCAAATAGGAAGGCAAACGCGTCTACATGAGACCTATGGCCAGATTGTGAGCATGGTGTGAGTGATAGTACAGGTAGAGGCCATTTCAAAAGGAGCCATAGATGCTGTATTCCAGGATGTGAATCATCCAGGGTGATTAAGTAGTCCTTCAGGGTTTGCCAAATATCCCTTAGACCTGGATGAAAGTGACTGAAGAGATGCATAAAGTTTGCTGGTGTTATCACAGTAGATGAAGTGCTTGTGGGTGAATGTCTGCTGACCCAGTGTAGTGCTATTTCCCTTCTAGCCAAGAACAGGCCTTGGCTATGGCAGAAAAGCACCTTTAAAGACATCTCCCACATAACCCAATAGAGCTAGGAGTGGGTCTGGCTGGAGCACATTGTTCAAACTCTGTGAGAGACAGGTAAACATATCGGTCAAAAATAGAGCAATACCGCTGCATGTCCAAGTCATATGTGGGTAATCGGCTATATGTGTGTGACATTTAGGATAGTGGGAAGAGCTGGATGGGTCAATATGTGCCAGTGCAGCAGGTGTTGTGAAGGCCCTGTGGAGGAATTTAAAATGTATAAGCTTGTGTCAGTGGTTGAAGGAAAATAACTGGGTGTGGGCACAAAAGGCCAACCAAATTTTTTCATAGAGCGGGTGCTCAAGTTCTGCCTCCTAGGCTGTCCTGAGTTTCAGGTCTGGCATGGGGACGAGAACAAGCATGTGCAATAGAGTTTGGAGGTAATCCTAGCCCGAAGTCCACAGTGATAACCAGAGTTAATTGTGTAAAATCCGCTGGGGCCAGTGGGTATGATGGGAATTGGACATGAAGAGTGCTTTGAAGTAATCGAAGTCTAAAGTACAAAGTGGTCCCTCCCTTTAAACGTTTTAGGTCTCACAGCTCTCTTCAAGATGATGATCCTTCTGCATTTCTTTTACATCTTACAAAACCTGCAGTTTCCACTGCCGCACTCCTGGTTCTGCACCCTTGATAAGACAATAATGTCCTTTCTGTGGAAGGGAGCCAGGCATCGCATAGCGTTGCCACTGTCAGCAGGGCTCCTATGATGGAGGATTGGGCATGACCAATCTTTATCTCTAACATTTGGCAACCCAACTCTTTGTTATACATGATTGGTTCGTGAGAGGATGGTCAGACCCACCATCTAAACAGGAGCTTGGTGTGCTGGACGTTCCTAAGGTGCTGAATGTTCTGTATGGATTGCCAGAATGGTGTTTCTTGCATGGCGGGCAGCTCTAAGACATACTAGAAGACAACCACACTGATGCAACAAACCCCTCTATGGAGAGGCTCTAGGTTGAGAGAGATGGTTGTGCTGCAGAGATTTCATAGATGGAATCAGCTGAGAATCTCACAACTGGAAAATATATGGTGAGGCACACATTTATCCTCCTTTAAATACCTGCAAGTGACCTGTCAGCTAGTACACTCACAATTAGACACATACTTGCAGCTTCACCATGCACTCCAGGTGCACCTCAGAGACAGTGGCCCCTTGCAAGAACATAGCCCACTAGAGGCTAAATTACTTATGGGAGAGATGTGTGGGGGGGAAGGGGATTACCCAGATCTATAGAATGTTGATTAACAATGCCCCAGGAGACTAACCCATGCAAGGATACAATGGGAGGGAGAGCTCCAGCCGCTAGAGGAGGAAGACTGGCGGGATGCCTTAACGCCCCAGACTCATCACCATATCCTCCCACCTATGACTTATATAGGCATACTATCTACATGGAGTATATCTATCTCCCGCAAGACTACATCGAGCAGGACGTCTAGAGAACCTCACCTGCCCCAGATGTGTACAGCACTGGCAGACTTTTATCACATGAAATAGCTATGCTCTCATATAAAGCGTTATTGGACTATATTGCTGAAGGAACTCTCACTGCTCCTAGGTTGGGAAGTCCCATTGTCTCCGCTGCCTGTGATACTAGGGGTCATGGAGGGCATGGGAGGTACCAGAATGGATCAGCTTATCCAGGGCACTGCCCTCATGGTAGCCAAGAGAGACATTGCAGCAGGTTAGATGTTCAGTGCTCCACCAATTCTCTCACAGTGGAGGAGAGGATTGGACTGGTGTGCCAGACAAGACAAGCCTGTCTATTAGGCATGGGAGTGCCTCCACAAGTATGACAAGATCTGGGGGAAGTGGCTGGGTAATGTATTTTAAATGTATCTATGAAAGGCTGTTGAAAATATTTTTGTATGGGCCAATGGATTGCTTTTGTACACATCTGTCCAAGATCAATGTTTTGTCGCAAAATGTGTTTATATAGATGCTGTAATGCGATTTGTGCATCAACTGACTATGATTGCATCTAATGCCTCTAAATTAATAAAAATTGTTTCTCAAAATAAAGTCCTGAGTAAAGTGCACTACATGTGCTCAGGGCTTGTAAATTAATGCTGCTAGTGGGCCTGTAGCATTGATTGTGCCACCCACCTAAGTAGCCCCTTAACCATGTCTCAGGCCTGCTATTGCAAGGTATGTGTGTGCAGTTTTACTGCCATGTCAACTTGGCATCTAAAACTACTTGCCAAGCTTTAAAGTCCCCTTTTCTACATATAGGTTACCCCTAAGGTAGGCCCTAGGTAACCCATAGGGCAGGGTGCTATGTAGGTAAAAGGTAGGACATGTACTTATGTGTTTTACATGTCCTGGTAGTGAAAAACGTATAAATTAGTTTTCTACTACTGTGAAGCCTGCTCCTCTCATAGACTAGCATTAGAACTGCCCTCCTATACTTTTAAGTGGTAGATTCGGATCTAGAAGGAGCAGTCCTGTCATATTTAGTATTGCCAGAATGGTAATAGAAAATCCTGCTCACTGGTGAAGTTGGATTTAATATTGCTATTTTAGAAATGCCACTTTTAGAAAGTGGACATTTCTCTGCACTTACTACTATCTGTGCCTTACAGGCTGTCTCCAATCTACGTCTGGTCTGTGCTGGTTGACAGCTCCCCTTGTGCATTCCACCCAGACAACCACAAACACAGGACACTCAGGTGCTAACTACGACTTTGGTGGTCTTTTGCGATGACCGCCGTTGAAGAGGTGTCAAAAGACTGCCAGTGATGGCGGTCTGAAGACCAACATTTTACGAGTCACCTACGGATTTCCGACCATGGACAGGCATAAATCAGACACCATCGGCCTGACAGACAGAGGGTGAGGGGGAGTTCCACCGCCAGCACCACCACACCGCAAGAACTCCACCCGTCATATTACAAGCAGTAATCTGGCACAGCAGTCCTTGCACTGCTGTGCAGCATTGGTGGTGGAACTGCTGATATCCACCCCCTCCCGGACGACTACCTCGGCGTGGGCTGCTGTGCTGCCCAGACAGTTAGATGGACTGACCGGAAGGGGAGGGTGTGTGTGGTAGGTGCATGTGTGTGGTATGTGCGTGTATGTGTGTGAGCATCTGTGTGTGTGTCGGAATGGGTGTGCGTGCGTGTGTGTGTGTGACTGCATGCGTGGAGGGGTGTGCATGTATGCGGAGGGTGGGGGTGTGTTTGTGCTTGTATACGAAGGGTGAGGGTGTGTGTGCATGTATGCAGAGGGTGTGGGGTGTATGTATGCAAAGGGGGTTGCGTATGTGTGCAAGTGAGTGGGGGTGCGTGTCTGTGTGCGATCGAGTGGGGGTGTTTGTGTGCATGGGTGGGGGTGTCTGTCTGCAAGTGTGTGGAAGGGTGGGGGTGCGTGTGCCGGCAACAGGAATGGGGTTTCTTGTCATCTGGTGTGTTGCCGCCAGGGTTGTCATTGCAGGGCTGCCCTGTGATACGGCCGGCTGTCTTTGGCATGCTGCCGGCACAGAGGTGCTCACCGATGACCACGCCGGTCCAACTGGGACTGATGGCGTTGTGGCGGTATGGCTTCAGCCAAACTCATAATGCAGTGGTCTTTTCCACTGGGACCACAGCGGTAACACCGCCACCGCGATTGTGGCGGTCTTAAGTCCACCAAAATCGTGATGAGGGCCTTAGTCACATCTGCATTCATCTGCATACTGAATGGCCCTTCCTGGGCAGGAAGGGTAGAGTGGCTCACAATTAAATTTCAAAGGCCAGTGGCCTGTCCTCACACAAAGGACCGATAACACCCCCACAGGCAGATAGGACTGGGCTTCTGAAAGGGGAACTTGTACACTTTAAAATTACTCTTTGAAGTTTGCCCCACTTCAAACGCATTTTTGGCTATATAAACTGGGTCTCTTACCACATGAAATCAGACACTTCTGGATCTACATCTGCACTCTGTCAGAGGAACTGCCTGGCTGCCCAAATGACTCATCTGGGCTTCTTTGCTGAGAAGGACTGCTGCCCTGCTTGTTGTCCTGCTGACCTGCTTGCCTCTGACTTTGCTGGAAGGACTCTGCCTTCCCCAAAAGTGCTCTCTAAGGGCTTAGATTGAGCTTGCCTCCTGTTCTCAAGTCTCAGGGCCAACAAAAACTTCACCAGCTCGCTAGTAGCTAGTTTTTCAACTTCAGTGATGCCAGGAATGACTTCAGTGATGCCAGCACAGACGTCGCAGCTCCATGGACATCACGGCATGCAATGACCGCGGCCTGCAATGCAAGACTGACGTTGAAGCAACACTGCTGATTTCATGCAGGGTCATCGCAATACTGCAAAGTCGACACATCACATCTTGACAGACCAGATCCATTGACCCTACTGGGTCACAAAGACCTTACGCATCGCCATGGAAGCTGCACCAGCTCCCCTGCAACTGGACAGAACCAACGCCTAATCTTCCCCCGTATCACAGTGCAGAACCAACACCTCATCTCCCTGACGCCGCAAGGGACTGATGCCGCACCTGCTCCAACAACACTTCATCTCCCTGACTCCGTGCAACGTCTTTGTTTCTTTGTTTTCAAAAGGCACTGTACCTGGTGGTCCGTGAGACTCCATGACCGGCGCCTGTGGCGTCGGATTATTGGGAACAACTCTGTCAATGACGCCGTGATAGCCACAGTTGGAGCTATTGTGTTTCTAAGCACTTTAGTAGGATATTTTAATAGTCAAAAATTCATAACTTTGCTTATGTAAATTGGATTTTCATCATTGTGACCATATTTTATTTAGATATTATCTATTTTTCTAAAACTGTGTGGGGTGTATTTTTGTGGTGTTTTCACTGGGTTACTGTATGATTTATTGCACAAATACTTTACACAATGCCTTCTCAGTTAAGCCTGGCTGCTCAGTGCCAAGCTACCAGAGGGTGGGCACAGGATAATTTGGAGCGTGTTGTGACTTATCCTGAATAGGATTGTGGTCCCTACTTGGACAAGGGTGTAAACCTCTCCCAACATCTGTAGATAGTTAAAGTGAGGTCGGGAGTAAGTAATGTACATCCCCAGATGAGGGGCAAGAGTATCAGTCTGGGGGAAATAGATCCATGCTGGAGGTGGCAGGTGTGGGAATGTTGATTACTGAATGCCAGGGCATATGCAGCGTTGTCAAAGAAGCAGGGTCTGACACATATATCCCCCCCATGGCCCGGCTGGATAAAGCATGCCATAGGGGAGACCTAAACTGCATCTAGCATCCTGGACCGCTGGTGTGATGTCTGGGAACAGTGAGACCACAGTTCCCTGGTAGTGGAGGGGACCCAGTTCCCTGGCAAGTCTGAGTGCCATGTCACGGTTCCAATAACAAAGCAGCTTCGCGATGATGGAGCGAGCAGGGGCTTCCGGCGCAGGTCGCGGTTAAAGAGTGCTGTGCATTTTCTCCACCATGATGCCCCAACAGGCCCTCTACAAATGGGTCCATGTGGCCGGTGTTGGTAGTTTCTACGATGACAGACATATGCAGATTGTCACAGTGGCCCCTGGCCTCCAGGTCTTCATTCTTTACTGCAACCGCCTTGAGTCTGGATTCCAATATCTCCAGTTGCTTTTCCATTCTTGCAGCACACGCCTCTAGTCCAGAAATACTCTTCACCAAGACTTCCAGACGGGGTTGTTGCTGGTCCAAACACTCCCCCATTTTGTCAAGTCTGGTAGTGAGGGTATTAAACCGGGCATCAATTGCACAGAAGCCCACATGGAGCTCGCCCATTATTGCATCTGCACCAACCAGCTGTCCAGGCGCAGCACCCACCATGCCCACTACCCCATGGCAGGAGCAGAGGCACTTGTGTCTGTAGCTTTATTTTTCTCAAAGAGAATTTTGCAATATTTTGGGTTCCGGAGTACCATGTATGTGCCGGGAGCCTGTAAGCTGTACCCACACGAGTGCTATATGAGAGGGTGCCCTTATGCAAGGAGCTAGTGTTGAAGGTCAGAATCCCCTGTGGCAGCGCAGGCTGTCCAGCACAATTGGGGGGGGGGGGCAGTGGAGAGGTGCAGTTCCCCTCTGAGCAGACACACGCAATCGGGGGTAGCTGTGCCAGGGTCGGCGAGGATGGAGGTCTGCTGTCTATAATACAAGAGGTGATGGCCCTTTATCCCCCCCTCTGGTGGCAGAGCTGGCATATACTGCTGCCTGTGTGGGAAGGTAGATGTTGTGGGGTGCCCACCCGCAGCAGTGCTCCCAGTCAGCAGCAAGGTGGGGAGGAGCAGGCCTGTCACGTTTAACTGTGTCCCAGAGGGCCGGGGGGCAAGGGCAGCAAATGTGATTGTGGCACCACCGCCAAGGGTGCAATATGCAGAGGGAAAAAACCCTCCTATCTCAGGCTCCATGTTGAAGCCACCCTGCCTCCCTCAGCACGGGCTGTGGCAGTTGCAGGAATATGGCCTGGCCTGGATGTGCCTGGGGCCTCCAGGCTGTATTACAAGCCATGCAGGCACAGCCAGGCCACATGCATGTAGCTGGGTCACCGCCTTGGGCCCGTTCTCTTCTTTTGGGTCCAGCCAGGGGGCGAGTGGGAGGAGAGAGGGTGGCAGGAGTAGCCACTAGGTATAAGGTATCACTGCGTTGCCCTGGCAGCCATTCATCTCAGGCTCTCCTGCAGCCCCTGTCACTGAGGGGCCTCTGAGGCATGCTGGATGATTTGAAGTCAGTTTCACTGCAGTTACGGCACAATCGCATACTTTGAATTGTTCTTTTGTGGCCTCTGCCTCCCCCACAGATGTCAGATGCCATGAGTCCATGACGGGTGCCCACTCAACAGGTTTTTAGGGGCCCTCTGCCAGGGCTTCAATAACACGCTGTCATTAGGGTTGTCAGCGTGGCTACACCTCATGCAGTACAATACTTAAGAGAAACCAGTACCAGTTCCTCTGCACCTACAGGAATAATACTAAAAGATATTACACTGAAACTTCCTTAGGAAGCAACAAGACAATTACCAATGATAGCTAACCTTTTGACTAATCCCAAGACCAAGAAGAAGGGCAAGACAAAGTACAAGGACCCCAAGAACATTGAAAAGCATAGGCATCCCAGACACCCTTAAAAATCCATATTAATGTTTCATGTGATATAACTAAAATAATAAACAATGAGTAATTGCCACCACTACAAACTTACTAACAATCAGCCCTGCACAACAAAGAACGAGCATACATCAACAAATTAATGACTTTCCACCAACTGGCCAGGCACCGTCAGTCTCCCTCCCTCTTCCTCGCAGGCACCCCCTGGATCCACTGATCAAACAGCCGAGGACACTCCTTCTCCCACCTGACAGCCAAAGCCTGGAACAACCTTCCCCTGCACCTCAGAAGCGCCACATCACTCAAATAAACAGAGCACCATTAAGCTGCTAGCAACTCCAGCGCCTTGAGATCCTCACGGGTGATTTGCAGTGCATTATAAATCTAGATTGATTGACTGATTGAACCACAAACTGTGTGAGGGGTAGGACTTTAAAATCATGCCCTCACCATTCACACAAATGTAAACTGTTCACATACAGTATGACAAAACTTATGATAGTCAAATTACAACACTTCATGAACATCTAACAATAGTCAAACAAAAACAAACAATTACCCTAAAAATTAATAATGGATTTTGAGTCAGCATAATAAACACAAACCTTAAAATGTACCCACACTCATTCATAAGGATGATAATAACTTTAACCAAACAATAGTTAAGCAACAGTAAAAGTCAGTCTAAATAATGATTAATCTATAACTGCACAATTGGAATTAGAAATAAACGAAATAATGATCCCATCATATCTTTTAACTATGGAGGTACAAAAACACTATGGTTTACTGATAGAAGAGCCTTTCTATAAGACAAAATAAACAACTATCACCACAACTTGACTACTTCAAAGACATTTGAATTGTGCACTTGCACTTATCAAGACAGAGATGTAAAGCTAAGTTTCAAACGTCATAGTGGAATAAACATAACAGTGCAATGTCAAACGAAGTCAAAACAAACAATGCTATCGAAGTGAGGAAGGATGACTTCCAAGGAATAATTGAAATGGGCCACCAAACACACTGCTCATTTACTGAGATGCTAAAAAGAGACGCTAGAGAAAACAATGTTAACAAGAATTTGGAATAATCCAATCCAAACAGATGCACAAAATGCTAGGTAGTAGAGTAACTTTATTCCCTTACAGTCAAGGAATACTCTACCATGAATCAATAGCACTAATTCTACCTTAAAAAAAAAAACAATCATTAAAAAACAATAAAATATACTAACAAACAACACATAATCCCACCACTAAACCTAACATCCAAAATATGTTAAAGTATAAATTATAAATAATAACAATACAGAAATCAGAATGATTAAAATAAAGCAATTCATAACTTACAAACATTCATCATTAATAATAACAAACAGTATATTCTAAAAATCAACTAATACATGCATGCCATAATATCAGTCAGTATAAAGCAAACCTACATTCATAACAAAATATACCATCCAATGAAACTTTCAAAAATTCAGAAAAACACAAAAAATGTTACATTAGAATGCACAATCATAACATGAAATATATCAACACAAAAATCTCACCAGTGCTGCAACAATGATCAAATAAAATGCATTTCCTATAATTCAGATGAGGAAGTTCTTTCTCAATATTTCAATAACCATTCTTAAGAGAACATAAGGATATAAATCCAATAAAACAAATAATGCCAAATATTTCCAAAAGAATGCAACAATAGATTATCCACAAATAGTCAATCAAAAAAAATATACTGTACACATCATAGCCTACCTATACTATATTAAATATTATTAATATTGAAAAATACAATAAGCACTCCAAGAAACCCTCATAAATCAAGGAAGATGTTATTTGAAAAGATGGTAAAACATTTCAACGTACTTTCCTTGAATTAAAAAAAAATTGTGCCACCCACATGGGTAGCCCTGTAAACATGGCTCAGACCTGCCACTGCAGTGTCTGTGGGTGCAGTTTTAAACTGCCAGTTCAACTTCACAAGTGTACCCACTTGCCAGGCCTAAACCTTCCCTTTTTATACATGTAAGGCACCCCTAAGGTAGCTCCACGGGGAGGGTGCAGTGTATGGTAAAGGTGGGACATGTATTGAGGTGTTTTACATGTCCTAACAGTAAAATACTGCTAAATTCAGTTTTTACTGTGCAAGGCCTATCTCTCTCATGAGTAAACATGGGGGCTGCCTTTAAAAAATATTAAAGTGTAGATTCCCTTTGAGAGCAGATGGAATTCTGAAGTTTGGGGTCTCTGAACTAACAATTTTAAAATACATCTTTTAGTGAAGTTGTTTTTTTAGATTGTTAGTTTGAAAATGCCACTTTTTAGAAAATAGGCATTTTCTTGCTTAAACCATTCTGTGAATTTCCCTGTTTGTGGATTCCCTGTCTGGGTCAGTTTGACGGTTGGGCTGTTTTGCATCTCCTCTAGACAGTGACACAAAGGATTCTGGGGTGTAGCCTGCATATCCTGTCCTGTGCCTGTGCCTGCCCTCACACAATACAGTCTCCAACCCCCTGGTGTGTGCCTGGGGCCTGGCCTGGACAAGGCAGAATCTTGTGGACAACAGAGACTTTCCTTTGAAGTTTGCCTACTTCAAAGGCAGAAAGGGGAATAAGTAGTGGACCCAAAACCCCAGACGTTAGATCACTTCTGGAATCAAGAGGAACCTCTGCCAAGGAGAAGAGCTGAAGAGCTGTGGAGAAGCGCTGCCCCAGCCTCTGACTGTGATTTGTTGGCCTATCCTGCAATTGCTGCTTCTGCCTGTGTAAGGGGACAAAGCCTGGACTTTGTGGTATATTCCTGCTTGAGAAGAATCTCCAAGGGCTTGGAGTAGAGCTTGCCTCCTGTTTTGAAGCCTCAGGAACAGCAAAGGCTTCACCATCCAGTTTTGGGTCTACATGCTGTGGATTCTAACTTGCTGGAGGGTGCCATTCCAGTTCCTGGGCCCCTGGAAGTGAATTTCCAGAGAAAACCTGTCTAACGATGCCGGAAGATGCTGTGATGCTGCCTGCCCCAAAGGCGTAGAGCTCACAGAAGCGTGATGACCCCAACAACACCGCAGGCCTTGTGTCGAGCAGATGCTCATCCCGCATTACCTCGCTGAGATCGGAGTGTCGTAAGTCCGACATCCGTGACATCCCAACGCCATCTCAGCGCCTGCAGCCCTGTGATGTAATCGTGACCCCGTGAGGTGCCCTGCAGCACTGTGACTTCGCCGGACTTCGTATCTGCCAAAGGTACCAAGGGACTGACACCTTGCAACCAACGCCGCCTCACCTCTACCTCTCTGTAGTAAGGACTCGACGCCTCTGCGCAACGTCTCTGCTCCACTGCCGACACCACCTGGGATCCAGCAATGCATCGATCCCCTACTCCGTGCACTGGTCTGTTTTCTACTTTCTTTACAAAGGTACTGTACCTGGGGGTCCATACAACCTTGTAAACGGCACCAGTGGAGCCGCATTGTGGTTAACATCTCCGTCACAACGCCGCTTAATACCAAATTGCAGCATTTGTGCTTCTAGGCACTATGGCGGTGATTCTAACCGCGGCGGGCGGCGGTCGCCGCCCGCCATGCGGTTACCGCCAAATGACCGCACCGCGGTCACAAGACCGCGGCGGCCATTCTGGCTTTCCCGCTGTGCTGGCGGGCGACTGCCAAAAGGCCGCCCGCCAGCACAGCGGGAAAGACCCAGCAACGATGAAGCCGGCTCCGAATGGAGCCGGCGGAGTTGCTGGAGTGCGACGGATGCAGTAGCACCCGTCGCGAATTTCAGTGTCTGCTAGGCAGACACTGAAATTCTTTTTGGGGCCCTCTTACGGGGGCCCCTGCGGCACCCCCTACCGCCATCCTGTTCCTGGCGGGAGACCCGCCTGGAACAGGATGGCGGTAGGGGGTGTCAGAATCCCCATGGCGGCGGAGCGCGCTCCGCCGCCATGGAGGATTCTCACGGGCAGCGGAAAGTCGGCGGTACACCGCCGACTTTCCGTTTCTGGCCGCGGCTGAACCGCCACGGTCAGAATGCCCAGCGGTGCACCGCCAGCCTGTTGGCGGTGCTACTGCGGTCATTCGCCCTGGCGGTTTTTACCGCCAGGGTTAGAATGACCCCCTATGTTTGTGTTTTTAAGTGCTAAGATCATGTTTTTAATGGTGTATTGTGGATTTTTATTGTATCTGGTCTTGGGTATTTAGATAAAATATTTACTATTTTTCTAAACTTGTGTCATTTTGTAGTGGTTCACTGTATTACTGTGGGTGTTGGTACAAATACTTAACACATTGTCTCAGAGTTAAGCCTGCCTGCTTGTGCCAAACTACCAAGGGGGTGAGCAGGGTTAACTGATTGTGATTCTCCTTTACCTTGACTAGAGTGAGGGTCCTTGCCTGGACAGGGGGCAAACTGACTGCCAACCAAAGACCCCATTTCTAACACCGCATGAACAAATTCAATATTAAAGTGTACATTGACTAAAAATGTATTTGGAACATGTTATGAATTGTTCACAAAAAGTTACAAATGAAAATGTTAAAAAATAAGGTAATAATGTATGTAAAAATATCGCTGACAGTTTGTTGGAAATGGCTCTCTCTATAGGGTCACCCCAAACTTTTTTTCATTCCTCCTCCTACTTTTTGCTTGTTGCCTTTAAGATTCTATGCTCTTCACAACTGCTAACCAGTGCTGAAGTGTTTGTGCTCTCCCCTAAAGCATGGTTTAATTGCATATACCTGATTGACATTTTTGATGTTCCTGTAAGTCCCTTGTAGAGTGTTATACCATATACCCAGGGCCTGTAAATTAAATGCTACCAGTGGGCCTGCAGTACTTATTGTGCCACCTACTTACGTAGCACTTTAAAACATAGCCTTGCCTAGCCTGCCATTACAGCTTGAAAGCACTGCCCCTCTGTCTAGTCAACTTGGCATTTAAAACCCCTTGCCAAGCCTTAAACCCCATTTTATTACATGTACGTCACTTCTAATATAGGCCCCAGATAGTCCATAGGGCTGGGTGCTGTGTGATTTAAAGGTAGGGTGTGTACTTTTTAGTTTTACACATCCTAGTAGTGAAAAACCCCCAAATTAGGTTGTCACTACTGTGAGGCCTACCTCTCCCATAGGATAACATTGGGGATTCCTTATTAAGTTTAATAAGCTGTAATTCCTAAACCAGAGGTCATAGGTATGTCATGTTTCGTATCTATGAACTTGTAATTATAAAACCTCTTTAATGGTAAAGTCGGATTTATCATTACAAGTTTGAAAATGCCACTTTTAGGAAGTTGCCATTTTCCTGCCCTCTGTGCTTGCAGCCTGCCTTAGGTCACATGATGAGGTGTAACTAACAGTTTAGACTTTTTGAATTAGCAGAACCCGGATGGGTCATTAACTGACCTGATGTGGGGGCAGAGCTAAGCACATCCCCTGTTGCATCTGAATAGGCTGGGCTCTGCCCGTACACAATAGGCTTAACAGCGCTCTATTGTCTGTGCAGCCAGCTAGGAGCCAGGGCTTCTGGAATTCATGGAATATCAGACAACCCTTTTGGAAACTTCTCCCAACCTCTAGGAGCAGGGCACCAGAGCATAAAAATAGGGCTCTAAGTTCAACTCTTCAGTTCACTATTAGAACTGCAGAAGGGCTCACCTGCTGCTGTGATCTGCTGTGCACTATGTCAGACTGCTGCTGCACCTGGAAGGACTGCTTTGCTGACTGGAGCCTGCCTTGAACCTTCAGAGGCCAGCACTGCTGTGGAGGCCTGCATTTTCACCGGCACCTAGGACTTCCAGAAGTGTGACTCCAAGGGCTAGTTTTGCTGGCCTCCTGTTCAGAGCCACAGGGACATAATAGGCTCCCACCATCTTGAACTCACACCTCGACCCAGCCTGAGTCTTGAACCCCCAAGAAGCCTCCATCCACTTCCTAACTCTTGGTTGTGGTGCTAAAGATGCTCAAGGGGCCATTTTCTAAAACTGAGGACTTGCTCTTTTGAACCTTTAACTTTAAATATTCATAACTCCGGTTCTACTAATTGGATTTTGATGGTTTTGGTGTCATATGATTTATTATAATTTACTCTTTTTGTCTGAATTGTGTTTTGCTATTTATGTATTGCATAAAAACTTAACACATTGCCTCCACATTTAGCCTGACTGCTTTCAGTGCCAAGCTACTTAGAGTTAAGCACAGGTTACTTTAGTAACTTGTTGTGGTTTATCCTGCAAGGAAGTGTGCCTGTTGCTTGACACGGCTCACACCTGAATCAACCAACCATCCAATTTCTCACACAGTTTTACTTAAACATGTTATTGTACATTAAATGAAATATATTTTACAAAACTAAACATAATTACAACACACTGAGCTTATTTGCTTGTAAAATATTTGTTAAAAAAACAAAATATAAATATTACTGAAACATGCATAACAAATATTGTATAAAAAGAAAATGTCCAAAGTATATTCCATTAATGAATAATTACAATATCAACAACAATGTAATAATATTGTACTTTTAGAACCTTTAAAAACTAACATCGGAACTTCAAACATTAATAAAAGTATGACACTTTAAAAGGAGCAGATTATCTACTTCCACTCTAAATTGAATCACATTGTATTATACTCTAAAATGTACTGATGTACTATCACTGCCCCAAACTATGCTACATTTTGGGACAATATAGGACTCTAAATGGGTTGATTTACTATTCCCAGTACAAATGTAATAACACTGTAACTATTCCCTTTCAGAACCAAGCCAAATTGTGGGATAGTGTTGAACTCTAAAGGAGTCAGATTTACTATTCCCACTTCAAACTTTATCACATCGAGGAGAATGTTGGATTCTAATGGGGTGAAATTTACGTTGCCCTCCTAAAACTAAGCAGCATTGAGGAAATTATATGAATCTAAAGAGGTCACATTTACGATACTCACTCCAAATTTACATACCATAAAGAAAATGATGGACTCACAAAAATATACTCTACTACCGAATTAGCTATAACAAAATGCTAAATATAACAAATACTACATGCAGATTATTAAATTAAATATTAAATATAATTACTTTTACAATTAAATGTAAATAAACAATGCTAATAAATATATATGATAACCAAATTAGTCAACACACATAAAACTTCACATTCAAAACATCAATTTCTAATGACAATGAAGGTCATAATGACAAACAATTAAAATAAATAAAATATCATAATAAAATAACTTACTTCACCATCAAAATCCCAAACTAAAAATATTATAAAGTTTCATATATTTAATTAAAGGATCGGATTACCTACTTTCATTCCAAATGTAACCACATTGTATTGTAATCTAAAGGAATCAGAATTACTAGTACTACTCCAGACTAAGCCACATTGTATGAACCTGTTGGACTATAAAAGGGTTGATTTACTATTCCCAGACCAAACTTTGTTACAATGGGGAAAGTGTTGGAAGGTAAACGGGTCACATTTACTATTCACTCTCAAAACTAAGCCACATTGTGGGTTAGGGTTGAACTCTAAAAGGGTCAAATGTACTATTCCCACTCCAAACCTAACCACTTTGAGAAAAGTGCTAGATACTAACAGGGTCAGATTTATTATGCCCTCCCAAAACTAAGCCACTTTGAAGAAATTATTTGATTCTAAAGAGGTCACGTTTACTATGCTCACCCCAAAATTGCAATAAAAAAAATTGTTTGACTTACAAAAAAGTGCTACATACTAATACCAAATTAGCTATACGAAGACCAAAATATCACAAATAATACATGCATATTATTAAATTGTAACAATAAATGTTTACTTTCACAATTAAGTGCAAATAAATAATGCTGATAAAACATATGTAGAAAACTGCTTATTCAACAAACATACAACTTCACATTCAAAACATCAAGTTTTCAATGAAAATGAAGGTCATAATGAAAAACAATTAAAATAAATATAATTATAATAATAAATTAAACTAACTTATTTCACAAACAATATCCTAAACTAAATAATGATGAAATTGTATTTAACATGCAATTTCAAATAACTGTAACTCATGTTTAATATTTTATTTAAATCTATTATATTTAGAATTGTAATTAGGCATGTAGTAATAAAATCATAAACTTTTGTCAAAAATAAATTTTAAATACATTTGAAAAACAAAATGAATAATTTCATTCTAAGGTCACCCTACTATAAACCCAAGAACCCTATAATAAAAATGAAAAATATATAATTCAATAACATTACTAAACATAAATAATGCAAACAGAACAACACACTAATTCTAAAACATCATTTAATAACAATATTAAAATGTAAAAAACAATTCAATTTAAAATATGAAAAGTATATTTTAATCATATAGACCCTCATTACAACCCTGACTGTCGGTGATAAAGCAGCAGTAGTACCGCCAACAGGCCAGCGGTAAAGAAAATGGGATCACGACCACGGCGGAAACTGCCAACATAGACATCCGTTTTAACACACCGACTGCCAGGGCGGTAGCAACAAATACTGCAGCAGTCACTGCCAACAGACAGGTGAAAGACAATGTACCTCCCACCCTATCACCACCTGCCAATCCTCCCGCTTTTCCGGGCGGTACCAATGCCATCAAAAGCATAGCGGAAACAGGACTTTGAAGGGAAACCACTCACCTCTCGACACTCAACAAAGACCCAGGACGCCATGGAGCCCGAACTGCAGGTCCTGCCGATGCTGGTCTACCTCCTCATACACGACGAATATCAAAGGCGGGGGCGACGACCACGGTGAGTACTGCACCTAACACACAGAGGAGAGGGGAGGAAAAAGAGAGTGACACACACACGCAGCACGCAACACCTCCACCCCCACCTTCACCCACAACACCATACACACTAAATACATGCCTTAAATATGGCTCAAATTATCACATAGCAATCTAAAGATTCTCCTCTAGTTTTTCTGGTAGCACTTCTGAAAGGAAAACATCACTTAACTCTTAAGCACTTAAGATTCAGATGGGTCTCAATACTGTACGTATGTCTATGTGCCTGTATGTATGCAATATGTGTACAGCACGAACCTAGCCAAAAGGCAGCAGAGTGCTGCACAGGGTCAAATGGAACAACACAGTCTTGTAGTTATTATAGGTGGAGGGTGTTGAGTTCCGGGGTGGAAGTAATGTAAATTAATGAAGTGTGCCCTCAGATCTTCCCTAAATTGAAAACAAACTAAAAGGTCCTGATGAATATGGGGTGTTGTTACAGATCCTGGATGTGTAGATGGAGAAGGTCAGATCACTCTGGCTTTAGTAGGCCATTCCATGGTACTAAGAAGGGGCAGAAATCAGATAGTTTATCTGTTAGGAGTTTGCATTTTAGAAGCTGAAGATGCAAATTGCAGATCAAAGAGAAACCTATTTAGAGAACACCGTACAAAACTAGCAGTGCTATTGGAGCCCTTATCCCTAGCTGTGCAGTCTGTTGTGCTAATGCACAAAGGCTGCAGTTCCAGTTTGCTAGTTTTGACAGAAGTGGAGCAGCCTTCAGGGAAATGATGAAGCCAAGGCCTGTTTGTGGGCTGATCATGAATCTTTTTCATCACTCCTCTGTGCAGAGTAAGATGTTCAGCATGTCAGACATCCGTAATTTTCAACAATCTACAGACAGATCGGAGAAACCAGTGATAATAAGGAACGGCCTGCTTTACAAAAGTAAATTTACACTTTGTAATGCGTTTGCTGCTGCTTTGGTATTCACAGACTAAACTTGTAATTGTAGTACTAGCAACTTAACGAGTGCATAGTTATACTCATAATTTGTGAATACCAAAACTGTAATGAACTTCTTCCGAAGTCTAAGGGGCATATTTATACTCTGTCTTTGCCGAAAAATTTGACGCACATTCGGCACAAACCTTGCACCATAATTATACAATGCCCCCGAGCTTGTGAACGCCAAAAGTCCGCTGTGTGCGTCATTTTCTGGATGCGGGAAACCACCTTGCGTTAATGATATGCAAGGTAGGCGTTCCCATCCAAAAAATGACTTAAACACCCGTGCGCCATATTTATGCTACTGTGCAAAAATCCTGCATGGCCGGGAGGTGGAGTCGGAAAATGACGCAAAGCCCGATTTGCGTAAAAAAATAATGCCTGGAAGACATGGAGGTGCTTTTCATCCAGCATGCACACAGACGCAGAGCACAGGACCAACAACAACAGCTTCCACAACACCAGCAGGGACTCGAAAGGCAATGCAGAAGGCAGGAGAGGATATTCCGCGCCAGGACCTGCCTTCTTGGTCTCCGGCAACAAGACATCACCCGGAGGTACAGACTCAACTGGCAAGCTCTTCCACAGCTGCTGCGCAACGTTGAGCCATAGTTGGCACCCAGCATGCAGACACCCCACACCTTTCCACCAGAAACCAAGCTGCTAGCTGTCCTCCACATGTTGGCAAGTGGCTCCTTTCAAACCACTGGTGCCCTGGTTTCCGGGATCTCACAGCCCTCATTCTCTGCCTTCCTACCCAAGGTATTGGATGCCATCATTTCCCTCACACCTCGCCACATCAGCTTCCCCAACACACAGCAGAATCAGCAGGAGACCAAACAGGGCTTCTACCAGTCAACGGCTTCCCACACATGCTTGGTGCCACTGACTGCACACATGTATGCATTGTGCTACCTGCTGCAACCGAGCATCTGTACCGCAACAGGAAGTACACACACTCCCTCAATGTGCAGGCCATTGACGATCACCGTGGATTGATCACCAACATTGTGGCAAAGTATCCTGGGAGTGTAGATGATTCATTCATCTTCCGTCACTGCACTATCAATCAACACTTCCAGGATGGACGATATGGAAATGGACTATTTGTTGGTAAGTACAGAAACCTACTTATATACACACAGCACAGCAACCCTCTAGGACAAACAACACATACACCACTGCATTGATAGGTGGCCAGGAAGACACTGAGGTTGTGACACTGCTAGGCATGTTTGATATCCTCACCCAATGGGATACACACCTATGGACAAATGACAGTTCCAAATAACAACAGATGCCACTCCACAGACACTTGAGAACAATTAAAAAAAAACACAATGACATGGCCTTAACTGGAAGTACAACTTGGAAGAATAATCTTTCAATATCACATCAATAACACTCAATCAAACACCTTTCATACCGATAACTACTGTGTAAGGTGTGTGCAATGTGTTTTGCTGCAGGTCAAACACCATGAGACACATAGCATGATGATGATGACTACAATGAAGGTGACATGGAATCAATGAGGCTGTACCAATATCTCACATCACTCCTGCTCTGACATTGTCCACTACCACTAAGCAAGTGGACTGTGCTAAGAACACATATTGATGTGACAATATTGAAAGTGCACATTTCTACACATACGGTTTGAGACAATTTAACACACACAACAGATGTACAGGCATATGGACCTTCTGACACTGTAAACGACAACCTCACAACCAAGTTAGCCAGCTGAACTGGAACAGGTTCAGTAGTATAGGTACAAGTTTGAACGTGATTCGACTCGGCAAGGGCAAAAAAATAGGTCTGCAGAGAACTTGTCACACATGGGATATTTGTGCATTGTCAATTGTCAACACGTCAGTGCTGACAACTTATGGAGATGTGTTGTACATTGTCACCTTGACAAATCAAAGGGCCTCACTGATGTTTAACAAATTCTATTGCATATGTTAAATTGGATGAGATGTCTAGGCCATATAGATGCATCCGTGTTACCACCACTGTGGAATTGATTCTGTGTATAGAAGTATCATGTCACCCCCAGTTAAGAAACATGGACACCTCTTTCACATGACATAATGCAAGGGAGTACACAATGTACTCCAACTGCCATACAAAGTGATAATCATGGTGAAAGCAACATCAACATTTTCTCACTCATTTTCTCTTTCAGCTGATCAGGGGTATGGGATCCAGCCATGGATGATGACCCCATTTGCAAACCCAAGCACAGCATCAGAGCATGCCTATAATGAGGAACATCGGAGGACACACACCATAGTCGAGAAGACTTTTGGCATCCTGAAGTCAAGATTCAGGTGCCTCTACATCACCGGAGGCAGCCTCCAATACTCACCTGAAATGGTCTGCAAGATCATTTTGACCTGTGCCATCCTGCACAACATTTGTGTAAGGAGGTGTCGTAGTTTGGACTCTTGCTTTGAGCAAGATTGCTGGTCTCAGGATGACAGTACTTTCGTTCGTAGCTGACTAGGTCTCTTCCTACAACTATTTGTAACTGTTGTCCAAACCTTTACCGGCTTACTAGCAGTACCTCACCGAAAACACAATAGTAAAAGGTGATTTGTAGCAGTCGCTTACGCATGGACTCAAAATACAATATCTCAGGGTTGTCGTGGTTAAACGGAAATTACCCTTTTCTCACAGATTTATAATGTCTCATACAAACAAAGGCAATAACACAGATGCAGTAAAGTTATAATAGTTTTTATTCAACATAACTGCAATTTGTGATAAGTTGCATGAACTGCAATGATTAGGATAATGAATATACCAAGCAACAGTATAGTAAAGAGGAGAGTCATTGTTATAAAGACCCCCACCATTATGCAATATAAGATAAAAATATATGTATATGTAAAAGATGGAATAAACCCTAACACCCTAAGGAGAGTAGGTCTAACCTTCTACTTAAAAGGGAAGAGCTGGGTTCGTTAAACCTAATCTGCCAAAACCATGTCCATGAGAGGAGCCCCCAACCCTCGTTACCTTGGAATGAGGTCTCTATCTCAGACTCCGCAGGGACACGAAGACTGGATTAGTGTCAAGATGACTGCAGCATCGGTATCAGCGATGGTGGCGATGCCCTCTGGTCAGAATCCCTCTGATTATCTGTCTAAAAGTGTGTTGTATTTATACAGATCTACAAGGTCCCCTGACATAAGTGTTATTCATAACAATAGATAACAGGCATGCTTGGGACGGCAATTAATATCAACAATCCCTCGAAAGTATAGAGAGGGAAAATCCCTAAGTGTGAATGCCTACTGTATGTTTGTCTTTGGTGCTTGATCTTGACGCCTTGGCGCAGTGACACTGATAATAGAACCCATAACAAGTGGCCTAACTATAAACAAGGCCGCCATTTTAAAGGAAATAAATAATTAAATGGACTAAGCCAGAGCAAGCTAAGTAGGTTAAAAGTCACTGGGTGACGGGGGCACGAGTTTTCAAGCCTACGGCTAAGCTAACTCCTGTTAAGCCGTTAAAATAAACTAGGATTCACTACACCCTCCCCATTGCCGTAACAGGTATGATGAAGGTAAAGAAAACCCAATCGCTAAAAAGCTGCTACTGAACTAAAAAAGCCAAAAACCTAACGAAAAAATAAATGCTGTGTTATAAAATTTGTTCTTTTTTAAAAAACATTTCAGAGATTTTAATATCAACCATGACAAGTCTAGCAAACTTTTAGTATAATTGCTTTTTTTATTATAATCGGGAACTGACAAGCTAATTCATCAAATTATGTGCTATATGCAGGATCTTGAAGAATGTCATCGAAGTCACCATTCAAGGATCTAAAAAATGAGTCAACATCGTCTGAAGTGAAATTGAGAGCTGGGCGGACAAACGGATCCACAGAGCAGAAAGCCATATTCATCGGTGCATCGACACTCGCTGCAGCGTCCTCATCCATGTTAGTTTGTATAACAGAAGGCTCATAGGTGGCCTCGAGGAGCAACCTCAATCTCAAGGGGCATGACCGTGTATGGACCCTCATCGGGGACATCAGCAGTTCGTGGTCCACAGGAGATGTCGGCGCAACAGCAAGACAGACCATAGGCAGATGTTCAAAGAGACACCATATGCAGCGGAACACCGGTTGTACGCACCATAGTAGAGGCCGGAATGACAATGACCAGTCAAACTCTAGTTCCACCAGCAAAGCTGTACCGAAGATCCGAACCATGCGTTCACGGCACAGTGGTGTTGACGGGAGCGGCTCCATTGTTCTGTGTTGCTGGAAAGAAACAACCACCGCGAATCAGAAAATATAGCAGTAGTAGTCCGCCAATTAAAGCCAAAATAATTGGAAAGCCACCAAACACACTGGAAAAGAGTGAATGGATGGCTGATGGGATGACTCCGAAGACAGTCTGGAAGAAGGACACGAAACCAGACCCGACAGCCTTAAAGAAATGAACAATCCCAGTGGTGCTTGAAGCATTGAATATTCTCGATACCAACTCTCCAAAGTGTAAGGGGAAATCGGTATTTAAAAGGGATTGTATCTCGGCTGATGATCTCGCAACCTGGAGAGCATACGTCTCTTTTGCGGATGTCAAGGCGACCTGTTTTTGAAACAATAGCGCCTTCAGTCCACTCAACTTGTCATAGTTCACATTAATAGTATCAATGTGGGGCCAAATTTCAGATACTTGTATCTCTTGTGTGGGGGGAAACAAAACATGGCCACAACACGTAACGACCTTCGTGACTGAGATTGCGTAGGCAATTCCAGGTCGCAAGCCGCAACAGCTGTCATCGCTCAGAAGAACATAACTCCCATTAGAAAGAACATGAAACACTGAACGAATCAAGGGGACGGGAGTACCCTTCAGAAAACAGGCCAAATTTGCGACCCCCGCATTGCAAAGACCGTGAAGAGACACCTGTTTGCATATCATGGAATGACGAACATTAGTCTCACATTCACTTCCGCTAAGAAAGACCTCTTGTTCGCCATTCAGACATCGATACTCAAAGGGCAACTCCCACTCTTCCTTAATAAAGCTATCTCCTAGCTGTTCATATCGTCCCACTGCAAGATGTTTCAGGCAGTTCGAGAAACGAAACGTTGAAAACGGTAAATTAATAATGCTGTGTAAGAGCCAGATAGTTGAAGGACTCTCTGCTACCGTGAAGGGCAACTTATCTAATTTTTCTACTTGAAGCAAGGTGAAACGAGCCTCTCTTTTAGCCATTGTCACTTGTTCCCCGGAAAAATTAAAAGCAGCGAACAATTCACTCCCATTAAGGTATTTCCAAGGAATGTGGCCACTTTTCAGCGTCTGCAATGCCCAACTCAGCTGCATGATGGAACGCAGCTGTGTTTGGCCATGATATAACCGAGACAAATCAGTCTGAGTGATATCAATAGCAGAGGACACTATGGGGGTCATTCTGACCCTGGCGGCCGGTGACCGCCAGGGTCACCGACCACGGGAGCACCGCCAACAGGCTGGCGGTGCTCCCAAGGGCATTCTGACCGCGGCGGTTCAGCCGCGGTCAGAAAGGGTAAACCGGCGGTCTCCCGCCGGTTTACCGCTGCCCCATTGAATCCTCCATGGCGGCGGAGCGCGCTCCGCCGCCATGGGGATTCAGACACCCCCTACCGCCATCCTGTTCATGGTGGGAAACCCGCCATGAACAGGATGGCGGTAGGGGGTGCCGAGGGGCCCCTGGGGGCCCCTGCAGTGCCCATGCCAATGGCATGGGCACTGCAGGGGCCCCCGTAAGAGGGCCCCACAAAGTATTTCAGTGTCTGCTTTGCAGACACTGAAATACGCGACGGGTGCAACTGCACCCGTCGCACCCCTGCAACTACGCCGACTCAATTCTGAGCCGGCGTCCTCGTTGCAGGGGCATTTCCGCTGGGCCGGCGGGCGCTCTTGTGGAGAGCACCCGCCGGCCCAGCGGAAATGTTTGAATGGCCGCCGCGGTCTTTTGACCGCGGTGCGGTCATTTGTCGTCGCTACCTTGGCGGACGGCCTCCGCCGTCCGCCAAGGTCTGAATGACCCCCTATATTCGACAGGGAATAAATCCTGTTGGAAAGTGTGTTCATGCCATTGTCGAGAACAGCTAATGTATTTTCCAAATTCTCTTTATCAAGTTGTCGTAAACGTGCAGCAGCCTCAATTTGCGAAAGTTTCCAAATTTCATTATACATGGCATATAAAAACCGTTTTGAGCGTTGCTTTCTAGGACCTAATAGGAAATCTTGTAGGTCTATACTGTCAGAAAGAGTATTCAGGTGTTGTTTCACTGCTGTTACGGTGTTCGTTTGTACCCATTGTTGGCACAGCTTGCCCACACTGTAAGTTGTAACTATACCAGCATGCTGACCTGACAAAAAGCGAGGGTCTGGTCTATGAATGGAAAAACCCCCTGAAGAGTTCAAAAAACGCCTTTGACACTCATCAGTATCGGTGGGCCATACCAACCATCCCCCGGGACTGGAAAGTGAAGAATTATAGTCACCACCCTTAACCAATGCATCTAGCCTATCCTCAGAAACATTTAGAAAGTGTTGCCAATCTTTAAATTTTGTCGGTGTAGGGATACTGGGCGTGTTTAGATCCTTCATTTTAGCTAATCCTAGACATGATGTCTGCTCAACAGTGTCATTTAAAAAAATCATTTGCACAGGAATTAAGCAAGCTCGAAACAAAGCCTCCCTACCCTGTATCTGCCAATCATGTGTCCCCCATACACTCTTCAAATCGATAGTGTTCTTCCAATATTCATAACCCTCAATTGAAAGTCGGGAAACAAAGGGATCTGAAAAAATCAGTTTGGTATCTGTTAGCAACAGTTTTCTAATGTGTGTCTCAGGTAATTTAAAATAATATGATTCAGCTTTCGTTGTATCATGCCCAGAAAAATATGTGAATTTATCACTGTAATACTGTGGACTCCCCACCCGTGGTGTTGAACAATGTTCCCATTGTGTGTAGTTAAAAGGAGGCCTATATCTAGTTGCACGGTGCAAGTAGTGATGTCCCCAATTATTATAGCAGAACATTTCACCATAATTCATTGTAAAATCATATACATCATCACTTCCAAAAGCGGAGTAGTCCTTCATTTCATTTAGCATGGAATCCACTGTTTGGACATCCCAATCATCAGAGACAACATTAGGTGTAATAACATCAGACATAGAAATTTTGAACACATATGGTATTTGAATTATCTCTGTAGGCCCGTATATATCCAACGGAACTTTGTCCCAAACAATCCCATCAGAAATTGGAATAGCTGTAATATTGACAGGGGACAAATCACGTCGGACCTTATGTGATGAATGATGCGGTGTTAAAATTACATCAACAGGCTCCACTGAGGAGCGATCAGCAATATAGTGACCATTAATCAGTAAAATGAAAACAGTCACAAAACCAATCCATAAAAACAATGCAATAAATGTCAAACAGAACCAGAGATAGTTCCATGGATATATCAAATAGTTCTTTTTAAGCCATCGATAGAACTTGCTACCTCTGGAAAGTTTGTCAGCCTCAGTTGAGGATGAATCTGAAGAAAAATCATCAATGTCCACAAAATAGCCAGAGGAAGTCTCCGCAAACATAGGACTCATCGAATTTCCATCCACTGGTCTTGGAGGTTCATGATAGATGACGTTACCAGTCGTGGAAGTGTTCGTGTAAAATACAGCCAAATCCTGTAGCGGTCTGTTCTCCGAAGTTGTTACAGGAACCAACAAAAGTTCATTTTCTGCCCTCCCCATGGTCGAGGAAGTGTCTGGAACAGCAGCTGACATAGTTGTATAGTCAGTAGTAGCCATGGTCATCCTACTATGTAGAGGGATGTCCTGTTGGGTAGTGAGAGGGGATCGGGAACTACCCAAGGGACCTCCTGGTCTACTGTGAAGAATCGGCCACATGGTGTAATTTGATGTCATCAATGGAGATGAATCTGTTTGATTTGGAACCAGACAATGGCGGTAGGATGACAGTCCTGGTGCCTTTTATTACCAAGACCGGTACAGGTGCTCTGTATGCGGGACCAAACTCTTTTCTCACAGCGATCTTCTCTCGAACCAGATCCCCAACGTTAGGAATCCAGCCAGTCGAAGTTTTCGCCAAATCCCTTATTCCCAAGGTGGCAGCGCTTGCAGATGATTTATCATCACGGAATTGTTGAAGCTCCTGTAAAACAGCGAGACGTTCTTTTATGTCAAATGGTGTTTCTGCTGCCACCATACCAGGGGCATCAAGATCGGGAACATACATAGTTGTCCCAAAGAGAACCTCATATGGAGACTTGCCCCTCACAGACCGTCTTGGCAGATTATTCAGTGCTCTCTGGACCCCATATAGGTGGTGTAACCAACTACGGCCTGAACCTAATACTCGAGCTGTTAAGGACTGCTTTAGTTCACGATTCAGCCTCTCCACGACCGAATTTCCCTCGGGATGGTATGGTGAGGAGTAATGGAGTTCAACACCCATCGTCCTCATGGTGTCCCTGAAAGCCTTAGAGGTAAATGCAGGGCCCTGGTCCGAATGGAATGCTGCAACCGCATATGTACCGATAAAGATCAGCAAATCTTTTATAACAGTCTGGGCGTCAGCCGACCGCTGTGGCCATACCCACAGGAATCTAGAACAGGAATCTACAGCCACTAAAATGTATTTGTATGCACCATCAGGTTGCAAAGGACCACAATGGTCCAGGTACACACAATGGAGTGGTTTGTCTGACACTAAGAGAGATGTCTGCGGAGGGCGTCTGATAGCCGAGCCCTTAATCTGCTGACAAATGTCACAGCAAAGGACATACTGTTTAGTCCGTCTGCATAGACCAGGCCACCAGTACCGTTGTTGTAGAATGGTGATAGTGGCCTGTATACCAGCATGTGCAGAAGCGACACCCTCATGTGCAGCTGTACTTAAATCCAATCTCTGATCTTCATTTGGGATCACTCGATCACCAACATCTGGAATTGTTGCAAAAGCAATATTCTGTGCACTGATATGATATGTATAGTTCGTAGGGTATCCTTTTGGAAGGTGCTTGTCTGCAGCCGAGGCTTTAACGGCAAGCAGTATTTCATTATCCAATCTCGTCCGAGAACGAGTCACTGCAGCCACAGAAGCCATAGCTACTGAAGCTTTGGCTGCTTCGTCAGCCACTGTATTACCGGAAACATGTATTCCTACACGTTGGTGCCCCAATGTATGAACTACATGGATACGTGGCAGCTTATCCTTAAGATCAGCCACCCTTCCCCACAATATTTTGTGTTTAATGGTGTTCCCTTTAGAATCTCTAAACCCGTTCAGTATCCAATGATTGAGGTATTCATTGTATGACTGGACGCAGTAATACGAATCACAGGCGATCAAAGTCTGCGTTCCTGGCTCTGAATGTTCGAGCGCTAGAAGAAGAGCCTTAAGCTCGGCCAACTGTGCTGTGCAGTCCCCTAAGGTCTGAGTGTACGTGTTATGAGGATGAAAAACTCCGTCTTCCATTACCCCGCACACGGCTGCGCAAGCTGCCGAGTATTGATGTTTAGTACCCACAGCCGGTTGTGCCGATCCGTCAGTGTAAATGATGGTATCATAACTGTCTATTGGCAATATGTGTAAGGGAGCGGGGTACTCCTGTTCATACTGGAGAAATTCTTGTGTCTCAAGCCTGGGGTCAAACACATAATCAACATCAGTGGCGGTCAGAGATGTTGCCCATTGAATCCAGCGTGGATGCAATGCCTTAGCGTTAGGAACGCTCGCTTTAGTGACAGCCTCTAAGGCCGGAACCGGGGAGACAACAACAATGCGTTTCCCCTGGGCAAGCGGTCTCTCCTTTATGACGGCAATCTGAACCGCCGTCAGAATTTTTTCAGTAGGAGCAAAACGTTTTTCTGCATTGGAGTACAAATGTGATTTGTATGCTATCGGCACCGTGTCACCCTCATTAAAGGTGACATAGGTAAATCCTAGGGCACCAGCTATTATTCTGATGACCAAATTTGTTTTATTGTCCCGTGTGTACAAGTGTCTAGCTTCTAGCATGTCTCGTTGTAAGTCCCTTAGGATGTGTGTGTGATCAATTGTCCAGTGTCTGCC
This sequence comes from Pleurodeles waltl, assembly GCF_031143425.1. Lineage (NCBI taxonomy): Eukaryota > Metazoa > Chordata > Amphibia > Caudata > Salamandridae > Pleurodeles > Pleurodeles waltl. Next base: position 269,230,065 of record NC_090442.1, read on the forward strand.
AGAATAATTGGGCTGAATTAAGTTATATAGTGGCTTTACGCGTTCAGCATAATCTGGAATATATGTTCTGCCAAAATTAAAGAAACCCAGTAATGACTGCAATTTCTTAAGCGTGTTCGGAGGCTGTAGCTGAGCACACTTCTCCAGGAAGTGCGGGGCCAGGCTCTTCCCCTCGTTTGATAGTTCATATCCGAGGAACAATACACTAAGAAATGCTATCTTGCTTTTCTTAAAATTAAATTTATATCCGAAGGTGGCAAATCCCAAAATTATCCGATCGACCCTGGCAAGATGAATGTCAAGGGTGTCATCAGTGAGATAGATATCATCCACATATGATAATGCCTCGGAATCAAGCTCCTGTAAGATTGATGTGACACGGGCCGAAAACAGTCCTGGGCTGTTTTTATAGCCTTGGGGTAAACGACAAAAGCGTTTTTGAGAACCATAGGAAAATGCACTTAGGTCTCTACTTTCAGGTGCTAAATTCTGGCAGAAAAAACCATTAGATATATCCAATGTAGTTTTGTATTTTTTACGCACTATATTATTTATTAGCGCTGTGCTGTGTGAATTTTGTATAGTGCGTGCATGACTATTCAGGTGCCTATAATCAACCACTATTCTATATGAATGATCAGGTTTCGCAACGGGAAATAGCGGATTATTCATTGCCGATGTACAGGGCTCAATTACTCCCTGGTATTCAAGTTGTGACAGTATCTCCGTCACTGGAGCTTTTGCGTCATGTTTAACAGGGTATTGTGGCTGCGGGTGTGGTGTAGACCGAACGGGAATAACATGGCAAGGAGAGTCCTTGTCCCATCCTACATGATTACGGTATTATGCAGGTGCCTGCGCTAATGCCCATTCAGCAGCTAATGCTCGTTTTTCTGTATCCGGAACAAGATTGGAGAAAGAAGGCAAAATGACATCTTCCCCATGTGGGAGCATGCGGACATGTTCAGGTGGCCAGTCTCTCTCGGCCAACAGGATATCACTAGTAAGTTCATCCCAGAATATCACACTAATAATGCGTTCCACGTCTCCCTCTATCTGAATTGTTAAATCAAAAACCCGATCGGGTGGAAGTACGCGGCCATCCGCCGTTTCAACTGCGATGTAATCGCTAGTTGCTGTCGCATCCAGATGATCTTTCAGATTCTGGCGACATATCGTGACCTCTGCCGCGCTGTCCAACAGAGTCACTGCCCACTTCTTGTTCCTCAACAGTGTTCTCAATACTACTGGCATTTTTAATGGTCAGTGCAGCCACTTTTTTCTTTTTAAATTGTGGCTTTTGTTGAGGAGTCTTTTCTTCTTTTTTTACAGTAGACTGTGGTGAGTCTGTCTTTTCTTTCACGTATTCCGGACGTCGATCTTGACGGCCCCCTCTCTCGCTACGTCTATCCGGTGCGTCCTGACGTGAATCAGTATATCTGTCTGGAGTTCTAATGATATCCCTATTTCTGAGATTATATCTCCTCTCGGAGTACTCCGGATGAGGAGAATCAGCTCTTTTAGCTCTCCTATCCTTGAAATCTTTTTGTTTTTCCCAGCGCTTCTTAGAGCCTTCTTGTGCTTGCTTCGTACCTTCCTTAAGGGTGGTACTTGTTATGTCTAATTTTTTAGGTTTGGCTCCCAGCCCATCCCGTCCTATACTAGTATAGGTATCAGAGATTATTTTGGGTAGCTGTCTCTCTTGATCCTGGTGTGGAATTTCCCGGAGACGCTGGCGTATCGCCAGTGCTACTGCTTCCCCTTTAATATTACTCAATATTATCGAGGAGACGGCGTCAAAATTACGTATCAATTTCATCCCCAGATCTAGGGCTGGTGCAGCCCCATGCTCATTTTGTATTTGTTTCAATACTTCCGGCAAATTGGCCAGTGTAGGGGTACCATGCGTGGTAGTATAAACGGCAGCGAAGACTGTACCCCAAGTGGCACATTCATCAACCGAGGGAACCATCCCGAATGGCAAGCACATAGTGAGCAATCTATGTTTCTCCTGTGGCCCCGTATGGGGGAACACAGCTTCCAGCTGATTTGTTTTCTGAGCAATCCAGAACGGTATTCTTTCTCGATCCGAGGGCATTTTACCCATAATGGTATGCACCGTTTGTGGATTAATCCCAGTAGCCAATTGATAACCACCAGCTACTGGCGGTGCTGGACGCGCTGGTGCAGTGTTCAATGTTCGCATTACGAACTGTACTAATCGTCTATATAATGCCACTAATTCATTATATAATATTCTTAAATCTACAAGCGGCATAGTCTGAATGCCTGGATGAGGTGTATATGTGGCAAACATGGGCCACGTCGGCCCTTCATTACTTAAAGGACCTAGCCTCACCCGCCGCAGTATATGTGGTAGGGCGCCTTCAAACCAGTTTTGATGCTCCTGATATGTGAGCGATATTTCATGATACTGGTATGCTTCGTACCTTACGGGTACGTCCGCAATGTCATAAGTGTGAAATGTGTGCGTTCGTTGGTCAGCCTCAGGAAAGGCAACCCAACAATAAAATGTTTCCGTTTGGTATGCTTCAGTTGCTTCTATAATCAAAGTAACTTCCCCGCCCTCTTCTGTAAGGCCATGCGCTAATAAATGTTGTGTAAGTGCATGTCTAGCATTTGCAGGAATTTCTATGGTATTAGCCATAGTTGTTTTTAGAGAAACGGAACACCAAAATAGGGGAAGTTTTTCCTTTTGTGAGTTTGAGCTCGAACAACCTACAGCCTAAGCAGGTGTTACCTGTTTGGCTGAGGAGGATTCTCCCAAAGACCACGGACGTCTCCGTATAATGGTACTGAGGGTACCTGTTGTCTGTGAGACAGTGATAGTCAGGGTACCCGTAAATTAGTGCCTAAACACCATTGTTGGTGGCGCCATGTCGTAGTTTGGACTCTTGCTTTGAGCAAGACTGCTGGTCTCAGGATGACAGTACTTTCGTTCGTAGGTGACTAGGTCTCTTCCTACAACTATTTGTAACTGTTGTCCAAACCTTTACCGGCTTACTAGCAGTACCTCACCGAAAACACAATAGTAAAAGGTGATTTGTAGCAGTCGCTTACGCATGGACTCAAAATACAATATCTCAGGGTTGTCGTGGTTAAACGGAAATTACCCTTTTCTCACAGATTTATAATGTCTCATACAAACAAAGGCAATAACACAGATGCAGTAAAGTTATAATAGTTTTTATTCAACATAACTGCAATTTGTGATAAGTTGCATGAACTGCAATGATTAGGATAATGAATATACCAAGCAACAGTATAGTAAAGAGGAGAGTCATTGTTATAAAGACCCCCACCATTATGCAATATAAGATAAAAATATATGTATATGTAAAAGATGGAATAAACCCTAACACCCTAAGGAGAGTAGGTCTAACCTTCTACTTAAAAGGGAAGAGCTGGGTTCGTTAAACCTAATCTGCCAAAACCATGTCGTTGGAATGAGGTCTCTATCTCAGACTCCGCAGGGACACGAAGACTGGATTAGTGTCAAGATGACTGCAGCATCGGTATCAGCGATGGTGGCGATGCCCTCTGGTCGGAATCCCTCTGATTATCTGTCTAAAAGTGTGTTGTATTTATACAGATCTACAAGGTCCCCTGACATAAGTGTTATTCATAACAATAGATAACAGGCATGCTTGGGACGGCAATTAATATCAACAATCCCTCGAAAGTATAGAGAGGGAAAATCCCTAAGTGTGAATGCCTACTGTATGTTTGTCTTTGGTGCTTGATCTTGACGCCTTGGCGCAGTGACACTGATAATAGAACCCATAACAAGTGGCCTAACTATAAACAAGGCCGCCATTTTAAAGGAAATAAATAATTAAATGGACTAAGCCAGAGCAAGCTAAGTAGGTTAAAAGTCACTGGGTGACAGGGGCACGAGTTTACAAGCCTACGGCTAAGCTAACTCTTGTTAACCCGTTACAATAAACTAGGATTCACTACACCCTCCCCATTGCCGTAACAGGTATGATGAAGGTAAAGAAAACCCAATCGCTAAAAAGCTGCTACTGAACTAAAAAAGCCAAAAACCTAACGAAAAAATAAATGCTGTGTTATAAAATTTGTTCTTTTTTAAAAAACATTTCAGAGATTTTAATATCAACCATGACAAGTCTAGCAAACTTTTAGTATAATTGCTTTTTTTATTATAATCGGGAACTGACAAGCTAATTCATCAAATTATGTGCTATATGCAGGATCTTGAAGAATGTCATTGAAGTCACCATTCAAGGATCTCAAAAATGAGTCAACATCGTCTGAAGTGAAATTGAGAGCTGGGCGGACAAACGGATCCACAGAGCAGAAAGCCATATTCATCGGTGCATCGACACTCGCTGCAGCGTCCTCATCCATGTTAGTTTGTATAACAGAAGGCTCATAGGTGGCCTCGAGGAGCAACCTCAATCTCAAGGGGCATGACCGTGTATGGACCCTCATCGGGGACATCAGCAGTTCGTGGTCCACAGGAGATGTCAGCGCAACAGCAAGACAGACCATAGGCAGATGTTCAAAGAGACACCATATGCAGCGGAACACCGGTTGTACGCACCATAGTAGAGGCCGGAATGACAATGACCAGTCAAACTCTAGTTCCACCAGCAAAGCTGTACCGAAGATCCGAACCATGCGTTCACGGCACAGTGGTGTTGACGGGAGCGGCTCCATTGTTCTGTGTTGCTGGAAAGAAACAACCACCGCGAATCAGAAAATATAGCAGTAGTAGTCCGCCAATTAAAGCCAAAATAATTGGAAAGCCACCAAACACACTGGAAAAGAGTGAATGGATGGCTGATGGGATGACTCCGAAGACAGTCTGGAAGATGGACACGAAACCAGACCCGACAGCCTTAAAGAAATGAACAATCCCAGTGGTGCTTGAAGCATTGAATATTCTCGATACCAACTCTCCAAAGTGTAAGGGGAAATCGGTATTTAAAAGGGATTGTATCTCGGCTGATGATCTCGCAACCTGGAGAGCATACGTCTCTTTTGCGGATGTCAAGGCGACCTGTTTTTGAAACAATAGCGCCTTCAGTCCACTCAACTTGTCATAGTTCACATTAATAGTATCAATGTGGGGCCACATTTCAGATACTTGTATCTCTCGTGTGGGGGGAAACAAAACATGGCCACAACACGTAACGACCTTCGTGACTGAGATTGCGTAGGCAATTCCAGGTCGCAAGCCGCAACAGCTGTCATCGCTCAGAAGAACATAACTCCCATTAGAAAGAACATGAAACACTGAACGAATCAAGGGGACGGGAGTACCCTTCAGAAAACAGGCCAAATTTGCGACCCCCGCATTGCAAAGACCGTGAAGAGACACCTGTTTGCATATCATGGAATGACGAACATTAGTCTCACATTCACTTCCGCTAAGAAAGACCTCTTGTTCGCCATTCAGACATCGATACTCAAAGGGCAACTCCCACTCTTCCTTAATAAAGCTATCTCCTAGCCGTTCATATCGTCCCACTGCAAGATGTTTCAGGCAGTTCGAGAAACGAAACATTGAAAACGGTAAATTAATAATGCCGTGTAAGAGCCAGATAGTTGAAGGACTCTCTGCTACTGTGAAGGGCAACTTATCTAATTTTTCTACTTGAAGCAAGGTGAAACGAGCCTCTCTTTTAGCCATTGTCACTTGTTCCCCGGAAAAATTAAAAGCAGCGAACAATTCACTCCCATTAAGGTATTTCCAAGGAATGTGGCCACTTTTCAGCGTCTGCAATGCCCAACTCAGCTGCATGATGGAACGCAGCTGTGTTTGGCCATGATATAACCGAGACAAATCAGTCTGAGTGATATCAATAGCAGAGGACACTATGGGGGTCATTCTGACCCTGGCGGCCGGTGACCGCCAGGGTCACCGACCACGGGAGCACCGCCAACAGGCTGGCGGTGCTCCCAAGGGCATTCTGACCGTGGCGGTTCAGCCGCGGTCAGAAAGGGTAAACCGGCGGTCTCCCGCCGGTTTACCGCTGCCCCATTGAATCCTCCATGGCGGCGGAGCGCGCTCCGCCGCCATGGGGATTCAGACACCCCCTACCGCCATCCTGTTCATGGCGGGAAACCCGCCATGAACAGGATGGCGGTAGGGGGTGCCGCGGGGCCCCTGGGGGCCCCTGCAGTGCCCATGCCAATGGCATGGGCACTGCAGGGGCCCCCGTAAGAGGGCCCCACAAAGTATTTCAGTGTCTGCTTTGCAGACACTGAAATACGCGACGGGTGCAACTGCACCCGTCGCACCCCTGCAACTACGCCGACTCAATTCTGAGCCGGCGTCCTCGTTGCAGGGGCATTTCCGCTGGGCCGGTGGGCGCTCTTGTGGAGAGCGCCCGCCGGCCCAGCGGAAATGTTTGAATGGCCGCCGCGGTCTTTTGACCGCGGTGCGGCCATTTGTCGTCGCTACCTTGGCGGACGGCCTCCGCCGTCCGCCAAGGTCGGAATGACCCCCTATATTCGACAGGGAATAAATCCTGTTGGAAAGTGTGTTCATGCCATTGTCGACAACAGCTAATGTATTTTCCAAATTCTCTTTATCAAGTTGTCGTAAACGTGCAGCAGCCTCAATTTGCGAAAATTTCCAAATTTCATTATACATGGCATATAAAATCCGTTTCGAGCGTTGCTTTCTAGGACCTAATAGGAAATCTTGTAGGTCTATACTGTCAGAAAGAGTATTCAGGTGTTGTTTCACTGCTGTTACGGTGTTCGTTTGTACCCATTGTTGGCACAGCTTGCCCACACTGTAAGTTGTAACTATACCAGCATGCTGACCTGACAAAAAGCGAGGGTCTGGTCTATGAATGGAAAAACCCCCTGAAGAGTTCAAAAAACGCCTTTGACACTCATCAGTATCGGTGGGCCATACCAACCATCCCCCGGGACTGGAAAGTGAAGAATTATAGTCACCACCCTTAACCAATGCATCTAGCCTATCCTCAGAAACATTTAGAAAGTGTTGCCAATCTTTAAATTTTGTCGGTGTAGGGATACTGGGCGTGTTTAGATCCTTCATTTTAGCTAATCCTAGACATGATGTCTGCTCAACAGTGTCATTTAAAAAAATCATTTGCACAGGAATTAAGCAAGCTCGAAACAAAGCCTCCCTACCCTGTATCTGCCAATCATGTGTCCCCCATACACTCTTCAAATCGATAGTGTTCTTCCAATATTCATAACCCTCAATTGAAAGTCGGGAAACAAAGGGATCTGAATAAATCAGTTTGGTATCTGTTAGCAACAGTTTTCTAATGTGTGTCTCAGGTAATTTAAAATAATATGATTCAGCTTTCGTTGTATCATGCCCAGAAAAATATGTGAATTTATCACTGTAATACTGTGGACTCCCCACCCGTGGTTTTGAACAATGTTCCCATTGTGTGTAGTTAAAAGGAGGCCTATATCTAGTTGCACGGTGCAAGTAGTGATGTCCCCAATTATTATAGCAGAACATTTCACCATAATTCATTGTAAAATCATATACATCATCACTTCCAAAAGCGGAGTAGTCCTTCATTTCATTTAGCATGGAATCCACTGTTTGGACATCCCAATCATCAGAGACAACATTAGGTGTAATAACATCAGACATAGAAATTTTGAACACATATGGTATTTGAATTATCTCTGTAGGCCCGTATATATCGAACGGAACTTTGTCCCAAACAATCCCATCAGAAATTGGAATAGCTGTAATATTGACAGGGGACAAATCACGTCGGACCATATGTGATGAATGATGCGGTGTTAAAATTACATCAACAGGCTCCACTGAGGAGCGATCAGCAATATAGTGACCATTAATCAGTAAAATGAAAACAGTCACAAAACCAATCCATAAAAACAATGCAATAAATGTCAAACAGAACCAGAGATAGTTCCATGGATATATCAAATAGTTCTTTTTAAGCCATCGATAGAACTTGCTACCTCTGGAAAGTTTGTCAGCCTCAGTTGAGGATGAATCTGAAGAAAAATCATCAATGTCCACAAAATAGCCAGAGGAAGTCTCCGCAAACATAGGACTCATCGAATTTCCATCCACTGGTCTTGGAGGTTCATGATAGATGACGTTACCAGTCGTGGAAGTGTTCGTGTAAAATACAGCCAAATCCTGTAGCGGTCTGTTCTCCGAAGTTGTTACAGGAACCAACAAAAGTTCATTTTCTGCCCTCCCCATGGTCGAGGAAGTGTCTGGAACAGCAGCTGACATAGTTGTATAGTCAGTAGTAGCCATGGTCATCCTACTATGTAGAGGGATGTCCTGTTGGGTAGTGAGAGGGGATCGGGAACTACCCAAGGGACCTCCTGGTCTACTGTGAAGAATCGGCCACATGGTGTAATTTGATGTCATCAATGGAGATGAATCTGTTTGATTTGGAACCAGACAATGGCGGTAGGATGACAGTCCTGGTGCCTTTTATTCCCAAGACCGGTACAGGTGCTCTGTATGCGGGACCAAACTCTTTTCTCACAGCGATCTTCTCTCGAACCAGATCCCCAACGTTAGGAATCCAGCCAGTCGAAGTTTTCGCCAAATCCCTTATTCCCAAGGTGGCAGCGCTTGCAGATGATTTATCATCACGGAATTGTTGAAGCTCCTGTAAAACAGCGAGACGTTCTTTTATGTCAAATGGTGTTTCTGCTGCCACCATACCAGGAGCATCAAGATCGGGAACATACATAGTTGTCCCAAAGAGAACCTCATATGGAGACTTGCCCCTCAAAGACCGTCTTGGCAGATTATTCAGTGCTCTCTGGACCCCATATAGGTGGTGTAACCAACTACGGCCTGAACCTAATACTCGAGCTGTTAAGGACTGCTTTAGATCACGATTCCGCCTCTCCACGACCGAATTTCCCTCGGGATGGTATGGTGAGGAGTAATGGAGTTCAACACCCATCGTCCTCATGGTGTCCCTGAAAGCCTTAGAGGCAAATGCAGGGCCCTGGTCCGAATGGAATGCTGCAACCGCATATGTACCGATAAAGATCAGCAAATCTTTTATAACAGTCTGGGCGTCAGCCGACCGCTGTGGCCATACCCACAGGAATCTAGAACAGGAATCTACAGCCACTAAAATGTATTTGTATGCACCATCAGGTTGCAAAGGACCACAATGGTCCAGGTACACACAATGGAGTGGTTTGTCTGACACTAAGAGAGATGTCTGCGGAGGGCGTCTGATAGCCGAGCCCTTAATCTGCTGACAAATGTCACAGCAAAGGACATACTGTTTAGTCCGTCTGCATAGACCAGGCCACCAGTACCGTTGTTGTAGAATGGTGATAGTGGCCTGTATACCAGCATGTGCAGAAGCGACACCCTCATGTGCAGCTGTAATTAAATCCAATCTCTGATCTTCATTTGGGATCACTCGATCACCAACATCTGGAATTGTTGCAAAAGCAATATTCTGTGCACTGATATGATATGTATAGTTCGTAGGGTATCCTTTCGGAAGGTGCTTGTCTGCAGCCGAGGCTTTAACGGCAAGCAGTATTTCATTATCCAATCTTGTCCGAGAACGAGTCACTGCAGCCACAGAAGCCATAGCTACTGAAGCTTTGGCTGCTTCGTCAGCCACTGTATTACCGGCAACATGTATTCCTACACGTTGGTGCCCCAATGTATGAACTACATGGACACGTGGCAGCTTATCCTTAAGATCAGCCACCCTTCCCCACAATATTTTGTGTTTAATGGTGTTCCCTTTAGAATCTCTAAACCCGTTCAGTATCCAATGATTGAGGTATTCATTGTATGACTGGACGCAGTAATACGAATCACAGACGATCAAAGTCTGCGTTCCTGGCTCTGAATGTTCGAGCGCTAGAAGAAGAGCCTTAAGCTCGGCCAACTGTGCTGTGCAGTCCCCTAAGGTCTGAGTGTACGTGTTATGAGGATGAAAAACTCCGTCTTCCATTACCCCGCACACGGCTGCGCAAGCTGCCGAGTATTGATGTTTAGTACCCACAGCCGGTTGTGCCGATCCGTCAGTGTAAATGATGGTATCATAACTGTCTATTGGCAATATGTGTAAGGGAGCGGGGTACTCCTGTTCATACTGGAGAAATTCTTGTGTCTGAAGCCTGGGGTCAAACACATAATCAACATCAGTGGCGGTCAGAGATGTTGCCCATTGAATCCAGCGTGGATGCAATGCCTTAGCGTTAGGAACGCTCGCTTTAGTGACAGCCTCTAAGGCCGGAACCGGGGAGACAACAACAATGCGTTTCCCCTGGGCAAGCGGTCTCTCCTTTATGACGGCAATCTGAACCGCCGTCAGAATTTTTCAGTAGGAGCAAAACGTTTTTCTGCATTGGAGTACAAATGTGATTTGTATGCTATCGGCACCGTGTCACCCTCATTAAAGGTGACATAGGTAAATCCTAGGGCACCAGCTATTATTCTGATGACCAAATTTGTTTTATTGTCCCGTGTGTACAAGTGTCTAGCTTCTAGCATGTCTCGTTGTAAGTCCCTTAGGATGTGTGTGTGATCAATTGTCCAGTGTCTGCCAGAATAATTGGGCTGAATTAAGTTATATAGTGGCTTTACGCGTTCAGCATAATCTGGAATATATGTTCTGCCAAAATTAAAGAAACCCAGTAATGACTGCAATTTCTTAAGCGTGTTCGGAGGCTGTAGCTGAGCACACTTCTCCAGGAAGTGCGGGGCCAGGCTCTTCCCCTCGTTTGATAGTTCATATCCGAGGAACAATACACTAAGAAATGCTATCTTGCTTTTCTTAAAATTAAATTTATATTCGAAGGTGGCAAATCCCAAAATTATCCGATCGACCCTGGCAAGATGAATGTCAAGGGTGTCATCAGTGAGATAGATATCATCCACATATGATAATGCCTCGGAATCAAGCTCCTGTAAGATTGATGTGACACGGGCCGAAAACAGTCCTGGGCTGTTTTTATAGCCTTGGGGTAAACGACAAAAGCGTTTTTGAGAACCATAGGAAAATGCACTTAGGTCTCTACTTTCAGGTGCTAAATTCTGGCAGAAAAAACCATTAGATATATCCAATGTAGTTTTGTATTTTTTACGCACTATATTATTTATTAGCGCTGTGCTGTGTGAATTTTGTATAGTGCGTGCATGACTATTCAAGTGCCTATAATCAACCACTATTCTATATGAATGATCAGGTTTCGCAACGGGAAATAGCGGATTATTCATTGCCGATGTACAGGGCTCAATTACTCCCTGGTATTCAAGTTGTGACAGTATCTCCGTCACTGGAGCTTTTGCGTCATGTTTAACAGGGTATTGTGGCTGCGGGTGTGGTGTAGACCGAACGGGAATAACATGGCAAGGAGAGTCCTTGTCCCATCCTACATGATTACGGTATTATGCAGGTGCCTGCGCTAATGCCCATTCAGCAGCTAATGCTCGTTTTTCTGTATCCGGAAAAAGATTGGAGAAAGAAGGCAAAATGACATCTTCCCCATGTGGGAGCATGCGGACATGTTCAGGTGGCCAGTCTCTCTCGGCCAACAGGATATCACTAGTAAGTTCATCCCAGAATATCACACTAATAATGCGTTCCACGTCTCCCTCTATCTGAATTGTTAAATCAAAAACCCGATCGGGTGGAAGTACGCGGCCATCTGCCGTTTCAACTGCGATGTAATCGCTAGTTGCTGTCGCATCCAGATGATCTTTCAGATTCTGGCGACATATCGTGACCTCTGCCGCGCTGTCCAACAGAGTCACTGCCCACTTCTTGTTCCTCAACAGTGTTCTCAATACTACTGGCATTTTTAATGGTCAGTGCAGCCACTTTTTTCTTTTTAAATTGTGGCTTTTGTTGAGGAGTCTTTTCTTCTTTTTTTACAGTAGACTGTGGTGAGTCTGTCTTTTCTTTCACGTATTCCGGACGTCGATCTTGACGGCCCCCTCTCTCGCTACGTCTATCCGGTGCGTCCTGACGTGAATCAGTATATCTGTCTGGAGTTCTAATGATATCCCTATTTCTGAGATTATATCTCCTCTCGGAGTACTCCGGATGAGGAGAATCAGCTCTTTTAGTTCTCCTATCCTTGAAATCTTTTTGTTTTTCCCAGCGCTTCTTAGAGCCTTCTTGTGCTTGCTTCGTACCTTCCTTAAGGGTGGTACTTGTTATGTCTAATTTTTTAGGTTTGGCTCCCAGCCCATCCCGTCCTATACTAGTATAGGTATCAGAGATTATTTTGGGTAGCTGTCTCTCTTGATCCTGGTGTGGAATTTCCCGGAGACGCTGGCGTATCGCCAGTGCTACTGCTTCCCCTTTAATATTACTCAATATTATCGAGGAGACGGCGTCAAAATTACGTATCAATTTCATCCCCAGATCTAGGGCTGGTGCAGCCCCATGCTCATTTTATATTTGTTTCAATACTTCCGGCAAATTGGCCAGTGTAGGGGTACCATGCGTGGTAGTATAAACGGCAGCGAAGACTGTACCCCAAGTGGCACATTCATCAACCGAGGGAACCATCCCGAATGGCAAGCACATAGTGAGCAATCTATGTTTCTCCTGTGGCCCCGTATGGGGGAACACAGCTTCCAGCTGATTTGTTTTCTGAGCAATCCAGAACGGTATTCTTTCTCGATCCGAGGGCATTTTACCCATAATGGTATGCACCGTTTGTGGATTAATCCCAGTAGCCAATTGATAACCACCAGCTACTGGCGGTGCTGGACGCGCTGGTGCAGTGTTCAATGTTCGCATTACGAACTGTACTAATCGTCTATATAATGCCACTAATTCATTATATAATATTCTTAAATCTACAAGCGGCATAGTCTGAATGCCTGGATGAGGTGTATATGTGGCAAACATGGGCCACGTCGGCCCTTCATTACTTAAAGGACCTAGCCTCACCCGCCGCAGTATATGTGGTAGGGCGCCTTCAAACCAGTTTTGATGCTCCTGATATGTGAGCGATATTTCATGATACTGGTATGCTTCGTACCTTACGGGTACGTCCGCAATGTCATAAGTGTGAAATGTGTGCGTTCGTTGGTCAGCCTCAGGAAAGGCAACCCAACAATAAAATGTTTCCGTTTGGTATGCTTCAGTTGCTTCTATAATCAAAGTAACTTCCCCGCCCTCTTCTGTAAGGCCATGCGCTAATAAATGTTGTGTAAGTGCATGTCTAGCATTTGCAGGAATTTCTATGATATTAGCCATAGTTGTTTTTAGAGAAACGGAACACCAAAATAGGGGAAGTTTTTCCTTTTGTGAGTTCGAGCTCGAACAACCTACAGCCTAAGCAGGTGTTACCTGTTTGGCTGAGGAGGATTCTCCCAAAGACCACGGACGTCTCCGTATAATGGTACTGAGGGTACCTGTTGTCTGTGAGACAGTGATAGTCAGGGTACCCGTAAATTAGTGCCTAAACACCATTGTTGGTGGCGCCATGTCGTAGTTTGGACTCTTGCTTTGAGCAAGACTGCTGGTCTCAGGATGACAGTACTTTCGTTCGTAGGTGACTAGGTCTCTTCCTACAACTATTTGTAACTGTTGTCCAAACCTTTACCGGCTTACTAGCAGTACCTCACCGAAAACACAATAGTAAAAGGTGATTTGTAGCAGTCTCTTACGCATGGACTCAAAATACAATATCTCAGGGTTGTCGTGGTTAAACGGAAATTACCCTTTTCTCACAGATTTATAATGTCTCATACAAACAAAGGCAATAACACAGATGCAGTAAAGTTATAATAGTTTTTATTCAACATAACTGCAATTTGTGATAAGTTGCATGAACTGCAATGATTAGGATAATGAATATACCAAGCAACAGTATAGTAAAGAGGAGAGTCATTGTTATAAAGACCCCCACCATTATGCAATATAAGATAAAAATATATGTATATGTAAAAGATGGAATAAACCCTAACACCCTAAGGAGAGTAGGTCTAACCTTCTACTTAAAAGGGAAGAGCTGGGTTCGTTAAACCTAATCTGCCAAAACCATGTCGTTGGAATGAGGTCTCTATCTCAGACTCCGCAGGGACACGAAGACTGGATTAGTGTCAAGATGACTGCAGCATCGGTATCAGCGATGGTGGCGATGCCCTCTGGTCGGAATCCCTCTGATTATCTGTCTAAAAGTGTGTTGTATTTATACAGATCTACAAGGTCCCCTGACATAAGTGTTATTCATAACAATAGATAACAGGCATGCTTGGGACGGCAATTAATATCAACAATCCCTCGAAAGTATAGAGAGGGAAAATCCCTAAGTGTGAATGCCTACTGTATGTTTGTCTTTGGTGCTTGATCTTGACGCCTTGGCGCAGTGACACTGATAATAGAACCCATAACAAGTGGCCTAACTATAAACAAGGCCGCCATTTAAAAGGAAATAAATAATTAAATGGACTAAGCCAGAGCAAGCTAAGTAGGTTAAAAGTCACTGGGTGACAGGGGCACGAGTTTACAAGCCTACGGCTAAGCTAACTCTTGTTAACCCGTTAAAATAAACTAGGATTCACTACACCCTCCCCATTGCCGTAACAGGTATGATGAAGGTAAAGAAAACCCAATCGCTAAAAAGCTGCTACTGAACTAAAAAAGCCAAAAACCTAACGAAAAAATAAATGCTGTGTTATAAAATTTGTTCTTTTTTAAAAAACATTTCAGAGATTTTAATATCAACCATGACAAGTCTAGCAAACTTTTAGTATAATTGCTTTTTTTATTATAATCGGGAACTGACAAGCTAATTCATCAAATTATGTGCTATATGCAGGATCTTGAAGAATGTCATCGAAGTCACCATTCAGGGATCTCAAAAATGAGTCAACATCGTCTGAAGTGAAATTGAGAGCTGGGCGGACAAACGGATCCACAGAGCAGAAAGCCATATTCATCGGTGCATCGACACTCGCTGCAGCGTCCTCATCCATGTTAGTTTGTATAACAGAAGGCTCATAGGTGGCCTCGAGGAGCAACCTCAATCTCAAGGGGCATGACCGTGTATGGACCCTCATCGGGGACATCAGCAGTTCGTGGTCCACAGGAGATGTCAGCGCAACAGCAAGACAGACCATAGGCAGATGTTCAAAGAGACACCATATGCAGCGGAACACCGGTTGTACGCACCATAGTAGAGGCCGGAATGACAATGACCAGTCAAACTCTAGTTCCACCAGCAAAGCTGTACCGAAGATCCGAACCATGCGTTCACGGCACAGTGGTGTTGACGGGAGCGGCTCCATTGTTCTGTGTTGCTGGAAAGAAACAACCACCGCGAATCAGAAAATATAGCAGTAGTAGTCCGCCAATTAAAGCCAAAATAATTGGAAAGCCACCAAACACACTGGAAAAGAGTGAATGGATGGCTGATGGGATGACTCCGAAGACAGTCTGGAAGATGGACACGAAACCAGACCCGACAGCCTTAAAGAAATGAACAATCCCAGTGGTGCTTGAAGCATTGAATATTCTCGATACCAACTCTCCAAAGTGTAAGGGGAAATCGGTATTTAAAAGGGATTGTATCTCGGCTGATGATCTCGCAACCTGGAGAGCATACGTCTCTTTTGCGGATGTCAAGGCGACCTGTTTTTGAAACAATAGCGCCTTCAGTCCACTCAACTTGTCATAGTTCACATTAATAGTATCAATGTGGGGCCACATTTCAGATACTTGTATCTCTCGTGTGGGGGGAAACAAAACATGGCCACAACACGTAACGACCTTCGTGACTGAGATTGCGTAGGCAATTCCAGGTCGCAAGCCGCAACAGCTGTCATCGCTCAGAAGAACATAACTCCCATTAGAAAGAACATGAAACACTGAACGAATCAAGGGGACGGGAGTACCCTTCAGAAAACAGGCCAAATTTGCGACCCCCGCATTGCAAAGACCGTGAAGAGACACCTGTTTGCATATCATGGAATGACGAACATTAGTCTCACATTCACTTCCGCTAAGAAAGACCTCTTGTTCGCCATTCAGACATCGATACTCAAAGGGCAACTCCCACTCTTCCTTAATAAAGCTATCTCCTAGCCGTTCATATCGTCCCACTGCAAGATGTTTCAGGCAGTTCGAGAAACGAAACGTTGAAAACGGTAAATTAATAATGCCGTGTAAGAGCCAGATAGTTGAAGGACTCTCTGCTACTGTGAAGGGCAACTTATCTAATTTTTCTACTTGAAGCAAGGTGAAACGAGCCTCTCTTTTAGCCATTGTCACTTGTTCCCCGGAAAAATTAAAAGCAGCGAACAATTCACTCCCATTAAGGTATTTCCAAGGAATGTGGCCACTTTTCAGCGTCTGCAATGCCCAACTCAGCTGCATGATGGAACGCAGCTGTGTTTGGCCATGATATAACCGAGACAAATCAGTCTGAGTGATATCAATAGCAGAGGACACTATGGGGGTCATTCTGACCCTGGCGGCCGGTGACCGCCAGGGTCACCGACCACGGGAGCACCGCCAACAGGCTGGCGGTGCTCCCAAGGGCATTCTGACCGTGGCGGTTCAGCCGCGGTCAGAAAGGGTAAACCGGCGGTCTCCCGCCGGTTTACCGCTGCCCCATTGAATCCTCCATGGCGGCGGAGCGCGCTCCGCCGCCATGGGGATTCAGACACCCCCTACCGCCATCCTGTTCAAGGCGGGAAACCCGCCATGAACAGGATGGCGGTAGGGGGTGCCGCGGGGCCCCTGGGGGCCCCTGCAGTGCCCATGCCAATGGCATGGGCACTGCAGGGGCCCCCGTAAGAGGGCCCCACAAAGTATTTCAGTGTCTGCTTTGCAGACACTGAAATACGCGACGGGTGCAACTGCACCCGTCGCACCCCTGCAACTACGCCGACTCAATTCTGAGCCGGCGTCCTCGTTGCAGGGGCATTTCCGCTGGGCCGGTGGGCGCTCTTGTGGAGAGCGCCCGCCGGCCCAGCGGAAATGTTTGAATGGCCGGGTGCGGTCATTTGTCGTCGCTACCTTGGCGGACGGCCTCCGCCGTCCGCCAAGGTCTGAATGACCCCCTATATTCGACAGGGAATAAATCCTGTTGGAAAGTGTGTTCATGCCATTGTCGACAACAGCTAATGTATTTTCCAAATTCTCTTTATCAAGTTGTCGTAAACGTGCAGCAGCCTCAATTTGCGAAAATTTCCAAATTTCATTATGCATGGCATATAAAATCCGTTTCGAGCGTTGCTTTCTAGGACCTAATAGGAAATCTTGTAGGTCTATACTGTCAGAAAGAGTATTCAGGTGTTGTTTCACTGCTGTTACGGTGTTCGTTTGTACCCATTGTTGGCACAGCTTGCCCACACTGTAAGTTGTAACTATACCAGCATGCTGACCTGACAAAAAGCGAGGGTCTGGTCTATGAATGGAAAAACCCCCTGAAGAGTTCAAAAAACGCCTTTGACACTCATCAGTATCGGTGGGCCATACCAACCATCCCCCGGGACTGGAAAGTGAAGAATTATAGTCACCACCCTTAACCAATGCATCTAGCCTATCCTCAGAAACATTTAGAAAGTGTTGCCAATCTTTAAATTTTGTCGGTGTAGGGATACTGGGCGTGTTTAGATCCTTCATTTTAGCTAATCCTAGACATGATGTCTGCTCAACAGTGTCATTTAAAAAAATCATTTGCACAGGAATTAAGCAAGCTCGAAACAAAGCCTCCCTACCCTGTATCTGCCAATCATGTGTCCCCATACACTCTTCAAATCGATAGTGTTCTTCCAATATTCATAACCCTCAATTGAAAGTCGGGAAACAAAGGGATCTGAATAAATCAGTTTGGTATCTGTTAGCAACAGTTTTCTAATGTGTGTCTCAGGTAATTTAAAATAATATGATTCAGCTTTCGTTGTATCATGCCCAGAAAAATATGTGAATTTATCACTGTAATACTGTGGACTCCCCACCCGTGGTTTTGAACAATGTTCCCATTGTGTGTAGTTAAAAGGAGGCCTATATCTAGTTGCACGGTGCAAGTAGTGATGTCCCCAATTATTATAGCAGAACATTTCACCATAATTCATTGTAAAATCATATACATCATCACTTCCAAAAGCGGAGTAGTCCTTCATTTCATTTAGCATGGAATCCACTGTTTGGACATCCCAATCATCAGAGACAACATTAGGTGTAATAACATCAGACATAGAAATTTTGAACACGTATGGTATTTGAATTATCTCTGTAGGCCCGTATATATCGAACGGAACTTTGTCCCAAACAATCCCATCAGAAATTGGAATAGCTGTAATATTGACAGGGGACAAATCACGTCGGACCTTATGTGATGAATGATGCGGTGTTAAAATTACATCAACAGGCTCCACTGAGGAGCGATCAGCAATATAGTGACCATTAATCAGTAAAATGAAAACAGTCACAAAACCAATCCATAAAAACAATGCAATAAATGTCAAACAGAACCAGAGATAGTTCCATGGATATATCAAATAGTTCTTTTTAAGCCATCGATAGAACTTGCTACCTCTGGAAAGTTTGTCAGCCTCAGTTGAGGATGAATCTGAAGAAAAATCATCAATGTCCACAAAATAGCCAGAGGAAGTCTCCGCAAACATAGGACTCATCGAATTTCCATCCACTGGTCTTGGAGGTTCATGATAGATGACGTTACCAGTCGTGGAAGTGTTCGTGTAAAATACAGCCAAATCCTGTAGCGGTCTGTTCTCCGAAGTTGTTACAGGAACCAACAAAAGTTCATTTTCTGCCCTCCCCATGGTCGAGGAAGTGTCTGGAACAGCAGCTGACATAGTTGTATAGTCAGTAGTAGCCATGGTCATCCTACTATGTAGAGGGATGTCCTGTTGGGTAGTGAGAGGGGATCGGGAACTACCCAAGGGACCTCCTGGTCTACTGTGAAGAATCGGCCACATGGTGTAATTTGATGTCATCAATGGAGATGAATCTGTTTGATTTGGAACCAGACAATGGCGGTAGGATGACAGTCATGGTGCCTTTTATTCCCAAGACCGGTACAGGTGCTCTGTATGCGGGACCAAACTCTTTTCTCACAGCGATCTTCTCTCGAACCAGATCCCCAACGTTAGGAATCCAGCCAGTCGAAGTTTTCGCCAAATCCCTTATTCCCAAGGTGGCAGCGCTTGCAGATGATTTATCATCACGGAATTGTTGAAGCTCCTGTAAAACAGCGAGACGTTCTTTTATGTCAAATGGTGTTTCTGCTGCCAACATACCAGGGGCATCAAGATCGGGAACATACATAGTTGTCCCAAAGAGAACCTCATATGGAGACTTGCCCCTCAAAGACCGTCTTGGCAGATTATTCAGTGCTCTCTGGACCCCATATAGGTGGTGTAACCAACTACGGCCTGAACCTAATACTCGAGCTGTTAAGGACTGCTTTAGATAACGATTCCGCCTCTCCACGACCGAATTTCCCTCGGGATGGTATGGTGAGGAGTAATGGAGTTCAACACCCATCGTCCTCATGGTGTCCCTGAAAGCCTTAGAGGCAAATGCAGGGCCCTGGTCCGAATGGAATGCTGCAACCGCATATGTACCGATAAAGATCAGCAAATCTTTTATAACAGTCTGGGCGTCAGCCGACCGCTGTGGCCATACCCACAGGAATCTAGAACAGGAATCTACAGCCACTAAAATGTATTTGTATGCACCATCAGGTTGCAAAGGACCACAATGGTCCAGGTACACACAATGGAGTGGTTTGTCTGACACTAAGAGAGATGTCTGCGGAGGGCGTCTGATAGCCGAGCCCTTAATCTGCTGACAAATGTCACAGCAAAGGACATACTGTTTAGTCCGTCTGCATAGACCAGGCCACCAGTACCGTTGTTGTAGAATGGTGATAGTGGCCTGTATACCAGCATGTGCAGAAGCGACACCCTCATGTGCAGCTGTAATTAAATCCAATCTCTGATCTTCATTTGGGATCACTCGATCACCAACATCTGGAATTGTTGCAAAAGCAATATTCTGTGCACTGATATGATATGTATAGTTCGTAGGGTATCCTTTCGGAAGGTGCTTGTCTGCAGCCGAGGCTTTAACGGCAAGCAGTATTTCATTATCCAATCTTGTCCGAGAACGAGTCACTGCAGCCACAGAAGCCATAGCTACTGAAGCTTTGGCTGCTTCGTCAGCCACTGTATTACCGGCAACATGTATTCCTACACGTTGGTGCCCCAATGTATGAACTACATGGACACGTGGCAGCTTATCCTTAAGATCAGCCACCCTTCCCCACAATATTTTGTGTTTAATGGTGTTCCCTTTAGAATCTCTAAACCCGTTCAGTATCCAATGATCGAGGTATTCATTGTATGACTGGACGCAGTAATACGAATCACAGACGATCAAAGTCTGCGTTCCTGGCTCTGAATGTTCGAGCGCTAGAAGAAGAGCCTTAAGCTCGGCCAACTGTGCTGTGCAGTCCCCTAAGGTCTGAGTGTACGTGTTATGAGGATGAAAAACTCCGTCTTCCATTACCCCGCACACGGCTGCGCAAGCTGCCGAGTATTGATGTTTAGTACCCACAGCCGGTTGTGCCGATCCGTCAGTGTAAATGATGGTATCATAACTGTCTATTGGCAATATGTGTAAGGGAGCGGGGTACTCCTGTTCATACTGGAGAAATTCTTGTGTCTGAAGCCTGGGGTCAAACACATAATCAACATCAGTGGCGGTCAGAGATGTTGCCCATTGAATCCAGCGTGGATGCAATGCCTTAGCGTTAGGAACGCTCGCTTTAGGGACAGCCTCTAAGGCCGGAACCGGGGAGACAACAACAATGCGTTTCCCCTGGGCAAGCGGTCTCTCCTTTATGACGGCAATCTGAACCGCCGTCAGAATTTTTCAGTAGGAGCAAAACGTTTTTCTGCATTGGAGTACAAATGTGATTTGTATGCTATCGGCACCATGTCACCCTCATTAAAGGTGACATAGGTAAATCCTAGGGCACCAGCTATTATTCTGATGACCAAATTTGTTTTATTGTCCCGTGTGTACAAGTGTCTAGCTTCTAGCATGTCTCGTTGTAAGTCCCTTAGGATGTGTGTGTGATCAATTGTCCAGTGTCTGCCAGAATAATTGGGCTGAATTAAGTTATATAGTGGCTTTACGCGTTCAGCATAATCTGGAATATATGTTCTGCCAAAATTAAAGAAACCCAGTAATGACTGCAATTTCTTAAGCGTGTTCGGAGGCTGTAGCTGAGCACACTTCTCCAGGAAGTGCGGGGCCAGGCTCTTCCCCTCGTTTGATAGTTCATATCCGAGGAACAATACACTAAGAAATGCTATCTTGCTTTTCTTAAAATTAAATTTATATTCGAAGGTGGCAAATCCCAAAATTATCCGATCGACCCTGGCAAGATGAATGTCAAGGGTGTCATCAGTGAGATAGATATCATCCACATATGATAATGCCTCGGAATCAAGCTCCTGTAAGATTGATGTGACACGGGCCGAAAACAGTCCTGGGCTGTTTTTATAGCCTTGGGGTAAACGACAAAAGCGTTTTTGAGAACCATAGGAAAATGCACTTAGGTCTCTACTTTCAGGTGCTAAATTCTGGCAGAAAAAACCATTAGATATATCCAATGTAGTTTTGTATTTTTTACGCACTGTATTATTTATTAGCGCTGTGCTGTGTGAATTTTGTATAGTGCGTGCATGACTATTCAAGTGCCTATAATCAACCACTATTCTATATGAATGATCAGGTTTCGCAACGGGAAATAGCGGATTATTCATTGCCGATGTACAGGGCTCAATTACTCCCTGGTATTCAAGTTGTGACAGTATCTCCGTCACTGGAGCTTTTGCGTCATGTTTAACAGGGTATTGTGGCTGCGGGTGTGGTGTAGACCGAACGGGAATAACATGGCAAGGAGAGTCCTTGTCCCATCCTACATGATTACGGTATTATGCAGGTGCCTGCGCTAATGCCCATTCAGCAGCTAATGCTCGTTTTTCTGTATCCGGAACAAGATTGGAGAAAGAAGGCAAAATGACATCTTCCCCATGTGGGAGCATGCGGACATGTTCAGGTGGCCAGTCTCTCTCGGCCAACAGGATATCACTAGTAAGTTCATCCCAGAATATCACACTAATAATGCGTTCCACGTCTCCCTCTATCTGAATTGTTAAATCAAAAACCCGATCGGGTGGAAGTACGCGGCCATCCGCCGTTTCAACTGCGATGTAATCGCTAGTTGCTGTCGCATCCAGATGATCTTTCAGATTCTGGCGACATATCGTGACCTCTGCCGCGCTGTCCAACAGAGTCACTGCCCACTTCTTGTTCCTCAACAGTGTTCTCAATACTACTGGCATTTTTAATGGTCAGTGCAGCCACTTTTTTCTTTTTAAATTGTGGCTTTTGTTGAGGAGTCTTTTCTTCTTTTTTTACAGTAGACTGTGGTGAGTCTGTCTTTTCTTTCACGTATTCCGGACGTCGATCTTGACGGCCCCCTCTCTCGCTACGTCTATCCGGTGCGTCCTGACGTGAATCAGTATATCTGTCTGGAGTTCTAATGATATCCCTATTTCTGAGATTATATCTCCTCTCGGAGTACTCCGGATGAGGAGAATCAGCTCTTTTAGTTCTCCTATCCTTGAAATCTTTTTGTTTTTCCCAGCGCTTCTTAGAGCCTTCTTGTGCTTGCTTCGTACCTTCCTTAAGGGTGGTACTTGTTATGTCTAATTTTTTAGGTTTGGCTCCCAGCCCATCCCGTCCTATACTAGTATAGGTATCAGAGATTATTTTGGGTAGCTGTCTCTCTTGATCCTGGTGTGGAATTTCCCAGAGACGCTGGCGTATCGCCAGTGCTACTGCTTCCCCTTTAATATTACTCAATATTATCGAGGAGACGGCGTCAAAATTACGTATCAATTTCATCCCCAGATCTAGGGCTGGTGCAGCCCCATGCTCATTTTGTATTTGTTTCAATACTTCCGGCAAATTGGCCAGTGTAGGGGTACCATGCGTGGTAGTATAAACGGCAGCGAAGACTGTACCCCAAGTGGCACATTCATCAACCGAGGGAACCATCCCGAATGGCAAGCACATAGTGAGCAATCTATGTTTCTCCTGTGGCCCCGTATGGGGGAACACAGCTTCCAGCTGATTTGTTTTCTGAGCAATCCAGAACGGTATTCTTTCTCGATCCGAGGGCATTTTACCCATAATGGTATGCACCGTTTGTGGATTAATCCCAGTAGCCAATTGATAACCACCAGCTACTGGCGGTGCTGGACGCGCTGGTGCAGTGTTCAATGTTCGCATTACGAACTGTACTAATCGTCTATATAATGCCACTAATTCATTATATAATATTCTTAAATCTACAAGCGGCATAGTCTGAATGCCTGGATGAGGTGTATATGTGGCAAACATGGGCCACGTCGGCCCTTCATTACTTAAAGGACCTAGCCTCACCCGCCGCAGTATATATGGTAGGGCGCCTTCAAACCAGTTTTGATGCTCCTGATATGTGAGCGATATTTCATGATACTGGTATGCTTCGTACCTTACGGGTACGTCCGCAATGTCATAAGTGTGAAATGTGTGCGTTCGTTGGTCAGCCTCAGGAAAGGCAACCCAACAATAAAATGTTTCCGTTTGGTATGCTTCAGTTGCTTCTATAATCAAAGTAACTTCCCCGCCCTCTTCTGTAAGGCCATGCGCTAATAAATGTTGTGTAAGTGCATGTCTAGCATTTGCAGGAATTTCTATGGTATTAGCCATAGTTGTTTTTAGAGAAACGGAACACCAAAATAGGGGAAGTTTTTCCTTTTGTGAGTTCGAGCTCGAACAACCTACAGCCTAAGCAGGTGTTACCTGTTTGGCTGAGGAGGATTCTCCCAAAGACCACGGACGTCTCCGTATAATGGTACTGAGGGTACCTGTTGTCTGTGAGACAGTGATAGTCAGGGTACCCGTAAATTAGTGCCTAAACACCATTGTTGGTGGCGCCATGTCGTAGTTTGGACTCTTGCTTTGAGCAAGACTGCTGGTCTCAGGATGACAGTACTTTCGTTCGTAGGTGACTAGGTCTCTTCCTACAACTATTTGTAACTGTTGTCCAAACCTTTACCGGCTTACTAGCAGTACCTCACCGAAAACACAATAGTAAAAGGTGATTTGTAGCAGTCGCTTACGCATGGACTCAAAATACAATATCTCAGGGTTGTCGTGGTTAAACGGAAATTACCCTTTTCTCACAGATTTATAATGTCTCATACAAACAAAGGCAATAACACAGATGCAGTAAAGTTATAATAGTTTTTATTCAACATAACTGCAATTTGTGATAAGTTGCATGAACTGCAATGATTAGGATAATGAATATACCAAGCAACAGTATAGTAAAGAGGAGAGTCATTGTTATAAAGACCCCCACCATTATGCAATATAAGATAAAAATATATGTATATGTAAAAGATGGAATAAACCCTAACACCCTAAGGAGAGTAGGTCTAACCTTCTACTTAAAAGGGAAGAGCTGGGTTCGTTAAACCTAATCTGCCAAAACCATGTCGTTGGAATGAGGTCTCTATCTCAGACTCCGCAGGGACACGAAGACTGGATTAGTGTCAAGATGACTGCAGCATCGGTATCAGCGATGGTGGCGATGCCCTCTGGTCGGAATCCCTCTGATTATCTGTCTAAAAGTGTGTTGTATTTATACAGATCTACAAGGTCCCCTGACATAAGTGTTATTCATAACAATAGATAACAGGCATGCTTGGGACGGCAATTAATATCAACAATCCCTCGAAAGTATAGAGAGGGAAAATCCCTAAGTGTGAATGCCTACTGTATGTTTGTCTTTGGTGCTTGATCTTGACGCCTTGGCGCAGTGACACTGATAATAGAACCCATAACAAGTGGCCTAACTATAAACAAGGCCGCCATTTTAAAGGAAATAAATAATTAAATGGACTAAGCCAGAGCAAGCTAAGTAGGTTAAAAGTCACTGGGTGACAGGGGCACGAGTTTACAAGCCTACGGCTAAGCTAACTCCTGTTAACCCGTTAAAATAAACTAGGATTCACTACAGAGGAACATTCCCCTCTATGAACCAGACCCTCAAATGCCTGAAGAGGAGGAAGAGGAGGATGTTGTTCATCAACATGACGGGGACCATCCAAACACAGCTGCAGTATTGCATCGGAGACAACACATAGTTCAAAACTTCTTTCAACTCTACTCACCATCACCACTGTGTTACCATATGTCATTAAACACCTATTCTAATTACTATGTCATGGTCTGGGTAATCATTTTTGCATCACATTATCCCTAAGATTCATAATCAGAGTGTAGCCTCATGGAGCATTGCAGGATTACATATTAGGATACTGAAAAATCCATATCACATTTGATGGGTATGAATGTACACCCAACTTCACACACACTGTAAATGACATATATCCTGTCCATTTCACATTTGAAGGGCAATAGCACAGGACCACAGCTATTTCACACATACATGTTAGCAACATGGTTCATTGCAGCATATGGCACACAACTAAGACACCATCATTCACTAAGGAAAAAAATGCCTCATACAATAGGCAGTGGATGTGCTATAGCATTAGTACCAAGAAGGCCAGACCCTTGACATCAGTAAGTGTGAGATCAGCTATCTTTGCAAGGAGTATGTGTGACAAGAAATCCATGTAAGCAGCAAATGGATAGCACGAGTGCCCCAGGTATGACTAGCATTGCTCACAAGACATCTCCTGCACATGCCATCCCAGGTCATAAGTCCTGTCACTGCCATGTTCTCTGTCTCTCCCCACCCTTCTTGAGGGGGCCCTGGAAATGGACCATTTGTACCCAGATAATCCCTCATCTACACACACCCAGACTCACATTCTGACTCCAGTGTGCTTCCCTCTTTAGTATGGTATGCCATAGTCATTCTTCTTCTGTCTGCATGGACTTCTGGTCGGATAATGCACTGCCTTGTAGTCTGTAGGACCTGCAATCACCTGTCCATTGCTTCCCATGTGAAAGGTACTGTTGGCCCTTGAGCTTAATTTTCACCTACAGGACTTGTGAGCGACTGAAGCTGCACACACCTGTGTGCACCTCCATGCAGACCAGCCATTTGAACATGCACTTCCCTTGTAGCTGCCTGGAACAGCACAGAAACTGCCATTATATGTATATCACTGTTATGCATTGCTGTATAAATCACTTGGGTAACCAAGGACTTGGGTTATTGTGTAACGTGCAAGCACACAGGGCAAATCCAGTTTTCATTTTCCACAGTGTCGTTCCATCTTTGACCAGTATCACTCTGATCACTGTGTATTTGCCTTGTTAATTCTTGATCCTGATTGACCCTGCATCTTGCAAGCCTGACTGGTTCCTGTCTTTGCAGTACCATAAAGGTTCCCTGTGGCTACATTTGTCTCATAGTTGCTTTCCATGCCCTCACTCTCCTCCTGGGGTATTGTGTCAGGTAGGTCTACAATGAATACTCAAATACATTGTAGAGCGTAATCAGTTTACTTATCGTATCATGGGGTGGAACTTGTCTTCAAATAGCCTAATCATAGCCCATCCCTTGTCTGGATTTCATGTGTGCATGAGTGACAAATAGTGACAGTGTACCATGGCTGCATAGCTGGATTGGTTATGGTGCCTCCAGCACAACAAACAACTTTAGATAAAGTGCATGAAATGTAAACACATGTTTGTACCCTGATGGTCCACACACTGATTCACATTGCCCCCAAAATATTGATGAGGCTTGGGTGGTGAATAGCTGTGAGATTAATCAGCACAGAGGCACCGATGTTCCCGGATGCAGTGGGAATTTTAGAGGCCACCCTGTGTACAAATGTTGTGAGGAAACCTGCCGGTGTAAAATTACTGATTCATTAACTTTGTGAGGACACCAAGGTTGCCCTGTTGTAAGGCTCATAAAACTTCTGCAGTGCCATAGCTGGACTATCCACATGTGTGTTTTCTATTCCTCTTTGGCTTTCATTCAATTCAGCTGTGAAGGATACTTTGTTAATGCAGGGAATGGCTCCACAGACTCATGACTAGACCTGCATGTAACTGTGACAACATGGACCCCAATAATGATACAGGCTACACATTGGCCCACACACTTGAAATGGACACCTTTGTGCAATTAACCACTGGAAATATGTGAACACGTGCTGCTTGGTCTGCTGGTCCTCCACTGCCACAGGAGAAACATAGGTCATTTATACGACTCAAACTGTGACGTGACATTACATTTGTGGATTGGTTTTGGGACTCGATGTCACAAACACCGTACCCACATAGCATTTTCCAATGCCTGACTCATGGGTAGTATACAAACAAGTGCCCAGGAAGTGGTATCCAACATTCCAGGACATGTGATGGCCTAGTCTTGGAACATTGCCATTATCAACCGTCCTCTATGTATCCTGTGCATGGTTTGTCATTGGAGATGCTTATATCCCAAAAAATATGGGAAGTTCACACAGCATTTGTTGCAACGTGTATGACAAACACATTTCCTTTCTCATTTCCACACTGAATAGCATCTGATGGTTGGCCACATTGACAACACATGCATACATGCACATTTAAGAAAACACGTCTTGTGATGTTCACACAATGGGACAACTACATTTGTAAAAGCCAATTCACACACATTGACACACAGGCAATGAGTTACTGTATTGAGTTGCGCAGCCTTGCTATCCTCTATTGACACACAACCTGCTCAAACTGGGTAATAACAATTTGTATTCCACACGTTTGGGCATCTCTTGCGTCAGTGAAGAGTGCAAATATGGTACAACAACTAGAGGATCATGGTCCGCAGTAGTATGATATGCCACATGTGCCCATACACCAGAATGCACAATGTAGGTGCAAACAGCGTATCTCTGTATAGTCACATCTGTCATGTACTAATAAAATTGAGAAATGACACAAACCCAGTAAAAGACAGAAATTTTGATGCATACACGTCAAAAAATGCCGCATATGCGTAAAAAAATGACGCTCACTGCCATGATACATCCATTGGCCCTGAGCGGTAATTCCCACACTGTACCCCATGAAATTGGTTAACTATGAAAAAATATTTGAAAATATGGATGCAGGGTAATTTCTAAGCATGTGCGTAAAAAAAAAATGACACTCAGACTGTAAGCGTTATAATATTTTGACGCATAAGAATAAAAATGCACCACATTTGAGGCAGGAAGTGATGTATTGGGATATCCTGTTTACAGAATTGGTACAGTGGGAGTACTTTCACTTTCACTTTGCAGTCTGTGATTTCTCTTGACTCTGTGGCTGTGTTTGGACTTGTCTCTCTGTGAATATTGTGAATTTGTCTCCTGTGTGCTCTTTATATTGTCTTTTGGTGTTTCCTAAGTGTCTGTGGTAACCTGTGTAAGTAAATTTTTTGTCATTTCAGGTGTTTAATTTTGTCTTTGTACTGTTGGGAGTCTGTTGTGGGTAGTGTTCGTTTTGGGATACTTGGGCTGTTGTAGTGTTCTTTACTTTTCATTCCCCTCTCCTCCTTTGCATTCATTATCCTCTGTACCCCTTAATTCCTTCTTTTTTTTCAAGCATGTTGGGTAGGCCACGTCTTGGTAGAATGGGAGAGGAGGAGCTGGGGGTTTTATTTGGCTGGTGTGCCACTTCCTCCCATTAATGATTGAAGCAGGTGACCGGGTGATACAGGGAGGCTCTGGTGGGCAAATGTCCTGTACCATCTCAAAAGAATATACAACACACCGCGCAACGACCACCAGCTAAAACATCGTTGGACTGACCTGGTTGCCATGGAGCAAGACCTGCTGGACCACCTAGGGATTATGATTGGTGGCCCTGTTGGTGAGTACAATTGAGAGTAATGTGCACATTTAAATGCTCTGTAGTGACAGTAGCAGATTTGTTCATATGCTGCAGGCAATGTTTTTGGACATGTGGAATGCAAGTTAAACATACAGTTGCCGTAAGTTATACAATAATTCCTACACATTACCCTCATTTGTTGATGCTACTGCTGCACTAACTTACAAAACACAACTGGAGCCTGTAAATTAGTGCTGCTTTCACATCAATCGATGATGCAAATGTGGCTCTAACATATGTTTTATGCATGGTCTGTGAGTGTACCAGGAAAGACATGTTTTTAATCCAGATATTTTCAAGAATTAATGTGTCCACAATTATTTCAGATACATGTCTGATCTGGATTCTGACACATACATAACAAGTTATTTCCGACCTCAGGTAACATCTTAGGCCGATAGTTTGACTTGGTTGTGCCGCAATTAAATTAGGGATGGATGCCAAAAGTAATGCACACAGGTTCATATCAAAATGTTTAGTGCTACTTATCATAGCTGTGGCCCATAAAATGAAGCAAATGATACAAATTGAGGAGTAACAACTATCCATGGCCCTCTGTTCATTGTACCTGTGTGTTTTACATTGGTCTTAGTCACAATAGCTGGACCTGAGCTAATGCATTTGCCATCTGTGTTACTCTATTGCCATGTACTTCTTGTAAGTTATGGGATCATCATGGGATACCTGATGTTGGGGAATGCATGATCACAATGGATTAAGTGCATGATGTCGTGCAAGGGACCACTGACTAATTCCATTATACATATAAAGTTGACTAATACTTTGCTAGTTTAGTTTGGCACACCCATGCTGATCTAGTGCAGCACATGTTTAATCACTAACCTCCCAGAATGGAGGCTATCACTGACATGGTTGTATGCTAAGATCAGAATACCAGCATTCCTGTGACTGCTGTCATTCCGAAGGTACATACAAATTGCAACCTACATCATCATGATTGACACAGTGGTGCATTTGCTAAACCATGTATTAATAATATCACAGTGTCAGTTTGCTGTATATCCGCTGATCAACCAAAATGGCAAATGTAAGATGATGAATGTGGCTCATCTGTGATTTCCGAAACCCATATTGGGTAAACAGGGCAATGAGTGACACATTTCAGGTGCAATCACTACACCTGTGCCCATGCAGTATGTCATGGATGACTACAATATACACTGTCAACATATATCTCCTTGTTGTATCCAAATATTAAAACTAGTCAATCCATGGCTAGCCTCAAACTGCCACCACATAATGCACAGGATCCCTGCCATTATGTTGTCATAGGGGGCATATGTGGCTCAGGGTATCCTGTTAATGTAGCATATGTAATCTAGACACAACACAGGCCCTACATGTAAGGGACCACAGAAAGCATGATAAATCATGACCTTAAATCAACCCACAAGTGCGTCACACAGTAAATGATTGTCCTTTGATGCCCAAGCCGCAATACCTGAGTGACTGGTATTGCAGTGCTCTAGGAAAGTGGCTTTGCATGTCTCTCATTAATACAATTGATGAGAGGAGTACACTCCATAAATGAGTCTGCAAACAATTGATGGAGCATGTTTGCCCTCACATGATAGTTAGGGCCACTGCATGTGTGCAGATATGTGTGTCTCACTCACTGGAGTGAACGGGTCTGTGCATGTTTGCAGTGGTATATCTGTTGCAGTATCATCATGCCTGAGAGGCTGGACTTTCAGATTTAATGTTACACACAGTAATTGTATTTGGAGGTGTTGTGCAGTGCACAGACATTGAGCACATTTCTCCCTTCCATGCTTTACAGGTGGACCTGCCCCCTGCACAATCGGAGAGGTGGCTCGATTTGCAGACCAAGACATCTCCAGTAAGTGTTGATATTTCTGTTCTATGTTGTGTTTGAAGCTGTTGTGTGATTGACTCCTGTGTGCTGGACACATAGCAAGGCATGATGTGCTAGTAAATGATCGGATATGTTACTTGAGTGGAGTATCATTTTTTGCCATCGTTGAGTTGGACAATCATTAGCGTATAGTCATATTTTGGGATTGTAGTGCAGCCCTGTAGGCATGGCCATCTGAATAGGGTGACATTTGTTGATAAAACTTTTATTAGGAAAATTTAGCAGAGGACCATATTTATGATTTAGTCAGCAAGTCACACCCAGAATATCACAGAATAGGGATGCCAAAGTCTTACACACAGTCTTGAGCCTCCCTGTTCACTAATGAACATGTTTGACTGTATGTTTGACTTCCTAGCAGCATGTAGCTCAAAATGTTGTGCTACATGTATGTGTCGCTTGAGTATAATGTCATAGGTGTGCATGCAGCTCATGGCCAGATGTATGCTTGCATCTATCTGCTTGTTGTAAGACACGTATTAGTGGTATTAAATGATGTTGACAATTGTCTGCATTTCCAAACACAAATGTGGATGGGATTGATAAAGGTTTGGGTGTCTCCTAGTTGGACATCCTCCTTACCTGTGGTGGATTGCCCAAACCCATGTACAGCTGTCCAAAGCTTCCTGGGTGTCCTAGATGTTGGAAAGTATTTGTTGCTTGTCCATCCCCCACCCCTCAGGCACAGGCTTAGGGTTATGAAGTGTGTACCTAGACCTGATGATCCAAGTTTAGTACACAGACATGTAAATCTGTAAATCACTTGTCCAAAACTAGGATATCCACTCATGATTAGTGTAGGAAAGTACCATCTTGCCTGGCATGTTACCCCCATATTTCACTGTATGTATGTTGTTTTAGTCTATGTGTCACTGGGACCCTCCCAGGCAGGGCCCCAATGCTCATAAGTATGAGCCCTGTATGTGTTCCCTGTGTGATGCCTAACTGTCTTACTGAGGCTCTGCTAACCAGAACCTCAGTGGTTATGCTCTCTCTACTTTCCAAATTTGTCGCTAACAGGCTAGTGACTAATTTTACCAATTCACATTGGCATACTGGTACACCCATATAATTGCCTAGTATATGGTACTGAGGTACCCAGGGTATTGGGGTTCCAGGAGATCCCTATGGGTTGCAGCATTTCTTTTGCCACCCATAGGGAGCTCTGACAATTCTTACACAGGCCTGCCACTGCAGCTTGCGTGAAATAACGTCCATGTTATTTCCCAGCCATTTACCACTGCACTTGGGTACAAAGTTACTTAGTGTGTGGGCACCCTGGCACTAGCCAAGGTGACCCCCCATCGTTCAGGGCCAATTCCCCGGACTTTGTGAGTGCGGGGACCCATTACATGCGTGCACTGTACATAGGTCACAATGGTAACTCCGAACATGGCCATGTAACATGTCTAAGATCATAGAATTGTCACCACAATGCCAATCTGGCATTGGGGGGACAATTCCATGATCCCCCGGGTCTCTAGCACAGAACCTGGGTACTGCCAAACTGCCTTTCCGGGGTCTCCACTGCAGCTGCTGCCAACCCCTCAGACAGGTTTCTGCCCTCCTGGGGTCCAGGCAGCCCTGGCCCAGGAAGGCAGAACAAAGGACTTCTTCTGAGAGAGGATGTAACACCCTCTCCCTTTGGAAATAGGTGTGAAGGCTGGGGAGGAGTAGCCTCCCCCAGCCTCTGGAAATGCTTTGATGGGCACAGATGGTGCCCATCTCTGCATAAGCCAGTCTACACCGGTTCAGGGATCCCCCAGTCCTGCTCTGGCGTGAAACTGGACAAAGGAAAGGGGAGTGACCACTCCCCTGACCTGCACCTCCCAGGGGAGGTGACCAGAGCTCCTCCAGTGTGTCCCAGACCTCTGCCATCTTGGAAACAGAGGTGTCTGTGGCACACTGGACTGCTCTGAGTGGCCAGTGCCAGCAGGTGACGTCAGAGGCTCCTTCTGATAGGCTCTTACCTCTCTTGGTAGCCAATCCTCCTTCCTGCGTAGCCAAACCTGCTTTTCTGGCTATTTAGGGTCTCTGCTTTGGGGATCTCACCAGATAACGAATGCAAGAGCTCATCAGAGTTCCTCTGCATCTCCATCTTCACCTTCTGCCAAAGGATCGACCGCTGACTGCTCAGGACGCCTGCAAAACCGCAACAAAGTAGCAAGACGACTACTAGCAACCTTGTATCGCTTCATCCTGCCGGCTTTCTCAACTGTTTCCAGGTGGTGCATGCTCTGGGGGTAGCCTGCCGCCACTCTGCACCAGGAGCTCTGAAGAAATCTCCTGTGGGTCGACGGAATCTTCCCCCTGCAACCGCAGGCACCAAAAGACTGCATCACTGGTCCTCTGGGTCCCCTTTCAGCACAACGAGCGTGGTCCCTGGAACTCAGCAACTCTGTCCAAGTGACTCCCACGGTCCAGTGACTCTCCAGTCCAAGTTTGGTGGAGGTAAGTCCTTGCCTCTCCACGCTAGACTGCATTGCTGGGTACCACGTGATTTGCAGCTGCTCCGGCTCCTGTGCACTCTTCCAGGATTTCCTTCGTGCACAGCCAAGCCTGGGTCCCTGACACTCCTTCCTGCAGTGCACAACCTTCTGAGTTGTCCTCCGGCGTCGTGGGACTCCCTTTTGTGACTTCGCATGGACTCCGGTTCACTCTTCTTCCAAGTGCCTGTTCAGGTACTTCTGCGGGTGCTGCCTGCTTCTGTGAGGGCTCCCTGACTTGCTGCGCACCCCCTCTGTCTCCTCCTCCAAATGGCAACATCCTGGTCCCTCCTAGGCCACAGCAGCACCCAAAAACCTCTAACGCAACCCTTACAGCTAGCAAGGCTTGGTTGCAGTCTTTCTGTGTGGGATTACCTCTGCAAGCTTCATCGTGACGTGGGACATCCATCCTCCAAAGGAGAAGTTCCTAGTCCTCTTCTTTCTTGCAGAACTCCAAGCTTCTTCCAACAGGTGGCAGCTTCCTTGCACCCTCAGCTGGCATTTCCTGGGCTCCTGCCCACTCTCGACACTGTTGCGACTATTGGACTTGGTCCCCTTGTCTTACAGGTACTCAGGTCCGGATATCCACTGTTGTTGCATTGCTGGTGTTTGTTCTTCCTGTAGAATCCCCCTATCACGACTTCTGTGCTCTCTGGGGGCAGTAGGTGCACTTTACACCTACCTTTCAGGGTCTTGGGTTGGGCTATTTTTCTAACCCCACTGTTTTCTTACAGTCCCACCGACCCTCTACAAGCTCACATAGATTTGGGGTCCATTTGTGGTTTGCATTCCACTTTTGGAGTATATGGTTTGTGTTGCCCCTATACCTATGCGCTCCTATTGCAATCTACTGTAACTTTACACTGCTTGCATTTCTTTTCTTGCTATTACCTGCATAATTTGGTTTGTGTACATAAATCTTGTGTATATATCTTATCCTCATACTGAGGGTACTCACTGAGATACTTTTGGCATATTGTCATAAAAATAAAGTTCTGTTATTTTTAGTACTTCTGTGTATTGTGTTTTCTTATGATATTGTGCATATGACACCAGTGGTATAGTAGGAGCTTTACATGTCTCCTAGTTCAGCCTAAGCTGCTTTGCCATAGCTACCTTCTATCAGCCTAAGCTGCTAGAAATGTCTCTTCTACACTAATAAGGGATAACTGGACCTGGCACAAGGTGTAAGTACCTCTGGTACCCACTACAAGCCAGGCCAGCCTCCTATAATTAGCAAATGCATTCTATCCTGGCAATTCTATTTACAAATCACAGATCTTGTGGCCCTTGATTGTCATCCAGAAGATAGTCGTTAGTTGGCATGTCACATGTGGAGGACTTGCAGCATTTTTTTACATGACAAATTGCTGAACTATGATGCATAGGTCATTTAAGTTGTTACACATCTTTTAGAGCATTGCTATACTGTTAGATAGGACATGTGTAGGCTGCGTTGGCATGTACTTCCTCAGGGCCAATCTGTGATCTGTATGATGATATGTCCTGTTTCTGGTACATTAGATGTATTGTCTGATTCACTTCAGTAGTTATATCACACAATGAAGTACATAATGTTTGGTTTTATCTTTTTTTTTAACAGCAGCCAATATGAATGCCATCCAGATTCAGGAGTTTCAGCACCGGGCGATGCGTTACCGCCACATTCTGGATGTGGAGTCTGGGTTCCGCCACATGACACAGCTTTATCGCCATGAAAGAGCCTCTGGAGTGTGGTAGGGTATTTGCCCAAGGGGGCCCTTCGGTATCCACCACAGCCACCACCACCAGCACCACCACTACCACCCAGATGGCACCAACCATAGCAGGCACCACTGCAGGACTATCAATCTCCACTGCTCCCGGACCTATCACAACACCACCTGCACCTCCTCCTACACACAATGCACTGACAACCGGACAAACATCTTCAACTGGCACCCAGACCACCGCTGCTGCCGTCATTGACGCTGCAGATTTCCAACGGATGCAACGTGACATTGAACATATGTTGAGGAAAATTAACAGGCTGCAGCAGGAGGTGGCATAAGTTAATAAGAGGGTGCGTGCCATAAAGAAGACCCTGCGGAGGGTGAACTTGTGAACAATATACCCTCAGCCATGATTCCCTCTCCTCCCTCCTCTTTCCTGGTTCTTTAAATTAGTGGGTTTAGGGGGCTTAGTGTTAGGTTAGAATAGGCTGTTAGTTTAGTTAGTATTAGTGGGTTGGGGATGGGGGTATAATGCTTTTAATATCTGTTTTTTATTATGTGTGTGGATGGGTGGCTGGTTGATGAGGTTGGGGTTTTAGTGTTTTAATTTTTTTTTTATAAAATATAAAAATACAAAAAAATATATATTTGTTTAGTATAAGATAGTATGTGTTTAGGTTAGTATATGTTGTCCTCCATGTGTCCTGTCTTATAAAGGGGTGAGGGTTGATGTTTAGATTGTTGTGGGTAATGTGTAATTAGGATAGGTTAGGTTAGGTAAGGTGTTTCCCCAGGTTTTATCTTCCTTTTTTACTGTTAAATAAATATTTAGGTAATCCTTTACAGTATGTGTCACATGCTTGGGGATCAGGGCGTTGCCATGGCTAAACAGTGTCTTTTTAGTATTTGCATTTGTGTCCCATCCTGCAACCAAATCCCAATTGAGCTGTTACATTGGCAGCTACACCAAAGCTACTTTGCTAAGATTCTGCCATCCATTGCACTCACCAGTCAAGGTTACTATGGATCCCAAAGTGTTGTTAATTATTGATGTATGTTTTCAATCTCACCTACTTAGGGATCAGATTTGGTAATGAGGACACTGTGTTACATCTGCCTGCAGCCTGATGTTCAAGTGAAGCCTTCTAAGGTGAGTGGTAGTATGATCTCATATAGTATGGTATACATAACTCACACCTATCATTTGTTACATTGTTCAGCCAGGTTACATATTTGTATGTACACTCATACACATCCATTCCTGCTGTATGGTGTGTGTTAGGAAAAATTTGGGTCAAATGTCACATACGTAAAGATTGGCTTGAAGAAACATTTGAAGGCAATAATGTTTGGCTTAGACATCCTTGTCCAACACATAATTATACTGTATAGTTTCTATTTCCCTCAGAATTAACCCTCAGGAAGGGCAGATGATGGTACAATCCAAACCACAATGCTTAGTTATCAGCGCACATTCTTTCAGGGCAGTTGTATTGACATTCTATAATCACTGACATGAAGAAAACATCACTGATCTCCATCACGGTTGATGTGTCACAGAGACAAAGTTGCTGTGTAAGTGCTATTTATTTTAAAGTGCTGTAGTGCTATATTTACATTGTCCATGATTGTGAGTCAATTAGTGTGACACCTTCCATTGTGCAAAAGGACATGTCATTGGACATGCTGGGGTGAAGTGTCAGACAGTGCAGAGGAACAGGTTTTGCCAATGAGTTAGTGAGAGACAATCACAGGGCAGAGTGACAAGATAAACAGTGGGCTGGAGAACAGTGCTTGTGAGCAGCTGTTGCAAGACTGGCATGTTACAAAGCACAGGACCTTGGTTATAAGGTGTCAGGGACTAGTGCTACCGGCTACTCTTACGGGTGAAGGTGATCTGTTCCATGTCTTCATCTTCTGATGTGTGTGTTGTCAGACATCCCGGTAGCTGCCAGCTGTGCGCCTATTAAGGGCAGTACTGCAGCAAGTAGGAGCTGCTGGTTCTTAAGAATAGGAGCCACATCACTGTGGTAGGCAGCCAGGTCAGCCCTGAGGGGGTCAATATTGCATTCGTGCATGTGTTGAAAGGTTTGGTGTTGGAGGTGTTGTGTCAACTCTCCTACAGCTGTGCTGATTTCTTTCACACTTTTTTCGAGTTCATGCAAGATTGATGTTTGCCCTTGCATGGCTGCTGCCTGTTCTGCAGTCGACATCATGCATGAACGCACCTCCTCTAGGCTGGCTGCCATATTTTCCATCCCCACCTGCACCTCCTTGGCCAGCGCCTGCTGTACTCCAACTACAGTTCTCTCAAAGCTGGTGCCAATGTTATCAGAGTCCTCAGCTGGGTTGGAGCTGGCAGGTCGGACAATTGGGTGGTCCTCTGTGATGGCTGCTGTATCTGTGCTCCTTCTTGCGACTGAAGGTGGGGTCTGGAGGATCCCAAGGACATCTTGGAGGGTCTTCTGGCTGATGTTTGTCAGCTCATCATCCATGTCATCAGGGTAGTCCAGGACAGGCATAAACCCAGGAGAGCCATCATCCTCTGCAATGAGATGTTGTACAATTAGTGTGTCTGTGTTGTGGGATTTGTAATGTGATGTGCCTGCCTTCCTATTTGCTGCACATTGTGATCTTGGTTCCTGTTCATTACTCCTGTCTTTAATATTAGCATTCTCCCATGGCCCATGCCCCACCTGAATGTCACATGTATTGTGATCAGTTTGGGGACTTGTCAACATCACATCCTCTAGGTGTTGGTTCTGGCCAAATTGTGAATTACCACCTTCTTGTCCTACTCAACCCTCCGTCTTCTTCCATTCTCATGGTGAGGCCTTGCACTGGCTGTGGTTGTTCTGATGGCACTTGCACCACACTTAACAATCTGGAACTGAGCCAGTCTCAGATATTTCACATCCAGCTATATGTTGCTGAGACCTATGATACTATGTATAGCATTGGCATGACGCTCTACAGATGTCAGCTTTGGTAGTGTGTAATGTTGATGTTGGGGAATGTGTGCTACATTGGATTGCACTGATGGTCCTAGCTGTGTTCAATTTCCTCTTCTGACTGTGAGGGTGAATTTCACTAGCCGGTGACATATGTCCTCCCCCTCAATGCTGTTGTCTGGGAAGTATGACATTTGGGATGTTGCATGGTGTCATTGGAGCTATTGTGACCCAGGCACAGGGTGGACCCTGACATATGCAGCATGGGTATGACATTAGTGCTGTGTACCTCATACTGTTTATGACAATGGCTGATGTTTGTAGCAACTATGGACAATCACATTTGACAGGAATAGAGCATTTTTATTGATTACAGGGGATTGATAAAGTTGTCATTCTGAACCCTTTAATTTGGGTGTGTTTGACCCATGGGGACGTTACTGCCATTGGGTACTTGACCTGCACACACAGCAGAGGTGGTAGTGGCAACTGTTGTCAATGTTAAATTCCACTTGCAGATATGGCCTGAGACTGTTAATTGAGCCCTACTTCATGTAGGGAGAATACCAGCTGACGTGTGACAGCAGGCCAGTTTCACGTTGTACCCTACCCTCCTGGACTGGCTTTACCTTTCCAACATCCTTGGCATGGCAGCATACCCCCATGCAAAGGTTGTTGGTGTAGTGTAGTACTGTGCCCCAGGTTTCCTCTGAACGGGCCATGCCCCCGTGCTGTGCCCCTTTGCCCATTCCACTCCCTGAATATCATGACTTACATGCATTGTGTAGTAGGTATATCCCCCCCCCTACTTGCAGTTAACATTTGTGCATTTTAATTCCCCATGCAAATTACCCTGCATCTGTGTTGTCTCCTGGTAGTCTGCGCTGTCCTGTTCTTGAATCACTTTGACAATCTCCTCAGAGATGACGGCTGCCACCATCTCCTCCATGTGGTCCCAGGGCCTCCTGCGGTGCTGGACTCCCACCTCCAGTCTGCAGTGCTGCCTTCCTGTTCCTGGCCATCTTTTCCTTGGTCCTGCACTTGCAGTCATTCCAGCGTTTCTTGCACTCGATGACTGTTCTCCATACTTCTGCCACACTGTTTATCTTGTTAACAATTTGTTGCCATATTGCCTTTCTCCTACTGATTAGCAACTTTGAGGTAACAAAAAGTTGGTGCTGGTGTTCCGTCACTTCTTTCACCAGTATTTCCTGCTCCTCTGCACTGAAGCAACACTTTCTTTTCTTCTCCCTCTCCTGGGTCTTGTGTGGGTCCTCCTGGCTGGTTCCTGGTCTGTTGTCATCTTCCTGAGGTCTGTCCAAGCATCTGGGATCTATTTTGGCTCTCCTTAGCACATTTTGCAGTGTTTGCGCCACTTTTTGATGCTATTGCATCACAAAATGGCGCGTATCCCTTTTTGCG
The DNA here is from genome assembly GCF_031143425.1 of Pleurodeles waltl. Taxonomy (NCBI): domain Eukaryota; kingdom Metazoa; phylum Chordata; class Amphibia; order Caudata; family Salamandridae; genus Pleurodeles; species Pleurodeles waltl. Next base: position 269,269,464 of record NC_090442.1, read on the forward strand.
GCATCATAAACCAGCTCACAGTCATTTTCGCTGTGTTAATGTCGTTTTTGTTTACGATGTGATGCATTGGTTTGAGTAAAAAAAAATGACTCACACCAGTGGTTTGTGCCGCCGTGCGTCAAAGTATAAATTTGACGCCCAAGCGGCACAAAGAAATGGCATTAGCCGGCGGTAAAAAAAATCACGCAAAATTGCATCAGCGCAGTTTTGTGTCAAAAAGTATAAATATAGCCCTAAGTTTATTTTTGTGAATCAGACCGGAAGTGCTTTGCCCTCCTCGTGACCAATCTGCGCAGCCTAAGACATCATTTCTAACCTGTACTGGCTCTTCGGATCCCTCTCGAAGGCCCATGGTGCATGTCTAGATTCTCTCTACCTCCCCAAGTGCAGACATCTCTCCCCTCTCTTTCTCTAATACAAAGAGAGAAACTGCACATGGATGATTGTATTAGTGAGCACATGCAGTGCTCTAGCCCTACTACAAACAGCTACTTCAGGGAACTTCCATAGTTTTATAACTGTCCTCTGTCTGTGTGTTTTTGAATTTTTTCAGAATCGTAGGTGTTGACACTGAGGTATAGAGTGAGAGGGTTAGTGAGCTAGCTGGCTGAAGATGCCAGATGTAGTATCTTAAAGAATCATTTGAAAATAGAGGGATAAACAATGACTTTTAATGCAAATGTTTTCAAATATATTGCCTAAAAGGTTATACTGTATTTTTTATCAATCTTTTTGAAGCAAACAGCATGACATAATACATAACTTTAAAGCCTGTCATGACATCCAAGAGTCTTCTTCTTCAGGAAGGAAATTTAATGAAATCATCAGTAAATTGTGTGTCCAGTAGTAACCCTGGATGCACCTCATAAAATGTCTATTATATGTTTTGTATGAAAGTGGATTATTAGTTCCAATGAATGGATATTGTTTTGTATCTAATCTTAAGAAGAACTGTCAGCAAGGGTTGCAGATTTAAACTATGTAGAGAATAGTTTCTGTAGATATAGGAATTGAATAGGGTGCTAGCAACATTGGGGTCATTATGAGTACAGTGGACGGTTTTTAGAATCGACAAACTTACAACAGGGAGGTTGCCGCCACACAGGCTACCTCACCGCCGGCCCCATTAAAGGTTTCCTGCTAGGTCAGTGGGCAGAAACCTGAGTTTCTGCCCACTGGCCTAACAGGAAAAGAGGCTACAGAATTGTTGCTGGCTCATAATCGAGCCAGTGGCAATGCTGTAGCCTGCAGGGTGCACCAGTACCCTTGCAATCTTCATTGTCTGCAAAGCAGACAGTAAACATTGTGATTGTGCTGACCAGGGGGGCCCCTGCACTGCCCATGCCAATCACCCCTGGGGCCCCCTGCACCCGTTCTCTGCCAGCATTTGGTGGTGCCACCATGAAACCGCTGGCAGAGAAATGGTTGTAATCCCCAGGGCAGCACTGCCCTGGTGGATTAGGATCGCCACCACCTCCAGACCGCTGGGATCTCCAATACTGGTGGAGCTGGTGGTTCCCTGGCCGCCCGACCGCCAGGGTTGTAATGTGATGCTCGAACTGCCATATTGGCGGCGGTCCGTCCACCATCCGCAAGTCTGTCGGTCTAGTGACTGCCAGACTTGTAATGACCCCTTTTGTCTTGAAATAATTAAATTTTGGTCCGTTGTTTCTTTGTTTGTTTGTAGTGCTTTTAAAACATGGATTAAATATGGCGCTTACAACCGTGACAAAGGTGCCAAGTGGACTGAAACGCATTGGTTGGCATCTGCCAAATAAACTAATTTGAAGCACCCATGCTGGGAGTGCCGCTATTTTCTTTACTAAGAGGAGCGCATTGCCAGGATACACGCACACATATATAAATATATATATTTATATACATATATGTACACATATATATACACACACATATACACACTAGCACACACATATATGTGTATATATATATATATATATATGAGTATATATATATATATATATATATATATATATGAGTATATGTATATATATATATATATACCTATATATATATATATATATATAGATATATATATATATATCAAAACAAATCCCTTTCAGGGTTAGAGTGCTGCATAAATTATGCAAAAAAGAATAGAGAACTCTGGGTAGTTCCCAAATTTAGGTGGAGAGCAGCTATAGTAAGGAGCACCCTGCAACACCAGCGACACTCTAGATTTGCTCACCTCAAATGTCTGTTTATCTAGCAAAGTTTTTAAGCATTGGATCAGCACAGTGCTATCCACGCCGAGCTAGATAGTGACAAAGGGGCATATTTATACTCCGTTTGCGCCAAATTTGCGTCTTTTTTTTAGACGCAAATTCTGCGCAAAACGAACGCCATATTTATACTTTGTCGTTAGACGCGTCTAGCGCCAAAGTATGAGTAAAGAGCGTCATTTTTTTGCGTGAACGCCTTCCTTGCGTTAATGAGATGCAAGGTAGGCGTTCCCGTCCAAAAAAATGACTGCGACGCAAATGCGTCGTATTTATACTCCCGGGCAAAAATCACGCCCGGGAGTGGTCGGGGCAAAAAAACCCGCATTTGCGCCGGATTTTAGCGCCTGGGTCAGGGCAGGCGTTAAGGGACCTGTGGGCTCAAAATGAGCCCACAGCTGCCCTCCCATGCCCCCAGGGACCCCCCCTGCCACCCTTGCCCACCCCAGGAGGACACCCAAGGCTGGAGGGACCCACCCCAGGGACATTCAGGTAAGTTCAGGTAAGTATAATTTTTATTTTTTTAAATAATTTTTTTTGGCATAGGGGGGCCTGATTTGTGCCCCCCTACATGCCTCAATGCCCAATGACCATGCCCAGGGGACATATGTCCCCTGGGCATGGCCATTGGGCAAGGGGGCATGAATCCTGTCTTTACTAAGACAGAAGTCATGTAAATGGCGTCTGGGCGTCGTTAAAAATGGCGCAAATCGGGTGGAGGTGATTTTTTGCGTCAACCTGACTTGCACCATTTTTAAGACGCCCTAGCGCCATTTTTCCCAACGCCGGCGCTGCCTGGTGTACGTGGTTTTTTTCCACGCACACCAGGAAGCGCCGGTCTGCTTGCGCCGGCTAACGCCATTCAATAAATACGGCGCTCGCATGGCGCTTCAGAATGGCGTTAGCCGGCGCAAAACTTTTTGACGCTAAACTGCGTTAGCGCAGTTTAGCGTCAAAAAGTATAAATACGGGCCAAAGTCTTTTGCCATTTGTACAGCAAAGTCTTTAAGCATAGGTTTGACACAGTGTCAACCTTGCCGAGCTGTAAAATGACAAAAGCCATTTACCACTCCAGGCACGGTATTACAGCTTTGGACTGGTAAAATACCATCCAAGCCAACCTGGAATGAGTAAAAGCAACCCCTGACACGTGTTTCGCTTTCATTAGAGCTCATCAGAGAGATTTAGCTTTGTCCAGACACAAGGGAGCACCCAGTATAAGTCAAAACAAATCCCTTTCAGGGTTAGAGTGCCGCATAAATTATGCAAAAAAGAATAGAGAACTCTGGGTAGTTCCCAAGTTTAGGTGGAGAGCAGCTCTAGTAAGGAGCACCCTGCAACACCAGCGACACTCTAGATTTGCTCACCTCAAATGTCTGTTTATCTAGCAAAGTTTTTAAGCATTGGATCAGCACAGTGCTATCCACGCCGAGCTAGATAGTGACAAAGTCTTTTGCCATTTGTACAGCAAAGTCTTTAAGCATAGGTTTGACACAGTGTCAACCTTGCCGAGCTGTAAAATGACAAAAGCCATTTACCACTCCAGGCACGGTATTACAGCTTTGGACTGGTAAAATACCATCCAAGCCAACCTGGAATGAGTAAAAGCAACCCCTGACACGTGTTTCGCTCTCATTAGAGCTCATCAGAGAAGTTTAGCTTTGTCCAGTCACAAGGGAGCACCCAGTATAAGTCAAAACAAATCCCTTTCAGGGTTAGAGTGCCGCATAAATTATGCAAAAAAGAATAGAGAACTCTGGGTAGTTCCCAAGTTTAGGTGGAGAGCAGCTCTAGTAAGGAGCACCCTGCAACACCAGCGACACTCTAGATTTGCTCACCTCAAATGTCTGTTTATCTAGCAAAGTTTTTAAGCATTGGATCAGCACAGTGCTATCCACGTCGAGTTAGATAGTGACAAAGTCTTTTGCCATTTGTACAGCAAAGTCTTATGGTGCTTATGGTGAGACCGTCCTGACAGTTCACACCTTTAGCATTCCAAGTATAGCAGACAAAGGCGGTCATTCTGACCTTGGCGGGCGGCGGAGGCCGCCCGCCAAAGTCCCGCCGTCAGGTTACCGTTCCGCGGTCGAAAGACCGCGGCGGTAATTCTTACTTTCCCGCTGGGCTGGCGGGCGGTCGCCTTCAGACCGCCCGCCAGCCCCGCGGGAAAGAGGCTTCCACGATGAAGCCGGCTCGGAATCGAGCCGGCGGAGTGGAAGCTGTGCGACGGGTGCAGTTGCACCCGTCGCGTATTTCACTGTCTGCGCAGCAGACAGTGAAATACATGTAGGGGCCCTCTTACGGGGGCCCCTGCAATGCCCATGCCAGTGGCATGGGCACTGCAGGGGCCCCCAGGGGCCCCGCGACCCCCCCTACCGCCATCCGGATCCCGGCGGTCGGACCGCCGGGATCTGGATGGCGGTAGGGGGGGTCGGAATCCCCGCGGCGGTGCAGCAAGCTGCGCCGCCGTGGAGGATTCAATGGGGCGGCGGTACACTGGCGGGAGCCCGCCAGTGGTGCCGGTCCGACCGCGGCTTTACCGCCGCGGTCGGAATCCCCATTGGAGCACCGCCCGCCTGTCGGCGGTGCTCCCGCGGTCCTCCGCCCTGGCGGTCTTTGACCGCCAGGGTCAGAATGACCGCCAAAGTCTGATGGGGTGTAGTTTTCTAAAGGCAGGCCTACTGGCTTTGTTAGCATGTCATCGTATTAATAAAGCAGAAGTATACCCTAGTAACATGACTTCATTAATGGTGATACCACATTTTTAATGTCATTGATTAAATCATGCACGGATTCACTCTTAACCTTGTATTTGGCAATAAAACATTATAGTGATCTTCATTACTACATTTAATGCTTCACTGTTAACTTAATCATGGTCAATAATACATTTCAAAACAATTTAATGACATTCATCAAATCTTGCACTGATTCACCGTTAACTTTATGATTGGCAATAGAACATTATAATGACCTTCATTAATACATACTAACTTTGGTATTATCAATAAAGCATTTCAACGTCAATCTAGAATGCACTCAAGACTTTCTTCTACTTTTACCATGCTGCAATGTAGCCTTGGGAGCCACCAGCATGAGTCCCCCACCCTCTAGAGCCTTTATGCCCCTTCTGGGGTCACTAATTATGACCCCCTGGGAGATTTAAGGTGCCATTCTGAAAACATTTTATTGTGTTCTCTTCTGGGGGTTGCTGCATTCCTGGAAGCCCCTGAAAATCTTGATGGAAGGTTGCTGCTGCCCATACCCTCTCTGTGGCATCCCAGTAGCAGGAAATGCAGATTTTCTAAGCTCTCCAGGTGATTCCGAGGTGTTCCTTTCTTCTACAGTTTGCTAATTTGATGGGCACCTTGCCACTTGTTTTTAAACATGCAGCGTTGTGCCTCATCTTCATTCTCTGCCATGCAGGATGCCCTACTTCCCAAGCAGGACAACAACTGGCTGTTTCATGTGGGGGTTCTGCAGGGGAGCCCACAGTCAAAGTGGCCCTGGATGGCTTTCCATACTCATGTGCCACTGCTCCAGTGCACCGTGCAGGAGCTGGCTTTAGCTTCGGCTCTCCGTCCATTTGCAAAGACAGGAGCAGGCAGCTGTCTTTTCAGTAAACCACTTCAGACTTATTCTATAAATGCCCACTCATGATAATATCTACCCCAGGTCAGCACCAGCCCCTGAAGCGTCCCTTCTGCGACAAGCTACTTGTGCACAGCCATCCAGGTAAATTGAACAGTAGTCCACTTGTTCAGCCTGCACATGTTTTCACAGTGGCCAGTCCAACGCCTCTTAAGCTTAGCTGCGCAGCAGCAAACCTTATTTTACAAGGCAGACTCTGGCAGCTAGCACTCTCAGCCAGTTTTAAATCTGCAGTGGGGGAGACTCAGGGCCTGATTTGGAGTTTGGCGGAGGGGTTACTCCATCACAGACCTGATGCAAATCCCATCCGCCGTGTTACAAGTTCCATAGACCACAATGGAATTGTGATACGGCGGACGGGATATCCATCACGTTTGTGACGTAGTCATTCCATCAGCCAAACTCTAAATCAGGCCCTCAGCTTGGGGAGTTGCTCACAGTAAAACCCCCAAAAATGGGCAGTATAAAAGCAAAAAAAAAGGTTGAAATAGGTCGGAATCTTTTCTACATGTCTGCTTTATTTTGATAGTTTCCACATGATAGTGCACAAAATAACCTTAATATCCCTGTGAGGACAAGAATTGGGGGTGTGGAAGGGGGTGCAAAAATCAGGCTTAGCAAATGCTAGAGAGAGCACAGGGCTTGAGACAGTCAATAAGGGTACTCTCATGATTACTTATCTGATTTTTTAGTTCATACGTTCTATTATTTTTCATGGTGGCCCAATATACATGTATAATGTAGACATTTACCATTCAATGTTTTATCAATACAAACTATTTATCTTCATTCGTTTTTTCAGCCCTATGGCTTTATGTTTATTTTTTCATTTATTTGCCCATCTAAGGTGCCAACTACAAAGGCCTAGTTGGAGAAGTCTAAAATTTGTTTCTTTAAAGTTCTTTCTACGTTTGAAAAAAAATCAACATTTTAAGGAATTTACAAAAAGTCCAAGGCACAATATAGACAATCTAAGTCATATATTTCATGGAGAACTCTATTGTCTGGTACAAAACTTAACAAGCATAAATTTGAGACAAATTAGAAGTAGTACATGTAGTATCTTTTTTCTCCTTGTGGAAAGCATGTGTTTTCCACTGAGAAATCTCTTCCCCCATGCCCCTATTAAATAAATAAGAATTCTCATCCCATTATCATCCTGATACTAGAATTTCCCCTGTTATTCTCGTGGTGAGAAACTGTTTGGAGGAGAAACATGAATACAAAGAATTTACAGGCATTAATCTGTGTTTGCAAGATGTCACAAACTGAAAACCCGCCCCCCTGCCTAGACTTCGAAATGAGGCAATTTTACGACCCCGGTGGAATGTCTGATTTCGTAAATGCACCATACCAACATGGGAACCGCCAGTCGGGACTCTGTGACGCAGGAAAGGCATTGTACGTCTTTATTTTGCTCACCTTAGATCTTTGTGAACTGAGTCTGTATTGCGCTCATTATTTTCTTTCCTCTAGTCTGTCATCCATTTTGTTTGTACTAACGTGTGTTCTTCTTGCGCAGTGATCCACTTCTTTCACTGTACAGTAACACAAAACAATTCAACACAGTGAATAACATTTGTAAAAGATGTATCTTTCACTCGGATAGAACCATGTTTCATTCGAAATTAACTTAGAGTTCACATGTTGCTGGATCATACACCCCTCATTATCATACGCATTCCTATCTGAGGACATCCATTAAGCCATTTGAAAAAAATGACCTATCAGAATGACCCGTTGGTTTTTTTTCCACTGCTATCTCTGAACCGGAAGGAGGATGCTCCATGAATTTCGAGCGGCATCTCCCAAAACAGTTAGCCTTGCTTCGGAAATTCATTTTGTGTCCGTTCAGCTGTCGCATTTGTATGCAATCATCGGTGGTTTTATTAGGCACAGACAGATGCATTCACAAAATATATTCCGGGACTTTTTGCAGCAAATCCCTTTCATCTGTAAAAGGAGGGCCATAAAAGGCTCTAATAACGGATTTATACTACACAAACAGTTATGACTGAAAATGGGAACAGTGGTGTGATATTTGCATGACAAGTGAACTTTAATTAAAATGAACATAACAGAAGGCCTACCAAATTAGAAAATCTCTCGGCTCCACATCAAACCTCTGACTGAGAAAGAGACAGCCTTCTCAGTCGCTGCCAGAACTGTGAATATTTTATAGCAGCAAAAGCGTGCAGATTATTTCCAAGAAGGCAGTTTTCCTTCTCCGCAAGCCTCCACTAAAAAAAGGGACTAATGTACCATTAATAATATGTTGACGAAATGTCTGTGTTTTATTTAACTGAGGTGCCTCTGTCCTCTGGATTTTGATACAATCACCGATCAGTCAATCAGTAATTGTTATTTTGACCTTTCGCTCTCAATGCACAAGCAGGTTACAACACGTCCAGTCCCTACTTTCATAAGAAAGATGGACTATCTTATAAAAAATATACTACCCCCGCTGTTCACATTAAGGCTAATCACCAAGCACAATACATTTTAGTAGGTATCAAAATAGAGTGGAAAATCAGAATCCAACATTCATAAGTAGAAGGGATCCTATGTGCTAAAATGCATTTATATAATACTGTACAGTGTGGCAGATTCTCCAGGCAGGGATATAACACAGCATTCAACAGCTTGCAATCTCTAGTTACCTCCCGTTTCTCATTGTTTCAGGTGTGTAGTGCTGCATTCGTGTTGTCTGGTTGTGAACATTGTTTATGTTTGCTTGTACTGATGTTCCTTCTTTAAAAAAGGTTTAGTGCAAACGTGACATCAGAGGTTTGCAGAGAAGCACTTCCGTCCATAGCGCTCCAACGGAGTACATGATAACCATCCGCAAATATACTTTGGTACCTCCTCAGGACTATGAAGCGCTATATAAAATACAGAAAATACAGTACAATACAACACAGCACTTAGTGCACTGCCAGACATGACAAAACCTCGTTTCACCTTTTGACTGATTTATGTAATAAAAATAAATATTGCTATTATTTACACATTTATAACGCTGATCAATGGATGACCTAAGTTCGATATGGTTAAAGAAATTCGATTTGATAAAATAATATAATGATGCCAATGTTTTCTTTTTATTAAAATAAATAATGACCTTTAACGAACAACTGTAACAACTGAGGCCCTTAATTATTTGACATCTAATGCGATGTTACTGTGTTTCAATTGAACGTTAGGACACAGCGCGAAGAAACAGTTTCCTCATGTAAGACTGGTTAAAAACACCCTGAAATATAATGCACAAGGCAATCCTAATATTGGTGGAGTACCCACCCCGCATGCGTTCAGGCTTCAAACCTTTAGGCTTCTGAAGTAACGGGCAAACAACCCCTCCGATGTAAAGGATAAAATAAAAATCTAGCACTGAGGAATGACAACATGCCTTTTCGTTAGCTACCAACAAACTAGGATGTTAAATGATTCCCTTTTTACCACTGGCTCTTTACTAAATTCAAAATCGGTTCCATCACATTAATAATATAGTTATATAGGAATCATCGGTGGTTTTGTACAGTAATGTAAAAGAGAGACAAAAAGACTTGTTCGCTGTACGTGTCAGTACATAGCATTTGGGGTCTTGGAGCGATGCCCCGTTGAATCACAGGGGACCTCCTTGACATATGTTGCCATTATGAGTGGTAGTGATCATTAGCTCATCGTGAGTACCTTAGTGTACCACCCAACAGAGGCTCTAACTATATAACATTATGCTCCAGCATCTTCCACAGGGGAGGCACCATGCCTCTCTGTGGTTCCAAAGGTCACTGAGGTATGGGGTGACATATTACTCTGTAAAAAGGATAATTGTGTCTTATTTGTGGACCTGAGCCTGGGAGGAGGAAGTAAAAGGCCACCCTGTGTTGTAGTTTAGCAGCGATTAGATTAAGCATTAGCAAAAGACATCTGTATTTGTAACTATTGTGAACATTTCGCGGAATCCATTTTGTATTCATGGCAGCCATTTTCTCTGCCAAATGCTGCCATATGCTCACCATGTGCTCTGTCCTACCTTTCTGTTAACTACTCTTGAAATCTGCCTAGTGACAAGTTATATTTAGCATCTCCCACTTTCGCACATGCTCAGTAAGGTCTGCAGCTGTTAGTCCTTGAAAACTGTTAGCTCCTCCTACCTGTCGACTGTGCATTTTCCACATGACCTTACATGTATACAAGTCTTGCTTCTATAATTGTACCACCTCCTTTTAGCCCCTGCGTGGGTATAAAAGGACCATGCTCTCTCAGTTCAGTGTGCTACTTCAGACATTACCTAAGGTTGCTGTTTGAACTGTAGTACCACCTCATGAGGTTAATAAACTTTGTCTTTTATTTCAGTTCCTGTGCCAACTTCTTCCTACATGGTCTAAGGACTTTGTGCAGAGAAAGGTGAACCCCTTGTACTAGTAGGCCTTGCTGAGGCTTACTTCAACAAATTGGCGCCCGAACAGGGACTCATCGGTGACTCGGACGCCCAACGGATTGGTCGCAACAAAGGATTGGGATCTCGCTGCGGACGATCAATGCCTGAGGAGACCCGAGTCTTGGCAACCACGGCGTTTTTCCCTTCTTTCTGATTTGACCATCCAGGTGGCGCCGGTCCTCGACTGAGATCCTTTTTGTTCATTCGTCATGCAGTGACCATTTGGTCGATTTTAGAACTTGGCAGTTGGAACCTGGACACCCTGTGATTTTACGGCACTTGATGTGGGTTTTGATGCCTTTGTTTGGTAATGTAGTTGAGCACTACTTACTGTGGCTCTCGTGTTTTGGGTGACTAGTCAATTTGTATCCTTTGAATTGATATATAAATTGCAATTTAGATAGGCAGGTAATGAGGAGAATTTTCTCCAATTTAATTTTGATTTGAACGGCACCTTAAGTGCTACTTTGATTATAATATTGCATATTTTGCACTATTTTTGGCATGCCTGTTTTTAGCGCACTTCGTAGGATGTGTTGCTTTTGTAATGGTACCAATTTGAGACAGGAAGAATCGCAACCGGCACCCCCAGAGGGGACGCCAAATAGAGATATGTATGTTAAACATGGTCTTTCTTCTATAATGTACAGCACATTATGGAATAAATACACTCGTGCGGATCCTGAGTTACGTTGGCCTATGCATGGGTCATTTGATTTGCGAAAGATTGAGTATGTGGAACAATGTATGTGTAAGCGAAAGTCTAGGCAAGATATGTTTGACTGTGTACGAATGTGGGAGAAAGAAGTGTGTGGACGAGTGAAGCGTGAGCAAGCCTTGCTTGAGAAAGAGCAGCAGAAGAATGTATATGTGAAAGCATTGGAAATGAGAAAGAAAGAAACAAATGACTTAAAGGAGCTAGAAGAGAAAGAACGTAAATTACAGGTAACTGGCCAATACAGTGTTAGGCAACCTCTCTATCCTATCCCTAATAAACCACATGATGATTTATTGTTACTAGATCGCCCTCCACCTCTGTATGTCGTCCCTTCTGCCCCGCATGAGTTAGCTAAGGTCTCCAGTTCGGAGCAACAGAAGATGCGAGACAGTCGCTCTATGTTGCCTGCTGACCGTGCGTCTGAGCTTAGAGCTATTGCTCGTAAAACAATTCGTAGCGTTGTCTCTGCTTCTGAACTTTTAGACAACATGAAAGGGTGGACGGAAAAGGAGCAGCTATATTTTACTGAGGCATTTGGCTCAGAAGTTATTGAACTATTAAACTATATCGGAAATATTCTGATGAGTTAGAGCCCGATGATGTAGCAGCTGATCATAAGCAAATGCGTGATGGTCTTTTTGTTTTCTCCCAGGTTGCTGATGCAATCAGGCGTTTGGTGAAATTATGTGTTACGGCAGTCCGCTTGCAAGAGGAGTAAAGGGCTGTGGACGTAGTTGCACGGACACCTCAGACCGGTGGGGTGCAAGCTTCCATCTTCGGAACAGATAAGACTATGATAGTTCACGCGAAACCAATGCGGGAGGCCGCGCCTTTGTATGTTCCTCCTAAAGGATTGGGTACAAGTGATGATAAAACTTCTGTTGATGCTAAGGGTTGCACTGGTTCTGAGCCCGTGCATTGACGGCGCCATATGGAGTCTGCTGGAGCAGCACTTCAATCCCACTTTCAAGGGCCCAGGACTGCGTTGGCACCACTTGGCCAGGTGCTGTAGCAGGTGAGCAGGAAGTCTTTTATGTCCCTGAGAGTTTAGAAAACAGGAGACCAGTCAGCTGGCCCTTAGAGTCACTCTGGGTACTGGCTTCAAGTGATGTAGGCCCAGTCCTTCTCACCCAGGCAAGGAGGGCCGGAGGCAGCAGGTCAACAAAGCAAGAAGGTAGGTCTTCCAGAGCAGCAGACCTTCAGAGTGGCAGTCCTTCAGCAGCACAGCAGTCCTCCTCTCTGTCAGCGTATCCCCAGGTCCAGAAGTGTACTGAGTTGGTAGGATTTGAGGGCCAGTTCTTATATCCAGTAGTGCCTTTCAACTGAAGGGACCTGAAGGGAACAAAGGTCCTCCCTTCCTCCCTGGCTCCAGACTCACTACAGGGGGCTAAGCAATCCTTTGTTTGGGGACATGACACATCCTATTTGGACATAAGGGTGAGGCTGTTTCCAGATCCTCCCTCCCATTCTGCCCAGGATGGCCCATCAGGAGGTGGATGGCCCATCAAATCACACCTAAGCTCAGTTTGTGTGCAGCTGTCTTGAGGGAACACACAAGGCCCAGCTGTCACCCAACCCAGACGTGTATTAGAGACAGGCTGCAGGCACACAGGGCTAAGAGCAGGCAAATGCCAACTTTCTAAAAGTGGCATTTTTAAAATTGTAACAATAAATCCGACTTTATCATCAAAGAGTGTTTATCATTACTATTCCAAAGGTACTAAACATGACTGATCTAACAGCTCACAATCAGGAATTACAGCTTAATAAATGTAATACCATGACATGTAAAACTTAAAAGTGCATGTCCTAACTTTTAAATACACAGTGCCATGCCCTATGGGCTACCGAAGGCCTACATTAGAGTTGACATATGTAATAAAAGGAGAGTTTAAGGTTTGGCTAGGTTTGGCACGGGGTTTTTAAATGCCAAGTCAACATGGCAGTGTGGCACTGCATCTAGGCTGCAATGGCCGGCCTGTAACAGGTTTTAAAGGGCTATTAAGTAGATGGCACAATCAGTGCTGAAGGCCCACTAGTAGCGTTTAATTTACAGGCCCTGGGCACATGTAGAACACTTTACTTATAAGTAAATAAAATATGCCAATTGGGCAAATACATATTAAACCTTGTTTTAGGGAGAGAGCACAAGCACTTTGTCACTGGTTAGCAGTGGTAAAGTGCACAGAGCCCTAAGGCCAACAAAAACATATTTGACGAAATGGTAGGCAAGCAGTCAAAATGTTTGGGGGAAGACCACCGTAAGACTGTCAGATCTAACATAGTTTATAAGGTTTAAGTCTCACTAGGAGTGTAATATGATATGAGAGCGTCACTAAAGAGATTTCCATCTACCTAATTTACATATTTATAATTGAATGCATAGTGTTTAGTTGCATGTGTGTAGAAAGAGTACTTTTCCCTTTTACAAGAAAAAGCATTGTCTGATTGGACAAGGACTTATTGAGTGCTGTTGTTGCATAGCAGCAGACTTACGTCACTTCTGCAACATAGATAGCGTTGGCGCACATGTTGCACCAACGCTATCTCAAGAGGGTGCTCCCTCATTTGCATGGGGGTGTGGGCCCATGTAAACAAGGGAATCCCTTTACCTCTAACCCTGCGCCATATTATGGATGTGGGAGTAGAGGTAAAGAAACTGTCAGATGGCGCAATGACCGACAAAAAGGTGGCGCATTCTCAGTGCGGCCCATGATAGCAGCCCTCTGTAGGGGAGAAAGTGGATCCCATGCACGCCCCAGACATCCCCTTGCAGGTGGGTGCAGTCTCTCCCCTCTTTAAAGTCCAGACGGGTGCTGCCTGCACTGTGAAACACAGAGCGGCTTTGAAGAAGCTGCTCAGTATTTCATTTGAATGTGCTGCCCCAGGGCAGCACCAGTCGAGGCTGCCCTGGGGGCAGTGCATTCAACGTAATAGAGAGCACTTTCCCTGTTTGGGCACAGCACAGCTGTTTTAACCCCTTCGCTGCCGGGTCTTTTCCCCCTCCTGTGACAGGCCTTTTTTTGCTTATTTGGAATAGTTCACGCTTAGGCCCTCATAACTTTTTGTCCTCATAAGCTACCCATGCCAAATTTGCGTCCTGTTTTCCCAACATCCTACGGATTCTAGAGGTACCCAGTCTTTGTGGGTTCGCCTGAAGGAGGCCAAGAAATTAGCCAAAATACAGTGATTTTTTTTTTTTAAATGGGAAAAGAGGGCTGCAGAAGAAGGCCTGTGGTTCTTTCCCTGAAAATGGCATCAACAAAGGGTTTGCAGTGCCAACATCACTAGCTTTCCAGCTTTCAGGAACAGGCCGACTTGAATCAGAAAACCCAATTTTTCAACACAATTGTGGCATTTTACTGGGACATACCCCATTTTTATGATTTTTTGTGCTTTCAGCCTCCTTCCAGTCAGTGACAGAAATTGGTGTGAAACCAATACTGGATCCCAGACAGCTGAACATTTCTGAAAAGTAGACAAAGTTCTGAATTCAGCAATGGGTAATTTGTGTAGATCCTACAAGGGTTTCCTGCAGAAAATAACAACTGAAATAAAAAAATATTGAAATTGAGGTAAAAAAAACCCAGCCATTTTACTCTGTAACTTTTTCCTGCAATGTCAGATTTTTAAAAGCAATATACTGTTACGTCCGCTGGACTCTTCTGTTTGTGGGGATATATAGGGCTTGTAGGTTCAACAAGAACCCTAGGGATCCAGAGCCAATAAATGAGCTGCACCTTGCAGTGGGTTTTCATTCTATAAGGGGTATACAGCAATTCATTTGCTGAAACATAAAGAGTCAAAAATAGGTCTCAAGAAAACCTTTGAATTTCCAAAATGGGCACAAGATAAGGTGTTGAGAAGCAGTGGTTATGTGCACACATCTCTGAATTCTGGGGTGCCCATACTAGCATGTGAATTACAGGGCATTCCTCAAATAGACGTCTTTTTTACACACTGTCTTATATTTGGAAGGAAAAAATGTAGAGAAAGACAAGGGGCAATAACACTTGTTTTGCTATTCTATATTCCTCCAAGTCTCCGGATAAAAATGGTACCTCACTTGTGTGGGTAGGCCTAGCGCCCCCGACAGGAAATGCCCCAAAACACAATATGGACACATTACATTTTTCCACAGAAAACAGAGGTGTTTTTTGCAAAGTGCCTACCTGTGGATTTTGGCCTCTAGCTCAGCCAGCACCTATGGAAACCTACCAAACCTGTGCATTTTTTAAAACTAGAGACCTAGG
The DNA here is from genome assembly GCF_031143425.1 of Pleurodeles waltl. NCBI lineage: Eukaryota > Metazoa > Chordata > Amphibia > Caudata > Salamandridae > Pleurodeles > Pleurodeles waltl. The sequence continues at coordinate 269,284,767 of NC_090442.1, forward strand.
GGAATCCAGGACGGGGTGACTTGTGGGACTTTCACCAGGTTCCCAGAATCCTTTGCAAACCTCAAAATTTGGCTAAAAAAACACCTTTTCCGCAAATTTCGGTGACAGAGAGTTCTGGAATCTGAGAGGAGCCACAAATTTCCTTCCACCCAACGCTCCCCTAAGTCTCCCGATAGAAATGGTACCTCACTTGTGTGGGTAGGCATAGTGCCTGCAACAGGAAATGCTCCAAAACACAACGTGGACACATCACATTTTTCTACAGAAAACAGAGGTGTTTTTTGCAAAGTGCCTACTTGTGGATTTTGGCCTCTAGCTCAGCCGGCACCTAGGGAAACCTACCAAACCTGCCCATTTTTGAAAGCTAGAGACCTAGGGGAATCCAAGACAGGGTGACCTGTGGGGCTCTCACAAGGTTCTGTTACCCAGAATCCTTTGCAAACCTCAAAATTTGGCAAAAAAAATACCTTTTCCTCACATTTCGGTGACAGAGAGTTCTGGAATCTGAGAGGAGCCACAAATTCCCTTCCACCCAGCGTTCCCCTGAGTCTCCCGATAGAAATGGTACCTCACTTGTGTGGGTAGGCATAGTGCCCGCGACAGGAAATGCTCCAAAACACAACGTGGACACATCACATTTTTCTACAGAAAACAGAGGTGTTTTTTGCAAAGTGCCTAGCTGTAGATTTTGGCCTCCAGCTCAGCCGGAACCAAGGGAAACCTACCAAACCTGCACATTTATGAAATCTAGACACCTAGGGGAATCCAAGATGGGGTGACTTGTGGGGCTCTCACCAGGTTCTGTTACCCAGAATCCTTTTCAAACCTCAAAATTTGGCCAAAAAAACACTTTCTCCTCACATTTCAGTGACAAAGTTCTGGAATCTGAGAGGATCCACAAATTTGCTTCCACCCAGTGTTCCCCCAAGTCTTCCGATAAGAATGGTACCTCACTTGTGTGGGTAGGCCCAGTGCCCGCGAAAGGAAATGCCCCAAAACACTATCTGGACACATCAAAATTATCAAATACAAAACGACCTGTTTTTGCGGGGGGCACCTGCGTTTTTGTTCCTGGGCTCAGCAGCCATACAGGGAAACCGACCAAACCCCGACATTTCTGAAAACTAGACACCCGAGGGAGTCAAGAGAGGTGTGACTTGAGTGGATACCCCAGTGTTTTCTTACCCAGAATCCTCAGCAAACCTCACATTTAGCTAAAAAATCTAATTTTTTCCACATTTCTGTGTGGGATCACCGCACCAGGACAAATTTCCTACCACCCAATGTTCCCCTCAGTCTCCCAGTAAAAATAATACCTCACTTGTGTAAGTGGGCCAAGTGCCTGTGACAGGGAAGAGCCAAAAACATGTCAAAATTGAGGGGGAACCAAAGCGGGTCCAAAAGGGCAGTTTGGAAAAAAAAGATTTAGGCTGACAAGTGGGGCAGAATTTTTATCGGTATAGATGAGTCAGTGCTGGGTGGTAGGAATTTTGTGGATACCTGCAGATTCCGGTAGGTTCCATCACAAAAATGTGGGAAAAATGTGTGATTTCCAGCAAAGTTGGAGGTTTTCAGGGCATTGTGGGTAAGAAAATGGTGCGGGGTGCATTTGAAGCACACCACCCTGGACTCACCCAGATGTTTAGTTTTCAGATGTGTCTAGGTCTTGTGGATTTTTCTACATGGCAGTGTCATAAAGTCCAAAAAGTGCAGCCCTCAGCATTCGAGGTGGGACGATTTTGAGAGTCAGCCAACCTCTCATGGCCCAAATGTAAAACCAAAACCCCAAATAATCAAATGTCCACTTGCTTGCCGTGGGATAAGATGTTTTAGTGTGTGGGGGAAAGCTGAAAGACTGTTACCCCCTTCAGTTGGGGTGGGGGCATAACCATGCCCATACTGGTTGGTAGCCACCACCCCACTATATATTTTTTTTAATTCCCTGGCATTTAGTAGACTTCCTGCCCCCCGGGGTGTGGATCGGGGGTAATTGCCCCATCTGCCCACTGGTGTGCAGAACAACTTTGGCCCCATTTAGCCGTTAAAATTATTTTCCCCTCTGGGGAGCGGCCCTTGCCCAGGGGGCCACTCCACTTATGTGTACATATAAAAAAAAAAAAAATCCATGGTGTCTAGTGGTTTGATTGGCCTAATAAAAATAGGCCGATCTGCCCCCAAGGGGGGCAGAAATGCCCTAGAAAAAGTTTGCCCCCAGGGGAGCGACCCTTGCCTAAGGGGTCACTCCCCACAAATAAAAAACACACACAAAAAAAAAAAAGCTCAGAGGCAGAAACAGGCCAAAAACAATTGCCCCCCTGGAGAGCGGCCCTTGCCCAAGGGGCCGCTCTCCTTATCGAGTAAATAAAAAAACAAAAAATTCCCTGGTGTCTAGTGGCATTTCTGTTGCCCGATCGCAACAGCAGAAATGCTCAGAGAAGCCTGGATGGAGAGGCCTTTCCATTTCTCGTCCGATCGGGCGCTGGAAGGGAAGGCCTCTGATGAGGTCAGCCGGGGGTTCAGGGTTAGGAAGGGGATGCAATTCCCCTTCCATCCCTGCCCAGGGGAGGGGTGTGCCTAGCCATCGGGGGGAGCGCTACCCATAGCAGGATGAGATTCCCCAGTGCCTTGGACTGGATCACCTCATCCTGGGCACAGTACAGATTAAGGTGCGCCGTGCGCAAACAGTAAAAGTGCGCCCTATACGTAGTAGGGCCCCTGATGTTTTTTCTTTTCTTTTTGTGATCCTAGGGCAAAGATGGGCACATTTACTCAAACTGCAGTGCATGACTTGAATAACCTGCTGTTTCTACATGCATGAGGATCTAGGTAGCCTGTCTAATATTAATTAGTACATTTGGAACTTACAGTAAATGTCCACTTTAAGACTGAGATGCTTTGCCTCTCTAAAAATATATAATTTATTCTCTCTTTTCGAACAAGCATGACTGGCTGCTCTAGGCACCTTCGACAAATTGTGCGTATTAATTAGTCGAGTGCACTTACATTTTTAAGCATCCCTGAGTGAAAAAAGTAGATTTACCAATGATCAAACAGGAAACACAAAACACCAGTTAACTTAATATAAAACGAAAGAATGAATTCATTGCAAACTCACAGATCGAGAAATAACCATCCAAGGATGATTTTGCAAGATATTTAGGACCTGATTACAACTTCTAGGCTGATTTCAGTTTCAGGTGTAACCTACCCTTTGTGCTCAAGACGAGATTTCATGTGAAGCTTATGGCAAGTTTGCTATTTGCTCTTGTGCAAATAGTGTACATTTTATTATTAGCCCTCACTTTTTCAACACATAAAACCAGGAATAAAACTTGTTAGAAAACAGCATGTTCCAGGGGGTACAGATGGGAAATTCACCCTATTCGCCATCAGGATCCTTGCCAGATTTTGGGGCTCATTACGACCTTGGCGGGCGGCTACTGCCGCCCACCAGGCGGTAACCGGCGTGCAGCCGCCAATGCGGCCGCACTCACGCGGCCCCCATTATGACATTCCTGCTGGGCCGGCGGGCGCAAACCAAGTTTGCGCCTGCCGACCCAGCTGGAATGAGGCTGCAACATAGGAGCCGGCTCCTAATGGAGCCGGCGGTGTTGCGGCCGTGCGACGGGTGCAGTTGCACCCGTCGCACTTTTCACTGTCTGCTATGCAGACAGTGAAAAGCTGTCCGGGGCCCTGTTAGAGGGCCCCAGGACACCCCTTACCGCCAGCCTCTTCCTGGCGGTGCAAACCGCCAGAAACAGGCTGGCGGTAGGGGGGTCATAATCCCCAGGGCAGCGCTGCTTGCAGCGCTGCCCTGGCGGATTATCACCGCCAGGGCTAAAACGGCGGTAAACCGCTGGCCCCGGCAGTGCGACCGCGGCGCTACCACCGCGGTCGTAATAAGGGCCTCCGTACCGCCAGACTGTTGGCGGTACGGACGCCACATTACCCCTCGTAATGACCACCTTCATCTCCTGAGACAGTGAGGTTAGCTCAATAGTTATAGGTGGGAAAGCTAACGTCTGAAACCACTGAACTTACTTGCAGAGCTGAGCCAGGTTCTGCACTATTTTGCTGCTTTTTTAGGTTGAGCATAGCAGCGTGCAAATGCTACTTTTCCGACATGTTAGTATGTATCTGGGCTTTTACCACCGCCCATAGGGCTTTTACCACCGATAGTGATGTGCCCACCGCAGGCCTTATCTTCCTCCTTAGGCCCGCCACTGGGACAAGGTATGGAACCCAGTGCTAGTATCCATGTCTGTCCTATAATTTCAACCACAAATCAATATGGTTGTTACTAGCACTCATACTACTGCTATCTCGTTGGACTGCATAAAAGTATTCCACTAGCACAAGCATACTCTGTCCCATAGGTCTAATTAAACTCACCTAAAACAATGCTAGAGATACTGCCTTTTAATATAACAATTTAGCTACACACAAGTAATTAAGAGGAGAGCGGTATAACACAGATCAACAGAATGGCATTTTCCACAGGAGTTTTTTTTCATATTAGTCCACTATCATAGAAAGTCAACTTTAAAATGGTCTGGATTGTGCAAAGATATCAAACACATTTCACCAACTTATGTCTCGGACAGCATCATGAAAGCCATACTGATCAAGTCAAGTGGACAAAACTTAAGTTTGTAACTTCAAACTAACCATCATCAGTGCCTGAATACTACATGCAAAAGTAAACAAGCAGTTGCGATGCAATAGGTCTCACACTTGTGAGAGTTAGAGCTATTGGTGTTGTAAATGACAATGGGGGTCATTACAACATTGACGGTAAAAGGCGCTTACCGCCGTGCAGAAGACCGCCAATACACCGCCGCGGCGGTGGGAGCCCACCACAGCTATTATGACACACATCACGGAACCGCCGAAAGTCAGACACCCACACAATACCGCCACACCAAAGGTCAGCGATAAACATGCAGAAACAAATCCTCCACCTACACGCCAACAGAAACACGCCCATGCCATTACAACCCACAAATCCACGAGGAGGTCTTTCAACCGCGGTATTCCATTGGCGGTACACACCGCCGCGCTCAAAATACACACACAGCTCCAAAACAGCGCCACATTGGACATATCCAAATACACACACCTGATACACATACAAACAACACTCCCACACATCTAACACAAAATAAAACACACACCCACATCACCCACAAACCCCTACGACCCAAAATTAGAGAGAAGGCCATAGAGAGACAGCACAGAATAGAGAACCCCATCACACAGAGGCACACTACACCATCACCCACACAATACCCACGCACAAAACACCACATACCACTACACTCACCACACTCATTAACACATACACCACCCCACACCTCACACACACCACCCCATGTCACGCCAAAGACACCCCCGCTTCTCTGAGGAGGAGCTCAGGGTCATGGTGGAGGAAATCCTATGGGTAGAGCCACAGCTATTTGGCTCACAGGTACAGCACACATCCATAGCCAGGAAGATGGAGCTATGGCAAAGAATAGTCGACAGGGTCAACGCTGTAGGACAGCATCCAAGAAATAGGGAGGACATCAGGAAGAGGTGGAACGACCTACGGGGGAAAGTGCGTTCCACGGTATCCAGGCACCACATTGCGGTACAGCGGACTGGCGGCGGACCCCCACTTCCTCCCCCACAACTAACAACATGGGAGGAGCAAGTCTTGACCATCATGCATCCTGAGGTCCTCGCAGGAGTCGTTGCAGGAACGGACACTGGTAAGTCAAATCTTAACTATCATATCCCCCACCCTACCTGCATGCTATCACACACCCACACCCTCACACCCTCCCCCATCACCCCAAATCCTCAATAATCTACCCATGACACCAACCACCCATCCCAACCCCAAGACCTGCATGACATAACTAAGCATGGATACCCATCACTAAAGCATGCCCACTGCACAGACCCAGAACACCCCGCAACCATCAGCACACAAGCCCCCACACAGGAATGTCTGCACTGGTGTACCCGCACACCCAAACATTGCACACCATGAAACACACACATGCAATAGTCATGTACTCATACCCCCGCAGGAACCCGAAGGAACGTCACCACACCAGAGGGTCCAGACAACACCACTCCACCCCCAGAAGAGGCCCACAGTGACGACAGCAGCCCTGCCCTACTGGATCTTGATGACCAGCCCGGACCATGGCCACTGGAACCTACTCTCAACGAGGCCCTCTCCTCCATCATGGGAGCATACCACCACTCCCAGGAGACGATGGCAACGGTCCTGGACAAGTTGCAGGAGACCCTGCGTCTGCAGGAGGAGCAGTATTTGGGGTTCAGGGAGGAGCTCAGGACCATAGGCTCCGCCCTGGGCACCATTGTAGTGCTGACGGACATTCAAAAGACCTTGAGGGACACCGTGGCACTCCAAGGGGCCCCTGACACTAGCCACGAAAATGAACTGCCCACCACCTCCACCGGTGCTAGTGGACAGGACGCCCCGCCACAGTACCAACACACCAGCACCCCACCCCCTGCAGACGGACAACCACCACGAAAGTGATCCCTGAGATCCAGGAACAGGACAGAGCAAGATGGCAAGACCCCCGCCAGGAAATGAGACCACCCTGATTGTCCTCCCACTGCCCCACTTTGTTACCCTGTCCAGATTGGAATTACCCCAGCTCTACTTCCAATGCCCAGATGTGCAATGTACCTGTTAGACTAATAGACAGGACTCTGCCATGGACATTCTTCCACCATAACCCATCACCATTTCACATCCCCCCTTAATTTTTTAGCACTTAAATAAACACCCTTGAAACACCAATAAAACTGGAGTCAGTCTATGATTTTGAAATTTGTATTGTCAATTACAGTGTCCAAAAGTGTTACCCATTGGAAGGCCAACATACCAATGTCAAAAACCCCAAGCCCTTCAAGGGTGCAAGCTGTTGTCACGTAGGTTACCACATTTGTGAAACTGAAATGGAAGGGGACAACTCAGTTAACAAATAGTGAGTGAAATGTAGGTACAGGATAGAGGTAGACGTGTGAAAGTTAATGTTATGTTAAACATGAAAATGTACTCACCTGTGTCTCACTGGAAATATTGCTGTATGACTGACTCCCGGTTGTCGTTTTCTTCTTCCTCAGATTCATCCTCATCACTGTCCACAGGCTCCACAGCTGCTACAACACCGTCATCTGGATCATCCTCCTGCAGAAAAGGCACCTGGCATCGCAATGCCAAGTTATGGAGCATGGAGCAGGCGATGATGATGTCGCACACCTTCTTCGGTGAGTAGAATAGGGACCCACCTGTCACATGGAGGCACCTGAACCTGGCCTTCAGGAGGCCGAAGGTGCGTTCGATCACCCTCCTAGTCCGCCCATGGGCCTCATTGTACCGTTCCTCTGCCCTGGTCCTGGGATTCCTCACTGGGGTTAGTAGCCAGGAAAGGTTGGGGTAACCAGAGTCCCCCAATAGCCATACACGGTGCCTCTGGAGTTGACCCATCATATCAGGGATGCTGCTGTTCCGCAGGATGTAGGCGTCATGCACTGAGCCAGGGAACATTGCATTTACCTGAGAGATGTACTGGTCGGCCAAACAGACCATCTGGACATTCATGGAATGATAACTCTTCCTGTTCCTGTACACCTGTTCACTCCTGCGGGGGGACCAGAGCTACATGGGTCCCATCAATAGCACCTATGACGTTCGGGATATGTCCAAGGGCATAGAAGTCACCTTTCACTGTAGGCAAATCCTCCACCTCAGGGAAAATTATGTATCTCCTTACGTGATTCAGTAGGGCAGACAACACGTTGGAAAACATAGGCTGGGACATCCCTGATGCCATGGCCATTGTTGTCTGAAAAGACCCACTTGCAAGGAAATGGAGCACTGACAGCACCTGCACGTCAGGGGGGATTCCAGTCGGATGGCAGATCGGTGACATCAGGTCTGGCTCCAACTGGGTACATAGTTCCTGGATTGTGGCATGGTCAAACCGGTAGGTTACGATGATATGTCTTTCTTCCATTGTCAACAGGTCCACCAGCGGTCGGTACACCGGAGGATTCCGCCATCTTCTCATATGTCCCAGCTGACGGTGCCTAAGAAGGACAACAGCGAAGAACCAGTCACTATTCCTCCAGGTATGTACCCACAGTTACACACAAGACTACACCAGACAAAACCCCTTCCTGTATGTGTGTTGAGTATAGGCCTAGCTATGCGTGACGCAGTAGTAAATGAAGCCATGTGGGCCCCTGAAATGGCGGCTGCCTGACCTCTAAACTGGGACAATGGGATTGTGGGGTAACTGCGCTGGCGTTGCACACCGTCACGGTAGGCGGTCGTAGACCACGGCGCAATGCTGCATTGGTTCACATAGGACCCTATGGGTCCCAGGAGCCAATGAACAGGTGCGCTGGCGGTGATGATGCGCACCGCCGCGGACGTCTCCGCCGCGGACGTGACCGCCATTTTCTATCTGTTCAATCACTAGATACCTGACCTTCGACAGGAGAGGACCTACACTGCTAGTGCTGCTGTGACCTCGGTCTGGAAGCGACGATGGCTGCTGCGTCTGGGGAAAGGGCCCCTGCCTTCACTGCACAGGAGTTGGAGAAACTTCTGGATGGGGTCCTCCCCCAGTACATGCTACTCTACGGTCCTCCAGACCAACAGGTCAGTACACTGGGAGCACGTTGGATGGGCTAGGCCTGGGTGGACAGGGCTGGGTGGGAGAGGGAAGGGGGCAGAGTTCTAAGAACAGAAATGCATGGGGATGAATTGGCCACATGGGCAGAGTTGGGAGGGGGACACTCACATTGACGGTGCAGTTGGTAATGACTGTTCCTCTTTCCTTGTGCATGTCATGTAGGTCAGCGCCCACCAGAAGATGGACATTTGCCGCTGCAGCAAGAAGACGGCAGAGGCTCAGCTGGGGATGGCCTCCCAATGTGGGAGGGGTGCCCGTCACACCATGACCCCCCTGATGTTCCGGATCCTGGCGGTGACCTACCCGGAGTTGGATGGGCGCTTAAGGACATCACAGCAGACACAAGGGGGTGAGTACAACCTCATTCTGTAGACTTTGCGTGCAGTAGAGGGGTCTGGGTGGGGGAGGTGGGCTGTGGGTGTCCCTAGGCCAGGGCGAGTTAGGTAGGCAAGGCCCCTCCGTAATGTAGGCCATGTGGCACTCTACTCCAGCTCAGAACAGTGGTAAGTTGAGGTATAGTTGCCCTTTGCCATCCATGTGCGCAGATTTCTACCATTGCCATGTAGGCCATATCCCAGAAATTGCATGTGCAGAGGGCAGGAGCACGGCGTAATGCAGGGGGCTGCTGCGTCTGTCTTGTCCGCCAACGGTAGCGGTATGCCATGCACTAAAACTCTCTTTCTTCTGTCTCCCCCCCTTTTCCTGCTCTCCCTGTCCTTTTGTACATCAGCATCATCAGGCGGAGGTACAGTGGCACCGGAGCACGAGGGAGCTGCATCCCACATGGCCATGGAGGGCCATACCACAGACTCTAAATACACCAGTGGGACGGAGGGCGAGGGGAGCTTCACGTCGGCCACAGGATCACCAACCAGCGACACTGACTCGTCTGCCGATGGAAGCTCCCTTGTGGTGGCGGCACCATCTGTGCGCCCCACTTCTACAGGTACAGCCGCCACCCCCCCTACCAGCACCGCCCTCCCAGCAGCCCCTCAACGTTCGCCCTTTGCCCGCTCACCCAGGAGGGTGGGCATCACCTTCGCCCCAGGCACCTCAGGCCCTGCCCCAGTCACCCCTACTGCCCTCAGTGAGGAGGCCATTGATCTCCTCAGGTCACTCACTGTTGGGCAGTCTACCATTGTGAATGCCATCCAGGATGTAGAAAGGGAGTTGCAACACGGTAATGCATTCCTGGAGGGCATTCATTCTGGTCAGGCTGCCCTTCAGCGAACCCTGCAATCTCTGGCCTCAGCACTGATGGCAGCCATTGTCCCTGTGTCCAGCCTCCCCCCTCCAACCTGCTCCACCCAGACCCAATCCTCTGTACCCCAGCCCATCCCAAGCACACCTACAGACCAGCATGCACACAAGTCAACACCCAAAAGTAGCTAAAGCAAACATAGGCACCACACACACCACAGGCACTCACACAAGCATCACACCCATACAGACACAGCAACATCCACTGCCTCCACTGTGGCCCCCTCCTCCCTCCCAGTGTCGTCTACACACACACCTGCATGCACCACATCTACAGGCACTAGGACTCGCACCAGGACACCCAGCACCACAAGCCGCTCACCTGCACTCACCACCTCCACTGCCATTTACACGTCCCCTGTGACCTCTCCCAGTGTGTCTGTGACGCTCCCTCCTAAAGTACACAAACGCCGGCAATCACTCACCCAACATCCATCCACCTCACGACAGCCTCCAGTACCTGCACCTGCACCCAAAACACCTAAAGTGACACCTCCTACAACCACCTCCTCTTCCTCCACTCCCAGACCCCCTCCAGCTACCCATCCCAGTGTCCGTCAGAAACTGTCCCTCTGTCAAATTGACCTTTTTGCCCCCACCCTCCCTCTAATTCATCAGTCCCGTCATAGCGCCTCAGCCAAAAAGCCTCCAGTACCAGTGGTGCGTGTTCCAGGTTTTTGGAGTGCACCGTCCACTAGGGCAGGCAGTAGGACCCGGAGCCAAGGCACTGTCAGCCCACCCCCTGTAAAGGCTCTGAAATTGGAGAGTGGAGGACGGGACCGTGTCAAGACTCCTGGTGGGACAACAAGTGAAATGGGATCGAAGGCAATTGGTGAGTCAGCTGTAACTCCAAAGAAGGTGGGGAAGGTCCTGAGGAAGTCTCCCCAGCCTGTTGTGAGGGTCACGGCGGAGAAGTGCGCCATCATTTCCGGCGGTCCAGACACAACCGCCAGCACCATCGTTACTGGTCCAGAGACCACCGCCAGAGTCACAGCCCAGGAGGGCCCAAGTATCGTTACTGGTCCAGAGACCACCGCCAGAGTCCACCGCCAGAGTCACAGCCCAGGAGGGCACAAGTATCGTTACTGGCCCAGAGACCACTGCCAGAGTCACAGCCCAGGAGGGCACAAGTATCGTTACTGGTCCAGAGACCACCGCCAGAGTCACAGCCCAGGAGGGCCCAAGTATTGTTACTGGTCAGGAGACCACCGCCGGAGTCAGTGCCCAGGAGGGCACAAGTATCGTTACTGGTCCAGAGACCACTGCCAGAGTCACAGCCCAGGAGGGCCCAAGTATCGTTACTGGTCAGGAGACCACCGCCAGAGTCACAGCCCAGGAGGGCACAAGTATCGTTACTGGTCCAGAGACCACCGCCAGAGTCACAGTACAGGGGGGCCCAAGTATCGTTACTGGTCAGGAGACCACCGCCCGAGTCAGTGCCCAGGAGAGACCAGGATCCCACAGCCCCGCTGGGCGATGATGGAACATCAAGCTACACACCAATGTCCAGTGTGGAGTTCGTCATGCCACACACCAATGTCCAGTGTGGAGTTCGTCATGCCACACACCAATGTCCAGTGAGGAGTTTGTCATGCCACACACCAATGTCCAGTGTGGAGTTCGTCATGCCACACACCAATGTCAGTATCCGAACCGCCATGTCAGAGCACTGCTGAACAAGGCCAAGACCGCCATGGCAAAGCACCGCTGAACAAGGCCAAGACCGCCATGGCAAAGCACCGCTGAACAAGGCCAAGACCGCCATGGCAAAGCAACGCTGAACAAGGCCAAGACCACCATGGTGAAGACCTCTGAACAGGGCAAAGACCGCCATGTCAGAGCACTGCTGAACAGGGCAAAGACCGCCATGTCAAAGCACCGCTGAACAGTCCATAGACCGCCAAGACAAAGCACCGCTGAACAAGGCCAAGACCGCCATGGTGAAGACCGCTGAACAGGGCAAAGACCGCCATGTCAGAGCACCGCTGAACAAGGCCAAGACCGCCATGGCAAAGCACCGCTGAACAAGGCCAAGACCACCATGGTGAAGACCGCTGAACAGGGCAAAGACCGCCATGTCAGAGCACCGCTGAACAAGGCCAAGACCGCCATGGCAAAGCACGCAGAACAAGGCCAAGACCGCCATGGCAAAGCACCGCTGAACAAGGCCAAGACCGCCATGGCAAAGCACCGCTGAACAAGGCCAAGACCACCATGGTGAAGACCGCTGAACAGGGCAAAGACCGCCATGTCAGAGCACCGCTGAACAAGGCCAAGACCGCCATGGCAAAGCACCGCTGAACAAGGCCAAGACCGCCATGGCAAAGCACCGCTGAACAGGGCAAAGACCGCCATGTCAGAGCACTGCTGAACAGTCCATAGACCGCCATGGCAAAGCACCGCTGAACAAGGCCAAGACCGCCATGGTGAAGACCGCTGAACAGGGCAAAGACCGCCATGTCAGAGCACCGCTGAACAGTCCATAGACCGCCATGGCAAATCACCGCTGAACAAGGCCAAGACCGCCATGATGAAGACCGCTGAACAGGGCAAAGACCGCCATGTCAGAGCACCGCTGAACAGTCCATAGACCGCCATGGCAAATCACCGCTGAACAAGGCCAAGACCGCCATGGTGAAGACCGCTGAACAGGGCAAACACCGTGTGGGTATGAATAGGCCGCCACATCAGGCATCCTTATCCCATGTGCAGCTGGGACAGTGACAGGACAGGAACTTTCACGGGGAGGCTCATCCAGTCTGGGCACCAGGACCACCCAGTACCAGTTGAGAGCTGCTCTACTTGCGATAATGTGGCTTTGCACTCCCCAGGATGGCACAGTGGGCAAACCACCCACTGTAAAGACTTGTGAGACTGTGGCTTTGCACTCCCCAGGATGGCACAGTGGGCAAACCACCCACTGTAGAGACTTGTGAGACTGTGGCTTTGCACTCCCCAGGATGGTACAGTGGGCAACCCACCCACTGTTGGGACTTGAGAGACTGTGGCTTTGCACTCCCCAGGATGGTACAGTGGGCAACCCACCCACTGTAGAGACTTGATAGACTGTGGCTTTGCACTCCCCAGGATAAAGCAGTGGGCAAACCACCCACTGTAAAGACTTGTGAGACTGTGGCTTTGCACTCCCCAGGATATATCAATGGGCATGGACCCCCGTCGTGGATCTGGCTTTGCAGTCATCCGGCTGAGTTGCCCCCTCTTCCCTTCCCCCTGAGGTGCCTGTAGTGTTTCAATCTGATGCCCCGGCAGTGTTTTCTCCGATTTTGGTCAGGTATCTATTGTGGGCCTCGCCCATGCATTTTTGGACTGTTGGTGCACGGACATTGTTGTGTACATATCTGCACTACTTCTTGTATTGTATATATAATTATGACAGATTTCGAGATGTAAATCAGTATATTTTTGTATGACATGTATATTGGCACTTTACAATGTTTGACCGCAATTCGCTTTGTCTTTGCATTCTTCCGGGGGAATTGTGGGTTGTTAATGTGATATTTTTGACTGCATTGGTGTGTATGTTGTGATATGGGAGGGTGGGGGTCTTTGGTGGGTGTCCCCCTAACTTTTGCCTCCCCGTGTCATAGATGCAGTACTCACCAGTATGTTCTTCGCCTACGTCGCTGTTGTTCGTAGAGGAGCAGAAAGACAAGGGCAGGTAGGATTTGGAATTCTGGCTCCATGGAGTCGTCTTACCTCGTGGAGTGTGTTCAGGTGAGCGTTTTCCGATAGCAAAAGCTGTTTCCGCCGTGTTTTTATCCACTGTGAATCCGCCCCGGAAAAGGTGGCGGATTGGTGTGTTGTGATACTGTGGGCGGTACATTGTCTTCCGCCTGTCTGTTGGTGGTGACCGCCGCGCTTTTTGTCTGTACCGCCGTGGCGGGCGAAGTGTTAAAGTGGCTGTCTTTGTTGGTGGTTACAGCCAGGGTCATAATTCCCTTTTTTTGTCCGCCGGCCTGTTTGCGGTATTTCCGCAGCTTTAACACCGTCCGCCAGGGTTGTAATGACCCCAATGTCTTTTATCTATGTGTTTTAGTTTGGAGTGTAGTGCATGTATGCCAGGTGCCACAGCAACCCTCCCAGGCCGTCATCTTGTGAGTGTATTTGCCTCATTCCCACAGACTGGTTGTGATACATTAGGGATACAACCCTTTCTAGTGAGTTTAACTAAACTTTTATAGCACCAAAGAAGACACAAAAAGGCACTTTCGTGGCATTTAACCCAGAGAATGAGGGGAACAAAAGAGTTAGGAGCAAAGAAAAGGGGGAAGCCATATATTTCTGTGTGTTAAACTTTTAAAGGAATTATTCCTGTATATTGGCAATACCAGCCTAACTTTTAAAATCATTGACTGCATACAAAGAGAAGAAAAGAAGAAGCAGCTTAACTGAAGAGAAGGCTTCAACTGTGTGCAGATTGGTGAAACTTTATTGGTAGATGGGCCAACAGAATAGGTTCCAGAGGTGCGACATCTGTGATCTCAGGTCACTGATTTAAATGGAAATACAGAAGGGCTGGTACTCTGTATTCATTTAAAGCACTTCCTTGGGTTAATAATCTTATGACAGCCCTCGGCTCAGGACTAGACTCTGTAGAACAGATATGTGTACCTGAATCGCCTGGGCCTTGACATTTCCTTTTCGGTGCATACATTTGTGCACTAGCTGATGGCTTTGAAGTCAGAATTATGTCTGTTGGGGTGGCTACTCAAAATGTGATGTCTTGGCCTTGCTATCTGAACCACTCAGAGTAGAGCGGGAAGCCTGGGTTTGGACGATGGGGTGTTTTTTCGCCTATACCAGTGGTGCCCAGTGAGGCTCCTACAGAGCTGGTTAATTGGCATTTTTTCAGGCTATGAAAATGATTCAAATGTATATTTTTGGGGGAGAATCCAAAGTAGGTCTGGAACCATGTCAGAGTTTCTTGATACCCACATAAGATAACTTTCGTAAAAATAATTTATGTGTAACTTATTTACACATTGGTTATGCTGTAAGCCTAGCATTGATCCTGTCTGTTTGTTGTCTTATACAAAAAAATACATCAGACACCATTACCCGTTTGAGTTACATAAGTACAAGCCGTGGCCGGTCCTAGTGGCCCCAGTTTGTGAAACAACAGTTCTCCTGTCAAACACATCTCCTGCCTATGGAGTCTTTACTGTTACTGTTAGGGATTGACTTTGAGATGTAGTCCTTGGGGTGTGTACCCATATAAACAAAAACACATATATTCCTATAGACACAGGGAGGCATGGTGAAGCACTGTGAGGAACACCAATGGAAGCAGGAGTGAGGAAAGGGCCACTTGATATGGTCAGAAAGATATTTTCTTGCCATTGATTTTCCATGTACTTGGGAACCACACAATCAGAAATAATGCATTGAGTTTACATTGAATGATGCATGAGAAACTTAGTGGAGTGGTTACATGAAGCCTGGGGTTGGAAGAGAGGAAAGTAGGTTAAACATTACTGTACTGTGACAGACTATGAGTGGATCATTAAACACATGAGTCCAGATGGTGATGGGGAAGTGCTCTGCGCCTGTGACAACAACTGTGCTTGGTATTAGAGGTGGGCCTCTTCAAGCAGGAATCAG
Source organism: Pleurodeles waltl (assembly GCF_031143425.1). Classification (NCBI taxonomy): domain Eukaryota; kingdom Metazoa; phylum Chordata; class Amphibia; order Caudata; family Salamandridae; genus Pleurodeles; species Pleurodeles waltl. The sequence goes on from NC_090442.1 coordinate 269,300,375, forward strand.
TGCTATTCGACCGATGTTTTAGACAGCGCTTCTGGAAGTGGCATCTGCAAGGCCGCAGTAGCTGTGAGGGGACTGTCATCAAAGCCAAGACACCAGTGAATTATAAGAGGAGGAAGTAACACGTTTGCTCCAATTTTGTGCCCTATGATACGCTATTCCTCTCACTGTGGCAGCCTTGTGTTAGCTTCATTGCGCTACAAGGTTAGGAAAATGGCTACCTCTACTAAGTGAACTCTATTTGAAGAAGCCTGATTTAAATCCAAAGGCTAGATGTTTTTGCTATCAAGCTTGAGGCCGTGAAGTGCTTGGGTCTTGAGCCACGACTCCTTTCCCAACATTTTGGAGACAAAACCTTTTGCCATCTTCTTGCCTAGAACTAACCTATGTGCTTGGTTGGTGACCCTACAGAGGTTATCAAGAGCACGTGTTATTGCCTAGTGTTAAGCTCTACTCAAGTCAGTTGGTTAATGCACCCACTGAAGAGTTCTTGACAGGATGGAAATGTCACAGATTACAATTCTGACATAGCTTTTTCACCTCTTCATCTCTGCAAGGTCAATGCAAATGAATTATAGCAAGTTTGTTAAGGATGGCAACTGCTTTGTAGCGCTATGACATTGAAGAACCTGTATTACCAAGCGCTATATAAAAGAAAAACAGGTTATTCCCAGACTGCCCCAACATGCACCAGACAAAGACCATAGGGGAAAGGATGTGACATAAGGGCCAGAGCTGCTGTCTTTGGAGCTGGGGAGCATGAGTCGAGTCTGGGCACCAGCTCACTATCCTGTGATTCTGGGCAAATCACTTAATCTTTCCTTGCTAGCAAAAATGAATGTGTTTTTGTGTAACCAGTGCTCCTGTAAAGCGCTGATATATCTTTGTATTGAGTTCCCACTATATAAAACTGCAAAACTAATTAAATAAAGCACTCCATTATCTTTGTGTCAACTTTGTGCTACATAAAGCTGCAAAAAATAAATAAATAAAAAAGACCCCACAGACATTGCAAAGAAACAGCAAGATGCTAGAAAACAAGGAAGATGAAGAAACAACATACCATCCTGAGCACGAAGCGGTGAGGCAAAATAAAACAGGGGGGGTACGGGCCAAGGTGTCAAGGAGTTTACAAGCGTGAGTGGCAGGAGGGTGATTGGGTGGCAGGACGAGCAAGAATACAGCGGGGGGAGTGGTTGAAGCAGTAGGATACATGTACAGTGCCCCCAAGTTCAGCATTGTAAACACATTGACTCACAGGAGCAGGAAACCAAGAAAATAAAGTCCTCCGAAAGAACAGATAAACACAACAAAGCATAATTATACAGTAGTTAATCCCTGCTCCCAAAAAAAAAATGAGGGACAAAGAGGCATGACTGACCACTAGCAAGCAAGGATTTTTAAATGACACTGAAATGAACAAATGAAATTGCTTTAAGTCCACAGAAGTAAGTATGCTAAAAGTATACAAGAGGTCATACTCTTACGTTTGACCTAAAAAATAAGCCAGGGCAATCTTCCAGACGCTTCCTCACAATGGGATGTTGGAAAAACAAAAGGTCCCTGTCTATTTCTGATACATCTTTTACTGAAAGCCAAAGTTGATCTGCCTGGGGACTTACTTACATGGGTATTGTCACTCCACCCTCCTTATTTTCTGCCCTTTTCAAATATACTAATAGTGAATCATAAAGAATTATTCTCTGCTAGTCTCATTCAAAAAGTGCTGGCCCCCAAGGCAATTAAGTCTATCTGATGGTTCACATGCATATAGAGGTGCCTGTACTAGCATCGAGACAGGTTTTTCCATGGGTGGCAAAAAGGCCCAGCCCTGGCCTCAGAGATTCCTCTCTGATGAAGTGCTCCAGTGTTACCCATAAAGGTAGTCCCAGGTGCTTTAGGCTTCAGCCCTCCAGTGTCCATCGCTAGATACCAATTCATTGGTACCTCACCCTTTCCAAACTCATGTGACAAGTTAGGAAAGTGTAGGTGGAAAACCAAGTGGCTGAAACCACCTGAGCAGTGCATAAACATGGACACTCTGACGTCGAGTCTATGCTTATACATAATGCCCGCTCCAGCTTTCAGTTTCTGCTTCAGTGCTTGATGGAGAACCTTCAACAGTGCGGCAATGGGACCTGTAGAGGCAAAGGATAAATAAGTTAAAAGAAAACTCTCAATTGTTCTGTGTGAGCATGGGGCAGTTTCTATATGTGTGTGGCTGTGTACGTATGTGTGCGTGTGTGAGAGAGTGAGAGAAAGAAAGAAAGAAAGAAAGAAAGAAAGAAAGAAAGAAAGAAAGAAAGAAAGAAAGAAAGAAAGAAAGAAAGAAAGAAAGGAAGGAAGGAAGGACGGAAGGAAGAAAGAAAGGAAGAAAGAAAGACGTATTCAGAAAAAAATACTTTTTCCTAGGAGAGAATTTGTAAACTTAATGATTTTCTCTGACAAGCATAACCTCAGTATTCTTTGAAAAGAGTCATTCTGAATCATATGCTGATCTAAACGTGACTTCAACCAGAGGCAAAAGAGCACACAATAATATCGCTCTTTTTCAGAGGTCGAATTAAAAGAAGGACTTCATTGAAGAGGCTGCAGTGCTGACTATTACAAGTCAATCCTAACGCATGTTTTCACTGAAATGTAATCGGTGGTCTCTGCAGGGTCTCGGTTTTAGTATTTACTAATGTATTTACCGGGTAACTGTTTAGAAAATGTAGACAATTAAACGTTCATATACCAGCATTAGCCGACACTAACTTTAAGGTCTCATTTAAAATGATATTCAATCGAACGGTTCCGGAAAATGTTTGTAATATTTTAACTGAAATCTGGAAAATATTGAGGGCTTGCTGAACTGCCCCAATTCCCCAGACATCAATTAATCTCCATGATGAAAGCACCATGCAAGGCAGATATTTCAGACACAGCCTCTCCCACACGAGGGTAGCAACAAGCCGCTTTACAGAGTCTGCAAATATAATGTAAAATGGGACTTCAAACAAGGTTGTAAATCTAGTTCCAGTCCAAGGGTGGCTTTAATTGGAACCAGATTTGCATATTGTTTTAAGACTCAGAAGAGCCTGAACACTCAATCGTTTTTTTAATTCATGGCAGAGGGTCTAGTTTACTGCTGTCATTGCTTGCTGTTCACGAATTGTAAAGGAAGGTCTCCTCCACATGCCTGAAAGTGCTAGTGGTTTAAAGTGGTAATGTGTGATGTGTCAACATCTCTGTTCCTTCTGCAAACAAATACTTAAAACAACAGCAAGCTAAGGGTTATTTAATTAATTGGGTAATTATGTCAGCTATAAAACACTGAGGTGAGGTGGTGGGCGACGTCAGTAGAGAATGTTCTTGCACTGGTGACTGCGCTAACCACATAAAGAAGCAATATGTTACCACCCCTGATCTCATTAGTGCTCATTGAACATTTAGTAATAAAAAATCTCATAGAACATTGAATATCTTGCCTTGAAGCACTTTGGCACGTCTAAGATTTTAAAATGAATTGTGTCTTACTCAGTTTCTTTACAGGCGAGGCCTTCTTCTAACCTCACTCTGATAATTCTTCAGGACTCCAAAACTCCAACTTACGCCATCAAGGTTTTCGGTGACATACTGCTTCATTTCTCAGTTTTTTTTCTTTTAATTTAACTATTTCTTTGGGTGAGCAGCTTTTGGAAAACGAATTCTTTATTTCGAAACAAAATATATGTTCTGTTATGTAAAATACTGTATGTGAACAGACCACCACAAAAATTGAATAAGAAAATCTGGGTAACCTTTAAACTAACTCAGTTCAGCTTCTTTACCTGTCGTTTACCTGTCGTTTCATTACTCTGACTGAATACTCCTCCTCCCAGTCCCCATGAAATGATGAGGTTGCACCAGTTACACAGAGAAAAGAAGATATTGCTGCAAAACCACCGGCAGAATAGAAGACAACGCCCTGGAACCAAAGGACGCCTCCAGCCAGAGAAGGTACCGGGCCAAGTAGCAGCAGCACAACTGTCCTGCAAGGATGCAAGATCAGCCTCTGGCAAAGAGGCAGTCACGCTTCTAGTGCAATGACCCACAACTCTCATAAGACAGGGCAGAACAAACAGTTCATTGTCTAGGAAAATACATGACAAATCTCAGCCAGTACATGACACTCCCTCCCTCCAAAAACCCAAAGTAAACCATCCCTCCCTAAAAAAAAACAACATAAAATACGCTTTCCCTCCAAAAGCCCAAATAAAAACATAAACCTCTGCAATCACATGCATCACACATTTGAAATAAAATAAAATAAAACAATACTTACCCACAGGCTGCGCGTCCTACCCGTGTTCTTCTGCTGTCTGATAGAGGAAGATCTCCCCTAACCAATCCCAACACTGCTCTCATGCTGTTAACCAGCATGAGAGAAGCACCTGGATTGGATGGAGAGGGATGGCTGGACGCTCCTTCAGGTCCTGATGGCCTGTGCTTGGTCTCCACCCAGCTGCCTTCAGACAGCTGAATGGAAAGCTTCAAAGTGCATGTCACTTTGGCTGGCCAAAAACAGTCGTCCAAAGTGACATGAGCATCCAGTAAGCCCTGCCAATTGTCAGCAGAGGACATGTCCAGCATGTGTCTGGGCTCGGGCTACTGCAGTGTGCACTGTGCCAATAACAATAAAATGGCAATGAAATCTTTTCATTGCCACTTTATTTTTGTCTGTGTGGCTCTCACCGGGCGGGGAGGACAATGCTCTCCAGCCCTTGAGAAGAAATTGCAGTTGCATGACACTGTACATGATAAGTTTGAGACAGTGTCTAGCTGGACGAAGAATCTCACTGCCAAAAGTACAATCTAAGTAGATTGCCTCCTTGCAGTGAACATCTAAGGAATGCAGCCAAACCTCCAAAGAATTAGCAGAGTCTGGAACGAAAATGGGCAGTACAATTCCATTAGAACAATGGAAAGCAGAATGGATTTTGGAAATGAAGGCCGACCATGCTGTAGAATGAAGTGGTCCCTGAGGTATGACATGTTAAAACAGAAAACCTAACTCACCTAATCTACAGGCTATGGTTATTGCACCTAGGTACATAAACTTGTACAATAGGAACTGAAACAAACATTAATCCAAGGTTCAAAAGGAGAATCTTGAAAGGCCTCAAACACCAGAGGACGGTCACATACAGGAGGATTTGATATATCACCGCAGGTCCTGGAAATAACATTCAAAATGTAGACAACCAAAGGTTCTATGTCTGGTGTATCATGTCATAATTCACTGAAGCCATAACCAGAGGTGAGCAGGACAGAGGCTGCTCTGCAGAAGGGGACATAGGTGACTCTACAGCTTCATTGCAAGGACCTTTGGGAAGGAACACAGCACCCAAGTCTCTTACCGTCACAAAAGGACACTTTCATTTACAGTGAGACAACTCAAAGCCTTGTGGTATAATAACGCACAGGTCTCGGTTTACTGTAATTTTCAATTCTCTTCAGGTTCTTGTAGTATCCGTTTCTCATGTTTTCCAATTCAAGTTCTTCCCTCCTCTGTTTATCCTTTTCTCTTTGCGCCTTCCAAAATGTGTATGCTTTGTAAAATCAAAGTGCACAAATTATGTACACAAACATAATCAGTAGAGGTTTCAGGACAATCTCACCAACCCATTCCCCAAATTTCCAAACGAGGATCCTACCCTTGAAAATCCTTCACCTATTGTTTCCCAAATATTTGCATGTTTCAGATCATTCAAGTAATCTTTCAGACTTGTCAGATTAGAAATGTATTGCCTTATCTCCTAACTGTTGTCAGGTATGTAGGTACAACAATGTTGCGCCTTTACAACTCGACAGGCTCCACCTTCCTTTGCTAAAAGGATGTCTAACGCAAGGCGATTCTGTGATACCATTGATCTTACCTCAACCATTTCCGTGTCCATCGGTAGCATTGCTCCTGCAAAATCAGTTGACATTTTATCTACTATGGTTGATAACGTCGTTATGTTAATTTCATTTAAGATCACACCCACTGATGGAATATAAGCTCCAAATATATCTCTGGTAATCTCTGAACTACTTGCTCCTCTCTTAGTCCTTGTTTTAGGTCTTTCATTCCCTGTTTGGTTGTCAAAATTGTCTACTTGATACATTTTCGGAAAACCACCCCTAGATAGCATGTGCCATGCCAACATTTTGGTAACCTGTAATAAGTGTTCCCACAAAAATAAAATACACCAGGCACAGCGGGGTCTCGTCCATTTAACATAAAATTCCACACACTCTTAAACAAAAACATGTCTGCATTCACTAGTCCCTACAAAGTCACTGTCTGATTTTGACTGTGGCTTATATATACCAACTTTCCTACATTTTGCCAATCTAAATCTAATTGTCCTTGTGTATTAAGTGTGTTGTGAGTGGAATCCGTTTTGTAAGCATGTGAAACCATGCCCTTTGCTATCTTTTCTTTCATTGCTTTCCTTCTGTCATCAACTTGTTTAATAAACGCCTTTTCTACTTGTGTAAGGATACATGTTAGGCTGTTTAAATGCGCATATGCTGTTCCAAATGTTTCTGTAGGTTCAAAGAATCCTCCTACTATATCTATGCTATTAGCCTTTGCAATGCTGCTCAAATGCTGATTAATGGGAGCAAAAGAGAAAACACTATCATAGTTAGAATAAAAGTACTGGATGTACTCTTGATTGTATAAGCGTGTTAGCAGTAGACTGCAACTAATGCCATAAATCAGTGGTAAGCTGTGATTTGTAATCCCTTCTTGTACTGATGAAGGAATCTGGGTGCACACATAACATTCACACACATTAATTTTATCCACATACTCATACAGCAGCCTATAATAAACATTGGAAGTCATGTCTCCATTTGCGTCTAAATGAAGCAATATGTCACCCTCATGAAACTTATTCAATTTAGCTAGTGCCCTTCCCTTCCCCCGAATTGCTGTGATTTGCACATTTTCCTTTACTGAAACACTCAAACATGCAATCAAAATATCACAATCACACATACTATTGCTAAACTAATGCATACATATTTACATTTGCTACGTTTACCCTGAACTGGGTTCATGGCTTCCATAGAATCAGAGAAAAAAGAAAAGGAAAAATTCAAAAGTAAAAGCAAGCAAAAATCAAAAATTCAGAGCACCTTTTCAAAAAGTCTTTTTGTACTTATTTGTAACAGTTCTTGATCTTCCAGAAGGGTAAGCAATTTTCAGTTAAAAAGTTCTCAAAGATTCAAAGGTTTATCTTTAGTAAACCACAGTCTGATGATCACTTATTATCACTTCCAGTGTGTAAGATCTCTTTTGATCAGTTGGCAAAGTTATTTCTAAACTCAGTTCAAATAAGATTTCAAGTTGCAAAATGTTTAGCTGAATACTTACGATCAAAACTAAAGGCCATAATCTTGTTCTCCCATTCATTTGCAACAAGGTAAACCCATTCAGATAATGAGTATTTTCAGCTTGGAACCCTTTTTCTTTTTGTTCTCCTTACAGCATAGATTTCACCTTTACTTTGATTGACGTTTCAGCTGCTTCTACTGTAGATGGAAACTTATCAGCAATTGATCCAGGTGTGGGTGCGGGCCATTGGTCTCCTCTCAGAGTTCTCTTTTCGGATGCAACTGGACTCTCATGGTTTGCTGTGTTTGCAGGACTCAGTTATCTTTGATTCAACTGTCCTGCACTTTCATCTGCATTTGGAACTGTTGCATTTTCAACATTTTGCACAAGCTCTGCTTCAGCCACTTGTCCAGTCCTCAAAGAATGGCTGATCTGAACCCCTTCACTTTCTGCATTCACTTTTAGGGGATCAGACTCTGTGACTTCATGAGGACATGGAACTTTGCGTGTGTGGCTTGCGTGAATCCAGTTTAGAAAACACACTTCACAGCTGTTGTAGTCACCAAGATGATTTGATACGATCCTTTCCACCTTGCTTCTAAGCAGAACTTAGGTATCAGCTGCTTGAGCAGCAGCTTGGCCTCAGTAAGACTGTCATTCCTGTGTCTCAGGTATGCTTCTATCCAATGTGAAACCACACACACACAATCGCCAACACATATTTAAATCCATTGCAAGCAGACATTTCAACAAAATCAAGTTGCATCCTGTTAAATGGACCTCCTGATCTGCCAATATGGTTCAAATTAACCCACATTCATTTGCTGACATGTAACACATCCGTGGCACACTGCTCCTGCAATTAAACTAAATCTGGGGTTTTACCATGCCTGTTTGAATGTGGAAAGTATTGCATCTCTGCAGAGATTGACTTGCCCATGGTAGTATCTAGCCATAGATGTCAACAAGCAATTTGGCAACACTGCTTTCCATTCATTTGAAATCCAGACATCATCTTCCTCTCTCTGTACACAACCTGTTCGACTCAACCTTCTACATTCTTCCTCTGTTGCCTCTTCCTGTAACCTCTTAACTTCATCCAAGGTATCAACCACTGACATTAAGAAACTTTAACTTTTCTCACTGGTGTCATTTCCACCGCCCCACTCACCATGCTAGGTGATGCAATGGAGCTCAGAGTGTCTGGCAATTTGGTCAGTATAGGCATTGCTCAACAAGACATAATCATTTGACTTCTGATGTGCAGCACATTTCACAACTGCAACTTTCTCAGGTAAATGTAATGCAATTAATAAACTTTGTATACTTTTGCCATTTCGAATGGGTGATCCTGAAGAGGTCATTAAACCTCTCTGGTGCCATAACTGCCCGAAGTCATGCAAAACACCAAACCCATATTGCCTATCTGTGAATATTGTCACTTTGAGCTGCTCTGATACACAGCACACTCTTATAAGGGCAACCATTTTGGCTACCTGGGTAGAAATGTCTTCCTAAAGCCATGAAGCTTCAACTACTCCTGAGACAGTGGAAGCTGCATAACCAGCTCTTAGGACTCCCTAATTGTCTCTTAAACAGGAGCCACCGACAAACACAACTTGATCATTTTCCTCTAAAGGAGTATCCTGAATATCAGGTCTGGGTTTGGTGCATAATTCAGTGACATCAATGCAGTCATGTTTAACTTCACTTACATCATTTGGATCATCCATATTAATAGGTAAAAATGCAGTGGGTTCAAAACAGCACAATGTTTTATAGATATGTTCGGGGATCCAAGGATGAGTAACTCATAGTGGGTTAAACGGGCTTTAGTAAGGTACTGAGTTTTGGTCCGGGTCAAAAGGACCTCGACTGAATGAGGGACATGGAGAGTTAACGAATGTACCATCACAATGCCTTCGCAACGACTAAGACTTACACCAGTGGCAGCCACATTCCTTAAGCAGCCAGGCAAAGCTGCAGCAAGAGGATCCAATGTGGCAGAAAAATATGCCATGGGTCTGTTTGTTCCTCCATGCAAATGTGTCAAAACAGAAAGAGCACAACCATCACGTTCATGACAAAGCAGTGAAAACCTTTTGTGTAGTCAGTCATTCTCAGAGCCAGGGCTCTGCACAAAATTTCTCTCAACTCAGTGAAAGCTTTCATGAATTCTTCGTCAAATGGAACTGGGTCGGTAATGTCTTTGTGTGTTAGTTTTTGCAGAGGTTTGGAAATTACTGAAAAATTTGGGATTTATTGGGGGCAATAGCTCATCATTCCCAGAAACATTCTAACATCTCTCTGTGTGACGGGGGGAGGGTTCATCTGCATAATGGTTGCAACTCTCTCATGAGACACATTCCTTCCAACTTTCTCAATCTGGTGACCCAAATACTTTACCTTCTTCTGGCAATACTGTCATTTGGTAGGGGAAACTTTATGCCCATTTTCACCCAAGTAATTCAACAATGCTATGGTATCTTGTCTGAAGGCCTGACGTGCATTGGATTCAACTATCAAGTCATCAATGTATTGTACCAGGGCAGACTGAAATGGCATATTTAAGATCTCTAAATTCTTCTTCAAAATCTGATTAAAATAGAAGGTGATTCTGAGAATACCCTTGGTGTACAACACCACGAATATACCTGACTGGCAAATTTAAATGAGAAAGGAACTGGCTGTCTTCAAGTAAGGGCACTGAAAGCAATACTTGGGACAAATCAATAACAGAAGACCATTCTGCTTCGCACGAAATCTGGAACAGAGTTACTGCTGCGTTTGGTACCATGTGACAACATGATACCACAATTTCATTCACCTTTCTTAAATCCTGGACTATGCAGTATTTTCTACTTGGCTTCCACAGCCCCATAATAGGGAAATTACAAGGGCTGCCCATCACTTCTTCTACAACCTCCTGCTCAATAAAGTCTGCAATTATTGGAGTAATTCCCTCAATTACTCATGTGGTCATATTATACTGAGGCGTTCTAGGGGAGACTGCATTTGGCTTTATGGACACCTTGACTGGCTCAACACCTAGTATGAGTCCAATATCTTTTCCAGAGAGATCCCAAACTCTCAACATTGCTGTGTCCTGTAGTTCATCAGGCAAGTCTCTGACTGTCATGACATGAAACAATGATATAAAGGGTACATTTCATAAATTTTGCTGAAAGTTTCATCATCACTTTTTGTCTGGATGGCTATCCCTTCATGAGTACAAGTGATGGGGCATTTTGATTTGCAGAGCAAATCTCTTCCTAACAGACTCACAGGACTTGAATCACAGACTATAAATTGGTGTAAATCTTAAAAGGTTCCTATTTTAACTGGGATGTACTCCGTAATGGGATTTACCAGATGCTGATTTGCTACTGCTAGTACCCGAACTGTCCTTCCTGAAAGGGGTACATTAGGGACTTTCTGCAGATCTGACATTGGAACGGGTTGCTCCAGTGTCAACCAAAAATGAAACATCATGACCCATAACATTTGCATTCACATAGGGACCACTCTGATCTACTTCCAAGGAGGCTGCCAACACACATTCTTCCTCTTTTGAACTTTCACTCTGACATTCTTCACTCACTTCATCATCACTGAAAGCAGTGAGTGGGTATTGTGTGATTCACTGATTCACATTTGTATTTGCCCTCTGGTTTGCATTCTGCTGACGAACCATTGCCTGTTGCTGTGCATTGGAGCTTGTGGATTCTGCAATTGCTGTGGAACCTGAATTTGCTGTTGAGGAAACTGTACTTGCTGTTGGGGAATTTGCATACGTACTACTGCAGTAGGAACATTCATGTTTTGATTTCGGGGTCTCTGAACTGTTTGGTTTCGAAATTGACTGTTGTCAACCATCTGCGCAACACCACCATTTACGCTACCATATGTACACTCCCGTCTCCAGTATCCAACCTTGCTGCACTCATGACAAGGAAGCATTCTCTTTAGGGACTGAACATCAGCCACATTTACATTCTGATCTACTCAAGCTCCACAACTTCTATCTCTCAATTGAGGTTTTACATTGCCCTGCTGTTATACTCCCTGCATTCCACCTGTGCTCATCATTCCTTGTGAACGCTGCATGCCAGTTGCTTGGGCAGATTTAATTTGCATCACCATCGCTTTCTCCTTTAATTTTTTCTGCTTCAATTCAGTTTCGCTGCTACAGTATTTTGCATACTGTAGTACTTCAGCAATCGGCTTACCCTGCCAGCAAATCAAATGATTCCGAATCATATTACTAATTTCCGGCTTCAATCCTTGCATGAATCTGAACATAAAATAACAATTCCACTATACTGTTTAAATGCTTGCAAAAGTCTCTCATAGTAAGCATGAACGGACTCCTTTGATTCCTTGGCTGTCCTATCAATCCTCTGCCAAACAACATATTCAGGAAAAACTGTAGTTTTTAGAAAATCAATCATCTTATAATCACGTTTCATCACCTCTTCTGATGTCGCACCTGTAACTGGATCTCTTGGTGGGTTCCTAGTTGGCCAATCAAAACTCTGCTTGCATTCAATGCACAAATCTTCTGGAACCACAATTTCAAATAAAGTGTATAAATCTTCAGACAGACACTTTGCAAGCTTAACATACCTCTCTGTTTGTTGGTACCATTCCACTGGCTTCTCCATCAACTTCCGGTAATCATTGGTAAATTACAATATGCCACTTCTGCTCCATGGGACATGAAAAAAATTCCCTCCCGGAAGTTCTCTCATTGGCATAATTTTTACAGCTTCCTCAGCCTGTTGTGCACCTTTGGAGGTACAGTCTGCTTTTTCTTTTGGTCTCTTTTCTTTGCTCATCTGCCTTCCCATTTATCTAATGCTCCCCATGTTTTAATACTCTCAATCAATTCTTTAAATGAGAATTTTCATGCCAGTTGATCTCCTGCTTGCAATGTCTCTAGAATCGAATTGCATTCTGTAACTTCTTTTTAACTGTTTGGATTTATTCATCTCAATTTCATATTTCTGTGCCAAATCAGCAAATTTCCCAAAAAACTGTCATGCATGGTATGTGACACCTGTGCACATAAAGCACAATTTGTTTTCATTGTAAGAATCCAATCTGTCTGGTTCAAGTGTTCCCTCAATCATTTCATTAAATTCCAATTTTAGTCTATACAAATTCAGTGTCTTCTCTCCCTCTAGTGTGTTTCCAACAACTGATACTCCACCCAAACTGTTTAACCATTCAGTTAGTTGTTGTGCTGATAATCCTTGTAAGCTAATGTTCTCACCTCAAGATGTGGGCTGTGGAGTAATACATGGTGCTTTTATAACCTGTTTCGGAGCCAGCACAGATGAACTTGTGGAACACGGGGGACATGTCACATGAATCAGCTGACCTACTTTATTAAATATCTAGTTAGAACTGGAGGAATTCATAGGGGTCTTGGCTGACACAGTAGTGCTCAGTTTTTCCATTTGTGCATTAGTTTCAAAATGAGAATGTGCTGCTGGTATCGGGTTAGAAGTCTGTAGACTATTCCCATCATTGCCCTGCGTATACAATGGGATGACTGGACCTATTGTCACAGGAACTGTTAGTGCATCGGGTCCTGCTAAATTTGTTTGACTTTGTGGGAACCTCAGCCCTGTACCTTGACCAGTTAATACTGTACCCAAGGTCTGATTTGATTTAATTGGGACAACGTTCTGTGGTGTCGGTACTGGAGAATACATGGGTATAGTCTGCCTCTGATTCGCAATCTGTGCAGGTGTCATTACATTAGGCGTAGACTCCATTTGAGTCATTCCTGAATTCTGAATTGACTGTGGCATAACTGGATCTGTGTTGTTCTGGGCAGTATTACCAACTGGGACTGCTAAACTGTTGGTACCTGTGCTACTGCAGTAGCAGGTACATTTGGACCTACCTGAACCTGGTTTTGTGCAACTAGAGCTGTGGCTATGCGTGGGGCTACATTTTGAATCAATGGTTTAATTGCATTATATGTTGGGGGACGATACTGCAAAAGCTGGGTTATAAACTCATGATCTGAATCACTTTTGATAGCTGTTGTCCTTTTATGTTCCTCTAACTTCTGCTCTAAATCTTCTGCAGGCTTCCTTTTGGTTTTAGGTCTAACAGTTCTCTCACCCTCCTGTGTTAAGGCTGGGAATAATTTTACTCCATGCAACATGTCTGTTCTCCAAATTTTCTGCTCCTCATCCCATCTAGCTTCTGCCAGCGTCTTCTCTACGTTTCTCATTCTGCTCTCAAATTTCTGAGCCTCTTTATGCTTCACAACTACTTCCCAAATGGCAAGTATTTCAAATTGTGCAGGCCTTTGGAAGAGGTTTTGATTAATTCATAATCATCCTTAGATTCTCCAAACCCCTTAGGTTGAAAGTTCTGTAACAGTGATTTTGCAACACTGTTTTACCCAAAGACATGCAGAAACTCCTCTCCCTTTCATTATCTCAAATGCTGGTGTACCCTCAGGTGGAGTAGGTTTACCCTCTGTAACTGGAATAAAAACATCCCTCTCAATGCACTCTTTGAAGCTTTGAAAAACTTCATTTTTACACAAATTCAATTCACAAACCCGAATTCTATGAGTCCAGGAAGTACTTTTCAATGCCACAATGCTTTTCGGAAGCTGTCCTCAGTCTATAGCAGCACGGTCTTGACTACTAATCCGTGCACACCTCTTCTCATTAACCAGTCAATCCCAGTGAGGACCAAATGACATATCCCTCAATTTACTCTGCAGCTGCGACTCACTTCTCAGCCATCTCATACACCACTGTTGCACACACCCTAAATACAAATATTGTGAGCACAAAAACCAAACCTGTCTACTCACTACGGATAGGACTTAAGTGCTTTGGAAGCTGAACGGTTACACTTCTGACTGTGGCTTTCGCACATACGCAAATAAGATTTGACCTGCAAATCCCACTCCTGGTTGTTACGGATCCTCCCTGTGCACTCAGGATTCACCTAGTACTAACCAACAACTCACTCACTCAAGGAATCTACTGGTACTGTCGACGGCGCCCAATAGACCAACACCCCACTGCAGACAATAAATTAACCAAGTGTCTTCATACACTTGTGCAGTACTCTGGAGTCCTAGGCCTCGCAGGACCTGCAAACAACAACAGCCACATGGGTAGATTTTAAGCACAAAGCGCAACATTCACTTTGAGTACGATGACTCAAACACTTCACGCATCACACTTTTATCGCAAGCTAGCAAAAGCATTGCAAGTGTAACTCCTAACCAAAACACATACCATACACTTGTAACACAATGCTGGAATTTCATACACCCCTACACGTCACCATAAACTGCTTACCATGTAGGCAAATCCGATTCCCCTACTCATGAGGTGAAACCATTCCTCTGCTACCAAAACTGCTGGAGCGCAATTCTTTTCCTCTAAATTTCAAATTCAGGAACTGCGCTTGAGTGGCGGGACACAACAGCTTATCCCACCCACACTAGAGGTCAATGGGATGTTTGGACTCAGAGAAGAGGGGGTAATCAGATATATTCAACACAAATCAATAACATGAGAAATTTAAACAATTTAAACACCATGACCAATGTGGCCACTGGAACAAAACTCCAAACTGAATTTAGTTTCAAAGCTATAGTATAACACAGAGCCATGATAATTGAAATGATAAGCAAAACTAGGTAATAAACATACATGAAAACCATATGCTAACCAAAATGTCTGAAGAAAATTAGGCCCATATTTATACTTTTTGACGCAAAACTGCGCCGGCGCAGTTTTGCGTCAAAAATATTACCGCCGGCTAACGCCATTTTGGTGCGCCGTGCGGGCGACATATTTATACTTTGACGCACGGCGGCTCAAACAACAGGTGGGAGTCATTATTTTTGACGCACACCGCGGCGTCATGGGGTAAAGGAAAATGACGTTAACGCGGCGGAAATGACTGTGGGTCGATTTACGACACTGCAAACCGGATATGCGCCTTTTTTTTGACGCAATAGCGTAAAAAAACACAGCAAACACAGCCATTTCACCAGAGGAGAGCCAAAATGGATCCCAGATGCCACTACAGACCCCAGGAAGATGACAGCAGACCAGGAACCAGCCAGGAGGACCCACACAAGAACCAGGACACTTTTAAGAAGAAAATAAAGTGTCGCTTTAGTGCAGAGGAACAGGAAATTCTGATTAAAGAGGTGACGGAACACCAGCGCCAACTGTTTGTCACATCAAAGTTGCCAATCAGTAGGAGAGAGGCTATTTGGCAAAAAATTGTCGACAAGATTAACAGTGTGGCTGAAGTACGTAGAACAGTCATCGAGTGCAAGAAAAGATGGCCAGGAACAGGAAGGCAGCACTGCAGACTGGAGGTGGGAGTCCAGCACACCAGGAGGCCCTGGACCACATGGAGGAGATGGTCGCAGCCGTCATCCCTGAGGTGATCGTCACAGGGATTCAAGGACAGGACAGCGCAGACTACCAGGAGACAATGCACATGCAGGGTAAGTCGCATGGGGAATTAAAATGCACTAATGTTAACTGCAAGCGGGGGGGAATACCGACCACAAAATGCATGGAAGTCAACATATACATGGAGTGGCATGGGTAAAGGGGCATGGCATTGGGGCATGGCCTGCACAGACAGAAGCTGGGGCACACCATTACACTACACCAACAACAGTCCCATGGGGGCATGCTGTCATGCCAACGATGGAGCAAAGGGAAAGCCACGACAGGAGGGAAGGCCACTACGTCAAACTTACATCCTGGCACTCGTCAGCCAACATACCTCCTACATTAACTAGGGCCCTATTATCAATCCTCTAGCCAAACCGATAACTGCAATGTAACTGCGACAACAGTTGCCACTACCACCTCTGATCTGTGTGCAGCTCAAGTAGCCAATGGCAGTAACCTCCCCATGGATCATACACACCTAAATTAGGGGGTGAGGATGACATCTGCAACAATCCCCAGAAACAAGACAAAGGCCCCACTACACTCAAATGTCAATGCCCATAGTTGTCACATACATCAGCCAAAGTAAACAACAATAGGAGCGACACAGCACTAAGGACACACCCATGCTGCATATGTCAGGGTCCATCCTGTGCCTGGGTAACAAGGCAACATCCCAAATGTCATACTGCTCAGACAACAGCATTGAGGAGGGGTCACATGTAACTGGTCACTGAAATACACCTGCACAGTCAGAGGACGAAATAGGACACTGATACGACTATCAGGACAATCCAATGTAAAACACATTACCCAACATCAGCAGGACACATTAACAATGTCAACATCCATATCGGATCATAGCATTGCCATGCATAGGATATGCCACATGTCAATTACAATTAAGTCGATGTGAACGATCAGGGATTGGGGCAGGTCCAGATTGTTAAGTGTGCTGCCGGGGCCATCAGAACACCCACAGCCAGTGAAAGGTCTCACCATGAGAATGGATGTACACGGAGGGTAGAGTAGGAAAAGAAGGAGGCAATTCTCTATTTGGCTAAAATCAACACCTAGAGGCGATGAGGCTGACAAGTCTAATAACTCAATAACATACATGTGACACACAGGTGGGCCATAGGCCTGAAACAATGCCCATCTGAAGGACTGCAGATATTAACACAAAACAAGATCACAAAGTGAATTCATCAAAAGGCAGGCACGTCGCATCAAAATTGCCACAACACAGACACACTAATTGTACCCTGTTTCATTGCAGAGGAAGATGGATCTCCTGCCGATATGCCTGTCCCAGATTTCCCTGATGACATGGATGACGAGCCGATAAACATTCCCCAGGAGACTATCCAAAGGGTCCTTGAAACCCTCCAGACCCCACCTTCTGTCACAAGGAGGAGCACAGAACAAGCAGCCATCGCAGAGGAACCACCCACCACCCCAATTGTAAGACCTGCCAGCTGCAATACAGCTGAGGACTCAGACGACACTGGCACCAGCTTTGAGAGAACTGTAGTTGGAGTACAGCGGGAGCTGGCCAAGGAGGTGCAGGTGGGGATGCAAAATATGGCAGCCAGCCTTGAGGGGGTGCGTTCGTGCATGATGTAATTTGCAGATCAGGCAGCAGCTATGCAAGCCCTAACATCTATCTTGCAGGAACTGCAGAAAACCCAGAAGGAAATCAGCACAGCTGTAATACAGTTGACCCAATACCTACAACAGCAATCCTGTCAACGCGTGCACAAATGCAACATTGAACCCCTCAGGGCCGACATGGCTGCCTACCATCGTGATGTGGCTGCTATTCTCAAGAACCAGCAGGCCCTCCTTGCAGCAGTACTGCCCTTAAGACCTTCACAGGGAGCAGCGACCGGGATGTCTGACTCCACGTCTTCTAACACTGAGGTGTGTGTTGCCCCTTCACAACCAACAACAACAAGGACAAAGCAGGCAACACACACATCAGGAGAAGAAGACATGGAACAGATCACATTCACAAGGAAAAGTACCCGGAAGCACTAGTCCCTGCCACATGGCCAACTATTACCAAAGTCCTGTGTTTTGAAACATGACAGTCTTACAACAACTGTACTCAAGCACTGTTCTGCTAACCACTGTATATCTTGTCACCCAGCCCAGTGATTGTCTCTCTCCTACTCATTGGCTAAGTCTGTCCCTCTGCACTGTCTGAAACAGCAACCCCAGCATGACAAAAGCATTTAGGTAAACCCTTGTGTTGGATCACAATGGAAGATATCACTATAATGGACTCACAATCATGGACAATGTACGTATAGCACTACAGCACTTTTCAATAAATAGCACTTACACAACAAATCTGTCTCTGGGTAATGTGACATATCAACTGTGTAGTAGATAACTGAAATGTGCCTACTGTCAAATTACGTAGCTTGTCAATACAACTGTCCAGATAATATGTAGTTAGAGAAATGTGCACAGTGACCGTGATTGCATCATACTCTGCCCATCCTGAGGGAATAATCTGATGAAGTGAGAAACCATACACCACCATGCTGTGTAGGACAGAAGAATGCTTCCTCAGGGGATAAGTAAGTCATCAAATAGTGCCCGCTAAATGTTGTCAACATGCAAAAATAACACAATAAACATGCCACACTAATCTAAGTAAATACAAAAAAAAAACTGCACAAATGAAGGTGTCTGAGTAAACATACAAATAGGTAATCATGCCAAACTGTGTCACAAATGATGTATGAGGGTCATGAAGACAAGAATACAAGATTGCCAATGAGAACTCATCTTATAAGGGTGTGCATGATCATCACACTGCAGTCAGACCTAAAACTGTTTCCCCAGTATAAAGTCTGGAAGCACTGTTAGTGACTTTGAAGACACACTTATCAACAGAAACACATTGGGAACCATATGAACTGTGATTGGTGGTTGCAACAAAGGGTAGACACTTTGCAAGGTAGCTCTGGGCTAGCTGCCAATCGTACAGCTCAGTTGGGATTTGTTTGTAGCATAGGACACAGATGTCATAGTACAAAATTGATGTACACTGAATCCAAACCAACGATCAAGTACCATTCAACACATACTATTAAGGGGTAACCAAATACTTATTAAAAGCTAACCATAGATGAGGAAACTGAAGGAAAAATCTTACCTACCCTAATCTACCCTGACTACTCATTACCCACAACTGTCCCTAACTAACCTAAGCTACACTTACTAATCACAAGTAACGAAACGTTCTAAACATCTAACCCCCACTTCCCTTATGAGACGGGACACATTGAGGACAACACCTACTAACCTAAACACATACTATACTATCCTAAACAAATATATATATTTTTGGTAATTGTTTTAAACATTTTTTTTTTTTTTTTTACACACAAGAACACCAACATAGCCCCCCACCCGCCCACCCACACATGTAATAAGTCAAAAAAGAAACAAGCAGGACCCCCATCCCCCACCCACTAACACTAACTAAACTAACAGCCTATACTAACCTAACACTAAGCCCCCTAAGCCCACTAACTATAAGAACAAGGAAAGAGGAGGGAGGGGAGGGTATCATGTCCATCAAATCAACTGTCTAGAGGTTGGCCCTCCGGAGGGTCCTCTTTATATCCTTGACCCGCCGTTTAATGTGCTGCACGTCCCGGCTCAGGTGGCTCACCTTGCGCAGCACTTTGTCCATCTTATGTTCAAGTCTATTGAAGGCTGCAGGGTCAACAGCTGGAGCAGTGGCAGTCTGGGTACCGGTGGAGGAGGTCTGTGTGGGCTGTCCTGCACCGGTGGCAATGCTGGGGCCAGGAAGTCCAGCAGATGTTGGATCAACAGTGGCAGCTGTGGGTGGGGCCACCTGGCTCTGATTGGTGGTTGTTTCTTTGGTGGCTGTGGTGGGCAAAGTAGGCCCACCCTGTGGGAAGGCTCGCCATGCCCCGGAGGCACGTTCATGGCGATCTCGCCGGGCCATCCTCCGGAACCCCGACTCCACCAGCAGGATGTGCTGGTATCGCATGGCCCGACGCTGAAATTCACGGATCTGGTCTGGAGTCATGTTAGCTGCTGTGAAGACAAATGCAGATATGCTACATTAGTAACTGCATTGTGTGAAACGGCACAGCAAGTTAATCAGACATTACATCTACTGTACTTGTAACAGCTCATATCAAGATACAGAGCATTGAATGTCCCTGAGGAAGTATATGGCAGGCCAGACAACAAAGGTGACATCACACAAAGCACATCCATAACCCACAAGATGGGTAACAACTGGCTTTGACTTGCAATCTGAGTTCTGACAGTTAACATCTAAGAATCATGCTGCATATCCTCCACCAAGAGCTGGGCTACAAATGTCAGTGTACGGAAAGCAAAACTAAAGCCACATCGTCTGCAAGTTGTAACTGGACTTTCCAGTATGGTACCAAGTGCCAAACCTGAGTGTGTATACTAGTATGCAACCAAACCGTCACTTATTCACAGGTATGTGTAACATACTGGTAGCATCAATACTAGGTACCCCATTCACAAACCCATGGCCGTGTTTGAGGGGGGCAGTGGATACACAACTATAATTTGCCAACAACATGTACACCGAGGAGTGTATAGGCAACTCCACACATGTTTGTCTCTACAGACACACCACAGGTAAGGTCTATCTACAATTTGGAGTCAGCAAACCCTAGAGCACTCATAGGGTCAGACATGTCAGGAAATTCAGAACTTAGTACACAACATATACTTCCAGTGAGGCCTGACTTACATCAGACACAGAGTTGCTAGAACACCCATGATCATGAATTGCACGCACACCTAGGCCATTACACTCAGGTTCCACAGACTTGATGCACTACATGTGGAAGTACATGCTGCTAGGAGGTTCTACCTACTGTTTCAAATTTACGTAGGAAAATAGGGAAGCAGATGCCTATTGGGAAGCTATTAGCTCCACCAATCTTAGAGAATGTGGGTCTGACAGGCTGACTAAATAGGTGCTGACTTCCATTACGACTCTTGGTGATACAAGTGTCAGACACATGACTATCCCCTGTACTCACAGTGGGGCCTACAGGCATGTCCTACAATCCCTACATGATACCATTGGATACGCATTGGCAAAATCAAAACATGTGAGAACTGCATTCCCACTCATGGAACAAGTGAAAAACTTGCACAACGCATCACACCTTGCTATGCGTCCAACTCACATGAGTCCATAACCAGCAAACACAACACATAACAGACATATCAACACTTACTGAAGTGGTCGGGGTCCTCAAATGTCGCCACCTCTCCCACAGTGTAGGGTGCCGGTCCACCTGTAAGGTATGGAAGGAAGAAATGTGCTCAAATTCTGTGCACAGTGCAACAATTTCATAATCATTCACAATGTGTAGGCTGAATAAGGACATGGCAGCCATTCAGACATGATGGTACTGCATCTGATATTTCACGGCCAACTTGTACATAGCATGGGTCTCCTGTGACAGTTACACACATATCTGCACACATACATTAGCCCTAACTATCATGTGGTTGCAAACTTGCCCCATAATTGGTGAGCACTAAAAAATATAGAATGTAATCGTCTCATCATGTGCATCCAAGAGAAACATCCAACGCCTGGTTACTTGAGGACTGCATTACCAGTCAAACATGCCTTGTGGCCATGACACATTTATTGCACATAGGCCCAATGTACAGAGGGAGGGGCAGGGACTCCTGTAAGCCATCCTGTTGTTACAGTATAGTCAATTGATGTGGCCCAGCTATGGTGATTTGCACCAACCATGGAGATGTGAAGCCATGTGCATACACTTGGACTGCCATCCATATTTGGATTGTGGCTCAACTAATTCCAACAAACATCTTAAGATGTTAGCTGAGGGCACCTTACACCTTTTCACAATGTTTTCAAATCATGAACTGACATGTATCCAAAAAGATCCAGAAACCAAATAATCCCACACATTCATAGTACTTCTGTGAACGCTTTCCTTCGACACTCACCAGACTAACATGAGACCAATGTTTGAGCCACTTTGCTATTATCAATTGACGTGAAGGCAGCACTCATTTTCAGCATCATTAGTGATTCTAAAGTCAGTCTAGCAATTGCGTCAACATAGTTGACCTAAATGTTGGTACATATGTACTTCTCTGTCAATAATACCCTATATAGACATGATTGGCTCCTATTTTGTTAGCTGTGCTGACAAAAAGGCTGCACTGATTTCCTTCATGGTAAAGTTACCTGTAAGTTTTCTGAGCACGTGCTACCTGACAGCTAGCAATTGTGATCCTTGCCATAGTGCATCAATGATCCCCTTATATTTCCCCAGCATTCCACACAGTCATCAAGTTCGCTGGCAGACATTGCACTAATCCCCTGATGTCACTACAGAGCATTTAATCGTGCACATTAACAATTGTCGTACTCAACAACAGTGCCACCAATCATGATTCCCAGGTGGTCCAAGAGATCCTGCTCCCTGGTGATGAGGTCAGCCCACCAGTGCTTCAGCTGGTGGTCACGCCTCTGGCTGGCATACACACGCTGCAGGTGATGCAGCACCTTTCCCACCGGATTCTGCGCACCTCTGTCGGGTACCCCTGTATGACCCTGCCCCCTGCCTGGATCATGAGCGGCAAGAAATGTGTCACCAGCCAGGTGAAGCCCCCCAACTCCTCCTCCCCCATCCTGCCAAGATGTGGCCTACCAGACATACTTATAGTTGAAGATAAGGAATAGGGGTAAAAGAAATAGAAAGGGGAAATGGGTGAAAGTAGGGGTAAAAAGACAGAAAAAAGTAAACCTAAACACTAAAAGAGCCCAACTATCCCCAAACTAACACTACCCACAACAGACTCCCACAAACAAGAAATACACAAGATAAATGGAGAAATGTAGACAAAACACAGTACTACAGTATACACAAACAATATTTATTTTACAAAAGGACTTTACAGATAGCACACAGGACAAAAAAGCACAAAATCTCAGGACAACACTCTCTACACAGCCACACAGTCTAGAAGGATCATAGACTGCAAAGTGAAAGTGAAAGTACACCCACTGTACATGATCTGTAAACAGGATATCCTATTACATCACTTCCTGTATGAAAAGTCCCGCCTTTTTCGCGTTATGCGTCATTTTTTGTTGCACCAAACTGTATTTGCGTCATTTTTTTTTACACACTTACGTGAATATTAACCCGCATCCACATAATGATACATGGACTGTACAAATATCTGGATGCGGGCTAAATTTCACTCCTGTGCGTCAAAAAAAATGATGCAAATACAGTTTTGGTAAACAAAAAATGACGCACACCGCTAGGGACGTCAAAATTACAGTGCATTAACTGGTTTGGGGCATTTTTACTTGTTTTTGGGTTATTTTACATTTGGAACACATCAGAGATTGGCTAATTAAAGACAGTATGGTGTTGATGGTGTATGTTCACATGTGTGACATCATACTGCAGCGGAACATCATCCACTACACCCTTCAAAGTATGTTTACAGTTGGCTGACGTCATAAATGGTCATAAGTGTGGCCTACATATATGTGTGGCACAAATTGTGCATGTTTGTCATAAGGAGAGGATAGCAATGTGACGCACATATGTACAATACCTAAATGCCTTTGGCTCAAAGTGTGTGCTTTGACAACTAATGTGTTGGTTGACCAAGTGTGTGTGTATATCACATGAAGCATTATTGTACATATGGTTGTATGAATGTGACGTCCATGTGTCCAATCCTAAGATGCAAGTCAAATTTGGAATGAGCAAGGGCATGTGTCAGTCATACATGTAACAACACCCGTAAAGTATACTTCCAAGTTTTAGGGTCACGTAGACACCACATGTGACATAGCATGCACCAGATGGATGGCAGACGCATGTTCATGTCAATGGTCCACAGTTTCATCATCCTATGTCCTAGAGTATTGGTAAGAGCTTCCTAGGCACTAGTTGATGAATCCCACAGTGAGTCATACACATGCATTGAGGAAGTGGGTACCATGTTGTTTGCACAGACAGACAAGGGTCAATCTCATATGTATGATGACACCACAGTTGAGGCCATAGAAGTAAGCCCCAACTGTCAAGTGGCTGTGGTGGACCAGCATACAAGACAGCACGTGTCCACATATTTTCAGTGATCAATTGCGCATAGGTGTCTTGTTCATGTGTGTGGTCCAATGATGATCCTGTAGATTGTTTGCGGTGTAATTTGTCACAGTTCGGACCAGGACTCATCATGAGTCAGTGGCAGCTATTCCTGTAACTACTGAGTATCCTTTGTTGATCAATGTGAGTAAAGTAGATGTGGACATGTGAACCAACATGTGGATGGTCCCACCCTGTCACTAAAGACGTGTAATGAGACAGTCAACAGGGCAACCTTGGTGTGCTGAGTGAGATAATGTCTCAATTGTCATGTTCCGGCCGGTGTCATTACAACATTTGTACACAGGTTGGCCTCTGCACTTCCCACTGCATCTAGGAACATCATAGCCTCTGTGCTGTTTATTCTCGCAGCTATTCACCACACACAGCCCATCACTATGTTGTGCGCACTGTGATGCTGTGTGTGAACTGTCATGGTTCTGACATTTGTATATTATTCATGTACATTATCAGAGGTTGCTGGTTGTGCTGAAAGCCCCGTACCCAATCCCTGCCTATGACCCTGGGACACTGTCACACTTTGTCATTCATGCATATATGCAACCCACACAAGGGATGGGCCATGAATTTTGCATTTCCAAGAGGATGTAACTCAAAGGTACAGTTAAAAGGCAGATGATGCTATACAATGTATTTGGGTATGCATGGAAGAAGCCCATGCCCAATGCCCCCTGATGAATGGGAGGTTTTTCCTACGCACGTGTGGTACATATGTAGACACAGGGATACTTTAGTGTGACGCACAGACAGTTGCCAGTCAGGCTGACAGAATGCATGGTGATTCAGGAGCCATCTACTGGACAAGTTACATAATCAGATGTCTGACTGAGACTGTTTGCAGGACAAACTAGACAGTTGACATGTCAAACTGTGTACGTCCTGTGTTTTTGAAGGTGACAAATGAACCCAAGGGCTGTGTTACACGGCTTAATTAGTATCAATGGTTGACGGTGTATTTGACATAATGGCACCTCCTATGCTGTTCCAGGCATCATCAGGGGCAGTGCTTTTTGAAATGGGTGGTGTGCATGGAGGTGATCACAGGTGTGGGCTGCATCTGTTTCTCACCAGTCCTGTAGGTGAGACTTGCATTCTAAGGGCCAACAGACATTTTCACAAGGGGAAGCAATCTACATGTGCTAACAGGGCTTTGAAACTAGAAGACAGTATATAAATTGACCTGACGTCCATGCAGTCAGATGTTATATGACAATGGCATACCTTAGGAAAGGGTGTAGCACACTGGTTTGCTAATGATGGTCTGTGTGTGTAGAGGAGGTATTATCAGGGTACACATCTTAGTATTCCAGGGACCTCTTCCGACAGGTGGGTTGTGAACAGGTGCATGGGTGTGTCAGGAGTTAGGAAATGGGCTGACGTGCATGGAATGTCATGTGCGCAATGCATGTCATATGTGTGGCACTTGTGTTGTCTATGTTCTGCTTCTATGGAACTCTAGTCACAGATATTCCTTGCAAATATTGGATGCAGTTGGACTAACTGCTGTCAAGGGTCTTGTCAGACATTCCTGTTAGTGATGCCAAAGCACATTGACTGCCTCATGTATGAGACTTGTTTTCCCCTTATTGAGTGAGAGTTGTGTCCCATATGCTGCGTTGGACCTTGCTTTCAACATGTATGTGTGAAATAGTTGTGGTCCTCTGCTATTGGCCTTCAAAGGAGATATGTACATGATATATGTCATTAAGAGTCTGTGTGTATGTGACTATTGTATGTTAGGCATCACATTAGCTCTGGGATGTTCCGTGTCCTACTCAGTCTCTCAGCAATGCTCCATGAGGCAACACTCTTATTCTGATAAGTAGAGATGAAGGTGTGCAAAAAGGAATAGCCAGACCATGATATGGTGATTAGAATAGGTGTTTATTTAAATTAGTTAACTAAAGTGGTGAAGGTGATCATATTCAGAAGAAATTATTTACAATCTGTTGCCGCCTGCGTATACCAGCAGCTGTGTTCTGTAGTTCCCCCTCCTGTTGCAGGCCAGCAT
Source organism: Pleurodeles waltl (assembly GCF_031143425.1). NCBI lineage: Eukaryota > Metazoa > Chordata > Amphibia > Caudata > Salamandridae > Pleurodeles > Pleurodeles waltl. The sequence goes on from NC_090442.1 coordinate 269,326,424, forward strand.
CCTCCTCTTCCTCCTCTTCAGGCATGTGTGGCTCTGGTTCCAGGAGGGGAATGTTTCTTCTGATACAAATGTTGTGCAATATTGCACATGTGAGGATGATCCTACAGACCATCTCGGGGGAATATAGGAGGCTACCACCAGTGATGTCGAGGCAGCGGAACCTTGACTTGAGGATGCCGAAGGTCCGCTCGACAATGCTGCGTGTCCTCCTATGAGCCTTGTTGTATGCACGCTCTGCAGCTGTACTTGGGTTGCCAAATGGTGTCATAATGGGTGCCATACCCCTGATCAGCTGCAAGAGAAAATGAATGGGATCATGTTGATGTAGCTGGCACTATTGAAAAGGCCTTTAATGGCAGTAGTTGTCTTGTGTTGTCTGTGACTCTTTTGTGTACTAATGTGACATCCTATGCTTGAAGGCTGTACCATCTGCATTGTGTTGTTTCCTTGGCTGAACAAGTGTTTGTCTGCTAACCGTTTGTCAGCAGTATGTTTTGGGATTTGCAGTACAGTGTGCCCTCCCTAGCATTGTCACTTGTGATACAGGTGTCCGTGTGTCTTCACTGGGAGAGAGATGATAGTTCCATGCACAGTTAAAATTGAAAGTGTTGTTAACACGTTCATATCAAAGTACCCTGGACATCCCATACCTTGACACTTATGCAATGTATTAATGTAAAGGTCATTGGGACACTTACAATTTGCAAGGTGACATTTAGGCAACCACACTCATTGACGTCTTCACATTAGGCTGTACAGTAATTTCCAATGTGTGACAGGTACAATGGTGCCTCAAGAAACAGGGACAGGGTATATTGTATCGTGACAGATACCATTTCATATGCGGCGATTTGCAGATACCTATATACGTATGGGATTATTACAGGAGAGGAGGTGAGTGGAATACAAATAGGAAAATAATACGAATGGGTCGTAAAATATAGAGAGTAGGATTTTATACATACAGATACACGAAGGTACTTATTTTCATTTATTATTTTTTATTATTTTAAATTATAACTGATTCGCGCTATAGAGTAATATAAGGATATGATTTGTTGTAGATGATATCATTAAGGAGAGATAAAATCCTTTTGGCATTATGTTAATTCTTGTGTGTTAATCAAATCTTTAGCCAGGAAGGCTGTACACAATTATAATTGAAGTGTTTGCAGTGAGGGACAGAGGAAGGCTGTTCTAAACACATTTAATAGAATTTATTTGTTTGGTGTTTTGAGACTAAATAACTTTGAATGTAATGATATATAATGATGAATATTTCATTGCATTATTTTTTACTAGGAGAGATGTGTATTTCCCACTATTGTTTGTTTGTTGATTGAAAGTTGTAGTATCGATATTCTAACTTGGAATGTATTGTCTAGTTTGATTTAGGTTACATTACTCTAAACTATAACACGGTGTGAGGTCCTGAAGAAGTCCAGGGGTACTCCCTGGATGAAACACGTGTTGATGGACATTTGTACAAGTAAGAAAGGAGAGAATATTAGGAACGGGTAAAACAAAGAATTTTTTTGGGACTTCAACAAATGAATATATGATTGAATCTATGGAATCTCTTTACAAACAAATTGAAACCTTTTGAACTATGAAGGAGTAAAAATCATATGGAACTTTGAACTACAACAACCAAAATAGAATCTGAATTTGGACAGCTGATTTCAATTTGGATTTGGATCTGAACTTAAGTGTAAAGAAATGAACTGTATAGAATATGGACAGTAGATTTTGATTTGAGATTTGATTCGGGCTTGACTGTAAAACAATTAAGCATCATATTCATGAACTATTACTTGGTTTGAAATATATTAATGGGACACTTTACATGGAGATTGTTAATTTTGTCTTTTTCACGTGTGCCTTCACTTCTTTTTTCATGTATATTGTTGGTTAATTAGTTTAACCTTTGGGGGTATTTAGGGGGGGGTGACGCTAGTGCGGAGCACCGTGACTTAACAGATTTGAGTTTTTAGATAGAGAGTATTGGGGCGCCATTACTCCTTAGCATCACCCTCCATTATCGGTTAGTGTTTAAGTGGAGTAGGCAGCCCTATACCTCTTTTGCTATATAATTAAGATGGAGGACAGATTGAAATCAGCGGAGGAATTATTTCGGAGTTTGGATAGTGGTCTTTCTGTTAGACAAGCAACAACTAGTAAACATCGTAAAGACAAGGAGAGTCTTAGAGACAAATTTGTGAGATTGGAAAAGCTGAAGAGATATGAGATGTCTAGGTGGTGGGATGCCATCACGTTGAAACCGTACAAGAAGTTGGATAGAATACCCAGGGGATTACGATCACATATATTTCCCACATATGATGATTTGGATGTAGATTTACTTAGAAGATGGGAGGAAGAATTGAAATCTAATTCAAACAAATTTATGGATATTCTAATAGAAAATGCAGAAAGAAAAGTTATGAAACTACAATCAGACATTATTTCATTAGAGAAAGAAATTAATGATCTAGATTTAAAGGAAGCTACTGAAAAAAACTATAAGATTTTGAATGATGTAATTGTAAGGTTTGAGGATGAGATCAAACAGAGAAAAGCTAGAAAGCTGAAGAGAGATGAATCAGATTATATAAATGGGAGAGTATTCACTTTCTCACGCAAATATGATCATTTAGTGAAGAATGTGATATTTGGAATTAAATCTAGTAACTCTTGGAACTCAGCATCAACATCTAGAAGCAGCTTATTAACTAACACTAGTGATACAGAAGCTTCTGAGACACGTAGTGTATCCGACACACAAGGGGTTGGTTTTTTACAAGAATTGAGAAGAATAAAACAGGGCAATTGGGAAACAAATCAAAAAAGGAACCGGCCAGGAAAACCAGAAGGGGAAAAAGAGGAGGCAAAAACCGACACATATTCGGGAATGAGGACAAGGTCACGAGACAAGAAGAGTTAAGTATATGTACAGAATTGGAAAATAATGTGGTTAAGTTGTCCAATAAACAGTTATCGCATGATATGTTATCACTTTTGAATAAGGGATTGGGATTTTGTCCATCATCTGTGGGGAACATTTGTAGATCAAAAATAGACTTATTTAAATTTGTGAGAAGGTTAAAATTGAAGAAATATTTTGAAACACGTATATCGGACCGGAGCATGCGCCGTCAGGTAAGGTAGCGCTGAGCTATTTGTCAATTCAAGATATGCATGATACTATGACATTAATGACAATAGCAGATTATGAAGAATACCCAATCACATTGTCTAATATACTACGGGATTTGAATATACCATCAGATTTGCATATTACAAGTGGCTTGAGACAAAAATCCAACTGGATGCCAAGATCTTTATTGGATAATAATATTGAGACATTTTTTTAATTAGTTTGGCAAGATTTAGATAAGGAGGAGAAGAAGAAGAAATATATGAGGAGACCTAATTTGAAGCAATCAGAATATATTGCATTGAAGATGCTAAAGTCGGATATGGATATAGTTATTAAAAGAGCAGACAAGGGTGGAAATATTGTGGTTATGAACCCACAGACTATGAGCAAGGGATACATAACCAACTGAGTGACAGTAACTGTTATGAAAAAATTTCATATAATCCGATACCAATATTGACAGGGAAATTGAATAGGATGTTAAAAGATTGGAGGGACAGGAAATTATTAGATGAGGAAGAATATCAATATCTATTGGAACATCGTCCTAGATTCCCTTGTCTGTATACCCTACAGAAGATACATAAAGAGTCAGAGTTTCCGCCTGGGAGACTGATTGTCTCCGGTATGGGGGGACCCACCGAGAGGCTTTCCGAATTTGTAGACATATTTCTGCAACCGTTAGTGTCTAATTTGCCCTCTCATATTAAAGATACGAAACATATATTGAGCTTGTTATCTGACATCCAGTGGGAACCCGGAATGATTATGGTGACTTTGGATATAGTAGCGTTATACACTAGCATACAACACATATGCGGATTGAAAGCTATAGAGTATATCCTGAATAGAAGATCTGCGAGCTTACTTGCATACGCAAATGATATTGAGTATGATAGATTTCATATTGAATAACAACTACTTTTTAGTAGGAAAGAATTGGTTTAAACAGAAACAGGGAGTAGCTATGGGCTCCAAATTTTCCCCCTCATATGCCAATTTATATATGGGATGGTTTGAGGAACATTGGATCTGGGGCCCTGGAACAGCGAAATGGCACTCATATATTTTGTACTGGGGTCGATATATCAATGACTGTTTTATGTTATGGACAGAAGATATAACAGCTTTAAATAGTTTCTGTAAATATCTCAATGAAAATGATGAGAACATTAGATTTACATACAAGTACAGTGAGTCTAGTATAGAATTTTTAGATGTGGAACTATTTGTGAGTAATGATAAGATTGAGAGTAGATTATATCGAAAGCCGACATCCTGTAACACTTTATTACATGCATCTAGTGCACACCCAAAGCACCAAATAGAAGCTATACCATTAGGAGAGATGGTTAGAGCTCGTAGAAACTGCAGTAGAGACTCAGATTTTCGTGAAGTCATTGAAAATATGGGTCAAAGGTTCATTACAAGGGGATACTCCAGGACGGTGATAAAGAAATCGTTAGAGAAGGTTTTAAAGATTCCTCGTTTGCAGACACTCAAGCCATATACTAAGAAAGATAAGGGAATAAAGAAGGACTATACTCAGAAAGTAAGGATTGTATTGGATTATACAGAAAGCTCGCAGAGTCTATTGAAGATAATGAAGAAGCACTGGCCATTACTTACTCATGATGATATACTGAGGAAATTCATTAGTACTAAACCAGATGTTTCATTTAGGAGGGGAAGTACTCTTAATAACATTCTGAGCCCCAGCTATTTAGTGGATAAGAAGAAATCAGATTGGCTTACAATACGGAACACAGGTTTCTACAGATGTGGAGCCTGTGCAATGTGTAAATGGGCTTGCAAGCCAAAAAAAAAAGAAAAAAAAAAAAAAGAATTTGTAGATATGTATTGGCAGAGAGTGATTATAAAGACACATATAGATTGTAACACAAGATATGCCATTTATATGATTATTTGTAGATGTGATAGAATTTATGTGGGAAGCACGATACGTCCCTTAAAAGTTAGAATATCTGAACACTGGAGAGCGATTAGACAAGAAGATGAAAGATACCCAATTGCTTCCCATATGAAAACATGTGATGCACAAGGGAACCAAAAAACATTTAAATTTTTTGGTTTTGATCATTGTGAATTAAATCCGAGAGGGGGCAATAGAGAATTGGCCCTACGTAGGAGGGAATCAACATGGATAATGCGACTAGGGGTGGTAGAACAAGGGTTAAATACAGATTATGAGATGGAGTACTTCCTTGGAGATAGCTAAAATGAGACATTCAATCTGTGACTATGTTAGATTTTCTAGTGATATGTAACTTTCAATTTTAATATATTATATAGCTAAGATGAGACATTCAATCTGTGACTATGTTAGATTTTCTAGTGATATGTAACTTTCAACTTTAATATATTATGTTAGCATTGGTTTAGAATGATCAATAGATATTGACTTACTAAGTTTATTTCATCTCATTTCTCTTTGAGTATCATTAGAGATGTTATGGATATTATATCAATAGTGGGAAAAACTGTTAAGAACGTATTCAGGTCGTATAAATAATATGATGAAATTTATGGGATGTATGGAGAATTTTTATTATTATATGGAGAAGTCAGCAAAGCATAATATATGCAAACATCAGGACTGGCAGATAACTAATGTGAGAAAGACTGAGTATTTTATTAAATACACACTATTAAATTGAATAAGGAACACAAGGTGCCTCTAAGGATGGTGATAGCCTTGCTATGGCTATTAATTTGCATTTCGGTGATTCGATAGATAGGAAGTAGTTAAAGAGTTGAAATACTTTAAAAAATGCTTGGCGAAATAATGAATGAAGTACGGAAAGCTAGTATGCCAGGAATTAGTAAGAGAAAGGATAAAGTAAAGCAGTGGTCCGTCTTCTATTTTAATAGTACATGGAAGCAGGAGAAAATGTAGCCCATCATTTGTGTTGCCTAATCACGTGTACTTTAAAGGAAACCGAGTCGGGTGCACTCGGTTTGACTAGGAGAGATACGGTGAACCCGCGGTGAAGGCGCACTCGCTGAAATGAGATGACACACGGCATATATAGAGGTGGGAAAAGGCTTGGGATTGAGAAGGTAACCGAGATTTTAATGATACTATGGGGCCATAATCTAACTGGTATATTGTATCGTGACAGATACCATTTCATATGCGGCGATTTGCAGATACCTATATACGTATGGGATTATTACAGGAGAGGAGGTGAGTGGAATACAAATACGAAAATAATACGAATGGGTCGTAAAATGTAGAGAGTAGGATTTTATACATACAGATACACGAAGGTACTTATTTTCATTTATTATTTTTAATTATTTTAAATTATAACTGATTCGCGCTATAGAGTAATATAAGGATATGATTTGTTGTAAATGATATCATTAAGGAGAGATAAAATCCTTTTGGCATTATGTTAATTCTTGTGTGTTAATCAGATCTTTAGCCAGGAAGGCTGTACACAATTATAATTGAAGTGTTTGCAGTGAGGGACAGAGGAAGGCTGTTCTAAACACATTTAAAAGAACTTATTTGTTTGGTGTTTTGAGACTAAATTACTTTGAATGTAATGATATATAATGATGAATATTTCATTGCATTATTTTTTACTAGGAGAGATGTGTATTTCCCACTATTGTTTGTTTGTTGATTGAAAGTTGTAGTATCGATATTCTAACTTGGAATGTATTGTCTAGTTTGATTTAGGTTACATTACTCTAAACTATAACACGGTGTGAGGTCCTGAAGAAGTCCAGGGGAACTCCCCGGATGAAACACGTGTTGATGGACATTTGTACAAGTAAGAAAGGAGAGAATATTAGGTAAGGGTAAAACAAATAATTTTTTGGGGACTTCAACAAATGAATATATGATTGAATCTATGGAATCTCTTTACAAACAAATTGAAACCTTTTGAACTATGAAGGAGTAAAAATCATATGGAACTTTGAACTACAACAACCAAAATAGAATCTGAATTTGGACAGCTGATTTCAATTTGGATTTGGATCTGAACTTAAGTGTAAAGAAATGAACTGTATAGAATATGGACAGTAGATTTTGATTTGAGATTTGATTCAGGCTTGACTGTAAAACAATTAAGCATCATATTAATGAACTATTACTTGGTTTGAAATATATTAATGGGACACTTTACATGGAGATTGTTAATTTTGTCTTTTTCACGTGTGCCTTCACTTCTTTTTTCATGTATATTGTTGGTTAATTAGTTTAACCTTTGGGGGTATTTAGGGGGGTGTGACCCTAGTGCGGAGCACCGTGACTTAACAGATTTGAGTTTTTAGATAGAGAGTATTGGGGCGCCATTACTCCTTAGCATCACCCTCCATTATCGGTTAGTGCCTCAAGAAACATGGCTAGTGATGTCACGACCTCAGTGTGTTCCTGTTGATATGTTGCTGTTTTGGTGTATGTGTTGTGTGTCCTAGAGGGTTGCTGCGCAGTGTGTATATGAGTAGGTTTTTGTACTTACCAACAAGTAGTCCATTGCCATACCGTCCATCCTGGAAGTGTTCATTGATGGTGCAGTGACGGAAGATGTATGAGTCATGTACACTCCCAGGATATTTAGCCACGATGTTGGTGATCAATCCCTGGTGATCGACTATGGCCTGCACATTGATGGAATGTGTGTGCTTCCTGTTGCGGTAGAGGTGTTCAGTTGCAGCAGGTGGCACAAGGCGTACATGTGTGCAGTCGATTGCACCAAGGACGTGTGGGAAGCCACTGATTACGTAGAACCCCTGTTTTGTTTCCTGCTGCTTCTGCAGTGTGTGAGGGAAGCAGATGTGGCGGGGTGTCAGTCGAATGATGGCATCCAGTACTTTGGGCAAAAAGGCGGAGAATGATGGTTGTTATATTCCGCCAACCAGGGCACCAGTTGTTTGGAAAGAGCCACTTGCCAGCATGTGAAGTACGGCAAGCAGCTTGGTTTCTGTTGGGATGGTGCGGGGTGTCACCAAAGTGGGGGCCAACTGCAGTTCAATGTTTCGCAGCAGCTGCTGAATGGCCTGCCAGTTTAACCGGTACCTCTGTATGATGTCGTGTTCCCTGAGGCCCTGAAGGGTTGTTCTTGGGCGGAATATCCTCTCCTGCCTTCTGCGCTGCCTTTGGGGTCCCTGCTGGTGTTGTTGTAGGTGCTGTTGTTGCTGCTGGGCTCTGCGTCTGCATGCACGCTGGATTAGGATCACCTCCATGGCTCCCTGTTGCTGCTCTGCTGCTCTGCTGTTTGTTCTGTGTGTTCTGATTAAATACAGGTGTGTTTGTCCCATTTTAACACCTGCCCTGACCCAGGCTTTAATTTTTTATGCAAATCGGGCTGTGCGTAATTTTCTGGCTCCGCCTCCCGGCCGCGCGTCATTTTTGCCCGAAAGCATAAATATGACGCACGGCCGTTTAAGCCATTTTTTGGATGGGAACGCCTACCTTGCATATAATTAACGCAAGGTGGGTTGCCGCATCCAAAAAATGACGCACACGGCGGAATTTTGTCGTCCGCGGGCTCGGGTGTCAAAGTTTAAATACGGGGCAACGTTTGCGCTGATTGTGCGTCAAAATTTTTGACGCACTATCGGCGCACACGGAGTATAAATATGCCCCTTAGCCTACTAAAAATCAATACTATTAAATGCTCCAATAAGATGACACAAATTAATAAGACAATGATTTGTGCAACAGATTTCAAAGCAGTCGATGGTGATATTGGTCAGGTTCAAACAACAGTACGCAAAATATGGGATGGGCCATCCCTACTAATATCACAAATTTGGACTTGTGTGTGTGGGGATGGGCTAACACATGAGGGCATAACAAAGGGAAGAGACAAAATAATTTTGGAAAATCAGCTAACTAGGGTAACTCACTATAAAATACACTGGTGTAAATCACCTAAGCTGAAAGGGAATTAAGAAGAATCACATTGCAGATTAGGTACCTCTCCTCAGTGGACAGCACACATGAAGGATTCATCAGTCCAGAGCACTCACAGCTTCACAACATCAATAGACAGCAGCATCAGGGACAATGCAGAACATGAGCTGCACACAGGGTAAGAGAGCAGTTCAGAATTTGTTCCGCATATTAGTACTGAACAGCATAAATATGGGGCACATAGGACTAAAGGGAAACTCATAACATGAAAGGTTAGAAATGGTAGAAGACTTGAAGAGGAACAGAAAGTGACAGCACAAACACCCAAGGAAAAACTAACTCTAAGTTTCAAAAGCCTTTCTCTAACTAGAAACGTCTATTTAGTTCTGATTGATCAGTCGTGTGGACCCATCTTGCGCAAATCGATCAATATCCAATGAATATTATAGATGTCGTTCCGGTTTGCAACTATTCTGAATTTTTTCAGGGAAGATGCGATGTCATCTCAATGATGACGCAAACCAGGCCATATATCTGGCCCTTAGTTGTTAAGGAGACACTGGTGATGAAATTCCATGATAAAAGTCTAATACTCAGCACCTCAATGGACCTTTGGTGGGCAATTTTAAGGAGAAGCTTTTGTGTGTTAGCTGCTGTTACTCAAGTGGGAACTGCTTCATCTCCACATGTGTTTAACTATGGCTCAAAGATTTTGCCCCTCTTGGACAAAATGCAAAGGTTGTGAACTGGGATTTGCTTTAGACAGAAGCTAAAACCTGCAGACCCACATAAATGGTTTCACAAAAGAAAGAAAATACCCACTGAAATATATAAGAGGAATTAAAGGACACATCCCTGAAGCTGACCTTAAACTGGTGACCCGGGGGCTGGTGCTTTTAAGGCTAGGCTGAGGCAATTCTATTCTTTTTGGTATACCCAGAATCCACATGGAACCTCTCAAAGCAACTCTATCTGCAGCAGCTAGGCTAGTTGCAGGGCCACTAAACTACGATCACATCAACCCATTTTTGTTCACACTCAACTGGCTCCAATGGAACCCAGATGTTAGATCTAATTTTCCTGTATCACATACAAAGCTATTCACTTAGAATCACCTACCTATAATAACCAAAAACTGATCATCTCAAGCAGAACATGCACTCTGAGATGTGTGGACTCCTTGCTGCTGGATATTTCAGCCTTAGAGAAAGAAAAGATAGCAAAACTATTCTTGAGCGAAATACAGAGGGCCATATTTATACTTTTTGACGCACAACTGCGCCAACGCAGTTGTGCGTCAAAAATTTGAACGCCGGCTAACGCCATTCCAAAGCGCCATGCGGGCGCCTTATTTATTGAATGACGTTACCCGGCGCTGCGGACTGGTGTGCGTAAAAAAAAATGACTCACACCAGGCAGCGCCGGCGTAGGGGACAATGGAGCTTGGGCGTCAAAAAATGGGGCAAGTCAGGTCTGAGGCAAAATTTTGGCCTCAACCCGATTTGCTCCATTTTTTTTGACGCCCAACCCCCATTGAAATGACTCCTGTCTTAGCACAGACAGGAGTCATGCCCCCTTGCCCAATGGCCATGCCCAGGGACTTATGTACCCTGGGCATGGTCATTGGGCATAGTGGCATGTAGGGGGGCACAAATCAGGCCCCCCTATGCCACAAAAAAATAACGAAAAAAATACTTACCTGAACTTACCTTAAGTTCCCTGGGATGGGTCCCTCCATCCTTGGGCATCCTCCTGGGGTGGGCAAGGGTGGCAGGGGGTGTCCCTGGGGGCATGGGAGGGCACCTCTGGGCTCCTTCTGAGCCCACAAGTCCCTTAACGCCTGCCCTGACCAGGCGTTAAAAAATGACGCAAAAGCGTCTGGACCTCATTTTTTAAGGCCCGCCCACTCCCGTGCGTCATTTTTGCACGGGAGTTTAAATAAGGCGCACATGCCTTAGAGTAATTTTTTAGAAGGGAACAGCTACCTTGCATATCATTAACACAAGGTAGGTGTCCACGCTAAAAAATGACGCAAACTCCAAGATCTTTGGCGCTAGACGGGTCTAACGCCAAAGTATAAATATGGAGTTAGCTTTGCGTCGGATTTGCGTAAAAAAAAACGACGCAAATCCGGCGCAAACATAGTATAAATATGCCCCAGAGTCTTTTGAACTCTATCCCCCAACCAATCATGAGTTTTTACAACCTCTAACTGTTCAAGAAGTGACTCAGGCCCTGATTTACAGTTTGGAGGAGAATACTTTTAACTCAGCCAGGATGGCAGAGAACATTATGTTCGCCATCCTAGGGGATATCGACATGCCAAATTTAAAGTTGTCCGCTGGCCCAATAAAGAACTCTCTAGGTTGACAGGACCTGCCATTTCCAAAAGAGTACATTGTCGACCAAACTCTAAATCAGGCTCTCAGACTGGTACTATATATTCAACATCAGCTCTGTGATTAGGTCACATATCTATAATTATTTATTTAGATTTAACTCTTTCTTTTGTGTAGAATTGTTTACCTTCTTTTTACATGGCACTCTGGTACTTTATAGTTCTAGTTCTGCCACTGCCACATCACAGACCACCTGAGAAACCTGCACTGGCTTCCAGTCAACAAGAGAATCACCTTCAAACTCCTCATCCACGCTCGCAAAGCACTGCACAATACCGGACCAGAATACCTCAACAGGTGGCTCTCCTTCTACACCCCAACCCAGCATCTCCGCTCCGCCCTCGCAACCATCCCACGCGTCCGCAGAACTACAACTGGCGGTAGATCATTCTTGCGCCTCGCCGCCAAAACGTGGAACACTCTTCCGACCCACCTGAGCCAGACCAAAGACCTCCTTACCTTCAGGAAACTTCTCAAGACCTGGCTGTTTGAGCACTAACAGCACCTCCCCTCCTCCTCAGCGCCTTGAGACCCTCATGGGTGAGTAGTGCGCTTTACAAATTTCTGATTGATTGAAAGTGCACTTTATAAAAGCCCTTAATAAATAAATAGATAAATCAAGTATTGGCCAAATGCAAACTTTCCATCTTTGACATTTTGCAAAGGACACTTACAGGTTCCATCTGAGTAGCATATTTCTGATTGGTATTGTTGACTAAAGCAACCAGCTCAAGCATTAAATCAAGTGAGAAATAGTGGATGTCAGGCACTGTTAAATTGGACAAAATATTTGGTTTCATACATGTTAGAAATGGGGTCTCTGGTAAGCAGTCACTTTGCACTCTGTCCAAGCAGGGACCTTCATTCTAGCCAGGGCAAGGTAAGATACTCACCCCCTTGGTATCTTGACCCAAGCAGTCACGCTTATCTCATAGGCAATGTGTAAAGTATTTGTACCAACACACGCAGTACTACAGTGAAAACACTACAAAATGGACACCTCACCTGTTCAGAAAAATCGTCAATATTTATCCAAATCAAATAAGACCAAAACATCAAAAATCCAACATACACAAGTCAAGATATGAATTTTTAAAAGAAAAAAAGTCTTACTCCATAGAAAAACAGTGGATGCATTGATGTTACACAAAGTAAATGGTTTGCAAGCTGCACAAACAAGCGTGCATCAGAAAAGTCAGGGAGGCGTCAATTCCTTACTCCCATGTGAGGCCGTATGTAGTTTCTTCATCGGTCAGGTAGGCAATGCGTAGTTGTTCTCTCCTGGAAGAGAGTGATGCATCAATTTCCGGACAGGCACCTTGGGTCCGGGCAGGTTCTCATTGATTTTGACACCCAGCGACGGTGCGTGTGAAATCCGCCCACACAAGGACGAGAATCCACACTTAGTGGGGTTTGCGTTGATTTCAGCAGCCATGTAATTTCTCCAGCCGTGGTGCAGGTGATGCGTCGATTTCCCAGCCACGATGCAGGTGGTGCGTTGATTTCAGCCACGAGGGAGGTGGCGCGTCATTTTTATAGTCGTGTTGCAGGTAGTGTGTCAAATGTTACCCCACACAGCTCATGTGCATGGATTTCCACCTTGGTTCTACCAGCTTCACCTTTCAAGGGCCAAGGGACTGGATAGGGAACCACTTGGCAGGGTAGGAGTCTCAGCAGAGATTCCAGGTGCTGGCAGAGGAAGTCTTTGATGGCATTGAGACTTCAAAACAGGAGGCAAGCTCAGTCCAAGCCCTTGGAGACACTTGACAGGCAGGAATATACCACAACGTCCAGTCTTTGTCCTCTTTCAGGCAGAAGCAGCAACTGCAGGCTAACCCAGCAAACCACAGTCACATTCCTCCTCCATCTCTTCTCCTTGGCCGAGGTTCCTCTTGATTCCAGAAGTAATCTAAAAATCTGAGGTTTTGGGTCCACTACTTATACCCTTTTCTGCCTTTGAAGTAGGCAATCTTTGAAGAAAAGTCTCTGTTGTTTACAGGATCCTGCCTTGCCCAGGCCTGACCCCAGACACACACCAGGGGTTGGAGATTGCATCGTGTGAGGGCAGGCACAGCCCATTCAGGTGTAAATGTCAGCTCCTCCCTCCACTCTAGCCCAGATGACCCGTCATGATATGCAGACTACACCCCAGCTCCCTTTGTGTTACTGTCTAATGGAGAATCAAAAACAGCCCAACTGTCAGTCTGACCCAGACAGGGAATACACAAGCAGGCAGAGGCACAGAATGGTCAAGCAAGAAACTGCCCACTTTCTAAAAGTGGCATTGTCAACCTTACCTAAAGATGTATTTTTAAATTGTGAGCTTAGAGACCCCAAACTTCAAAGCTCCATCTGTTCCCAAAGGGAAAGCGCACTTAAAATATTTTTAATGGCAGTCCCCATGTTAACATATGAGAGGGATAGGCCTTGTAACAGTGAAATTAGAAATGGGCAGTATTTCAGTGCTAGGAGTTGTAAAACACATTAGTACATATCCACCCTTACCATACGCTGTCCCCTGCCTATGGTGCTACCTAGGGCCTACCTTAGAAGTGCCTTAAATGTATAAAAAAGGAAGGCTTGGGCCTGGCAAGTAGGTACACTTGCCAGGTTGAATTGGCAGGTTAAAACTGCACACACAGACACTGAAGTGGCAGGTCTGAGCCATGTTTACAGGGCTACTCATGTCGTTGGCACAATCAGTGCTGCAGGACCACCAATAGTATTTGATTTACAGGCCCTGGGAACCTCTAGTGCACTGTACTAGGGACTTACTAGTAAATTAACTATACCAATCATGGAAAAGCCATTTACACATGCAATTTACACAGGAGGCATGTAATGAATCAAGATGTTCTTCCAGATTAAATAAAGATGTACAACGGCATATAGTCACGAGGAAGCTTTATTCCAATATATAGGAGGTCCCATCGCTCCTTGCAATAACATTAACATATCTGAAATGTTTGGTAGGGGATATCTATCCACAATCACATTTTTATTCAGTTCTCTCAAGTCCACACACAAACGTAGACTGCCATTTGCCTTCCTGGCTGCAACGACTGGTGCCAGCCATTCAGTTCCTTCAACTTCTTCAATAATTCCTTCTTTCTGAAGTCTCTCCAGTTCTACTTTCATTTCTTCACGCAAGGCCACAGGTACACCACGAACTTTACTACACACCGGCTTAGCTCCCTCCTTGAGGTGTATATGATGAGAATAGTTCCGAAGACACCCTAATTTGTTTTGAAACACGAAAGGAACCTTCAATTTTAGTTTCTCCACAAAGTCATAGTCTTTTTTAATTTCCTGGACAACAGATTCATCACGTTCCTTAATTTCGTTTATCTCATCTTTGATCTTCACAGGAAGATCACTATTAGGATCAAGTATCACTCCAAGATCTTTCTGATGAAACCAACTCAGGATACTGTCTCCTTCTTTTGAAACATAGATCTTTGCATTGATCAACTTGTGTTTGAATTCCAGTAAACCTCTAAAGTAACCATACAGTTTGATAGGTTTTCCACCATACGCACGAGGAGTGATATCAGGTTTGTATAACTTAACTTTGTTTAAGAGTTTTTCGAAATAGAACTCTTTTGATATGATGGTAATCTTCGCTCCAGAGTCAAAAAGAACCTTTGTTCTTTCACCATCTACCAGAATTTCATCAATGGGCCCTCGCCTCCCATTGCCGACTTGGAGAATAATTTGGCCACACTCAAAATCATCTCCATCCATGTTGTTTGAATCATCATTAACTTCATAGATACCTCCTTTCCTACTTTTGGTTCTGCAAACACTGGCAAAATGACCTTTCTTTTTGCACAATTTGCATGTTAATTTAATGGCAGGGCAATTTCTATCATTCGCCATGTGGCCCTGCTTACAGCAACGAAAACATTTCCCTTGAAAGTTTTTCTGTTCCTTTCTATAATTCTGTTTCAGAGAGATTTCATGTTTGTCTCCATGACTCTTGATGAGATGTACAGAGTCACATTTGTTCTCCTCTTTCTTAATTGCCTCGACACATTTGAGGGAATGTTCAATTTTCTTTGCCAGTATTACAACCTCATCTAGTGTCGGATCATCCTTTTGCCAAATTTCCTCTCTGACCTTCTCAATGTTGCAGCCCAGCATAAACTGATCCCTGATTCTCTCATCCAAAAGTGGCCCAAATTTGCATGATGATGCCAGTTTCCTAAGGGCTGTAATATAGCTCTCTACGGTTTCACACTCTTCCTGGTTTCTCCTGCCAAAGTGGTATCTCTCGAGTATGGTGCTAACCTTTGGAAGATAATGTCTATCCCACTTTTCTATGCACATCTCATATTCATCTAGGTTCTCGTCAAATATGTCTGGAAGATTATCAAAAACTTCCTGACCTTCTGATCCTAAACAATGTAACAATAATGCAGTTTTCCTTTCAACGCTAAGTGAGGCACCACACACTTTTGCGTACCTCTCAAAAACTTTCTTCCACTTTTGCCATTTTATAGGCGGTTCTCCTGGCAAAGCCAAGAAAAACGAGGGCGCAGTAACATTCTGCATAATTGTGTGTTCCAACTCACAATCTCCTGTCTCTGAATCCTTAATTTTAAGGTCTTAAATAGTTTGTTATAATAGTTATATTAAACGTATCTTTGTGCTTGGTAGAAAAAAAATGGTCTCCTTTTTTTTAAATCTTTTAATAGCTGCATTATACATTGGCCAAACTATTGGTGAGCTTGAAACAGCTGACGCGGAAGTGTGTGCGTTTAAGCTGCTGTGTAGCTGACTGGTTGCTTTATAGTTAATATGAGCTGATCCGATCCAGATAACTCCGTAGGATTAGGGCTATGATACAAATGTTTATATATATTTATATCATGAAGAAACTGGCGCGCAGTGCTTGTGCGTTACAGTCGTTGTTAAGCTCATGTGCAGGTCCAAAGCTCCGCCGTTGTACGGTTTCTATAGAAACGCGTACACAGGCCAGCTGATTAGATCAAACGAAGCGCTCGCATGGAGCCGGCGCGCGCTCAGCTGTTTAGTTAAGAAAGAAAGAAAAAAAACAACGCACGCTGGGAGTCAAAGCTCGGTCCTTCCTCTCAACAAACAAGCGTTCAAAGGACAAAATGAAAAACAGGAGAACAATAAAACAAAAGTCACCTTCTCCCGTTAGTACTCCTTGAGTTCTGAATCAAAATCCCTTGTTGAGACCTCCATGTAACCAGCCGTTTAGATGATGTAGAAGGCTAAAAGAAACGCATCCCATCCTCCGTCGCCAGTGTAATGAATCAAGATGTTCTTCCAGATGAAATAAAGATGTACAACGGCATGTAGTCACGAGGAAGCTTTATTCCAATATATAGGAGGTCCCATCCAGCCAAGATCCAACTGTCAGCCTCTCCTCACCAAGCTCTCTCTGTCTCACCTCAGCCATGACATCACCAGATTCCAATCCACTCTCAAGAGTTCTACATTCCTATGCATACTACAAGGCACTTGCACTTTATCACTGGTCAGCAGTGGTAAAGTGCCCAGAGTACAAAAACCAGCAAAAACAAAATCTAACACACAGTCAAAACATAGGAAGCAGAGGAAAACAGACTGGTTAGACTACGCCAAGGATGCCAGGTCTCACAATACAGATAAGAATAGTGCTAGTGTTTTTCCACATCCACTCAGTTACCCATTCATGCCCTATTCCACAACCAATGCAAGAAAGCAGGCAGTGGTACACATTTTCTAAACTGCTTCTTTGATGTCTTCAAAGCTGCAAGCAGTAATTCAACATTATTTTTAGATATTTACCATAGATTGACAATTGCATGTTTATTTTTTCTTCTCACATTTTCTGCAAGTCCTATTTAGGAGGGAATGCCACTTTATGGACATTCCCTGGTCACGAAAATGACTCACAACTGTAAGATATGGATTTGATCAAGGAAGAGTTTGGCAGAATCTTTGACTGGGCTTGTTATATACGCTTTTTTTTTAAAGTCACGACTAATCAAGCTGATACTGTGTTTTCTGTGTTTTTCATCCATCAAATAAGTCCCTTCCTGGACTTGGGGTCTAAGGACCTGATTTAAATATTGGCAGATGAGTTACTCTGTCATAACAGTGACAGATATCCCGTCTGGCAAAATCTAAATCCCATAGGATACAATGGGATTTAGATTTCGGTAGATGGGATATTTGTCACCGTTGTGACTGAGTAACTCTTTCACCAATATCTAAATCAGACCCTTGGTCTTCAGACCATAGTCTAAGATTGTTCACCTGCTCATTTAAAAAATCTGTTATCATCTTCTGCCCCTCTACCAGTCACATGCTCTAAATACATGCAGAAACAGATTCCTTCAGCGAGATAGTTCTTCTTAAGCGTAACACAGATTTTAGAAAATAGCCAGCTAGCCCTTACTATTCTTGGAGTGCCAATCTCTCAAAACTTTATGCAAACATATTTAATCTTGTTAATGCAACACTCTTAAGCTATCATCCAGGTAATGAGCATCTATTTAGTGCCTTGCCTCTGTCACTGAATGTAACCATGTTATCTTTGAGATCTCCAGTGAACTCGGAAACTCTGTGTGTAGCAGAACTTATTAACCCTTCTCACTGTAGGTTGGTGAAGATCCCTTTGTCAAGCACTTGGCTCACAAGCCTGAGGTGTGAGAGATCCTGTGGAAATGAGATGCAATGAGCTCTTGAACTGTTCATAAGTTTTAACCACTGTCTTTTCATTTCTCGTGTGCAAGAAGACATAGGGGGTCATTATGACCCCGGCGGACGGCGTTAATATGGAGTAAAGTACTGCCAACAGGCTGGCGGTACTTTTCTCCATATTAAGACATTGGTGGTTTGGCTGAAGCCAAACCACCAATGTACCACACCAACCACCACAGCGGTAACGTCTGCCGGGCTGGAGACTTCAGTCTCCAGCCCGGCGGCCGTCACTTGCCCGCCTGCGGGATTATGACCCCACCTACCACCATGGTTTTCGTGGCAACCTTACCGCCACGAAAACTATGGCGGTAGGCACTATCAGTGACAGGGAATTCCTTCCCTGTCACTAATAGAGGTCTTCCCCACCCTCTCCCCTCCCCCTCCCTATGTAGAGTCGCCACACTCCCCCTCCTCCCCAGACCCCCATTACATACACGCACCTTCCTACACACACGAACACACGCATGCACACACTCATACCCACAATTCATCCACGCATGCATACACCCATTCACACATACATCCACACACACTGACATACATTCAAACACACATGCATTCACACAACACAAAATACACGCACTCACACATCCATACATGCACACACATACAACACGCATCACACGCCCGCATACACGCACGCACAGACATACATCCACAACCACACACACACACAACACCCCCCTCCGCTGCCGTTATACCTGACTTACCTGATGTCAGGGGATCCTCCAGCAGGAGACGGGACGGGGCGCTGCTGCCAGCAGCAGTGTCCGCCAGCAGAACACCACCAGGCCATATCATGGGTCATGATACGGTCTGCGGCGGTCTACTGGCGTGGCACTGCTGCTGGCAGCAACACCACCTTACCGCCATCCGCCGGCATAGCCACAGCCGGATTTCCGCCATCCTTCTGGCGGAAATCCAGCTGTGGTCATAATATGGCAGATGGCTGGTAGCCGCGGCGACGGTCTTTTGGCAGCCGTCGCCACAGCGGTAGGCGGTATATACCGCGAGGTCCAAATGAGGGCCATAGTTTCCAGGACTCAAGTTTATGACGGTAAGCACGCAGATTTTTTACCATGCTGGTTGTGGAGTGTTTTTTGCTTGTTGATGTTTTGTCTTTCATTTTCTTACAGGTCACAGTTGAGTTGCCACCCAGGATGAAGTCTAGATGCTGCTGTGGAGCCAGGATACCAGAAGCCCCAACCTTAATGCCAAGATGAGCCGATGCTTCTTCCTTTTGGTGAGTAAGAATAACAAGGGAATCATGGCACTGGCGTGGCTCATACACCCAAGTGCCCAAAATGGCTGCCAATCTCATGCGATTTGGAAGTCTAGAGGGAATGTGGTCATGATTCGTTGGGCAACCACAGTGAGCCAGCATGTGCTGCGCTCTCCGCTCCAGCTTTTCATGCTAGGGCAATTTTTCCCTTAGTTCTCACCAGTTTACTGTGCCCATTGTGGATGGTTCTCTGCCTCCTTCTCCGCCCCAGCTATTGACTGTGGCGCTCATGTGTGGTGTTCCTGGGACCTTTGACACTCTGTTTTTCCTCAAAAGGAAGATGATTCATAATTTTCTAGGCACCCTGATTCCTCTTAGGCTGCATTTTCATCACCCCCTCTTACTGAACGGGGGATGCTCTACAGATTTACACTCTCAACACAGGCAAAGTCTTTCTTTCAAGCATTCTTTTAATCATATCTGGTTCCCCTGCTACACAATTCTGAAATACTATGGACTTGGTTGCTGCCTTTATTTGTCACACAGGTAATTCTTCTCTTACCTCTGCAGCAGTCCCTCTGCTCTTAAGTGGGCAATAGCATTCTAGTTTTCCTTCTTAAACACAACATGCTGACCTCTTGAAGTTGTCCAGTTTCAAGCCCATGGTCTATCTCTCAAGGCAAATATGCATGACAAATCTGTAAAAACTGACATTAATTTTCTAAAAATACATTGACTCTGGACCTTGCTTGAATTGGTATCTGCCCCAGTAACTAAAATTGAAATTGTATTGGCAGCTACTTGGATGACATCGTAATGCTTTTAGATCAAGACAGTACATCCATTTTGACTCTGCTAGACCCCGCCACAGCCTTTGACAATGTGGATTACACTATTCTAATCACCAGATTGTCAGCAATGAGCATCAGGTCTCAGCTTTCAGAAGGGATACACTCATTCCTGGTTGACAGATAACAAGGCATCTCCTTCACTCTTTTTTACAATGCTTTTTCTGTGTATTGGACTGCAGGATTCTGCGGGGAATTTCACTGTTCACCACTATTTTCTTCAATGCCTTCAATGTCAGTTTAGAAAGGGCTAGGTTTTTTGTTTCTCCTTCTTTACCTATGCAGTGGCAAGTAGCTCCCAGTTTAGCTGCCTGAGCGCATACATGACCTTCATAGGAGTTTCTTAAATGGTATGGACTCTATATCGATGTGAATAATGAGGTTTGTGTGCTTGGAAACAAGCCTTCTGCTTTGATCTCTGATTAGTGGCCCACCCTCTCCCTTAGGTCTCACTTCACTTCTTGTCAGCTTGGTAGAGTCCTCCTAGGAGAGCTTATTGTTCATTTTCATGCCATCTGTCAGCAAAGTTGCCCCTACCTGCAGAAATCAAGTAAGAGAAATATCCACTAGTGTGGATTCTGGCTCTGTACTGGAACAAAAGCCAAGATAATCTTGGCTAACGCAGGAAGGATGTTGATTGATTAATAGTCACATTCTCAATAACCATATTATAGTTAATGAATATTTTAACCAAGGGAGAATTTACCCTAGATTTACAGTCTACTGGGACAAATGCCAAGTATAAGGATCAGTTAATCAGGTTAATGACAGGAAGCGTAATCACCAATATATTGAAAACCGGGGCATGGATTATCTAGGAGACTCAATTCTTAATTTGAGCAGTTCTTTGCTCGTCTTCTCAACCATGGCCAATAAAATGAAGAGAATGAGTTGTCAAGAATATGAGAGAAGTGCTCTAACTTTGTGTGTGCATGTGCTTTGTGATGGGAAGCATAGGACATTATTTTTACTATTTTCTTGCTTTGGGAAGAGTCTCTGCTGGTCACCCAGGATCAAAACAGACCCTCAGGGGTGAGCTCCTGTGCCACACAGCTGCTGGAGACCGAAACCCCCAGAATCCCTTACTCCATCCTCAGCTGTCTGTAATCTAGCCTATATAACAGTTCCACAGTCCCACAGCACGGGCAAAGCCTTGGCAAAGGGTGAGCCCTTACGTGCCCGTCTGTGCCCGAACGAGGCTGGGCTGGGCCACCCCTCTGTGGGTGTTAATATACTTTTTGGATAACAAGGTGAGATACCTCTTATGCCTCGTCTCACATTTCTAATTTAAGCATGGAAAAATGCAAGATGGCTGGAAGCGCTGGCCCTCCACCAAAACCTACATTCAAACCTAGCAGTATAGACACCATGCTGAAATGTACTTTACGGGTGGTGTCAAACGAAATCCATCTAGCAGAGTGCAGGCTATCTCTGGGTCAGGGGGATGGTGATGGAGGCCCAATAAATGGATCCGGTATAGCTCAAACTAGCAGCCCCATGGAGTAAGTCGTCACCAAGGTTGCAGAGGAAACTGTGTCCCTCCATTGTTCCAGCATTATGGAAAGAACCACTGTCACTACAGCAAATCATGGCACTTCCTAGGCGCCATTGAGGTTGAATGGCCACATTTCCCCCGCTGAAACCAAAACCAAA
The DNA here is from genome assembly GCF_031143425.1 of Pleurodeles waltl. NCBI lineage: Eukaryota > Metazoa > Chordata > Amphibia > Caudata > Salamandridae > Pleurodeles > Pleurodeles waltl. The sequence goes on from NC_090442.1 coordinate 269,348,316, forward strand.
TGCAAAAAGCTCAGTGCCCCTACTTCACGGTCGAAGCTTAGGATGGGAGAAACAATGGCAGAGAAGGGGCCTAGGGATTCAATCATGGGCAATGCAGATATCAAGGAGTTTTATAAGAGACGTTCCATTTTTTCTTGAAGCCAAACTACAAGCAATAATGGCACACCTTGTAACAATTGAGACCCACACAGCTAACGTTCTCAATGTTCGCTCTAAAGCTTAAGTTGATGTTAGTTGCGGTATGAGCTCAGCTGGCTCTGCACTTAGTGCCAGGTCACAGGACTGTGGGGTGAAAAATCCTCCCAAGGCAGGGTAATCTCTCAGGCCACAGTGCCACCATCTACTGCAACACAGAATGTTGTAACACAGAGGGCTATAGTCAGCAGTAGAAAAGATCATCCAGGTATTTCTTATGGTCCAGGGAGTGTCAGCAAAATAATTTAACAGCAGTAGATGAAGTCAGAAACACACAGGGAAGCCTTGTAGAGAAGATAGGTATATGGATAACAACCCCTGCACAACAATGTTAAATCTACACCCAGTCATGTCCCTATGCTATGATAATGGCAGGGGTGCCACCCATGAATCAAAATCAGGTGGAGACATGGAACTAGTTGTACAATAAGGTTACCCATTAGCTTTGTGTGCAAATTTTTTAAATCCTATGGAGAGCCACAAAACCATAAAGGTACGGAAGGTTGGTTGGATTGGTCTCTCCAAGAAGAATATAGCCAGAGACTGCATTGTTGTCAATTTTAGGCACCCTGACTGCGTGGGGAATACATTGCATGCGCATACAATGCTGGCAACAACTGGCCCCAAAACTGTCACATTACTCCTGGGCTATTTTTATAGGCCACCCACACTGCCATCTCATCCAACTCCTTCTGTCAATTGTCCCTGGGGTTTGGTATGTCAAAATAGGTTTGCAGCCTTATCAGACTGCAATGAGGTGGACTGACAGACAGAGCTTGGGTTGCCTGGGAAGGATAAATTGTCTGCAAGAGGAAATCCCTTACAACTCCAAGAATTCCTGAATTGTCCATCACAACCTCTGTAGTGATAGCACTTTCCTTAACTCTATCTGGGCCTGATGACTCAGATACTAATACTATTTCACACAGTTCAGTATATGTCCCGAATGGTGTTCCTACGCATGTCCCTGAATGTCTTAACTCAACTCCTGCCCTCTTGTCCCAGTATACCAAAAACTCTGAGCTTAAAATATTAAGCTGGAACGTTGCTGGTCTTTGTTCCAAAATAATATTACCGGATTGGCAATTGTTTATAACATCATACAACATCCTATTATTGCAGGAGACTTGGGAAATCATGCCCATAATCTTCAAAGGTCCCATCTCATTCAGGTCATAAATTAGGTGGACTGTCTATTTGGGTTAACTTATCACTTGGGGGCCAAGCAGAGGAAGTGAAAACACCCAGTGTTGATTTTCAAGCCATAATTTATAAGGGGGTCCATGACATTATTTTTTATTAATTTTTATAATAATGATATTCTGAACGTGCCCAATCAAAGATTTCTGGTATTGTTTAATTTTATATCAACTCATGTGGACATGAAATCTCTGCAGGGTCAGCAATTGTATCTTTTTTTGGGAGCCGTTTTCAATGCCAGGTTACCCAGCCAGAAAACAGGGGGAGACTCATCAGCTGCCTTAAAAATGGATGAGCGAGGTAAAGAGCTGGAGGTCTTCCTCACTGCCTCTCATTTATAGAATGTTCTGGAAGGAACTGGGCTTGGTATGCCGGGGTGCCAACTTTTAGGGGAAGGAACAGCTCCTCAATTATTGGTTATATTTTTATTTCTCATAATCTAACAAAATTGCTGCTACTTGGCACAATTATCAGCACTAATTTAGGAAATCACAATCCGATCAAGGTAGGCTTAGCAGTGCCATGCAGAAGGGTTAGCAAAGGACACCCGTTCTTATTAATTTATTGCCACTACAGATAACCTCATGTTGCACTGGAAACTGCCCAATCCCCCTGAGTTTCTTAACAAACTCATAGCAGAGAATATGCAGTTGATTATGGGATGTTTAGCGGAAGGTAATGATAAAGGGCTGATTACAAACTCTTTCATGGCATTCTGCCATGAGATTACATTTTCCCTTTCTATTCCCATGCAGCCAGTTCCTCAGTTGCCTAGCTGGTTCGATCATAAATGCTCCTTGGCCAACCAACTCTTGCATAGAGTTCTAAATGCATGCCCTTGTGATCACACACTAGCAGCTGCTCAAGGCAAGTATTACAAATTTGTCACAAGCAAGAGAAGGAAGGCAGTTATCTGTCATGAATGGGCTCTATTACCACACGTCACCTGAACAAAAAATAGCAAGACCTTCTGGAGGGCCGTGTCATGTATGCGACCCTTTGATCATAGCGGCACATCAATCAGCTGCCACATAAATGGGGAGAAATGGGTGGCTCATTTTGAGAAAATCTATGCAGATAGTGAGTGTTGGAAAGTGGATTATTGATAAGGAAAGTACCTATACTTAGCAATAGGCCATAAACCCTCACTAGGTCCAGTCAAGGTCCAGTTAATAAATGAATCCTGGCTGAACCCTTGGTAGCTTGAAAATAAGCAGTTAGGCTTAACTTAGGAGACAGGTGGGTAAAGCATTTAATAACCACAAAACAGTAAAAAAGTACAACTCAGAACACAATAAAAATCCAACACCAAGTTATAAAAATAGATTATGTTTTCTTTTCTTTAAAATGACACTAAAACAACAAACATCCAATAAAGGGAACCAGAGATATGAATTTTGAAGGATTAAATGTTTTCTAACACTTAAAAATCAAAATCAAAAGCGCCAACTTGGACATTTGGTCACACTTGACCAGGGCAAAGGCAAAAATTGAGGTTGACCGCGATGGAGCCTTGCTTGGCTACACTGAGCAGGAGGCCTTGGTCAAAGTTTTATCTTTAGACTTAGAAGAATTTCTGAAAATCTCTCACCAACCAGGACGAAGTCACAAGTTGAGGCCAACCTCGCTGGAGCTCTCTTCGAATTCCTGTCGCAGGAGGCTTCGGTCAAGAGTTCTACGTTCGACCTTAGACAATTTTTCCAGGATGGAAATCTTTGTCCGGGTCAAAGTTGAAGTCAACCTCACTGGAACCCTCCTCGGAAACCGTGCTCGGGAGGCTTCGGTCAAACTTTTACCTTCGGACTTAGAAACTTTTTTGGAGCTTTTCTTCCCCGACGTCAAACGACCCTCCACAGCAGGCCGATTTCGATGTGACATCATCGGATTGCCTTTCCATGAGCCCTCAGTGAAATCCTGGAAGTCTGGAACTCTGGAGCTTTTCAATAAGACAAACCTGCGAGTCAGGCCAGGTCGCAGTTGACGTTGGCCAGCTTGACTCATGACGTTGGGTCCGTCCACTCATGGAGCTTTTTTCCAAAGTTGCTCCAAACTTCTGGATCTTCTTCCAGAAGTATTGGTTAGGTTCTTTAGGTGTCCACAACTCACCCCAGAGTTCAAGAAGCTCTGATTTGCTCCTTACGGGTTAGGGCTCAAACTCCCAGAATGCACCTCATTCAAATCCAAAAATGATCGCTGGTCAGCTGGTCAATATCTGCAGGACTTGATGCAGGGGACTCTGGTCAGCTCTTTTCTGCCTGTAGCCTACAGGGAGTCCCTTCCTGGAGTAGTAGAAGCCATCCAAAGTCCTTTTCTTGGTAAAGCCCAAGGGTGCAACTGGTGCAGTCCTTCTGAGTGCAGTGTCCAGCTGCAGGCCAGCGGTCCAGCAGGGCAGTGCTTCTTCTTTATGTCTTGTTCCAGTATGGATCTCAAGTGAGATGCAGCTCTGCCATATGTATCTGTGTTCTTGGGGAGGCAAGCAGGGAGGCCTCTGGCCAATCATGTGCAGGCTACCACCCTCTTGAGTGACCACTTTCAGGGAAGTGTGGCAAAAATCAATCCCAGGGAGCAACATTCCTCCAAAATCCAAGATGGCAAAAATTCTGTCTTAGAGTTTAGATCTGGCTGAGTCCACCCACTGGTGTGGCTAAGTTTCCCTTAACACATCCCTTTCCAGCCCTCTTTTAATCTAATCGGAAGGCACCTGGCTGTCTGAGTTTGCATGAAATGGGGGAGGTACAGTTGCTGTCCCAAATGTCCTTTCCTCCTTTGAAGTCCAGTTTGGCTGCTCTCCTCCTATCCTTTTCTACCATCTGCTGAGGCAGATCTCCTCCCACCAGATGCTTCCTTTGTTTCAACTCAGGCCACTTCACACCTCACCAAGGCAGCCTGGCTTAGGCTGCCAGAGGCTGACCAATCAGAGAAGGGCACTACAGGGCTGAAGTTGTTAACTTTTAGCAAGAGTTCTAAAACACTTTCTAGGTACAAGTAATGTTAAATTCAACAGTGGCAAAAAGTTGGATTTATTATAACGTTTAAATTGATACTAAACCTTCAAGATCGTCAACCTTCAACTGACACGCCACATCGAAGACAACAACGTCCTCGACCCCTCACAAACCGGATTTAGATGCAACCACAGCAACGAGACCGCCCTCATCGCTGCCACAGATGACATCAGACGCCAACTCGACCGCGGCGAGACCTCCGCCCTCATCCTCCTAGACCTCTCTGCGGCCTTCGACACGGTCTGCCACCGCACCCTACTATCACGCCTCCAAGAAGCTGGCATCCAGGAAAAAGCCCTAGCCTGGACCTCATCCTTCCTCTCCGGCAGAACACCGACCGTCCGCCTCCCACCCTTCCGCTCAGAAGCCAACAACATCATCTGCGGCGTCCCCCAGGGCTCCTCCCTGAGCCCAACGCTGTTCAACATTTACATGGGCCCCCTCGCACAAGTGGCCCGCCGTCACGACCTCAACATCATCACCTACGCCGACGACACCCAGCTCATCCTCTCCCTCACCAACGACCCCGCCACCGCCAAAGCCAACCTCCACGGAGGAATGAAAGCAGTCGCCGACTGGATGAGAAATAGCCGCCTGAAACTCAACACCGACAAGACAGAAATCCTCATCCTCGGGACATCCCCCTCCGCCTGGGATGACTCGTGGTGGCCCACCACCCTTGGGACGGCCCCGACAGCCACCGACCACGCCCTCAACTTGGGATTCTTCCTCGACTCTGCACTCTCCATGGACAGACAAGTCAGCGCCGTCACCTCCTCCTGCTACAACACCCTCTGCACCCTCCGCAGGATCTACAAGTGGATCCCGACCGACACCAGGAAGACAGTGACCCACGCCCTCATCAGCAGCAGATTGGACTACGGCAACGCACTCTATGCGGGAATCCCAGCAAAACACCTCCAACGACTTCAACGCATCCAAAACGCCTCAGCCCGACTCATCACCAATGCACCCCGCCACATCACCCCTCACCTCAAAGAGCTCCACTGGCTTCCCATCGACAAAAGTGTCACCTTCAAGCTCCTCACCCACGCACACAAAGCACTCCACAACGCCGGCCCCACCTACCTCAACAACAGACTCAATTTCTACACGCCAACTGCGATCCGCAAGCCTCGTCCTCGCCACAGACCCCCGCATCCAACGAACCACCTCTGGCGGCAGATCCTTCTCCTACCTCGCCGCCAAGACATGGAACACGCTCCCTACCTACCTCCGACAGACTCAAGACCCACTCGCCTTCAGAAGACTCCTCAAGACCTGGCTCTTCGAGCAGTAACAATCTGCCCCCCCCCCCCCCCCCAGCGCCTTGGAACCCTAACGGGTAAGTAGCGCGCTCTATAAATGTCTGTGATTGATTGATTGATTGCCATATTTAGCTCCTTCCTATGGAAAATAAGACTTTCATATTTTAAAATAAAGGGGATGGTTTAAGAAAAGTGGCTCTGCACTTAGTGCAGTGTCACTTTTCTTGCGTCCCTTAGCATCCGCCGTACGCCACTGTGTGTGTGCCATATTTAAAATTCGACACACCATGGCACATGGTAGGGGGTTATAGAGTCAGAATTCCTGACGTCATTGATGTACTCTGCAGGAGTAGCCCCAAAATGTTGGCACTACTCCTGCAGAGTACATAGGGGCCCATTGCATTTAATGGCATGCCCCCTTTTAACGCCTGCTCTGAGTAGGCGTTAAAAGTGCCCAAAACAAATGGCGCAAGGAAATCTCTTATACAATGTACCCCTTGTATACATTATGCCTGGTACAATGCATGTATCGCGCCACTTGTAAATATGGCACGTGTAGAAAGCCAATTTAGCGCCACCTTAGCATTAAAAAAAATTATGCTATGGCAGTACTACAATGGGGAAAACGAATTTGGCTATTTTTACCTCACCTGGGCTTATAAAACATATTTTATAAAGTCCCTGCTTATAGTTACACTGCACCCAACCCTGGGAGCACTTAGGACATACCTTAGGGGTGTCTTATATGTAAGAATAAGGTAGCATAGGACTTTGGAAGTACTTTTAATTCCAAAGTCGAAGTTGGGGTTAATTTTAACTCAAAAGCAGATATCAAGGCAGGCCTGCCCTTAAAATTACACTGGGCATCATATCAGTGCATCTATCGCTGTACTATCTATGCTGGGGTCCCTAAACATACATGCCCTACCAAATACTCAGGACTCAAAGGTAGGTGGATACAGCCAATTATAAGTAGCTTAATTTGCATAATTCATTTCACACAGAGCACTGGCCCTGAGACTGGTTAGCAGTACCCAGGGCACAGTCAGAGTCAGTAAAGAGAATCAGTCAAAAAGCTTGGGGGTGACCAGGGCAAAAAGGAGGACTTTCCTACAGTGAGTCTATCCACACACAGTTACCACCTGAGGATGCATAATTTTCATTATATGTTTCCCTGAAGACGTTGAGGATGCCAATCAGGAGAGTGTGGGGGGGTAAATTACCAGGGCCCAATGGCGTACCAATTGACATCATTAAGTGTAACATAAACCTTTGGGCCACATTGTTGACCAATATACTCCTCCATTCCCCATTTATGGGTTACTTTGGTCATCGTTCCTATTTTCAGAAAAGGTTATACTGAGCCTAAATGTCATCATCCCATTTCACTGAACGATATCCCTGCCACAATTCTTGGGAGAGTTGTGTATAGCAGAATAGCAGAGTAATGCCTCAACCTAAATCTGATCATTAGGAAATATGCTGATCATTAGGAAATATACTGCGGCCAAACAATCAGTGTTACATCTTGCCTTCACGGTTTTGTCAGTGACATTTGATTATGTCAACAGGGCAAAGTTATGGCAGTCCCTTATTAAGTTAGGAATTGATATGACATTAGTGCATCCATTGGTTTCTTTGCATACTGGCACCAAAACGCACATCAGGTTTGGTAATAAGGTGGAAGTTTCTAATGAATTTAGCATTGGATGGGTGGTCCGCCAGGGGTGCCTATTAGCCCTTCTTCTTTTTATTTTGTACATAAGTGATCTTAGTTTAGAGCTTGCTAAATGCCCCCCAGATGTGCCCATGGTGAATGGCTCCCCCTTCATGTGTTACTTTATGCAGATGATGTTGTACGAATCACACACACCCTCAAAGCGCTGCAGTTACTAGTCCATTTGTTTGTACATTTTATAGCAAATCTTGATCTATCGACTAATTTTACTAATCCTTTTATAATGACTTATGGCCGGAAGTGTACGTGAGCCTCATCTATTGTAGAGTGAACACTTCATTAAGTACCAGTACCTTTTGTTGCCTGGGTGTTACTTTTAGCTTCACTGGTTCATAGTCACACAAAATAGGGTTATGTTTTTAAGGGCAATTGGCTCGCTTCTGAGCTTACCGTCCCCAATGGGAGGGAGGGCGCTCCTACCCTTGCTGCAAATATATTCAGCCCAGTGCAAACCGATTGTGACTTATTGCGAATTATGGGGCTGGATTAGGTGATCCCATAAAGAAAATCTTTTTTGCAGGAGAATATTATCAGCATCTGCATCAACTTCCCATTTCATTTGTCATAATGAGTTGGACTTCGACTATTTGTGCAATTACATTCGTAGTCGCCCGGCTCTTCTGTGGTTATCTATTTGGAGTTCGGAAGAAGCATTACTCTCAATGAATATAATTTCTGATTGCTTGGTGTGCGACAAGAGTCCTGCTATCCCTTGGTTGGTGTATGTTTAAAAGTCTTTGGAAGGTGTTGGTTTAACTGACATTTTCCTAGACAAAGCACCTTGCACCAGCGTGGGCCTAAAGAAAGTACAAGCCCATTTTTAGAACAAGCCTGTTGTATATATTAAGTGATGTTGTGTAGTTAGGGATTAACTGATGTTGTGTAATTAGGGAGTAGAAAGTAGCTGGAGGATAAATAATGATGCGTTACAATGTAGGCATCAGATGGCTTAAGGAGACAAGAGAGCGAGGAATTAAATTGTGATGAACCTTAATACTTTTATTCTTATTTCTAAATACTAAAATAATGAACTTCATTTCACAACAAATTGGCAGCGAGAAGTAAATAATTGGAAAGGCTCATCAACAAATTTTGAATATTTAATTGAATCGATGGAATCAAAGATCTGTACTTAAGTACGACGGGGTGAAAGAGAGATCCATTCAAGCTGACAGTATTGGTCTTCTAGTACCCGCAACTACTGTTTCGTATTCCTGATAGAAGCATCATTTAAAAAAACAAGATATTTAAAACTTACAGTTACAATGTACATAATATGCTATGCTTAACAGGTTCTGAATTCCGTTATGTCTGTGCTCATGCTCTCTTCTCTGGGTGATTGAGAGATACTTCCTTTAGAAACAAGAGTAAGAATCCCACATGAGACGTTACATCAAGTTTTCAAGGCCAATCTACTTGAGAAGCAAGTACGGTAACAAACTTATTGGCGGCCCTCTTAGGTGTCTGTGTTCAACCAGTGTGCATCATTTGAATGGTGATTCACACACCATTATAGTCTACATTAAGATAACAGTGATCCGATTAATAGTTTTGGAGTTCTGCATTGAGGGAAATTGTCGAAGTGCGTGTCACTTGCAGCGGTGATACGCACACCGGTGCAAGTAGTAATATATTTGACTGGAAAACCTGTTACGTGCGCTTCCCATACAGTGGTGATACGCACACCAGTGCAGATTGTAATATATTAAAGAAACAAAAACTGGCATAGAGCATTTGAAAATTATTTAGTGGCTATTGATGGTAAGAAATTTCAACATGAAAGAAAAAAAGCCTTAATGTTTAGTCTTCTAGGAAATGCTGGATAGGAAATTTTTGACAAGTTACCAGAATTTGAACCACCTGTGGTCAGTATATTCCATTTGATGAACATGAAGAAGCGGTTAAAAGACTGGAAAAACAGTATACAGAAGAGCCTAACGTTATGGTGGAGAGACATAGGCCCTCATTATATCATTGGCTGTAAAAACCACCTACCGTCGCCGCAGCTACCAGCCGACCGCCATACTATGACCAGCCGGATTTCCGCCACAAGAAGGGTGGAAATCCGACTATGGCCATCCTGGCGGATGGCGGTAAGGTGGTGCTGCTGCCCCCAGCAAGGCCACGTCACTAGGCTGCCGCCAGCCCTATTATGACAAATGATACAGCCTGGTGGTGTTCTGCTGGCAGGCGCTGCTGGCGGTTTCAGCGCCCCATCCCGTCTCCTGCCAGAAGACCCCCTGGATCCAGGTAAGTCGGGTCTCCGACAGGGGAGGGGGTTGGTTGGTGTTTTGAGTGTGTGGGGGGGGGGTGCATGTATGTGTGTACGTGATTGGGGGGGGGGGGTTGAATGTTGACTGCGTGCGTGAATGTATGGAAGTGTGAGTGCGTGTATGTATAGTATTCGTAATGCATGTCTGCGTGTATGTTTTGAAGTGTGCACGGATGTGTGTGTGATGGGATGTATGCATGCGTGCATGTATGTGTGAATGAGTGTTAAAAGTTAATTCAGTTGAAGAGTTTGATGAAGAAATGTGTGCAAATATAGTATTGACCGTTGAGGATAATTATAATACAAAGTCAACAAGTAGATTTAAAGCACCACTTGAAGAAGTCTATATTGGTGGCAAAGAACTTGATATTATGGCAGACTCAGGATATCCCATTACTATTTTAGCCGATAACACATTTCACAGTCTTTGGAACAATGTAAAATTGCTAAAGAGTGATATCAATCCACAAGCATTTGGAGAATTTGATATTAAGATGCTTGGGTATTTTTATAGTAGTCTTGAATTGAAAACCGTCTAATCAATACCAAAATACATATAGCTAAAAATGGCAGAAATACTGTAGGATGGCAAGATTTAGGCAAATTGGGTATAATATTGAAACCAGGTTCATCAGATCCAATTGTTCTGGGGAAGTTATCATGTCTAGAAGTTAATGGCATTGGTGATAAAAGTACAGATCAAATGTTAACACAAGTCTTAAAAAACAACCAGAAAGTGTTTTCTAATCACGTAGGATGTGTGAAGGGTTTTGAACATGTTATTAAGTTACAATAAAAAGCTGTACCAGTTGTACATAAGGTTCGGCCAGTGCCTCTTTCAGTAAGGAAAAAATTGAAAGACCTTTTATGTAAGTTATGTGAAGAAGGCATAATTGAGCCTACTGATTCCTCAGAACGTGTTTCAGCTATTGCTATAATTAAGGAAAAGACAGGAGATTTTTTAAGATTGTGTGCTGATTTAAGATCTTTAAACAAAAATATAGTGGTAGATTGTCATCCATTGCCTAAAATTCAAAAACTATTGGCAGCCACTAATGGATCTAAGTATTTTTCATTAATAGATCTTACACCAGCATATCATCAGGTCAAAATCGCTGATTCTTCTAAGGATTACACAACATTTGTAACACCTTTTGGTGCTTACATATATGTACGCTTACCATTTGGACTTGCATCAGCTGCAAGTGTATTCCAGAAATTAATGGATATTTTATTTAAAGAGCTGGATGGTATCCAGAAATTTCAGGATGATAGTTTAATACATGTGGAGACAATGGGGGTCATTTCGACCTCGGCGGTCTTTTCACAAGACGGCCGAGGGACCGCCGTGCTGAAGACCGACAGTGGTGGCGGTTTTCCGCTCGGCGTATTATGACTGCTGGCTGCCCTCTGTCCTTTTCCGGACGGTGAGCCGCCAGCAGCCATACTGGTGGGCGGTGGGGAAGTGGAGCTTGCTCCACCTCCACCGCACGTCAACAAAACACCGCCCACCGAATCACGTTCTGTGATTCGGCGTGGCGGTGTTCTGTTGACGGTGTGCTGGGGGCGGAGCAGCCACCATGGATCCCGTCCCCTCCCGGAAGATCAACAGACAAGGTAAGTTGATCGTCCGTTAGGGGAGGGGGTGGAGGGGTGTTGTGTGATGTGTGGGTGCATGGGGGTGTGCGTGTGAGTATGTAGAGGGGGTGTGTGAGTGCGTGTATGCATGCGGGGGTGTAGAGTGAATGGAAATGTGTGCGTGTCTGTCTGTATGTATGTCTGTATGAATGTGTGCGTGTATGTCTGAATGAGGGTGTGCGTGTATGACTGTGTGTGTGTCTGTTGGTATGTTTGTTTGTGTGTGTGCGGGAATGTGTGTTGGTGGTGTCTGCATGCGTGTCGGGTGTGTGTCTGTGTTGTGATGTCGGGGGTACGGGTGGGGAGGGGGCTCCTGCCACCTTTGGGGGTTGCAGGGGGGTGTTGGGGACGGACTCGGGGGAGGGGTTCCGGGGTGGCGGAGACCCCTATCAGTGTCAGGGAAGGAATTTCCTGGCACTGATAGTGCTTACCGCCATGGATTTCATGGCGGTTCCAAACCCCATGAAATCCATGGCGGTAAGCCGGGTCATGATACAGCTGGCGGTCTTGTGACAGCCACCGGGCTGGAGACCCAAGTCTCCAGCCCAGCGGTCGTCTCCGCCATGGCGGTCTGATCGGAGAAGTGGCGGATGACCATGGCGGTTACATAATTCCAAATGTTTTACCGCCAGCCTGTTGGCGGTAAAACCGCCACCTCTCCGTCAACCGCCAGGGTCGTAATGACCCCCTATGACTGAACATAATTTGATTTTAAATAGAGTTTTAAGAATTTTACAAAAAAAAGGTTTGACAGTAAGTAAGTCAAAGTGTAAATTCTTGTGTACAGAAATCAAAAATGTGGGACACACTCTTTCAGCAGATGGTATAAAACCTAAAGAGGATTTACGTAAAGCAATTTGTGAAGCACCTAATCCCAATAACAAGGAAACTTTAAAATCTTTTCTTGGATTAAGTTAATACTATATGAGATTTATCATGGATTATGCTTATCTAGATGAACCACTCAGGAAGGTATTGAGAAAGAAAACAAAATATATTTGAGAGTCTGAACAAGAAGTAGCGTTTGGAAGAGTAAAAGAAGCCATATTAAGTGAACCTGCTCCACGGCCTTATAATCCTAATGGTAAGAACAGATTAACAGCAGATGATACTGCGACAGGGATAGGTGCTAAATTAACCCAAATTGTGTCAGGAAAAGAATACACTGTAGCATTTATTTCTAGAATGCTTAGGGATGCAGAAAAAGTTTATAGCACAATAGAGAGGGAAAAACAAGTGTGTGTATAGGCAGTTGAGAAATTGAAAACATTTCTTTGGGGTAATAATTTTGGGATAGTAACTGATCATAAACCCCTGGTCTACATGATGGATGGAAGAGAACATGCCAAAGCAACTTCTCGACTAATAAGGTTGATTGCAAAATTGCAAGAGTATAATTTTGATATTAAACATATTGCAGATGGTTTAAACAAACATGCGGATTGTTTATCTAGGCTACCATTAAAAGACATGGATGGCATTGAAATACATGACACCGAATGTGTTGTTACTTATGTTGATGCTGTGGAATATTGTGATGGAGTGATTTCTTGTAGTGAATGGACAGAAGCTTGTGTAAAAGATTTGAATATACAACTAGTCAACAAACATGTCACTAAAGGGTGGCCACCTAGCAAGTTACAAGTGAATTAACTATAGAAGGTGTGTCTTGATGAGACACAATTTATATATTCTACCATAATTATTAAAAAAGAGTTTGATAGATTTAACACATTAAGGGCATCCAGGAATCACTGGCACTGAGAAAGTATTGAAAAATTGCTATTGGTGGCCAGTAATAGATAAGGATGATGAAATGTTTATGGATAAATGTGGGAATGTGTAAAATCTGATAAACGTTGGTAAGTAAATAAGACTAAAATACACCTAGTTGATATACCTAATGTACCTTGGTCAAAGTTAGCCATAGATATTTCAGGCCCATATATTCTACTTGGTGAAAAAATGCGTTATTTAGTTGTGCTTACAGATTATTATTCTAAATGGATTCATTGGAACTTCATTGCTAATATTACCACAGATGTTATTATAGAATTTAAAAAAACTGTTTTTACCATTGAAGGATTACCAAGACTTTTATTATCATATAATGGCACGCAATTGATTTCTCAAAAAATGTGTTTATTTTTAAGGAAACATGGAATTAAACAGGAAAAACACCTCCTTATAATCCTTCTTCAAATGGTCAAGTAGAACGTGTGAACAGGTTAATGAAGGAAGGAATTCAATTAGCTAATGCATCTAAATTGAAAGTATATGAATTTCTACGAGAGAAAGTATATAGTTCTAACAACACTATAAATTCAAAAACTGGGTTTTCACTATTCTATCTGTTAAGGGGTAGAAATGAAAGTATTTTTCTTACACCAAAATTTGGTAATGACGCAAATGTACAAGATAATGTCATAAGGATTGATGACAAAGAATTACAGGTGAAATAAAACATTGTTCAGAAACAAATGAAGACTAAAACATACAATGATCTAATCAATAAAGTTAAACCCAAAACGGTTAATGTAGGAGATTGAGTTCTTATTAAAAAAACAGGTAAGGTACAGAAAGGACAGTCTGCATTTACCTCACCATTACAAATTTTAAAGGTCACCAAAAGTGCTTTATATTTAAAGGAGAAAGGGTGGTGGAATAAAAATACTGTGGTTTTACTAAACCGTTTCAAGAGACATTTTGGAATGTTAGCTATAAAGGACTGGTGGAAGGTCAAGAATCACAAGATTACTGGGATTTAGAGATAAGTTGTGAAAATGATAGACGGAAGAAAGAATTGATGAGAATAGCAATCCTAGTGACAGTGATGTGTTAACAGAGGAGAATTATCTACAAATCACTCAAAAAGAGAATGAAATGCAATGTATTGAAAATGAGATTGGAAGTATAGATGAAGTACAACGGGATGTAGAAATACGATGTAATGCAGAAATAAGTAAAGAATTGGATGTTCAAAATAATGAAAATAATGTTTGTATGTTAAAAGCAAGAAGAAATGTGCAGATACCAAAGAAAAATTCTGAGTTTGTCATGTATTAACTTGAATTATTGTAACAATGTAATATTTTGTCAATTGCTATATGATGTTTTTTTTTGTTGGTAAAAGGAGGAGATGGATGTTGTATATATTAAGTGATGTTGTGTAGTTAGGGATTAACTGATGTTGTGTAGTTAGGGAGTAGAATGTAGAATGCAGCTAAATAATGACGTGTTAAAATGTAAGCATCAGATGGCTTAAGGAGACAAGAGAGCGAGGTATTAAATTGTGATGGGCCTTATTACTTTTATTCTTATTTCATAAATACTAAAATAATGATTATCATCTCGGCATGATCTTCATTTCCCAACAAAACCCAAGTGGAGAGGTTGCGGGCAGGTGGTTGGAAATAGAATGTTGTGAGCTACTTGTATTTCAATCCTGGGGACACATACAAATTATTTGTGGAACACCTGTTGTAAATGGGAACAATATTTATTGTTTAGTTTTAGGGACAGTATAATTAAATATTCCTTCAGTTGCCCACGTGGCTTTCAGCATAGCCTTGATTTCAGAATGTGTCCCTGTAACAACTGGTCCAACCAAACTATGATGCATTTTCTCTTTTTTGTGACTGCTATAAATTAATTACTATTAAGGATTTTCGGTACCCCTTTTGAGGCTCAAAAACGTTCGACACTGTTCTCTGACCTACCGATTTTTACAAGCATTATCAGATGCCGAAGTTTGCCATTGTGTAATTTTGTTTCTTCAAGCCACAGTGTGCTCTAGAAGGTCAAAGCATTCTGAATGACTGGGTTGGCTGATGTTTCTATGAAGCAGTATAACCATGTTGGATATCGCTTTTAGAGTAACCGTGAATTATATTTTTTGTCTTTATCTCACCGGGTGATTTGAAGCACTTATTTTATGAGGTTTTTTTTGTTGTGTTGTCTGATTGATGAAACATTTTGTATATAACTGTACACTTTTATGGCTGTGCGCAGTTAAATAAAGTTGATTCTGATTCTGAGAGACTTGCTAAGGGATTTTACTATCAATAATTTTCCGAGTATGTTGTTGATCATTTGAATAGAGAAGCTATGGAATACATCAAAGTTCCAAAGGGATTTTTATATAATTAATGTTTCAGTGTAAGTTGTTAATATCATGATTAAAGACATGCAAAAAAGGGACTAGCAAGCAGACATCTGGCTGCCTATAAAATTGGGAGTAAAAATGTTCTAACTGTTGCTATGCATTTTTAGTAAATGAGAACCCATAGACAAATAAATATGTAAAGAGCACTTGTTAAATAACTATAGAAATGTCACGCGCGTTATTGGGTTAATAATACAAAGGCAGAGACATTCAATGTTTATGTGACAGTGTTGTTGCTGCAGTTCATATAGCAGATGGTCAGTATCAAAATAAAAATTACATCATGACTTCACCAGTTGAGAAATGTGCAGCATTTCCTATTTTTCATTCTCCAAGGACTAGGAGCCTTTATAGCTAGAAGCACTGCAAAGAGCAAAACGTATTGGCACCTCACAGTACAAAATCTCTGTTAGACATGATTTTTAAAAGGCAATAAGAAAATAGTCTCATTGTTAGAAAACCATCTGATTCAGAATCTGCATGGAAGGAATCCAGATCATTAAATGCAACATTCTGATGGATACAACTACCTGTGGATTCCTCACCTCATGAATACTCCCATGGCGCCAGCATTCTACGGAAATCTTCTTACTAGTCTCTGCACGTCGACGAGGACGTCACTGTCTCGCACGCGACGCCGTCTGACGTCATACAGGCAATAAGAGGTCCTCGACGACGTGCGGACGTCAGTTCCCTTTTTTCCGTGCATTCGAAACGGTTATCTTCGAGGGAGCAACTGTTACTCTTGCGGTTACAGTGTATATCTTGCTGCGTACTCTTTCTCTGTGGAAATAATGTCGCAGAGAAAGTCTGGATTTAAGCCTTGTCGTGAGTGTGGAGGCAAGATGTCGGTGACGGATCCTCATTCCGATTGCCTTTGGTGTTTGAGCTCCGACCACGACGTCTCGACTTGTGATTCATGTCAGCACATGAATCCGAAGGCCCTTAAAGAACGTGAGGCGAAGCTGTTTATGGCCAAGTCAAAGGAGAAACATCACAAGAAGTCTTCTCCAAAACATCGGCGTCATCGAGACTCCCGGCGCCGTAGAGAATCTCGGCGTCATTCAAGGGAGGCTCGTTCCAGGTCTCCGGATCGGCGCCGAAAGACATGGGAGGTCAGCCCCACGGTGACGCCGCATCCTTCGACGCCGTTGCCCTCTCCGGCGTCACCAACTTCGCCTGGACAGGCGTCGGTGATTGAGGTATTGGAGCCTCAAGTGTTTTCTCCGGCGCAGACGCCGAGGCCGGAGTCGGGGTCGCCTCCGAGACAGGCACCCCAGTATCCGGCTTTTCCCACCCCTGGAGCCGATAGTTCCGCATTCTTGAATGCGATGTATGCCATCTTCCAACAGATGGCTCCAGGGGGTGCTCCGGCTGGGCCTTTGGCCTTTTCTTTGGGTGATCCTGCGCCTCTTCGGCCGGCACCCTTTATGCCCTTTCTCCCGTTTGGGAACGTGGGCTCGGCGCCAGTGTCGGCGCCGGTGGCCGCTCCGGTGGCTTCGGAGGGATTGGCCCCAGGGTTTTCCATCCCGTCGACGTCGACATTTCGGCCTGTGACTCCGGTGGGTCCATCTGTTTCAGCTGCTCTTCAGTCGGCGCCGAAGTTACCCGTGGCGCCGGATGCGGCGTCGGTGGCTTCGGAAGATCGGCGCCGATCTCCGACTTCGGCGGAGGCATTGTCGACTCCGCGGATTGAGCAACGACTGCATTCAAGGAGGCGTGCTCTCCGGGTACTAGAAGAGCAGGAGTACCAACGAGCCCTAGAGGAAGGAGAGCTAGAGGACTCGGGTGATGTGCTGCGTGGACTGGAGTCGGCCAGTGGGCTGGACACTTCCCCTGAGTGGGACCTTTCGTCCCCGGGGGAATATACTGAGGAAGCTGCTTCCTTTCATACAGTGGTACGGAAGGCAGCTAGTTTTTTGGACCTGCCTTTGCCGGTGGTGGAGGCAAAACAAAACCTTTTGACGGAGGTGTTGCATCCGGCCTCAGCCGCGGCGGAGCCTCTGTTACCTTTTAATGACGCTCTGCTGGATCCGGTTTTAGAGGTGTGGAAGAGGCCGGCATCTTCCCCAGCAGTTCACAGAGCCGTGGCCAGGAGGTATCGGACGGCTCCAACTGATCCTGGTTTCCTATCTAGGCACCCTACGCCGGAGAGCTTGGTAGTGCAGGCCTCCTGTTCGTCCAAGTCAGCGCCTGGTTCTTTCCCGACGGTGCCTGGGGACAGAGACTCAAAAAAGCTAGAGGCGCAGTCGAAGAAGATTTTTTCGTCCTGCAGTCTGGCGTTAAAGGCCACTAATGCGACCTGTATCCTGGGGAGGTATATTCATGCTCTGATGGATGACATCTCCTCTTCGTTTACAGAGCTTCCCCAGGGTCTTTTGGATCTTGTCTCTGATGCCCAGGCTGCTGCGACCCAAATTATCCAGACGGGACTGGATACCACCGACTCGGTAGCCAGAGCAATGGGCACAACTGTGGTGGAAAGGAGACAGGCCTGGCTCCGTAACTCGGGCTTTTCGGCAGATGTACAGTCCACATTGTTGGATCTCCCGTTTGATGGGGACAAACTGTTTGGGGCTAAGGCTGATTCGGCCTTGGAACGTTTTAAGGAGAGCAGGGCCACGGCTAAGTCGTTGGGACTCCAAGCTCCTTCTTCCACGGCCTCTTCCAGATTCTTCAGGAGGTTTCGTGGATTTGGGCGTGGCTCTTCCTCCTCTTCCTTTCGGGGAAGATATCAGCAACCTGCCTCTTCCCACCCCTATAGATCTTTTAGGGGGAGGGGTAGGGTCCGCACCAGGGGAGCCTCTCAGCAGCACTCTGCCTCTTCCTCATCCTCTGGCGGGGTGCAGCAGGGGAAGCAGCCTTAGGCTTCCACCATTTCCCACTCACTCCTCTCCTGTAGGGGGAAGATTACAGCATTTTCTCACCAAATGGGAGACTGTTACGTCGGACACTTGGGTTCTCAGTGTTGTGGGAAAAGGCTACACCCTTCCCTTTCGGGAGTTTCCGCCCCTCATCCCGCCCCGCCCTTCGTATTGTTCACAAGAACACCTCCTGTTGCTAGAACAGGAGGTAGAAGTCCTCCTTTTAAAGGGCGCGGTGGAGTTGGTCCCGGAGCAGGAAAGGGGTCAAGGAGTTTACTCAAGGTATTTCCTGATTCCCAAGAAGGATGGTCGTTTGAGACCAATTCTGGACCTGAGGATCTTGAATTGGTTCCTCAAGCAGGAAAAGTTCAAGATGCTGACCCTAGCACAGGTGCTTTTGGCGTTGAACATGGAAGACTGGATGGTGTCTGTCGACTTGCAGGATGCTTACTTTCATATCCCGATACTCAAGTCACACAGGAAGTATCTCCGGTTTGTGGTGGGATCGCAACACTACCAGTTTGCGGTCCTTCCGTTTGGTCTTACTTCAGCACCTCGAGTCTTCACGAAGGTGATGTCGGTGGTTGCGGCAGAGCTCAGAAGGAAGGGGATAGCAGTATTCCCTTACTTGGACGATTGGTTGATCAAAGCCAAGTCCCCGGAGCTTGTGTTGCGTCATCTGCAGTCAACAACCCAGTTGTTGTTCGACCTGGGCTTTTCGGTGAACGAGCCCAAATCTCACCTGGAGCCCTCTCAGCGCCTCCTGTTCATAGGGGCAGTACTGGATACAACATTGGGTCGGGCCTTTCCTCCGCCTCAGCGGATTCAAGATATTCAGGATTTGGTTCCAATGTTTCGAAATGGAGCGGTAGTTCCAGTCCTCAAGGTCCTTCGTCTGCTCGGTCTTTTTGCCTCCTGCATTCTGTTGGTCACGCATGCTCGCTGGCACATGAGGGCTCTTCAGTGGTGCCTCCGAAGGCAGTGGTCTCAACACAGAGGGGATCTAGAGGGTACTGTCAAGATCTCCAGAGATGCTGCTGTGGATTTGAAGTGGTGGATTGCAAGCAACAATCTTTCACAAGGAAAGCCGTTCCAGCAGTCGCCACCAGTGGCCACAGTCATAACGGATGTTTCCACTCTAGGGTGGGGAGCTCATCTGGGGGATCTGGAGATCAAGGGTCTTTGGTCTCCAGAGGAACAGATTTTTCACATCAATCTGTTAGAGTTACGGGCTGTACGTCTGGCTCTCAAGGCCTTCCTCCCTTCCCTTCGTGGTCAGTCGGTACAGGTCCTAACGGACAATACTACCACGATGTGGTACATAAACAAGCAGGGAGGAGTGGGGTCGTACCTTCTCTGCAGAGAAGCTCTTCGACTATGGTCCTGGGCAAAGGACCATCGGATTTGCTTGATAGCAAACCATCTGGCCGGAGTCTTGAACGTGCGTGCGGACAGTCTCAGTCGCCACCTCTTGGCAGACCACGAGTGGCGTCTCCATCCAGATCAAGTCCGTTTAATCTTCCAGAAGTGGGGGTTTCCTCGGGTAGATCTGTTCGCCACTCGAGAGAACGCGCATTGTCCGTTGTTCTGCAGCCTTCAGTATCCGATGCAGGAAGCGTTGGGGGACGCGTTTCAAATGACCTGGTGCGGCCAGTTGCTTTACGCGTTTCCTCCCATACCCTTGATTCCTCGAGTATTGAGGAAGATTCGCCAAGACCGGGCTCTAGTAATCTTAATAGCTCCGGATTGGCCAAGGAGGGTGTGGTACTCCGACCTTCTCCAACTCTCAACGTGCCCGCCGCTCCGTCTCCCTTTCAGGGCAGACCTCCTCTCACAGTCGCAGGGGCAGGTTCTACACCCCAACCTCCAGAGTCTGCACCTACATGCCTGGAGATTGAACGGGGCAACCTGAGTTCCTTCTCTCTCCCGCCTGAGGTAGTGGATGTTATATTAGCGGCCAGGCGACACTCCACTAAATCTATCTACGCTAATAGGTGGTCTAAATTTGTTGCGTGGTGTGGAGAGAGGCAGATTGATCCTTTACATGCTCATCTATCGGACGTTTTGTCTTTTGCTCTATCTCTGGCGCAGAAAGGTTGTGCAGTGGCTACCATTAAAGGTTATTTATCGGCCTTGTCAGCCTTCATATGTCTTCCAGACCAACCATCTTTATTTAAATCCCCTATTGTTATCAGATTCTTGAAAGGTCTTCTAAATCAATATCCTCCAAAGCCATTCGTTATGCCGCAATGGGATTTGTCCTTAGTCCTGACTTTCCTTATGGGGTCCCCTTTTGAACCTATGCATTCTTGCCTCTTGAGGTATTTGGTTTTAAAAACAGTCTTCCTGATAGCTATAACATCAGCAAGGAGAGTGAGTGAGTTGCAGGCCTTATCAGTAAAACCCCCTTATACAACTTTTTATGGGGATAAGGTGGTGTTGAGGACCAAGGCTGCTTTCCTCCCGAAGGTTGTTTCACCCTTCCATTTGGCTCAGGCCATTACTTTGTCCACGTTCTATCCTCCGCCTCATCCTTCCAAAGAGGAAGAAAGACTGCACCGTCTGGACCCAAAGAGAGCGTTGAGCTTCTTTATCGATAGAACAAAGGATTTCAGGCTGGAGGATCAGCTGTTTATTGGATACGTGGGCAAGAGGAGAGGAAAGGCAGTCCACAAGAGAACACTATCCAGGTGGGTTGTTCTTTGCATTAAAATATGTTACTCTTTGGCAAAGAAGGATCCTCCTGAGGGCATTAGAGCTCATTCCACCAGAGCTAAGTCGGCCACTTCGGCCTTAGCCAGAGGTGTTCCTGTGGTCGACATCTGCAAGGCCGCAACTTGGTCGTCCCTTCACACTTTTGCAAAACATTACTGTTTAGATTCTGAGGTTAGAAGGGACGGCCATTTTGCACGGTCAGTGCTGCAGGATTTCTTGGTTTGACCATTTAGGCACCCACCGCCGGGCGTGGTACTGCTTTGGGACTCTATTCATGAGGTGAGGAATCCACAGGTAGTTGTATCCATCAGAAGAACGAGTTACTTACCTTCGGTAGCGACTTTTCTGGTGGATACATTAGCTACCTGTGGATTCCTCACGGTCCCACCCGCCTCCCCGTTGCCTTTATGGTCTTGCCAAGTAATCCTTGAGTGTGCTCCTCTTGGTCTTTGAGGGTGCAATAGATGTATATATATAATATATTTATATATATGTAGGTATATGTGTATATATCTTTATGTATATACTTGGTGTGTGTATATATTTTAAAAGAGAGAGTTTTATATATATATATATATATATATATGTACATAAAAAGATTTACAGTTATTCATACAATGTGGTGTATTTTTACAATATAATGGATGTTGCTTTGTTCTTTCATTGCATTGCCTGGTTGTTCTCATGCACGTAAAAAATGATTGGTACTGACGTCCGCACGTCGTCGAGGACCTCTTATTGCCTGTATGACGTCAGACGGCGTCGCGTGCGAGACAGTGACGTCCTCGTCGACGTGCAGAGACTAGTAAGAAGATTTCCGTAGAATGCTGGCGCCATGGGAGTATTCATGAGGTGAGGAATCCACAGGTAGCTAATGTATCCACCAGAAAAGTCGCTACCGAAGGTAAGTAACTCGTTCATTTAGTCACATACACATAAGGGGGATTTTTAAAGATTTTGCCTCTTAGTCATTTTACAAGCCCCAATAATTGCAAACAGGAACACAAAGTGGTCAGGCAAAACCAAAGGACAGGTCCTTCCGACTATAAATAGGAGGGAGGAAGTAACAGGTCTAGTATCTGGCCTCTTGTGCAAACATATTCTTTTTCACCTTGTTCAGCAGCTTGGTGAGGGGCAAATGTTTCCAAATTATTTCATACATCTGCCCCTCATATGTCAGAATAGCAATCAATATGCAAATTGAAGTCACCTAAGAAAACTGCAGTGGTTGACCTAATGGTATTTGTTGGTACTGCTTCAGTTATTGCTTCAGTGATATGAAGATTTGGAAGGCAAGCAGCAAATCAGAAATAGTGGTAGAGAGTCCTAAAGAAACCTAGCAAGGACAATGTATGAGTTCAGGGTAGAATCCTTCAAAATCATCGCCATATCTTCTCATTTGGATGGAATGTTCTTGGTGTATGTACACCCAGAAGTATAGCATTGGTGATATCTAGTGCTGAATTAGCCTACCAACAGGAATGGTGTGTCTCACTTTCATCTAGCAAGGATATAAAAAATGTATCACTTGGGCATGGCAAGGGACTTTAATTTTATAGGAGCACATTATTGTGAGGTAAGATTTGTTTGCTGGAGTAAATAGAGCAAGCTGCTGCATGATAATTCCAGATTATCTCATTGATCATTGGAGGATCCAGATAACCCTGGGATTTTGAGATGTCGCTAACTAAACAACAATACTAAGCTTCTTGGTTTCTTTATAGAGTAAAGAACCATGAACCACATGTACTAATAACAGGCAGCAAAATACTGATCACAAATTAGAAGCAATATTTTCACAAGTAGCATTAAATTTTATGAACCAACCAATGCAGTAATAATTTAGTTTGTAAAATTCTGAAACAGAACGTTTTGCAATCTGAAGTACATCATGAATATTAATGACGGACATTTGAGATTTTGACTTACTCTGATTGGATTCCATCACAAGAAAGGTGGCTTGCTAGGGTCAGCAAAACACCATGGCTGTGATTGCATTTGAATAAACGAAACATTTTTGTTTTAAATACAGCCCGTTTTCCTATCCATGGGGACCACTTCACTTTTGAGAGTAAGTTACCACTCCATCTTAGGAGTTGGTAAGTTTTAGATGTTTTGTGACTGTATTTCATTCGTAAATGGTTGACACATAACATACTGATTCGGTACTTGAAAGCGATGGGTAAAATACATCATTTACAAATCCCAAATTAGGATCTAGCTTTTTTATAAGAGTCAGTAAAAGTTTACCAACTCCTAAAATGGAATTTGTACATTCCAAATGCATCTGAAAGGCTGCCAACAGCAAATAAATAAATTGTATATCTAGCTACATAGATACTCAGCTCCAGATTTAGGGGGTCATTACAAGTTCAGCGGATGGTTTTTACTGCCAGCTGAACTTCCAACCGGGTTCCATGAAGGTTTTACTGCTAGGCTGGTGGGTGGAAACCTCAATTTGTGCCTGCCAGCCTAGTGGCAAGCAGGCTACAGCATTGTCACTGGCTTGTAATCAAGCCGACGGCAATGCTGTAGCCCACCAGGTGCACCAGCACCCTTGCAATGTTCACTGTCTACAAAGCAGACAGTGAAAATTGCAATGGTGCTGGCCACCATTGCGATGTTGCTGGCCAGGGGGGCCCCCTGCACTGCTTGTCTGCCAGCATTTTCATGGGGGTAGTACTGCCATGAAACCACTGGTGGAGAAGAAGGGTCGTAATCCCCATGGCAGCGCTGCTTGCAGTGCTGCTGTGGAGGATTAGGATCACCACCACCTCCAGACCTCTGGGATCCAAGATCATGGTGGAGCTTGCGGTTCACTAGCGGTCCAACCACCAGGGTTGTAATGTGGGGGTCGGACTGCTGCTTTGGTGGCGGTCCAGACCGCTACAGTCGTAATCACCCCCTTGGTCTCTTGATTAGCAAATATTTTGGTGAAAGGTAGAGGAGAAAGTGTCCTAAGTATTCATCATAGATTGATAATTGCATGTTTTCCCTCCTCACTTTTTCTGAAACTTATACTTGGGAGGTATACCACCTCATACACATGCCCAGTGATCCAAACCTGTAAGAAATGGATCTGACCAAGCAAGATATTGGTAGGATCTTTGACTGAGCTGATTTTGCTTTTTTTCTGAGAGGCAAGACTGATCAGCTGACGCTTTATTTTCTGTTTAGCACCCTCGAAAACAAAGGCTGCATTTGTTCTGTAGGCCATTGTCTATGCTTTTCACCTCACACTTTTCAAGAAAAGCTGGTATTAACTTCTGCCCCTCTCCCAGTCAACTGCTCACTGCACATGCAGACATGAATTCTTTCAGTGAGGTAGTTCTTCTTAAGCATACTGCAGGTTCTAGAAAAAAGCTAGCAGGCAATTAGTATTCTTGGGGTTCTAAGCTCACAAAACATCTTGAGTTTTATTAGCGTAATGTTCTTCAGCTAACGTCCAGGTACTGAGCACCTATTTGGAACATTGCCTCTGCTCTTTACTGAATGTGACCGTGTTATCTTAGAATTTTCCAGAGAACTCAGAGCCATATGCGTAGCAGGACTTCTATACCCCCTCATTGCAGCTTGTTGAAGATCCTAGTGTCAAGCGCTTTGCACAGAAAGCTAAGGTGCATGAGATTCTGTGGAATTGAAATGGTTCCATGTGTTGTTATTTTTATTAGCCTCATTATGAGGGCAATCATTTGTTTAACGAAGTGGTGTTTCAAAAGGAAAAACATGCAGCATTTTTTTAGCATTCTCTTTACTCAAGAACTTAAAAAAATTTTATTTAAAGAGAACCTTAACCCACCAACTGTGATAATCTAGTCATTAAAGTACTGCGATTAGATGGCAAGCTACAAGAACCTAAAAGTGAAGAGTGGATGAAGCCAAAAAAACAACATTAGTACAAACATCCTCAAGAGGACACTGAATTGACAAATTCAGATTGCAAATTCATGATCTCACTAGTATTAACATTCCACTAATTAAGAAAGAATAGAAAAGGTTAAATCTGGACGGTGTCTATACTGAATTAGTGTAGGATAATTTTATAAGAGCAAACACAGGAAGGCCTAAGGGAAGAGAGCCAGAACCAAAGTTCTTCTGCAGTAAAGTTGCAACAATTATGTTAGTGGTTGTAGGAAATTGGGTTTTTGGTTGATGGGAGTGAGAACCCTTCTCAACCAGAACCCACAACCTCTGTCAGGTTGAACTACAAAAGTCACTAAATTAGCCTGTACTTAACCCTCTGGTAGTGTGGCACAAACGCTGTCCAGCTTAACTTAGAGGCAATATGTTAAGTATTTATGCAGCACAAAAACATTAATAAAGTGAAAATAAAGCACAAGAAAATCTCCACAGCAGTTTAAAAAAATAGAATAGAAATTAATTAATAATTTGATACCAAAATGCACTAAAACCAATCAGTAGAACCAGAGTCAGGAATCTAGCATGTAAAAGAACAAAGCACAACCCGTAGTCACGCAAGACCAGTACAAAGTAAAAATTTATGACTGACTTTGATGGCGCACAGTTCGAATACACAAAGTGGATGGGCCCAGTCTCTGCTTATCTTCAGACGGATAAGAAGTTTTGAAGAAAGTTGTCTGAGAAGGTAAAGTTCAATGGGGAAAGGCAGCATGCAGGGCCGAGGAGGAAACTTCTTAATCGAGGAGCCACTGGAGAAAGTCGCTATGAGGAATTTTTCATTCAGACATAGTAACTTTTTTGGAAGTCAAAAATCTCCAATGGAATGAAGCTGCAGGCTGTAGCTGATAGGGGCTCCATAAGGCTCGATACCCTTCCTGAGAGGAGCCGCTGAACTGGATTTGCTACTGTGTAGAAGAAGAACGTAGCTGGAGCTACAGCAATGTCAGGCCGACCGTCGATGCACCTCAGGAAGATTATCCAGCAGGTAGGTTCCGATCTCCTGTCAGTTCTCTGGCCACTTTTTAATGTAATTGTTTTAAGTCCCACGTTTCTGTTTTTGGCCGTTGGGCACCTTTAACACCACTTCTAGGACTGGGTGAGCACTACTTGGAGGGCAGAACTTACTTCAGACAGGTTCCAGGTGTGTGTTCAAGATTGTTGGCACTTTTCATGTCCCTGTAGCTCAGAACAAGAGGCCATCCAACTAACCCTTGGAGTCACTCTAGGACTCCTGGGATCAAGAATCAAGGCAGACCTCAAGAAGCAGTGCAGTCTTCTGGGATTATAAGGCAGGCTTCAAGTAGTAAGGCAGTCCTCTGGTAGCAGCAGTACAGTCCTCTGTGGTACAATGAAGGCTTCGGGCAACAGGGCAGTCCCTTGAAGTAGAAGGCAGTCCTTCTGGGGGTTCTCTTGGGGTCCAGGAGTGAACTGAAGAGTTGGCCTGAGGATCCAATAATTATACCTGGTGCCAGGTTTAAATATGGGACTAATGTCTAGGCCCTTCTACATCTGGTTTTCAGAAACTTCTCCCCTTTCCCTGCTCATGCTCCAAGAGGTCTAGGGTGACAAAAGACTGGTATGAAGTTGTTAGTGTGCAGAGGCAGCTCCTTGAAATGTAAGTGGTAAAGGGAACAGCTCCACACCATGCATCCTGTAAGGATGGCCCATTCTGTCAAAACTTAATCACCCTTTGTCACTCTCTGTAAAAAACACACAAAGGTCAACTTCTGTGCCAATCACAGTTATGTGGCCCAGGACATGGGCTACATGCACCAAATGGTTTGGACATGAAAATGCCAACATTCTAAAAGAGGCATTTTCAAAACTATGACGTAAAAACTGACTTAACCATTAAAGAGGGTTTTTAAATTACAATTGTTTTGAGACCAAACATGACATTTCTACCTGCTTCCAATCAGAGGTTGGTCAAGATACGCTGCAATTAGGTGGACAAGCTTTGCAGCAAAGTGCTGTTCATACTATCCACCTGATGACAAACACCACTGACACTGACACTGACACTGGCACTGACACTGTAATCAGTTGTCAGGCAACTGATTACATGTGTATCATTGCACACTGGATCTCTTTTGCAGGGGTTAGGCAACAGATATCTATAGGTCTCAGCACTGTAGACACTTTTAAAGGCGTTTGGTGGCATGCAATAGCAGCATGTTCACAATGGAGAAATCCCATACAGCTGCAAACATCTTGGATGAATTTAACAGCAAGGTATTTGAATGGCTGTGACCCAGAGGTCTCAGAAATTGATTTGTTGCCAAGGACAATTGCAGTAGTACAGTCAAAGACATGTCAGATGGTGGCTATTTCAGGGTCCTATCTTTGGTGTTTTGCATCAACCTGGTTGTGAAGGAGATTTTCAAAAAAGAAGACATAGTCAGAAAAATACTAACCACCTGCAAAAGATTCTGCACTCATTCTAGCCATTCTTTTTAAGACCGGAAGCAGTTGAGGATTATTTAGCATGCCAGTGGAGTACCAGTTAAAGCCCTCATACAGGAGGTGCCAACACATTGGAACTCGACCTATTACATGCTGAGACATCTGTTTGAGCAGTATTGACAGATCAATGATTATGTCATTCATAGAGGAGGGGATGCAACTGAGAAAGCTATCACCATGGGTGTGGACAAATGGGGCTTAGTCAAATGCCTAATACAGATGCTACTCCCTTTTCAGGTTTTCACACTGGAAGTTAGCCAGGAGGACAGTGCGATGTGCGAAGTTATTCCGTTGATGCATCTGCTACAGGACCAGCTAAGAAGGTGACTGAAAGGTTCACAGTCACAAGTGTGAACAAAAATGCAGAAGCGCATGCCTTGGTTGAGAGCCTAATCTTTTACTTGGCTTATAATGCAAGGCTGCAAAATTACATCATGTTCTCCAAAGAGTACATCTGTGCCACAGTACTTGATCCACGGTACAAAAAATTCTGGCCACAAAATAAATGAGGTGGATTGTGGAGCAAGCCAGAGACCTGGAAGAAGAAGGCTGGAAATTACTAGAATCCCACTCCCGGGCAGAAGTTCAGGGATGCTGGCTTCAATTTCCAAAGAGGGCAGTCTTGTTTCACAGCAGCCAACACCAGCAACAAGAACACCAGCAAAAAACACAACTACAGGAACAGGAGAATTGTCCCCAACCTCTACATTTGCTTGGTTTCATGGTTTCAAGTGACAGATCTTAAGTCCAGTGCAGAGGCAAAGGCAAAGGCAAAAGAGGTCAAGCAAGTGGCAGCAACAATGACCATTGAGAGGATGTTTCATGAGTATCGGGATGACCCAAAAGCTGTCTATGTGTATCAAAACCCATGGTGTATTTGTATGCAAAGCTGTACCAATGGCCAGTGCATAGCAGGCTGGCATCAAAGGATCTGGCTTCTCCTCTAGCCAGTGTGTCTGCTGAGCATGTGTTCAGTTCAGCAGGCACAGTTGTCACAGTGGGAAGGACCAGTCTCTTTCCTCAAAACTTAGCGAGATTGACTATGATGAAAATGAACCAACATTTCATACCACACAATTACACCATTTCTGAAACAGCAGAGGAGGAGGATGATTGGTCAGAATCAAGTGTGTTAGCTGACCAACTTCTGGGTGAACCACCTGAGTTTGAGGACAAACTCTACTTCTCTGATTCAGAATGCCACCATTGTACTTTTGTAATTATTTATCATCAAACTTCTTTCCTTGCCCAAACCCCCCCCAAAAAAATATATAGCTAGTGGAACATTAGGTTTATGTCTGATATATGCTTCCCTACTGTTTTAGCCACATGTATGGCCAGACTTGAGTTGAACCAGTGTGCAGTGAAGAAGTCCCTTCAGGACATTGGAAACAATACCTGCCTCCCTTGCATGCCAATGTTTTTTTTGCATCACCTAGCAGTGTTGCCCCAGAAAATCATTGATTTACAGAGCCCGAGTGACAAAGCCAAATTCCATTCTGCTGCATGTATCAAAGAGGAGTTACAATTGGATACCTGCCACTGTGTTTGGACTAGCTATCAGGAAGGACACTTCTCACCTCTGTAAATACTCTTTAAATCCTGACTCCCCTATTATACATTGCAATGTGTGTCACTGGTGTCCCTTGTTTCATTTCCCATTCCAGCAGCGGAACAGCTTTGGTGGAGGTTGCCAAATCCTTCTACTCAACTGTCGTTCTCTGCCTGTGCATAAATTCCATATTTTCTCACTATTAATTGATCATGCTTGGGAGGTGTTATTTCTAACAGAAACCTGGCTATCCGAGGACTCTGGTCCCAATATAGCTATGGCTGTTCCCCATGATTATCATATACACCGATTAGACAGACCTCACTCCAAAGGAGGTGGAATTGCAATCATTGTAAAAAATATTATAAATTGTACTACCCAAAATGTGTCTATTCCTGACTGTGAAAGTCTCTTTTTCTTGTTAGCAATCAATCCTACCTTTACTCTCTCCGGAACATTAATTTATCAGCCTCCTGGTCCAGAGAGGAAATTTCTTCAGGCTTTACCAGAACTAATATCAGACTTTGCCTGTAGGAACTCTAACTTCACCATTTTGGGTGATTTTAATATTCACATTGATGATGAATATAACAATCTGGCAAACACTCTGTTGATGGATCTAGCAGCTTTAGATCTGCCACAGTTGATCCAAGGCACCACTCATATTAAAGGACACACCATCGACTTGGTGTTTAGTAATTTGTCAAACCTTTCGGTTTTGCCTCTACTCCCGCTAGTTTGGACTGATCACTATCTAATTTCTCTTTCACTCCCTCCTATCCCTGCACCCCCACAGTCCTCATCTAGCACTACCACCCATTGCCCCTGGTCTAAGTTAAGTCACAAAAACTGGATAGATAGTTTAGAACTTCATCGTCCGTTCTCCACTACTAATGAGACTTGCGTGGTGTCAACATTTAATGAATGGATTTTCAACTCCCTGGACAATGTACTTCCGGCTAAGACCGTCCATAACATTGCACGTACCAAGAAGTCCTCTTGGTTTTCTCCTAAGATACGGCAACATAAAAAGATATGTAAACAGTTAGAAAGGAAATGGAGAAAAACCTATGACGATGACTCTAAACGTGAATATAGGGCAACAATTAGAGACTATCATGCAGAAATTAAAACCGCGCAAGGACTGTTCCATGCTGCCAGAATAGAACAATCCTCCAATTCCCCTTAAGAAATCTTTAAATTTTTTAAAGAATTAACTCAATACCCTTCTTCCTGCAGCCCAATTCAAGCATTTTCGGAGCACAGAAACATTTATATGTCCCCCCTTGCAAGAATTATTGAGCCACATGGATTATCTCTAGTATCTTATGTGGATGATACTCAGTTGGTCTACTCCTTCTCTGCTAAGAATATCCAAGAAAAGGCTACCTTATCTTCCTGTCTCTCAGATATCGCCGGATGGATGATGGAGAGCAAGCTTAAGCTCAACAATGGGAAAACATAGGGAATCCTTCCTTATTTAGGTCCCCATCCTTAGCAGTGAACTTGCCTAAGGATCTACCTCCGCCTAAAGATTCCATAAAAAGCCAGGGCTTTTGGCTAGACCCGCACCTTACAATGGAATGCCATTTTAAGAAACTGCTAGCTATCTGTTTCGGTTTTTAAAGAACCCTTTGGAAAATCTTTCAATGACTTCCATTTTCAGCCAAAAGACTTCTTACTCAGGCTCTGATACTTTCACGTCTCGATTATGGGAATGTACTGCTCCTGAGCTCTCCTTCGCATGTTCTAAAGAGACTTCAGGTGGTGCAGAACACTGCTGCTCGCCTACTCACAGACACCCCCAGATATTCATCTGCCACTCCAGCCCTGGCTTCCCTCCACTGGCATCCGGATGAACAACGCATTATTTTTAAAGCTATGTGTTTTATTCACCGAGCCCTTCGAAACAAGGGTCCAGTCTTCCTCAGACGAGTGATCACTCCCTATAACCCCCGGAGAATACTCAGATCTTCTTTAGCTTTTGTAATTAACTCCTTTCGTGCTAAGAAAGTTAGATGGGGGTAGATCCTTCGCCTGTAGAGCAGCTAAGATCTGGAACTCCCTCCTCTTGATACTTTGTCATGACATGTCAGAATCTTCTTTTCGTAGAAAATTAAAAACTGTACTGTTCCCTGTTTAGGTCTGTTCCTCTTACCTAGTGATCTTCCTCAATGCTGGGAGGCCTTCGGGTAGCTACAAGTCCTCAAAACTAAACTAAACTAAGCTAATGAAATTTACCTGCAGGGTCCACTCCTTTTTTCTCGTTCTTCAGAGACCAAACCAATCACTTTAGTTAACAAACTCAAATCCACTACACAACAAAATACTACAAATCTGTTTCTCTACCAGCTATTCAACAGCAGTGGACTACAGGTCTATCTTACATGGGTTGAGACTGGGACGGAGTTACCTTGAGTCAGAAGGAGGATGGAAGGACTCAGGGTGGGACTACTTCAACAGCCAGAAGAAGGAAGGTATTGACTTCAAAGGGAAACCATGATGATGATGATGATGATGATGACTCTAAGGCCTAGTACTCAGCTCCGTGGACTGCAGAGAGGTATGCTCATTTGGGAAATGCTGCTGAAGTTTGGTTTTGCACTGCTAGCTCAAATGAAAAACTCCTCTTATGTTCCTACTCTGCCTCTGATTCTTCTTGGCACACTCCTGGCTCATTATAAAGTTTACCTTCCTTCTGTCCTTCTCCTTGACTCTACAATACAGTTTTTTCTTATCAATCCGCAGGCCTTCTCTTCTCCTGCATGAACAAAAGGCAAAAGCTCAATACTCTAGCTTATCTACCAGACAGGTTCAACCAGGCACCCAACGTGGCCGACATTCTGAGAAGAATGCAGATATACCGCCCACTCTGGCAATACAGAATAATGTTTCTTGTTACAATCATACATATTAGAGCTGGGTGGGTTCACCTCACCCCTCCATCATTTGTATTTTTTAAACCTTAGATGACAGAATATTACTACCTTGAGTCTCTGGGGCTGAAGGACTGTTTGCAATGCAATTAACTGAACTGAGTCATAGTCATTCCTTCATTTCCTTGCACAACAGATTGATCATGGTACGCTGCTCAGCACCCTGATGAATATTTTCAATGTGTAGTGTTTGCCTTTGTTACACCTTTTCCCAAATACCCTTCCCCAATCATTGATCAAACCCCTAACCCTCTTCCCTTGGGATATGTGATATGAAGTGTGACTTAATTTTACACCATTAATGGATCCCACACTTGGTGGCGTGGATGTGGTGAAAGCAACACCAACTAGCTGTGGGGCCTTCTAATATCTGAGCCATTTCTCACATCGGCCCAAGTTACCCACCCACACATCCTTTGTCAACATCATCATTCAGGCATTGTGTTGTGTTGCAATAAACGCTTGACCTTACCCACTCCATACCTGACTCTGAATCTACGTCTCCTGACTCAAGGGTTTTGTAAGTTTAGTTTTAATTACAAACTAGCTCCCTATTGCTCAAAAGAACTTACTATTGCTAGTTTTTGTTATCAAATACATCTTTGTTGTGTCATGGTAGGGGCCTGGTCTCAGTCTTTCTAAGGTTATGATATAAATAATATAACCCACTATGTTTCCTTTCAATCTTGTTGCCTTTGATAGATAATCCTTTCATTAATCCTACAGTTGGAGTTCCCCTAGGTGAAAGTGGAACCTCGCTTGTGATGTCTTCCGTGTTAGCGCTCTAGCCTGCTACTACTCTCACCACCATAGGATGGCACCTTGGGAAACCCTGCAGTGAGAAGACTGAAAGAGATAGCAGCTCTTACTTCATCTATTCAGACAAGAGAACCATGGTGTGAGGTGAAATAGTTTAGTTAGTAACTAACTTCTACTGAATATGTTATTTGTAAGTATTTAGGTTGTTGTAGGCCATGTAGGCAATGGAAATCACCTCCCCCATGGTCAATATAGTTACTGAGGGTAGTTGGTCAAGGGCATAACTAACTGTCATACACCTTTTTAAGCAAATTTAAAAAAACAGGCTACACTAAAAGACAGCAGTGCAAATTAAAACACCAAAATAAAGATTGGAGGCATAATAAAAGTAAAATAAATGATTTCCCTTTTATTTTTGGACAATTTTAAAACCCACCTGTTGAAATTTATAATGTCATACGTTATATCATTAGGTAAATATATAGCTTTACATAAGTATGTTCGCTTGCTAATGGTATGCCCCTTTACCCCTTTCCTAGATTACTTGTTAGACCTTCCAAGGGAGCTTGCTTTAGAATGTTTAGCAAATAACAGTATCAGTTATGGAGGGTGGATGGCTAAATAAAGAAGACTCCTCAACTTACCTTAATATTGTGTCTTCTCAATATAACAAAATAGAATACTGGCGACGAGCTTCATTGCGCAGGGGGAAGTCCAGTCGTATCCCTTTTCTATGCTCTTTTCTAGATTTCCTTTAGTTATTCTGATCCAATAGAGCTTGCTTTCTCAGAGAGCTGCGTTTCAGAGTACGAGACACAAACAAGTATTTCCCGCCTAAGGAAATACTTCTGGCAGCGGACCAACCACCTTTTAGATGGCCAAGGTGAAGTTTAAGCCTTCATCATTCAGCATACCAGTTATTTATTATCCAAGCCATAAGAACAGAAGGAGTCTCTGTCCTCATCATGAACTACATCCGTAACTATAGCTGGAGACTGAGCCACTGCACAGCAGAGCTGTAGAGGAATGTCTTCCAACTGTACCGACGGGCAGATAATGCACGGCTGTATTAGAGGAGTATAATTGACTCCTTCTCCGTAACTACTGTGCCAATACAATTCAGGCAATTCTCATACTAAAATTCTCAGGCTCCCATTCCCCGTGAACTGCCACATGACCTCACTTGTTTACAAGGTGAGGGTGAGCTCCAAAGCTCTGCTGGAGTTCTGTTCGAAGTCAGGAGGTTCACTGTTACAGGAGCAGATTTCAAGCAGCATCAACACAGAAGGACAGTCATTTTAAAATAGTTGTTTCATGGTGAAATATTCCAGAATGTAATGTGCATTTAATCGTTGACACAACATGCAGCATAGTGTGTACCAAGATTGCCATACACGGTTACACACACCTTAAATCATCATCTGCCACAATTTGCATGACAAGCAATTATTATTACACAAGGTGATACACACACCATTCAGCATAATGTGTCCACAATTAAAACAGTGACAAACACACGTTTCAATGAGGTGTGTCTTCTAAATTGTTATATCAGGGACACACAAAGTGCACTACACATTTATGAAGTGATACATCATCATCAGCAGAGTGTGTCCCCAAGATTGGTATACTCAGTGATACACTCACCTTACATAATTTCTGCCACACCCTTTATGCTTTACAAGCAATTATTATTTATGTACAGTGACACCATTCAACAAAGTGTGTCTAAGGTTGTTGTATATGGTGACACTCAACTCTTTTATGCCACAGACATACTGGTACTAATGTATTATATCAATACCTGTGTAGTAGTGTGTTCCGTAAGTATTAGTATCTCAAGAAATTACAGATTGCAAATGAAAAATTTATGCAATTAAATGTTTTATAAACCTCATTTAGGATCTCAGGATTTATTTACATCTACATCTTCTATATTGGGTAATTGATATTCAAGTGTTCAATTTAAGTCTATTTCTACAAAAAAATATGTTAACAATTCATTACTAATAGGATGGCTGCCAATATAAACCAACCTCCTCCATTTTTGAATGAGATAGGTAGACCTGATATTATTTGAAAAGGTTGGATAAAGTCATTTGAATCATACTTAATAGCAATTGGAAGTGAAAGATTAACTGCTGTATGGAAGCAACCCGTACTCCTGCATAATTTAGGAATACATGGTCGTAAAATATATGAAACGCTTCCAGAACAAGAGTGGGAAGAAGAAGATGACCAGGAAGAATTGGATGTTTATAAAAATAACTCTGTTAAAACTGGACACACGGTTTGGTGACAAAGTAAATGTGGTTTTAGAATCGCATACATTTATCAACCATGTGCAAGGCAAAAAAGTATCAGTTACAGCTTTAAGAGGGTTAACTAAGTTATGTGACATTGGAAACCTTACGGATTCCCTGATAAGAGACCAGCTAGAATGTTGTATGAACAATTCTTGCATACAATAAAAGTTATTGGAAAAAAAAAACTATATTAAGAGATGCAATTGATATAGCACAGACTGTAGAACATACAGCTAATTGTATTAGGGAAATTAAAACACCTAGTGATATAGTAGCCACTGTTCAGGAGAACAAGTCAGACAATGAAATCTATAAAGTTAAGAATAAATACATAAATACAAATAAAGTAGTTGAAGAAGATAATAAGTTGAAATGCTTTAGGTGCAGTAGCAATAACCATCTAGCAAATACTTTGCAGTGCCTAGCCCGTAATGTTACATGTAAAAAATGCCATAGAAGAGGGCATTTTGCCAGAGTATGCAGGGATGGGGAGAATACTCAAGTTAAAGTTATTATAAGTAATGAACCACATGGCAAAAATATGTTTTCCAAGTAGGAAATGTAGAAAAGTAGATGAAACCTAACTATCCAAAATTTAAAGTGTTTCTCAACAAAAATCCAGTATTTCTGTTTGCAGATTTGTGGTCCCCTTCTACCTTGTTAAATCAAGAAGACTTCAGGAAAGTATCGGGAAGCATGAGTCTAACTCTAGAAAAGTCTGACATTTCACCAGAGTGGACATGACAAGAATGCATGTAAGTTTGAAAGGTATATCCAGAGTTGGTATAGTTGTTGTTATAGAAAAAGGTACAAACTTATTAGGATGACAACATCAAAAAGAACTGGGAATAGTCATAGATCCTAATAATAAGGACCAAGTATAGCTAGTAAACAGAGGTATTGGCAAATTGGATATTTGTAAGGTATACCCTGATTTGTTTTCTGATGAACTTGGGCAACTTCATAATTTCCAACATAAGATCAAATTGAAAGAGGGAGTCAAACCTGCAGGAAATAAACCACATCCTGTTCCACACATGATAAAAGCACCTTTGGAAAGAGAATTGAACAAACTGTGCAAGATGAGAATTATACAACCTATGGAATCTTCTGAATGGTTATCTCCTATAGTTGTAGCATCCAAGGCTAATAGGTAAGCAATTCACTTATGTGTGTATTTGAGAAGCTTAAATGAGAACATATGGGTTGAAAGGCACCCACATCCACTCTTAAACAAGATGTTAAGCACAATGGAAGAAGCAATGTACTTTAACATCATTGATCTAGAGATGGCTTACCACCACGAAGATCTTCATCCAGATTCTAGACAATTAATGCAATTGATCACACCTATGGGAACATTTATGTTTTAAGGATGCCATTTGGACTCGCTTCTGTGGCTGCAGTCTTTCAGGAAATAATGCATCAGGTTTTGAAGGGTGTAACCAACACTTTATATTTTCAAGATGACATACTAGTCTATGGTTCCCCCATGATAAGGCATTACGTGCAGTGCTAAAGAGGTTGATGGATTCTGGAATAACTGCATAACAAAAGCCAAATTAGAGTCAGTTCTGTTGACTATTTAGGTCACACGATATTGAAGGAAGATTTCAGACCAAAAAACGGTATAATTCAAGCTGTAAAAGATGCTCCTTATCACACAAATAATGAGAAATTAAAATCCTGTATGGGTTTGATTGAATAAATAGCAAAATATGTAAAAAGAAAATCTCTGACAAATGTGAATGCCTGCGTGATCTGTTGAAAGCAAAACACAGCGTTTGTATGGGAAGAAAAACATAAAGGGATAGCTGATAAAATAGAAGAACAAATAATCAAATCTCCTGCTTTAGGAACATTTAATCCTAGAAAGAAAACCATACTTGTAACGGATGCCTCCAACAATGGTCTTGGTGTAACCTTATCTCAAAAAGGAGAAGGAGGTAAAAAAATAATACCATTTGCATCCTGGTGGCTAAGTAAAGTAGAATGTAATTATTCTGTAATTGAGAAAGAGGTGATGGCCTGCTTTTGGGCTGTTAAAAATTTCGGGCTTTACTTATGTGGTATTAAATTTACAATATGTACAGATTACAAACCTCTTATATTTATGTTTCCCATTAAAGGGGCAGAGAAAAGTACTCCGTGTATTTCCAGGTGGATACTTGGCCTAGAAAAAATCTGCTTCAATTTTGAATATTACCCGGGGAGGAGAAAATAAGATTGCTGACTTTCTTTTTAGGGCACCTTTAGATCAATAAGTACAAGAGGGAGTATTAGACAGTCCTATTTTGTCTATAAAATTGCCTGCCTTATCTAAAGTCGAATGGGAAGAGTGCATGAGGAAAGATGACATTTTAACCCGACTTAAACACATGATCATAAAAGGTCGACCTAACAAGCGCAATGAGATCAAAGAAGAATTAAAAGATTCTTGGGAGATAAGATATAAAGTAAACATTCTTGATGGGAACATTTGCTGTAATGGGAAAATTATATCACCAGAAGAATTAAAAGAAAAAAATATTGAATTTGCACATGAGGGTCACCTAGGTAGGAGCCTCACAAAAAATAAAGTAAGGAATAACTTCTGGTTTGCCAAGAAGGAATCATTAGTATAACAACAATTAAAAGGTTGTTTTAGCTGTGCAAAAAGTGACAAAACAAAAATCATATGTAAGGCTCCCTTTTCTCCGATACCAAAGGAACCCTGGACTAAACTAGTCATGGATATAATTTGATGCATGGAAGTTGTGGGGGCTTATGAAAGATTCATGTTAGTATTGAAAGATTATACCTCTCATTGGATCATTTTTAGATTAGTCCAGCGTATAATTACAAGCCCATTGATTGAATTCTTCAAAGATGTTTTTACCAGAAAAGGTATACCTTCCACGATTGTTATGGACAATGGTGTCCAGTTTAAATCCTAGGAAGTGAAGACGTTTTTGCAAACTCTCAATATAAAACATGGGAAAACTGCTTTATACTGCTGCAAAGCAAGCAGTTTTGTACAACAAATCGCATGATTAAAAAACATATTCAACTAGCTAAAGTAAATAGACAGGATGTAGAAAAATCATTGCATGGCTGTATTAGGGCATACCATACTTCACATAACCTCATTACAGGTGTTTCACCTTTTGTATCGATAGATGTAGGGAACCCGGCACCAAAATGAACCCTTTGTGGTTGGGTGGAGGTAAACGCGTAAACAGATAATTCCAAAGTTCATGAGAAAGTGCAGCAACATCAAATCAAATATAAAAACTAGTATGACAAACAAACATGGGGTGGAAAGACAGAATTGGAAAGAAGGTGATTGGCTACAAGTAAGAAGGAGTACCAAAGAGCATCACAGTGAAAGTAAATACTAACCCCCCCGTCTAATAACAAGAGTGTATTGTAATGTGATGGAGTTAGACAATAGTCAAATATAGAGTTCGTACAAAATTGTGAAACCTAGTGAAAATTAGCATCCAGTTATGTTCTCTTTGTCGAATAACCATTGTACTGCAATGTCGTACAATTAAACAATGGTCAAACACGGAGTTCTTAGAAGATGTTAAACTTAAGGAAATAATATCTTGCTATATTAGTTTCCACTAATAATCCTTCCATTAAGGATAGGATATGTGTTATAATACATAATGGCATACTTTATATCAATAGGTATATCAATAGCATAACATAAGTATGTTCTATTGCTAATGGTATGTTCCTTCATCCCTTTCCTGGATTACTTGTCAAACGTTCCATGGTGTTGCGGCACGGGCCTCTGCGGCTCCGGCGGGAGAACTGGTTCGGGGTGCAGTTGGAGAAGCAGTCAGTTTTCCCGGCCGCAGGGCTGGGAGTTGGCACCCCCCTCATCCCTCACTTACCTGGTGACTTGCCTTTATTTTGGGCTTCTTTCTTCTTTCCTCTTTCTTTTTTATTTCTTTTTTTTCTTCTTTTCCTTTTTCTAAGCAGGGGCCATATTCTCCTTCTCCCAGCATGCCGTTCTTCTTCTCTTCTTACCTGCATGCATCTGGTTCCTGTTCTAAAATGGCGTCCTCATCAATCCCATTCTATAGCCTTTTCCCAATACAACATGACATCCTTGCTTTTTCCTGTATGTCACTTTCTGTTCAGGGGTATTTAAGGAGTTGGATTCTAGCTCTCCTTTGGTGGTGATCACGCTCCGGTTGTTTTCTTCTGATTTCAGCCTTTTTCCCTGCTTGTTCCAGCTTCCTTTCAGTTATTTTTTCTTGATTGGAAGTCTGATATTTTTCTTGTGTTTTTCTTATGTTCCAGGGAGTTCCTGTTATGGAGGATTTTTCTCCCTTAGGGTTTTTTCCTCTGGGATTCCTTCTGGAGGGCATGGACTGCCTTTTGACGTACCATTGTCAGCAGCACCATGGCTACTGGAAAGGGCTGCCCTTACCTTGGCCAGAGAACGACCTGCAAGAATGGAGGTCATCCTTCAGGTCCAGCTGACCAAGACCGTAAGCAAAGGGTAGACCGTGACACAAAGGAGCTTGCTTTAGAATGTTCATCAAAGGGCAGTTGGTATCAGTTATGGAAAGTGGATGACTGAATAAAGAAGACTTACCTTAACATCGTGTCTTCTCATTATTATGAAATATAATACCACTCTTATCACCCACAACAGGCCCACCCCTCTTCCCAAACAAATCACCCCATCCATAACCAATGTCCAAAGAAAACTTGTATCCAAACTAGTCAAGACCCCGGTCCCAACTCCCTCACCAACCCTCTCTACCCACACCAAATGTCCCTCCCTCCAAAGCAAAAATGTTAAAAAGGGCTAATAGAGGGTGTTTTCCACGTGGTTCTGGAGATCGTTGAGGGTTCCCTCTATGTGTGCCACCCTGCGGTCCAGGTGCTCTAGACTTTGTAGGATGCATACTGGAATTTGCGTTCTGAGGGGGAGGGGACAGCAGTGGTCCGACATGGAGGGCAGATGCCAACTGGTGGCAGCTCTGTCAATGTTGTTGCCACTGGGAGGCTGAAGGCACTGACTTGATGAGCTGGGGCCTGCAGGCAAGACAGCTGCCTCACCCTTCTCCTTCTACAGATCCACCAGCTACTTGTACTCCGAAACAGATGGCCTCCAGCCTCTGCTGCTGCAGCCGGGCTACTATCTCCTGGCATATATGTGGTCCACTAGGAGTAGCTATATCAAGAAAGAAGAAATAAAGACAAATTGTAAATAGTGCTCCATGCAAATACTTGTTTAAAATTAGAGTGGCACAGTAGCATACATTGTTGGTCCCTTAGGGCCATTGGAAATTGATGTGACACATTACGAGTCACATGGCCCTTTGTTTTATCCACACATGCCTCACTGTAGTTGGCTAATGTCGAAACTGAAAAATTTGAACAGACATGAATCCGTTTTGGAAGCCATGAAAAAAAAATGTGTCACATGCCAAAAAGGGATTTTTAATTTTTTTTGGGTGGCTGGGACAGAACTTAAGAAAGAATAAAGGGCTGTAGTACTAGGAGGTGACTGTGTGGACACTGGAAAGAAACTGAAACACACTTTGTGTTTAGTTTGCAATGCATTGAAAACGTAAATGCAGCATTAACTGAAACAGAGGCACATTGCACAGGCAACACTATTACACTGCTGAATTGAACCATGCTGCAGTTAGGTCATGTCATGGGTGACTAAATGCCATGAGCAGAAAGATGATGAATGATTGTGGGTGGGAGGATATATATATGCTTTGCTTAACAAATACAGTGAGTTAAAGGAGTAGACTTTGAACCAAAGCTTTGATAACCAAGCAAAGCAGATGAATGCATCCCTCTCCAGAATAGCTCCTAATTTCTTCATCCAAGCAATTATCCATTCTTCCTTTCATTGTTCTATTCACTCTTTGATACCAACCATTTAAGCTTTACATTCTCTCATGCAGTCTTTCACCATTTCAATCAATCCATATGGCCACCCATGCATCCATAAATTCATCTATCCACCCTTTTAGCCAGCCTTTCACCCATCCATCCATTTACCCACTCATCGTAACCCATCCACCCATCCTTTAACCCACTGAGCATCCTTTTACCCATCCACCCTTCACCTACCCAGGCATCCTTTCACCCATATACCCTTTCATCCATCCTTTCACCCTCCCATACATCCTTTCACCCACCCACACATCCTTTCACTCACATACGATTTCACCCATTCTTTTTTTAACGTCCATCCTTCTTTGCCTTTTCGATCAACCAATCATTTGTAGCATTCATTAGGAGCTTTTGTGAGTTGCAAATAGACAATGCCATTAACAACTCAACCCCCACGGTAGCTGCTAAAGTGGGAGGTTCACAAGCAATGCCTTGCTGTGAGTATACTAGTAATTGTCAATAAGCAAGCAATATGACTTACCAATGCCCGTCTCTGCTGCTGCTGGTTCTCGTCTCCTCCCCCACCAACAGATGCCGCATCCAGTGCACTGGTGCTGCTGCTGGCCCCAGAACTGGTGGTCAGCGGGGCTAGAAAAAACATTAAACATTTTAGATGCCAGATATGCCCCCCCTTGTCATTTTTTAAGATCAAATTCAACAAAATAAAAATGCAATAGATCACTGCAGTCCTATCTTCTTCTATCATTCACTTTAGGAATTTTATTGGCTAACTATGTTAGAAAAGTCAGGTAGTCAAGACAAGCCAACTGCAAATGTTTCATAATGGATAGGCAGAGCTAAGTCACTGACGCACAATGGAGGGATGGAATAATTGGTCAAACAAGGACATATGGTGAGGTCTTCTTTGATAAATGCAATGGGACGGTCCTCATACTCCTTTCCAGCCATGCTGAACTGTCATCAAAACTACTGGTATGGTATACTACTGTATAAATGAATAATACATACAACACAACATTGGGGGAGGTCCACCAGGGACAAGCTCTTGTTGTACCGTGTGAGTATAAGCAAGAAAAATAAAGCCTTCTCAACAATTATGAGAAGAAAAGCTTACTTAGTCATATAGTACCAGTCCACAAGATATATAAGGAAGAGGGAAAGATGACTAACAAAGCAGAAGTAAGCTACAGACAAGTACGGACAGGAGGAAGTCAGTTACAGA
Organism: Pleurodeles waltl; assembly: GCF_031143425.1. Taxonomy (NCBI): domain Eukaryota; kingdom Metazoa; phylum Chordata; class Amphibia; order Caudata; family Salamandridae; genus Pleurodeles; species Pleurodeles waltl. The sequence continues at coordinate 269,390,415 of NC_090442.1, forward strand.
AACATGAAATATAGGAAAAAAAACAGGACAATGCAGGGGGAGCAAGAATTTAACAAACCTTAGATAGAACAAAGGTGAGTAGGAAAAAAAAGAGACAGGCACAGTTAATAAAAAGGAAACATTATTCTAAATGGGGAGAGGTCAATGTGAGGGAAGTAATAATAATATAAAAGGAGGACTTAATGGGGCCAGCAGATCGGCCAGCTGGAACTACTAATGCTTTTCAATGAATGATCTTTGCTTTTCACCACCTTTGATGGGCCAACTCAGTCTCCCTTTTCAATGTATAGATGCATACTACACATCACCGGGAGATATGAGATTGGGATTGGGACTGTATGAGCTACATAAAGAAAGGCACAGAGAACACTAACTCACTGATGTTACTTACTACTACTACCACTATCTTAGTGATAGGACAGAGGAGTCTACATGGCTTCCTAAATAATCAGCACAAGCAAGCAACGAGTAGGATTAGGTAGCATAAACACCTGGCTAGCTTAAAATGGATCACATTATATTGGTCATAACATAAACTTAACTTACCTCTGAGTGTGAGCAGCACAAATTAGCACTGTAGAAGACACACAACAAATAAATAATTACTCACCAACCCCTGGCAACTCGATGCCCAGCAGGTCGAACAGGTCCTGTTCGTGGTCCAGTATGCCCACCCAGCGGTTCGTCAACTGCTGCTGGGTGCGATGGACCCCAGTATGCCGATGCACATACCGGTGTACCCTCCCATACAGCAGTTGATATTCCCGCAGGGCGCAGCTGCTCCCGTGCCTGCCACTAGCTGTAAGCATGGAGAGGAGTTGGCGCCGCAAAAAAACACAAGTGCTGCCACCTCCGCCTTGGAAAAAATGGGGCGGACTACACCCTTTGGCAGCACCGATGACCGCAAAGTGTGTGGCTAGCAGCCACGCTGGCACTGCCACTCCCTCCTCCTACCGGCTCTGCCATGTCGCTGGGTGGTAACAAAAAAAGAGAAGAAATAGGAGAAGGAAAGAAAAAAGGAAAAACTTAAAAAAGTAAAGGGAAAATCACAAAAAGCACCAAAAGTCAAGAAAAACACAAAACAATGACAAAAATGTAAAATACACAAAGACACGCACTGATGCAATAAAGAAAAATTAGGGGTAGATGAATTAGATAGGGAGAGGATTGAAATGATTAAGGGTGGATTCAAAACAAGGCCTAGCATCTTGCACAGAAAAAGAAGAAAACAAAATGGCTGTGCACCTGCCCACTGCGTAGTGCTGTTTGCACACAGTTTCCAACGGGCATCACATGCCTAAATATCAAAAACATAGCGCAAACAGGAACGTTGAGTAGTTCCACCCACTCACGGAAGTCTGCAGAATCTTGCTGAGTTTTTTGCCTGCTCCATAGAATTCCACGTAGCAGATCTCCAGAATCTCTGCCCAGGCCTAGTAACTAGCTGCTGGTCAGCAGCATGGCACTAGCAATTTTCTGCCGCTTTGAGAATAGGACTTACAGAAGCAGATATTAGAAAGATATTGGAGTTACCCCTGTTTCTGTCGTGATGGAGCTTATGAAGTTTTAATAAAAATTCAACGTTGAGTGTCAAAAGTCTTTGGCATTTATCCTCCCTCCCTCCACTAAGGTTATTCTGTAAAGAGAGAGTTTTTTTGGGAGATAAGATAGCAAACAAACTCTTTCAATGTTCAAAAACACACATTTTGTCAATACCCGTTCTTGGGCAGGCTGTCACCTGTCAGCTATTACGAAGCCCAGAGACTGACTTTACTGAAATTTGCTTTCATTGGCACCCAAAAAACTGCCAACTTCATTCAATGGCATTCTTTGCAAAAACAATAAGAAATTCAGATATGTGAAGCTGAGTGGATGCATTATCTGATCTGTGCAATACATTTTATCACTGTCTTCAAATATCTTTTGAGAGTCATTTAGTACTTCAAATTAATTAATTAATTTAAAATTGTGGGCTCTCTGAGAACTGTAAAGACCCATTTAGGCCTTTGATGTTGCTCCTCACTGAAGAGGGAAATTTGGCCGCAGCCTGATTGGCTACAGCTTTGACACTGTAAAATTGCTAGTGCTAAGATTGGGCAGTGAACTTCTGCCAATGAATTATTTTAGTGATTCAATGCGAAAGCTGACCTGCAGATCATTGAATTGATCTTGGACTTGGATCTGTTTGGATCCTTATTAATGAAACCGTATCCAGAGTATGGGACTTGAATTTTGCCCACTTCCTTGAGGCTAGTACTAAGCTAGTGGCCCTGTTGGAGCTCCGTTTGATTGCTCTGCTTCACTAGTTCACATGGAAGCACCAGCCACTATAGAGAGCCTGAAGTAACCTGAGCCCATTGCACCCCTGACTATGAGATGGAGGCAGGCTAAGATCAAGTCCACCTTGTTGGGCATCGACGTTCGCAAACGTTTCATAATTGAAAATGTTTACTATGTTTGAAGAACTTGTAGAGCATACACAAAAGTAAAGTCAGATTGAGCCCTCCAATGGCAGTATGTATTATTTTTAACATTCAGGGTTATACATGTTGAAATAATTTGTATTTATGCAAATGAATAATTAATTTTTGTAATCAGTGCCTCTCATTCTTATCTTCAAGATAGAAGTTTCTTTGCGTTGAACTCGGAATTTCTGATGTTAGTATATCAGCTGGCCAGGGTGTAGCTTTCGAGGGGGGGTGTTTAGATGCTACACCCACCTAATAAATGTTTTTTGTGACAAAAAGTTGGGAACAGGTTCTTTCAGTCGGGTATGGTGCGGTGCCTGTGGAATTTCACCATTAATGTTTACACACCAGTGGGGGCCGGCAGCTTTAGTAGGGAGGGGGGCGGGTGGGAAACACACACACACATACACACTCATTCTTTCACACACAGACACACATGCACGCACATCCATTAACAACACTCATACCATTCAAACATGCATGCACGCACCAAACGTTCATTTTAAAAGATCGCACACACTCATTCTTTCACACACACATGCACGCACATCCATTAACAACACTCATAACACTCAAACATGCATGCGGGCACCAAACATTCAATTTAAAACATCACACACATACACACTTACACACACACTTAAATTCAGCCTCCAGGTCCCAGGAGGGTTGGGACTGCTGCCTTCCCTCATTGGCTGACCTTAGGTCAGCCAATGAGGGAAGGCAGCAGTCCCAGCCTTGTCACAGAGTAGGATGGGGTCAGTGAGACTGCTGACCCCACCCCACTCTGTGACGACGTGTCACTGATTGACACTCGCCCTGGGCACTTCAGGGCTTAAACTGAAGCGCCCAGGGAGAGTGTCAATTGGTGACGCTTTCCTCATCACCCAGGGGAGGGCCTCGAGGCACCTTTGATGAGCCGAGGAGGTCACGGCCATAGGAGCTGTGACCTCCTCAGCCCAGCAAAGTTCAGCTCAGGGAGCCAGGAGTGTGCGCAAATCGTGCATGTCTGCTCCTGGCTGCCTGAGCTTGACATGGAGAGTGTCTGTCAGGCTGACCTTTCTTCAGCCTGACAGACACTCTTCATGAGGGGCAAAAGGTGGGGGGGCGTGGCCCCTCCGCCCTAAAGTACGGGCCACCGCTGTTACACACACAGACAAAAACGCACACACTCTCTCTTCCTCTATCTGTTCGGAAAGACTCAAAACATGTTGCTTATTTCCTAAAATAATGTGTTTTTTCTCACTTATTCACCCTACCAATCCGCATTCCTCTCCTTTTCTGCTGCCTCTTAAGCCCCTCCCGTGCACCCTCCTTGTCATATAATGTATTTTAACATTATATGTTAGTGTGATTGTTAGGACATCTGAAGTTCACCCCCCTCAAACTTACTAACCAAGTTAAGGCCCTACAACTTAAATTATCATTTCTCACTCCTGTCTCTGAGCTGATTGTCTGTTGCTGTCTCATGAAATCTTAATAATAGTCCTAAGAATTTTATTTTATATGCTAGCGCCATCAAAATTGTTGGTGAAGGCTTAAATAATTAGTGATGTGCAAACGGCTGCATGTCTCAGTTGCTTTGTCCCCATCACTAAGTAGTCTCAGATATAATGAGTTTGTGCCCATCACATTAATTAAAACTCAAACCTTCAGTGTCTCTTATGAGTCTTATTGCATCTCCACCAGCGTGTGAGACCTATTTATGTCCCTGTGGCTCAGAACAGGAGACTAGCCAAGGGTGAAACAATGGGAACATAATTTAAAGGAAGTTGCCCAGAAAGAATGAGAAAGTCATGTCATGGTGCAGAAACACTCACTTCTGATAGAACATGTTTTATTTGGCTCTAGCACAGATAGAAATGTACCCACATTACACAAAGCAAGAGATTCAGAAAATGCAGTCACAAGTGTGTATCTGAATTTGTAAAATGATGAGCTATACTCATACATATAATATGCTTTTCCCAATTCATAAATCTGTTTATTGGATTTTAGGGGGTGTGAATGTTCAATAACACAATATGATAATGACCACTCTTACTTTCACAAGAGGGGAAGAGTTGGAGTCTGGCTGAAGTCTACAGACCTGTTCTTGGGATCAGTGGTCACTATCCTCAGGACAATCCAAAGAAGGCATGTCCCCTGGATCTCAGTAATCACTTCAACTTATGTTTTAGTGCTTTAAATTCATGTAGGCATATAGTGGAACCAGTACTTTATTTGTAAAATAAATATTGTCAGTGTCCAAAGCTCTGGTCAGATGTCTACCCCATAGCTGCTTAAGTGCTGAGCCCTTTTTTGGCTATTTGGGGTAGTTCCCACTTAGGCCTTCATAGCTTTTTGTCCACATAAGCTATCCACACCAAATTTGTGTCCTTTTTTTTCCAACATCCTTGGTATTCTTAAGGTACCCAGAGTTTGTGGGTTTCCCTGGAGGAGAGCAAGAAATTAGCCAAAAATACAGCGAAAATGTAGTTTTAAAAAAAAAATGGGGAAAAAGGGCTGCAATAGAAGGCTTGTGTTTTTTCCCCCTGAAAATGGCATCAACAAAGGGTTTGTGGTGCTAAAATCACCATCTTCCCAGCTTTCAGGAACAGGCAGACTTGAATCAGAAAACCACATTTTCAACACAATGTTGAAATTTTACTGGGACATACCCCTTTTCACTATTTTTTGTGCTTTCAGCCTCCTTCCAGTTAGTGACAGAAATGGGTGTGCAACCAATGCTGGATCCCGGACAGCTAAATATTTCTGAAAAGCAGACAACATTCCGAATTCAGCAAGGGGTCATTTGTGTAGATCCTACAAGGTTTACCTACAGGAAATAACAGCTGAAATAAATAAAATATTGAAATTGAGGTAACAAAACAGCCATTGTGTCCATGTTTTACTCTGTAACTTTTTCCTGCAATGTCAGATTTTTTAAAGCAATATACCGTTATGTCTGCTGGACTTTTCTAGGTGCAGGGATATATAGGGCTTGTAGGTTCAGCAAGAACCCTAGGTACCCAGAGCCAATAAATGAGCTGCACCTTGCAATGGGTTTTCATTCTATACCGGGTATGAAGACCACCCACGCCTTTGTGACGTCAGCCCTGCTGATGTCACAAAGGGGTGGGTGGGGGGCGGGCTGAAGACACAGAAGATCGTCCGTGTCTCCGGTGGCGGGGGGTTCATAAAAAAAAAATCCTCCGATGTGATGCATCGGAGGATTTTTTAACCCCTCCCTGGTGTCTGCCACTGGTCGCGACCTGCTCCAGGGAGGTAGTGTGGGTGTCAGCTAGTGGCTGACCCCCGCACTGTAAGGGTAAAATATCTGCTTGCTGAATACCACAGTGGCATGGACTTGAATCCACCTTATGCCTCCTTCATCCACTGTCAAACACTCCCTAACTCTTTATCTCACTTTTGCAGGGCCCTGTTTCTCCTTTCTCTTGATCTTTCTCCTTGTGTGTTTTCCCTCCGGCTCCTCGAAACGTCTGTTGAGGAAAAATAAGTGTCGGAGTCCAAAAATGAGTGCTGGTAGCCCCCACCGGCTCAAGTTAAGCACTCATTAATGCAGCTATCATGCATTTCATGGTGATTGCTTGTACATAGGCAAGAGGTGAAAAATCCAATACAAACCAGTGGTAACTGCGCACATGCAATAACTGGAAACACAAAGATCTATTCACTATGTCCATTCTGAAAAGTAGCCTCAGGGGGCTAAGGGCACAAAAGCAGAGCACCACAGTTAGTAAGAAGTTTACAACACGCAGATTTGTTTTAGTCAAAACGTGTAAATATGGGATTTCTACCAATTATTCATTTACACATGCTAGTTGTGAATCCTTTGACAATTTGCACCTATGGGAGTAGCACCACCAACAATTAAATGATCAGCTAAGCTAATACGTTTATAAACATCCATCCCTCTTGGAGGCCACTTACTGGGACGCAAAACCGACATGGGCTTAGCTAACTCGATTACGGAGTTTATTCATAGGTTTGGTAAATTTTAGAAATGTGAATAGAAACTTCCTTCTAAGGATCAACAAAATTATTCTAAAAACATTCCATGCTTATTTTGCCAGCTGAAAATCTAAGGCAAAGGCACGCCCTTTACTCTAATTTAAACATTATTTTCCAGAGTGCCTAGATTGCTAACCCACCTTATTCAAGAGCATTAAATATACAATGATTTCCTTATGACAAAGGAACTTCCATCTTTGTGAAATAATATTTTTGCATTAATCAAATATGAGAATGGCATTTTTGGAACCAGACTTAAATCATATAATCGTAGCAATCAGTATTTCCGCAATTGCAGTTAGGCTTGGCACAGATCTCTCTTGGAAAAAGCAGGTCAAAATGTATAGGAAACATAACTATAAGTCACTTACCAGATGTATTGGAGCTGTGATACAGGGTTTGATTCAGAATTTTATTTTTTCTGTGACCAGTGAGTGTGTCTTTCATCTGTCATTATATCCTAGTGGAGGAGGTTCCACTGAGAAATGTTTCTCCAGGATTACGACTTCCTCCAAATATTGTAGAATTTCCCATTAACATCCACCCTCAATCAGGCCTTTTGTTGTTGCTTACTCATAAATTTCCAGGAGTTAGACACACTCATTATAAAATATTTGTAATGCGGTCCCATTGTGTGACTTTGGACACCATATTCACCCTAACAGCAACTGTTAACTAACTCTTGTAACACTTTTTTGTTTTGTTTGGCTCTCACTGAGAGCCAGTAGCATGCCTCATTCCTAGACAGCCCGGGTTTCTGTAGTACACTGGTGACAGATATCAAAGCTGCACTTATACGTCTCTCACGGAGCCCCAGTGTGGGGCCAGCTTGTAGCTTCGTGGAGAGTGCGGCTTCAGTAGGGAGAGAAGGTGCTGAGAGTGGTGCAAGTAGGTGAAAGGCAACCTGGTATTATATTTCATATTTGTGCAGAGGTGAGGGAGAATGGAGAGAGGGCAGTGCATGTGAGTGGTAGGACACTGCTTTTTTATATTCAGACAGGTGGGTAGGATGTAAATGAGAGGGTGGCAGAACACCAGGGCCCATATTACCAGGTACTCCGGGCACAAACAGGGAAAGTGTGCCCTTTTAAAGTGAATGCACGGCTGCAAACTTGCGCTGCAGTTGGGACAGGGTATTCAAATGAAATACAGAGGGGGTGCTTCAAAGCTGCTACGTGTTTCACAGTGCAGGCGGCAACCCATCTGCACTTTCAAGAAGGGAGAGAAATCCCATTGGATGGCGGGTGCTGTGAATGGCTGCACTCGCTTGCAAGGGGATGTCTGGAGTGTCCATGGGACCCTCTTTCTCCCCTCCTGAAAACTGGCTTTAGGAGCCGCACTGAAACTGCGTCACCTTTTTGTGGTGCACTGCATGTTTGCCTCTTTTCCTGTGTCCATAATATGGAGCGGGCGCAGAGGCATGTGGTTCCCTAATTTGCATGGGGCCACAACTCCATGCAAACGAGGAAACATCTTCTAATGATAGTACTAGTGCTACATGTGTGCCAGTGCTATTTGTATTTCAGAAGGTGCTACACATATGTCTGCAACCCCTTCTGTAATACCAAAGTGCCCCGGGGCGAACAAAGTGGGTGCACATGCCCGTTGTGCTCCTGGGGCACTCTCTGTAATGGGGCCTGGTGCATTTTGTAGGAGCAGTGCAAGGCAAAGCTGAGGGAAGGTGTGACTTTTAAAATTTTGGTGGGGCAGGCATGGGACGGACATAGGGTCTTGGGACAGCAGGTGGAGTATTGGACATGGGCTGATAGCATCAAGTCATGTCGTGTATGGCTTCCCCGTATCTCCTCTATTCCTGCACAGCTCATGACCTCAGGAAGAGATAAAATAGAAGAGTCTAAACATAACATAGAATTTTAACGGGTGGTTTTTCATTTCCAGGTTCTGAGAGACCTTGTAGGCACCTCGATCTTCACTATTGTTGTCTATTTGATGTTACTACGAACCCCTCCTAGAAACATATTCTCTTTAGTCAGTTTCCCATCAATAATTTTAGAAAAGTTCTGAAGTTTTTCTATCATCCTAGAACCCTACTATGACTACTTCCCTTAATTTGTAGAGTTTTTTGTGTGGATTTTCACTACAAAATCTGAACTTTATCACTGTTTCTAAGTTGTTTCAAGAAAAAAAGGATCACCGTCATCTATCCATTTTCAAAGTTACAAGGAAAATTGCTTCAAAGTTAAGTTGAAAGAAAACACCATATCTTTAAAAATGCCAATAAATACTTGTGTTGGAGTGTGACTTTTATAATCAATGTTAACATGAAAAGCTTGCAATGTAATGTCTAATGAAACCGCATAAATGTAGTACTAATGCACGCGTTTGAAATGTGCCCCCGGGGGTGTGGTCACCAATGTATACGATGGTTAATGAAACTGACTAATAATGAATTAATGATGTACTCATGTATGATTTTATATTAGCAGTAAGAGTTATGTATTAAGGTTTTGCTAAATTACTCACTAGGCCTTAGTTAGCAAGGGTCTGGGCCCAGCTGCCTGGTCTCATATTAACTGTGTTTTCTAACATGCAATGTGCTGTTTTCCTAAAGGACACAACAGTATACTTTTCCAGAAGCTAGAGATATGTGTGTAACCGTAGTAAATTCTTTCTCATGGAACTCGACTTGCTCAAGGAAACATTCTTGCCGAATGTAACAGTGTAATTTGCAACAGGTGCAAGGTCGCCTAAACTAGGAGAAGACAATGGAACTACTGACTGGAGCAACAAGTGTCACTTTTCTTACCTGACATTCTACCCGGTGAAGACGTCAATCACAGGAGCCAATAAACTGCATGAGAACTGTCTTAGGTGAAAACTTTAGTAAGGTGTGCAATGGATTATTGGACAGAGATATTGATGCACCAAATATTGTCCAATGGGAAATTAGAGACTTGTTCGACAACTTTGATATAACGACGTGACACAAGGAGGAATCAGCCATTATCGAGCCATTCTTAGCCATTCTTCCGTGCAATTACTTTGCCATCTCTAGCCCTTCTGAAAAACTTTGTCTTTTACTTAAACCATCCTCACCTTACCCCTTTGCCTGTTAGGCACTTCTCCTCCATATGAGGGAAGAGCCTTCTTGCTATGCCCTGCTGAGACTTACCTGTTCTATCCTGGCTGATGGCGAATCGACTGATGTCCTGAGGACGAAGACTGAACCTGCATGCTGCCCCATTTGGATGGGTAACTATCTAATGAATTGTAATTGTCTGTTTGCCTTTTCTTTCTAGGTACCAACTGCTCTTTTGATAGAGGCCATAGTTAGACGTTTTCCAAATTCATGTTGCCAAATTGTTTTGCATGAAGCCCAACATGCTGATGCTAATTAGAGGTTAGTTCCGGAGTTCACTAATATGGGGTGCAAATAGACAAAAGACTGAGGTGGTCATTACGACCCTGGCGGTCAGAGATCGTCAGGGGTAATGTGGCGTCCGTACCGCCAACAGGCTGGCGGTACAGAGGCCCTTATTACGACCGTGGCGGTAGAGCAGTGGTCGCACCGCCGGGGCCGGCGGTTTCCCGCCGTTTTAGCCCCAGCGGTGATAATCCGCCAGGGCAGCGCTGCAAGCAGCGCTGCCCTCTGGATTATGACCCCCTTACCACCAGCCTGTTTCTGGCGGTTTGCACCGCCAGGAAGAGGCTGGCGGTAAGGGGTGTCCTGGGGCCCCCTAACAGGGCCCCGGCCAGCTTTTCACTGTCTGCATAGCAGACAGTGAAAAGCGCGACGGGTGCAACTGCACCCGTCGCACGGCCGCAACACCGCCGGGTCCATTAGGAGCCGGCTCCTATGTTACGGCCTCATTCCCGCTGGGCCGGCGGGAATGTCATAATGGGGGCCGCTGAGTGCGGCCGCATTGGCGGCCGCACAGCGGTTACTGCCTGGCGGGCGGCGGTAGCCGCCCGCCAAGGTCGTAATGACCCCCTGAGTCTTTGCTTTGCTGAAATAATGTATTAAGGATACTCTGCTAAAATTGATTCATGTTGACATCGTGCTTTGTTCTAATGTTCTTGACCTATGCTTTGATAAAGTTTTATTCGAGTTGCCATATTGTAGTGTTGTTGATGTGCTTACTGATATTGAGACTAATACATATGCTAGTAGATTGTAACAAATAGGGAATAAATATCCTAAACTTACTAGATTTGTGTGGTTATTCATGGCTGAAAGGTCATGGTGTGGTTCACTCTTATTATATGTTATTGATTAGTTTGATTGATTAGGTATTGCGAATATTGATTAGGTTATTGATCTATTGATTGAAATGCTTAACGGATATCTCGTTCTCGGAAGTTCCCAAACGTGGTCAAAAGATTCATTGGCCTAAAACGAGTTCCCTTAGAAGTTAAATCAACAAGGTTTGGACGCGTTCTCAGTTCTGGTAGCAGAGGACGGTTTTGGCCCTTTGGGGCCCTAGGACGAGGGACCATTGTTTGAAAATTGTTTTGAGATAATGCAAATTGGAGAGATGATGTGCCCCTAAGTCCCAAATGACTTTCCCGGAAAAGTGAATTGGGTATGTTCTTAGCGTTCTAGTGATAGAGTGAGTGACGTAGGGTTTGCGCTTGCACAGCTTATGCATACCACAGGTGAATTGTGAGGTTTGTGAGAATTTAGGCTAAGTGATGTTTCAGTAGGAGTGGGTGTACTCCGAAGTATGAGAGTAGGGAAGTCAGAGACCTTCATGTGAGTGTGGTGCTTTGTGCTGAAAAATTGTCCACGTGGTTGTTTGGTGATGTACGGACCCTGCGTGGTCTAAGACTCCGGAGTATATTGATGGTTTATGTTGTAATTTGTGCGGTTTAATAGGTGAATCGGGCGTGGTTGACGAATCGAGTTTGAGTCAAAGTGAGTGAATGAAAACTTCGATGGAGATTTGGTGAGTTCTAAAGTGCACTAGAACAAACCATTGACAAGTCGAGAGTAAAATTTGCGGGTCAAATTTTGCTTGCGAGTGCGGGATCTGAGAAGTAGGGAATAGCGGCCGAGGCTAAAAGCAAAATCTCTGTAAAGTTCTGAAGCAATTGTGTTACCCTTCCTGTAGTAAACCGGCAAATTTGAATTTGTTAGTGCTCGCAATATATATTGCATTAGTTTTGTGCGAATCGAGAGTGAGGAAGACAAGCCGCAAGACTTTGTCAGGCGCAGTGTGTGTGAGTGTGACATCATTGGAGCCGCGCTGGGATAGGTCAGTTAGTGTGGAGGGTCGCGCACGGATTGACAGCCGTCCATGAGAGGCAATTGGCTGAGAAGGTAGGCGAAGAGAGTTCTGTGAATTAAAGTCACTTCCTGATTCAATCGTAACCAAAATAAAAGGTGCAAAAATTAAGTTTTTCAAGGCTTTAAGGAGCGTTTTGAGGGGAGATGTGTACATTACTGCGAGTGTGGGGGAGCCTACACCGCCAGAAGATACTCTAGCTTATGCCATAATGGAGGAGAGGGGAGTCGCGCCATGTCTTTGGCTAAAGCGGTGGTGCAAATTAACTGAGAAAGATGGGTGTTTGGCATTTCCAGAACACGGATTGTTCACTATAATGATTCTGGAGAATTTGTAGAAGGTGTTAAATGAGCTAAAGCCACCTCCGAGGCCAGCACAGTTTGAGGCGTTAGCAATTTGGGAATTGATGGCCATACGACAACAGAAATTTGAGAGGAGAATGAGGAAAGCAGAAAAGACGCTAGCGGAGGCTAGGTGGGATAGTGAACACAGGCTGTGGATAAGGGAGATAATAGATGGAGTTAGGATGTTTCCGGCAATAACTCAAGAAGCCGGAACACAAGGAAGAAAGGCCACTTGTAAAACGGATAAGGGGCCTAGTAAAGAAAAGGAGACTAAAAAGTCCAGGGCAGAGGCAAATGACTCAGATGATGATGAGTCCCTTAATCAGTTGTTACATGATCAACCACCACCATATGCACTAGATGATAATAACCAAGTACTAGTGCGGGTCCTGTAAATTCAACACAGAACCAGGGAACAACAAATACAGCACAGGTAAATACAGTTGCAACACCAGCTCCGGGACAGAATAGTGTCAGTGTGTCTACTGCACCAGAGATGCAGACACAGTTACAGCCACCACCGATTCAGAGGCTCTACCCTGATGTCCCAATATTAGAGACAACTACGCGCTTGATGGTGCCGTCTGATCCGGCATATATAAGACCAAAATTAGTGCAGATTGAGCCAACTCCACTTTTACTGCTTCAGGCACAGAAACAGATGGTTCCGAATGATACCTCAGTCACGGGACTGCAGTTAGCTACAGCACCGATAATAAATCAGGATATGGGGGCTAATGCTCCACAGGGTTTGGGAAGCAGGCAGTCGCCAGCCGCCATATCCTTACCTATTACAGTTGGTCCACCAGTACTGTTGTATGCACAGGCGAAGTCTAGTCTATGCGATCAGGGAGTAATGACCCAAGAGGTGACAAGAGGAGGGTACACAGGAAGCCCTCAAGGAATAACTCCAGTGGAACAGATGATAGAGAGATCCAGATCCTTGTTAGACTTCAATCCGATAGGGGTTCCTCCAGATCCCATAAGACGCTCAGGTATGGGACTGCTGACTCAGCAGATCTCAAGTGCGAATCAAACACCAATGATGCAGGCTGTAAATATCTCATTGCAAGGTTGAACTGCGCAACAACTGAATGAATGGTTGGATAAGTTAAATACACCACAGACTACTCCTGCGACAGCAGAGCGGTCAGAAAGAGAGGAATATCTGAATTGTGTAAGGTTGGGCATGGAAGCAGCTGAGCTAGTTGAAGGAAGCCTGGGAGTGAACAGACTAGAGTCATACACTGAAGCCGAATTGAGGTATCTGTGCCCAAAGATAACTAAAGAAGTAAGCAATGTGCATCAGAAATTGGCAAACCTGGCAGATAAATACGGCATAGACCTAGACAATACTAAACATTTGAAGAGGAGTTACAGGTTAGATTTTGAGCCTAAAGATTTTGATCACATGAGGTCTACTGGGATGAAGGCACACCTTAAAGAAATACTGCAGAGTGCACAAGTTTGGGGAGCTTTAGAGAAGTGGGAAGGCAGATGGGCAAAGAAAAGAGATAAAAGGAAAGGTTACTGCTCGGAGCAGCAGCAAGCGAAATCAGTGCCTGCTACCGGTACAGTAAAAATGCTACCCATGAGAGAGACAGCCGGAGGGGTTCTTGTCCATGTACCATGGTCCAGAGGTGACATTCTGTCATTCACAAATGACTTTCCCAGGCTGAGGGAAAAGCCAATAGAGTGGTATCAGCAGACAGACAGGTTTGTGAAGTTTGCGAAGTGTCTTTGGGAAGACTTGAATACCCTGTTTGAGATTATAGTTCCAGCTGATTTTTGGATTGAATGCAAGAGAAGTGTTGATTGGCCAACAGCAGATCCGGCAAGGGACAGACCCACAGGAGCCCCGCCTCCTGACGTAATGAGGTACTACTATAAGGTGATTGAGTTTTTGAAGCAGAAGGTGTTGCCGCAAGATATTGATTGGCAAAAGATTGATCGAACGGCACAAGAAGCCAAAGAGTCGATACATACCTACTATGAGAGGTTGTTGAAAGCGCTCAAGCTCTACAGTGGTACAGAGGTCATAGAGGCGAAGGACATGAATCACCTTGTGTTCAGGTTTGAGGGAAAGGACTGGGGCCAGAGATTAGCCAGATGATTAAGAATCATTTGATCTGTTGGCAAGCGAAGCCGATTGATGAGGTGTTGCAGTATGCGAAATACTGTAGCGACGAAATTGAGTTGAAGCAGAGAAAGTTGAAGGAGAAGGTGATGGTGATGCGAATTAAGGCAGCACAACCAGGGATGCAGGGAAATGGTTTACAGCAGATAGTGCAACAGCCGCAAGGAAACAGGAGGTTTCAGACGATAGTGAGAGGCAGAGGTCGAGGAGGTTTTGTGAACCGTGGTCCAGACATGAATACCGTAGTGGCTCAAAATGATGTGCAAGGGATGAAGAAGGTGTTACCTTGTCATGCTTGCGGGGGCGTTGGACAGTGGACGTGGGAGTGCCCAATGATGGTGCAGGAGGGTGTTGTTCAGCAAAGCAATGATGTCAGTGCATTCCAAAATGTTAAAGGACCAAGAATGAGGGGTCCAAATCCGAACTTCCAGAATAACATGGTTCAGATGCAGGGTCTCCAACCCATGAAACAAGTGCAGATGCCACGTGTACAATCAGTGCAGATGCAGCAAGTGCAACAACAGATTCCCCTGGTACCTAGACAGCAAATGCAGTTGCCCTTAGCCACAATGGGACAGCAACAGGTGATGCTTCCTCAAAAGGTCACAGGTCAAGGCATAAGTCAAAATAACGAAGTACAACAGTTCCCATTGCGTGGTGAGAATGGAATAAACGATGAATGGTCGGATGACAGTTCAGATGGTGAGGAGTGTTGACTTGCAGCGTCCCAAGAAGTAGATCAGAGAGGGCCCTATGTGCAAGAGAAAGTGATGGGTCACAAAGTTTCATTCTTGGTTGACACAGGGGCGACACGCTCTACAGTCAGAAGTGCAGAGGTTCCGAAATTGCCCCTTTCGAGACGTACAATAAAGGCGGTAGGAGTAGCAAATCAGCTCTTGATTAACCCGATCACAGATCCGGTTCAGGTTGAAATTGGCACTTTCCAGGGATTGCACAGATTTGTGGTTTGTGACTCAAGCTCCGTGTCTCTACTGGGAAGAGACTTACTGTGTAAGACGAGGTGTTCTATCACCTGTTCCAATGAAGGGATTGAGGTGCAGACAAACAGTGACGATGAAGGGGATGACGGACAGGTCTCAGAGCCTGAGATGGAGATCACAGATGAGGAGTATCCGCTGATAAGCTTCTTCCCGATGTTCACAGTGACTGATCTGCCAGTGGATTTGCAAGGGACAGTAAAGGAAAAGGTGTGGGACTTGACAGGAAAGGAAGTAGGACTGATAAAAGGAGTGGAACCAGTTAAGGTCAGTGTGAAGCCAAATTCCGTGTTCCCCCAGGTACTGTAGTACCACATGGTGCAAGATGTCCTTATACAGGTAACACAGATAATTGAAGACTTTGTGAAGCAAGGGGTCCTGAAGGAAGTGATGAGCAGTCCATATAATTCACCTATAATGGGACTGAGAAAGCCTTGTGGGAAAGTTCGAATTGTGCAGGACTTGAGGAAAATCAATGACATAGTGGTGAAGTGTTGCGCAGTGGTGCCAAATCCAGCTGTGATCATGTTCCAGTTTCCATGTGATGCAGAATGGTTCTCAGTTGTTGATTTGTCCCAAGCATTCTTTTCTGTGCCTCTTCATGAGGACTGCCAATTTCTCTTCAGTTTCAAATTCTTGGACAAGGTTTACAGTTGGTGTCGAATTCCCGAAGGGTTTTCGGAATCACCTTCAATCTACAATTAGATACTGAAGAACGATTTGGAGTCATTGGAATTGCCTTTTCAATCGACTCTAGTGCAGTACATTGATGACTTGTTGATTGCATCTGAAACAAGAGATGATTACAAGTATGATACCATTGCCTTACTGAACCACTTGGGAAAGAATGGGCATGAGGTGTCCCCAAAGAAGCTGCAGTATTGTCAGAAAGAGGTGAAATACTTAGGTCATCTAATTGAGAAGGGGTCGAGGAAAATATCCAAGGAAAGAGTGACTGCCATATTGCAGATGAGTCCCCCAATGACACGGAGAGACGTTAGGATGTTTCTGGAAATGGTGGGCTACTGTCGTCAGTGGACCACAAATTTCTCAATTATCTCCAAGCCATTGGTAAGACTGATGGTTAAGGAGGTTAAGGATAGGCCAGATGTCATAACTATGTCTGAGAAAGAGATAAGGGCATTCATTGAGCTAAGGGAGTGTATGTGCAGGGCTCCAGCTTTAGGTATGCCTGATTACATGAAGCCTTTTGTTCTGTTCTGTCATGAACGTGATGCATGTTCTTTGTCTGTCCTGGCACAGCTCCATAGAGGTGCAAACCGACCAGTAGCATATTTTTCAGCTACTTTGGACCCAGTCACAGCAGCTTTACCACGCTGTCTGCGTGCAGCAGCAGCAGTTGGTCAAAACCTCACACAGTGTGAAGGCATAGTGATGGAACATCCTTTAACAGTTATGGTCCCACACTCAGTTGAGATTTTGTTAACCCGTACCAAAATGCAGCACATGACAAATGCAAGACTGACAAAATATGAAACGATTATATTGGGGTCACCAAATGTAACTTTGAAAAGATGTACAGTGCTGAACCCGGCAACTTTGCTTCCAAATGAAAATACAGAGGTTGAAGATGCTGATGAGGTAGAACATGATTGTCTTGAGGTAACCGAAATGTGCACCAAGCCGAGACCTGAAATTAAAGATACCCAATCGGAAGAAAAAGACCACATTATCTTTGTAGATGGTTCATGCTTGAGAGACTCAGTAGGAGTGCTGAGAGCCGGATACGCTGTGTGTACAATCACTAGTATCCTGGAAGCTTCCTGGCTTGAGAGAGTGTATTCTGCTCAAGTGGCTGAGTTGGTTGCTCTTACTAGAGCTTGCCATGCTGCTGCCCAATTGAAAGTGACTATCTATACTGATAGCAGATACGGATTTAGAATTGTTCATGATTTTGGCCAGCTATGGTCACAGAGGGGTTTCCTGACCTCTTCTGGTTCTCCCGTGAAAAATGGTGAAAGAATTAAGGAGTTGTTGCACGCGATTCACTTATCTCATGAAATTGCCGTGGTGAAATGCAGCGCTCATGTGAAATCACAAGATTTTGTCTCAATGGGAAATGGATATGCGGATCAAGTCACAAGGTTTTGCGCATTAAACTGTATATCGTTCAAGGATCAGTGGGAATTGTTACTTGAAACAGAAAATGAGACATGCACAGGTTACGCATTAAGGGTGGTTGACACATTGGAGGAATTGAAATTGTTGCAGGGATGTGCCAGCAGAGATGAGAAACGTACTTGGCTAAAGATGCAATGTGTACAGAGACCAGATGATTTGTGGGTTTCAGATGAGGGGAAAATGGTTTTGCCGAACAGTCTTCTGTCACAATTTGCAAGGTTTTACCATGGGCAAATGCATATTGGGAGAGATGCCATGATCAGGTTGTTCAAAATTGATTGGTTTAACCCGAAGTTCAGACAAGCCGCAGAAGTGATCTGTCACAGGTGTATCATCTGTCAGCAGATGAATGCGGAGAAAGGGACAGTGGTGAATTTGAGCCACATTGGGAGAGCAGGAGGTCCATTTATCAGAATGCAATTGGACTTTATTGAGATGCCTGTGTGTGGAGGTCTGAGATACGTGTTGGTGATTGTGTGTATCTTTAGTCACTGGATTGAAGCTTACCCTACACTCAGAAATGACAGTCTCACAGTAGCGAAGCTGCTGCTTAGGGAATTGATTCCACGTTTCGGGTTTCCGATTTCTTTAGAACCAGATAGGGGAAGTCACTTTAACAACGAGGTGGTTAAGCTCTTATGTGCAGCATTAAACATCGAGCAAAAGTTGCATTGTAGTTACCACCCTGAAGCATCAGGATTAGTGGAGCAGATGAATGGTACCCTGAAGTCGAGAATGGCAAAAATGTGCGCAGCTACAAATTTGAAGTAGCCTGATGCGTTGCCCTTAGCTCTAATGTCAATGAGAAATACACCTAACAAGAAAACAGGATTGTCTCCTCATGAAATCCTCATGGGCCGAGCTATGAGACTGCCCGCAGTGCCTGCAAATGCTCTTGTGAATATCACGGATGATATGGTGTTGGACTACTGCAAGGGTCTGGCTGACGTGGTCCGCTCTTCCTCTCACCAGGTGGAAGCTACCACACTGCAGCCGATAAATGATCCAGGTCACAATCTGAAAGCTGGTGACTGGGTTGTCATCAAGAAACACGTCAGGAAGTCGTGTTTGGAGCCACGTTGGAAGGGGCCATATGAAGTAATACTAATGACTACTACTGCCGTGAAGTGTGCGGGAATTCCAAACTGGATTCATGCCAGTCACACGAAAAAGGTGGCGTGTCCAACTGATGAGGAAATTAAATTGTCGAAAATAACAGCTACAGAAAAGGAAGTCTCAGGGCCGGCGAGTAATCAAAGGGGAACTGAGACAGAAGGGGAGCCCGTTGAGGATGGCTTGGTCACTCCAATAAGAGACGAGACCCAGAGGGGTGACGGTGGGCTTATCTCAACTGAGGTGCCAGGAGGACTGACCCAGAGAGAGGTTCTCCCAGAAGCAGACGGATGCAGTATTGAAGTAGAGCCCCTGACAGACCCAGAAGGCGAAGGAGTTGAGGCGGAAGAGAGCCAAAGTGTCCGGACTCCTCCTGAGCAAATTGCAGGTCCATCAAGAGAAAACAGCATTGAGTCAGAAGAGGGCAACGAGCTGCCACAAGGAAAATCAAAGACCAGAGAGACGCTGAAAGGAGATAAGTGGCCAGAATTGCAAGTGACAAAAGGACAGGTGGTTGTTGATGATTCAATAGAGGAAGAAGTTGATACAACAAGGAAGGAAGATCTGAGTGAAGGAGAGTTGCAAGGTGATCGAAAGCTGAAAAGAAAGAGAGTAGCAAACAGAAGGTACGCAGGTCCTGAATGGGCATACGCAACATCAGCTGAGTGGCAGCAAGAGTTCTTGGCATTCTGTTTTGATCGAGAAGTTCCAAGTCAATACTATGGTACCTGAATCTGACCAGAGAAAGAGACTGTGCTAATGTGAAAAAAATTGAGTAAAGAAAACTGAGAAGAGAGACTGATAAATTACCGGATGTGACACTGTTATCCTGAATTGACTTTTAAACTGATTTTGACAAGCTGCGAACCGGAATTGACAAGGATCCTGGGTGCGAATGTGATAGCTGTAAATAATTGCTGCAGAAAGACTTTCGCTTGCTTTGACTTGCTGGAAGAAAAGAAAAAAAAGAAAACTTTAGCCACCCTCAGTTGGTTATTGTTTGCACTTATAGCACTTTACTTTCTGATTCTTTACAGATCATGCCTAGCACTAGAGATGATAATAGGGGAAGTAGGCGTTGTAAATGTTTGTGTGTTGCTTTGGGCATTGTATGTGTGATATTCATTATAGTTCTGATCGTGGGAATGCCTTTGGTGGATAAGAGTGAAACTAACTATGCTATAATTCCTGAGACCGCTACACTAACAGCTTGGGAGAGGTTTGAGCAGGACACGAGATATTTGCATGAGAGAACTAACGTCAAAGGGGAACTATCTACTAATGTTTTCAATCGCTTGCTGAGTGAGTATGTTGACACTATGGATGTGAAAGATTGTTATGTGTGTACGCAAATTCCTCTTTCAGTGCAAGAGGGAGTTACCTACCATAGTTCGCCTTTAACGTATGGGATAAGCTGTAGTTTGTTACTAACACGATTCTATAATCAAGAAGAGATTCAGTACTTTTATTCTAACAATGATCTTGTATTTTGTTATGTGCCTATCATAGAGGATTTAAATAGTGTAGCGAAATACTATAACAAAGATAGTTAAGGGGTTCTTTGAAGCGACATTAACAATTAGTACATCTTATGCACACCGTAATAATCTGACATGTTTGCTTACATCTGTAGAGAAAAGCTTTCTAGATCACACGGAAGATAGAAGAAGGGCATTGAAGGGGAAGTTGGAGAAAGGATTGCAGCACCGAGCTTTTGAAAATAGTGAGAGCTATAGTGCAATTAGGGAACAGGGGAAATTAGCTTTAGATGCACTACACGTAGGTAAGCTTTGCATAACGTGACCAAAGTCATAGTATGACAATGTGTTTATGGGAACGAGTGAATGTAAGCATGTGTTTTTGTTCCAGAGAAAATGGGCGTTCATGTTAAATGGACAGGATCCAGCGATCCCTTGGATCTATTATATATGTGGACTTAATGCTTATTACCGTCTTCCAAAGGGATGGTATGGGACATGTTATTTGGGGGTAGTTTTCCCAAAGATATATCAGTTAGAGAATTTGAAAAAGTTTCCGAAATTGTCTGAATTACATCGTATTAGACAAAGGAGAGAGACAGCTGCTGGTGTAGTAGGAGACATATTTGGAGCAATAATTCCTTCAGTGGGAGTTATCTTGAACTCCATAAAGATTCGAAAGTTGTCTACTTTTGTGGATAACATGCTGACAAATTTTAGAGGAGCTATACTCCTGATGGATTCTGAACTTGCTGCGGAGAGGGCTATGACTCTTCAAAACAGGCTTGCTTTAGACATTCTTTTAGCAAAAAATGGTGGAGTCTGTAAGATGCTTAATGAGCGGCATTGTTGTGTTTATATACCTGACAATAGTAATGAGATTAGAAGTATGCTTACTAACCTAACAAGAGATAGTGCAGATCTGAAGGAACTGAAAGAACCAGGTGTTTTGGGAAAAGGTTGGAAAGGGACTTGCTAAAGTGGGAAGCTGGTTTAGTTAAATTTGGCATGGGATATTAGCAAAAATAATACAGGGAATGTTGATTGTTTTGGCTTGCTTATTTGGATTATGGGTGTCATGCAAAATTAGTAAAAGAATTAAACTGAAAAGGGTGAAAAATAATCAGAGGAGGGAAGAAAAGAAAAGGGAAAAATTGTTCAGAGAAAAATTAGATGCAACAAAAACGGGGGAAGAAATTGAGAAGAGGGAATTCAGAAGATGAATAAATTGTGAATGAAAGGTTTGTGTGATGACAAGAGTCATCAGAGGAGGGATTGTTGGAGTGTGACTTTTATAATCTATGTTAACATGAAAAGCTTGCAATGTAATGTCTAATGAAACGGCATAAATGTAGTACTAATGCACGCGTTTGAAATGTGCCCACGGGGTGTGGCCACCAATGTATACGATCGTTAACGAAACTGACTAATAATGAATTAATGATGTACTCATGTATGATTTTGTATTAGCAGTATAGAGTTATGTATTAAGGTTTTGCTAAGTTACTCACTAGGCCTTAGTTAGTGAGGGTCTGGGCCTAGCTGCCTGGTCTCATATTAACTGTATTTTCTAACATGCAATGTGCTGTTTTCCTGAAGGACACGACCCTGTACTTTTCCAGAAGCTAGAGATATGTGTATAACCGTAGTAAATTCTTTCTCATGGGACCCGAATTGCTCAAGGAGACAGTCTTGCCGAATGTAACAGTGTAATTCGCAACAGGTGCAAGGTCGCCTAAACTCGGAGAAGACAATGGAACTACTGACTGGAGCGACAAGTGTAACTTTTCTTACCTGACATTCTACCTGGTGAAGACGTCAATCACAGGAGCCAATAAACTGCATGAGAACTGTCTCAGGTGAAAATTTTAGTAAGGTGTGCGACGGATTATTGGACAGAGATAACTATGCACCAAATATTGCCCAATGGGAAATTTGAGACTTGTTCAACACCTTTGATATAACGACGTGACATAAGGAGAAATAAGCCATTCTTACTCTGCCATTATCGAGCCATTCTTAGCCATTCTTCCTTGCCATCTCTTGCCCTTCTGAAAAATTTTGTCTTTTACTTAAACCATCCTCACCTTACCCCTTTGCCTGTTAGGCACTTATCCTCCTTATGAGGGAAGAGCCTTCTTGCTGTGCCCTGCTGAGAATTACATGTTCTATCCTGGCTGATGGCGAATCGACTGATGTCCTGAGTACGAAGACTGAACCTGCATGCTGCCCCATTTGGATGGGTAACTATCTAATGAATTGTAATTGTCTGTTTGCCTTTTCTTTCTAGGTACCAACTGCTTTTTTGATGGAGGCCATAGTTAGATGTTTTCCAAAATCATGTTGCCAAATTGTTTTGCATGAAGCCCAACATGCTGATGCTAATTAGAGGTTAGTTCCGGAGTTCACTAATATGGGGTGCAAATAGATAAAAGACTGAGGGCCAGATGTAGCAAAGGGTTTGCGCCTCGCAAACGGTGAAAAACGCCGTTTGCGAGGCGCAAAAGCCTCTCTGCTATGCAGAAATGCATTTTGCGACTCGCAATGCTATTCAATTTCATTTGCGACTGCGAAAGCGGTCGCAAATGAAATCGCAGTTACCATCCACTTGAAGTAGATGGTAACCCAGTCGCAAACGGGAAGGGATCCCAATGGGACACCTTCCCCTTTGTGAATGGAAGAAAAAAAAAAAATTCAGAGCAGGCAGTGGTCCAGTGGACCACTGCTGCCCTGAAAAAACCCGAAACTAAAGTTTTTTTTTTTTATTTTCCAAGTGCAGCTCGTTTTCCTTTAAGGAAAACGGGCTGCAGATGGAAAAAAATAAACTGCTTTATTAAAAAGCAGTCACGGACATGGTGAGTGCCCATACTCGCAATGGGGTCGCAAACTGCGACCCACCTCATTAATATTAATGAGGTGGGTCTTTGCGACCCCATTGCGAGTTGCAGAAGGCGTCTGAGACACCTTTCTGCATAGCAAATTGCGACTTGCAATTTGCGAGTCGCACGGACTCGCAAATTGCAAGTCGCAACTTTAAACCTACCTACATCTGGCCCTGAATCTTTGCTTTGCTGAAATAATGTATTAAGGATACTCTGCTAAAATTGATTCATGCTGACGTTGTGCTTTGTTCTAATGTTCATGACCAATGCTTTGATAAAGTCTTATTCGAGTTGCCATATTGTAGTGTTGTTGATGTGCTTACTGATATTGAGACTAATAAATATGCTAGTAGATTGTAACAAAGAGGGAATAAATATCCTAAACTTGCAAGATTTGTGTGGTTATTCATGGCTGAAAGGTCATGGTGTGATTCACTCTTATTATATGTTATTGATTAGTTTGATTGATTAGTTATTGCGAATATTGATTAGGTTATTGATCCATTGATTGAAATGCTAAACGGATAGGTCGTTCTCGGAAGTCCCCAAACGTGGTCAAAAGATTAATTGGCCTAAACCAAGTCCCCTTGGAAGTTAAATCAACAAGGTTTGGACGCGTTATCACTTGTGTGAAAATATTACCATTTTACACAAAAAAAGTGAGGATCTGAATAAAGGAAAATCAGAAAAAAACTTGCACACCACAAGTAGCCAATAATCAACCCCTTAGTCAAAACTTGCTCTTATCATAAATAATTGCATACGTTAGACCATTCACTCAAAAAACAGGGAGCCCTTGTCTCCTGCCAGTGACCCTTTGAAAAAGGGCAACATAGGATAAATGCACACGTTGTTGCTGTCATATCAAATAACCAGAAACTGCTTGGTTTTGGTTGCTCTTGTTCCTTTTCCTGGTCCATGTATTGTTTGTTTTTGTTGTTATTACAAAGTGAAGGTATAAACTACATCAGGATAGCAATGTTTTTGCTTGAAGTTATTTCCAGTATCTGGTGGGTGGAGCCAACTGCCATGCTGTAGGCAGCTCAGAGCCCACGAGACCCGGCCTCTCCTGACCACCACTCCTGGTCACTACTCCTAATGTGGATCCCCCAAGGGAGCGGGTGCCCCTCGGTGATAGCATGCACAAGGAGAAGGCAGACCTGGGTTGCTAGCTCCGTGATCAAGAGATAGGGATTGTCCCAATAGCATATGCAAGATGGCCTCTTCTTAGTCAGATTTAGACTGCGGAGCTTACCAACATGACGCGTCCGGCTTGCCAACAGGACACACCAGGCGGGTGCACCTGTGGTGCTCTCAACTGCGGCTCCCCCAGACGACAACAACAGGGCAATCCTTTGCTATACTTCCTTTGCATTTCTTTAATGAAGGGCTCTGGGGGGCCGGCATCGGTCAGATGACCCCTCCTCTCCTCCACCTTCTGGATACGGTGCTCCTGGCCACAGCACCAGTCATCAGTTGCTGGGGGCAACAAAAAGGAGGCATTCCCCTACATTCTGGGGCCCCATCCTCTGCACGAGGCTCGTTGTGCAGCTGCAGGTCACCTCCCTTCTTGTTGACCTTGCGGGGGGCCCAGATTATTGGTTGCTCCGGGACACTTTTCTGCCTGGCTGGGGCCTTAATTGGTGATTAGAAGAAATGGGTGACACACAATTTTTGGGTGACCAGCCCCGTCGACGCTGGGAGCCTCCAGATCGTGCCTGGTGAGGAGAGTGGAGGGGCCTTACAGGGATTGCAGCCTTGCTCACAAGCCCCTAAAGTGCCTCTGAAGACATTTCAAGTGCACAGACCTGCCTTCCACCTCTTATTCTTTTCATACCCTGGAGGCACTGTTGCTTTCCCCGGAGAGTACCAGCAGCCAATGCATACCCCCTGACATTGTGACCTTGGGGACCAGCAAGGACAGAGGAACTGTGATGCCGTGTGGCCCCACTTTTGGCTGTCTATACTGGTTTTTGGGGAGGATAGACCTTTTCGATTCTCCCACTCACACCAGATAAGGGGTGCACTCAGAGGACCAGGGATGATGTCCCATTGAGCGCTCCTAAGAGGGGATAAAGCAGGGAGCTGGGTGGGTGTTCTGCCTTCCTACTTATCTCGTGTCAGAGCTTACGGAACCTCTCTGGAATGCACTTCTGAGTTCAAAGAAGACCTTTATTGTTTAATTCTTCCCCACCCACAAGTTCTTGAGAGACAAATTAATAGACTTCAAGCACACGTTCAAATGAGTAAAAGTAGTTGCAGCAATGAAAACAAAATATATCACAGTACTTCTCAGTTGCAATGTACACAGCAGATTATATATTCAATGCAAAGCATATAAATCAAAATGCATCACCGTTTGAGACCTATCTTCAGCTTCATCTTTCTGGGGTCTGCAAGTTGATGACTCCGGTCAACTGCGAGAAAGAGATTATCTACCCAAACGGGAGAATGGCAACTGGCGCCTAGTTCAAGCCTGAAGTCAAGCAGATTCAAATCTAAATCACTGAAGCCCAGAGTCATCCTTACAAAAGCGTGCCCCCTCCTCTCAGACTCGGGAAAACTACGCAAGCCTTTGGAGACTGGCCAGATCTCCTAGACTTCTCCCCTTCCCAAGCCTGAGCAGAAAGGAAAACACCAAACGTACTCTCTCTTATCAGGTCTAGTCTGGTGTGAAGAAAACAGCTTGGTTCATCTTGTGGAAAAACATAGCTTGGAAAAATACAGCTTGGATTCTCAACTGCAATGTCTAACTCCACGTTAAAGGCAATAGACAGCTAACCTAAATATCAAATGTAATGTCTAATGTCATGTCAAAGCCAATAGGCAGCTGAGCTGAATACAAAATGTGATGTCTAATATCATGTCAAAGCCAATAGGCAGCTGAACTGAATACAAAATGTAATGTCTAATATCATGTCAAAGCCAATAGGCAGCTGAACTGAATACAAAACATATAGGGGGTCATTCTGACCCTGGCGGTCTTGGACCGCCAGGGTCACGAATGACGGAAGCACCGCCAACAGGCTGGAGGTGCTTCCAATGCCATTCTGACCGCGGCGGTGAAGCCGCGGTCGCCCCGCCGGGGCCGGGGGTTTACCGCCGTTTTTGCCCCGGCTGGGAGAATCCACCAGGGCTGCGCTGCCCCGGGGATTCTGACCTCCGTACCACCAGCCTGTTTCTGGCAGTTTTCACCGCCAGGAAGAGGCTGGCGGTAAGGGGTGTCCTGGCCATGGGCAGTGCAGGGGCCCCCTAACAGGGCCCCGGCCAGCTTTTCACTGTCTGGCTAGCAGACAGTGAAAAGCGCAACGGGTGCAACTGCACCCGTCGCACGGCCGCAACACCGCCGGCTCCATTCGGAGCCGGCTCCTGTGTTGCGGCCCTCATTCCCGCCGGCCCAGCGGGAATGTCAGAATGGGGGCCGCGGAATTTTGCCCGCATGGCGGCCAAATGGCGGTTTCCGCCTGGCGGGCAGCTACCGCCGCCCGCCAGAGTTGGAATGACCCCCATAATGTGCTACTGGTGAACATTGAGCAACTAATATGCGCAGTGGTGAAACACAAAGTCATTGGTCAAACACAATTAATAGCATCACATTCCACCCTATGATCAATGAATTTTTGTTTCACATATCTCTTGTTTCAAACAAAAACAAAAAACATCAGCACTAGAAAAACATTATCAGCAAGTCAGATTTGAATGATCAAAGCAATCACTGTAAAGCAATGGAAGAGGATTAACATATAGATCTCATAACCTTTCACATCAGATACATCTGCACAGAAAAGACTGAAATACAGTACTCTGAATGAGATGATAGTGTCTCTAAAATAGCAATTTGATGTAGCATGAGTTCTACTCATGTAAAGGTGCACGGTCCACCTGAAAGGTTTGCTGGAAGGTAAGTGAAAGTCAGAGTTCCATACGAAAAAACACAGACAGTTAACTGTTAAGGTTGCTTAGTTCCAGTGGAAGAATGCAATCAAACAAGTTGAACTTGAACTGAAGGCGCCATTTGCGCAAAATGGATCCATGGTGCTTGCACTTTACTCAGTCAGGTTCAGGTTGGGGGTTCGGTCCCTTCCCCGACCCCACACGCACACACCCGAAGGGGGACCACACAGCACACTCAGGGACAGTGGCGAAACGTGGTAGGATCTGCAAAAGAAAAAAGTATGACTTTTCTTGCAAATAACATTTGTCATCTGAAATGCGCCCTTCCTCTTTTCCCTGTTTTATAATCAGCAGGACGTTTTTGGGGCCCTTTGTTATAATTTCTGCAGGTTCTGGAGGGTCACTTGGGGCTTCAACCCACACCTCAGCACTGAGGTTTTTATCTGCTGCACCACAGCTTCCCTTTTCATGCACTGTCAGAGGGGCTGGGGCAGACTCATTCTTTACCAAACCTCCATACACTGCACTTTTGACAAGTTGGGCCATTCTGTCTCCAATTTGTATGAATGAATCAGATTCGTTTCTAGTTATCAGCATAATTTTGATTTCTCCTTGGTGATCTGCAGCAATCACTCGCCCTAAAACCTGATCAATTTGCCATATCTGTCCTGGTAACTTTCCTCTCCCCAACTGCTCTGTGACTGCTTGTGGGACAGATTGCTCTTGTGCGTGCTGTACAGTTTTTATCAAATCTAGGGGAATGTGCATCCCTCTCATCTCTACCCACCTGTAAATGGCTTTTTCTCCCAGCTGTTCACATTTCTGGTGCACCCACTTAGCCATCCCCACTAAGTCAGAATTCTGGGTGAACACTTCAGACTCTGAATTTTTCTCTTTAACATCTGCAAGGGAATTTACCCAGTTAGGTACAAGCCAGGTGGAAAATCAAACGGCTAAACCATTGGCAATGAACCAAGAATCAGTGTAAAAATGACACATCTCAAGCAGCTCTTGCTTTAAAATCTGACACACATTGTACAACACTGTTCCTTCTACTGTGCCAGAAAACAACATTTCAGTCAATGAATCATTAGTCAAACAAACATGCTTTTTATCCTCAATGGACACGAATTCAAATGGTGCACTCAATTTCACTGGTGAATCTTTTACCTGTGGTACTCTAGCCCTGTCTTGCAGGTACCAGATCCAGTGTATGATCTTAGCTAGGGGCACTCTTTTCTTCCCCTGTTCCTGATTTACATGTAAATCAGTGTTTCCCTCTTGCACTGCGCAGAAACCTAAAGTCTGAATTATTTCATGTGCCAAATCACAAGCGCGCAGCTGCATATAATTTTTCCTAGTGACCATATACCAAAGTGTTAGGATTTCACTCAGATGAGGGCTATTCTGTTTCCAAAAATCAAACAAGCTAATGAAACTCAGTGTCTCTTGCTTAGTGCAAACATTAAGAAACTCTAAAATCTTTCATTTTACTTGTGCCAGTAACTGCACATTTTGCGACGGTACCTCCTAAATCACATTCTGAGCTCTGTTTTCCGTGTTATCAGTTAAGGAATGCACTTCGACTGCCAAAAAACCTGGCTCACACAGAGGCTCAGACTGTCTCACAGCTGTCTTAACCCTCTCATTTCTGGAATGGGAAAAGACAGATTCTTCTAAAACAGCAGTTTTATAACTTTCAGCATTATCTTGCATTAATGTATTCTGGCTAATTTGCTCATGTAAATTCTTATTTTCATGTTCTAACTGCCTACATCTCTCCTGCATTTTTCTGTAAGCAGATAAAAGTATCTAAACCCTTCTGTCAAAAACAAAAGGATCATCATTGCTTCCAAAAGGCACACTTTCTAAATACGCTTTATCACAAAAAGAAAACATGTTTCTCACAGCACCATCAGGCAGTTTAACTACACATGCATTTTCAAACATGGTCTGCCGTGCTTCTGTAAATCTCCAAACAACAAAAAAAACAATTACACTTTTAAATTGTGCACGTAGAAATCTATAACTCAGCCCCACTTCTGGTACCAAAATGTTCTGCCTTCCTACTTATCTCGTATCAGAGCTTACAGAACCTCTCTGGAATGCACTTCTGAGTTCAAAGAAGACCTTTATTGTTGTTAATTCTTCCCCACCCACAAGTTCTTGAGAGACGAATTAATAGACTTCAAGCACACGTTCAAATGAGTAAAAATAGTCGCAGCAATAAAAACAAAATATATCACAGTACTTCTCTGTTGCAATGTACACAGCAGATTATATATTCAATGCAAAGCATATAAATCAAAATGCATCACCGTTTGAGACCTATCTTCAGCTTCATCTTTCTGGGGTCTGCAAGTTGATGACTCCGGTCAACTGCAAGAAAGAGATTATCTACCCAAACGGGAGAATGGCAACTGGCGCCTAGTTCCAGCCTGAAGTCAAGCAGATTCAAATCTAAATCACTGAAGCCCAGAGTCATCCTTACAAAAGCGTGCCCCCTCCTCTCAGACTCGGGAAAACTACGCAAGCCTTTGGAGACTGGCCAGATCTCCTAGACTTCTCCTCTTCCCAAGCCTGAGCAGGAAGGAAAACACCAAATGTACTCTCTCTTATCAGGTCTAGTCTGGTGTGAAGAAAACAGCTTGGTTCATCTTGTGGAAAAACATAGCTTGGAAAAATACAGCTTGGATTCTCAACTGCAATGTCTAACTCCACGTTAAAGGCAATAGGCAGCTAACCTAAATATCAAATGTAATGTCTAATGTCATGTCAAAGCCAATAGGCAGCTGAGCTGAATACAAAATGTGATGTCTAATATCATGTCAAAGCCAATAGGCAGCTAAGCTGAATACAAAATGTAATGTCTAATATCATGTCAAAGCCAATAGGCAGCTGAACTGAATACACAACATATAATGTGCTACTGGTGAACATTGAGCAACTAATATGCGCAGTGGTGAAACACAAAGTCATTGGTCAAACACAATTAATAGCATCACAGTGGGGAGATGCCTCCACCATGGACTCCAAACTTGACAAACTGTTGGCAGCGATTAACACTGATGGGGAGCACCTGGAGGGCAAGATAGACTCCATCACAGTCGAACTTGACCTGCTTCATGAGGACTCTAAGATGGTAGCTGGGAGAGAGTCATCCTTGGAAACAATGGTTCAAACTTTGATAACCGGAAGCCACGGTCATATAATGCAGCCTCACAGACATAGAGGCACGCATGAAGCAACTGACTGCCTACCTCAATGATCAGGGGCCTGCTGTAATAATAGTAGAGTTGTCAGCCTGCCAGAGGGAGTGGAGGGCAATGTCCTGCTTAATTTCCTGGAAGACTAGCTCCAGGAGATAGTGGCCCCTGAGGGACGGTCTAAATGAGGGACTTTCTTCTATAGCGAGCCCACCTCCATTGTCCCTTTGTGGTAGTGAACACAAGAGTCTCACTATACCGCAACTTTACCCTCCAGGTGCAAACACAGCACACTTAGTTTCTATACATTAAGAGGCTGCCCTACTTCCTGCTTTTCCCAGCCTGCTTGAAAGTACAGGCTGAGTACAAGACTCATTCTGTTCTGGATGCTGCTACAGCATCGGATGTGCTGGAAAGCTATGACAAAGAGACAGTAAACGCAGAGTCTACAGTGCCCCGCAGACCGAAGCATCTGAGGCATGGGTGTTCTCTACACTAAGAGGCGAGCTGACCGACCAAGCAGCAGGCGGCTGAAAAACAGACGAGAGCTGTCGAGGTGGCAGCTTCCCTGCACTCTGGTGGGAGAACCCCTCATCCTTCACTATCTTCCCACACAGGATCTGTCTTGAGTTCTAACGGTTCCACAGTACCCTGCCTTGAAAACACTCTCTTGGGGGGTTACCCAAGGTACAGAGGACAGCATCATCTGACCTCCTATTGGGGAGCAACCATTATTTTCTCAGTACTGGGAAGTAGAGACCCTGGTATATCCTTCAAAGTCCAATTCACTTACTGCATTTCCCTTCTTTTTCACAGGCTGGAGGGAGGACTGGGTGTGGGTGAGGGGCTTGGACTTGGAATTGTTGTGTTATATGCTATCTGTTTGTCTGGCTGGCCTCTTGCCTCTCTTGAGGTTTTTTATGTAATCTAGGGACAGACCCAGCTGTAGCTGAGTAGTTGGGTGTGGAGATCACTGTATAAGAAGTCCGGGGAGGTATCAAGGAGATGGCCAGGGCAAGGTCCCCAGGTCAGAAGGCTTGTTCATGGAATTTTACTCTGCCTACTCGGCTGTGGTTGCCGCCGGTAGTGTAACGATAGCCCCCACAACCCTAGAGGTGCAGGGGACCCCTGAGCTACAGAGTGTCCCTCCTGCACCGAGCATGGGTGGCGGGCCCGTGACCTAAGAGATTCTGACTAGGTATGGAGCATGGGGGGCCCTCTATGTATTTTGCAAGCAGTCCACCTCAAGTTTTGTTATGCCACTGATTGCCCCCTGGTTGGTAGCTGTATTTAATGTGGCGTGGCAACAGGGCACGCCTCTGTCTACCTTGCGTGAGGCCTTGATAGCGTCTCTCCTGAAGAAGGCCAACAACTGGTGGTCTCCTATCACCCTCCATAAATGCTCAATTCGTATGTATGGACATATTACAAGATCCTGAGTAAGATACCGGTGAGCAGGATTTTGCAGGATTTGCAGGATTTTGCAGGATTTTGCCACACATATGCAAACTAATTCACTGTGATCAAAGGGGCATTATACCTACCCAAAGCACACTGCTGAATATTTACCAGTTGTTCCATATTATTCACAATCAAGTGGCCCCTTCGCCAGATGCCCTGACTCTGTCCGTAGATATATAGAAAGTGTTTGATTCTCAGTGGTGGGACTTTTTTTATGCTGTGCTCCTGGAGATGGGGTTCGGAATTGCATTTGTTAAATCGACCAAACTGCTATACTCCAAGCTGATAACTAGAATTCAAACTGGATCAGTTATCTCTGAGGCATGTGCTGTGGAGACCACTTATATATTTTGCTAAATGCGGACAACATGCTATTGCGTGACAGACCTACCAACTTGGAGAGCGCAATGTCGGCCCTGTCCAACATTGGGGGCCTTCCTGGCATAGAAGTTAATTGGCACAAGTCATGTGTCCTAGCTCAGGCGAAGAATGCTCACCCACTACTATGCCAGCTTTCCATTGGGAGCACATCTACATCTGTTACCTAGGAGTAGACATGTATGGAACCTTGGAGTTGCAACTTGATGGCAACTTTATGCAAACCTTCCCTGCTACGTGGCATTCAGTCTCCTTTTGGAGTAGTGCTTTACCGATATTGGTTAGCAGTCGGATAGGTATATTAAAGATTGTCTTGTTATCTCTTTGGAGCATTACCAATCAAGGTCCCCCCCCAAGCATACTTTCGGGATGTGGATATTGTGCTTGTCACTTTCTACTGGGAGACTACCAGATGCAGATTAGAACTGAGAAAAATACGATTACTTGCAGATTAAGGGTGACATGGCTGCTTCTGACTTCAAACTGTAATACTTGGCTGCCCAGTTGCAGTGGGTTGCAAGCTGGCGTTTGAGGCTCTGGGAGCTGGTGGGCACTCAGGAGCTGGAGACTTCTTCTTGGTCTCTTCTTGCTCACATTCTGGTGAGGCCAAATCCTGCCTCAGTGGTTTGCCTCAGTGGTTTGAGACAGGAATATCCTTATTCCTATGGCACTGTATGCCCGAGTGAGGGCCCTGCAAAGAAATTGCACCAGAGCCCTATATACTTTGGGATGGCTCCTTATTGGCTATATTCTGGAGGTTGGGCCATACTGGGTGTGTGCCCGAGGCGGGAGCCACCATTATGGGTGATGTGTTTGCAGGGGTGAACTTAACTCATTCCTAGAACTCAGAGAGGCATGTGATATCCCGGCGGGGCACTTCTTGCTGCACGAGGCCCTAAAAGGCTGGAGCCAATGGCTGGTGGAGGGTGGACTTCTATGATCCCCTGGAGCATGAATGCCTTTGATACCTATTTCTTATCACTGGAATGATGAGGGCAACCTCCCTGCTGTATTGTGCCTTGTTGAGGAAACAGATTTGGATGTCTCCGGTCAATGATTCTGAAAGAAAATCCTGACATTCACCCCTAAACTATCCTTTAATGACAGATTTAAGCTTAGCCAGTTTTACTTCTTACATCGGGCATATTTCACCACTTGGCAGCTACATGCTATGTTCCCTACAACCTCGTCGGAGTGCCCCCACTGCCATGCGTCCAGTGCAGGATTCTTCCATATGATGTGGACCTGCCCGAATCTGGCCCCGTACAGGGCCACTATGCTACAGGTGGTGGGCCATGCCACCAATCAATACTTCAATTACTCCCTGCAGTTATGTTTGCTGGGTTTACATGCATACACTGTGGCCCAGAAGGCGATGGGCAGGTTCACAGGTCTGGCACAGATACTTGTCAGGTGGCAGTTTGCATTCAGCTGGAAGTCAGCAGTTGGACCCGACTTGGGGAAATGGAGTAGAGAACTAATTAAATTGGGGGAACTGTGAGAGGGAGACACTGCGATGGGAGGAGGCCAGAGGGGTGCGAAGAATCCACATGCTACCGTCATGGGATGCAATTTTGGTGGCATGCCTGAGAATGGATGCCCAGAAGAGGCTAACGGGCGTACAGGCTCACCTTTCAGACTCTGAGCTGCCATCACAGTCCCCTAGAAATCCTGCTGAGATTGGAACACATGATACCCCCCGATGAGTGGGGTGGGTGGCTGGATACTGGATTGATTGTAGGATGGGTGAGAGAGGGGAGGTAATGCCATACCTTCCCTTCTGTAGAGGGGGACTGACGTTGCAACCACCAGGTTGAGGCAACACAGAGGCCTCCATTACAGAGCTCAACAGCAGACCCTGTTTGAGTGTTACTTGTGCAGCAAGTTTCAACACATCATGTGTAATGATAATGACACAGCTTCTATGTTGCCTACCTTAACCCTGTCCTCCTCCTTACTGCCATGTTTCTTTTTATGTGTATATTCTTTGCCTGGTTTATATGATGAATTTGTTTGTTCTGAAAAAGGCAATAAAAACATATAATAAAGTTATTTCCAGTATCTGTTTCACTGGCCCCAGCACCTGGTGAGAGAACTGTGTGAAGAAGGATATTCAGTGCATGAGGTTAGATATTTGCCATGAAAAGCATAAGCTGGTAGTAAGGTTTTTCTTCCTAGTATATGCTTTCATGGGCCTGATTACATGATGGGAGATAGGGGTCTGCGATGCTGCAGGACATTTAGAAACAGTAGGATAAATAATGCAACAAAAGATATACGATGGAGCAAAAAAAATAACAATTCTTTCATGAGCGACATATATTTCGCCCATTTCATTTACAGTTTTACTTATAATTCTTTATGGGTCATTTTTCCTTCCTCTTAGCCCGG
Source organism: Pleurodeles waltl (assembly GCF_031143425.1). Taxonomy (NCBI): domain Eukaryota; kingdom Metazoa; phylum Chordata; class Amphibia; order Caudata; family Salamandridae; genus Pleurodeles; species Pleurodeles waltl. Next base: position 269,424,567 of record NC_090442.1, read on the forward strand.
TTTAGGAGGAAGGGTGAGAGGAGTCTTGTCTTTGCACTAAAGTATGCAGAGTCTGTGGGCCAGATTTATCAAATTGTCACCCAATGCAGTGCAGCAGCCAAAAATGCTGTACTGTGTTGTGTGACAGGGAGGGTGCAGGAGAGCTCAATATCTAAAGAGATAGGGCTCTCTCCTACTCTTTCCTTAGCGCCAGCGCAGATTTGAGCTGTAATGCACTATGCACACACCTTTGTGCCATAGTGCAAGAGTGTGTACATGTATCTAGCATAGGTTTTGTACTGGAACGGTAACCTTCAAAGACAAAATGCTATGGCAAGACAACTTGTAACGCTTTCCATGCTTTGTATGTGTGCTGCAGTGGGCAGCACACATGCAGCGTCGGAAAAGAAAGGATAAATGAAAAAATTTCTCCTTTTAATGTCTGGTTTCAAAATGGGTTATTTTTTACGCAAAACCCTGTCTATCGTTTTTGGTAGATAGGGTTTGTTGTCACAAGCCATGGGAAGTTGCATGGGAAGGCCCTTGTACCACCTATGGTGCTAAGTAATGAAAACCAATGCTTTGCGCGGCTTCGCGTTTCTTTTGGCCAATTTTCCAGTGCAAAACAAGTTTGGTGTTGGAAAGTAAATAGAAAAAAAAACATTTTATGTTGGTTTGGGTTATTTTTATGATGCAAACCCAGCGCAAAATGTTAGGAAATCATCCCCTGTGTGTGTTCTTCATGGGCACTGCACGCTACACTGTGCTGAGAGGGTAGTTTTAGCAAAGAGCAGACCATTTACAGTAAAATAAAACCACCACAGACAACCCCGGCACATGTAAAGACTTCCCTTGGAGGATGGAAGATCATACCTTCATTCGAAGTAAAGCCAAGGTACTCTAAATGCCATCTAGAAACACCACCACCTTACACAGGTCCCTTCAGCACATTTCCACAAACTAACACTGTGCTGTATGAAAGTTCCAGCAGTGGCTCAGCACATAGAAGATTGCAGTGATGTGGACTTAATGGGACAGATTTACTAAAGTGTCACCCAATGAAGAGCAGCAGCCAAAAATGCTGTGCAATGTTGCATGACAGGGAGGAAGCAGGAAAGTGCTATATCTAGAGATATGGTACTCTCCTCCCCTCTCCCTGGTGCTTGCACAGAATTTTGCTGCTGAGCACCATGCACACGCCTTTGTGCCATAGTGCAAGGGTGTGTGTGAGAGTATAGCATAGGTTGTGCACTAGAAGGGGTCCCTTTCAGTGCAACATACTATGCCTAGACAACTTCTAAAACTTTTCCTCATTTCTATGTGTGCAAATTTGGAAAAGAAATGAGAAATGAAAACATTTCTTCTTCTAACACCTGGTTTCAAAAGGCATTATTTTTTTATGCAAAACCCTGTCTCACGTTTTTTGGTAGATAGGGTTTGCATCAAAAAGGGTGGGTGATTGCATGGGAAAGGCTATGTAATGCCTTTTGGTGCTAAGTAACACGTTACTTTTACACAATTTCTAGCGTTTGCAGTGGAAAATAAATTTTAAAAAATTGTCCTGATTTGCATCACTTTTATGACACAAGCCCAGCACAAAATGTTAGTAAATCACCACTCTTGTGTGAAGACCTTGCAATGCCCTATGTCAGGCTGCAAAGAATGGTTCATGGGAGGGTGCTAGACCTTTGTAGAATGTGCTGCATGGGCTTCATTTCTAAATGTGCTCATTATACGTTGTATGGCAGCTCAGTGTTGACTTGCAAAGCCAGGGATTACGGTGTCCATGGCAAACATACTGACCTTACAAAACACTATGGTTGGAATTCCTACTTAAACTCAGACATTGGTAACTACTCTGCACCACATTCTAATTTATTGTGGTTTCTGCCTAGCTTGTGCTGTTACAAATAGGGACCAGCAACATGGAAATCACACTCAGCAGTACCCACACAGAAGTTTCATTCCAGGCTGAACTGCCAGGCCAGGTCTCACCTCTGAACAGGAACATAAGCCACCACTGAGAGTTTTTAGCCTTGTTTGACATCATCAGCTAGGTAAAACTTGAGCCTCGGGACAGAACAAATCAAGATACACATCTATGCATACCACTCCCACTTAGAAACACATTCTTACAAAAGCAATTGGTGGATCACACTTAACACGTGACATTAGGCCTCATACAAATATTTAGCTGTGGAGCTTGCAGAATTATAATGGGAGGCATACATTTAAATGGCTGGGTGCCAATCAAATAACCAGGAGCAGTACAGTCCACTCCCTTCAACAATGAATCAACCCTGCCTCATAATTTTGACTTTTCTCGCCACATAATTCCGTTGGCCCTGCATATAACTAAAGCACTTCCATTTTCTGTCTTCCTTTATCTGCAGCCAAAAATGAAATTTTGCCATTTAGCATTCTAATTTAAATATTCCATGATAATTCCAATAGAATACCACTTTCACCACCCCACCATCAGAGTTGCTGGCTGGCTAACATAATTCCCCCCAAAAAGACACAAGGCAGCCACAGAGGAGAAATAAACTAGACTGGTCACCCAAGCATATCAAGAGTATTCAAACAGTCTCAGTGTAATAAGGATATTAAGTTAGCCTGAATCATGGTCATTATTGCAATAAGAAGAGATTATTAAAACATATACAGTTATCATTTAAACCTTTATCAGAAATAAACTTTTGAAATTGAACTATAATGCTCAAAACAACCCCTTGAGGGAACCATAACAAAGATATCATGTGTAAGAAACATGGTCATGTAACCATATTGTAAGCCCTAGGAGGGCATAACCCCTTGAAAAACAAAACAGGAGAAAGTAATGCAGTGCAACCATAATACTTAGCCCCTAAAGGGCGTTTTTAGGGCCAGCAGGCCTACTGCAATTACATTACAAACAAAGCATTTAACCCCTTCACTTCAGGTATTTTCCCTCTCCTGTGGCAAGCTTTTTTTTAGGTCATTGGGGTAGTTCACACTTAGGCCCTCATAACTTTTCATCCACATAAGCTATCCACGCCAAATTTGCATCCTTTTTTTCCCCAATATCCTGGGGATTTTAAAGGTACCCAGAGTTTGTGTGTTCCCTCGGACAAGACCAAGGAATTAGCCAAAATACAGCTAACATGTAGTTTTTTTTAGAAAAATGGGGAAAAAGTGCTCCAGAAGAAAGCATCTGTGTTTTCCCTGCAAATGGCATCAACAGACAGTTTAGAGTGCTAAAATCACCATCTTCTCAGCTTTCAGGAACAGGCAGACTTGAATCAGAAAATCAGTTTTTTCAAAACAATTTTGGCATTTTATTGGGATATACCCCATTGTTACTATTTTTTGTGCTTTCAGCCTCCTTCCAGTTAGTGACAGAAATGGGTGTGAAACCAAAGGTGGATCCCAGACAGCTAAAAATGTCTGAAAAGTAAACAAAATTCTTAATCTAGAAATGGGTCGTTTGTGAAGATCCTTCAAGGTTTTCCTATAGAAAGTAGCAGTTGAAATAAACAAATATTGAAATTGAGTTGAAAAAAACAGCCATTTATTTCTACATTTTCTTCTTTAGCTTTTTTAGCTAAATTTGAGGTTTGCAGGGGATTCTGGGTAAGAAAACGTTGGGGGATCCTTGCAAGCCACACATCCCTGGACTCCACCGGGTGTCTAGTTTTCAGAAATGTCTCAGTGTGGTAGGTTTCCCTAGATGACTGCCCTGCCCGGGACCAAAACCGCAGCTGCCCTCCTTGCAAAAACAGGTAGTTTTGTAATAGATCATTTTGATGTGTCTACGTTGTGTTTTCGCCCCTTCCCTGTCTGGGCAATTGGTCCACCCACACAAGTGAGTTCGCATTTTTATTAGGAGACTGGGGAGGAATGGTGGGTGGTAGGAAGTTTCTGGTTTCTTTTTGCTTCTGGAAGTGTATGGCACAGAAACACAAGAAATATATGTGATTTAATCACATTTTGAAGCTTACAGGGCATTGTTGGGATCTACAAGAGGCACACCACCCTGTACTCCATTGGGTGTCTAGTTTTCGAACTCATCTAGAGTTGGTACATTTTCCCTAGAGAAGAAGCAAGCATGCTATCAAGACTCTTAATTCTGTGATGTTCGAAACACTCAAATTGTGAAAAGAAACACCCTTAGGTTTTGTTATAATGACCCCTCACTTACCAACCTAGTTGGTGGCATGCTTCATCATTGGGGTCCCACCCACGACACCTAGCATGTCATGGGTGTGCTTCGATACCTGATTACAGCGGAGCGGGATTTCCATTTTTTATTTTACCACACACATACTGATTGGATTTGGCACAAGGGTGAGTGATGGTTCAATAGATCACATTTTATTAACAAGAGAGTTCACACAAAAAAATGTACCGTTAAAAACTGAAAGGCCAATAAACAGGTCCAATGACTCACAGCTTATGAGCTTTAAAGCCTCGACAAGGCACCAACCACTTTACAGGCCATTAACACTCCTTTCATCCATGAGACACACAAGATCATTCACACCACTAGCCGAGGGCCCAGCACATTACAACTTTCACAACAAGAGACAATGTAGAGACAATGTACACCCTGGCAGAGAAATACAGAAAAGACAATTGTTACGACATAACCATACATTCATCAAGTGTAAACACATACTGGTTGGATTTAGAACAAGGGTGAGTGAAGGTTCAATAGATCAAATGTTGCCACCAAAAGATTTCAAAAATTGAAATGCACTGTTAATAACTGAAAAGCTAAAAACTGAACCAATGACTCACAGCTCATGTGCTGTAAATCCACATCAAGACACCAACCCTTTACAGTCAATTCACACACCTTTCATACGTGACATGCACAAGACCATTCACACAGTCAACCACGGGGCACCACATTACACGCACATCAACAAACAGCGACATTCAACAGCCGATCACATTCATACGCCCATATGCCTGACACAGCAATCACACCAGCTGACAGAGTCTGTGGATTGACGTTTTGCTAGCAGTGTGTTGTAGTAACCAACAAGAAGTCACAATTTACACTGCCACGCAAGCACCACTCCATGCACACTGCCAGCCAAGCGCCACTCCAAACATACCGTCAGCCAAGCACCACTCCACACATACCGTCATCCAAGCACCACTCCAGGCACACCGCCATCATTTTTTTTAACAAAAACCATAACACTAACTAATTATAAGTAAGTACAAAACTACAAACACAAAAGCTCTAACTAAATACATGACAGGAATGCCAACCATGAAACTGAACAAAAACTATAAACAATACAGAACAGACAGTTCACTTTTACGGTATTTTCCAATAATTCTTCTGGATGTGGTAACTTCTGAAACAGCAGGCTACACACAGCCCAGGCTTAGAAGGACAATTGGAGCAGTACATACGAATCTGGATACCTCTTCAGGCACAGACTCTACATTTCTTAGTGGGAAAGTCTTTTTTATGGGCGTGGGAGGAACGTGATCAGGAAAGTGGACATCTTTCAATCTAGCCACATCCTCCACCACTGCTTCTCTAGGAACTCTTGTCTGTTCCACTACAACAAGGCTTTCTATCACAGACTCCTGAAAGTTAACAAATGGCATTGTTGACTCAGGAGAACAATCTTTGAACCCAACAAAAGCATGAAAACTTGCTAAATGGAAGAGATGTATAGCCAACTTCTTATACCAAATGTAAGCCTTACGAACAGCAGTGTAAGGTTCCAACCTCTGATCTACTCTGTCTACACCACCCATGTGCTTATTGTAGTCTAAAATGCAGGCAGGTTTGCGCACTTCAGCAACCTGAACCCAAACAGTCATCATTGAAGTATGCTCATCATGGATGTTATTCAGCATGTAGACATGCATCCCTCCTGTCTGCAAATTTCACAGCTAGCAGCTCATCATTATGCAAGGCACTGCAATGTCCGATCTCAAGCTTTTTTTTACACACACGCTCCCTTGGATAGCCTTTAAGGTTAGAGTGGATTGTGCCCCAAGCAACAGTGTCCAATTTGAACAATTCCCTGAATAATTGCACACCAGTGCTGAAGTTATCTAGGTACAATTGTTGACCTTTGTTAAATAGTCGTCTACCAAGTTCCCACACAATGTTCTCACGAACTCCAAAAGTGGATGGACAACCAAGGTGGGTCAATACTGGAATCCCTACCGGTGTAGATCCAAACGTTATAGACATATCCTATACTACTCCCAGACTGCATATACATCTTATTTCCATAACATGCCCTCTTGCTGGGAATGTACTGCCTAAAAGCCAAACGGCCCTTAAACAAGACTAAAGACATGCCAATGCGATTTGGCAAGTGTACCCACTAGCCAGGCCTAAACCTTCCCTTTTTATACATGTAGGGCACCCCTAAGGTAGGCCCGGGGTAGCCCCTGGGCAGAGTGCAGTGTATGTCAAAGGTAGGACATGTACTGATGTGTTTTACATGCCCTAACAGTGCAATACTGCTAAATTCAGTTTTCACTGTTGCAAGGCCTATCTCTCTCATAGGTTAACATGGGGGCTGCCTTTAAATAAATTTAAAGTGCAGATTCCCTTTTGGAGCAGACGGAAATATGGAGTTTGGTGTCTCTGAACTCACAATTTTAAAATACATCTTTTAGTAAAGTTGTTTTTTAGATTGTTAGTTTGAAAATGCCACTTTTACAAAGTGGGCATTTTCTTACTTAAACCATAGTTGATGTGAAGACCACACAAGACGTGGAAAGGTCTTGCGTTGACTTGGGAACAACAAACACACTTAACCCTCAGCCTAATAAAACTGGCCTAATGTTTAAAGCAGAAATTCACAGATGCTATCAAAATGATACTTTTTACACCTTAAACCTTAGTAATTGGAACAACTGGGGGGAGAGTTTGTGCTGCACTTCATATTCCAAACAACCTCCGCAAGAAGAGAACGATATTGATCGTATCACAATGGAAGAACATCCCCTAATAGATTTCTCAGAAACCTGTTCAGACATACCACCAGGCTAACAGACTGCAAACAATAAAGCAAAATCAAGATTTATCTGTAGCACAAACTCACCAAGGAAAGATAATTCACTTCGCAAAACAATAACTTCAACGATATCTGATACTCATGCAATTACAGCAGATATGGCAATGGAGCAACAAGAGGAAACTGACACCCTATTGGACCGCATCATGGGGGATAAACCAAATGAAGACCCATCAACATCTGGAGACTCATGGAAGGCTTTGGCATCTACAATGGATGCGATGTCTGCAGCTATCCAATTTCAAGCAGATAAACAAGACATTCAGGTAGACTTACTTAATATTTTGGCAGTCCACATTGTGAGCATCGATAACAACCTTCAACCATTGAACAATCTGATAAAGAGGGCTCAAACCCACTCATACACCCAGCAGGTGACATGTCAGTGCGCCACTATAGGTGATCACTCGCAAAGAACCTTGGAAATCTTAAATGACATCTTGAAAGAGGTAAAAATTCAAACCCTCAGAACTCAAGATCACTCCAGCAGCAACAGTGAGAAGGCCCTCAAAAACTTAGTGAAAAAGGAAAGCACACAAAGCGTGAAGGATCCCCCAACACAAAAGCAAAAACTTCACAGAAAACCATTCTTCTGGACAGGAAAGGATTCAGAGCAACACAGAGGGTAGATCATGTCTCAGCACACAAGACACAGGCTCAACCATGGGCGGATTGAAGGAAGCAGTTGCTAACAATTCAATAGTGGAGGAAACCTCCCTCACGAAAAGGGAAAAGAAACGACAAATGAAAGCACGGAAAAAATCTAAAGGGGTCTAGCAATACAATATGGAACTCATTCGCTAAATTTAATGGCTTGCAGAGTAAGGAATCAGAAAGAAAAGATAACAGTGATAAGATAGCAAGTAGGATAAAATCCAGAGAGATGAGGGAAGAGCAGTCGGCTAGCGAGGACAACCCCACGTGTGAACTAAGTGCTTCTGGTAATCAACTAATACTACAGCAACAGTTACCTAAAACCCCTTCTTCCAATGGTGAGCGGGGCGGTAGCCCCTCGAATGGTGAGGAGACCTTAAGAGAACTACATGGAAAAAGAACAATTATCTGCCACTTCCCTGAACAGGGAACTCAGCGGGTTAATGACAGGCTGGAAACTGTCAAACATCGGGAAAATAACCCACAAGGTGCAAGCACCGAACATTATACGATCACGCCAGACCAGTCTGCGGGTAATAATAAACAAATCTCAGATCAAGTTCACTATCCAGGGTCAGATAACTGCACAAACAGTTTGTCACAAACAAGAATCCAGGGACATCAAACATCACATGATAAGGTGGTTTCAGAAGACAATAAACTACTTATAATCCCCTGTTATGCCTCGAAGGGGGGATTTGACATCCCAAATAGAGGCACAATATTGAAGTTAATAAAAGCGATTCAGCCCCTGGCTCATATCTCAACAACAGAATTGATGACTGTGGAGTTTACTCCACATCCAAACAATAAAGACAAGAGGCAACGCTGACATCCTGGGCCACGTCTGCCATAATTGACCAAATTCTAGCATATCAAGACACATTTAGCACATGGGGCATCGCTCTGCAAAAATCAGAACCACTTCGATACCCCAACCTTCTGATACCGGAACAAAAGAAGGGCGGTTCGATTTTAAAAGGGGCAGTGGGAGTAGAAGCTTCCCCACGCAGACAGGAACATCTAACAATAGTTAAGCACCAAAGCATGCTTCATCATGGTATGTTCCAACAAGTTTTCATTGGTACGCCCCCAACAGTCAAACAGGCAAGAAGGCAAAATGTAAACACCAACAATTGCAATTGGTTCTGATAAAAATCCAGAAAACATCCACATATGCTCTTAGAATGCTCACGGTCTAAAAAACCTGGTTACTGACAAGATGGCCCTGAGTTTCTCACAGCAGTTTGAAATCATCATGTTTCAGGAAACATGGTGTATGGAGCCGATACAAATCTCTGGATATACTGGGATGTACGTCTCTGCAAATCTTGGAAGTCTTGGAAATCTAGGTTTGCGCTGCTTGACGCCTCGCCCTGAGGATGCTTCATCCGCACAAGTAACCTTCTCAAGTGGAACCAAAAAATCCAATATTGATTTTACATTATTAAACAAAACCGCACTGCCATTGATCTTAGCATATAGGATCCAACAGCGCACAGAGAGCAATCACTTCCCACAACTCATTAAGATCCGGAACAAATGGAATTGGCTCCCCTCCGTTAATACCATGATTTCTGCCCCATTGACCTATGATATAAAAAGATTGAAATGGAAGGGGCCGGGCCTGGAGAAAGTGATGGAAGAAGTGTATTGCTATGCAGGCACAATTGACAAGCTCAAAGAAACACTAAGAACACAGGAACAATAAGAATACCCTTGAGGAGAACGGGTAACGGCTTGAAAGCAACTGTGCTATTCCTTAATAAACAAATTTACCCTCACAAAACATCTCCCAATCTCGGTAAAAGAGGAAAATAACAAAGTTAAGAGTTGCAGAGCGGATAAGCCATGGTATGATAAAATATCACGTAATCAGAAAAATCAAGTCTCTGGAGAAACAAAAAAAGTCCTAAAGGACATACACCAGGGAAGGAAATCTGATAATACAAGGCTTTCTGAATTAAGAGCCAAATATAAGAAAAAATGCTGGATGGCAAAACAGAGACATCACGAGGATTTGTGGACTAAGCTTCTTATGTCCAACAAACAGAAAAACAACAAAAAGTTCTGGGAATTGATAAATGGGTTAACTCAGGGGAAAAAACAACAAATGAATGCAGATATTGACGCAGCCACATGGGAAGCCCATGTACTAACAATGTATTCACTCCCACATCACCACGTGAAGGAGGAGGCCATACAGGCAGGAAACATCTGAAGTAAGACAAACCTCGGCTTTAGAGTGAAAATGGAAACTTATTTATCTCTATCTGACAATGAACAAAAACATGCTTTAATGAACATAGATATTGAAAAACTGGCAGGCCTCAATAAGAAACTAAAACAGGAAGGGGCAGCTGGCCAGAATGGAATTCCAAATGTTCTTTTCAGAGGAGATCCTTCATTCTGGGCTCACTATCTGGTGCTACTTTTCAATAACCTCCAGGGCACTACGGGGCTACCAGATGCATGGAAAGGTAGTATTACTCACCCAATATACAAAACTGGGAATCCTGCAGCCCCCTCGAATTACAGGCTAATACCCTTGATAGACGTGGAAGCAAAACTCTATGCAGCCTGTCTATTGCAACAACTAACGGAATGGATTCATGATAGAAATCTAATCCCACAATGCCAGACAGGCTTCAGAGATGGTATGGGAGCTTCAATCAACCTACCAGTACTGGCCAGGAAAGGAACAGCATGGTTACAGTATGCAGCCAAACACCAGACGGACTACAGCATAGCATTGATGAATTTACTTTACATATCAATGCAAGGCCTTGAACTGAACTTGAGCAAAACAAACGTTGTCCGTCTGGTTGATAAGAAGTTCAAACCTTTTTCATGGTTCTTAAATGGAACCCGGGTGGAGGTCGCCCCAACATACAAATATTTGAGATTCACCATGGATCGCCTCTTGACTTTTAAGCCACAGCTTGCTGTTGTTCAAGCTAAAGACTCATTGACCTATGGCTTTAAAGTATTAAAACAAAAACTGAGCTGTCCGTCATACACTCACCTGCTTTCTGCCATGCCAACACGGCTAATGCCTACAGTTACTTATGGAGCAGAAACCATGCTGAGGAAGGAAGCAGTTTTCTACAACAAAGTCCAGATGAAGGATTACAAATCGTTTTTCCGGATCCCACGATCAGCATCTCCAGCCCAGGTCCGCTTAGAATTGGGTCTGAAAAACTATGAATATCAGAGTAAATGTGCCTTTACCAAATTATGCTGGAGAATGCGTGCAACAGAGATCGGCACCATCAATAACGTATGCTGGATCGTAATCAAGGAGCAACAGCGTCACAATGACAAAGGCACCTGGGGTCATCATCTAAACAGCTGTATTAAGGTGCTAGGTCTGCGAGAAAAACTGGCAAGAATACAACACGACTGGACTGTAATAACATCATACAAAACTTTACGGGCTCAGGAATATTTAGCAGCATCCTTTAGTCAGTCGTTGAAACACCAGTTTATGCATTTTCGATTTGGGATGATGGAAGCGAAAGACGTGGTTCATTTATGGAGACAGCAAGCACCGACACAGTCTTGCTGCCTGTGTGGGTACAGACAAGTGTCATTGCAACATATTTTTTGCGTGTACCCAGCTCTGCAAGGCCTAAGGACATTGTTTTTGAAAAACATCTTTATGGCATTAAATATACGCTCATGCAGGCCGGCTGTCATCAGCTGGCTTAGTGGACTCTTAATTCGGTTACCTTGTCGAGGGACCAAATTTATGGTACAGGCCCAAAAAGAAATGGAGTATAAAGTTTAGTAAGCCGAGAATGCATGGTTTATTCACCGATGATAGAAGAGTTCTCAAATGGCCAACTCCAGTTAGAATTAGTCATAGGTATAGCTCTGTGTTATTTATTTTAGGAAATTGCCTGGGCTTACATTTAATAACTAGGATGCAACGTGGCTTAACACAGGAGTAAGTAAGTCCTGAATTTAAGATCAGGAAGTTAGTGGAGCAGGTTTTAGTCATGTTCAATTTAGCATCATGACATGATCTAGTTTTAATAAGTAAAACACATTTTTATGCGCTTTTACTTATGTGATGTGTATGTTCAAGTATTTATATAATATGTATGTTTGAATTGCGATGGTTTTAATTAACCTTGCTAATAAATAAAACTTTGAACTTTGCTTAAACCGTTCTGTGATTCTGCCTATTTGTGGCTTCCTTATCTGGGTCTTTTTGACAGTTGGGCTGTTTTTGAATGCCCTATAGACAGTGAGACAGAGGGAGCTGGGGTGTAGCCTGCATATCCTGATGAGCCATCTGTGCTAGATTGGAGGGATGAGTGGCCACTCACACCTGAATTGGCTGTGTCTGCCCTCACACAATGCAGTCTCCAACCCCCTGATGTGTGTGTGGGGCCTGGCCAAGGCAGGATCTTGCAAAATTGAGAGACTTCACTTTGAAGTTTACCAACTTCAAAGGCAGAAAGGGGTATAAATATTGGACCCAAAACCCTTGAAAATCGGTTCATTTCAAGATTACTTCAAGGATTCAAGAGGAACCTCTGCCTGGAGAAGAGCTGAAGAGCTGAGAAGTGCTGCCCTGGCCTGTGACAGTGCATTGTTGGGCTATCCTGCAGTTGCTGCTTCTGCCTGTGCAAGGGGACAGAGACTGGACTTTGTTGTGCATTCCTGCTTGAGAGGTATCTCCATAGGCTTGGAGTAGAGCTTGCCTCCTGTTTTGAAGCCTCGGGGACAGCAAAGGCTTCGCCATCCAGTTTTGAGTGTACATGCTGTGGACTCTAGCTTGCCAGAGGGTGCCATTCTAGTTCCTGAGTCCCTGGAAGTGAATTCCTGGAGAAAACCGATGTAACAATGCTGGATGATGCCGTGCAACTTTGCTAAGGACGCCGCTGCATGGAAACTGCGACGTCCCCTGCCCTGAATCCATGGACCTCACAGAAACATGATGACCCCAATGACTCCGTAGGCCTTGTGTCACCACAGCCTCTGATCCCGCACAAACTCGCTAAGTTCGGAGTGTCTTAAGTTCGACGTCCGTGACATCCGACGCCATCACAGCGCCTGCGACCCTGTGACGTAATTGTGACCCAGTGAGGTCGCCCCGCAGCATTGTGACTTCGCCGGACTTCGTCTCTGCTGGAACCAAGGGGCCAACACCTTGCAACTGACACCGCCTCATCTCCACCGGTCTACAGTAAGGACCTCTGCCCCGTAGCACCGGAACCGACGCCACATCGGATCCAGCAACGCCTCACTCCGTGCACAGGCCTGTTTGCTACTTGTTACAAAGGTACTGTACCTGGGGGTCAGTACGACTCCGCAAACGGTGCCACTGGTGTCACATTGTGGGAAACGACTCCATCATGATGATGCTTAATACCAACTTGCAGCATTTGTGCTTCTAGGCACTATTTTTGTGTTTTTTGAGTGCTAAGATCATATTACTAAGTGTGTATTGTGGATTTTTATCATATTTGATCTTGTTTATTTAGGTAAAATATTTACTATTTTTCTAAACCTGTGCTGTCCTTTTTTTATTGGTTCACTCTATAACTGTGTGTGTTGGTACAAATACTTTACACATTACTTCTGAGTTAAGCCTGCCTGCTCATGCCAAGCTACCAAGGGGGGGAGCGGAGGTTAACTGAGTGTGATTCTCCTTTACCCTGACTAGAGTGAGGGCCCTTGCTTGGACAGCGGGTAACCTGACTGCTAACCAAAGACCCCATTTCCAACATTGACGATCAGCAGTGAGATTTGGACTTGTGTTTGTACTTGACATACAGTGATTAAGTGTGCAGCACTGTTTTCAGTGCAGACCATTACATGACCACATTCTACCTGTTTTTACTTTTGTTCTCTTTGGACTTTTTCCTGCTTCCATATTTTTGGTGATCTTTTTATTGATTCTTGAACTTCTCATTGGGAACTCTTTTTCTGCCTTGAAACTTTGCACTTTTGAGTTGCCATCATGTCTCAACCTGGAGATGCACCACCTGGAGTTGTTTTTTGAGTTAGAGAAACTGGAAAGTTACACAGTTACTCAACTGAAACAGTTCTGTAAGGATCTTCCATGTCTCATTAACAGCTCAACCAGGAAGGCGGAACTGCAAAAGGCACTGAGGGCCTGTGTGACAGCCAATAAGGCTGGGAAGCACACAGAGGAGGAAGAAGAGGATGGGGAAGTGCGGAGTGTTCATGATGTGGTAGTGGATGTACCTGTTATGCCTGGGGGGAGGGTCTCCAGGGCAGGTAGCAGTGTGCCATCCAGAGGTCTGACTCCTGAAGAGCTGCAGGACAGACAGGCAGAGAGGACTCACCAGTTGGAGTTATAGAAGTCGAGGAGGGAAAGGGAAGAGAGGAGGATGGCCTTAGAGGAGAAAAGGATACTCTTGATGTATGAGCTAAGATTGAGGAAGCTGGGAGTCATGAGGGCTGAGCTCAGCTTAATGGTGGCAACAAAAATCTTATGTTCAGTGCTGATGAAGAAGTGCACATGTCCAGAGACTTGGTGCCCTACTTGAAGGAGTGGGTTAACATACACCAGGAGGTTCAGGGATATGAGGGAGCTCCAGTGATGTGCAGGGTCCCTGAGGTGGATTGGGGAACTGGCATGGGGAGTCATATTCCTATCCGTGGGAGGGGCACTCTACTGGCTCTAGGTGAGAGTGAAAGGGAGAGGTGTTCCCCCCAGGTAGAGGTCCCGGTCGTGGCGTGAAGACACCCCAGAAGAGTATATGTTGAGTGTCAGGGACAGTCAGGTGCTGTCTCACCATTCTCAGGAGGGTGACATGAGGTACTTTTTCAAGGCTGAAGCACTGGATGGTTGGGTGAAAAGTAGTTTGGTTAACTCATGTGAGGAGCTGGGTGATGTGATTGCTGGAGAGTATTTGTCCAGTCCTTGTGTTCCACAGCTACGACAACACCAGGTGGAGTGTGAGTTCTCAGACACCGGGGAACGTGCACTGGAGGCAGACCTCTGGGTGAGTACCAGAGCATCTGAAGAGGCATTAGGGGTGCTCCTGAAGGGAGTGGTCTAGGTATTTCCCAACCAGGTGAGGTGGAAAAGGATAGCAGTGTCCCAGGTAGGTCCCACTGTAGTGGGATGGGTGAGGGATCCCATGTCCAGTCTCAGAAGAGAAGAAATGGGGGTGGGCTGAGTCTCAGAGTGCCCAAGATCCAGTCCCAGGTCCTGGAGGGTTCTATGAGGTAATGTCAGGAGGGGAGCCTAGCCTGTACCGTGGGGCCATCTGCTGAGGGAGACCCCATAGTGTCAGGAGAACTTGGGGGGTGGCTGTAACCAGGGTTCCACCAGTTCTGGTGTCTGGCAGTACCACTCCTAGTGAGAGGGTACAGAATTTCAGACAGGGGGTTGAGAGGGGGTTTGTGGGCCCCAGTCGAGAACCTGGAGGGTCAGGGGTTAGCTCTGAAGTCAGAGCTCCCCAGGAATGAGCTTCGCGATACCATTTCTGGGCTGGGGGGAAACCAGGCTCTGCCAGGTGGGCAGAGGTCAGGGAACCAGCGCTAGCCAGACTCTTGTGTAGCCACTAGGGAAGGTGTTTCCCTGGTGTGGGGTAGGTGTGCTCCCCAGAAAGTCCTGGATTGTCAGGCAATGGTCCAGTATGAGGGTACAGACCCTAGGCTAGAGGATCAGGTGCAGGCGGTTAACTCTGACCTGATGGGGAGGGCGGTTTGCCCAATCACCCTCCCTGGTGTTGCTTCTAGGGATACTCTCCATGGTGGTGGGGTGCAGAACCCTGGGAGTAGGGGCAGGGGAGGGAGAGGCTTATTTTTGACCTCAGTTCAAATCCAAGGGTACAGACCCTGGGTTGAAGGGCCAGGTCCAGGGTGTCCCCCCTGACCTGGAGGGAGGGGCTATTGCTAACAGTACCCCTACCATGTTGGATTCTGGGGGGGTCACTCCTAGCGGGGGTGCAGGACCCCAGATGGAAGGGTAGGGGAGGGAAGCCTCACCCTTGACTCTGGTCCAACCTGAGGGTACAGACCCCAGGTTTGAAGGCCAGATGCAGGGTAACACCCCTGCACTGGTGGGAGAATTTTACAGGACTGCTTCCACAAGCAGCATGACAATTCTGGACTCTGGAGGTACCGCCCCTAGGAGGGAGTCTACAGAGCCCCAGAGGGGAGGACCAGTGTCAGGCTGTCATCCCTTACCTGGTGGAAGGGAAAGTGGGCAGAGGGTGTAAGGCACCTGAGGTTACTGCCCCCCACTCTCCACCGTCAGTGGTCGGAGAGCCTTGCAAGGCCTAGGGCCTGGCTCTCATCCCGGACAGCTGTCAGTGAACACTGTGGCTTGCTTTCCTGGTGGACAGAGTTGCCCCTGGGGGGGCAGGAGTCACACCCGGGGGTAGAGTGGGCCACACCACTGTGTTGGCCATGGTGGCATTGTCTGCCCTCTGGAATACATTTGTGAGCAAAGTAAGGTTAGGTGCTGCACAGATGGTATCTGCAGGAAAGGAGAGGGGTTCCCCATGTGTTAGCTTAGTGGGCCCTGAGAGTATGGACAGAGGGATTCAACAGGAGTCAGGAAGGCGTAGATCTGGAACATGCCCCTGCTATCGTGGGCCTGGGTCCCTGTTCTATCACCCCAATGAGGAAAGTCCATCAAGGTATTGATTGATCTCCCCTGGCTTTAGGCTGGTGGGGGGTTGTGTTGGAAATGGCCCTTTTTGCATGGTCATCCCTAAACGTTTTGCCTCCTTCCTCCTATTTTTTCTGACCAGTTATTGTTGGCTTTAGGACTTTGGACACTTTACCTCTGCTAACCAGGACTAAAGTGCATATGCTCTCTGTGTAAATTGTATTGGTGATTGGTTTATCCCTGACTGGCATATTTGACTTAATAGCAAGTCCCTAGTAGACTACAGTAGAGGTGCCTAGGGTCTGTAAATCAAATGCTACTAGTGGGCCTGCAGCACTTGTTGTGCCGCATGAGTAGCCCTGAAAACATGTCTCAGACCTGCCACTGTAGTGTCTGTAGGTGCAGTTTTAAACTGCCAATTCAACTTGGCAAGTGTACCCCTTGCCAGGCCTAAACCTTCCCTTTTTAGACATGTAAAGCACCCCTAAGGTAGGCCCTGGGTAGCCCCATGGGCAGGGTGCAGTGTATATTAAAGGTGGGACATGTACTGATGTGTTTTACATGTCCTAACAGTGAAATTCTGCTAAATTCGGTTTTCACTGTTCCAAGGCCTTTCTCTCTCATAGGTTAACATGGCGGCTGCCTTTAAATAAATTGAAAGTGTAAACTCCCTTTGGGAGCAGATAGAATTATGGAGTTTGTTGTCTCTGAACTCACAATTTAAAAATACATATTTTATTAAAGTTTGTTTTTAGGTTGAGTGTTTGAAAATGCCACTTTTAGAAAGTGAGCATTTTCTTGCTTAAACCATTCTGTGACTCTGCCTGTTTGTGGATTCCCTGTCTGGGGCAGTTTGACAGCTGGGCTATTGGTGAATCTCCTCTAGACAGTGAGACAAAGGGAGCTGTGGTGTAGCCTGCATATCCTGATGAGTCATCTTTGCTAGAGTGGATGAGTGGTCATTCACACCTGAATGGGCTGTGCTTGCCCTCACACAATGCAGTCTCCAACACCTTGGTGTGTCTAGGGCTTGGCCTGGGCAAGGCAGGATCTTGCAAACAAGAGACACTTCCCTTTGAAGTTTACCAACGTCAAAGGCAGAAAGGGGTATAAGTATTGGACCCAAATCACCTGAAAATTAGATCACCTCAAGATTATGTCAAGGATTCCAGAGGAACCTCTGCCTGGGGAAGAGCGGAACAGCTGAGGAGAAGTGCTGCCCCGGCCTTTGATTGTGCTTTGTTGGGCTATCCTGCAGTTGGTGCTTCTGCCTGTGCATGGGGACAGAGACTGGACTTTGTTGTGCATTCCTGCTTGAGAGGTATCTCAAAGACTTGGAGGAGAGCTTACCTCCTGTTTTGAAGCCTCAGGGACGGCAAAGGCTTCACCATCCAGTTTTGAGTCTACATGCTGTGGACTCTAGCTTGCCAGAGGGTGCCATTCCTATTCCAGGGTCCCTGGAAGTAAATTCCTGAAGAAAACCTGCCTAACGATGCCTGATGATTCCGTGCAACTTCGCTATGGCCGCTGCTGCATGAAAACCGCAATGACGCCTGCCCCAAAGCCGCGGACCTCGCAGAAGTGCAACAACCCCAACGACTTCACATGCCTCACGTCGCCGCAGCCGATGATCCCGCTCAACCTCACTGAGATTGGAGTGTCGTGAGTCCAACGTCCATGACATCCGACGCCATTGCAGCACCTGTGGCCCTGTGATGTCATCACAACCCCGAGAGGTTGCTCCGCAGCATCGTGACTTCGCTGGACTTCGTCTCTGCCGGAACCAAGGGACCGACACCTCGCAACTGACACTGCTTCACCTCCACCGCTCAGCAGCAAGGACCCGACGCCTCTTCACGACGCCTCTGCCACATAGCAGTGGAACCAACGCCACATCAGATCCAGCGGCGCCTCGCTCCCCGACTCCGTGCACTGGCCTGTTTTCTATTTGTAAGAAAGGTACTGTGCCTGGGGGTCAGTACGCCTACGTAAATAGTGCCAGTGGCGTCGCTTTGTGGAGAACAACTCCGTCACAACACCTCCTAATACCAACTTGGAGAATTTGTGCCTCTAGGCACTAGTTTTGTGTTTTTGAGTACTAGAATCAGATTTTTAAGTGTGCATTGTGGATTTTTTATCATATTTGGTATTGTTTTTTAGATAAAATATTTATTATTTTTCTAAACCTGTGTTGTATCATTTTGTAGTGGTTCGCTGTATTACTGTGTGTGTTGGTACAAATACTTTACACATTTCTTTTGAGTTAAGCCCGCCTACTCATGCCAAGCTACCAAGGGGATGAAAGGGGGTTAACTGAGTGTGATTCCCTTTACCCTGACTAGAGTGAGGCTCCTTGCTTGGACAGGGGATAACCTGACTGCCAACCATAAATCCCATTTCTAACAGACTCACTTTGAGGATTTCTGTTTTATGTAAAGCATTTACCAATATTAAGTGTTTTGAGGGGAGGGCCACAAGAAATTACTCTGATTAGGGAACTGTGAACAATATGACCAGCGCTTCAATACCGCCAATCGAGCTCACACTGTTGTGCCTGTTCACGCTGTGAGTGCCATGGCCGCCATGCAGCACGAAGGGGAGAAACAAAAAAATAGTTTGCCCCGTGCTAAAGTATATCGGCAATTAATAATCCATGTAACAGGGGTAGTCTTCAAAGCGTGACAAAAACAGCCTCAAGGTGGGACAAATGTAAAGCAATTACAAATGACATCAAGTGATTTTTGAAAGGCAAGCCCAGGAATGAATGGAAGTGATGGGCGTGAGGTGGGCATGGTTAAAAGCCCACAATACTTACAACAGGTCACAGCGCCTGCGTGCTCAACCTAATGACAGAGGTGGCTGAAGTGTTATCACATGCTGATAGACTTCTGGTGACATCACAAGAAGCAGTGAGATCAAATAACTTTTCACCCCCTCCCTTGCATCACCGGACGCGCTGTCATATGCCATTTGTGCTTTATGACATTACAGGAAGTGACACTACGGGGGTACAAAAACCACAGTAAGTAAGAATAAAGGTTGTCCTCATTTTTACTTTGAATGAACAATACTTTTTAAGAGTATAAATCAACAACGTGTGCCCTTGTGGTACGATCATGGTAAAAGTAGTCAGTGTTAGGTCTGAATGAAACTTTGCACTCCAATGCAATGACATGAGGGAATAATTTGGAAGGCAGAAAGAGAAATTGCCGCAGAGGTTAGTTAGACACTAGACAGGTACGTGTTTGCAATATGCATATACTGAACAAGTCTGCGCTCAAAGAATAAGCAGAACCTCACAAATTTGTTAGGCAATGGTATAAGTAGAAAAGAACTAAAGCACATACTCTCTTGAGCGAGACACAATCAATCGAGCAAATTAACTAAGTAACCGGTGCATCTCTCACACACGCATTCACCATTTTGGGATTGGCTGTCCATTGCTTGCCCAGGAAAAGAAGCCCGTTTTGTGATTGGTACAGAAAGGCGACATCCGCTGTCACATTTCAGTCCAGTGCACACTGATGCACAGCCGATGCGCAGCGGGTTGTATTTTACAAATAAGGCCTTTCTTCTTCTGACTCGAAACAGAAATAAAATTATGCCAACTACATCAACGTTACCCTGCCTATTGTTTTGTCTGAGAAACACGTCTCTGTGGTGGCAAATTGTGAAAGTCAATAATAATGGCTGTAATCGGTACCTTTAGTCCACATTTGCTAGCATAATGATCCATTCCACAACCTCTGCTAACAGATTCTCTTAGACATAGCTAGACATTGTTATATACCTTTCCAACCATGTCAGAGGGCGAATAACTTTAGTAGTGGAAGCAGTGGCGGTTGGTGAAGTTTGAGAGTGGTGGGGCTGGGCTTGGCCCGGGGTCGGGGGAGGAAGAGGTTCACATTGTGGGGGGTGGGAAGCATGGCAATTTTTGGGATGCTAGTCACCATTTCAGTGTTTTCAATTTGGCACCAACCCATTTTTCTAAGTACAATCCATGTTATTTCCACATTATTGTGGGCTACTTAACACTGATCAGCGGATGGGGGCTAGTGAAGAATCAGCTTTCCTTTGCAATATTACGTGATTACTTTAGTACACCCACTACATGTTATCCTATAGCGTATTATGTGCACTACATTGGTTAGCATGGTTTTAAATCACATATATCATGTTAATTGTACTGTCTGTTTTTACACCAACACTAAGATGGTGTCTGGAGAGAATCTGTCTCCCTGGCCACACAACATGTTTGCACTAATGGATGAATCCATCACTGCCCCCTAAACATGTTAATGGGCAGTTTCAACATATACCGTGTTTGGCATGTTTTTCGGTCACAACTGTGCGCACACTTGGCACCTTCCTCTACAGGAGTTTTAATGGGTTTGCATGCCCTTTGGGGACTTCTGGCCCAGCGTTCACTATATCTGCTCTGTGGCTGGTTCAAGGGAGAAGCCAGAATATTGAAACACCACACACTTCGAACAAAAGCTCTTACTATATGGCACCAAGCAAACAAAGTAAGTCATCACATCCCTTCCCAAAAGAGCGCTCCTGTTTTAATTGTATCCATTCCCCATTTCCTCCTTCCATTCGCCTGCTGATATCCACCATTTCATTCTGTCATTCATTCATTCTTTCATCCATCATTCAGTCTTTCACCATTCTGTCCGAACACCCATACATTTCCAGTCTATCCATTCATCTCAATATATAGCCATCAAACCTATCGATCCATTCACCTATCATTCATCCATCCTTT
Source organism: Pleurodeles waltl (assembly GCF_031143425.1). Taxonomy (NCBI): domain Eukaryota; kingdom Metazoa; phylum Chordata; class Amphibia; order Caudata; family Salamandridae; genus Pleurodeles; species Pleurodeles waltl. The sequence goes on from NC_090442.1 coordinate 269,445,616, forward strand.
CACACATCCATCTTTTCAGTCACTCACTCATTCATCCATCCACCCTTTCATCAATCCATCGACCCTACCTTTCACTCATCCATCCGTTATTTCCCTCATCCATCTATCCACCCTTTAATCCATTTATCAATCCACCTTCCCTTTCACTCATCCATCCATACTTTCACTCAGCCATCCTTTCACTCATCCATCCATCATTTTATCTCTCATAATCTTTCCATCCATCCATCCATTATCCACCTATCCATCCACCTTTCACTCACCCAACAATTCACTCTTTAATCCATCTCTCTACCCTCCCTTTCACTCATCTATCCATTTTTTCACTCATCCACCCTTTAATCTATGCATCAACCCACTTTCACTCATCAATTCATTCTTCTACTCATCCATCCTTTCACTCATCTGTGCATTCCTTCATTCATCCATCTATCCACACTTTCACTCCATCTATCTATACCATCACTCAACCATCCATACCTTCTCTCATCATCCATCCACCCTTTCACTCATCCATCCATCCATACATTTACCCTTTCACCCTCTCTTTCATTCATCATCCATTTTTTCATGTATTCATCCATCCACCATTTTATCATCCATCCACCCATCCACCCTCTCTTTCACTCATCCATCCTTTCTTTACTCACCAATCCATTCTTTTACTCACCCATCCTACATCCATCATTTCACTCATATACCCACCCACCCTTTTACTCACCCATCCATCCACCCTTTCATTCATACATCCATCCATCCTCCCTTTCACTCACACATCCATCCATCTGACTTTTCACTCAACCATCCATACTTTCACTCACTCAAGCATCCATAATTTCTCTCATCATCAATCCACACTTTCACTCATCCATCCTCCTACCCTTTCACCCTCTCTTTCATTCATCCATCCATCATCCATTCTTGAACTTAATCATCCATTTGCCCTTTTACCCATCCATCCATCCTCTCTTTCACTCATCCATCCATTCTTTTACTCATCCATCCTACATCCATCCTTTCACTTTTACCCTCCAACTGTTTACTCACCCATCTATCCACCCTTTCACTCATACATCCATCCACCCACCCTTTCACTCACACATCCATCCATCAGCCATCCATCCATTCACTCACACATACACCCATTCACCCTTTCACGTTATTTATGACCCCCAGCTGACATTTTTGTTGCCTCACCTGGTGACATGGAGGGAAGCTTCAAGCCAGGCGAGTCGGGACTGACTAATTAAAATAAACACACGCACATGCAATGTGCAACACCTTGCTCTTTGCTTCACTGTCCCCACGAGTCTGCTTGCTGGCAGTAAATCTAAGGCATACCGGAGCTCAAAAGGCATCCAGCATGAACTGCAGCGTGGGAAGCAGCACCTCGAGTCTGCGCAGTGTGTCTTCAAAAGTCCAGCTCACAGACTGCGCACACTCGATTTCGTGGCTTCCTGCTTGTAGTCTCTACCCCACTCGTCACAGGATCTGGTACCACCCCACCCTGTGACGAGTTGGAAAAGGGTGTGGTGACAATGGTCTCCTCTCACTGATTGACGTGGAGGCCGAGAGCTGCAGGGCTTGAATCTGAAACGCCCAGAGCTAACTCTACCTCCACGTCATCAGGGGGTGGAGACTGAACCTTGATGCAGTGTCTTTGCCGAGTTGTGACCTCACAGGCCTCAGGGATGTGAGATTGTCAGCCCAGCAAAATTCTCTAGACTTTGTGCCTGCCCAGGAAAGCGTCACTCCACTGTCATCACTGCAAGGAGTACAGTTCGTAGTGTAGAGCAGCCTCAGAAAGATAATTCAACATGTATATACACTGTGTTCACAAGTTGTTTTAAGGAAGCAGTTTCAGCTTTGCTTCCATGCATTATTTTTCACCGAGAATGTAAAGGGGGCGGAGCCCCGACGCCCTTGAAGAGAAACCGCCACTGAGTTGAAGGTCACTTTACTTGCAGTTTCTGATGGTTTCTTAAAACGTGTGCATGTCCGGTCCACCCTATTATGGGTCTAGAGGTCGGATTAAACACTATGTTGGACAGATAGGACAAACTTTGGTGAGTTTCTCTCATCTGCCAAAATGTTAATAACCCCTCCGAGGCCCTCCTTATGAGTGGCCCGAAAAACCGTCCTCGCAAGGAACACCGCTGCTTCATGGGGTGCGCCTGGGGATTTCACCTTCTAACAACAGACGAAGTATCGGTGGGAATAAAGAGGAAAGAAATGCAGAAATCAGCACAGCAAATCTGACTTCTATGTTATTTTCCAAAAACTCAGAATTCTATTTATGTCCCCATCTCTTGAATTACCGAACTCTCTCCAACTTTAAAATCGATGTGGGGAAAATAATGGGACTTGTAGTGGGCCACTCCTAATGAAGGCCTATACGTTTCTTGTGTAGCGCTTAAAGTCACCTTTATTATAATGGATTTTTCGATGTATTTCCTTAGTCACAGAATAACCTGTTACACTACACGAGGACACATTCAGTTTTGGTAGACACGAGGAGATTATGCCCCTCTTTACGACCGTGGCACTTGCGCCACGGTCGGACTGCCAGCACCCCCACTTCTCCACCACTTGAGGGGTTGGCGGTGCTGGCGTTTCTAATCCGCCAGGGCAACACTGCTTGCAGAGCTGCCTTGGGGATTCCAACCCCCTTCTCCACCAGCGATTTCATGGCAGTAGCGCCATCATGTAAAGGCGGAGATGGGATGGGCAGTGCAGGGACCCCCATGGCCAGCACCGACGCGCTTTTCACTGTCTGCATTTCAGACAGTGAAAAGTACAAAGGGTGCTGGTGCACCCTACGCACCCAAACATTGCCACCAGCTCTATTATTTGCAGGCTTCAATGTTGTGGGCTGTTTCCCGCCGGGCCAGCGGGAAAAACTTAATAGGGGCCGCAGGAATGGGGCCGCAGGAATGGGACCGTACTGGGTAACCCTAATGCAGGAATTCAGAGGACGGCCTTTTCCGTCCACCGAAGTCATAATGAGAGGCTAAGTGATTTGCCCAAAATCACACCCGAGACACCAAGCTAGTTCCCCAGCTCCAAAGTCAGGAGCTGTGGCCGCTATGGGTTTCTGGCACTATAAAGTAAGGAGGTTTAACTTCGTGACTGCGCAAAGCACGAGCTAATTGCCAAGAGGAAAAAGGGACTGTCTGTGAATGGGAAATAGTTTATAGAAGCGTGTTCTCCTTAAAGTGATGCCGCGTTAAATATTAATGGAAGAGGTGTACCGTGAATTAAAAAGCACAAGAGGTGGATAATTTATGTATTTGGCTGGCTCCCAGTGACTGCATAATTTCCGATTCATAAGCCACTAGTGAATCTTTGGCTTGCCAAATAAAGCAGGAAAGGCATACATTAAATAAATCATCAGCCTCTCCGTCAAGCTATGCCGTCATCCCCCAGGAACCCAAGACATCCTGTACTTGAACACTGGAACTTCAATTCTTGCCGCGCAGCTAACCTGAAAACATCAATATTTCACCGTGCATCGGGACCGCATTAGCTAGCTGTCAGACGGAACATGATTACATCTCTTACGTGCGAAGCCTCTGGCCAGCCAGATGTTTACCTGGCCGAAAGAAGAACGATAGACGAAGAAGATTTGAAAAATTCGTTTAAACAATTTGGGCATCAGACTGGTCACATATAGACAGAGATCCTTAGTGTTAATGAAATAGTCAGAGACAAGGCTTTGAAGGTTTTCTTTGGGAATGGCACTTAAGAGCGAGACACAAGTTGTGGAGGAAGATCTAGACAGTCATCCTAGTGGATGTGATGGGGGCAGGCTCAGGTTTTTGTTTGTTTGTTTTTTGGCAGTTTTAAATAGCGCGAAATCGAACCCAAGGTCATGACCGCCACTTTCATTACACAAGGACACATTTATTATATTTTTTTTCTCGGCCTGGAGAGATTAAGGGCCTGATTTAGATTTTGGCGGATGGGTTAGTCCTGAGGGATAGCCCGTCCACAGAATTCCAAATCCCATTTCAAATAATGGGATTTAGATGTCAGCTGGCAGGATATCCGTCACCTTTGTGGAGAGTAACCAGTCCACCAATATCTAAATCAGGCCCAGAGTGCTGTGCACAGAATCACAGGGTGTCCAGCGTTGCCCAAACTCAAACCTGGTTCTTCAATTTTCACACCACATCTTCTCCCCCCAGACTGTTTGGCCCACCACGATTTCCATTAGTCACTAGGTTCTGCATAAGAATGCGCAGATATGACCAGACCTGAACAAAGCTGAAGGAGAATCATGTGGCAGAAATGCAAACCAAGACAACTGCACATAAATATGAGGGCTGATGGCTTCTGCTATCCTTAGTACTTGTTGGCAACCCCATAACCCCTGAGAGGAACCTCACTCCTCATAATGGTCAGCACTCAGCATGTAGTAGAAGGCAAGCCTTGAAAATGACTGATGTGCATGCCTGCTAGCATATGACACATACCCCATACTAGGGCATAGACAAACTACAGAGGGTATTCACCAACCAAAAGTACACCAACATGTAGGGTCAGAGATCCAGCAGGCCCGGCAAGAATTAGTGCAACAACCAGGACAATCAAAGGCTAGGTGCCAATGCCCAATAGGCAACAAGGAACAAAGAACCCCAGAAATCCCCTGATGTTAAACCTACAGAGGAGCAATAGAGAAACCACCTCTTGCGTCGAAGACTAACCAAGGAATGCAGAGTGGGAAGAATAGGACAGAATAAAATATCAATCACTCTCTTAACCCCAGCACATTGCTGCACCAGCAGAGGGCCGAGATAGGACACAAGACCCAAACACGGAGTAACCTACAGCCAGGGCCAAACACGTCTTTCAAAAAACTCCAGTACACAAAAGGGGGGTGCCAAAGAGGCCGCACCAGAACAACTCAGTACGGTCATGCAGTCTGTGGAAACACCAACCGGAGAATGAAGGGCAAAGTAATAAGTGAAACCAGCCACTGAACTAAAGGATTAAATACCAAAAACACAAAGTCCAGCACAGAGTAAGGAGAGAGGTGCAAGTATCCAGAATAAAAAAGGGTGCATGTGCCCAGTCGCAACATCAGGAGTACTCAGGCTCCTCAGGCATACAGCTAGCAAGGAGGAATGTCAGGCACACACCACACAGCCTAGAACCAGAGAGTGCTCCGTAAGAGAGACAGAAAGGGTTACAGAGGAAGGCCTCAACAAAGTCTACAGGGGTATGGTACAGCTCAGAGCAAAGATCTATCAAGAGTGGCACAGGGCCAGTCTGCTCACAAGGGAGTGTGGGGAGCGCCCCCAACTGGACAAAATAACTCCACCTCCATCGAAGGTCAGACCCCAATATGAAGCACATGAGAACCACCCCCTGCCTGCCAAGCAAACAGGGTGAGATAAACCCCACTAAAGAATAGCTGCAATTCAAGCAGAACAGTTACATGGCAAACAGGAGGGCCCACAACTCCATGTTGAAGAGCTCCCACAAATCAGTACAAAATGGTGTTCAGGACTTTCAGTTGATAAGATAGCCACAAGCGCCATTAAAATAACATTAAATCAAAAGCAAGTGCATTATCATTTGCTTTGTGCAATGTATATTGTTTTTGCGAATGAGGGGCATCCACCTCATATTTAGAGAGTATATCATGCTACACTCTAATTAAGTGGACGAAACATCCACCATCGCACATTTACCGAACTATAAATCACTCCCTATATGCCTCATCCTTTAAGGGCTTTACGTTTTCCGGATGAGGTGGGATCCTGCCTCAGCACTTTGGTTTATTAATTAATGCGACAGCGGTCTCTTCTTCACAGCGCTACTCGACAGACAATATTTGTTTCTCATGCAATGAAAATAAAGGATTGTATGTAAAATGCATGTGTATGTTAGGTAGAGCTGAACCAGACATTGTTGAAAAGTCATAGTTTGCATGAAATTGACTGTCCTCGAAACGGTCACTAATTATTCTGTATGTTGATGACCCTCTGTGTATTATAACTTACGACAATGTGCTTTTCACTCTTTTCTTATGTACAATTTAATAAAAAGGCTGTTGAACCGTCGCTCATTGTGGGAGGATTGTGTTAGTTTTACAAAATAAACTGCCTCACTCACACTTTTTTTCTCATCCCAATTCAAATCCACAGACTTGCTTGATATTTCCGCTTAACTGCAAGGTAAGAATCGGATTTATGCACCTTAGATTTTTGGAGATACCTAGTAATATTAATAGTGCATCATGGAAGCAATCCCATCCCGATAGTTTTGTGGGGGTTTTAGACGGTGGGGTGTTAAGAGAGACGCTATATCTCATTTGCTCTGTCTGTGCCCCCGGCGTAAGGTTTAAAGACGTTTACCTTCGCAACCTGTTTATAGAAAGTTGTCAGTACACAAGACCTGAGTGTATGATACATTTCTTTATATTTACCAATCTAAACTCTGCAGTAGAACGGTGAATTTATTATGTATTTATCTGTACAGGTTTATGCAGCGCGAGACAGACCTCTGGGGTGTCACATCCTTTTACATTCAGTGTTTAAATGACATAAGTAAATCCAGGCAAATAATATTTGCGACAAATACCTTGGGCACATATTTGAAGGTGGAGAAAAGAATGAGTTATGTTATAACAGAGGTTCTCCACTTTCCTCTCTGCTACCCCAAATACCTTTTATCCTGAGGTACTTTGCTGGTTATATGTGCCGCAGCCAGCACACACATACACTTGACATCCGAACCAGTCTCTTACTGTCCTGTATAATCCCAGTAAATGTCTCTCATCACGACACCTAACTCTCTTAAAATGTCGTACATGGCCAACAATCACATTTCTGCCTCTCATAATGAAACCTAACTATCTTAAAATTATTTCTCCTAACACTAAAGTGCTCATCATCCTGTAAAACATAAGAAAATCTTAGACTACTGCCATAAACTCAAGGTGACTGTCAGGTAAACTGTAAGGTTACTGTAAAGTAAATTGTGTCCTGTTGTTACAAGGAACCAACATTGGTCCTACCCAGACCCATAGTGTGCAGTTCGACTGGGTCCAAGCTAGCACTTGCTTTCCTGCTACAATAAAAGAATGGAGTCATAACACTAATTTTTTACAAAAAAGCTAGACTTGTTCTCAATGATCTTACCACAATGAGAAGGGCAGCTGGCTCAAATCTAACTTATTCAGAGGCTCCATATTTTATGTTATCAACATACACGCCCCAGCAGCCCATGAGCCACAATTCTGGGTGGAGCTAAATAAAAGAATTACTGAACTACCAAATGACAGCAACATAAATGGAGGTGGAGATTTCGGTCTACAATGGAACACCGCTTTATGAAGACTATTCTCATGTAAATGGAAGCCAAACAAATTGCACACACTTATACGCAAACTATATGAAGACAGTAACCTCTCGGATTTATGGTGCCTGTGTAATTCCATGAGCAGCAAATTCACTTTTTACCTTCACTCCCCCAATACATTGTCCAGGTTGGATTACGTACTTACCAGCATTCCTCTTGTTGCACATTCTTTCATCCCCTATTAAGAGCCAATTGTCATCTCCGGTCAGGTATGTATCGTACTAAAAACTGATATCTCAAAACCACAACCCAAAATACCTCCTAGAGGATGAATGAGTGTCTCATTGATGATCCAATAGCCTTAGAGACCAGAGAATGGATCCTACACTTTGCAGAAGAATGTATGTGAGACACAATGAAAGCCACAATTAGCGGTATAATACCAGGAATAATGGCTAAAAATAATAGGGAGGTGCATCTTAGATTGAACCAAATAGAAACACAAATAAGACAGGTGGAGCATGAGAAATCGCACACCCAAGAAAACACGGTCTCACTGAAAATAAAACCCCTCAAATATGTCCACAACAAAATGAAAAGAGTGAAAGAACACATAAATGGTCCAGTAATCTTAAAGCTAAGAAACTGGTGGAAAGAAACAGGACTGGTAGGTAACTAGCACTCTTTCTAAAATCCAAAATGCTACTGACTCAACACCAGCAATTAGAAACAAAAATGGTGCCCTAATAACTCCCAAGAGATCTCTGACTCATTCTCTATATTCTAGTCTGACGTACATAACCCCAGAGAAACACCCAGTGTTGACAACTGCAAAAATACCTGGACACAATGAACCTTCCTTCACTAACAGAAAAGACAAATAAGGTTCTTAACAAAATCCCCTTTCACTCGGGCCCAGCCACATGGGCAGTGCAGGGGCGCCCCTGTGGCACCCAGCACTGGCTTACCGCCAGACTTTCCATGGCAGTCAGACTGCCATTGAAAGGCTGGCAGTAAGGTCAGACTGCAACAGTTGCGGCAGTCCATCCATCACCGCGAGTCTGGCAGTCCTTGGACTGCCAGCACCTAATGAGGCCCTTAGTCCCATATTTATACTTTTTTAGCGCCGCATTTGCGTCGGTTTTTGACGCAAAACAGGTGCAAATTTACAAAATACAATTGTATTATGTAAGTTTGCCCTGCTTTTGCGTCAAAAAACGACGCAAATGCAGCGCTAAAAAAGTATAAATATGGGGCTTAGTCTCTTAAGTTTATCACATGGTGGGGTTATATAGAAAGCTTTAAAATTACGATAACTCAAAAATGCAACTTTATTTTGAGGATGTTCCCATTTCATCTTTCCCTCAACTTCCACAAAACCATCAACAAACCTACTTCAAATTTCATATGGAAAGACAAGAAAGCTAGAATATCTCTCACAGACTAAAAATGAAGGCATTTGAAAGCAGCCTCAGCTTAATGAAGTTTAATCATTACTAACAGGCTTTCTTACCATCCAGGCCACATGGTGGCTTCACCTAGAGCCAACCTCCCACTCCCCATGTTTTGACACTGAATTTGACCCAGTCAAATCCCTATATCTCATAAATATACTTACTGTAATATTCTTGAAAATAGAACACTTCCTATCTATTATCAGAGACACTGCTAACACCATCAAGTAGATTGACAAACATTTCCCAAACAAAAGGAAGGACTCCATGATCTCCTCCTTCTGGCACAACCCAAGAATTACAATTGATGGATGAAAAATCTTGTGCGATAATTGGGTCTGTGAGTATCCTTTTTGTTAAGGAGCTAGGGACATCTGAAAACTCTTTATCCTTTGCTATGCCCTGTGAAAAACTCCACCTACAACCGATCAAGTTCATCAAGATTGTTAATCTTAAAACCACCCTGAGGAAGACTACAAAACTCCATCCAGCAGAATGTTCCAATTTCCTGACCGTATTAGCCAAAAAGCGCCATATAGCCACAAAGATTTAGACTTCCTAACTAAGAAATACCACCCCACCAAAAATAGGTAAATTCTAGAAAAATGGGACCAATCATGCAGTATCACGAATCTTCCCAACTTTGCAGCAGGTGGGAGCACAACTGGAATTCCATTCTCCGCAAAATTTCTCCTTTGCTCTACCACTATAACTTTTGGACCATTTACAGGTGTTTCTGAACCACAATGAGAGGGCACAAATTAGGTCTAATCGACCAATCATCTATACGGACCAATGTTGGTTCTGCTCAGAACCTGCTAGTGATTTGAATTAACTACTCTTTTACTACAAAAAATACAATCTCTTGGAATAGTATCAAGCGGAGGTTAAACAAGTTCTTTCATACTAACCTCTTTCTTGATCATGCCATAAATAGTCTGGACCCCTATGTAATCTCTACACTTCTAGACCTCAGAATTTAGGATCACAAATTGGTAGACGTATTGCTTAACTATTGCTGTGAAAACCATCCTAGTGGACTGGAAAAATTCCAATTACATATCCCACCACACTCTGTGGGTCTGGGTCTGTTTTATTAGAAGTGCAGACAACAATACACATATCCATATCTCCAGTGCGAAATCATTCCAAGCATTATGGAACAAGCTAGACTCCTACCTGAAAAACAAATAAGCCTCCTTAGACTTATTCTATGCGGCCTTAACCGTCCCCCACACAAACCTCCATTTCTTTTCCCAACTCAGTCCTCACTATCTTCTGCTCCTCTGACCTATCTATTTTTTATTATACTACTGATACTCCAACAACCTGTCCAATAATCAATTAATTTCTCTCCTACAAAACATTGCACAAACACCAAAGCTATTCTAAGAAGTAATGATGTTGCCTCAGACATTGCCTGTTTGACCATGTACTGTTTTCTTTATAAACCATATAAAATTTTTGTGAGATGAATGTTATAACCGAGGTTGCCAGACATCATGGGGCTGGCTCATTTGGCACTCACCAAATATGCACCTTGGAGAGGAATAGAGGTTGTGGTATGGTGCACTCCCCTGTGCAGCTCCACCTGTTGCTTCCCTGTGCAGCTCCACCTGTTGCTGCTGCTGTCTCTGCCTTGAGCCAACTGATAGCCTCTCAATTCGAGGCCCACCTCCACCCACAGGCTTCCGACTGCGCTTCATCCCTAGTGGCCATCTGCAAGTAAGTATCTTCTGTCTATATTTACTCCTGCCTTTTACTTCTGACTTTACTTCTGTTTTTTACTTCTATACTCATTGTCTGTCTTTGATTCCTTTTTCTTCCCTTTTGTCTCTTTTTCTCTCCCTTCACTGTCCTGTGTTTTCCTGCACTGCTGCTGCCCCTGCGGCCCCACCTCCCTGCCCCCATGAATCGCTTTTCCTGCCCCCCATTCTCCCAGCTGACCGGACCCACCGTGTACCCCCCTTCTTAATGGTGACTACTGCACTGTGAGAGAGCGATTCCTCTGACCTCCTGGTCAACGTCTGTTGCCGTCCCCTCTGCAGCTTCACCTGTTGCTGCTGCCTTTGCCTTGAATAAACTGAGAGCCTGCCGGACTCTCAGCTCAAGGCCCACCTCCACCTTCAGATTCCCACCTGCACCTCATCCCTGGTGGCCTAGTGGCTATCTGCGAGTAAATATCATCTGTCTATCTTTACTCCTGCCTTTTACATCTGCCTTTACTTCTGTTTTTTACTTCTATATTCATTGTCTGTCTTTGATTCCTTTTTTCTCACTCTTGTCTCTTTTTCTCTCACCTCACTGTCCTGTGTTTCCCCACACCATTGCTGTCCTTGCGGCCCATCCCCTTCACCCATCGAAGTGCTTTTCCCACCCTCTCACCTCCCAGCTGACCAGACCCCTTGCCTCCCTCCCCTTCAAAGGCAAGCTCGTCCGCACCTGAACTGAGCCACAGACCCTGGTTCTCGCCCGATCCTTCAGTTCGACAATAGCTCTCTACATGTCCTCAACCCAGGAAGATCCCCAGCCTGCCACCTAGCCGACCCCGGGAAGACTTGTGGACCTTGTTCATGCCGTGCATGCTCGTGAACCCTCCAAGGACCACCTCATGATCCCGCACCAAGCACGGACGACCACCTCAAGTGCATACACCTCAACACAAGCTCCCTCATCAAGCATGCAGTAGAAGTCTGAGACCTCCTTTACTTGACAGTCCCGGACATCACCTTCTTCACGGAGACATGGATCACCCCCCACCACTGCCTCAGACATTGCCACAGCCATCATAAACAATTACAGAATCATACACAAGAACAGAGCCAACCGTCCTGGACGAGGCATTGCCATAGTCTACAAGAGCAACTTCCGCCTGACAACCACCAATGAGTCACAGTCTCAGTCAACCCATAAACACTTACACTTCCAGATTTAGACCAACCCCAATGCCTCCCTCTGTGGCGCCCTCTTCTACAGGCTGCCTGGACCACGATCCCAATTCTGCAAAGACATTGCCGACCTAGTCGCCCCCCCAAGCGCTCACCTCTTCTGACTACATCTTACTTGGCAACCTCAACTTCCACCTTGATACCCATGATGACCCCAATACCACAAACCTCCTGGACAACCTCACAACACTCGGCCTCAAACAACTAATCAACGTCCCCACCCATAGAGCCGGACACATTCTCGACCCTGTTTTCTCAGCAGGGAGCAACATCACCATTTCTCACACCTCCGAACACCATTGAACCGACCACAAGTTCATCCGCTTTACCTTCACAAAGAACACTGCAAGCCACTATGCCCCCCCCTTGGAAGATGCTGAGGAAAAGTCACAGAAGCACACCAGATGCAGTGGATGCAAATGAGGCTGCACACAATCTACACTGGTTATTGGACTGCGCCAACAACGCATCCCCCCTAAGAAAACCAGCAGGAAATCAACAGAGCAAAACACCTAAATGGTTTACGATGGACCTACAGGAATCCAAGCGCTTCTGCATACGACTGGAAAAGAAAAGGAGGAACAGCAAATCAACCAAAGACCGCACAGCCTACAAGAAGGCATTTACCATGCCCCACCAGAACATCAGACCCACCGAAAAAGCCACCATCGAAGCACGCCTCAGCACCAGCACTCACAACTGCAAAGAGCTCTTTGCCATCGTCAAAGAGTTCACGAACTCTGAGACAGACAACTCATCCATCCCTCCCTCCCAAGATCTCTGCAACGACCTTGCCACCTTTTTTCACTGAAAAATCCAGGACATTTACGAAGGCTTCAGGAACCAAAACCCACCCGCATTACTCACCACCAAGGACCCAGCACCTCACCAGATCCTGAACTCCTGGACCCCATCACCAAAGAGGACACCCAAAGACTCATGAACTCCATCCACTCAGAAGCACTCTTGGATCGGTGCCCTAATCATATCTTCAACCTGGCCAGTGCCACCATAGCACTGGAGCTCTGCCGAACTATCAACCGATCCTTCGAGACCGCTACCTTCCGATCAGACTGGAAGCATGCCAAGATCATCCCACTGCTCAAGAAACCCACCGCTGACCCAAGAGAGCTGAAAAACTACAGACCCATCTCTCTGCTCCCTTTCCCAGCCAAGGTAACGAAGTTGCTGGCTGTCCACCAGCAACTCACTGAATTCCTCAAGATACACCAAATCCTAGACCGATCCCAATCCAGATTCAGAAGCAACCACAGCACTAAAACTGCACTCCTATCAGCCACCGACAACATACGCTTCATACTAGACCACAGAGGTACCGTACATTCATCCCCCTCGACCTCACTGCTGCATTCAACACCATCTCCCACTCCACCCTCTGCACCAGCCTATACGATGCTGGCATTCGAAATAAAGCACTGGATTGGATCAGGTCCTTCCTCACCGGAAGAACACACAGTGTCAGACTACCACCATTCACGTCAGAACCCAAAGACACATGCTGTAGAATGCCCCAAAGATCTTCACTCAGACTGACACTTTTCAGCATCTACACGGCCCGCTTGCCAAGATCATCGAACAACACCAGGTAAACATAGTTGCCTAAGCTGACAATACGAAACTGATCCTCTCCTTGTCCGAGGACTCTGCAAAAGCCAAGAGAAATTTCCACAATAGGATGAGAACAGTCGGCGTTTGGATGGAAGCCATCTGCCTTAAACCCAACTCGGACAAGATGGAGATCCTCGTAATCGGATCCACCACTTCTGCCTGGAATGACTCCCAATGGCCCACTCCACTGGGAAATGCCTCTAACCCTAAGGACCACGCACGCAACCTAGGCATCATCCTGGACTTCCCTCTATCCAAACCCGCCAAGTCACCGCCATCTCTTCATCAAGCTTCCACACCCTCTAAATCCTGCGAAAGATTTTAGAGTGGATTCCCTCTGACATGATAAAGAGAGACACCCATGTACTCGTCACTAGCAAACTGGACTACGGCAACGCACTCTATGCCGGTATCACCGAGAAACTTCAATCAAGATTACAAAGAATCTAGAATGCAGCAGCCAGACTCATCCTGGACATCCCCCGACACAGCAAAATCTCCTCCCACCTTAGAGACCTACACTGGCTCCCTGTCAACAAACGCATCACATACAAACTCCTTATCCACACCTACAAGGCACTGCACAAAACAGGACCGGCATACCTCTACCACCGCCTCGCCTTCTAAGTACCCAACAGACATCTCTGTTTTTCCCAGCTCGCCCTTGCAGATGTCCCCAAGATCCGGAAAAGCACAACAGGAGGAAAATCCTTCTTCTACCTAGCAGCCCGTACATGGAATACGCTACCTCACAAGCTCAGGGAGACCGCATCACTGAAACAGTTCAGGAAGGACCTCAAGACTTGGCTCTTTGACTGCGCTCTACAAATCTCTGATTGATTGATTGAGTTCTGCACAAGGGGGTTCCTCATGTTCCAACACTACATTTCCAGAAATTCTTACACTCCTGAATCCCATCATTTCCTGTGGGGCAAGAATGCAGAAGCTTCATTGGATCTTGCGCTCCCTTTTAAGTAAGCCTGCTCAATAACACACCTGTTGCTAGGCAATTTTCTTCCATTCATGCTCTTTGTTCCCAGCCCTTCCTGTAATATGGAAACTGAGAGGACCTCATGCTATCACAGGGAGCCGAAATACATTGCTTTCTGCATAATGCATACAATTTTGAAGATGTCTTTTGCTTATCTGGAAAGCCAGTTCAAATATATAAGTGCTGGTGTGATGTGTTTGAAGTACTCAGTGCTGACAAAAGGATGGTGTCAAGTTCCTTTGTGTGTGTGCCGGAGACAGCCTTTTGAAAAATGTACTTGGGGCAGGGAGCAATTCCACCCCAACCATCCTGGCAGAATGGCTCATCATGCCACACCTACCCTGATAAAAAACTCAATGGAGATTGGTGCATACCAACCACTGTCCATGCTGAATGAGGACACAAAACCCCTGGCAAAGACACTGGTAACAGATTACTGCCTAGGGTGGGAGCTCTGATTCACGATGACCAGTGCAGTTTCATTCTGGACCATAGTACACTCATGAGTATACTGCATCACCCAGGAAGGGTATGCCCTGGTTACGGTTGACATTGAAAAGGCGTTCAATTCTAATGGATGGAGTATATAGTTGAGGTCCTCAAAGAAATGACCGTTGGCAGATATTTCCTGCAATGGATGGGACCTGGTCACTTGAGTCCCACAGCTTGAAAGTTAAGTTAAGTGGGGGGACCGGGCAGGGTTGTCTGCTACGGTCCTCCTGTTTGCAATGGGAATGAAGCCTTTAGTGATCTGGATGAGGCATTAAATAAGACCATAGAGTATGCAAGTGGGAAAAGGGGTTCTTGTGGTCTACCTGTGTATGGATCATGCTGTAGTATACATGATCGACCTCAGGAGTCTGTCCCCATACCCATACGGGGCCTCGATGCCTTTGCAGAGGTCTCAGGATTATACATCAATAAACATAAAACTTTGGTACACCTCCTTGTGGGGTAGGAAGGAATAGAACAGTCAGTGCTACCCACCCTGGGTCTCTGGTGGGAATGATTGGCGTTTAGATATCTGGGAATATGGATGCTCCGCTCAACTGCATCATATCACACTCAAAACCTGGGCTGAGTCCTTCAGGGGCACAGAAGATCCGTACTCTTTCGGATATCTCTTCCACTCTCTATCACAGGCAGAGTGAAGTTAGCAAAAACCTTCCTGCTGCCATCTTGTTTATACATGCAACAGAGCTCCCTGTACCCAGTTAGGTGCTCTGTTATTTTGAGAGCTCGATAGCTTACTGGTCTTCCTAGTGTGAGCGGGAAAGAAAAGTATAGTGCACCTGGCAGTAAGGAAGTTGGACAGAGATAAGGAGGGCTGGGGTTGCCCGACCAGGAATTCTATTATATTGCTGTATAAGTGCAGCATGGAGCAAAAAACTTGGAAACCAGAGTCTTGAGGGGAGGGGAGATTCAAGAACATGCTCTGCCGAACCATCTGATGAGAGGAGCGCACAAGCTCCTGGATAAACGTAGGATGGTCTGCCATATCATTGTTTTACAGTTCATTTCAAAATCATTATATTTTGAAAAAATATTAATTGTTAAATGAATACACTATTTATTTTATTATTATTCAAAATTAAATTACATTATAGTTTAAAAATTGTATTACTTAATTTAATTTTTTTTTAAATAAAATGTAACAATTAAAAAGGTATAAAAATACAAATATATATATACATATATTTATATATTCATATAGAGAGATCATAGAGAGATCAGAAATATATATATATGTATGCATTTGCATGCATACAAAATTAATAAGACATTACATAAGGTTTAGTATTGATACTAATATTTTTTTCTACAGCAATAAACATACTTAGGGGCTGATTTTAAACTTGGCGAGTGGACATCAAGCCATTATGGTGGGTAATGGGATTCTGAAAAATCTGTTCCTCATCGTTTGAGAGTCACTTAGAAGGTTAGCACTACAGACAGCATGGGTACTAGGTATGCTTAGACTCAAGTTGAGGGCAGTAAGAAGGATACAAGGAAGATCATAAAGGTGGTGGGCTTCTCCATGACTTTCCTGTCCCTGTGCAGTTTCCTCCTCTGTGAGGTGCCATGAAATACTTTTGACATATGGATTGGTTTAGTGTGACCGTAGCTAAAATATATGAAGCTAGTGGAAGATACATTTTATTTGTAGTTATAAAACTAATTTGTGCAGCAGGATTTTTTTTTAGAATGGAGGTTTTATTTTACTTGTGTAAATTCTCTCATTGGTAGTGATAGTGGAAGTTCCTTCTGTCTCTTTTTTGGGAACCTACCAGGAACAAACTGAGAAGGAGGGCCGGGACCAACATCCTGTGGACGAGGATATGAGGGACAGAACTGACAGGACTCAGCTGCTGGGTGAGTGGTATGTCAACTTCCTTTATCAATATCAACTCTTACATTTGTTAAAGTATTGCGCCCTTGCTCCTAAGCCCCAACATTTCTGAGTTATACACCTCCCAATATGTATGCCTCTGCCTCTCCGCATTTAAATTAATGACTAAAATAGGTGTGCTTTTCAGTGTCCCTTTCCCACCCATAGCTATCACTTCCAATCCCACCCCATGCCATCACAGCATGTGCCACATTTTTCCGTCAACTTCTTCCAAGTTTCTTCCACTTATGGCATCTCATGCATTAGCCCACATTCCGCCTTCCATTAACCACCCAAACCGTCCATAGTCAAACCTAAACCAAGCCCACACACTGGTGTAAAGCATCAAGACATCAACCTTATCCAACACTCACCTGCTCTCTAACCCAGGAATAATATTTGGTGTACTGGTAATGATTTGAATTAAGGGTGAGGGTGTGGTGTTTGGCAGTGGAATTTAGGGAGGTCTTAGAAATAAGGAAAAGTAGGATCACTGGAATTATAGTTATGTGCCTAGTGTTGTCCAAAAATCATGTCATGATGCCAGGTTAGCTCAATTAATGTTGTATGATACAGTAAAATAAATTGTGTAGCATAGATTTAATGTGCTAAAGTTTAACATTATTGAAATATACAACTGCTCATATATTATCTAATTCAAAATATTGCAAATAGTAATTATGTGAATGTGTTAAAAAAGAAAGTCACATTGACAAAAGGTCACACACAAAAAATTCCAGAGGCCTTCAGAGAACCAGCAATGCTGTGTGCCAGACTGTCTGACTAAATAAGCATGCTTACAGTGATGCTACAATTCAGGTCTTTTCTTCCTTGCCCCCAAAATCTGCTGATCCTGTTGGAGGCATAGACCTGCAGGAGGCAGCTGCTCGGCGGCACCACCAGAAGATGGAGACAATAGCAGTGGCCTTCTGTCACCTGGTGATACTGCAGGAGAAGGAGGAGGAAGCAGGGGTGGCTGCTGCTTCAAGAGCCTAGATGGCAGAACCAACAAAAAGGAAAGCCACAGCAGGCAGCCCAGTGGACTGTGTCACATAGCAATCAATGCCACTCTCCCCTCAACCATGGAGGTTCTCCTCTACAAATTCCTTTAGGGCATGGACGACATGGAAGAGGCCCAGAAGGACATTTTAAATAGATTCATAGTCTTGGTGGTGCATTTTCAGTATGCAGATGGGTGGACCCCTTGTGGAGGTGCTGTGGGTAGGCAAATGTAAGGAAGAGGTAAGATATTCGGTTGTGTGCATTTTGAGGGTTTTACTAGTGGGGTGGGCCTGTTGAGGGTGGTGTGGTTATGAACAATTGGGAAGGAGTAGGTTTAAATTAATTTTGCCTTTTCGAGGGTTTAGGGTTCGGTTGGGCCTGTTGCAAATGGACTGGGTTTTGTCCAACTTACAGGTATTATTATTATTAATAATATGTCAATTGTTGTAGTATGTTATGTGTTTTATTTGTTTAACTATACCATCCCTATTAACTAAAACAAGGATGCTTTACCTGCTTACCATCGGAGCAGATGCTTAGGATCAAATCTGGCCCATAACAATGAAACTGTCCAATTGTCCACTATCAGTGCATCTTCTTGAGGCTAACCCCAGTGCAGGCCTGCACAAGACTTGCAGTTATTGATGTTTATGCAGTGGTTGTTCCAAAGTGACTAAATAATCCTGGCACTAAAAGAGAAGCTGCATTAGAAAAAAACAAGGTTTTTCTTATTCCGAATGGAACAGGTGAATCAGCAAAGAAGAATTCTTACTCCGCAACATGGAACAAAAGTAATGAAGAGTGACTAAGACAAACATACATCAATACAGTCTAAGAATTTGAGATGTTTGTTAAAGTAAGTATGAAAGCAAGTCTCTGGAGGAAGTTACTTCAGAATGGGAAAATCTTCAGGTACATTAATTCTATGTACGATGTACATAGTGGACAAAGGTGCACACTACCCATATTTAGTCCACCTCTGTTAAAATGTATTCTGGTCTGTTTAAAGGGATAGTGTGTGGGGGCAATTTTTGCAGTGTTTTTCTAACCTCCCCTCCAACACTTTAGTGTTACTTACACCACATACTGCTGACCCAGCGTGAGATCTGCCAAAGGTGGAAATAGATAACAGCACAATAGATCTCACAGTTTGCAGGAAGAGGATTAGAGGATCGACAATTGGATGGATGGGGGGCATTAGAGAAATCTTTAGCATCAATGAGCCCTTCACATCTGTTACAAAAGAAAAATAACAGTTCAGTTAACCTACGCAAACTCTCTGTAGCAACAACAGACGCCCATGTTTGTTATACTTATTTTGGAATCGACATGGGAACAATATACACAGTTCACAAATATTTATCACAATAGTAAAAATAAAATACTGTATACAAATGGTGCAACTCCATTCTTCTGGCTTTGTCTGCCTTGGGAGCAGGAGTCTTCCGCAGAGTAGGAATGCCAAGAAGGTTCCACTTCATTGCAAAAGAGGTCTGTAGAATGAGAAAACAAAATGGTAGCATTTTAGAGACAAGGTAAACAAAGGTGTGTGAAGAGTTAGAATGTGAAGTATAAAATAGTGTGTAATTAATGAAAGGTCCATTGAGTACCCTGAATGATTGGCCATCCAAACAAAAAAACAAAGAAAGTTTAGTTGTGCTGGAGATTTACCATGTTAGTGCGTCAGACCTTTATAAGTAAACTTACAAGGGGACGCAAATAGGTCGATGAACCTTTTGACTCGCAATTAAGATGATCCCACCATAACTCCAGTACATGCAGATCAATAATCACCAATCAATCAATAACATCAATGATAATCAATAACTTTAAAAATCAATTGGAGTCAGTAATTCTCACACACCATGACCTTACAGTCAT
The DNA here is from genome assembly GCF_031143425.1 of Pleurodeles waltl. NCBI lineage: Eukaryota > Metazoa > Chordata > Amphibia > Caudata > Salamandridae > Pleurodeles > Pleurodeles waltl. The sequence goes on from NC_090442.1 coordinate 269,465,218, forward strand.
GAATAACCACACCTTTTAGTAAAAGTTAGAATATTTATTTCCCTATATTAACAATGCTAACGTCATGTAAATTAATATCAAAATCAAATGATACAAATACAGAAACAACATTGGCTGTTAAAAGCGGCGGAAGAAACATAATCAAAGCTTGAACTACCACACATTCTAAGGTCACGGTACAAATTAACAAGAACAGTTGAGCAAACGAGATCACATACATTTAGATTCAGCAAAGAAATTCATCAAACATTATTCCCTATTACCAGAGTAAGGAAACCGTGACTAACACCAGATTAGCATCAGCATGTTGGGCTTCATGCAAAACAATTTAGTAACACAAATTTGGAAAACAACTAACTATGGCTCTATCCAAACAGTGCAGCTGGTACCTACGAAGGAAAAACAAATATGCAGCACATACACATGGGTACGACAACACCTCTCCTCAATTGGATCGGCAAGTTAAGATAGTCTTTGTCATCAGTACATCAGTCGATCAGCAAGGCATCAGGATTCAGCATCAAAGTTCAGAAAAGCAAAGTCTTTAAGCATTAAAGTTAAGCATGTCTCTTGTCAAGACACACAAGAAAATAACAACCTTTCGGACAGCAAGAAAATGGGCAATGTCGCTTCTTCTCTCAATGCAGTCCTGTTAAGTTAAATTCGCTAAAACTACTTCCCAAATCCCCAGTGGTCAAGGAATCACATGTTCACACATTGTCCAATAATATTAAAACTTCAAGTCTATGAATTCTACCACTACTCCGTTCACATGTCGTTGATTGTTTTTTCCTGCAATGTTCTCATCATCCGGCTCGTCAGGTAACAATATTGTTGCAGCTTCTACTCCAGTCAGTATCTCCATTGTTCTTATCCTGAGAAAGTCAGCCTTACACACATTATACACATAATATTACATTTAGCAAAAACATCATCTTCTAGCAATTGGTTCTCATGAGAAAACTTCCTCTGATGAGCACATTTAAACAATACAGTTTAAAAGCACAGTTTAACCCTCTAGGACAGCCATTTATTAAACGTTAAGAAATAAAGCTTGACATGAGGCCTGGCAACTAGGCCAAGACCTTCGCTAAGTTAAGGCCTACAGTTAATAAAGCTAAAACATAATGCATGACCCTTAATATGACATATTACTACATTAGTCAAACATATGCTCAACATTTCATATTAATACCAATGATACTCTGTGAACATTGGTGGCCACTCATCGTGATCACATTTTCAAATGCGTGCATTATTTTTCTACGTTATTATATTTTCTACACAAATCCATTACTCAGAATACATAGACACCTATTAATAATTTGTTTATTAAAACGCCTGCGCTAGCAATCCCTTTTTTGATGACTAAATGTGTCACCAAGATAACTACCACCCACAAATCTTTTTGTCCGTCAGCTAAAACTCTGTCAAATTAATCCCTTCATACTTTTGTTCCCTTTTTAACTTTTCCCTGAACAATTTCTCCCTTTTCTTTCCTTCCCTCCTCTGATCATCCTTTGACCTTTTCAAATTAATCTTTTTGCATAATTTACACAATCCCCATATTCCAATAAGGCAAACCAAAATAATTAATATCACCTGCAAGATTTGCAATAGAATCCCATTCTAAATGTTACTGAGCCAATTTCCTACTGAAGCAAAACCTTTGCCACCTTTTCCCAAACACCTCAATTCTTTCAAATCAGCCCTTTCATTAGTCAGATTCGTAATTAAATCTCTAATTGCTTTATTATTATTGGTAATATACGAACAACAATACCTACAATTAATCGTTGTACAAACTCCGCCATCCTTTGCTAAATGAATGTCTAAAGCAAGATGATTTTGAAGAGTCATAGCTCTTTCAGCAGCTATTTCAGTATCTATCAGGAGTATGGCCCCTGAAAAATATGTCAGCATGTTATCCACAATAGTAGACAGCTTTTGAATCTTAATTGAGTCCAGAAAAACACCCACTGAAGGAATCATTGTTCCAAATATATCTCCCACTATACCAGAAGAACACTCCCTCTTCTGTCTCATGTGATGTAATTCAGTAACTTTCGGAAACTTCTTTAAATCATTCATTTAATAAATCTTTGAGAAAACTATCCCCAAGTAACATGTCCCATGCCATCCTCTTGGAAGACAGTAATAAGCATTAAGACCATAGATGTAACAAATCCCAGGAATAGCTGGGTCCTGTCCATTCAACATAAATGTCCATTTAATCTGAAACAAAAACACGTTTACATTCACTCGTTTCCACAAATAAAGTGTCAGTGCATGATCTAGCGCATCTAAAGCGAATTTCTCTTACATTTTTATTGCATTATAAGCATAACCATTCCTGTAAGTCCTTTTCTCTAGGCCTTTTTCTAACTTCTCCTTCAATGCCTTTCTCCTGTCATCTGTGTGATGTCAGAAGCTTTTCTTTAGAGGTGTAAGCAAGCATGTTTGATTATTGCGGTGTGCATAAGCTGTGCCAAATGTCAACGTAGGTTCAAAAAAACCTCTAACCAATACTATGTCATTATTCTTAGCTATTCTACTCAAATATCTAATTATAGGGACAAACGAAAACACCACATTGTAATTTGAATAAAAGTACTGTATGCACTCCTGGTTATAAAATCTTGTTAGTAGCAGACCGCAACTTATTCAATATGTTAGAGGCAGACTGTGGTAAGTAACTCCTTCCTCAACTGATGAAGGAATCTGTGTACACACATAACAATTCCTCGCATCCATTGTCTCAACATACTCACTCAACAAACGATAGAAGACATTAGAAGAAATTTCTCCTTGCACATTAGTACCCTCATGCAAATTCTTCTCATCTAACCTAAACCTCTCTATTGCCGTTAGTACAGTAGTTGTCTCCAAAGCAGAAGTATGGTTGGCTTCACTCATATCAAGAACAAACATCCCCACAATCAACACCACAAACAATATTCCACACATAATCTCCAATGGAGATTGGTGCATACCAACCACTGTCCATGCTGAATGAGGACACAAAACCCCTGGCAAAGACACTGGTAACAGATTGCTGCCTAGGGTGGGAGCTCTGATTCACGATGACCAGTGCAGTTTCATTCTGGACCATAGTACACTCATGAGTATACTGCACCACCCAGGAAGGGTATGCCCTGGTTACGGTTGACATTGAAAAGGCGTTCAATTCTAATGGATGGAGTATATAGTTGAGGTCCTCAAAGAAATGACCGTTGGCAGATATTTCCTGCAATGGATGGGACCTGGTCACTTGAGCCCCACAGCTTGAAAGTTAAGTTAAGTGGGGGGACCGGGCAGGGTTGTCTGCTACGGTCCTCCTGTTTGCAATGGGAATGAAGCCTTTAGTGATCTGGATGAGGCATTAAATAAGACCATAGAGTATGCAAGTGGGAAAAGGGGTTCTTGTGGTCTACCTGTGCATGGATCATGCTGTAGTATACATGATCGACCTCAGGAGTCTGTCCCCATACCCATACGGGGCCTCGATGCCTTTGCAGAGGTCTCAGGATTATACATCAATAAACATAAAACTTTGGTACACCTCCTTGTGGGGTAGGAAGGAATAGAACAGTCAGTGCTACCCACCCTGGGTCTCTGGTGGGAATGATTGGCGTTTAGATATCTGGGAATATGGATGCTCCGCTCAACTGCATCATATCACACTCAAAACCTGGGCTGAGTCCTTCAGGGGCACAGAAGATCCGTACTCTTTCGGATATCTCTTCCACTCTCTATCACAGGCAGAGTGAAGTTAGCAAAAACATTCCTGCTGCCATCTTGTTTACATTTGCAACAGAGCTCCCTGTACCCAGTTAGGTGCTCTGTTATTTTGAGAGCTCGATAGCTTACTGGTCTTCCTAGTGTGAGCGGGAAAGAAAAGTATAGTGCACCTGGCAGTGAGGAAGTTGGACAGAGATAAGGAGGGCTGGGGTTGCCCGACCAGGAATTCTATTATATTGCTGTATAAGTGCAGCATGGAGCAAAATGCTGTGATGAGAACTAAAACTTGGAAACCAGAGTCTTGAGGGGAGGGGAGATCCAAGAACATGCTCTGCCGAACCATCTGATGAGAGGAGCGCACAAGCTCCTGGATAAACGTAGGATGGTCTGCCATATCATTGTTTTACAGTTAATTTCAAAATCATTATATTTTGAAAAAATATTAATTGTTAAATGAATACACTATTTATTTTATTATTATTCAAAATTAAATTACATTATAGTTTAAAAATTGTATTACTTAATTTAACATTTTTTTAAATAAAATGTAACAATTAAAAAGGTATAAAAATACAAATATGTATATACATATATTTATATATTCATATAGAGAGATCATAGAGAGATCATAGAGAGATCAGAAATATATATATATGTATGCATTTGCATGCATACAAAATTAATAAGACATTACATAAGGTTTAGTATTGATACTAATATTTTTTTCTACAGCAATAAACATACTTAGGGGCTGATTTTAAACTTGGCGAGTGGACATCAAGCCATTATGGTGGGTAATGGGATTCTGAAAAATCTGTTCCTCATCGTTTGAGAGTCACTTAGAAGGTTAGCACTACAGACAGCATGGGTACTAGGTATGCGTAGACTCAAGTTGAGGGCAGTAAGAAGGACACAAGGAAGATCATAAAGGTGGTGGGCTTCTCCATGACTTTCCTGTCCCTGTGCAGTTTCCTCCTCTGTGAGGTGCCATGAAATACTTTTGACATATGGATTGGTTTAGTGTGACCGTAGCTAAAATATATGAAGCTAGTGGAAGATACATTTTATTTGTAGTTATAAAACTAATTTGTGCAGCAGGATTTTTTTTTAGAATGGAGGTTTTATTTTACTTGTGTAAATTCTCTCATTGGTAGTGATAGTGGAAGTTCCTTCTGTCTCTTTTTTGGGAACCTACCAGGACAAAACTGAGAAGGAGGGCCGGGACCAACATCCTGTGGACGAGGATATGAGGGACAGAACTGACAGGACTCAGCTGCTGGGTGAGTGGTATGTCAACTTCCTTTATCAATATCAACTCTTACATTTGTTAAAGTATTGCTCCCTTGCTCCTAAGCCCCAACATTTCTAAGTTATACACCTCCCAATATTTATGCCTCTGCCTCTCCACATTTAAATTAATGACTAAAATAGGTGTGCTTTTCAGTGTCCCTTTCCCACCCATAGCTATCACTTCCAATCCCACCCCATGCCATCACAGCATGTGCCACATTTTTCCGTCAACTTCTTCCAAGTTTCTTCCACTTATGGCATCTCATGCATTAGCCCACATTCCGCCTTCCATTAACCACCCAAACCGTCCATAGTCAAACCTAAACCAAGCCCACACACTGGTGTAAAGCATCAAGACATCAACCTTATCCAACACTCACCTGCTCTCTAACCCAGGAATAATATTTGGTGTACTGGCAATGATTTGAATTAAGGGTGAGGGTGTGGTGTTTGGCAGTGGAATTTAGGGAGGTCTTAGAAATAAGGAAAAGTAGGATCACTGGAATTATAGTTATGTGCCTAGTGTTGTCCAAAAATCATGTCATGATGCCAGGTTAGCTCAATTAATGTTGTATGATACAGTAAAATAAATTGTGTAGCATAGATTTAATGTGCTAAAGTTTAACATTATTGAAATATACAACTGCTCATATATTATCTAATTCAAAATATTGCAAATAGTAATTATGTGAATGTGTTAAAAAAGAAAGTCACATTGACAAAAGGTCACACACAAAAAATTCCAGAGGCCTTCAGAGAACCAGCAATGCTGTGTGCCAGACTGTCTGACTAAATAAGCATGCTTACAGTGATGCTACAATTCAGGTCTTTTCTTCCTTGCCCCCAAAATCTGCTGATCCTGTTGGAGGCATAGACCTGCAGGAGGCAGCTGCTCGGCGGCACCACCAGAAGATGGAGACAATAGCAGTGGCCTTCTGTCACCTGGTGATACTGCAGGAGAAGGAGGAGGAAGCAGGGGTGGCTGCTGCTTCAAGAGCCTAGATGGCAGAACCAACAAAAAGGAAAGCCACAGCAGGCAGCCCAGTGGACTGTGTCACATAGCAATCAATGCCACTCTCCCCTCAACCATGGAGGTTCTCCTCTACAAAGTCCTTTAGGGCATGGACGACATGGAAGAGGCCCAGAAGGACATTTTAAATAGATTCATAGTCTTGGTGGTGCATTTTCAGTATGCAGATGGGTGGACCCCTTGTGGAGGTGCTGTGGGTAGGCAAATGTAAGGAAGAGGTAAGATATTCGGTTGTGTGCATTTTGAGGGTTTTACTAGTGGGGTGGGCCTGTTGAGGGTGGTGTGGTTATGAACAATTGGGAAGGAGTAGGTTTAAATTAATTTTGCCTTTTTGAGGGTATAGGGTTCGATTGGGCCTGTTGCAAATGGACTGGGTTTTGTCCAACTTACAGGTATTATTATTATTAATAATATGTCAATTGTTGTAGTATGTTATGTGTTTTATTTGTTTAACTATACCATCCCTATTAACTAAAACAAGGATGCTTTACCTGCTTACCATCGGAGCAGATGCTTAGGATCAAATCTGGCCCATAACAATGAAACTGTCCAATTGTCCACTATCAGTGCATCTTCTTGAGGCTAACCCCAGTGCAGGCCTGCACAAGACTTGCAGTTATTGATGTTTATGCAGTGGTTGTTCCAAAGTGACTAAATAATCCTGGCACTAAAAGAGAAGCTGCATTAGAAAAAAACAAGGTTTTTCTTATTCCGAATGGAACAGGTGAATCAGCAAAGAAGAATTCTTACTCCGCAACATGGAACAAAAGTAATGAAGAGTGACTAAGACAAACATACATCAATACAGTCTAAGAATTTGAGATGTTTGTTAAAGTAAGTATGAAAGCAAGTCTCTGGAGGAAGTTACTTCAGAATGGGAAAATCTTCAGGTACATTAATTCTATGTACGATGTACATAGTGGACAAAGGTGCACACTACCCATATTTAGTCCACCTCTGTTAAAATGTATTCTGGTCTGTTTAAAGGGATAGTGTGTGGGGGCAATTTTTGCAGTGTTTTTCTAACCTCCCCTCCAACACTTTAGTGTTACTTACACCACATACTGCTGACCCAGCGTGAGATCTGCCAAAGGTGGAAATAGATAACAGCACAATAGATCTCACAGTTTGCAGGAAGAGGATTAGAGGATCGACAATTGGATGGATGGGGGGCATTAGAGAAATCTTTAGCATCAATGAGCCCTTCACATCTGTTACAAAAGAAAAATAACAGTTCAGTTAACCTACGCAAACTCTCTGTAGCAACAACAGACGCCCATGTTTGTTATACTTATTTTGGAATCGACATGGGAACAATATACACAGTTCACAAATATTTATCACAATAGTAAAAATAAAATACTGTATACAAATGGTGCAACTCCATTCTTCTGGCTTTGTCTGCCTTGGGAGCAGGAGTCTTCCGCAGAGTAGGAATGCCAAGAAGGTTCCACTTCATTGCAAAAGAGGTCTGTAGAATGAGAAAACAAAATGGTAGCATTTTAGAGACAAGGTAAACAAAGGTGTGTGAAGACTTAGAATGTGAAGTATAAAACAGTGTGTAATTAATGAAAGGTCCATTGAGTACCCTGAATGATTGGCCATCCAAACAAAAAAACAAAGAAAGTTTAGTTGTGCTGGAGATTTACCATGTTAGTGCGTCAGACCTTTATAAGTAAACTTACAAGGGGACGCAAATAGGTCGATGAACCTTTTGACTCGCAATTAAGATGATCCCACCATAACTCCAGTACATGCAGATCAATAATCACCAATCAATCAATAACATCAATGATAATCAATAACTTTAAAAATCAATTGGAGTCAGTAATTCTCACACACCATGACCTTACAGTCATGAATAACCACACCTTTTAGTAAAAGTTAGAATATTTATTTCCCTATATTAACAATGCTAACGTCATGTAAATTAATATCAAAATCAAATGATACAAATACAGAAACAACATTGGCTGTTAAAAGCGGCGGAAGAAACATAATCAAAGCTTGAACTACCACACATTCTAAGGTCACGGTACAAATTAACAAGAACAGTTGAGCAAACGAGATCACATACATTTAGATTCAGCAAAGAAATTCATCAAACATTATTCCCTATTACCAGAGTAAGGAAACCGTGACTAACACCAGATTAGCATCAGCATGTTGGGCTTCATGCAAAACAATTTAGTAACACAAATTTGGAAAACAACTAACTATGGCTCTATCCAAACAGTGCAGCTGGTACCTACGAAGGAAAAACAAATATGCAGCACATACACATGGGTACGACAACACCTCTCCTCAATTGGATCGGCAAGTTAAGATAGTCTTTGTCATCAGTACATCAGTCGATCAGCAAGGCATCAGGATTCAGCATCAAAGTTCAGAAAAGCAAAGTCTTTAAGCATTAAAGTTAAGCATGTCTCTTGTCAAGACACACAAGAAAATAACAACCTTTCGGACAGCAAGAAAATGGGCAATGTCGCTTCTTCTCTCAATGCAGTCCTGTTAAGTTAAATTCGCTAAAACTACTTCCCAAATCCCCAGTGGTCAAGGAATCACATGTTCACACATTGTCCAATAATATTAAAACTTCAAGTCTATGAATTCTACCACTACTCCGTTCACATGTCGTTGATTGTTTTTTCCTGCAATGTTCTCATCATCCGGCTCGTCAGGTAACAATATTGTTGCAGCTTCTACTCCAGTCAGTATCTCCATTGTTCTCCTCCTGAGAAAGTCAGCCTTACACACATTATACACATAATATTACATTTAGCAAAAACATCATCTTCTAGCAATTGGTTCTCATGAGAAAACGTCCTCTGATGAGCACATTTAAACAATACAGTGTAAAAGCACAGTTTAACCCTCTAGGACAGCCATTTATTAAACGTTAAGAAATAAAGCTTGACATGAGGCCTGGCAACTAGGCCAAGACCTTCGCTAAGTTAAGGCCTACAGTTAATAAAGCTAAAACATAATGCATGACCCTTAATATGACATATTACTACATTAGTCAAACATATGCTCAACATTTCATATTAATACCAATGATACTCTGTGAACATTGGTGGCCACTCATCGTGATCAAATTTTCAAATGCGTGCATTATTTTTCTACGTTATTATATTTTCTACACAAATCCATTACTCAGAATACATAGACACCTATTAATAATTTGTTTATTAAAACGCCTGCGCTAGCAATCCCTTTTTTGATGACTAAATGTGTCACCAAGATAACTACCACCCACAAATCTTTTTTTGCGTCAGCTAAAATTCTGTCAAATTAATCCCTTCATACTTTTGTTCCCTTTTTAACTTTTCCCTGAACAATTTCTCCCTTTTCTTTCCTTCCCTCCTCTGATCATCCTTTGACCTTTTCAAATTAATCTTTTTGCATAATTTACACAATCCCCATATTCCAATAAGGCAAACCAAAATAATTAATATCACCTGCAAGATTTGCAATTGAATCCCATTCTAAATGTTACTGAGCCAATTTCCTACTGAAGCAAAACCTTTGCCACCTTTTCTCAAACACCTCAATTCTTTCAAATCAGCCCTTTCATTAGTCAGATTCGTAATTAAATCTCTAATTGCTTTATTATTATTGGGAATATACGAACAACAATACCTACAATTAATCGTTGTACAAACTCCGCCATCCTTTGCTAAATGAATGTCTAAAGCAAGATGATTTTGAAGAGTCATAGCTCTTTCAGCAGCTATTTCAGTATCTATCAGGAGTATGGCCCCTGAAAAATATGTCAGCATGTTATCCACAATAGTAGACAGCTTTTGAATCTTAATTGAGTCCAGAAAAACACCCACTGAAGGAATCATTGTTCCAAATATATCTCCCACTATACCAGAAGAACACTCCCTCTTCTGTCTCATGTGATGTAATTCAGTAACTTTCGGAAACTTCTTTAAATCATTCATTTAATAAATCTTTGAGAAAACTATCCCCAAGTAACATGTCCCATGCCATCCTCTTGGAAGACAGTAATAAGCATTAAGACCATAGATGTAACACATCCCAGGAATAGCTGGGTCCTGTCCATTCAACATAAATGTCCATTTAATCTGAAACAAAAACACGTTTACATTCACTCGTTTCCACAAATAAAGTGTCAGTGCATGATCTAGCGCATCTAATGCGAATTTCTCTTACATTTTAATTGCATTATAAGCATAACCATTCCTGTAAGTCCTTTTCTCTAGGCCTTTTTCTAACTTCTCCTTCAATGCCTTTCTCCTGTCATCTGTGTGATGTCAGAAGCTTTTCTTTAGAGGTGTAAGCAAGCATGTTTGATTATTGCGGTGTGCATAAGCTGTGCCAAATGTCAACGTAGGTTCAAAAAAACCTCTAACCAATACTATGTCATTATTCTTAGCTATTCTACTCAAATATCTAATTATAGGGACAAACGAAAACACCACATTGTAATTTGAATAAAAGTACTGTATGCACTCCTGGTTATAAAATCTTGTTAGTAGCAGACCGCAACTTATTCAATATGTTCGAGGCAGACTATGGTAAGTAACTCCTTCCTCAACTGATGAAGGAATCTGTGTACACACATAACAATTCCTCGCATCCATTGTCTCAACATACTCACTCAACAAACGATAGAAGACATTAGAAGAAATTTCTCCTTGCACATTAGTACCCTCATGCAAATTCTTCTCATCTAACCTAAACCTCTCTATTGCCGTTAGTACAGTAGTTGTCTCCAAAGCAGAAGTATGGTTGGCTTCACTCATATCAAGAACAAACATCCCCACAATCAACACCACAAACAATATTCCACACATAATCTCCAATGGAGATTGGTGCATACCAACCACTGTCCATGCTGAATGAGGACACAAAACCCCTGGCAAAGACACTGGTAACAGATTGCTGCCTAGGGTGGGAGCTCTGATTCACGATGACCAGTGCAGTTTCATTCTGGACCATAGTACACTCATGAGTATACTGCATCCCCCAGGAAGGGTATGCCCTGGTTACGGTTGACATTGAAAAGGCGTTCAATTCTAATGGATGGAGTATATAGTTGAGGTCCTCAAAGAAATGACTGTTGGCAGATATTTCCTGGAATGGATGGGACCTGGTCACTTGAGTCCCACAGCTTGAAAGTTAAGTTAAGTGGGGGGACCGGGCAGGGTTGTCTGCTACGGTCCTCCTGTTTGCAATGGGAATGAAGCCTTTAGTGATCTGGATGAGGCATTAAATAAGACCATAGAGTATGCAAGTGGGAAAAGGGGTTCTTGTGGTCTACCTGTGCATGGATCATGCTGTAGTATACATGATCGACCTCAGGAGTCTGTCCCCATACCCATACGGGGCCTCGATGCCTTTGCAGAGGTCTCAGGATTATACATCAATAAACATAAAACTTTGGTACACCTCCTTGTGGGGTAGGAAGGAATAGAACAGTCAGTGCTACCCACCCTGGGTCTCTGGTGGGAATGATTGGCGTTTAGATATCTGGGAATATGGATGCTCCGCTCAACTGCATCATATCACACTCAAAACCTGGGCTGAGTCCTTCAGGGGCACAGAAGATCCGTACTCTTTCGGATATCTCTTCCACTCTCTATCACAGGCAGAGTGAAGTTAGCAAAAACATTCCTGCTGCCATCTTGTTTACATTTGCAACAGAGCTCCCTGTACCCAGTTAGGTGCTCTGTTATTTTGAGAGCTCGATAGCTTACTGGTCTTCCTAGTGTGAGCGGGAAAGAAAAGTATAGTGCACCTGGCAGTGAGGAAGTTGGACAGAGATAAGGAGGGCTGGGGTTGCCCGACCAGGAATTCTATTATATTGCTGTATAAGTGCAGCATGGAGCAAAATGCTGTGATGAGAACTAAAACTTGGAAACCAGAGTCTTGAGGGGAGGGGAGATCCAAGAACATGCTCTGCCGAACCATCTGATGAGAGGAGCGCACAAGCTCCTGGATAAACGTAGGATGGTCTGCCATATCATTGTTTTACAGTTCATTTCAAAATCATTATATTTTGAAAAAATATTAATTGTTAAATGAATACACTATTTATTTTATTATTATTCAAAATTAAATTACATTATAGTTTAAAAATTGTATTACTTAATTTAACATTTTTTTAAATAAAATGTAACAATTAAAAAGGTATAAAAATACAAATATGTATATACATATATTTATATATTCATATAGAGAGATCATAGAGAGATCATAGAGAGATCAGAAATATATATATATGTATGCATTTGCATGCATACAAAATTAATAAGTCATTACATAAGGTTTAGTATTGATACTAATATTTTTTTCTACAGCAATAAACATACTTAGGGGCTGATTTTAAACTTGGCGAGTGGACATCAAGCCATTATGGTGGGTAATGGGATTCTGAAAAATCTGTTCCTCATCGTTTGAGAGTCACTTAGAAGGTTAGCACTACAGACAGCATGGGTACTAGGTATGCGTAGACTCAAGTTGAGGGCAGTAAGAAGGACACAAGGAAGATCATAAAGGTGGTGGGCTTCTCCATGACTTTCCTGTCCCTGTGCAGTTTCCTCCTCTGTGAGGTGCCATGAAATACTTTTGACATATGGATTGGTTTAGTGTGACCGTAGCTAAAATATATGAAGCTAGTGGAAGATACATTTTATTTGTAGTTATAAAACTAATTTGTGCAGCAGGATTTTTTTTTAGAATGGAGGTTTTATTGTACTTGTGTAAATTCTCTCATTGGTAGTGATAGTGGAAGTTCCTTCTGTCTCTTTTTTGGGAACCTACCAGGACAAAACTGAGAAGGAGGGCCGGGACCAACATCCTGTGGACGAGGATATGAGGGACAGAACTGACAGGACTCAGCTGCTGGGTGAGTGGTATGTCAACTTCCTTTATCAATATCAACTCTTACATTTGTTAAAGTATTGCTCCCTTGCTCCTAAGCCCCAACATTTCTAAGTTATACACCTCCCAATATTTATGCCTCTGCCTCTCCGCATTTAAATTAATGACTAAAATAGGTGTGCTTTTCAGTGTCCCTTTCCCACCCATAGCTATCACTTCCAATCCCACCCCATGCCATCACAGCATGTGCCACATTTTTCCGTCAACTTCTTCCAAGTTTCTTCCACTTATGGCATCTCATGCATTAGCCCACATTCCGCCTTCCATTAACCACCCAAACCGTCCATAGTCAAACCTAAACCAAGCCCACACACTGGTGTAAAGCATCAAGACATCAACCTTATCCAACACTCACCTGCTCTCTAACCCAGGAATAATATTTGGTGTACTGGTAATGATTTGAATTAAGGGTGAGGGTGTGGTGTTTGGCAGTGGAATTTAGGGAGGTCTTAGAAATAAGGAAAAGTAGGATCACTGGAATTATAGTTATGTGCCTAGTGTTGTCCAAAAATCATGTCATGATGCCAGGTTAGCTCAATTAATGTTGTATGATACAGTAAAATAAATTGTGTAGCATAGATTTAATGTGCTAAAGTTTAACATTATTGAAATATACAACTGCTCATATATTATCTAATACAAAATATTGCAAATAGTAATTATGTGAATGTGTTAAAAAAGAAAGTCACATTGACAAAAGGTCACACACAAAAAATTCCAGAGGCCTTCAGAGAACCAGCAATGCTGTGTGCCAGACTGTCTGACTAAATAAGCATGCTTACAGTGATGCTACAATTCAGGTCTTTTCTTCCTTGCCCCCAAAATCTGCTGATCCTGTTGGAGGCATAGACCTGCAGGAGGCAGCTGCTCGGCGGCACCACCAGAAGATGGAGACAATAGCAGTGGCCTTCTGTCACCTGGTGATACTGCAGGAGAAGGAGGAGGAAGAAGGGGTGGCTGCTGCTTCAAGAGCCTAGATGGCAGAACCAACAAAAAGGAAAGCCACAGCAGGCAGCCCAGTGGACTGTGTCACATAGCAATCAATGCCACTCTCCCCTCAACCATGGAGGTTCTCCTCTACAAAGTCCTTTAGGGCATGGACGACATGGAAGAGGCCCAGAAGGACATTTTAAATAGATTCATAGTCTTGGTGGTGCATTTTCAGTATGCAGATGGGTGGACCCCTTGTGGAGGTGCTGTGGGTAGGCAAATGTAAGGAAGAGGTAAGATATTCGGTTGTGTGCATTTTGAGGGTTTTACTAGTGGGGTGGGCCTGTTGAGGGTGGTGTGGTTATGAACAATTGGGAAGGAGTAGGTTTAAATTAATTTTGCCTTTTCGAGGGTTTAGGGTTCGGTTGGGCCTGTTGCAAATGGACTGGGTTTTGTCCAACTTACAGGTATTATTATTATTAATAATATGTCAATTGTTGTAGTATGTTATGTGTTTTATTTGTTTAACTATACCATCCCTATTAACTAAAACAAGGATGCTTTACCTGCTTACCATCGGAGCAGATGCTTAGGATCAAATCTGGCCCATAACAATGAAACTGTCCAATTGTCCACTATCAGTGCATCTTCTTGAGGCTAACCCCAGTGCAGGCCTGCACAAGACTTGCAGTTATTGATGTTTATACAGTGGTTGTTCCAAAGTGACTAAATAATCCTGGCACTAAAAGAGAAGCTGCATTAGAAAAAAACAAGGTTTTTCTTATTCCGAATGGAACAGGTGAATCAGCAAAGAAGAATTCTTACTCCGCAACATGGAACAAAAGTAATGAAGAGTGACTAAGACAAACATACATCAATACAGTCTAAGAATTTGAGATGTTTGTTAAAGTAAGTATGAAAGCAAGTCTCTGGAGGAAGTTACTTCAGAATGGGAAAATCTTCAGGTACATTAATTCTATGTACGATGTACATAGTGGACAAAGGTGCACACTACCCATATTTAGTCCACCTCTGTTAAAATGTATTCTGGTCTGTTTAAAGGGATAGTGTGTGGGGGCAATTTTTGCAGTGTTTTTCTAACCTCCCCTCCAACACTTTAGTGTTACTTACACCACATACTGCTGACCCAGCGTGAGATCTGCCAAAGGTGGAAATAGATAACAGCACAACAGATCTCACAGTTTGCAGGAAGAGGATTAGAGGATCGACAATTGGATGGATGGGGGCATTAGAGAAATCTTTAGCATCAATGAGCCCTTCACATCTGTTACAAAAGAAAAATAACAGTTCAGTTAACCTACGCAAACTCTCTGTAGCAACAACAGACGCCCATGTTTGTTATACTTATTTTGGAATCGACATGGGAACAATATACACAGTTCACAAATATTTATCACAATAGTAAAAATAAAATACTGTATACAAATGGTGCCACTCCATTCTTCTGGCTTTGTCTGTCTTGGGAGCAGGAGTCTTCCGCAGAGTAGGAATGCCAAGAAGGTTCCACTTCATTGCAAAAGAGGTCTGTAGAATGAGAAAACAAAATGGTAGCATTTTAGAGACAAGGTAAACAAAGGTGTGTGAAGAGTTAGAATGTGAAGTATAAAATAGTGTGTAATTAATGAAAGGTCCATTGAGTACCCTGAATGATTGGCCATCCAAACAAAAAAACAAAGAAAGTTTAGTTGTGCTGGAGATTTACCATGTTAGTGCGTCAGACCTTTATAAGTAAACTTACAAGGGGACGCAAATAGGTCGAAGAACCTTTTGACTCGCAATTAAGATGATCCCACCATAACTCCAGTACATGCAGATCAATAATCACCAATCAATCAATAACATCAATGATAATCAATAACTTTACAAATCAATTGGAGTCAGTAATTCTCACACACTATGACCTTACAGTCATGAATAACCACACCTTTTAGTAAAAGTTAGAATATTTATTTCCCTATATTAACAATGCTAACGTCATGTAAATTAATATCAAAATCAAATGATACAAATACAGAAACAACATTGGCTGTTAAAAGCGGCGGAAGAAACATAATCAAAGCTTGAACTACCACACATTCTAAGGTCACGGTACAAATTAACAAGAACAGTTGAGCAAACGAGATCACATACATTTAGATTCAGCAAAGAAATTCATCAAACATTATTCCCTATTACCAGAGTAAGGAAACCGTGACTAACACCAGATTAGCATCAGCATGTTGGGCTTCATGCAAAACAATTTAGTAACACAAATTTGGAAAACAACTAACTATGGCTCTATCCAAACAGTGCAGCTGGTACCTACGAAGGAAAAAAAAATATGCAGCACATACACATGGGTACGACAACACCTCTCCTCAATTGGATCGGCAAGTTAAGATAGTCTTTGTCATCAGTACATCAGTCGATCAGCAAGGCATCAGGATTCAGCATCAAAGTTCAGAAAAGCAAAGTCTTTAAGCATTAAAGTTAAGCATGTCTCTTGTCAAGACACACAAGAAAATAACAACCTTTCGGACAGCAAGAAAATGGGCAATGTCGCTTCTTCTCTCAATGCAGTCCTGTTAAGTTAAATTCGTTAAAACTACTTCCCAAATCCCCAGTGGTCAAGGAATCACATGTTCACACATTGTCCAATAATATTAAAACTTCAAGTCTATGAATTCTACCACTACTCCGTTCACATGTCGTTGATTGTTTTTTCCTGCAATGTTCTCATCATCCGGCTCGTCAGGTAACAATATTGTTGCAGCTTCTACTCCAGTCAGTATCTCCATTGTTCTCCTCCTGAGAAAGTCAGCCTTACACACATTATACACATAATATTACATTTAGCAAAAACATCATCTTCTAGCAATTGGTTCTCATGAGAAAACTTCCTCTGATGAGCACATTTAAACAATACAGTGTAAAAGCACAGTTTAACCCTCTAGGACAGCCATTTATTAAACGTTAAGAAATAAAGCTTGACATGAGGCCTGGCAACTAGGCCAAGACCTTCGCTAAGTTAAGGCCTACAGTTAATAAAGCTAAAACATAATGCATGACCCTTAATATGACATATTACTACATTAGTCAAACATATGCTCAACATTTCATATTAATACCAATGATACTCTGTGAACATTGGTGGCCACTCATCGTGATCAAATTTTCAAATGCGTGCATTATTTTTCTACGTTATTATATTTTCTACACAAATCCATTACTCAGAATACATAGACACCTATTAATAATTTGTTTATTAAAACGCCTGCGCTAGCAATCCCTTTTTTGATGACTAAATGTGTCACCAAGATAACTACCACCCACAAATCTTTTTTTGCGTCAGCTAAAATTCTGTCAAATTAATCCCTTCATACTTTTGTTCCCTTTTTAACTTTTCCCTGAACAATTTCTCCCTTTTCTTTCCTTCCCTCCTCTGATCATCCTTTGACCTTTTCAAATTAATCTTTTTGCATAATTTACACAATCCCCATATTCCAATAAGGCAAACCAAAATAATTAATATCACCTGCAAGATTTGCAATAGAATCCCATTCTAAATGTTACTGAGCCAATTTCCTAATGAAGCAAAACCTTTGCCACCTTTTCCCAAACACCTCAATTCTTTCAAATCAGCCCTTTCATTAGTCAGATTCGTAATTAAATCTCTAATTGCTTTATTATTATTGGGAATATACGAACAACAATACCTACAATTAATCGTTGTACAAACTCCGCCATCCTTTGCTAAATGAATGTCTAAAGCAAGATGATTTTGAAGAGTCATAGCTCTTTCAGCAGCTATTTCAGTATCTATCAGGAGTATGGCCCCTGAAAAATATGTCAGCATGTTATCCACAATAGTAGATAGCTTTTGAATCTTAATTGAGTCCAGAAAAACACCCACTGAAGGAATCATTGTTCCAAATATATCTCCCACTATACCAGAAGAACACTCCCTCTTCTGTCTCATGTGATGTAATTCAGTAACTTTCGGAAACTTCTTTAAATCATTCATTTAATAAATCTTTGAGAAAACTATCCCCAAGTAACATGTCCCATGCCATCCTCTTGGAAGACAGTAATAAGCATTAAGACCATAGATGTAACAAATCCCAGGAATAGCTGGGTCCTGTCCATTCAACATAAATGTCCATTTAATCTGAAACAAAAACACGTTTACATTCACTCGTTTCCACAAATAAAGTGTCAGTGCATGATCTAGCGCATCTAAAGCGAATTTCTCTTACATTTTAATTGCATTATAAGCATAACCATTCCTGTAAGTCCTTTTCTCTAGGCCTTTTTCTAACTTCTCCTTCAATGCCTTTCTCCTGTCATCTGTGTGATGTCAGAAGCTTTTCTTTAGAGGTGTAAGCAAGCATGTTTGATTATTGCGGTGTGCATAAGCTGTGCCAAATGTCAACGTAGGTTCAAAAGAACCTCTAACCAATACTATGTCATTATTCTTAGCTATTCTACTCAAATATCTAATTATAGGGACAAACGAAAACACCACATTGTAATTTGAATAAAAGTACTGTATGCACTCCTGGTTATAAAATCTTGTTAGTAGCAGACTGCAACTTATTCAATATGTTAGAGGCAGACTATGGTAAGTAACTCCTTCCTCAACTGATGAAGGAATCTGTGTACACACATAACAATTCCTCGCATCCATTGTCTCAACATACTCACTCAACAAACGATAGAAGACATTAGAAGAAATTTCTCCTTGCACATTAGTACCCTCATGCAAATTCTTCTCATCTAACCTAAACCTCTCTATTGCCGTTAGTACAGTAGTTGTCTCCAAAGCAGAAGTATGGTTGGCTTCACTCATATCAAGAACAAACATCCCCACAATCAACACCACAAACAATATTCCACACATAATCTCCAAACCAATACTCATATATTTACAGCGTCTAGTATTCCTACCCTGCTGGCTAATGTTACTCATGATCTGTAAAGAATAAGAAAGCAGAAGCAAATTTAGAAAAAAACTGGAGTAAAAATCAAAACCAAACAATTCTTCTTTCAGCAGTTATTTACAGCCCTCAGTTTCACTTCCAGGATCCCTTGTCAAAATCGGTGAGCAGCTTGTCAAATCAGGATTCCAAAAGTCAAACCAGGTTATCAATGCTTCTTCCGGTTACTTTCGACAGTCTCTTGTCATAACATTTCTCTCAGATTTTTTCAACAGTTCAGTTCATCAGCTTCCTTCAAGTGCCAAAATACTGACCCGGAATGTCTCTATCAAAACAAAAAGACAAAGATTCTTGCTGCCACTAACTTGTAGTTGCATATGCCCATTCAGGACCTTCGTATCTTTGACTTGCTATTCTCTTTCTTTTCAACTTTCAATCACCATTCAATTCTCCTTCACTTAGATCTTCTCTCCTTGTTGTATTTATTTCTTCCTCAATTGTTGTCTCAAAAACCACTTCCTTTGCTTTTGCTTGTGGCTCCGGCCACTTATCTCCTTTCAGTCGACCTTTATCAGTGTTCTCTTCAGAGTCAGACTTGAAACTTCCCCTTGTTCTGCAGTGTTTTCTCTTGACAGACCTGCAACAGGTTCAGGAGGAGTCAGATCACAGTGACTTTGATCCACCTCAACTCCTTCCCCCTCTGGGTCTGGCAATTGCTCTGTTTATCTCTCAAGATCATCTGCTTCTGGGAAAGCCCTCCTCTGACTAGGCTCTCCTGCTGCCTCAATTGAGATAGGCTCTCCGTCACCCTCCTCGAGGTCTTCTCCTTTGTCTCTCACAGGAGTGACTGAACCATCCTCAACGGGCTCAGATCCGGTCTCCGTTCCTCTTTCTTCTCTTTCCAGCCCTGTGACTTGTTTAGCTGTTGTAGGTATTTTCAACAACCCTTCTTCCTCTTGATCCAGTGGACATGCCACGTTCTTCATGTGACTGGCATGGATCCAATTCAGAATTCCAGCGCACTTCACAGGTTTGGTAGTTGTCAGAACTACCTGGAACGGTCCTTTCCAACGAGGTTCCAAACACGTTTTCCTCACATGTTTCTGGATCACATCCCAGTCTCCAGATCTCAGGTTGTTCCCTTGGTCATGGATCGGTGGCAGTGTGGTGGCTTCCACCTGCTGAGAGAAAGAGCGAACCACATCAGCCAGACATTTGCAGTAGTCCAACACCATATCATCTGTAATATTGACAAGTGCATTTGCAGCACCTCTGGTAACCTCATGGCTAGGCCCATAAGGATCTCATGCCGCGAGATCTTCCTGTCGGGTGTTCTCATTGACATCAAAACTAAAGGCAATGAGTCAGGCCATTTCAAATTTGTGGACACACACATCTTTGCACCTCTTGACTTCAAGGTACCATTCATTTGTTCCACTAGTCCTGATGCTTCAGGGCAGTAACTATAATGCAACTTCTGCTCAATGTTCAGTGCTGCACATATCAATTTAATTACTTAATTGTTGAAGTGACTTCCCCTATCTGATTCTAATAAGATCGGAAACCTGAAGGGCGGTTATCAGTTCCCTAAGCATTAGTTTCACTACTGTAAGACTGTCATTTCTTTGCGTAGGGTAAGCTTCAATCCAGACTAAAAATGCAAACAATCACCAACACATATCTCAAACCTCCACACACAGGCATCTCAATAAAATCCATCTGCATTCTGATTAATGGACCTCCTGCTCTTCCAATGTGGCTCAAATTAACCACTGTCCCTTTCCCCGCATTCAATTGTTGGCAAATGACACAACAATGGCAAACTGTTTCAGCAACCTCTCTAAATTTTGGTTTGAACCAATCATGTTTGAACAACCGAATCATGGCATCCCTCCCAACATGTGCTTGACCATGATAATACCTAACCATTAGAGACAACAGACTATATGGCATAACCAATTGACCCTCTTCTGAACCCCACAATTCATCTTGTCTTTGCACACATTTAATTTTACTCCATGAACGTTTTTCCTCCCTGTCAACATTATTCTGCAACATTTTCAATTCTTCCAAGGTGTCAATTACTTTCAATGCAAAACGTGGACATGTTCCATATTCTTCAGGTAACAGTTCCCACTTATCCTTGAACGATATACAGTTCAATGTGCAAAACCTTGCTACTTGATCCGCATATCCATTTCCCAATGATACCAAGCCTTGCGACTTCAGATGTGCACTGCATTTCACCACGGCAATCTTTTCAGGCATTTGAATAACATGTAACAGTTCTTTAATCCTTTCACCATTTCTCACTGGTGAACCAGAAGAAGTCATGAAACCTCTCTGTGACCACAACTGGCCAAAATCATGGACTATTCCAAAACTACTGGCTATCCATATAGATTGTAACTTTCAGCTGAGACAAAACATGGCACACTCTAGTAAGGGCTACCAGTTTCGCTACTTGGCCAGAATATACTCCTCGAAGCCAGGAAGCTTCCAAAATACCAGGAATTGTGCACACAGCATATCCTGCTCTCAGTGTCCTTGCATTGTCTCTTAGGCAAGAACCATTAACAAAGAAAATTTGGTCACTTTCTTCCAATCGGTATCTCTAATGTCAGGTCTTGTTTTTGTACACAAGTCAGTTACTTCAAGACAATCATGCTCAACATCTTCCACTTTTTCAATTTCAACATTCTCATTTGGATGTAAGGTTGCTGGGTTCAGCACTGTACATCTTTTCACTGACACATTTGGTGACCCTAGGATACTGGTTTCATATCTAGTCCACCTTGCACCAGTCAAATATTGGGTTTTCGTACTTGTAAGTAGAATCTCAATAGAGTGAGGACCATTATAGTCAGGGGACATCCCATCACAATGCCCTCACACCGTGGAAGGTTTTGACCAACTGCTGCAACTGGGTCCAAAGTAGCTGAAAAATATACTACTGGGCGGTTTCCACCTCCATGGACCTGTGTCAAGACCGACAAAGAATATGCATCACGCTCATGACAAAACAATTGGAAAGGTTTAGTGTAGACAGGCATACTCAAAGCTGGAACCTTGCACAGACTCTCTCAATTCAGTGAACACTTTGATTCCAGCCTGGTCTAACACTATGGGATCAGTAACTTCCTTATGAGTCAAATTCTGCAATGGCCTCGAAATGACTGAACAATTTGGAATCCATTAGCAACAGTACCCTACCATCCCTAAAAACATTCTGACATCTCTCTGTTTGGTCGGGGATTTATCTACAATATGGCTGTAATCCTTTCTCTGGATATCTTTCTTGATCCTCTCTCAGTCTGGTGACCCAAGTACTTCACTACTTTTTGACAGTATTGCAATTTAAGCGGAGACACTTTGGGGCATATTTATATTTTGTTTGTGCCGAATGTGCGTCAACATTTTTAAAGCACATTCGGCGAAAACCGTGCACCATATTTATACTATGACGCCCGACCCCACGGACGTCAAAAAACCTCTGTGTGCGTCATTTTTTTGGATGCGGGAAACTGCCTTGCGTTAATGACATTCAAGGTAGGCGTTACTCCCCAAAAAATCTCTTTAAGGCCTGTGTGTGTGCCGTTTTTTAATGCCTGGGTGAGGGCAGGCTTTAAGGGATCTGTGGGCACACTTCCATGGTCTCTGACCATGGAAGCAGTCCAGTGGTGCCCTACCCTGCCCCCAGGGACACCCCCTGCCACCCTTGTCCACCCCTGGAGGACACCCATGGATGGGGATACCCATCCCAGGTAAGTACAGGTAAGTTCAGGTAAGTATTATTTTGTTTTTTTAAGTGGCATAGGGGTGCCTATATTGGGCCCCCCTACATGCCACTATGCCCAGGGGACAGGAGTCCCCTGGGCATGGCCATTGGGCAAGGGGGCATGACTCCTGTCTTTGCTAAGACAGGAATCATTTCAATGGGGGTTGTGCGTCAAAAAATTGCGCAAGTCCGGTTAGAGCCATGATTTTTAACTCAAACCTGACTTGTACCATTTTTTGACGCACAACCCCCATTTTCCCCTACGCCGGCACTGCC
Source organism: Pleurodeles waltl (assembly GCF_031143425.1). Classification (NCBI taxonomy): domain Eukaryota; kingdom Metazoa; phylum Chordata; class Amphibia; order Caudata; family Salamandridae; genus Pleurodeles; species Pleurodeles waltl. Next base: position 269,488,115 of record NC_090442.1, read on the forward strand.
TGGATTGAGTAATTTGTTTTTACTCTGACCAGCCCGCATGGCGTTAGGAATGGCGTCAGCCCGCGGTAAATTGTTTGACAAAAACCAGCGCCAGTGCTGGTTTGCATCAAAAAGTATAAATATGGGCCTTTATGACCATTCTTTCCCAAATAGTTCAACAGGGCAATCGTGTCATACTTGCACTCCTCCCTTGTCTTAGACGCGATCAGTAAGTCATCAATGTACTGTACCAAGGTCGATTGGAAAGGCAATTCCAACGACTCCAAATTCTTTTTCAAGATCTGAATGAATATGGAAAAACTCTGAAAACCCTTGAGAAATTCTGCACCAACAATAAACTCGATCCAAAAATTTGAAACAAAAGAGAAACTGGCTGTCTTCATGAAGAGGCACAGAAAAGAAGGCTTGTGACAAATCAATGACAATGAACCACTCAGCATCACATGGAATCTGTAACATTATCACGGCTGGATTTGGCACCACAGGACAACATCTGACCACAATCTCATTTATTTTTCTCAAATCCTGGACAATTCGAACTTTCCCACAGGGCTTTTGCAACCCCATTATCGGTGAATTACATGGGCTGCTCAATACTTCCTTCAAAACCCCTTACGTCACAAAGTCTGCAATTATCTGGGAGACCTCCATAAGGACATCTTGTGGCATGTGGTACTGAGGAAGTTGAGGGAAAACCACAATCGGCTTTACAGTAACTTTAACTGGCTCAACTCCCTTTATTGGACCTACTTCTTTTACAGTCAAATCCCACACTTTCTCTTTTACCGTTCCCTGCAAATCAGGATGAAGCTCCTTCACTGCGAACATCGGGAAAAATGTAATCAGAGGGTAATTCTCATTTGTAGTTTCACCTTCTATCACTGGGGCTTGGCCACCTTCATCATCACTATTCGTCTGAATCTCAATTCCATCATTCAAACAAGTAATCAAACATTTGGTCTTACACAGCAAGTCTCTTCCCAGTAGGGATACTGGCCTTGAATCGCTGTACGAGTTTGTGCAATCTGTGAAAGTTACCAATTTTAACCTGAACTGGTTCTGTAATCGGGTTAGTCAAATACTTATTTGTCACTCCTACAATCTGAACTGTTCTCCCTGATAGGGACAAATTTGGAACTTCTGCACTTCTCACTGTAGAGCATGTAGCTCCCGCGTCAACCAAGAATGAAACTCATAACCTTTCCCTTCACATAGGGACCTCTCTGATCTACTTCTAAGGAGGTTGTAAGCACACATAGGCCCTCATTCTGACCTTGGCGGGCGGCGGAGGCCGCCCGCCAAAGTCCCGCCGTCAGGTTACCGTTCCGCGGTCGAAAGACCGCGGCGGTAATTCTGACTTTCCCGCTGGGCTGGCGGGCGGTCTCCTTCAGACCGCCAGCCAGCCCAGCGGGAAAGAGGCTTCCGCGATGAAGCCGGCTCGGAATCGAGCCGGCGGAGTGGAAGCTGTGCGACGGGTGCAGTTGCACCCGTCGCGTATTTCACTGTCTGCGCAGCAGACAGTGAAATACATGTAGGGGCCCTCTTACGGGGGCCCCTGCAATGCCCATGCCAGTGGCATGGGCACTGCAGGGGCCCCCAGGGGCCCCGCGACCCCCCCCTACCGCCATCCGGATCTCGGCGGTCCGACCGCCGGGATCTGGATGGCGGTAGGGGGGGTCAGAATCCCCGCGGCGGTGCAGCAAGCTGCGCCGCCGCGGAGGATTCAATGGGGCCGCGGTACACTGGCGGGACCCCGCCAGTGGTGCCGGTCCGACCGCGGCTTTACCGCCGCGGTCGGAATCCCCATTGGAGCACCGCCGGCTTGTCGGCGGTGCTCCCGCGGTCCTCCGCCCTGGCGGTCAAAGACCGCCAGGGTCAGAATGAGGGCCATAGTTCCTCATCTGAACTGTCGCTCATCCAATCATCGTTTATTTCATTCTCACTGTGTAACGGAAATTGGTGCACTGTGAAATTACTTTTGTTAAGCCTCTGACCTGTGACCTGTTGATAAAGCATAATCGGTTGCTATTCCGTTGGGGCTTGAGGCATTTGAATTTGCTGTCTAGGTGCCATGGGAACCTGCTGCTGCATTGGCTGCAACTGTGTAATTTGTACACATGGCATTTGCACCTGCTGCATGGGTTGAAAATTCTGAACTTGATTGACATTATTTTGAAAATGTGGATTAGGACCTCTCACTCTCGGTCCTCTCATGTTCTGGAACAAATTGATGTCATTACTTTGCTGAACAACACCTTCTTGCACCATCATCAGACAGTCCAGTTTCCAATGTCCAACGGCTCTGCAAACGTGACATGGCAATAATTTCTTCATTCCCTGCACATCATTCTGAACCCCTACAGTTCCCAAATCTGGACCACGATTCATAATACCTCTGCGACCTCTACCTCTCACCTGGGGCTGAAACATCATGTTTCCCTGCTGCAGCTGCGGTAACTGTTGTGGAAAGTTTCCTTGCATGCCTGTTTAAGCAGCTTTAATCTGTATCACCATCGCCTTCTCTTTCAGCATTTTCTGCTTCAAGCCAGCAAATCATATGACTCTTAATCATCTGGCTAATTTCAGGTCTCAACCCTTCCACAAATCTGGACACAAAATGAATCATGTCTTTTGCCTCAATTGTCTCTGTACCACTGTAATGCTTGAATGCCTGTCACAATCTCTCATAATACACATGTATCGAATTCTTTTGCTCTCTGAGCTGTCCTGTCAATCCTCTGCCAATCTATATTCTTGGTCGAAATTCTTGTTTTAAAAAACTCAATCACCTTATAGTAATATTTCATTTCCTCAGGAGATGGCGCACCTGTATTCTTGTCTCTCTCTGGTTCGCTTGTTGGCCAGTCTACACTTCTCTTACACTCTATCCACAGATCAGCTGGAACCACTAGCTCTAGTAATGTGTTCAGGTTCTCCCAGAGGCACTTCGCAAGTTTCACAAATCTGAATGTCGGCTGATACCACTCTACTGGCTTCTCTCTCAATTTTGGATAATTATTCATAAATGATAGAATGTCACTTCTGCTCCAAGGGACATGAATAAAATCCCCCCCTAGAATCTCTCTCATTGGTAGAATCTTCACTGGATCTAGACCCTACTGCACATGTCCATTCAGCTCTACAGAATTTCCTTTTCTCTTGTCTCTTTTCTTTACTCATCTGCCTTCCCATTTGTCTAATGCTTCCCAAGTCTGAGCACTTTGAAGCAATTCCTTAAGGTGTGCCTTCATTCCAGCAGATCTTATGTGTTCAAAATCTTTTGTCCCAAAGTTTAATCTGTAACTCCTTTTCAAATGTTTTGCCTTCTCTATTTCTATGCTGTATTTCTCTGCCAGGTCTGCTAGCTTCTGATGCACATTGCTCACTTCCCTCGTACTTCGGGCACAAATATCTCAACTCGGCTTCTGTGTAAGATTCTAACCTGTTCACGCCCATAGTTCCCTCAATGAGGTCATTCGCTTACATGCTTAGCCTAGCATAATTCAAACACTCCTCTCTCTTAGGAGCACTCAGCGGGGTATTCAGTTTGTCTAACCATTTAGTCAACTGCTGAGCTGTCAAGCAACGAAATGTTACTGGCTTGGACCGGTAGCACCTGCTGTGCAACTGCATTTGGGGTCTGTGGTGTCAACAATTTCAAACTCTGGCTAACGTTTGACCCTACCATAGTATCTGGAAGCACTCCGAATGGACTGAGGTCCAACAGTAATCTTGATCCATCAAAAGCCTGTGCACAGGAGAGACTACTCAAGCATTTTCATTATGTCCTCCCTCCCTTCATTTTGTTCTGGGACATGGCATCCTGTTCACCTACAGTGGGCTTCTTCTGTGCAAATAGGGCACAGCTGGACCAAAAGTAATAGGTAAAGATATCCCATCTGGGGTTGTTCTGGTACTTAAGTTCTGTGGGAGATTAACTCCCACGTTTCTGATCCATCATTGGAGTAATCTCTGACTGTGTCCCTATTACTGGAGTGAATCTCGGCATGACCTGTGGCTGTACTCAGAGCAGTAAAAGTGGAGTTGGTTCAGTCTGAGGTCTGGGGTAAATCTGTTTCATAGGCACCATTAAGTTCAAAGTTGTTTCCATAATGGGCACATCCGGGTAAATTCTCTGAACCTGTGGCGGTTGCACCTGGCTTTGTACTACAGGAGTAGTAGGCACATTAAGACCACTCTGCATCACATTCTGTGTCAGGCTAGCATTAACCTGCATCGTACTCACTGTCCCTTTACCCTGTGTTGGAGCTGTAGGATCAGCACAGGTATACTAATAAACAGGGAGGAATATTGGTCCAGTGTACAGCCTCCCTAGAGATATGCAAATCAAGAAAAGTATACTGTTCCAGCTAGAGAGAGAGACAGCAACTATGGGAGGGTCCTATTTTAGGAGCAAAAACCTCACACACCCAGATGGGTGTCATGCCTCATCATCGGAGTTGCTCCTCGTCAGACTGGTGCTGCAATGTCTGACGGGCACCACCCCAGATGGGGGGGCTCTTTGCCGGAGTTCTTGTCTGAGATGATGCCAAGACCCTAAGTGTGTGTAAAGTAAGGAGATCAAGAGAAAGAAATCTAAAATTGACTCACTGAACCTCAAGGAAAGATCTGTTTAATAAAAATATATAGGTCAGAGGCCAAGATTAAAACTAATCATGAGAGTGAAACAGAGTTAATGGTCAATCACTCTAGGACAGGGGTGGGGAATTTCCACGCCATCCCCCATAAGGGTCAACATGTTTCGCGTCTCCCAGAGGCCCAGACGGGTCCAGTGACGCTTCTTCAGGACCAAAAATAGGCTAGATGTATCTCCTATTCGTGAAAAGTACAAAAAAACGAATACTGAAATTGTCAGGACAAACTGTCGAATTCGGGAGACGCGGACCCGGGTAGGTTACCCGCCGGCAGGAGGATCCTATATCAAAGAGGTATATACCTGACCATTGGTCCGCTCAGTCCCATGTAGCACGCTCCTTAATGGGGACGGGCGACAGACAGGATTAGTAATCCTATATTAGTGTGAGTGACTGGATACAGTTTGTCCTGACAATTTCAGGTATTAGTTTTTTTGTACTTTTCACGAATAGGAGATACATCTAGTCTATTTTTGGTCCTGAAGAAGCGTCACTTTTTTCCATAGTCATGAAAGTGTAATTTGGAGAAATAAAAGACCCCTGTTGAAAAACAAGCACAGTTACAGTGGTGTTACAGAAGTGGGATAATGGAGCCAGGGATGACCCAGCAGATAACTGTGGTGGATATGATCAAACAACTAGTGGAAGGGCAAAGACATCTGCAGTTAGTTGTGGAACAACAGACCCTGCGCAACAGGACCGGAAATCCAGCCTGCCTTGAAGTCTTAAGCTGCTATGTTATTTGATATGCACCAAGCCCACAACTCTGCTATTAAAAGCTATTAAAAGACTGACAGAGGCTGACAGAGACTATTGCAAATGCGAAGATCCACCCAAACGTTCCACGTTCGTGTTACAAAAATACCAGGCGCATGAAGATGTGATTTTGTTTTTACCAACTTTGAGTGGGTGGCAACCTCAGCAGCCTGGCCCCATGAGAGATCAGGCCAGTATGTTGCCCTCCTTCTGTCAGGTGAACTACAAACTGCATAACAAGCAGCCAACCGGTAGGAACCACTACATATGATGTTATGAAGAAAAGTATTTTGGAAAGGTTAGGATATGATGATGACTATTGCTGATCCAAATTTTGATGAGAAAAGTTGGGCCCCAATTATAATCTTTGAGCCCCGTAAGATAAACTTCAGAATTTGGGGCACACAATGGCTAAAACCAGCTACTTCCACAATGGCAGAAATTAGAGACAAGATATTTCTGGAACAATGTTTAGAGACACTTCCCAAATCTACTCAGACATGGATCAAGCAACATCCAAACACGACTGTTACACAAGCAGTTGATCTTGTGTGTGCTTCCCACAAGTCCCCCGAGTTTAAGACCAATGCACCCAGGGGTCACTTCCACCCCGTCCTACAGCTGATCTTAAAGTACTTCCCAAGATTACAGGGAGAGACATTAATCAGGGCCTACAATTGTGCTGAATGTGAGGCACATAGCGTGGAACTGCCCCCAAAGAGTGACACATCCAGAATCCATGGAGATAGTATTCATTAAGGGATGAGTCCTATATTTAGGTGGGGGACACCCACGGTATGAAATACAGTTGTCCTCAAAGAAAACATTGTTTGTGCTCTAGTTGTCATTACTCAGTAACACGAAAGTCACACATACACCAAAGTCTGGTCCTGGAGGCGAAGCCGTAGTTATAACGTGTGTGCATGGGGATGAGAAGACATATCCGGTAGCTATAGTTCAACTTCAGCCTCAAGGAGTTACCACCACTTTGCATGTAGGGCTTATGCAAAACTTAGCGGAGGATTTAATAATAGGAACCAACTATCCACAATTCCAGCAACTATTGGACAATGCAGGAAAAATGGAGAGCAGATCAGACTGGTTGGAGGAAGCAACTTTTTTCTGGGAAGAAATATTTTTCTTAAGAATTGGGGTAAGACGAAACAAAAGAAAACAAGAGCTGAAAAACACAAAGAAAAGAAATTGTTGCTCCTAATAGATTAGACAACCATTCTATATTTGTCTTCACAGGCAAGGAGTGGGAAAGATCAGCTAGTTTCAGATCAGCACATTGTGAGGACCCAAATTTGGTTCATGCCTGTACATGAGCCTCTTCAGAGGAACAAAATTAGGTAGGACCCCATTTCCTGACAAACAAGGCCTACTGTATGGAGTAACTACTCAAGGGTAAGAAAAGATTGACCAACTGGTAGTGCCTCTTCCTTTTCGTCAACAAGCATTATGTCTGGCTCACAGTCAAGGAGGGGGAGGTCACTATGGTAGAGAGAAAAAGAAAGAATATTTATTGAGAAGGTTCTTTTGGCCTCGCTTCTACTCAAACATCAGGAAATATCGAGTTTCTTGTGAAAAATGACAGAGAACCAATCCAGTCCATGCACCCAAGGCTCCCTTAAGACCCCTTCCTATTATAGATGTACCATTCATGAGGGTGGGTATGGATCTAGTGGGACCACTTCTTGTTTCCTCAAGGGGTTACCAATATATCCTTGTCTTAGTTGATAATTCCACTCACTACCCTGAGGCCATACCCTTAACAAACATGAAAACACCAGTTGTTGCTAGAGCAATGATGGAGATCTATTTCAGAGCAGGGTACCCCAAGAAAATCCTAACTGACCAAGGAACACCATTTATGTCCAAACTCATGACACAATTGTGCTCCATCTTGGGTATTAAACAGATTAGGACAGCGGTCTACCATTTCCAAATTAATGGTTTGGTGGAGAGCAACAACAGAACAATCAAAACCATGTTGAAATAGATGGTGCTGAAACTCCAGTTGGTACTATTCGCCATTCATACACATACCCAAAGCTCTACAGGGTTTTCCCCTTTTGAGTTAGTCTTTGGCCACCAATCCCATACACTGCTTGACAAGGCAGTGGAACAATGGGAACAAGAAGGAGATGAGGGGCAGGAATTATTGTCCTATGCAGCCCAGTGAAAGGAGAACCTAACTAATTTGCAAGAAGAAGTATGCGTAAACAGGGAAAGAGCCCAACAAAAACAGGAGAATGGTTCCCAGGTGACAGTGACAGGGAGAATACTATTCCAAATCAAGATATTTAAGACATTTTTTTTTTTTTAAGGCCATCTGCAACCCCGATAAGGACCTGAGTGGAGAGACAAAAAAAGGGGAAATCTGGTCGGTGCCCAGAGAATATGAGAGACCAGTCCCTGCCTGAAACTACTATTTATTTTTTTCCATAGTCATGAAAGTGTAATTAGGAGAAATAAAAGACCCGTCTTTGAAAACCAAACACTGGTGTCCTTTGTGACATGTCTGTTACAGCAGGCATTTTGTTTTTCGATTAAATAGTCTTGAAGCATCCATTGCTGAATTGGATATCACTAATTGCTCACTCCAAAGTATACAATTGACCCTGAGGTTGAATTAGTTTTGTTTCTTTGTCACTTCTCACCCTAATTTAGCTGGTCAAAATGGTTGTGTCCTCCTTGATTGTCTATCTGTGCTGGGCACAAATGGTCCATTTAAGTAAATTTACATTTGTCAAACCCCAAGGTATGCAAATAAAGCTGTTTTTTTGCATTTTTGTTGTTCTACTGTTTCTTTTTTAATCTAGAAAGTAGACCTCATCCTTAAATTCAATAACGTTATCTGGAGAATGACCACTCTCCACACATTTGATGTGCAAGAAAATACCTTCATCCACGGCTTCGTCTTTGTGGAGCCCTATAATTTATGGGCATGAAATATTTATTCATTTTGATCATCATCAGCTCTTCTGGCAGTGACAATTACCCCAGCAGCACTGAACACCAGCTCCACCATTGGCTATAAGACATGCAAGATACCTTATTCCAGACTACTGAGTCCTTTCTTCATGCCAATAGGTCAACAGCTCTTGATCCAAATAGACTTCTGTTTGGCCATCCAGGTGGTCTTGTACCATGTTCTCCATTGTCATGGTTGTAGACATTTTCTGTTTCAGAATTGCCTGCACTTGCATGATTTAAGTTCTGGAATATTCATAAACCAACCTGTTGCAGAAGTTGGAAGTGAAAGTGATGCAGTTGGTATTGAAGGTTTAGCAGCATGCAATTGTGTTACCACTGGCGGGTACTGCTCTTGAAGTTGTGACATGCTTTCTAGAGATTGAAGGCTGTATTTCAATTCTACTTTCCCTTAAAGTTAAAATAGTTAATCTGCTGGGTCACACACTTTTCTGATGATTGAATCTTTGTAAATGGAGGCACCCACTGATAAAAAAGGAGTGAAAGTTGACGGCTCTTTTTCTACCCTGGCTGCATTATAGCAGCACAGATGTACTCTTTGGAGGACACAACGACTTTTTGCAGCCTGTGATTGTGCTTATGTGAAGGAATAAGCTGTGGACCAATGAAGCTGCTTCTTCACTGACATTTGAGTATGTTTGTTCCACCTTTTGCAAATGGTCCTACAGCATGGGCAACAATAGAATGGTTTGATTCATTGTACAGTCATTCTTGCGGATATCCTGTACCAAAATATGAAAAGGCAGAGGAGTTTGGTTCGGGCCAACCCCCACCAACCCCAATTGTCAACCTCCATTGTCATGGCTTTGGCAGTTGCATTTCTTCTCATTGGTAGTGTGTAGCAATTGATAGACCTGTAAGACTCTACCACGTGCTAAAACATATAAAATGTGGAGTTTCAACTGATTGGGTCATACTGTAGGAGGGCTTTTACAGGGACCTTATTAGCACACTGAGCAATTCTCAGGTGCTTCTGGACTTTGAGGGAATGACTACAATCAGTGTAAATCCTAGGATAGGTGACCAGTGTGTTGCAGACTACTACTACTTTTTTGAGGATGTTCTGCATAATTAGGTTGATGCAATGAGTTAAACATAGGACTCTGACGTATCCTTCATCAGCATTGGCTTTATCCATATTGCTGCTATTTTCACTGGGAACAAATCCAATGCTGAGACCAAAGGATTGAAGGCATTCGTAGACTTTGGTATTAAATTCATCATAGATGTTGGTGATGTATGTGATTTCACCATTGAGAGCAAAGCAACTGATGCATGCAGCTGAATGAATAGAAAAGCATCAACAATGGTGAGGCCCGAGGCTAGCCTTCGCCTAATCACCTTGAAGGAGAACCAGTGTTTAGTGATGTTTCTGTAGTCTGTAGCTTGACAATTGGTCCACATGTCTGGTGTAAGATGGATGGATTGAACACTGCTCTACTTACCAAAAAAACATCATTTGATGATGAAAATGCTGGCACAACAACAGTTGACAAATAAGTCCAGGTTGGAACCTTCCATTTTGGATAGAGTGTCAAAATAAATTCCAGAATCCATCTCCTTCCACCAAACAAAAAGGGAGGACATCGAACTCTAACATTCTTACCAGTGTCTTCTTGTATAAATAAACTCGCTCCTGGGTTCAGTGTTATGGAGACTCTCTGTTGAACATAGACTTGATAAAGTTTTGTTGTGGTACTTTTCTATTTACCTCTTCAAGTGACCTACAGGTTGCAAGTAGGCTGCTTAGATGATCTATAGTGACCATATCCTTCTTTTCCTTGTTAAGCTTTGAGATTGCTGAGGCTGATGACATCACACTAAGAGCAACAGGGTTTCCTCACGATGTCAACATCTTCCTCACCACCACCTCTGATCTATTCAGTGACTTCCTCTCCCACTGGATCAGTAATCCTTTTGATGTGCTCTTCCCACACTATTGCATGTTGGTTTTGAAATGGACCAATTAATTTGCAATACCGTAATACCCACGTAGCTCCTCATGATGCACTGGTTTACAGCAAAATGTGCAAGCTGTGCTGTGGCCCTCACACAACTTAAGAATTACCAAACTGGGAAGAAGAGCTTCCTTATAAGGTCAAAGCCAGAAGAAATTGTTCTTGTGGTAGAGCTAGGCAACTGTGTTTGCCAACCTAGGGTTGTAGCTGCAGTGCAAATGGGGGTTGCTGTAGTTCTTGGCATTCTTAAAAAGATGGAAACAAGAGGTGTTACTACATGAATCAGAGCAGGTTTCCTAGAATCTATGTGCACTTCATTTGTGCCACTCTCCACATGAACTTCAAAGGTTTTCTGCAAGTTTCCTTTTCCCTTGTCTCCCATGGTGAAGACGATGTATCAGATGAGAGAACAGTCACAACATCCTTTTCTGCAGCAAGCTCGACTTTCTTTTCTGCACATACCTTTAGACTAGATGCAGCAAACTCTAGTTCTAGTTCCTGTAAAGATTTGGGCCCTCATTCTGCCCTTGGCGGGCGGCGGAGGCCGCCCGCCAAAGTCCCGCCGTCAGGTTACCGTTCCGCGGTCGAAAGACCGCGGCGGTAATTCTGACTTTCGTGGAAGCCTCTTTCCCGCTGGGCTGGCTGGCGGTCTGAAGGCGACCGCCCGCCAGCCCAGCGGGAAAGAGGCTTCCACGATGAAGCCGGCTCGGAATCGAGCCGGCGGAGTGGAAGCTGTGCGACGGGTGCAGTTGCACCCGTCGCGTATTTCACTGTCTGCGCAGCAGACAGTGAAATACATGTAGGGGCCCTCTTACGGGGGCCCCTGCAATGCCCATGCCAGTGGCATGGGCACTGCAGGGGCCCCCAGGGGCCCCGCGACCCCCCCCTACCGCCATCCGGATCTCGGCGGTCCGACCGCCGGGATCTGGATGGCGGTAGGGGGGGTCGGAATCCCCGCGGCGGTGCAGCAAGCTGCGCCGCCGCGGAGGATTCAATGGGGCGGCGGTACACTGGCGGGACCCCGCCAGTGGTGCCGGTCCGACCGCGGCTTTACCGCCGCGGTCAGAATCCCCATTGGAGCACCGCCGGCCTGTCGGCGGTGCTCCCGCGGTCCTCCGCCCTGGCGGTCAAAGACCGCCAGGGTCAGAATGACCACCTTGGTTTGTTGCTGGGACAGCTCGATTTTGGATTCACTGCAGCACTAAGAGACAGCTGTTTTGATTTTGGTGGTGGTTCAGTTGTTAATCCAGGGATGATCCTCCTCCAAGCATCTTCCAGCTCCTGAGAAGGTGTAGCAGGTATGCCGTGCTGACAAAAAAGGCAGAGGCTTAGTGAAACAGAAGTGTCTTATTACTGGCTGCTTTCTTGGAAGGAGCCTGCTTCTTGGGTGCCATCTTCTGTACTTCTTGTATTGTTCATCAGAAGCATAAGTAGAAGCACTTGGAAAAGAGATTTCTTGACTCTGGTGTTAATTTATTTACAAACGTCTACCCGTCTCAGTATCCAATGGCGCACCTGCAGTAAATAAAAAATAAGAAAGAAGAAAGTGAGCTTTGGCAGTTCTTGTGATTGCAATATAAGGCATCATCACAATCATTTTCATAACAACTTTATATCAATACAATAAATTATTATAAAGAATTGGGGACCCTCCCAGGCTTATGTGGCCAATGTGGAAGCCAGGGAAATAAGATAGAACCAAAACAAGTTAATAAAAAATACCTGATGTGCTTTCAGAGGCCAGGGGCCTCTCCAGGGGGCAGGGGAGACAGACACAAATCAATTAAGATATTTAACCCCTTCGCTGCCAGGCCTTTTCCCCCTCAGGTGCCAGGCCTTTTTTTGGCTATTTGGGGCAGTTCACGCTTAGGCCCTCATAACTTTTTGTCCACATAAGCTACCCACGCTAAATTTGTGTCCTCTTTTTTCTAACATCCTAGGGATTCTAGAAGTACCCAGAGTTTGTGGGTTCCCCTGAAGGAGATCAGGAAAATTTGCCAAAATACAGCGAACACATATTTTTTTAAAGAAAAAAGGGAAAAAAGGGCTGCAGAAGAAGGCTTGTGATTTTTCCCCAGAAAACAGCATCAACAAAGGCTTTGCAATGCTAAAATCACCATCATCCCAGCTTTCAGGAACAGGCAGACTTGAATCCGAAAACACAATTTGTCAACACAATTTTGGCATTTTACTGGAACATATCCCATTTTTACGATTTATTGTGCTTTCAGCCTCCATCCAATTAGTGTCAGAAATGGGCATGAAACCAATGCTAGATCACAGAAATCTAAATATTTCTGAAAAGTAGCCACAATTCTGAATTCAGCAAGGGGTAATTTCTGTAGATCCTACAAGGGTTTCCTACAGAAAATAACAGCCGAAATGAAAAAATATTGAAACTGAGGTAAAAACAAAAACAGTCATTTTTCTCCACGTTTTACTGTGTAACTTTTTCCTGCGATGTCAGATTTTTTAAAGCAATATACCGTTACGTCTGCTGGACTCATCTGGTTGTGGGGATATATAGGGCTTGTAGGTTCATCAAGAATCCTAGGTACCCAGAGCAAATAAATGAGCTGCACCTTGCAATGGATTTTCATTCTATTCCGGGTATACAGCAATTCTTTTGCTGAAATATAAAGAGTGAAAAATAGGTATCAAGAAAACCTTTGTATTTCCAAAATGGGCACAAGATAAGGTGTTGAGAAGCAGTGGTTATTTGCACATCTCTGAATTCCGGGGTGCCCATACTAGCATGTGAATTACAGGCCATTTCTCAAATAGACGTCTTTTTTATACACTGTCTTACATTTGGAAGGAAAAAATGTAGAGAAAGAAAAGGGGCAATAACACATGTTTTGCTATTCTGTGTTCCCCCAAGTCTCCCGATAAAAATGGTACCTCACTTGCATGGGAAGGCCTATTGCTTGCAACAGGAAATGCAACATGGACACAACACATTTTTACATTGAAATCAGACGTGTTTTTTGCAAAGTGCCTAGCTGTAGATTTTGGCCTCTAGCTCAGCCGGCACCTAGGGAAACCTACCAAACCTGTGCTCTTTTGAAAACTAGACACCTAGGGGAATCCAAGATGGGACGTGTTTTTTGCAAAGTGCCTAGCTGTAGATTTTGGCCTCTAGCTCAGCCGGCACCTAGGGAAACCTACCAAACCTGTGCTTTTTTGAAAACTAGACACCTAGGGGAATCCAAGATGGGGTGACGTGTGGATCTCTCACCAGGTTCTGTTACCCAGAATCCTTTGCAAACCTCAAAATGTGGCCAAAAAACACTTTTTCCTCACATTTCGGTCACAGAAAGTTCTGGAATCTGAGAGGAGCCACACATTTCCTTCCACCCAGCATTCTCCCAAAGTCTCCCAATAAAAATTGTACCTCACTTGTGTGGGTAGGCCTAACCCCCGGGACAGGAAATGCCCAAAACACAACGTGGACACATTACATTTTCCCAAAGAAAACAGAGCTGTTTTTTGCAAAGTGCCTAGCTGTGGATTTTGCCCTAGAGCTCTGCCGGCACCTAGGGAAACCTACCAAACCTGCACATTTTTTAAAACTAGACACCTAGGGAAATCCAAGATGGGATGACTTGTGGGGCTCTCACTGGGCTCTGTTACCAAGAATCCTTTACAAACCTCACAATTTGGCCAAAAAATAACACTTTTCCCCAACATTTCAGTGACAGAAAGTTCTGAAATCTGTGAGTAGTCACAAATGTCCTTCCACCCAGCATTCCCCCAACACTCCCGATAAAAATGGTACCTCACTTGTGTGGGTAGGCCTAGTGCTCGCGACAGGAAATGCCTCAAAACACTATCTGGACATATGAAAATTAGCAAATACAAAACTGCCTGTTTTTGCGGGGGGCATCTGCGTTTTTGGTCCTAGGCTCAGCAGCCATGTAGGGAAACCTACCAAACCCAGACATTTCTGAAAACTAGACACCCGAGGGAGTCCAGGGAGGTGTGACCTGCGTGGATCCCCCAATATTTTCTTACCCAGAATCCTCAGCAAACCTCAAATTTAGCTAATAAATCTAATTTTTCCCATATTTCTGTGTGGGATCACTGCATCGGGACAAATGTCCTACCACCCAACGTTCCCCTCAGTCTCCCGGTAAAAATCATATCTCACTAGTGTAGGTGGGCCAAGTGTCTGTGACAAGGACGAGCCAAAAACATGTCGAAATTGAGGGGGAACCAAAGCCGGTCCAAAAGGGCAGTTTGAGAAAAAACATTTTTAGGCTGAGAAGTGCACCAGAATTTTTATCGGTATAGATGAGACAATGTTGGGTAGTAGGAATTTTGTGGATTCCTGCAGATTCCAGAAGGTTCCATCACTGTGGGAAAAATGTGTGATTTCCACCAAAGTTGGAGGTTTGCAGGGCATTGTGGGTAAGAAAATGGTGTGGGGTGCATGTGAAGCACACCACCCTGGAATCAATTAGATGTTTAGTTTTCAGATGTGTCTAGGTCTAGTGAATTTTTCTACATGGCAGCGTCCCAAAGTCAAAAAAGTGCAGCTCTCACCATTCCAAGTGGACGGATTTTCAGAGTTACCAAGCTCTCATGGCCCAAATGTAAAACCAAAACCCAATATAATCAAATGCCCTCTTGCTTACTGTGGGATAAGATGTTTTATTGTGCGGGGGAGAGCTGAAAGACTGTTACCCCCTTCAGTTGGGATTGGGGCATAACCAGGCCCTTACTTATTGGTAGCCACCACACCACTATTTTTTTATTCCCTGGTATCTAGTAGACTTTCTGCTCCCCTGGGGTGTGGATCGGGGGTAATTGCCCAATCTGCCCTCTGGTGGGCAGAACAACTTTGGCCCCATTTATTTGGGGTGGGGGTATGGCTATGCCTCCACCCTTTCATTTTGAAAACAAAATCTTCCCTGCTCTCTAATGGGCTTTCTGCCCCCTTGGGGGCAGATGGGCCTTCCAAAAATAGGCCGATCTGCCCCCAACGGAGGCAGATATGGCCAACAGTAATGTGCACCCATGGGGAACGACCCTTGCCCAAGGGGCTGCCCCCTGAAACAAAACACACACATACACACACACACCAATCCCTGGTGTCTAGAGGTTTCTGCCTCCATTGGGGGCAGATTGGCATAACAAAAATCCCTAATGTCTAGGGGTGTTCTGACCCCCCGGGTATAATTATATTATAAAATAATTTGGCCACCTGGGGAGCGGCCCTTGCCCAAGGGGCCTCTCCCCTTATTGAAATGTACAAAAAATAAATCCCTGGTGTCTAGTGGGCATTTCTGCTGCCCAATGTCCTAAAAATCATTTGGCCCCCTGGGGAGCGTCCCTTGCCCAAGGGGCCTCTCACCTTATTGAAATGTACAAAAAAAATCCCTTGTGTCTAGTGGGCATTTCTGCTGCCCAATCGCATCGCTATCGGGCAGCAGAAATGCTTAAAGAGACATGAAAGGAAAGGAACGTCTTTCCTTTCATGTCTTCCACCGCCCCACCACCTGGTCGGAAGAGAAATGAAAAAGCATTGCTCTTCTGGGATCGCGCTGGAAGCCGAGTTGACCTCGTCATTAGACGTCACTGGGGGGTGTGGGGTGGAAGGGGAAGCAATTCCCCTTCCATCCCCGACTGTGGGGTGTGGGCCGGGTGCAGGATGAGCTGGTGTCGCCCCAGGCACACAGGAACCGTGTGCCTGGACGCGACCAGCTCACCCGCGGCTCCCAAGAAGTTAAAAAAAGGTTGATGTTTCTCCACAGCCCAAAGGACCCAAAAAGGAGGCAGGGCAAGGAAGGCAAACATTTTTATTACATTATTGGAAACATATCCATACAGCAGACTACTACAATCAGCCAAAAGCACAAAAAAATGAAACCAGAATAATTGATTAGAAAAAAAGTAAAAAAATTAAGAAAAGCTATATGGGCATTTAAAGGGTCATAACAATCAATGCTGATTGAAAAATGCTTTAAAAAGTGGAATAAAATGATTAATAATCAGAAATACACAGTGGCACCACAAAATGGTGATTGACATATTTTTGGGAAAGAAAGCGGCATGAGAACAAAAACAAAATGGTCACCTATCTCACACATACACACAAGCACAAACAAAATCTCTACACAAAATAGTGGTTGCCACATAGCCTGCAAAAGAGGAAGCATGTAAAACAAAGAGAACATGGGTGCCCTATCCTGGCAGGACCCAGTTCCTCCTCTTCTACTGAAAAACTTGCAATATTGCAGTGAAAGTATTGCACAAATATATATATTGAATACATGACTGGGTTCATCCGTGGTACACTACCAGTAAACCAGACAAAATACAAATATAACATCAGCACAGTGATTTGGAAACAAAGGGGAAACATTAAAATGAACTTTAAACATAAATAAAAGCTACAGCACTCAGCAACAAATTTCAAAAAGGTATAGAAAAACAATTAATCAATCATCCCACCCAACCTCACAAAATGGCAGGCAAGCATCTGGAAAAGAATAAGCAGAGAGAAAAAGAAAAATATCTGGCAACATAGGCCTAGACTCATGAAACCACTTTACCCTAGCCACCAACAGGCACACATAGACAAAAAAATCTAATTTGACAAGAATACAAGGTCATTCACAAGTTCATAAATTATTAAAAACACAACTCCA
Organism: Pleurodeles waltl; assembly: GCF_031143425.1. Classification (NCBI taxonomy): domain Eukaryota; kingdom Metazoa; phylum Chordata; class Amphibia; order Caudata; family Salamandridae; genus Pleurodeles; species Pleurodeles waltl. The sequence goes on from NC_090442.1 coordinate 269,505,134, forward strand.
GAACAGCAGCAGTGAGAATGAGAAAAATACATTCACAGTCTATAGGAGACTGGGCGTTAAACAGCAGAATACCAAAATATGCTGACAAATCTGGACAAAATTCACTTCACTAAAACACAAGGAAAACAAGGAAGAAAATATAACCTCAGGCATCCACCATCCATAACTATTCAATATCACTTAGGCCCTGATTCCAAGTTTGTCGGACAGGAACACCTGTCCACCAAACTACCGACAGGGTGGGCGCCACTGTAGTGGCAACAACCCCACCGGCCCCATTATGACTTTCCTGCTGGGCTGACCATGGAGACCAAAGTTTCTGCTGGTCATCCCAGTGGGAAAGTGGCAGCAGCATTGTCGCAGGCCTGTAATAGAGCCGATGGCAATGTTGCCACCCGCTGGGGGCACCAACACCCTCGTAATGCGCACTGACTACACAGCAGACAATGTGCATCACTAGGGGTGCTGGGCAGAGGGGCCACGAGCATGGGCCAAGCAGGAGACACCTGTGGCCCCCTGCACCTGTTCTCCTCCAGTCTTTTCATGGCAGTGAACTCATGGACCAGGTTGTAATCAGCAGAGCAGCGCATGGCAGCCAAATGTGCTCCAGCGCAGGGAAGAAAGCAGAAATAATGCACGTTATCATATATGGTCTTGTTCTGCTTTCACACACGGCAGTGCATCACTTCTACTTGCTGTGGTGCATTGAGTGACTTCTACGTAAATGTGGGCACTTCCTCAATAAACCAAAAAATAAAATAAAAAAGAGATGCATTTTGCCCTCAAAAATTACCTGGGCAGTCTACTGGGGTACACAATTAACTCAAACTCAGACTTTTTGAGTTATATTTACACTTGCCTGTGTGAAAGAGCTACTGCTCACTTTCCAGGTTGATCATTATTGTCTTGCATGTCATTGTTCTCAGACACCCACATCCATACTTTTGCAATAACATTGTGTGACATAATTGTGCAATCTCAGTTATTATGTTTCACTTGTCAATTCAAAATTCCCTAGACAGGCATAATGAAACTGATACTAGAGCGTATATAGAACCCACCATTTCTTAGGAAATAGGACTTTTTGATTGTTGTCTACAACTACCAGGATGTGATTGTCCTAAAGAAAAAATGTTCTTTAACAATTAAGAACATGATTGTGTTTAATATGGTGTGGTAGGCTCTGGGAGAGAAGGGTAAATGTTCAAATTAACAGGATACCAAAAAAAAAATGATAACGTTCTTTTTGAGTTTTTCAAGTTGTTTTATTGACAAAAAAAAGAAGAAAAAAATATTATTTTCTGTTTTTCTAGTTTTCCTTTTCCCTGTTCGTTCTCTCTCTGCTTCTTCCCCAGTATCCAGTCTCATTTTGGTTTGCTGTTTTCTACTTTGATTTCACAAAAGTGTCTCTGTATCTATGGCAATTATTAATTACATCTTCTTTTCTTTCTTGAGGATTAATTTCCCGGATGTCATCCCACGTCGTCGTTGTTTTGTATTTTGTATTTTTGAAAAGAATTAGGAAAATAAGGCAAGTGGACCGTTTTCACGATTAGTGCTTTATTTTTATGGGGTACGGAGGAAGGGGGTGTGATTGAAGTAGTGACCAGGGAAGTGGATAGTAGCTCTAAGTGTGCCCTGTGGGAGAGTGGAAAAAGAAGAAAAAAGAAAAAAAATAACTTTGTTTACGGCAATCTGTACAGGGCCTTCCCCGGTGTCTTAAATGAACACGCGCAGACAGTTCTTGCTTATAACACACGCATGGAACTGCGTCACCCGCAGTTCGCTCTTTATTTTATACCCTCGTGCTCCGTGCCCCTCCCGGACACGCAGAGCACGTCAGGCACACATGGAGAGCCCGCATGGCTCTCCATTAACTCTTTACATCCCCCCCATGTTTTACTCCACATGGGGACTAGAACTAACAAAACTGAAACCAAAATTAATACATAACGGTATAAAGTCACTTAGTAATAGTTCGTAATAAAACACACGTAAACAGTCCACCTCAGCGAAAACACTGTCCTTACGAAACAGCAGACCTTCCCTCTTTATCCTGTTCTAATCACCTGGCAACGGAGCTCCAACTATGAGCAGCCTACATGACAGACAAAGTCCTTCAACTGACTACTCGGTACAGGATTGGGACGTAGATCATATCTTCGGCTTCTTGTGCGCAAGCTTTCATTCCCAGGGGCATAAACAGGTCGGGTTTGTTCCGTCAGCACCGGCCTCCTAACACTCTCCACCTCATTGGTCACCACGGGTGACCCGCCTGTAACGTCATCAAACTCTCCTTCATCATCAATTGGTTCCCTCCGTCCAGCTTTCTTAAAATGCGACACATTCCGTGTCACTCTTTGTCTTCCTCTGGCCGCAGTGATCATGGACCCCTTCACACCAATAACCTCCCATATCTCGGGTTCAAACGGAGTTATAAACTTTCCTCCTCCTCTCCGACATTTCACCACCACTTGGTCTCCTTCTTGGAACCCTCGGTACCTTGCTCGTCGTTGGGCACTCGCCCTCTGATTCGTAGCTCGCCGTCGTTTTTGAGTGGCTTTAACATCCAGCACAGGAGGTTTCCACTTAGGACCTGATGGAATACAGTCACGTGGAGATACTTTGAACATCAAAGAGGAGGGAGAACAACCAGTGGTACTATGGGGCGTTTGACGATAAGCACTCAGGAATTGGTATAGACACTGTTCGCTGTCTTCCCTTTTCTCTACTCCAATCCGAAGAGCCCTGTTCAAAGTTCGCATGAACCTTTCCACGTCCCCATTTGCCTGAGGCCAGTAAGGTGTTATCTTCCGATGACGAATTGCCAGACCCTCAAGGTATAACCGGAATTCTTGGCCTTGGAATGGGGGACCATTATCCGTTCGAATTTCATCAGGCAAGCCAAACAAAGCAAATGTCTTTTGTAGAACTGGCCGCACATTCTCAAACGCCGTCGACGGCACTACCTCAACCACCGGGAATTTAGTATAAGAGTCAATCAGAACAGCAGTTAACCTCCCATCTGGAAAACTTCCGAAGTCCATGCTTACTTTAGCCCATGGTTTCAGAGTAGCCGGCTCCGTTATCACCGGACAATTCGGAGGTTCCACTGACGTGATGATACAGGAGTGACACTGCCCTACCATCTCGTCAACTTGGCTGTCCATACCTGGGAACCATACTTTGGCACGTAATCTCGCTTTGGTTTTAGCAGCCCCTTGATGTCCTTGGTGTGCCAACTCAATCACTCTGGACCAGAGACTTTGTGGAAGTACAATCCTTCTTACCCTTAGAACCAACCCTTCATTATCAGTAGATAGTTCATCTCGCACTTTCCAAATGCTTTGCATGGCCACTTTCTGTTCAGGGCGAGACGCATGTGTTTTTTCTAGAAAATATTTCCACTTTTTATGGCTCAACGCATCTTTGACGTGGCTCAATATGATATCTTCCTGCGTGGCACTTACAATCTCTGGTACGAGAAGGGCGTTAGGACACGCCGACTGCACGACCATGCTTACAAAGACTTCCGTACTCTCCTCATCTTGTTCTTGTTGCGCATCCGACACCTGCGAACAAGGGTGGCGAGACAGATAGTCTGCCGGATTGTTTGCCCCTGGCCGGTAAACGACAGTGAACCTATAAGCTTGAAGGAGAACGGTCCATCGCTCAATCCTCGGAGGTGCAAGACGCGGGCAACCAGCGAACAACGGAACTAAAGGTTTGTGGTCAGTCACTACTTGAAATTCGTGCCCATACAAGTACAAGTGAAAATGGCGGCATGCCCACCGGATGGCTAGAGCCTCACGCTCAATCTGCGCATACCTGGTTTCAACGGCCGACAACGCCCGGCTGGCATATGCGACCGGGACCCATTCCTGATACCTCTGTTCTTGCAAGAGGACGGCTCCGAGCCCGACGGGGCTCGCATCTACCACTACTTCGGTCTTTCTGCTGGGGTTGAAATAAGCCATAGTTGCCTTGTCTAGCAACGCCTCCTTAATATCCATGAAGGCCTGTTGTGCCTCTGGAGTCCAGTCCCAACGGTGTTGCCCTTTTGTTAGCTGCCGGAGAGGTTCAGACATGGTGGCTAGATGTGGTATAAACCTCCCGCAGTACGTGGCCATCCCTAGGAAGCTACGAACCTCCGTGGAACTTTGCGGAACCGCAGCCTGACGGATAGCCTCAGCCTTCCGTGGGTCCACTTGCAGGCCTTCTTTCGAAAATACATATCCAAAGAACTCTACCGAATTTTGGTAAAAGGCACACTTCTTTTTGTGAAGCGTTAGTCCCGCTTCAGATAGCCGTTTTAACGTTGCACGTAGATGACAATGATGATCCTCTCTCGTCTTGGAGTGTATTAGAATGTCATCACTCAGGTTGATTACTCCTGGTAACCCCGACAAGGTTTCCCTAATCGCATTTTGAAACACCTCCGCCGCAGAGGACACTCCAAAGCTCAGTCTCTTGTATCTTCTCAACCCCACATGCGTCGAGAACGTGGTAATATTCCTGCTTTCCGGGTCTAGCTCTAGCTGATGATACCCCGCATTGAGATCCAACTTGGAGAACCACTGCGCCCCATTCAGATCTGCAATGATGTCGTCCATGGTGGGCGTTATGTGTCTTTCCCTTCGAATAGCCTTATTTGGCAGTCGCATATCAACACAGAGGCGAATCGCTCCTGGCTGCTTGGGTTTTGGCGCAATCACCAGCGGCGACACCCACGGCGTAGGCCCATCCACCTTCTCTATGACCCCTTGGTCTTCCAACAACTGCAGCTTTTTCTCAACGACAGGTCTCAGATGAAAGGGTACGCGACGATGCCTTAGTGCCACCGGAGCCACGTTGGGATCTATGTGCAACTTGATGCGTTTTCCTCTTAAACGACCCAACCCCTCAAATAGCTGCGGAAACTCGTTGAGAAGGCGTTCCACTTGAGTATCATACACCTGTCGTGCAAAAAACACTAGTCCCAACTCTTCTGCCGTGTGACATCCTAACAGAGTGCCACGATCCCCAGCCACCACATAGAACTTGGTTTTTGTTGATTTATCTCCACTACTTACAGCCACCTCCACTGTTCCCTTGAGGGGAAGAGGGTCTCGCCCTCCATAATTGTATATCTTAGTAGTTGTCGGGGTCAGTGGCGGGGCAGGTACTAGTTGGTGGAAAAGTGTTTCATCCATGACATTGACCGACGCTCCTGTGTCAATGAGTACGGAGACAAGCATGCCATTGACATGAACGTCACTCATGGGCGGCGGTCTCATTTTCCGTGTCTTACCCCCCGTGAAAGATATTACAAATATGTCCTCTTCTTCATCTTCCTCGAAGACCGGGCCACTCGCCATCGCCTGGTCTCTCACCTCCTCTGTGTTCTTGGATACAGCTCTAACACTTGTATCTCGTCCCTTCTGCTCTCCTGGCTTATTCCTCCGGGACCTACACACTTTGGCAAAGTGATTTAGCTTGCCACAACGGTTGCAGGACTGACCTTTAGCCGGGCATCCCATGTTCGGCCGGTGTTCATACCCACAGCTTCCACAGGCCCTGTCACCGGGTCTGGCAGTGCTTGTTTTCCGCTGCGCTGCCGGGCGTGTTTGAATCGCATCCACTTGTTCCTCTTTCACCTGGACTACACGAGACGATGACGCAGCAGCTAGTGACTGACCTCTTACTGCCGCCATCGCATCCGCTCGTACTGCAGACAGTTCATGTGATCTTGCAAGAATTAGAATGTCATCGAGGGACATGCCCTGCTGTCTCAAAATCAACTTCCTCAAAGCATTCGACCGGCACCCTTGAATGATTTGCGCTCGGATCTCTTCTTGTTGGTTGAGACCTGTGCACGAGCTCGCTAGCTTTCTCAACCTGGCATAAAACATATCCATCGACTCGATTTCAGTCTGCTGGGCCTGTCGTAGTTTAAAACGTTCGTAATCCGAGTTGAGTTGAGGGTCGAAGTGCCTGTTCAGAGCAGTTACTGCTGTATCGAAATCAGCCTTGTCCCCTGTGTCAGGAAGCGAGTCAAAAAGCTCCTGTAGTTCATCTCCACCCATCAACAGCATTACCGACCTCCGCACTTCCCCGTCCGTTTCCCTGGTTGCACGAAAGTAGTTTTCTAACCTGTTTATCCACAAACGCCACCTGGGTGCAGCGGTAGCCGGGTCAATCAGTTGGCTAAACGGTGGTAACGAAACGATCGAGGAGTGAACCCTGTTGGTCAACTGTGCTGGGAGCTGGGGGTTCCCTGGTGGCGGTGGAGGATTGGCATCATCCTGTGGTGGGCACTCATCTTTGCCCCTTCTCACCCTTGTGATGTACACGAGGTGAAGCTGTCCTTTGGTTTTTTTTTCTTTGACTCCTCCTTCCTTACTTCTTCCTTTTCTCCTTTTTTTTTCTTCTTCTTCTGCACCCCTTTTCTTGCCCTTTATTTTTCTGTGGAAGTATACGTGTTCCTCTATATTTCTTTTTTTTTTTTTTTTTTTTTTTTTTTTTTTTTTTAGCCCCTCCCGGGGGCGGCGCACATGCAACCCGCGTTGCTTCTCGTCTTCTTTCTCTGTGTGCAAGCACACACACGCGTCTCTTCTTTTATTTCAGGCTTCCCCCGGCCTCGCAGGAGACGCGCGGCGCGCCCGGCTGCTCTGCAGCAGCACAGCGGCACTCAGCAGCCGCGCGCCTGGCCAGGGAAGCACGCGTCTGCTTCGGCCGGGGCGGGGTGTCGGAGCCCCACGTGGTGCGTTTCGTGTGGGGCAGGGCGCGGGGCGCGGCTCACCGTCTTTGGGTTTCCCGGTCGGGAGACCGGTTAGTTTCTTCGTCGTCCGCTCCGCCAGTCGCGTGCCTGAAGCCTCCTTCGTGATCCCTGCTTTTTTTTTTCCGGCGACCGGCCCGGCACCATGATCGCGGCAGTCGACACTGCTCCGCACTCCTCCCGGTACGTTTTTCTCAGCTTGGCCTCGATATTTGACTGCACTTTCTTCCACTGTACAGTATTTGCATCCCGCTCGTCGCCAATGTACAGGGCCTTCCCCGGTGTCTTAAATGAACACGCGCAGACAGTGCTTGCTTATAACACACGCATGGAACTGCGTCACCCGCAGTTTGCTCTTTATTTTATACCCTCGTGCTCCGTGCCCCTCCCGGACACGCAGAGCACGTCAGGCACACATGGAGAGCCCGCATGGCTCTCCATTAACTCTTTACACAATCTATAATACTTCTGAGTGTTTTGGGTTTCTACATACTTTTATGGCTTTCTTTACAACCCCCCCTCCTTCCTCCTACCTACCCACTTCCACCATAAGCCTTGAATACCCGGGCTTCTTTCACGCACCTGAAAATTCCTGTTTGTTTCTGGAGTTGATTTTCCTCTCCGTCTTAGTCCGCGTTCACTCGCACCGCTGGCAGGTTATTCTCCTGGTCGCTCTCCTCTGCTGTCAAATATGCCGCCGGCAAGCCGCCATCCTCAGCACCCTCCTCTGCCATCAAATGTGCCGCCGGCAAGCCGTCGTCCCCAGCGCTCTCCTCTCCCTCCCGCTGTATCACCGTCAACACCTTCTTCTCGTTGCTTTTGTTTTTTAGTTTTGATGCCGTAAGCTCCCTCCTCTTGGCGTCTCCTTCCACCTTTACTTGCGCGTCTTCCGTGTTTTGTAATACCTGTAATCGAATATCCGGTTTGATGCTTAGGTCAGGGAACCCCTCGGAGGTACCCCCGGGGTATCGATATCTCGGCCCCATAGGACTGTCGTCAGCGGGGAATATCGGAACCCCATCACATATGGTTTTGTGAAAGTCTGGACTTAAAGCTTGCGGCATGGAGGTGCCCATGCTAAACTGTGTACAGGTCAGCTCATAAAACTATATGTCTCCTTCCATTCCATCACTGGTACTGATTATGCATGGCAAACAAGTCAGATGCAGGCCAGAATTACTTCACAAGATGAAAGGTTGGGGGTTTTGGAGGTAGCAAATCCTACAATGTTACTCCTGTGTACAAATGGTGTTAATTCAATTATCCCTTGTTATACATCACAGAATTGTTGTAAGAATGATAAATCAAACAGTATGGTGGATCCTATTAGTTTCAACAGGACTCAGAAGTTTAGCTTGGCCTTCTGGCTTGTAGGCCGTAGCTCCTGTCACCTAGTGACATTTAACCTACTTAGCTTGCTCGGTCTTAGCCTATTTATTTAATTATTTATTTAAAAATGGCTGCTATGTTTATAGTTAGTGAAATGTTTTGATTTTACGTTATCAGTGCCACTCTGGCATAGTGAGATGCATAGGTATTCACATCATGTCCCTTTCCCACTTGCATGTGTAAAGAACATAATGAACGTTTGGAAGGAATTGTTTATATAATTTCCATCCCAAGCATGCCTCCTTATCTATTGTTTGGAAACATACCTGTGTCAGGGGTCCTACAAGATCTATATAAATACATCTCATGCAGACAAGGTTATCAGAGGGATCCCTACCAGATGCTATTGATGCCATCTATGCTGCATGTCGCTTTGATGCAGACCCAGCCTTCGTGTCACCACGGAGTCTGATCTAGAGACCTCATTCCAAGGTAACGAGGGTTGGGGGCACTTCTCATGGACCTGGTGCTGGCAGATTAGGTTTATCACACCAACCTCTTGTTAGGTTAGATATTAGGTTCTCCACGCTAGGTGCTAGGGGTAATTTACATCTCACGTTATTGCAAGATGGTGGGGGTCTTTGTATTCACAACTCTGATTTTTACAATTCTGCTTTGTGCATTGTTCATTATTCTAATCATTGCAGTTCATACATTTTATAGTAGATTGCAGTCTTGTCAATACAAACCTATTCTGAATGTTACTGCATCTCCTTCATTGTCTATGTGTGACTGAGACTAACTACTCATCTGACAACAGGGTATTCTCCATTTAATCACAACTCCCCTGAGATGTCGCACTCTTGAGTCCATGTATAAAGGCTGCCTGAAATCACCTTTTTACTGTTTGAGTTTTTGGTAAGGTACTGCTTGTGAGCCCGGAGGGTTGGGGCGACAGTTGCGACTTGTAGGATTGGCTTAGTCACCTACAAACAAAAGTACTGTCATCCCTTAACCAGCAGTCTCACCTAGAAGCGAGAGTCCAACTACAACAGCACCCTACAAGGTTAACAGTGGATAGAGATAAAAACCATTATATGAGAGAGAGGGCTGTGGGTGACATATTGCATGTGGACTACAATTAAGTATAATAGAGTAGATCCTGATGACTATTCATGATAGCCTCTCTGCAAAAGATGTCCATGATCAGGGGGTGTGGAGACAGGAGGACAAATCAAGTCCAAACAAGTAGTGTTTGACATCTATTTGAAAGGTGCTCAGTATATTAACAGCACTTACACAGCAGGGAACAGGTTTCCAGGGAAATGGCATCCAGCATGAAGAAAAAAATTAATTATGAGAAGACTCAGGGAGTCATAGATGTCATGTATCAATGACTGTCAGTGGCAGGAGTACAGATGATGGTGACGTTTGCTAGCTGAAGGATTCATGATAAAAGACACAAAGATAAAAAGAGGAATGTTTTCAAGGTGTTTGGTACACTGAGTTCAAGTCTATTTCATGGGTGGAATGAGATGTAGATCTCGTTTGCAGCACAACCATGATCTCCCACTTTAAAATCTTCTGTCAGAAAGATTCCGCTTTCTCTCAATCTACTGTTTCTTCTATTAGAGATGTCTTCACCATATTTTACCACATGCTGCTGATTGTCATCTCCACATATTCCAGGTGCCACATTTGATCATTTCTGCCAAAGAGCTAACTAGGGGCTATTGTTCCATTAATCTGTCTCTGGCCTAGACGTCTGCCTCAGCACTCAGACAAATAAATTGCTTTTTCCCACACTTCTTATCTGTCACCATTTGAATTGCACTTTAGCCACAGCTACTGTCCTCCAAGTCTTAAAAATGTCATAGGGATTTCTCTTTTGAAGAAACCTAGAGGAAAACTTAAAGAGTGGAAAAATGGCCAGCCTGTGTTTTTATTATCATCATTCAGGCTTGCATTCTGAAATGTCAGTTAACCTCCAGATCATATCTCACTTTCAGTCTGCCTCTCTAGTGAGTTTTGCTTCAGACAGTCCCCTGGTACAGAAATGGCCTTGAAGACATCAGGATAGTCTTGGATGGTGGCAGTGTACCAGCGTGTATCCTTTTGTACCTCTCAGAGGCTTTTGACACAATTGCTATCGTTGACCAACAAAAGCTTTTAACTATATGGCACACGCCCCCAGCCTTTGACTGGATCAACTTTTTACTTTCTGTTAGGACACAAGCAGTCCCCTTTCCTCTGTACTCTTCTAAAGATTATAACCTGGAAAGTGGTGTACCACAAGGCTCCTCTATCAGCCCACGTTTTTAATGCATATGTCACTCTGTAAGTCACACTCATTAGAGTCTTTGTGTTTATGCTCTATGTTCACACAAGATCTAGTCAGGTGGCTCGGATACTGAGTCTTTCTCAAATGTTGCCCCTTTTATGTGGTCTGTGGATGCCAAGATGTTGTACAACACCCTGAATCAGAACTCTGGCCAAACAAAAGTTATGATGATGATGTTTTGGCCTTCTGACTGTCTAGTACCCATCATCCTGACCTACTGTCCTTGTTCCTCTACTTAGCCTTGCTTCTGAAGTTCAATGTCTTGGAATGCTTTATGATAGATTCCATTCTTTCACCCCAGAACCCAACAAGTTTTCACCTACCTGTTCAATATTGTTATAACCTCATAAGAAAATTCTTCCATTGCTTTCTATGGAAGGTTGGCATGCAGCAGTCCAGTTTGATATCTCTTTATGTGTGGACTACAACACCATTCTTTACTTCACTTTTTTGTGGCTAGGCTGCAAACCACTCAAACCATGAGTTACAAATGCAGGCCTCCTGATTGGCCTGCATTCGTTACTCATCTTGCTAATCTCTACTGGATACCAGTTCACAGAAGACATATTTTTCTCAACTCACCAATGTGCTAATCTGAGATTAGCTAACTTCCTGCAGGAAATAGAAATCCCTTTGCTCTTTTCAGCTACCTCAACCTCTTTTCTAAGGTTTCTCAGTTACAAGTAGTGATTGGGCACTCTAGGGAAAAAATGCACTTCAGGTAAAATAATTTTAGACTAACAAGTTTGTCTGAGGAACAGCAAAGTTTTTGGAATAATTGGCTATAATAACTCAAAGGTGTCTCTAACAAGAGCTAAGGAATAATATAAAACCCATTATTTGCATTCCACACTTTAAGAATAGGACCCAAGCATGGTCTCCTTGGGATCAGATGGAAAGCAATAGATAGATTAATCAGATTCAAGGGCAAAGGAACATTTCCGTATATGTGAGAAAATGGCATTTCAAAAGAGAAGGGCAGGGTTTAACATAGGCCCTTGCGATGGGGAGATGATGTGGCATTACAGCCAGAGTTGCTGACTTTGGAACTGAGGAACCAGGTTTGAGTTTTGGTGTTGGCCTAAAAGTCTGTGATTCTGGGCAAATCACTCTAGGTGCCTTAAAAAAAATGTGACCTTATGTAATAGCTTGTGTAAAGTGCTGCAATGCCTTCTGGTCCATTTTCCATTCTATGAAACCAACTGGAAAAAAACACTCCTGCGATGAAGTGATGGCCCCCACCCCTGTGGCCTATGAAGATATGGGAGTGTGATGTGCCCCTCACCACATTCACGAAAGTGGGATGTTATTTTGCATTACATCACTGAAGAATGGGTGAAGGATATGACTGTTACGGCTATTTTTGCTTAAGTGTAATATATTTTTCAGATGATTTTCTGATAATTAGTATAAGGTTGGGAAGATTGTTAATCTTGTTATCAAATGGACATCATACTAATGAGTTATTTAAAATTGAGAGGTCACATTCATCACCACAAAAAGCAAACAGATTGCTTTGGATCTTAGACATGTTCAGTCATTGCCCGGAGAGTTTAAAGAACCCTAGACCACCTCCAAGCTTTTCACTCAAGTAGTGTGGCCCACTGGGCAGGGGGATAATGATAGATTAATGGAGAGGGACAGGGAAGGAGTGACCAAAATGCACATGAAGTCAGCATATAAAAGTTCCTGAGAGTGTTCATGCTTTATTGTTCACATTTTAATCAGCTGAGTAAGGCATATGTCAGGTGTTGACAACCATGTAGCAAATGTACCAGAAATAGCAGATGCCATGCGTCATTCACAGTGGCAGACAGATTTCATGGGCCGGTGCTGGGAGTGGATGTTACAAAGACCAGAATGCCAACAATACACTAGAATCTAGACAATCTAGTCTGTTCAGGTGATTTAAAATTCAAAAACATCATTGACCAAGAGGAGCTATAAATAGGTATAGAGGGAGTTTTCAGAAAGTGGGGACAAGAAGAGAAGATGGTCAGGCAAGAATTGCTTGAAAGGCATACGGCTGTGGTGAATAAGGTTTTGCATGGTTTGGTTATTTCCCGGGACACTGACAATTTTGGAATTATTAGGCAGACTAACATGAAAAAGTTTGATGAGAAGAGAGGTGAAATTAGTGCACAGAACATTTGTTTAAGACAATCTAAAACTGATCAAAAAGGTAAGGGTCACTTTGAATGAGGTAAATGAAGATTCAGTATGCCATGTAGAAATGTAGTACTTGTGTGTTCAGGCAAAAGTGGTTTGGAAGATCCAGGTAGCCATTTACAAGGGAAAATTTACATGTGTAGATTTACTCATATGTAAACTTACTGCTGGACCGAGTAGTAACTATACATTTTTTTGCGATTCAGCATTTCTGAGTGTAAATTTACTACTAGTTGCAGACGTGTTTCAAGGATTTGCAGGTCCATGGGCACATATTACTATGTGAAAGTGCAGAGTTCATGGCAATCATGCTGGTTTTTCAACATGCATTTTCATTGCATTGAGAGAACATGTAAATCTTCTCTTATATGAGATGTAATGTAGAGTGTATTCGCGCACACAACCCATATCTGTGAAGTTATCTATCCAAGGGGAGGGGGGAGTCCTCTGAGATACACAATGCTTTTGAAAAGCAAGAACAAATGCCAGTACATATTGTCAAAGTAGATCAAGGCATGTTAAGGGCCCAACCTCAAATTATAAAGGGTGGCAGGAGTGTCCATTATACAGTCTAACTAGAGTGAACTATCACCCTCCACATTGAAAGGAAGGCAAAGATGTTGCATATAAATTTCGAGGCTAGGGTTTTTTTCAACCTTTTGACTTCTGTGGACCCCACTTAATTATTACTTGAACCCAAGCCCCCCATTGAATCATTATTGAAATTCTGGTATCTGTACTAAGTCAGTATTGGAAGGCGGGGACACCAGGTAGACATTCAACAAATAAGTAGACACATGATGAAATATTTTATTTAATTCACAAGTATTTTTAAAAAATAAAAATGTTAATGGGAAGGTTGGAGCTTTGATAAATTCAATTAAGGCCATTCATTGTCAATACTATGGCCCTCATTATGACATTGACGGTAAGTCCCGCTTACCGCCATGCTCACTGCCGCCAACATACCGCGGCGGTATACCGATACGCGTTTTATGACCTACACATAGAAATCCGCCACTATACCGACACACACACAAGTCCACCACACCAAAGGTCAGTGATAAACTGGCGGTACCAAAACCGACACCGTTACGCCAACAGAACTACGCCCACAGCATTATGACCCACTAATCACCATGGCGGACATTCACCTGTGATAAACCATTGGCGGTACAAACCGCCAAGCTCAAAATACACACACTCTAACAAAATAATACCACATTGGACAATTCAAACTATACACACACCTGACACACATACACACACCACACCCACATACCAACACCACTATAAAACACGCACCCACATTACCCACAACCCTTTACCATTACAATTTACAACAGAGTGAGAGACACGCCAGGAGCACCCACAGGACCAGAGCCACAGAACACCATCACCCCTACACCATCCACGCAGCTCATAGCACACACCCCAACACATCACCCCACACACACTCACACACACCAAACACACTACACCCATGGCACCACAAAGACACCCCAGATTCACTGAGGAGGAGCTAAGGGTCATGGTGGAGGAAATCATCCAGGTAGAGCCACAGCTATTTGGATCACAGGTGCAGCAGACATCCATTGCTAGGAAGATGGAGCTATGGTGGAGAGTCGTGGACAGGGTCAACGCCATGGGACAGCACCCAAGAACCAGGGATGACAACAGGAAGAGGTGGAACAACCTATGGGGGAAGGTGCGTTCCGTGGTTGCAAGACACCAGATAGCAGTACAGAGGACTGGCGGTGGACCCCCCACGTCCTCCCCCACAACTAACAACATGGGAGGAGCAAGTCTTGGCAAGTCTTGGCAAGTCTTGGCAATACTGCATCCTGAGGGCCTGGCAGGAATAGCAGGAGGACTGGACTCTGGTAAGTCTAATCTCTATTAATATCACCCCCGCTACCTGCATGGCATCAAAAACTCCCACCCCTACCCTCACCCTATCACTCCACCACCTCACATATACCCCACCATCACAACCCACCCCTCCCAATACCAAGCCCTGCATGCAACACCAATGCATGGACACCCATCACAGACCTGCATAGACACCCATCACCACAACATGCACAGTAGTGACAATCACCTAGCCAACCAAATTACAACTCACGCAAGCCAAAGCTGCCTTGGGAATAACAACCATAGAGGGAAACATATCCATGCACAAGATGTCACACACAGAAACAATAACACTGCATTTACATACCCACAGGACCCCCACACAATGTTACCAGAGAGGAGGTGCCAGCAACATCCAGTCCACTCCCAGAAGACGCCCACAGTGGTTACAGCAGCTCTGCACGCCTGGATCTGGGTGACCAACCTGGCCCATCAGGGATCTCTGGACAGTCGGTTACCCAGCCACAGTCCCATACCACCACAGAGCCTCCCCCCCCAGGAAACATCAGCACAGCACCCACCCAGCGGGCCCATACCACTGTCCCCAGGACACGTCAATCAGCAGTGTGTCCACCACTACAGGGACCCCAAGCAACCCCACAAACCCAAGACAATCAGGGCCCTGGGGTCAGTGGCAGTGGGCACATGGTTCAGGGGACAGAGGCACAGGACCGCTGGGAAGCTGGGAGGACAGCTTTGACACAGGGGGAGGATAGGCCAAGGGAACTGACCCTCCACGAGGCACTCACAGGGATCCTGGGAGCATACCACAAATCCCAGTAGACCATGGGCATGATACTGGCCAAGTTGCAGGAGACCCAGCGGCTGCAGGAGGGACAGTACCTGGGGGTCAAGGGGGACCTGAAGGACATTAACACCACCCTGGTCACCATTGCAGGGGTGCTGGCAGACATGGCCAACACCATGAGGGAGGCAGTGGCACACCAATGGGCCCCTGACACTAGCCACACCGATGAACAGCCCTCCACCTCCGCCAACACTAGTGGACAGGAGGCCCCATCACAGGAACAACAGGCCACCAGCACTCCACCCCCTGCAGAAGGAGAACCACCCCGCAAACGGTCCCTGCAATCCAGCCAGACGCCAGAGAACATTGCCAAGACCCCCATCCAGGAAATAAGACTCTCCTGATTGTCACCCTTGTGTCCCACCCTCTCACCATCTCCACCTTGAACTGCCATTGCTCCACTTCCTATGCCCCCTCGGACAATGCACCTGTGATACAAATAGACTGGACGTTACCCTGGACTTTCCTCCATCAGCAACCCAGCCCATTGCACAACCCCTTCTACCTCTTAGCACTTAGATAAACACCCTTTGAATAAATACAAGTATGGAGTATGTCAAATGATTTAAGGATGTAGTTGTTTAACAATCTGTAGACATTGCAAAAAGACAGTACAGTGATGTAAACATAGTTATGATCTGTAATGTGCTGCAGTCAATACACCAGGAGCCACGGGAGGGCACAGATATCTGCAAATAGACATGTGAAAAGGTACAATAAGTGGCCTTTGCAGTGGGAACAGCAGCCAGCCAGAGAAAATTCACTTCACAAAACAGCAATGGAAGGTGAGGTTACAATGTCTTACCTGTGTGTCACTGGAAGTACTGTGTTATTATAGTTGTTCTGTTGTCCACAGCCTCTTCCTCTGCCTCCTCTTGGTCACTGTCCACAGGCTCCACCACTGCCACACGACCATCTCCAGCCTCATCCTCCTGCAGAAAAGGCACCTGGCGTCTCAAGGCCAGGTTGTGCAACATGCAACATGCAACGATGATCTGTCAGACCTTCTTGCGTGAGTAGCACAGTGATCCACCTGTCAGATGGAGGCACCTGAACCTGGCCTTCAGGAGGCCAAAGGTGCGCTCAATTATCCTTCTTGTTCACCGTGTCTCATTGTAATGTTCCTCTGCCCTTGTCCTGGGATTCCTCACTGGGGTCAGCAGCCATGAGAGGTTGGGGTAACCAGAGTCACCTGCAAATACCAAGGAATACCAGTTAGCCAGACACTCACCTTTAGGGCCAACCCTACACCAATATACCAATATCCACTGGATGGGGACCAGGGGCTCACCTATTAGCCACACCCGGTGCCTCTGAAGCTGAGCCATCACATATGGGATGCTGCTATTCCTTAGGATATAGGCATCATGCACAGACCCAGGATATTTTGCATTCACATAGAGTGAAAGCTCTTTCGATTTCTGAACACCTGTTCATTTCTCCAGTGTGTGTGTGGGGGGGGGACAAATGCAATATGTGTACCATCAATAGCACCAATGATGTTGGGGATATGACCCAGTGCATAGACCTCAGCCTTCACTGTGGCCAAATCCTTCACCTGGGGGAAAATAATGTAGCTGCGCATGTGTTTCATCAGGGCAGAAACACTCTGGTCAGCACGTTTGAGAACATAGGCTGTGATATCCCTGCTGCCATGGCCACTGTCGCTTGGAAGGAGCCACTTGCCAAGAAATGGAGCACTGATAGGACTTGCACAAGCGGGGAGATCCCAGTGGGGTGTTGGATAGCTGAGTTCAGGTCTGGCTCCAATTGGGCACACAGCTCTTGGATTGTGGTCCTATCAAGTCTGTAGGTGAGGATAATGTGCCTGTCCTCCATTGTTGTCAGGTCCGCCAGGGGTCTGTACATAGGGGCATGTCTCCATCTCCTATTCATCTGCAGCGGTTGAACTCTAGGGTGAAAAGCGGTGAGACGATGGTCATATTCAAACATATCCTTAGAGTAAAATGCCTTACATGTTGTGACAGAAACAGAATGTGAACATGTAGTTACGATTATGTGCCTATGTTTGATGTGATGCAGTTAGGTGCCATGGCCTGTCCCCACTGAAATGGCGGCCGCCTGACCTGTGTGCAGGGACAGGTGGAAATGAGGTAATTCTGCGGACGTTGTGTGCCGTTGCGGGAGGCGGTCAACGACCGCCGTGCAACACCTCATTGGTTATCATTGGGCCCTGTGGGTTCCAGTAGCCAAGGGTGATGTACGCCGCTGGCGTGACCGCCATTTTCTATCTGTTCATTCACTTGCTACCTGACCTTCTACAGGAGAGGACCTACACTGCAAATGCTGGTGTGACCTGTGTCTGGAAGCGACCATGGCTCGAGTGTCTGGGGAAAGGGCCCCTGCCTTCACTTCGGAGTAGTTGGAGAGACTGGTGGGTGGGGTCCTACCCCAGTACAATTTCTTTATGGTCCTCCAGACCTACAGGTGAGTACACTGTGAGCACGATGCATGGGACATGAATGCATGGATTGCTGTGTGTGTAAGCCTCGTGTAAGGGGTGGTGGCCGGGGGGTCCTGGGCAGAGTGCTGCATGTCTGGTGGTCAATGTCTGTGTGTAAGGGGATGGGAGGGATATGGTGGGCCATGAGTGTATGACTAATACCTTCTTCTATGTATCTTTTTTATGCAGGTCAGCGTCCATCAGAAAAAGGGTATTTGGCGTGCCATCGCCAAGGACATGCGGACCATGGGGGTCTTTAACAGGCGGAGCACCCACTGTTGCAAACGGTGGGAGGACCTGCGCTGCTGGCAAAGGAAGGTGGCGGAGGCCCAACTGGGGATGGCCTCCCAATGAGGAAGGGGTGCCGTCATACCCTGACCCCCTGATGTTCCGCATCCTGGTAGTGGCCTATCCGGAGTTGGATGGGGGCTTGAAGGCATCACAGCAGCCACAAGGGGGTGAGTACAGTTTCAGATTCTGCATATTACGCGTGTTGAGGTGTTATCTGGGTGGGGGATGTGGGTCTGTGGGTGCCCCTAGGCCAGGACGAACATGGCAGGTTAGGTACCATGATGGGTAGGGTCTGATGCACTCCAACCCCAAATATGCTAGTGGGCATCTCCTACTTGGCAGGGTCCTGTGGTTTTCACCTGTGCTGCCATTGGCACTAGGCATTGTACTCCATGGCCTGGGGACTAGCATTGTAACTGTTAGTGCCTGGCCTAGTTCATAGGGCTGTTCCCTGTGTGTTGTGTACACCAACAGTGGTGTTATTGCTGGCACTGACCAAGTGCATCCCCTGTCTCTTCCCCCCTCTTTTTGTTTTGTCACCCTGTCCTTGTGTGCATTAGCATAATCTGGTGGAGGAGCAGAGGCACAGGCGACAGAGGGAGCTGCATCCCACATAGCCCATGAGGCCGAATCCACCGACGGCGAGGGCACCAGTGGGTCGGAGGGCGAAGGGAGCACCACGGCGGAGACTGGAGGAGACAGTTCTGACAGCGACACCTCCTCCAATGGAAGCTCCCTGGCGGTGGCTGACACCTCTACAGCCACTCCAAATACAGGTACAGCTGCCACCCCTGTACCAGCACCGCCCTCCCAGCAGCCCCTCAGCGTGTTTCCTGTGCCCGCTCACTCAGGAGGGTGGGCAACTCCTTCACCCCAGGCACCTCAGGCCCTGCCCCAGTCAGCCCTGCTGCCCTCAGTGAGGAGTCTATTGACCTCCTGCGATCCATCTCTGTTGGGCAGTCAACCATAGTGACAGGGTCTGGCAGGGCATTTGCAACAAACAAATGCATTCCTGGAGGGCATTCACTCCAGCATGGCAGCCCAACAGAGATCATTCCAGGCTGTGGTCAACTCCTTGATAGCAGCCATTGTCCCTGTCTCTAGCCTCCCCCCTCCATCTTCCTCTACCCAGTCCCATTCTCCTCAACCCCAGCCTATCCCAAGCACACCTTTAGACCAGCATACACCCAAATCAACACACAGAAGTTGCTCAGGCAAACACAAGCACTACACTGCATCCCACAGGCACACACACAAGCACCATCCAGATGCAGACACATCAACATCCACTGCCTCCACTGTGTCCCCATCCTCCTCCTCATCCACCTCCCACCCAGTAGCGTCTACACTCACCCCTGCATGCAATACATCCTCATCCACTACCTCAATCACCATCACGCCTATCAATACACACCCCTCACTGGCAGTCACCACCCCTACATCCATGCACACGTCCCCTGTGTCCTCTCCCACTGTGCCTGTGCCCCCTCCTCCCAAGGTACACAAACGCAAGCACGCAGACACCCAACAGCCATCCGCCTCACTACAGCATCCAGCCTATGCACCTGTACCCAAACACAGCAGACACCTCCTACAACTACTCCCTCTTCCTCCACTCCCAAACCTTCACCCTCTTCCAGTCCCAGTGTCCCTAAAAAGCGTTTCCTCTCCACCTTTGACTTATTCACAGCCCTCCCCTGTCGTGCACTTCGGGCTGGGGTGGTCAGGACCCAGGCTAGCACCTCAGCCACCCAGTCCACAGCCACTGTCGTTTTTGCAGCCACTGCAGTTGTGAGAGGCACTGTGAAGACACCCATCCACAACACCAGCTGCCAAGGGCAAAAAGGGAGCACCAGTTGGCAAATGCAGGGAGGCACCACCAGCAGGCAGAAGCAAGGAGGCACTACCAGCTGGCAAACACAAGGAGGCACCACCAGCTGGCAGAAGCAAGGAGGCACCACCAGCTGGCAGAAGCAAGGAGGCACCACCAGCTGGCAAATGCAAGGAGGCACCACCAGCTGGTAGAAACAAGGAGGCACCACTATCTGGCAAGGGCAGGAAGGGAACACCAGCTGCCATGGACAATGAGAGAGGCACAGACGCCGCAGGTAGGATGGATATGGAGTCTGGTGCTGGAGCAGCATCTGGGCACACAACACCAGCCATGGCACTTCAGCTGTCCGAGGCTGTGGGGGAAGGGCTGGAGCCTCTGTGAACCACCGCCAGCCGAGCCGCCAGCACCCCTGCCAGCACCCCTGCCAGCACCGCCACCAGCACCACTGCCACCACCACTGCCAGCAGCAGCAGCCCCAATAGGCAGCCGTCCGAGGCTGCGGGGGAAGGGCTGGAGCCTCCCCCCACCACAGGTAGCACTGCCCCCAGCCCAGCCACCAACCCAGCCGCCAGCACCACCGCCAGCACCGCCACCAGCACCGCTACCAGAACCGCCACCAGCACCACTGCCAGCACCGCCACCAGCACTGCCACTAGCACCACTGCCACCACCACTGCCAGCAGCCCCAGTGGGCAGCCGTCCGAGGCTGCGGGGGAAGGCCTGGAGCCTCCCCCACCACAGGCAGCACCGCCATCAGTCCCGCCACTGCCACCACTGAGCAGCCGTGACCGCCACCGGGCAGTGTGTAGTCATGCCTCCACAGGCTGTAGTGTGTCCTGGCCCCTGCAACAACTGAAGGTATGACATCCAGGTGGGAGACTGTGACCTTGCACCCTCCAAGATCTGCGTCACAGGGCACAAAGCCCCCTCCAGAACCAGTGGAAGAAGGCATCCACTCACCCTCTCCTTGCCAGGATGAAGCACACTGGGCACAAAGCCCCCTCCAGAACCAGTGGAAAAAGGCATCCACTCAGCCCCTCCTTGCCAGGATTAAAGTACACTGGGCACAAAGCCCCCCTCCAGAACCAGTGGAAGAAGGCATCCACTCACCCCCTCCTTGCCAGGATGAATCACACTGGGCACAAAGCCCCCTCCAGAACCAGTGGGCAAACCACCCACTTGGGAGACTGTGGCCTTGCACTCCCCAGGACCAAGCAGTGGGCAGACCACCCACTAGAGAGACTGTGGCTTTGCACTCCCCAGGACCAAGCAGTGGACAGACCACCCACTAGAGAGACTGTGGCTTTGCACTCCCCAGGACCAAGCAGTGGGCAGACTACCCACTAAAGAGACTGTGGCTTTGCACTCCCCAGGACCAAGCAGTGGGCAGACCACCCACTAAAGAGACTTTAGCTTAGCACTCCCCAGGACCAAGCAGTGGGCATGTAGCCCCCTTCAGGAGCAGTGGGTTTGTACCATCTTCCGGCTGAGGTGCCCCCCTTCCCCTTCCCCCTGAGGAGCCTGTGTATTTTTGACCTGATGCCCCAGAAGTGTTCTCTCCGTTTTGAGGTAGGAGTCAAGTGGGTCTTTGGCCTATGTGATATGGCCCTGTGGGCCACAGACATTTTGAACTGGGCAGTGTCCCCATATTTGTATATATTGTCTTTACTGTTTTGTGCTTTGAGGACGTATTTTTCTCAATTTATATTATTACACTGACTTTACTCACTTCCTTTTGTCCTTGCCTTGTTCCTGAGGGGTATGGGATGGATATGTAATGTTGTTGCATCTGTTTGTGTGTATGGTATTGGGGGTGGGCGGGGGTGTTGCGTGTTGCGTGGGGGTGTCACTCTCTTTTCCTCCACCTCCCTTTTTGTGCTAGGTACTGTACTCACCGTGGCTATCTTCGTGACCGTTCGTGTTCCTGGTGTAGAAGGAGGTATACCAGCAAGGGTAACACCTGCAGTTCCGGCTCCATGGTGTCGTGGTTGTTCCCTGATTGTCCAGAGGTGAGTTGTTTCCCTTCTGTGTACTGTTTCCGCCGTGCTTTTGTTGGCATTGGTACTGCCCCGGAAAAGCTGGCTGATTGGCTTGTTGTAATAGGGTGGGTGGTACATTGTCTTCCTCCTGGCTGTTGGCAGATACCGCTGCGGTGCTTGTTGCTACCGCCGTGGCGGTCGGAGTGTTAAAGTAGCTGTCTGTGTTGGCGGTTTCCGCCATGGTTGTAATTCCATTTTTTTTACCGCCGGCCTGTTGGCGGTATTACCGACGCTTTATCACCGACCGCCAGGGTTGTATTGAGGGACGTCTTAATCCTTCGAAAACAGTGAGAATGCGACTATTACACAGAGTACCTGGTAAGTGTCAAAAATGAAGCCGCACTGGCGAGCGTGCGTCAGAAAAGTCAGCGATGCGTTAATTCCTTACTCGCAAGTGAGGCCGTGCATTGTTTCCATCTCCGGTCGCGTCAGTGATACATCATTTTTCTCCCTCGCAAGAGAGCGATGCGTTGATTTCCAGACGGGGCACCTCAGATCCGTGCAGTCTCGGGTTGACTTTGATGCCCAGGGATGATGCATAGAACATCCAGTAGCACTGTATCAAAAAAACACGCTGCGTGGGGATTGCCCCGTTATTAGCCTCCGTAAGCATGTGTTGCACATCATTTCTCCAGCCGCGTTGCATTGATCTCCCAGCCGCGATGCATGTGGATCGTAGATTTCAGCCGCGAAGCCGGCGGCGTGTTGTTTATTAGCCGCATTGAGGAAGGTGTGTCAAAAATTTCCCTGCACGGAGGTTTGTGCATGGATTTTCAGTTCTTGTCTGCCAACTTCATCTTTCAAGGGCCCAGAGACTGGATAGGGCACCACTTAGCAGGAGTCTCAGCAAAGAGTCCAGGTGCTGGCAACGGAAGTCTTTTATGGCCCTGGGACTTCAACAACAGAAGGGATATCTCAATTCAAGCCCTTGGAGATTTCTTCTCAAGCAGGAATGTACAACAAAGTCCAGTCTTTGTCCCCCTTCACAGGCAGAAGCAGCAACTGCAGGATAGCAGGGGAAGCACTTCTCCTCAGCTCTTCAGCTCTTCAGCTCTTCTCCTTGGCAGAGGTTCCTCTTGAATCCAGAAGTGATCTAATTTTCAGGGGTTTGGGGTCCACTACTTCTACTCCTTTCTGCCTTTGAGGTAGGCAGACTTCAAAGGAAAGTCTCTCTTGTTTGTAAGATCCTGCCTTGCCCAGGCCAGGCCTCGGACACTCACCAGGGGGTTGGAGACTGCATTGTGTGAGGGCAGACACAGCCCTTTCAGGTGTGAGTGACCACTAGTCCCCTCCCTCCCAGCACAGATGGCTCATCAGGATATGCAGGCCACACCCCAGCTCCCTTTGTGTCACTGTCTAGAGAGAGGTGCAAACAGCCCAACTGTCAAACTGACCCAGAGAGGGAATCAAGAAATGGGTAAAGTCACAGAATGGTTTAAGCAAGAAAATGCCTACTTTCTAAAAGTGGCATTTTCAAACACACAACCTAAAAACAAACTTTACTAAAAGATGCATTTTTATATTGTGTGTTAACAGACCCTAAACTCCATATTTCTATCTCCTCCCAAAGGGAATCTGTACTTTAACAATATTTAAAGACATCTCCCATGTTAACCATGAGAGAGATAGGCTTCACACAGTGAAACCCAAATTTTCAGTATTTCACTGTCAGGACATAAAAAACACATTAGTATATGTCCTACCTTAAACATACACTGCACCCTGCCCATGGGGCTACCTAGGGCCTACCTTAGGGGTGCCTTACAAGTAAGAAAAGGGAAGGTTTAGGCTTGGCAAGTGGATGCACTTGCCAAGTCGAATTGGCAGTTTAAAACTGCACACACAGACACTGCAGTGGCAGGTCTAAGCCATGTTTACAGAGCTACTAATGTGGGAGGCACAACCAGTGCTGCTGGCCCACTAGTAGCATTTGATTTACAGGCCCAGGGCACCTCTAGTGCACTGTACTAGAGACTTACTAGTAAATCAAATATGCAAATCATGGAAAGCCAATTACACCTGCCTTTTACATAGGAGCACTTGCACTTTAGCACTGGACAGCAGTGGTAAAGAGCCCGGAGTATCAAAAAACAGCAAACACAGAGTCCAGCACACATCACCAACCTGGGAAGCAGAGGCAAAAAGTTAGGGGAGACCACAGCAAAGATGCCAAGTCTAACACATGTCCCCCCCCAACTGAAAGTGGGTAGCAACTACCCAACTTCATGGGAGTTCTCATCACTAAGGTGGAAAAATCTGGACAGACCATCAGCATTGGCGTGTTCTGTGTCAGGGCGTTGTTCTACCGTAAAGTCCATCCTCTGTAGGGAAATAGACCACCTCAACAGTTTTGGATTCTCACCCCTCATCTGCATTAACCATCTGAGGGCCCTGTGGTCTGTTTGAACCAGGAAGTGAGTCCCAAACAAGTAGGGTCTTAGCTTCTTCAGTGCCCAGACCACAGCTACAGCTTCTCACTCTATTGCACGCCACCTACTTTCCCTGGAAAGTAACCTCCTACTAATGAAGGTTACAGTTTGATCATGGCCCTCTTCTTTAAGATGTGGGAGTACTGCTCCTATACCATGATCTAAGGCGTGTGTTTGCACAACAAACTCCTTGGAGTACTCAGGTGCCTTCAGCACAGTTGTTGTGCACATTGCAGCCTTCAGAGCATCAAAAGCGGTCTGGCAAGCCTCAGTCCAGATCGCCTTCTTGGGTTGCTTCTTGGATGTCAACTCATTCAAGGAGGCAACAATGGTGCCATATCCCTTGGCAAACCTCCTGTAATAGCTAGTAAGTCATAAAAAGGCCCTCACCTCAGTATCGGTCTTGGGAGGCTCCCAAGCCAGAATGGTGTAAATGTTGGGCTGTAGGGGTGCCACTTGGCCACTCCCTACCTGGTGTCCCAAATACACCACTGAACCCTGCCCTATTTGGCACTTGCTTGACTTAATAGATAGGCCTGCCTTTTGCAGGGCTTCTAACACTCTGCAGATGTGCTGCAAGTGTTCCTCCCAAGTGGAACTGAACACTGCAGTGTCATCCAGGTATGCTGCGCTGAAGTCATCCAGCACAGTCAACACCTGGTTGACCAACCTCTGGAATATGGCAGGGGCATTTTTCATCCATAGTGTCAATCTGGGATAGAAAATGCTGACCTCTCCTTTGTACCCTCAGTTAAGGCAATCTGTCAATACCCAGATGTCAGATCAAATGTTCTGAGGTATCATGCGTACACAAGTGTGTGACCCCTGGGATCAAGGAGAACAGGAAGGCAAACTGACCCAATACCTAGTTACAGTCCCCCTGTTGTTCTGAGGTCCACAGACCAATCCTTCTCTCCAGCAGCCAGGAGGTCAGGAAGAGACTCAGGGGCATATTTATACTCCGTTTGCGCCGAATTTGCGTCGTTTTTTTTTACGCAAATTCGACGCAAAACTAACTCCATATTTATACTTTGGCGTTAGACGCGTCTAGCGCCAAAGTTCATGGAGTTAGCGTCATTTTTTTGCGTGAACACCTTCCTTGCGTTAATTATATGCAAGGTAGGCGTTCACGTCTTAAAAAATGACTCCGATGCATATGCGTCGTATTTATACTCCCGGGCAAAAATGACGCCCGGGAGTGGGCGGGTCTAAAAAACCTGCATTAGCGCCGGATTTTAGCGCCTGGGTCAGGGCAGGCGTTAAGGGACCTGTGGGCTCAGAATGAGCCCAGAGGTGCCCTCCCCTGCCCCCAGGGACACCCCCTGCCACCCTTGCCCACCCCAGGAGGACACCCAAGGATGGAGGGACCCACCCCAGGGTCATTAAGGTAAGTCCAGGTAAGTATTTTTTATTTTTTTTTGTGGCATAGGGGGGCCTGATTTGTGCCCCCCTACATGCCACTATGCCCAATGACTATGCCCAGGGGACAGAAGTCCCCTGGGCATGGCCATTGGGCAAGGGGGCATGACTCCTGTCTTTGCTAAGACAGGAGTCATTTCAATGGGGGATGGGCGTCGTAAAAAAATGGCGCAAATCGGGTTGTGGCGATTTTTTTGCCTCAGCCTGACTTGCACCATTTGTGGACGCCCATACGCCATTTTCCCCCTACGCCGGTGCTGCCTGGTGTACGTCGTTTTTTTCAACGCACACCAGACAGCGCCGGCGGCTAATGCCGGCTAACGTCATTGAATAAATACGGCGCCCGCATGGCGCTTCAGAATGCCGTTAGCCGGCGCTAATTTTCTTGGCGCAAAACTGCGTTAGCGCAGTTTTGCGTCAAAAAGTATAAATATGGCCCTCACTCTCTTCCTCCACCCCATCATTTGTCGCTAAGAGCATGGACAATTCAGTCCACTCAAAGTGTGGCTTGGGACCGTTCACATGCAGGGCCCTCAAGGATCTGGGTGATACCCTGAAACCGGTCCCAGGATGCTTGAATCCTGTCCGGGAAGGACCTGGCTTGCAAGTTCAGGCTAGACTGCTTCCTTAGGGAGCAGGGTCAAGACTGATTTGCATATGGCTGGGTCCGAACTGGGGTAACTTGGCAAGCAAAATAACAATAGATTAAACCCAGATCTGTGACTGGGGGTGAGTGTTTGAAAAGTTTCAACACTCCGTCCATAATTTTATTTGTGATGTTGCCTTGTGCACCCTAAGTAGATAGGGTGTGCCCAGACGTGGATCCCTTGCTTGTTGTGCCACTGGATTCAAGCTAGCCTGGCTGATGAAGGGTGATACCCTGAAACCGGTCCCAGGATAGTTGAATCCTGTCCAGGGAGCACCTGGCTTGGCAGTTCAGGATGGACTACTTCCATAGGGAGCAGAGTCAAGACTGATTTGCTTATGGCTGGGTCTGAATTGGGGTGACGTGGCAAGCAAAATAACAATGGAATATACCCAAATCTGTGACTGGGGGTGAGTGTTTGAAAAGTTTCAACACTCCGTCCATCATTTTATTTTGTGATGTTGCCTTGTGTGCCCTAAGTGGCTATGGTATACCCAGATGTGGGTCCATTACTTGCTGCGCCACTGGATTCAAGCTAGCCTGACTGATGAAGGGTGATACCCTGAAGCTGGTCCCAGGGTGCATGAATTCTGTCCAGGGAGGATCTGGCTTGGCAGTTCAGGCTGGACTACTTCCATAGGGAGCAGTGTCAAGACTGATTTGCGTATGGCTGGGTCCGAACTGGGGAGACATGGCAAGCAAAATAACGATGGATTAAACCCAAATCTGTGACTGGGGGTGAGTGTTTGAAAAGTTTCAACACTCTGTCAATCATTTTATTTGTGTTGTTGCCTTGTACGCCCTAAGTGGCTAGGATATGCCCGGATGTTGGTCCCTTGCTTGTTCCGCCACTGGTTTCAAGCTAGCCTGGCTGATGAAGGCTGATACCCTGAAAAGGCTCCCAGGATGCTTGAACCCTGTCCAGGGAGGACCTGGCTTGGCAGTTCGGGCTGGACTGCTTCCATAGGGATTAGGGTCTAGACTGATTTGCATATGGCTGGGTCTGAACTGGGGTGACGTGGCAAGCAAAATAACAATGGATTAAACACAGATCTGTAACTGGGGGTGAGTGTTTGAAAAGTTTCAACACTCCGGTCCTCAATTTATTTTGTGATGTTGCATTGGGTGCTCTAAGTGGCTGGGGTATGCCCAGACGTTATTCCCTTGCTTGCTGCGAAACTGGATTCAAGCTAGCCTCACTGATAAAGGGTGATACCCTGAAACCTGTCCCAGGATGCTTGAATCCTGTCCAGGAAGGACCTGGCTTGGCAGTTCGGGCTGGACTGATTCCATAGGGAGTGGGGTCAAGACTGATTTGCATATGGATGGGTCCGAACTATGGTGACGTGGCAAGCAAAATAAAGATGGATTAAACCCAGATCTGTGACTGAGGGTGAGTGTTTGAAAAGTTTCAACACTCTGTGCATCATTTTATTTTGTGATGTTGCCTTGTGCACCGTAAGGGGCATATTTCTACTCTGTGTTTTTACGCTAATTCAGCACAAACTCAACACCATATTTATATTTTTACGCTAGACACGTCTAGTGTCAAAATACTGGTGTTAATGTCATTTTTTGGATGTGTGAAACCTCCTTGCATCAATGAGATGCAAGGTTGGCGTTCCCGTCCAAAAAATATCTCAAACACCCAAGCGCCGTATTTATCCACCCGGGCAAAAAAGACGCACGGGTGGGAGGCGGACCCAAAAAATGACGTTGACACTGTAGGAGGCTGGCCTGGCTTGTAGTGGGTACCAAGGGGTACTTACACTCTGTGCCAGGTCCAGTTATCCCTTATTAGTGTAGAAGAGAGAGGTGTTTCTAGCAGCTTAGGCTGATAGAAGGTAGCTATAGCAGAGCAGCTTAGGCTGAACTAGGAGACATGCAAAGCTCCTACTATACCACTGGTGTCATATGCACAATATCATAAGAAAACACAATACACAGATATACTAAAAAAAAAAGGTACTTTATTTTTATGACAATATGCCAAAAGTATCTCAGTGAGTACCCTCAGTATGAGGATGCCAAATATACACAAGATATATGTACATAAACCAAAATTATGCAAGTAATAGCAAAAGGAAGTAATGCAAGCAATGTAACGTTACAGTAGATTGCAATAGAAGTACATAGGTAAAGGGGCAACACAAACCATATACTCCAAAAGTGGAATGCGAACCACGAATGGACCCCAAACCTATGTGAACTTGTAGAGGGTCGCTGGGACTGTAAGAAAACAGTGAGGGTTAGAAAAATAGCTCACCCCAAGACCCTGAAAAGTAGGTGTAAATTGCACCTATATTCCCCAGAGAGCACAGAAGTCGTGATAGGGGAATTCTGCAAGGAAGACCAACACCAGCAAAGCAACCAAAGTGGATTTCTGGACTAGAGTACCTGTGGAACAAGGGGACCAAGTCCAACAGTTGCGACAATGTCGAGAGTGGGCAGATGCCCAGGAAATGCCAGCTGAGGGTGCAAAGAAGCTGCCACTGGATGGTAGAAGCTGTGGATTCTGCAAGAACGAAGAGGGCTAGAAACTTCCCCTTTGGAGAATGGATATCCCTCGTCGTGAAAAAGCTTGCAGAGGTGTTTCCACGCAGAAAGACTGTAAACAAGCCTTGCTAGCTGCAAAGGTCACGGTTAGGGTTTTTGGATGCTGCTGTGGCCCAGGAGGGACCACGATGTTGCCACTTGGATGGGGAGACAGAGGGGGCGCCCAGAAAGTCAGGGAGCCCTCACAGAAGCAGGCAGCACCCGCAGAAGTACCAGAACAGGCACTTGGAAGAGGAGTGAACCGGAGCTCACCCAAAGACACAAAAGGGAGTCCCACGACGCCGGAGGACAACTCAGAAGGTTGTGCACTGCAGGTTAGAGTGTCGGGGACCCAGGCTTGGCTGTGCACAAAGGAAATCCGGGAAGAGTGCACAGGAGCCAGAGCAGCTGCAAATCATGCAGTACTCAGCAATGCAGTCTAGCGTGGGGAGGCAAGGACTTACCTCCACCAAACTTGGACTGAAGAGTCACTGGACTGTGGGAGTCACTTGGACAGAGTTGCTGAGTTCCAGGGACCACGCTCGTCGTGCTGAGAGGGGACCCAGAGGACCGGTGATGCAGTCTTTTTGTTGCCTGCGGTTGCAGGGGGAGGATTCTGTTGTCCCACGGGAGATTTCTTCTGAGCTCCTGGTGCAGAAAGGAGGCAGGCTACCCCCAGAGCTTGCACCACCAGGAAACAGGCGAGAAAGCGGCAGGATCAGCGATACAAGGTTGCAGTAGTCGTCTTTGCTACTTTGTTGCGGTTTTGCAGGCGTCCTGAGCAGTCAGCGGTCAATCCTTTGGCAGAAGATGAAGAGAGAGATGCAGAGGAACTCTGATGAGCTCTTGCATTCGGTATCTGAAGAATTCCCCAAAGCAGAGACCCTAAATAGCCAGAAAAGGAGCTTTGGCTACCTAGGAAGGAGGATAGGCTAGTAAGACAGGTAAGAGCCTATCAGAAAGAGTCTCTGACGTCACCTGATGGCACTGGCCACTCAGAGCAGTCCAGTGTGCCAGCAACACCTCTGTTTCCAAGATGGCAGAGGTCTGGAGCACACTAGAGGAGCTCTGGGCACCTCCCCTGGGAGGTGCAGGTCAGGGGAGTGGTCACTCCACTTTCCTTTGTCCAGTTTCACGCCAGAGCAGGGCTGGGGGATCCCTGAACCGGTGTAGACTGGCTTATGCAGAGATGGGCACCATCTGTGCCCATCAAAGCATTTCCAGAGGCTGGGGGAGGCTACTCCTCCCCAGCCCTGACACCTTTTTCCAAAGGGAGAGGGTGTAACACCCTCTCTCTGAGGAAGTCCTTTGTTCTGCCTTCCTGGTCCAGGCCTGGCTGGACCCCAGGAGGACAGAAACCTGTCTAAGGGGTTGGCAGCAGCAGCAGCTGCAGTTAAACCCCGGGAAAGGCAGTTTGGCAGTACCTGGGTCTGTGCTATAGACTTGGGAGATCATGGAATTGTCTCCCCAATGCCAGAATGGCATTGGTGTGACAATTCCATGATCTTAGACATGTTACATGGCCATGTTTGGAGTTACCATTGTGACGCTATACATAGGTAGTGACCTATGTATAGTGCATGCGTGAAATAGTGTCCCCGCACTCACAAAGTCCAGGGAATTTGCCCTGAACGATGTGGGGGCACCTTGGGTAGTGCCAGGGTGCCAACATACTAAGTAACTTAGCACCCAACCTTCACCAGGTGAAGGTTAGACATATAGGTGACTTATAAGTTACTTAAGTACAGTGGTAAATGGCTGTGAAATGACGTGGACGTTATTTCACTCAGGCTGCAGTGGCAGGCCTGTGTAAGAATTGTCAGAGCTCTCTATGGGTGGCGAAAGAAATGCTGCAGCCCATAGGGATCTCCTGGAACCCCAATACCCTGGGTACCTCAGTACCATATACTAGGGAATAATAAGGGTGTTCCAGTATGCCAATGTGAATTGGTGAAATTGGTCACTAGCCTGTTAGTGACAATTTAGAAAGCAGAGAGAGCATAACCACTGAGGTTCTGGTTAGCAGAGCCTCAGTGAGACAGTTAGTCATCACACAGGGAACACATACAGGGCACACTTATGAGCACTGGGGCCCTGGCTGGCAGGATCCCAGTGACACATACACTAAAACAACATATATACAGTGAAATATGGGGGTAACATGCCAGGCAAGATAGTACTTTCCTACAGACACCGATTTGCGTCAAAATTTAATGCCTGGGTAAGGACAGGCGTTAAAATGAGGCAAACACACTACTACTTAAGGAGTACACACAGAAGCAACATTACCAACACACAGGAGAAGATGGAGGTGATAATGATCCAGCTTTTTAAACGGTGTAGAGGACAGCAACAACTCCAGCAATCACCAGCACGACAACACACCCCACAAAGACAACGCAGAAGGCAGGAGAGAGTCCTGGACATTATTAGGACCTACAGACTGAACCGGCAACCCTTACTACACCTGCTGCAACACATTGAGCTGCAAATTACAGTCAGCCTGCAGACCCCACACAACATATCACCTGTGACAAAGCTGCTACCTGTCCTGCACATGCTGGCAAGTGGTTCCTTCCAAACAACGGGTGCACTGGTTGCTGGTGTCTCACAGTTGTCGGTCTCTGCATTCCTGCCAAAGGTGTTAGATGCTATCATCTCCCTGACAACCCGCCACATCAACTTCCCCAACACCCAGCAAAAGCAGCAGGAGAACAAACAGGTGTTCTATCAAATTCATGGCTTCTTGCATGTGCTCGGTGCAATTGCAATTGACTGCACCCATGTCCGGCTCGTACCACCTGCAGCAACAGAGCACTTATACCGGAATCGCAAGCACACGCATTCCGTTAATGTGCAGGGCATAGTGGACCACCGGGGACATTTCATAAACATTTAGCCAAGTATCCTGGCTAAATGGGAGTGTCCATGACGCCTACATATTCCGGCACAGCAGTATCAATGAACAATTCCAGGATGGACAATTTTGAAATGGTCTACTGGTGGGTAAGTAAAAAATCTAGCAATATACACACAACACACCAACCCTGTAGGACACACAAGACATACAGCACTACAGTAACACATGGCCAGGGTAACACATATGTGCAGGTGATAACACATATGCACTATGCTGCAGTACAGCATAATCAGTGCACACCACAAATACTTACACCCACATGTACATAACACACCCACAACTTTACAGGCACACCACGTGAAGGACAGGTGCAGACATGTACCCTTTGCTAACAGTAGAACTACACAGACCACTACAAGTGCCCACAGGTTGCCTACTACGTACACTTCTTTTTTTAATTTTGTATTATTTTTTACCAGGATCAACTAACACCGAAACAAAAAAAAGATACATTGTCACATTCAGTGAAAAAAAAGAAAATGTGTGTAATCATTCAATAATTTTTTTTAACCATAAACCAATAAACAAAATTAGCCAGGCTTTTCTAAGAAATAATCCCCCCAGATCAGGGAGAAATTGTTACCACTACCTACTCTGCTAGCGTATCTCATCTCCTGAGCTCTGACTTGCGTCATCTTATAATGCCATTCTTGACTAGTAGGAGACAGCTCAGAGCGCCAATTTCTCAACAGAAGAGACCTAGCAACCGCAGTGGCGATAAATACGAGCTTCTCCCACCTAGAAGGGAGCCTTGCCTCAGGGTCGTAACCCAAGCTCATCAGTCGAATGCTGGGAGATGTGGAAACCGGCGCCATAGTTGTTAACATCACAAAAATTCCATCCCAATTTCCCTGTATACATCGGCATGTCGCAATCACATGAGTCCAGCCTGCCACTCCTACTTCCTTACAACGAAAACACATATCGGGATAGCCGGTCCCCATGCGAAACAGGGCCTGCGGGGTTCGATACAATAACCATTTGCTGAAAAATATCATTAAGTGCCAGTTAGCCCCTCTAAGAACTGAGAAATTCAGACGATTAATGGTCTCCCAGCATTCACTTGAAAGCTCTAAGCCCTCCTGACGAGCCCATTTCCTTTGAGCTTTTTTCCCAAGATCTGCTTTGTCCCTGTCCGCCAGAAGCCTTCTCCACGACCCCGCAGTCCTTATCCCAGGAGGATCCACCAATTCTGAAACCAACGACTGGACGTTAATAGAATTGACGTCTAAATCCCTTAAAATATGTAACAAAATATTATAGGATACAACCAACAGGAAATCATTTTTAACAGCAGACAGAATATTTAATGGAGTTTCCCAGTTGTCATTGGCACGAAAATCCCCAATTTTACTGAATCCTGCGTGCTCCCATCTCCTTACTAAGTCTTCATTAAGCTGAGCACCAGAGTGCGCTAAGATCTGTGTAAGAGGAGTGTCGAAATGTAAAAATGGCATTGAATATTTTCTAAATAGGTCTGATCTTTTCTTAAAAAAACATTTGAAAATCTTATAGCGAACTTTTTTAGGCGATTTCGCCAAGAGTGCTGGGTTCCGAATATTATGCTCCCTACATATTAAAACCCGAAAATCTGTAAAAAACCTACAGCCTGCCACATGATCCATTTTAAAGCTAGCACAGTAATGTGCAAAAAAAGCAAAATAATAGTCTTTGAAATACGGCAAAGCTAATCCCCCCTTTTCTTTATCCGCATATAGTATACTTAATGCGGCTCGAGCCTTCCGGTTTTGCCAAATAAAAGGGCGAAATATGGATTCCAGTTTTCTGATTTTTGTTTGCGTTAGAACACACAGGATGGCCGCAAACAAGAAATTGAAGAGCGGTAAGATTTACATTTTAATTAACGCAATTCGACCTAGTATGGAGAGGGGAAGGGACCCCCAACGGGCCAGCAGAGACTGAGGGGGTGATTCTCATTACCGCCGCCCGCCTCGCGGGAACCGCCATATGGCCGCTCCGCGGTCGAAAGACCGCGGAGGCCATTCAGGCTTTCCCGCTGGGCTGGCGGGCGACCGCCAGGAGGCCGCCCGCCAGCCCAGCGGGAAACCCCAACCCACGAGGAAGCCGGCTCCGAATGGAGCCGGCGGAGTGGGTATGTGCGACGGGTGCAGTTTGCACCCGTCGCGTCTTTCAGTGTCTGCATTGCAGACACTGAAATACACAGTGGGGCCCTCTTACGGGGGCCCCTGCAGTGCCCATGCCATTGGCATGGGCACTGCAGGGGCCCCCAGGGGCCCCGCGGCACCCCCTACCGCCATCCTGTTCCTGGCGGGAGACCCGCCAGGAACAGGATGGCGGTAGGGGGTGTCAGAATCCCCATGGCGGCGGAGCACGCTCCGCCGCCATGGAGGATTCCCTCGAGCAGCGGAAAGTCGGCGGTAGACCGCCGACTTTCCGCTTCTGACCGCGGCTGAACCGCCGCGGTCAGAATGCTCGTTGGAGCACCGCCAGCCTGTTGGCGGTGCTCCCGTGGTCGGTGGCCCTGGCGGCCACCGGCCGCCAGGGTCAGAATGACCCCCTGAGTTTTCTGAAGTAATGGAGCAAAATTTAGATGCTACAGGTCTCCTATATTGGCCGAGAAATAAATCCCTAAATATCTCTTTGGATTGGCATTCACACACCCTCTTAATTCAGGAAGCAGATTGATCAATCAATCAATTAATCAAAAATCAATCAATCAAAGAAATTTATAGAGCGCGCTACTCACCCGTGAGGGTCTCAAGGTGCTTGGGAAAGGGTCAAGGGGGGGGGCAGGGAGGGTCACTGTTCGAACAACCATGTCTTGAGGTTCTTTCTGAAGAGCTCGAGGTCTTTGGTTTTGCGGAGGTTGGTGGGGAGGGAGTTCCAGGTTTTGGGGGCGAGGTAGGAGAAGGACCTGCCTCCTGTGGTGGTACGTTGGATGCAGGGACTGTGGCTAGGGCGACGTCGGCTGATCGGAGGTTACGGGTGGGAGTGTGAAAGTTCACTCTGTCGTTGAGGTAGGAGAAGCGCAGCAAAGAATGATAGGAGAAGTGCCACAAAGAATAATATCGGTCTTCCTCATATTGATTTTATAGCCACCAATTTTCTCAAATTCATAAAATATATTGAAAACCACTTCCTGAAAAGTACATTCTATATCTAAGAACATGATGATGTCATCCGCATAGAGTATGATCTTTCCCATCGATTTTAAAGGAGGTTGAATCTGAATGTGTTGTCTAATTTTAATGGCTAGAGGCTCAATAAAAAAACCGAATATTATGGGGGATAAAGGGAAACCCTGCCTAGTCCCTCTTTGTATTTGAAGTTGACCGACGCACTTTCAGTTTATAATAATATTGGCTTCGGGATTTAAGTACAACCTTTGAAATAGTGCAGTAATCTGAGAAGGCACCTTGTAACTGGACAGAACTGCAAAAAGCGTGTTCCATACAACCAAGTCAAATGCTTTTTCCGCATGTAGCAAAAGAATGATGGCAGGGACTTTATTAGAAGCAAAATATTCAAGAGCCTCAGCTAAAAAATGTGTATTGGTAGCCAGTTGCCGGCCAACTATAAACCCATTTTGATTGGGATGTACCAGTTTGTTAACTACCCCATTAATGTTACGAACTGCGCTGGACTTCTCACCTCTGTATTTCGGATTGGCGAATACACCAAGTCTTCTACAGGTCCTGGATACTCCCAGATAAGGGTGACCCCTTCTAGTAGCCACAGTGCCGCTGGACAGGCTACGCCAAAGCAGACCGTATCCTCCAGAAGGAGTCCCAGAGGGAAAAAATCCCAACACTGGGGAAAAAACCTCTAACAGGAACTCCTGAAGGAAAACAAGAAAAAACAGGACTTGACAACAGGAAACAAAAATAGGCAATATCCAGGGTAAAAGGCAGAAAAAAAGGAACAGGCAAAAATCTCCCAAGGCAAAAGCAGGAACAAAGAACAGGCAAAAATCTCCCAAGGCAAAAAGGCAGGAACAAAGAACAGGAGCGAACAGCACAATCAGAAGGAAGTGTTTGCAACGCAAGGAGGAACAAGACTGACTGACTTATATACTGAGAAAAGGGAAGTGACATCACAGGAAAAGGAAGTAACACCATCTTGGATAGACCAGTATAGGAAAAAGAAAGTAGTATAAAAGAAAAAAAGAGCATGCTGGGACAAAAACACGAAGAAGACAAGAGGGACACAACATGGATAGAGACAGGCAAAAGGACCAACAAAAACCCACCACCAACAACAAAAGAAGAAAAAAGGGCTACAAGTAAGTGTAGCGTGACCGGGAGCGAAATATATGCTTCCCAGAAAGCATAGTCAAAAAACACAGGGAACGGCGCTTCGAATATCGGTAGCGCGTTCCACCTGCGAGGACAGAAAGAGACACCGCGTAAGAGCGCGGCGTTACAATTAAGCCTATTGGCTAAAAGTTTTGTGATAATTTTGTAATCTGTATTTAAAAATGAAATTGGACGATATGCACTAGCGTCCTCCCTGTCCATTTTTTTCTTAGGAAAGCTAACCACGTTTCCTGAATGCCAGGTCTTAGGAACCTGCTCGCCCCTCAGTAGGCCATTAATTAAGGCCAAAAAATCCTCGGCGAATGCGTTTATAAAAGCCTTATAAAACTCCGCTGGGAAGCCATCCGGTCCACAGGCTTTCCCCGTGGAAAGGTTCTTAACAATGCCTAGTAGTTCTGGCTTCGTAAATGGCTGTGACAGCACTTCACAGTCTTCATGTGAGACACTGGGAATATCCAGGTCCCTCAGGAATTTCTCCATAGTCCTGGGATCGATAACTGGGGCATAACTATAAATTTGTCTATAATGCTCCAGCATAATTTTATCGACGGCTCGGGGGTCAGTATGTCTAATCCGCTGACAGGACATCTTAGAGCGTGTATGATATTACCAGCAATACGATCTCGAGCTTGTCATGCCAAAAATGTTCCTGTAAAGTTTTCTCTTCGTAGATCTTTTGTTTGTAAGTCAGATATTCCATATCCACCTTCTTAAAAAAGTTATCAGCCAATGCCTTCTTAGCAGCTTCAAAAGACTGCCTATTAGTATCCGAGGGAGCATGTAGATCGATGCGAGAGGAGCTTTTAAACCAGGTGGAAATACAAGTATATTCCCTCGCATCAGGAGCATTCATTCTCCAGGGATCACAAAGCATCAAGACCTTAACATAGGGGGTCATTCTGACCTCGGCGGTAAAAGGCCCTTACCGCCGGTCAGAAGTCCGCCATACTACTGCCGCGGCCGCGGTCGACCACCACGGTCATTCTGACCACCAACTGTGAAACCGCCAAAAATCCGACATCCAAGGAAGGCCGCCACATCAGCGGGCCGCGGAAAACTGGAGATGATCAAACCTCCACCGTCACGCCAACACAAACACGCCCATGCCATTCTGACCCACGAATCCACGCGGCGGTCTTTCAACCGCGGTATTCCATTGGCGGTACACACCGCCGCGCTCAAAATACACACACAACTCCTAAACACTGCCACATTGGACAATTTGAAATACGCACACCTGACACACATACAAACAACGCTCCCACACATCCAATCAACTATAAAACACACACCCACATCACCCACAAACCCCCACTAGTTGGAAATCGGAGCGAAGGCGAGAGCGAGAGCGAGAGATAGCGATAGCGAGCACAGCATTAGAAAACCCCAACACACACAGGAACACAACTTCATCACCCACACCACATCTACGCACACATCACCACATATCACCACGCACATCACCACAAACACCACCCCACACCTCATCCACACCACCCCATGGCACCCCAAAGACACCCAAGGTTTTTGGACCAAGAACTCCGGGTCATGGTTGAGGAAATCATGAGGGTTGAGCCCCAGCTCTTCGGCACACAGGTGCAGCACACCACCATAGCAAGGAAGGCTGAACTATGGCAAAGGATCGTAGACAGGGTCAACGCTGTGGGACAGCATCCCAGAAATCGGGAAGATATAAGAAAGCGATGGAACGACCTACGGGGGAAGGTGCGCTCGATGATCTCCAGGCACAACATCGCTGTGCAGAAGACTGGCGGCGGACCCCCACCCACCCCACCCCAATTCACAGCATGGGAGCAAGAGGTGGTAAACATCCTGCATCCTGATGGCCTCGCTGGAGTACAAGGAGGAATGGACTCTGGTAAGTAGAATCTCAACCACTTCACCCCCCCCCCAAACACCAGCATGCCAACCCCCCCCTCCTTCACCCCCAATCTCACCCCCCAGCACATAACCTCCCTGCCAATGTCTCACCAGCACAACCCACCCTAAACAACACCAACCCCTGAATGCCAACACAAACCATAGACAGCCACCACCAAAGCATGACCATTGCACATACCCATACACCCCCCCCAAACCCTCACAACACCTCCCACAAGGGAATCCCAGCACTGGGGGACAAGGGCACCCAAAATGCACGCCATGGCACACACAGAAACAATAACCATACTCCTTTACCCCTGCAGGGCCCGAACGACAACACACCGCCACGGAGGGTCCAGAGATGTCCATCCCACCCCCAGAACAGGCCCCCAGCGAGGACAGCAGCTCTGTCGACATAGAACCTGACGACCAGCCCGGACCATCGCGGACCTCTGGACAGTCGGTTCCCCACACACAGGCCACAGCAGACCCAAACCCCCCTGGGAACACCAGCACAGCTCCCACCCAGCGGGCCCATGCCTCTGTCCCGCGGACGCGTCAATCAGCGGTGTGTCCGCCACTACAGGGCACCCAGGCTGACCCAACACCCCAACAACAACAGGGACCTGGGGGCAGTGGTAGTGGGCACACCGTCCAGGGGACAGAGGCCCGGGGAAACAGGGCAACTGGGAGGGCTGCTGTGCGACAGGGGGGGGAGGACAGGCCCAGGGAACCGACTCTCCAAGAGGCCCTCACCACCATCATGGGAGCGTATCATCACTCCCAGGAGACGATGGCGACGGTACTGGCCAGGTTCACCGAGATCCAGGCACAGCGGGAGGAACAGTACATGGGGTTCAGCAATGAACTCCGGGCCATCGCTACCGCAATGGGGACCATAGTCCAGGCCCTAAACCGCATTGAAACCACATTGCGGGACAATGTGGCACCGCAAAGGGCCCCTGTCACTAGCCAGGAACAGTCTACCACCTCCGCCGGCGCTAGTGGTCAGGAGGCCCCCACAGAACGACGGGCCACCAGAACCCCACCTCCTGCTGAAGAACAACCACCCCGCAAGAGGAACCTGAGATCTCAAAGGAAGACAGAGTAGGATGCCAGGACCCCACCAGTCTAATATCCCCCCGGATGTCATTCCACTGTCCCACAGTGTCACCCTGTCCAACCTTGAACTGCCCCTGCTCCATCCTTCCACTGCCATATGAACAATGCACCTGTGCGACCGAGAACTGGACTCTGCCATGGACATAACTCCACCCTCACCCTTCACCGTTTAATATCATGTACCAAAATATAGCACTAAAAATAAATCACTCATTGCACATAATCATTCTGGAGTCAGCCTGTATTATTTACAAATGTATAACACATTACTTATCAATAATGTTCTGTTATATATGTGTGGACAACATACCGATGTCAATAAGCATTAGTCCATGGGCTAACCAGGCAGAAGTCACGCAGTGGGTCATACAGCACTGAAAAGGGAAGGGAAAAGTAAACTTCAGGTTAAAAGAACTGGGGGGCAATACACAAAGTAAAGATGCAGGGGGCATTCACTAAATGGTAAATGGCGTGGGAGATTCCTACCTGTGTGCTACTGAAAATACTGTAGGATAACTCTGTCCCTGTTGTCTGGGTCGTCCTCTTCGTCTTCCTCCTCTTCACTCTCCGCAGGCTCCACAGCTGCTTCAACACCACCATCTGGACCATCCTCCTGCAGGAAGGGCACCTGACGTCGCAATGCCAGATTGTGAAGCATACAGCAGGCCACGATGATCTGGCACACCTTCTTTGGTGAGTACATCAGGGATCCCCCTGTCATATGTAGGCACCTAAACCTGGCCTTCAGGAGGCCAAAGGTTCTTTCAATGACCCTCCTAGTTCGCCCATGGGCCTCATTGTACCGTTCCTCTGCCCTGGTCCGGGGATTCCTCACTGGGGTCAATAGCCAAGGCAGGTTGGGGTAACCAGAGTCACCAATTAGCCACACACGTTGTCTCTGTAGCTGTTCCATCACATAAGGGATTCTGCTATTTCGCATCACATAGGCGTCATGCACTGACCCAGGGAACTTGGCATTCACATGGGAGATGTACTGGTCAGCCAAACAGACCACCTGGACATTCATCGAATGGTAACTTTTCCTGTTTCTGTACACCTGCTCATCGTCTTTGGGGGTACTAAAGCCACATGGGTCCCATCAATGGCACCAATTATGTTGGGGATATGTCCAAGGGCAGAAAAATCACCCTTCACAGTGGCCAAATCAACCTCCTCAGGGAATACAATGTAGCGCGGCATGTGTTTCGTCAGGGCAGACAACACTCTAGACAAGATTTTTGAAAACATAGGCTGAGACATTCCAGATGACATGGCCACTGTTGTCTGGAATGAGCCACTTGCCAAAAAATGGAGGACTGACAGAACCTGCACTAGAGGGGGAATTCCTGTGGGTTGGCGGATGGGGGACATCAGGTCTGGCTCCAGCTGGGAACACAGTTCATGTATAGTGGCTCGGTCAAGCCGGTATCGTAGTATGATGTGGCGTTCTTCCATTGTCGACAGGTCCACCAGCGGGCGGTACACGCGAGGATTCATCCTTCTTCTCGCAAGTCCCAGCGGACGGTGCCTAGGAAGGACAACATGGAGCACAGAGTCAAGCAAGTCACAGGTACGTTCACCACTGCATGCACAGTACATGATAAGGTATGGATGGCTATGTTTGGATGTGTGGCAATGCAAGGCCTAGGCCTGTGTGACGCAGTTGAAATTAAGCCATGTGGGCCCTTGAAATGGCGGCTGCCTGACCGGTGAAGTGGGACAATGGGATGTGAGGTCAATGCGCTGGCGTGGCACACCGTGGCGGTAGGCGGTCGAAGACCGCTATACGAACCCGCATTGGTTAACATTGAACCCTATGGGATTCAGGAGCCAATGATGATGTGCGCTGTCGGTCGCGGTACGCACAGCCGCGGTACGCACCGCGGCGGCCGTGACCGCCATTTTCTATCTGCCTAATCACTCGATACCTGATCATCCACAGGAGAGGACCTATACTGCAAGTGCTGCTGTGACCTCGGTCTGGAAGTGACAATGGCTGCTGCGACTGGGGAAAGGGCCCCTGCCTTCACGTCTGAAGAGTTGGAGAAACTAGTGGATGGGGTCCTCCCCCAGTATGCGCTACTCTACGGTCCTCCAGACCAACAGGTGAGTACACTGAGTGCACATTGAATGGGTTATGGCTGTGTGGAGTGGGGTGGATGTAAGTTGTTGGGGTGGGGAGAAAATGAGGACTGCAACGCACGACAGATGAGAGAATGGGCCACATGGCAAGGTTGGGGAGGGGGGGACATGTACTCCAAACATGCCGAAAATTCACGTTTTCTCTTTCCCACCCTGTACATGTCTAACAGGTGAGCGCCCATCAGAAAATCGACATTTGGCGTGCCATCGCCAAGGAAGTCCGGGCCCTGGGGGTCTACACCAGACGGGGCACCCACTGCCGCAAGAGGTGGGAGGACATCCGCCGCGGAACCCGAAAGACCGCCGAGTCACTGCTGGGGATGGCCTCCCGACCTAGGAGGGGTGCCAGTCGTACCCTGACCCCCCTGATGTCCCGGATCCTGGCGGTGGCCTACCCTGATTTGGATGGGCGCTTGAGGACATCACAGCAGACACAAGGGGGTGAGTACCTGCACATTCTGCTATCCTTAAGCGCAGTTGAGGCGTCTGGGTGGGGGAGGAGGGCCTTGGGTGACACTAGTCCAGGGCGCTTTCTGTAGTGTAGTCCCCTCCCTTAGACATGGCCCTGTGCCCCCGCCCCCCACCTCTGTAGGGTGCCAAGTACAGCTATCCATGGTCCTGCATCACCCATGTGCGCGTCTGTTGTCCCTAGACCTGTTGGCCTAGTCAGAAGTACTGAGTAGTGTACCCCAACTTCGCGGCTTAGTGCATGAGGCACCTGTGTCTGTCCTCTCCGCCAACGGTATTGACAAGGCATACACTCAACTTTGTATTATTTCTCCCCCCACCCTTATTCTTTGTCTTCTTGTGCATCAGCATCATCAGGCGGAGGAGAATTGGCGTCGGAGCACGAGGGAGCTGCAAGTCACAATGCCCCGGTGGGCACTGGAACAGACACCGAGGGCACCAGTGATCCGGAGGGCGAGGGGAGCACCACAACGGGGACCGGTGAAGACACCAGCGACACGGACACGTCCTCGTTTGGGAGCTCCCTAGCGGGGGCGGCAACATCCGGGCCCCCCGCCTCCACAGGTACAGCCGCCACCCAGCGCTCCAGCTCCGCCCTCCCAGCAGCCCCTCAGCCTTCGCTCCGTGCCCGCTCGCCCAGGAAGGCGGGCGTCTCCTTCGCCCCAGGCACCTCAGCCCCTGCCCCAGTTACCCCTGCTGCCCTCAGTGCGGAGCTCATTGACCTCGTGAGGACGCTCATTGTTGGGCAGACTACCCTTTTGAATGCCATCCAGGGGGTGGAAAGGGAGGTGCATCGGAGCAATGCCTACCTGGAGGGCATTCATTCGGGTCAGGCTGCCCATCAACGATCGTTCACTGCTCTGGCCTCAGCACTGACGGCAGCCATTATCCCTGTCTCCAGCCTCCCTCTTCTAACTGCCTCCACCCTTTTCTGTCTCCTGTCCCTCAGCCTATCCCATTCACACCATCAGACCAGCCTGCACACACCTCAACACCCAAGGCCAGATCATCCAGACACAAGCACCACAGGACACACAAGCATTCACCCCAGCAACACCCAGATGCAGACATTCCAACAGTCACTACCACCTCTGTGTCCCCCTCCTCTTCGTCTCCCTCCTCCCTCCCTGTGACGTCTACACTCACACCTGCATGCACACCACCATCAGCCAGTGCTTCCATCACCAGCACACCCTCCACTACAGTCCTCACACGTGCAGTCACCACCCCCACTGCCATCTACACGTCCCCTGTGTCCTCTCCCACTGTGTCTGTCACCCCCTCTTCCAAGACACATAAACGCAGGCAGACACCCAAACAACAGCCAACCACCTCACGACAGCCTACGCCTCAGTCACCTGCACCCAAAGACAGCACACCTGACTCTCCTACAACCACATCCTCTTCCTCCACTTCCATCACCACTACTCCTACCCTTTACCTTGGTCCTAAGAAATGTTACCTCTCTAATCTTAACCTCTTTCCCTCCCCTGACCCACCCCCTCCATCGGTTAAGAGTCCCAAGAGCACCTCAGCCACCACCAGCCCAGCTTCGAGGGTCCAAGTGGTGCATGGCTTCTGGAGTCCACCCTGTGGCGGCAGTGACACTTCACTGAGCAGCAAGGGGACATCCAGCCCACCCCCAGGCAAGAGGACACGTAAAGTGAAGGGCCGCCGTGAGAGGACTGAGACGGCTGCCCCCAAGGATCCAACAACGGCCACTTCACCTGCCACAACAGCCAGGGGAGGCAAGGGCCCGAGAGTCCCATCTAAGGAGCGAAAGGGCAGCAGGGCGGAGAGGTCATCCATCAGGAGCGCGGAGCTGGAGGGCCCCGCAAGCCCCATCCCGCCTGCAAGGGACGACAGCAAAGGGCCCAGGACTCCGTCCCCGAAGGGGCCTGCCACTGCACATTCGGAGGGCGAGTGATCAGGGTGTCCAGCCCAGGTCTGGCTCCCTAGACTTCCTGGAAGAGGACCGCTGAAGAGGGCCCCGCCGTGCAGAAGAGCACCGCTGAAGAGGGCCCCGCCGTGAAGACAGGCACCGCTGAAGAGGGCCCCGCCGTGCAGAAGAGCACCGCTGAACAGGGCCCCGCCGTGAAGACAGGCACCGCTGAACAGGGCCCCGCCGTGCAGAAGAGCACCGCTGAACAGGGCCCCGCCGTGAAGACAGGCACCGCTGAACGGGGCCCCGCCGTGCAGAAGAGCACCGCTGAACAGGGACCCGCCGTGAAGACAGGCACCGCTGAAGAGGGCGCCGCCGTGCAGAAGAGCACCGCTGAACAGGGCCCCGCCGTGAAGACAGGCACCGCTGAACAGGGACCGCCGTGAAGACAGGCACTGCTGAAGAGGGCCCCGCCGTGCAGCAGAGCACCGCTGAACAGGGCCCCGCCGTGCAGAAGAGCACCGCTGAACAGGGCCCCGCCGTGAAGACAGGCACCGCTGAACAGGGCCCCGCCGTGAAGACAGGCACCGCTGAACAAGGCCCCGTCGTGCAGAAGAGCACCGCTGAAGAG
Organism: Pleurodeles waltl; assembly: GCF_031143425.1. Taxonomy (NCBI): domain Eukaryota; kingdom Metazoa; phylum Chordata; class Amphibia; order Caudata; family Salamandridae; genus Pleurodeles; species Pleurodeles waltl. The sequence goes on from NC_090442.1 coordinate 269,549,456, forward strand.
GGCCCCGCCATGCAGAAGAGCACCGCTGAACAGGGCCCTTCCTGTCAAGCACCGCTCCGCTGGGCCCCTCCTGTCAAGCACCGCTCCGCTGGGCCCTTCCTGTCAAGCACCGCTCCGCTGGGCCCCTCCTGTCAAGCACCGCTCCGCTGGGCCCCTCCTGTCAAGCACCACTCCGCTGGGCCCTTCCTGTCAAGCACCGCTCCGCTGGGCCCCGCCGTCTCAAGCACCGCTCCGCTGGGCCCCGCCGTCTCAAGCACCGCTCCGCTGGGCCCCTCCTGTCAAGCACCGCTCCGCTGGGCCCTTCCTGTCAAGCACCGCTCCGCTGGGCCCCTCCTGTCAAGCACCGCTCCGCTGGGCCCCTCCTGTCAAGCACCGCTCCGCTGGGCCCTTCCTGTCAAGCACCGCTCCGCTGGGCCCCGCCGTCTCAAGCACCGCTCCGCTGGGCCCCTCCTGTCAAGCACCGCTCCGCTGGGCCCCGCCGTCTCAAGCACCGCTCCGCTGGGCCCCGCCGTCTCAGGCACCGCTCCGCTGGGCCCTTCCTGTCAAGCACTCCCCAGGATATGGCAGTGGGCATGGTGGCCCCTTCGTGGGTCTTGCGTCGTGGACTCATGTGGCTGAGGTGCCCCCCCTTCCCTTCCCCCTGAGGTGCCTGTAGTTTTGTCATCAGATGCCCCTGCAGTGTTCTCTCCAAAGGACTCAGGTCTCGTGTGTGGGCTTTGACCTTGTGTTGCTACACTTTGGCCCACGGACAAATCGTTACTACGTAAAATGTGCAGGACTGATTTCTGCAGTTGTCCACTGCTGTGTATATTGACTTTATAAATGTAAATATTCTGGCTAGTTGACCAATACTTATCGGAGGCTATTTTGGACATAAATATTTATTGACAATTTTGATATGTCATTGCATTTTTTACGGGGGTTTGGTTGGTGTCACTGTGACTTGTTGCTCTGCATTGGTGTGTACATATTGGGGGGGGGGGAGGTTGCATATGTGTGTGCCCGTAACCTTTCGTCCTCCCCCCTCCCGTGTGTCATAGGTGCTGTACTCACCGTTGACGTCTGCGCCGGAGTTCGTACTCGTGGTAGATGAGCAGGTAGACGAGAGCAGGTATGATGTTCAATTCGGGTTCCATGCTGTCCTCCGTACTCGTGAAGTGCGTAGAGGTGAGCGTTTTCACATTCGTAGTCTGTTTCTGCCGTGTTTTTATCGGCGGGGCTCCCGCCCCGGAAAAGGTGGCGGATTGGTGGGTCATGATAGTGTGGGCGGTACATTGTCTGCCGCCTGGCTGTTGGCGGTGACCGCCGCGCTGTTTGTCGGTCCCGCCGTGGCGGGCGGAGTGTTAAAGTGGCGGGCTGTGTTGGCGGTTCCCACCAGGGTCAGAATTCCATTTTTTGGACCGCCGGCCTGTTGGCGGTTTGGCCGCCGCTTTATCACCGACCGCCAGGGTTAGAATCACCCCCATAATCTTTAAAGATTTTTGCAACTTTGGGTTTGTGTTGTTTCTTACCCCTAAGCGTGGTATCTGAAACTGGATCCTGAAGGAAATTAAAATCTCCTCCAATAATAATTTTACCTGTTAATTGCAAGAGGGAGTGAAACAAGCCAACATAGGGGGCTGGGTCATCTAACAGAGGGGCTTAAAAGCTAACAAAGACAAATCTTTCTTTGGCAATTAAACGCTGGACCCAACACCATCGCCCGTCAGGGTCAGAAAGAAAATCAAGTGGCTGTGCATTGAGGGTTCTGGCTAAAAAAACTGCCACACCTCTGTGAGCCGCTGAAGTTGCAGCGACTACAAAATCAGCCATTTTTTAAACATGTGGAAATCCAGAACTTTATTAGCCTGAATATGAGTCTCCTGAAGAAGTATAACTGAGGGATTTAAAGCGGTTACCCTTTCCTCAATTGCAGACCTTTTCCTATGGTTATTTAATCCATTAACATTCCAGGAGAGTATTCTTAATGGAAGAAGAGATTTTGTCATTGATTTACACCTTGGCTTAGTCTGAAAAATATCACCCACACTATGGAGTTAAACACACTATCATAGACATAGCGACGCTCTAAAGTGACAAAAACGGATCCTGGTGTCCATACCTCTCCCCCCAAACTCCCCCTCCCTTACCCCCCCATCCCTCACCCTCAGTGGCCCACACCTGGAGCCCTCCCGCCCGGACAGCCCGAGGCCACACACCCCCCTGCCCCCATCCTTCCCTAACCTGGTGCCTTGACATAGCACCCTAAGCCACAGACTGGAGGGAGACTAAAGTGCAAATAACGTAGACATGCATTGTGAGCGCTATGGAGAAAAACCCGAATTTTCTTACAGTATCATCATCCTCATAGTCCAATATGTCGCCCTGCCATTCTCTTGTTAAGTTTTTTCTACCCTGGCCCCACCCCCCCTTGTTCGACCTTACTGCTCAGAGTTTTTAATTACATGTAGCAAGGATTTAGCAGCATCCACTGTATGAATAAAATTCGAATGACCCTGAAAAAACACTTTAGGTTTTGATTGCTGCACAAGTCCAGCCTGAGCCCCCACCTTTTGAAATGCTGGAATCATCCCTTTCAATTCTCGTCTCCGATGCGCAGCCACCACCGACATATCTGAGAAAATCTTGAACGCATAGTCACCGGGAATCTGGAAGATTTTAGTCTTAAATGCTTGCTGAAGAATCTGTTCCTTGATGCGAAAATCGCCAAAATTCACTAGAATAGTGCAAGGGTATTTAGAGTTCGGAGGCTGGATTGCGGGGACCCGATGGGCCCGCATGATAGTGAGATCCGAATGCTTGTCCGTTGGTTCTAATAGAACGTGATGTTGAATAGGACCAGTGACCAGATCTGTGACTGTCGGGCCATTTTCACGGCCTTCAGGGACTCCCGTGAATCTCAAATTAGGTCTATGTGAAGGATTTTCGGCGGCATCGAGCCGAATCTGTAGATCTAACAGGTCGGCCTGACACTTTGCCAGGGATGGTTCTACAGTCACACGGACGTCCTCAAGGTCAGAAACTCACTGCTCGATATCCGTAATTCGCAAGTTGAGTTACTGGATATTACTACAGATTAAGTTCAATTGTGATTCTGTTCTCTGATTTGCATCGTCTTGGGAAACTTTCAGAGTTTTTAATTCCCTTAGTATCTGCAGGAGTAAACTTTCCGGGGGGGTGTCAGTGCTTGCCGTATCTTTCACCTCCTGAGACAGAGCCCCATTTTGATCATTTAACTCAGAAGATGCAACAGGAGTAGCAACGTGAGGGGAAGACCCAGCTACTGTGTCTCCCCTGCCCCTACTGATTGACTCATGCAATGGAAGAGAAGCGGAGCTATCTACCTGAGGGGCAGAAGTTAATCAGTGAAGGGGTACACTCTTTCTGGCCTTTCCCCGCACCAAACAAGGGATAGAGTGGCTTGGAGGCAGAGTCCGTGTCCGTCACCTGACTGGAGGAGTTCTCAGAGTTCCAGCTAGGGGTCGACTGAGTGAGCAGTGGAGAGCCTTTAACAAATGATCCCGGACTGGGATCCGAGTCGGATGGCAAAGCCCTTAATTCATCAGAAGGACAGTCAGAGCTGAGGAGGAGGCTTGCCAAGTTAGTCACGGAGGGTGGTAGATTATGAGGTAGGGGCAAAGTAGAGTTAGAGGTTAAATCTATGGCGGACGGTAGGGAAGGTTCTAAGGATGGAGCCTTGTGTATATGATTATCCGAAGGCACAGGGCATTTTATTTTGACAGTACGTGTTGTTCTAGAAGCCCTGGCGGCAGAGCGACCTGTGCCCAATGTGTGATGTGGAGAACGCCGCATCATCCAAGATCACAGAGTAGCCGTGTCCCGCCAGAAACGCGCCTATCCTGATCCTTCAGGTGCGATTAAGTTGTCAATGAAGCGCCGAGAAAGGCCGGCAGATCGTACCAGGGGTCAGTCTCAAGACCAGTGCTTTAAGTAAGTGACTTCCACTCTAATAGTTCCCTCACACGGAGAGAAAACAATAGTCTGTCTTAATCCTCAAAGTGTGACTGCATCTGGACTTGGCTGAATATAAACAGAAACTAACAGGGCCATAACAACCACTAATGTCTTTTGGGAAGATAGCTCTCTAGATAAGAGCCCCCCCTGGCACACTGACCAAGCCTAACAGTCAAAGTCCCCCAATATAATATAATAGCATTGAGTAAGAATCCTCACATAATGAAAAGCGGCCTTTTCAGTTCAATCTCCCCGTTTTCTTTCTTCAATTTTTATGTCCCCTATCTCACCTCCGTGTGTCGTGCTGGTCTCTCCCTTGCCAGTGAGCTGTTGCAAGAGCTGAGAGATTGTGGCAATGGAATCAGTTATCAGCTGGTTCCACCCTCGGCTCCAAGGCAACTCCAGCGAAAACAACGCTTGAAACTGCATCTGCGAAGGAGGGGGCGGCCAGCGGCTCCGTAATCGAGTGTTCAGCCTGTCTGCCCGACCCAATTGGTATCAGGTGCTGCTCCCCTGGCGCCTCCCCTGAGGCGTGTGAATCTTGGCGTCCCGCTTGTCGCTGTGTTATGCCCCCGCAGACGGTTGTTCAAGCTTGTCTGGCTGTAGCAATAAAATATAGAGCGGCTCCCCGGCGTATGCTGACTTCCGCGTATTGGAAGCCGCTGTGCCTGGAGAACAAGAATGCAGAGCCCACAGCACGTCTCGCTCCGACGCGCGCTCTCTCTGCGTCTGAGGCTAGCTGCGGAGCTCGACGGGAGCTCCTGCGGCTTCCGTGGTCCGCATTCACTACGTACACTTCACACACAGTACACCAAACAAAGAATAGCACAGACATGTCAATGGCATACACCATACCCATGTCATGTAAGTTCCATATAGGTTCAGATCCCTCAAGTCATGCCGTGCAAATCACTGCCAGAACAAATATCAAATACCAGACAACTTGCATCTATATCAACTACATCTCATCAACACATACCTGACTTACCCGTATTGTGCAGAGATATCTCCCTGATGCATTGGCTCACACACATAGGAATACAAGATCAATGCCCATCACATACCATGTGCCAGATGTGTGATAAGTGGTACCACACCTACTGTAGTGCCACTTCACATGTAACACTCACTGACTCACAACACCATCATATCTGTACCCGATACAATAAATGGCCCAAAATGGCACAGAGTCAGACAGTGCAGATCATGGATGTCATAGTGGAACCTTGTAGGAGAAAACAGGACATCACTGACCTCACATGCACTGTGCCAAGGGACACATTTGCTAGGTAGCTGAGCTCCATCCAATAGCTTGCACTGTGGATGTGTTGACTGTATAAATGCACATTAATGTTTTGGAAGATAGGAGAGACACTGGTAGTTATGTTGATCATCCTGTGGCAATGGGATACACACCCTTGGGCACCTCATGGCTGCCACAAACATTAGCTGCCACTCTGGATCACCAAGGGACCTATGTAATAGCCCGCAGTTCCATTGTCATGGCCTGCACTGTATGTACAACTTGGCAGATGACCATTTCATAATGACTTGAAGCCACATTGTAAATCGGCCACCCTCCCATGCTGTATGTAGTGTGGAAGGGGTGTACAATGTGTGCCTCTGCAGGTCTGTCACCACAAGATACATAGGATGATGATGCTGACTCACATGTAGCTGTCACCTAAACCCTGAGGAAGTGCCAACAACAAACACCACCCCAGGGGTGCAGAATGCAGGTTGCAATAAGGAAGTAGACTGTGCTTTGAACTCAGATGATTGTGCCACCAATGCATGCTGCATACTGCTGCACACACAGAAAGAGCCAATTGGCCATCAAAACAGCATATGTATAGGGTGGTGTAACTTCCTGCACAGATAAATCCACCTCCACAAGGCAGCTAGCCAAGTACCCTGGTGCAGTGTAGGTAATGTTGGTGCACGGCTTCATATGAGCAGCTGGCGCAGGGGTTGCCAAGGGTTGCCAAGTAACATGTCACACATGAGGCATTCTTGCATAGTCAAAATGTTGCAGATCAATGCAGCCAATTTTGGAGACGTGTTGTGCATTCTCACTTATCAATTTCAAAGGCCCTAGGTGTCTCACATCATCTGCAATGACACATGTCAAAAGGGATGGGATTTCCAGGCTCTGTAGTGCTACCATCTTGCAACCACATCTGACCATATTGTGTTGTGAGGATGTGTCATGTCCCCACTAGTGATAGCACACTGAGACACAGGTGCACTACACAACGCATGGTACATCAATAATGACCATCAGTTTGGAATCCAAATCATATGTCCCAGATCCTTCAGCCAAATACAAGATTGTCATGTCGAACAACCTAGTGCTGAGGAGAAATCACACAAGGATAGGAACTCACACCATACCACAAATACATGTGAGTCTCGACCAGCTCAAAATATCAACTGCCATGCAACATGACATACCTGTTGCAAGCCCTAACAACAACTTACTCCTTTAATCTTTTGAAGTGGATCATGGGTATGGCATACAACCATCGATAATGACCCCATTTCCCAACCCAAGCACAGCAGCAGAGCGTGCATATAATGAGGGACATCGGAGGACACAGACTATTGTGGAGAGGACATTTGGCATCCTGGAGTCCAAATTCAGGTGCCTGGACATGACAAAAGGCAGCCCCTATATGCCCCACACATCGTCTGCAAGATAATCATGACATGTGCTATACTGCACAACATATGTGTGCAGATGAACATCCCCTTATATGAGCAGGTTGATGACCTGCCTGAGTATGAGGAGGAGGATGGTGGAGAAGAAAATGAGGGGAATCAGCACAACAAAGCTGCTGGGATACGCTGCAGACTGCACATCGTTGAAAACTTCTTCACTTATTAATCAGGTAACTCACCTTGTATGTTTTGTCAATAAACTCCTCACTTATTCACAAAATCCAGCTTTGGTCAACATATACCACAGGGATGTGAGTCTAACCTCAGGGAGCATGTCACAAACACTAATCTGAAGAGAGAGTACAGTAGCAACATCACATGTGATGCGTAAGATTGAACTGCTACCATCACACATTTCATAAATAGCCTTATCACTTGAATGTGACAACTGAAGGACACAATCTGTGGACCACAACATATTATTTACACCCATGTTAACAACTGGTACAACCACAGCTCATCACACACAACCACAACATGTCCAAATAGGAGGTAAGGAAGGGGCCCACACGTGAGGCAGTGGATGTCAAATTATGGTGAGGCTGTAATGTTTGAACAGACCACTGACACAACTCAGTGTGAGAGTTGCAATGGCTGCATGGAGCATGTGTGACAAGGGGGGGACATCATTGGTGACACTTGTCATCATGATTAGCCCAAGTATGACAAGCAATGGGAGAAATTGAGCCTGCGCAGTACATCCATGGAAATCAGTCCTGCCACAGCCATGGGGCCCAGACCTGACACAGGGTACACATGACCTCACACTTTGGACGGACAAGTCTGTGGAATGCACATCAGAAAGGATGAGAGCATATGCAGCTATGGCTGCAGGTCCACTTCACAAACATTAATATAACACTGCTAAATGTAATGACTTTGATATGACTATTGTGTTCAAAACGGTATATGGTTGGAATGAAGGCAGAGTGTATCAAACACAGTATGTACCACATATTTACACATGTCAACCATATGTGTAGTCCACACACAAGTCACCATATTCTCAAGATCAACATATGGAGACAGTTGTTGGGCAACATTTGCTAGATAGCATTCATCAGCCACCATCAACAATGCCCGAGCTGTGTATGTCGTCTGAAATGTAATGATGTGAAAGACAACTACACACATCACATAAGTAAACACAATTCACAATCACATTCCATAACTATTGCATAGTACTGACTGCCATACATATGTGGATACACTGTTGTCACACATGCATACATATGCATGATGTGAATACATTTGCATGCTGTTGATTCTGTAACACACACATTGGTGTAACAGACCAATCGCATCCAAATCACATTGTTGTATGGACTACCACATGTGGCCATACACACAAAATGCCACACTGCAGCCCAGCCCATTCAATTTGTAAGTTGATACAGGGTGCATCCATTGACAATGGACAAAGTCACGCAATCAGGAATAGAGTAAAATAAAAAGACCCAAATACGTTGAAAACATCCGCAAATGCAAAGTAAATGACCCATGGGCAATTTGTGTGATTTCTACCTTCGCACTCATCTCAATGCTGATTTACTGTTAAATCGATGCATAAAGATAATGCGTCAATAAAAAAGGACGCACGTAGGTCTTGTATCAGAAATACTCATGCAAATATCGGATGCGCCAAATAAAGAGCCAGTGCAGGTCACCACCAATCCCCTTGACCTGGCCGATTGTGAGAGCATGTTCTTCTCTTTCCTTCACAATCCCCATTACAGTTTCTCAGGGGCTTTACTGTATCGCCCCCCGGCACATCTCAACTTTTTCTTCAAGGACTATCAGAGCAGGTGGCAGACTTAACATGTAATAAGCCGAATTTCACACTCCTTGGTGATTTCAATGTCCACGTGGAGGATCAGGATAATGCCTCCGCTAAGAGATTGATATCCGACTTGGAAGCCTTAGATCCTACCCAACGAACCAAGGGCCCTACCCACACCAAAGATCACACTATTGACCTAGATTTTAGTAATATAACCGAATTAACAGTTTTGCCCCCCACCCCTCTGGCTTGGTCGGTCCACTCTGTAATTTCTATCTTTCTTTCGGTCCAAGGCACTAAAAAATCTTCCCAAAGTATCACTCAACCCTTTAGGCGCTGGCATGGGCTCAGGATTAAAGAATGGATTGACACTTTGGAAAAATCCATTCCCACCTTGGATGGTAATATATCCACGTCATTCGCTCTATTTAATGACTGGATTAGCGAAAGTTTAGATCTAACTCGCCCATTCACATCTAGGCCAAGAGCTCACAAAAAAAATGCCCCTTGGTTTTCTACGCACCTGAGCTTGATAAAGAGGGAATTTAGGCAGCTTGAGCGGAAGTGGAGGAAATCATATGATAGTCCTTCTAAGGATGAATATAGGAAGGCAATTGGAAGATTTCATGCCAAAATTAAAAAAGCCCAAAGCACCTACTATGCAAAGAAAATTGAACAGAGCTCTAACTCGTCAAAGAAAATTTTTCGTATCCTAAAAGACTTCACCACCCCCCAAGCGCACATTAAAGCTATAGAGGGCTCTCAAATGCACAGTAACGACCTAGCTTCATTTTTCCAGGAAAAGATGTTGGAAATTCATGCAGCCTTTCCGGCAACTAACAATCACCCACTAGGTACAAAGGATCATGGCTGCAAGGGCCTGGGAAGGTTTACGCAGATTCCTCCAATCCCCTCTGAAACAGTTCTATCAATAATGACCGCACTTAAGTCTGATTCCCCGCGGGACCCGGCTCCGCCGTCAACTTTAGGACTAGCAGCCTCCACAATAGTTCCAGTGTTATCAGAGTTATTAAACCTGTCACTATCAGTTGGCATTGTTCCTCCACAATGGAAACATGCAGTTCTAAAGCCACTGCTTAAAAAGCCCAATCTTGACTCTGTCTCACCTAATAACTACAGACCCATCTCCAGGCTTCCCGCCCTGGCGAAGATACTGGAAAAACACGTTAACACTCATCTCTCAAGCTTTTTGGAGGAATATAATCTCCTGCACCCCTCCAAGATGGATTTCAGACCGTTACACAGTAGAGAATCCGCATTGATTGCGGTCACTGAAGAAGCAAGGAAACGTATGGATCAGGGCATGGTATCAGCAATATTGCTACTAGATTTGAGTGCCGCATTTGATACGGTTGATCACCGGGTTCTACTGCAAAGAATGAGGGAAAGCGGAGTTTCAGGAAATGCTCTATGCTGGTTTGCCTCATTCCTCGATGCACGATCATTTCAAGTACTGGACCAGTCCTTCTATTCCGACTGTTTTAAGAGTAATTGGGGAGTGCCACAAGGCTCATCTTTGAGCCCCACACTCTTTAATATATATATGGGTCCACTGGCAAAAATAGTGGAACCCTTTGGTATCTCTCCTGTATCCTACGCCGATGACACTCAGCTGGTGGTCTCCTTCTCCACTGATCAGAATTCCCTTAATTCCTAACTTCTTCCTTGTCTACAGGCGATCTCCAAGTGGATGTTGGAATCCAAGCTGAAGCTAAATGAAGGGAAGACTAAGGTCATGTAACTGGGGGCTCAGGCCAATCCAAACCTAGCCTCTCCTGCTCACAGGCCATTGGGAGATCTTCCCCTACCCAATGCAAACATAAAGAGTTTAGGAGTATGGCTAGATCCTTGGCTACCCATGGATTACCAGGCAAAAATAATATCTTCCTCCTGCTTTGGTCTATTTAGACTGCTCAGGAAAATTCTAAAAATTCTCCTGTTTATCGCAAAAAGGCTCATTATTCAGGCCCTAATAATTTTGCGTTTAGATTATGGGAATGCTTTGTTTCTTAGAGCACCAAAATATGTGGTGAAAAAACTACAGGTGGCTCAAAACGCTGCCGCCTGTCTCCTCTTTAGAATACCAAGACATGAGTCAGACAAGGCAGCGTTGTCCTCTTTGCATTGGCTCCTGTTGGAGCAAAGGATAAAATTTAAATCTTTATGACATATTCATAGAGCCCTACATGGCAAAGTCCCACCTCTTTTGAAAACCTTAGCCTCTTTTCACGTCCCTACAAGACAGCTGAGATCTTCCTCTGCTGCCCTTGTATCTATTCCCCGAATCGAAAATTCTACATGGGGAGGAAGATCGCTAAGCTATCTTGGAGCTAAATTGTGGAATTCACTACCACTGAATTTAAGAAAAATAAGTCAGGAACTTCCATTTCGGAAGTTATTGAAAACCTGGCTGGTTTAGTGCTGGCCCCTTGTGTTGTGTCTTTGAGGATTTCCTTGTAGTGCTGGGAGGCCTTCGGGTAGCTATGCGCTATATAAGTGTTCATAACGTAACAAAACATAACATAAATACACGCATTACAGGAAAGGTGACGCACGGGGACAGGAAGTGATGTAATGGGAAATCCTGTTTACAGGTATGGTACAGTGGGTGTACTTTTACTTTCTCTTTACAGACTGTGCCTCTTTTGACTGTGTGGTTGTGTCTTGGAGTTGGTGGTGTGATATTGCTCTGTATTGTATCTTGTGGTGTCCCTCCCTATTGTGTTTTCTGTAGTATTTGACTGTACTTTGTCCCAGTGTTAGTGAATTTGTGTGTTTTTTATATTTTTCATTGTGATTGTACTGTGGGGTGTCTGTCCAGTATAGATGTTAAGTTGGGTTAGTTGGGATTGTTATTTTTGGGCCTTAAGTTTCCTTTACTTAATTTTTGTTTACTAACCTATTTTTGTCAACCTGGACCCTAGAGATATGTCTGGTAGGGGGAGACTGACTAGGATAGGGTAGGAGGAGCTGGGAGGCTTTGTGTGGCTGGTAGCCCACTATCTCACATTAATGTTGGAGATGGGGGCCGTGTGATCCAGGGCTAGTGGACGGAGGTGAGACGGCTGCGGTGAGGCAAGGTGCTCAACCACCTGAAGAGGGTGTACCGCAGCAGCGGCAACGAGCACCAGCTAAAGCATTGCTGGGCAGATCTGGTGGCCACGGAGCAGGATCTGCTAGACCTCTTGGTGTGGTGATTGGTGGCCCTGTTGGTGAGTGTCCCATTGGCAAACTATTTACTGTTCACCGCACTTGAATGACAGTAGCAGATGTGTTGGGGTGCTGCATGTAATGCTTGTGGACAGGTTGCATGCAACCAGAATGAAGTGAAACTGCGGCAGTAGAGAAATGGAGTTCACATATCCCAGCATCTTAGCAATGCAAGTCAGATGTTTGGTGAGTCCTGCACAACCATCACCAAGTCACACATTTCAGGGACCATAGCGACATCTGTGCCCCAGCATTGTGTCATGTATGATAAGCCTAGACACCGCCAGCATACTATATGTAACTGGATTGTGATAACAAAGTAGGGCAATCCTTGTATGGTGCTACATTGGCATAATTTCACAAACATCATCCCTGCCATTATGTTAGCAGAAGGGGCATACCTGCCTTAGGGGGAACTGGCAATGGGGCATTTGATGCCATCAGCCAACGGTGACACATCAGTCATGGGTGCAACGTATTCACTTACATACGGCGCATCCTTGTGTTACCAAAGTGAAGCAGAGCGGCGCTACCAATTTTTCGCAGCACAGTGCTGCACCACTTTTCCATTTATCTGGCCCTAAGATGACAATGAGCCTCAAATATCAAGTCAGTGACATGACATATCAACTGCCACAACACAGATAGACTGATTTTAAACCATCTCATTGCAGAGGATGATGGCTCTCCAGCGGATCTGCCTGTCATGGAGTACCCTGATGACCTGGATGACCAGCTGGCAACTATCAGCCAAGAGACCCTCGAGAAGTTCTTGTAAATCTCCAGACACCACCTCCAGTCGCAAGGAGGAGTATTGCTGTAGCAGACATCCCACAGGCCCCACTTAGCACCCCAATAGTACGACTTGCCAGCACCGACACAGCTGAGGACTCTGAGGACCCAGGGACCAGCTTTGAGAGGACAGTGGTAGGAATCCAGCGGGAGCTGGCCACGGAGGTGCGGGTGGTGATGCAAACTATGGCAGCCAGCCTGGAGGGTATGCGGATGTGCATAGTTACGGCTACTGAACACACTGCAGCCAACTGACGCACACACTCCCCAATGCGTGGAGTCCAGGAGTGTCTTAGGGACATAGCTGCTGCCATAAGGGAGAGGCCACAACAACTGCCCTCCGAACTGGCATCAGCGTGATATATTCAATTACATACATCAAAAATATTTACAAATACACACATACGTACTATATACAATTATATACACCAAGAACACAAGTCAAAGGGATTCCACCATAATAGTCCGTGGATCACTGGGCCTAAAAGGCATGGGCGAGGCCCACACTCAATACCCGATCAAAACTGAGAGAATACTGCAGGGGCATCAGTTAGAAATAAAACAGGCACCTCAGGGGGAAGGGAATGGGGGGGGACCTCAGCCGGTTGAGTGCACGACGCCAGATCCACGAGGGGGCTCCATGCCCACTGTTCAATCCTGGGGAGTGCAAAGCCACAGTCTCTCAAGTCTCTACAGTGGGTGGGTTGCCCACTGTTCAATCCTGGGGAGTGCAAAGCCACAGTCTCTCAAGTCTCTACAGTGGGTGGTTTGCCCACTGTTCAATCCTGGGGAGTGCAAAGCCACAGCCTCTCAAGTCTCTACAGTGGGTGGTTTGCCCACTGTTCAATCCTGGGGAGTGCAAAGCCACAATCTCTCAAGTGGATAACAGTCTCCACTGGTTCTGGAGGGGGCCTTGTGCCCAGAGTGCTTCATCCTGCCAAGGACTGAGGTAGTGGATGTCTTTCTCCACTGGTTCTGGAGGGGGCCTTGTGCCCAGAGTGCTTCATCCTGCCAAGGACTGAGGTAGTGGATGTCTTTCTCCACTGGTTCTGGAGGGGGCCTTGTGCCCAGAGTGCTTCATCCTGCCAAGGACAGAGGTAGTGGATGTCTTTCTCCACTGGTTCTGGAGGGGGGCCTTGTGCCCAGAGTGCTTCATCCTGCCCGTGGCGGACTCAGTAGCATCGGAATCATTGGCGCTCACTGGCCTGCAGGGCTGCTGCCGGCGGTGTCCTGGGCAGCGGTTGAGCTGGTGGCGGTCTTGTCCTGGCCTGCGGGGCTGCTGGCGGCGGTGTCCTGGGCAGCGGTTCAGCTGGTGGCGGTCTTAGCTGGTGGCGGTCTTGTCCTGGCCTGCGGGGCTGCTGGCGGCGGTGTCCTGGGCAGCGGTTCAGCAGGTGGCGGTCTTGTCTGTGGCAGCGGGGCTGCTGGCGGTCGCTTCCTGGGCAGCGGGGCTGCTGCTGGCGGTCTTCTCCAGGGCAGTGTGGCTGCTGGCGGTCGCCTCCTGGGCAGCGGGGCTGCTAATGGCAGTCCTGTCTGTGGCAGCAGGGCTGCTGGCGGTCAATTCCTGGGCAGCGGGGCTGCTGCTGGCAGTCTTCTCCTGGGCAGTGTGGCTACTGGCGGTTGCCTCCTGGGTAGCGGGGCTGCTGTTGGCGGTCCTGTCTGTGGCAGCGGGGCTGCTGGCGGTCGATTCCTGGGCAGTGTGGCTGCTGGCGGTCGCTTCCTGGGCAGTGTGGCTGCTGGCAGTCTTGTCCGCAGTGCTGATCTTCACAGACTTGCCTGTTTTACTGTGCCCCTTTCCCACCTTGGATGGTGTTCCAGCTGTCTCCACACTCCCAACTGTACCCCTGGGAGCGGCTTTGGTGGCTGGTTTCTTTCCCCTCTCCCGCCGGGCACTGGCCAACTTTTTATGCTTGACAGGTGGGGGACTGTCCGTGCTGTGGCTCCTTGCCACACTGCCTGCCCTGCTGCCTGGTGCACTCCATAATCCGGTGACTACTGGCACCACTGGTCCCGCAGATGTTGTGGCTGAGGTGCTAGGTTGGGACCTGGAGAGTCGGGCCCTAGGAGACTGACAGGGTGGGGGAGGTGAGGGAAAGAGGTCAAGGCTGGCCAGGAAAGGGTTCTTAGGAACACTGGGACGGGTAGCTGGAGGGGGTTTGGGAGTGGAGGAAGAGGTTGTGGTTGTAGGAGGTGTATGTTTGGTGACTTTGGGTGAAGGTGCATGGGCTGGAGGCTGTCGTGAGGTGGATGGCTGTTGGGTGGGTGTGTGGCTGCGTTTGTGTACATTGGGAGGTGGCCTCACAGACACACTGGGAGAGGACACAGGGGATGTGTGAATGGTAGTGGGGGTGGTGACTGCACTTGAGCGGGGTGTGGTGGTGGGTGTGCTGGTGATGGACGTAGTGGCTGAGGATGTAGTGCATGCAGGTGTGAGTGGAGACGACACAGGGAGGGAGGAGGGAGACGAGGAGGAGGCAGGTCAGGCAGCCGCCATTTCAGGGGCCCACATGGCTTTATTTTTAACTGCGTCACACATACCTAGGTCTTGCCTAACCACTTCAATTTATGGATATTTTCAGAGTAAGCTGTGTTTACGTACCTTAGAGTTGGTTGACTCTGTGCTCGCTGTTCTCCTCCATAGGCACCATCAGCTGGGGCATGTGAGGAGATGGCGGCATCCTCCGGTGTACAGACCGCTGGTGGACCTATCGACAATGGAGGAAAGACATGTGATCATCACCTACAGGCTTGATCGTGCCACAATCCAGGAACTGTGTGCCCAGTTGGAGCCAGACCTGATGTCAGCTATCCGCCATCCCACAGGAATCCCCCCTCAAGTGCAGATGCTGTCAGTACTCCATTTCCTATCAAGTGGGGCTTTTTAAACAACAGTGGCCATAGCATCAGGGATGTCCCAGCCTATGTTTTCCAACGTGTTGTCGAAAGTGTTGTTTGCCCTGCTGAAACACATGCGGAGCTACATTGTTTTCCCTCAGGTGGAGGATTTGCCTGCAGTGAAAGGTGACTTCTATGCCCTGGGACATATCCCCAACATCATAGGTGCCATTGATGGGACACATGTGGCCTTGCCCCCCCCCCCCTGCAGGAGTGAACAGGTGTACAGAAACCGGAAGAGTTACCATTCCATGAATGTGCAGATGGTGTGTTTGGCAGACCAGTACATCTCACATGTTAATGCAAAATTCCCTGGTTCAGTGCATGACGCTTACATCCTGCGGAATAGCAGCATCCCTTATGTGATGGGGCAACTCCAGAGGCACCAGGTGTGGTTATTAGGTGAGCACCTGGACCCAAGTCAGGGGGAATAGTTGTCTGGGTCTGTGGATGTCCCTATGAGTCAGTGTGTGTCTAACAGTTGTCCCTCGCCATATGCAGGTGACTCTGGTTACCCCAATCTGTCATAGCTACTGACCCCAGGGAGGAATCCCAGGACAAGGGCAGAGGAACACTACAATGAGGCCCATGGGCGAACTAGGAGGATTATAGAGCGGACCTTCTGCCTCCTGAAGGCCAGGTTCCGGTGCCTACTTATGACAGGTGGTTCCCTATTCTACTCACCAAAGAAGGTGTGCCAGATCATCGTGGCCTGCTATATGCTTCACAACTTGGCTTTGCGATGACAGGTGCCTTTTCTGCAGGAGGATGGTCCAGATGGAGGTGTTGTGGCAGCTGTGGAGCCTGTGGACAGTGAAGATGAGGAAGCAGAAGAAGAGGACATCGACAACATGAACACAGTGATCCTGCAATACTTCCAGTGAGACACAGGTAAGAAGACAAACCTGCCTGCTACATCTAATTAAAATCTAATACCTCTCTACTGTCGGTCATTTTCACCCAGTGTATGGTCACTGAGTTGTCACTTTTCCTTACGATTTCACAGATGTGGGTCCCACTGTGTGACATCTGCTTTGTTTCCTCATGGACTAGAGCTGTGTGACATAGGTATGTTGACATTACATTTGAAAGAGCATTTTGGCACTGTAATTGCTAATACACTATTTCGAAATCACAGAGAGACTCCAGATTGTTTTGTGCTTTAAGGGAGTTTATTTAAGTGCTCAATATTGGAGGGGGTTGTAAAATGGTGAGGGGTGATGGTGGAGGAATGTCCATGGCAGAGTCCAGTCTATTAGTCTCACAGGTGCATTGTCCAAAAGGGCATAGGAAGTGGAGCTGGGGCAGTTTAAGAATGGACAGGGTGACAAGGTGGGACAAATGGATGACAATCAGGGTGGTCTCATTTCTTGGTGGGGGTCTTGGCATCGTTCTCTGTCTTTGTCCTGGATCTCAGGGACCGTTTGCGGGGTGGTTCTCCCTCTGCAGGGGGTGGGGTGCTGGTGTGGTGGTCCTGTGGCGGTACCTCCTGTCCACTAGCGCCGGCGAAGGTGGTGGGCAGTTTATCGTCCAGGCTAATGTCAGGGGCCCCTTGTTGTGCCACAGCGTCCCTCCTGGTGTTGACGAGTTCCTTCACCACCCCTACAATGGTGCCCAGGGTGGAATTGATCAATTTGAGTTCTTCCCTGAAGCCCAAATACTATTCCTCCTGCAGCCGCTGGGTCTCCTGAAACTTGGCCAGTACCGTTGCCATCGTCTCCTGGGAATGGTGGTAGGCTCCCACGATGTTGGAGAGGGCCTTGTGGAGAGTGGGTTCCCTGGGCCTGTCCTCCCCCTGTCGCAAGCAGCCCTCCCAGTTCCCCTGTGTTCCTGGGCCTCTGTCCCCTGAACCGTGTTCCCACTGCCACTGCCCCCAGGTCCCTGTTGTTGTTGGGGTGGTGGGTTAACCTGGGTTCCCTTTAGTGGTGGACACACTGCTGATTGACGTGTCCTGGGGACAGAGGTATGGGCCGCTAGGTGGGTGCTGTGCTGGTGGTTCCAGAGGGGGGAAGCTCTGTAGTGGCCTGTGCCAGTGTGAGGGGAACCGATTGTCCCGAGGTCCTAGATGGGCCGGGCTGGTCGTCTAGATCCAGTTGGACAGAGCTGCTGTCATCACTGTGGGCCTCTTCTGTGGGTGGAGTGGACATGTCTGGACCCTCCTGTCCGGTGACGTTAGGTAGGGGTCCTGCAGAGGTGTAAAAGCATGATTATTGCATCTGTGCGTGCCATGGTGTGCAATGGGTGGGTGACCGTGTACCCAGGTGCTTGCATTCCTGTGTAGGACCTTGTGTGATGATGGTTTAGGGGTGTGTATGGGTATGTGCAGTGGCCATGCTTTGGTGATGGGTGTCCATGCTTTGGTGTTGCATGCAGGGCTTCGTGTTGGGATGGGTGGTTTGTGATATTGGGACATGTGTGAGGAGTAGGAGTGATGGGGTGAGGGCAAGGGTGGGGGTATGTGATGGCATGCAGGTAGAGTGGGGGATGTAATCGTAAAGATGTGACTTACCAGAGTCCATTCCTCCAGCTACTCCTGCGAGGCCCTCAGGATGCAGAATAGCCAAGACTTGCTCCTCCCATGTTGTTAGTTGTGGGGAAGGAGGTGGGGGTCCGCCGCCAGTCCTCTGTACCGCGATGTGGTGTCTTGAGACCACGGAACGCACCTTCCCCCGTAGGTCGTTCCACCTCTTCCTGATGTCATCCCTATTTCTTGGGAGCTGTCCCACTGCGTTGACCCTGTCCATGATTCTTCGCCATAGCTCCATCTTCCTAGCTATGGAAGTGTGCTGCACCTGGGTTCCGAATAGCTGTGGCTCTACCTGGATGATTTCCTCCACCATGACCCTGAGCTCCTCCTCACAGAACCTGGGGTGTCTTTGCCGTGCCATGAGGTGGTGTGGGTGATGTGTGGGGTGGTGTGTGTTGTGATGTGTGGGGTGATATTTAGTGGTGTGTTGTGTGAGGTGCGTGGATGTTATGTGGGTGATGGTGTTGAGTGCCTGTGGATGCTCGTTTGTAGATGGTGGTGTCTCTCTGTGGCCTTTAGTCGCAATTGTGGTCGTAAGGGTTTGTGGGTGATGAGGGTCTGTGTTTTATATTGTGTTGGGTGTGTGGGAGTGGTGTGTGTATGTGTATCAGGTGTGTGTATTTCGAATTGTCCAATGTGGATGTGTTTTGTAAGAGTGTGTGTATTTTGAGCGCGGCGGTGTTTGCCCGCCAATAGAATACCGCAGTTTAAAGACCGCTGCGTGGATTCGTGGGTCGTGATAGTGTGGGCGTATTCATGTTGGCGTGACGGTGGAGGATTTCTTATCGCCAGTTTATCACTGATCTTTGGTGTGAAGGACTTGTGTGGGTGTCTAGATTTTGGTGGATTCCGGGCTTTGGGTCATAATGACCGTGGCGGAATTCCGCGGCGGTGTGTTGGCGGTCTTCTGCATGGCGGTAAGCGGCTTTTACCGCCAATGTTGTAATGACCCCCTATGTTCTTGTTACCATTTATGGCTCCTTGTGTTGTTGTTTGTGCTTGTGTGCTACATTACATGGCACTCATGGATCTGGAGTTCAGTTTCATCTTCTGTCTGTGTAGGTGTGTTTGCCTTACTAAACACCTATGTTCTACCCATCAATGCAGCCCTCCTTGCACTATGATACATGAGTGCAGCATGGTCTCAGTACAGTTCATTTGACTCAAGCACAGGGTTAGACCCAGGGATGGGAAGCATGGGTATGAAATTTCTGCTGGGTGCATCATTCTATATGTGGCAGTGCTTGATGGTAAATGAGTCTATAGACATAGCCAGTAAACAGGAGTTGTACTTAGGTCAGGGCCTGAGGCAAGTTAGAGTTGATTCTGCAGGTAGTCATAATGGTCCCTCATTTCAAGTGCGTCAGTTCTATGGGCACCTGACTGCCATTGTGTATTTGACCACCCCCAACCGCACAGGTGGCAGTGGCAGCTGTTGTCAATGTGGAATGTCCCATGGGCCAATCGCCTGGACACGGCAGGTTTCCAGCAGCTTACGGACTGGCTATGCTATCTGTCCTGTGACACCAAACCAGTATTACGTTCAACACTACCCTCCAGGTCTGTTTCTGCATTACCACCAGCCTCTGCATGGTGGTGAAACCCCCATGCAATGGTTGTTGGTAATGTGGTGAGGCCCTGGGCTCCCCTGCATAGCCCATGCACTTGGCAGGGGGTGCCATGCCCTGGCCATTTGCCCTTTCCACTGCCTGATTTGCAGAGCTGAGTGTGGCGTGTCCTGTTACATTCAATGCAGCCCATAAGTGGCACTGTGTCTGTTTGATCTATCAAAAATGTTGTGCTAAGTGCCCCACAGAGCTACCATGAGTAGACAGATTTCCAGCCGTCATCCCAACGTGCGACTCATACTGCCAAGCGCAAAGGGTACACTGCACTGGCAGTCTAATCAACAGCGGACTTGCCCATGCAGCATCCCCCCGTCAATGTGGAATTATACGCCATTATGTTCACAGTCATACCCCATGTGTTGTATGTGTGTGATATTTAGCTTGGCACGAGCAAGCAGGCTTAACTTCAGAAGCAAAGTATAATGTATTTGTACCAATACACACAGTAATACAGTGAACCACTACAAAATGACAACACAGGTTTAGAAAAATAGGTAATGTTTATCTAAACAAAACAAGACCACAATGACAAATATCCAACATACACAAGTCAAGATATGAATTTTCAAAAGAATAAGGCCCTCATTCTGACCCTGGCGGTTTGTAACCGCCAGGGCAGAGGGCAGAGGAAGCACCGCCAACAGGCTGGCGGTGCTTACGGGGCAATTCTGACCGCGGCGGTAAAGCTGCGGTCAGAAAAGGGGAACCGGCGGTTTCCCGCCAGTTTTCCCCTGCCCCAGGGAATCCTCCATGGCGGCGCTACATGCAGCGCCGCCATGGGGATTCCGAACCCCCTTTCCGCCAGCCTGTTCCTGGCGGTTTACACCAGGAAGAGGCTGGCGGGAACGGGTGTCTTGGGGCCCCTGGGGGCCCCTGCAGTGCCCATGCCACTGGCATGGGCACTGCAGGGGCCCCCAAACAGGGCCCCATTAAGATTTTCAGTGTCTGCAAAGCAGACACTGAAAATCGCGACGGGTGCCACTGCACCCGTCGCACCCTAGCAAATCCGCCGGCTCCATTCGGAGCCGGCTTCATCTCTGCTTGAGATCGCCCGCCGGCCCAGCGGGAAAGTTGTGATCACCGCTGCGGTCATTGCGGTCAGTGTTTGGGCGGTTCCTGCCCGGCGGGCGCCGCCCGCCACCCGCCAGGGTCGGAATGACCCCCTAAATGTCTTAATCCTTAGAAAATAGTCAGAATGCGGTTGTTACACAGAGTACCTGGTTAGCATAAAAAATAAAGCCGCATGGGTGAGCACACATTGGAAAAGTCAGTGGTGCGTCGATTTCTTTCTCGCAAGTGAGGCCGTGCATCGTTTTCTTCTCCGGTCAGGTCAGCAATGCGTACATTTTCTCCCTCTCAAGAGAGCGATGCGTCGATTTCTGGATGGGGCACCTCGGATCCGCACAGAGTCGGGTTGACTTTGACACCCAGGGACAATGCGTGCAAAATCCAGTCACACGATATCAGAAAACCATGCTGCCTGGGGTTTACTTCGTTATCAGCCTCCGTAAGCGTGTGCTGCACGTCGTTTCTCTAGCCACGTTGCATTGATCTCCCAGCCACAAAGCAGGTGGAGCGTAGATTTCAGCCGCAAAGCCGGTGCTGCATCGTTTATAAGCCACGTTGCGAAGTTGCGTCAAACATTTCCCCAGAACTGCGGTCTGTGCATGGATTTTTAGTTCTTGTCTGCCAGCTTCACCTTTCAAGGGCCCAGAGACTGGCTAGGGCACCACGTAGCAGGGCAGGAATCTCAGCACAAAGTCCAGGTGCTGGCAGGGGAAGTCTTTGATGGCCCTGGGACTTCAACAACAGGAGCCAAGCTCAATTCAAGCCCTTGATATTTCTTCTCAAGCAGGAATGCACAACAAAGTCCAGTCTTTGGCCCCTTTTACAGGCAGAAGCAGCAACTGCAGGATAGGCCAACAAAGCACAGTCACAGGCAGGGGGGCAGCACTTCTCCTCAGCTCTTCTCCTTGGCAGAGGTTCCTCTTGAATCCAAAAGCGATCTAATTTTCAAGGGTTTTGGGTCCACTACTTATACTCCTTTCTGCCTTTGAAGTCGGCAAACTTCAAAGGAAAAGCTCTCTTGTTTGTAAGATCCTGCCTTGCAGAGGCCAGGCCCCAGACACACACCAGGGGGTTGGAGACTGCATTGTGTGAGGGCAGGCACAACCCTTTCAGATGTGAGTAACCACTATTCCCCTCCCTCCCAGTACCAATGGCTCATCAGGCTCTGCAGGCTACACCCCAGCTCCCTTTGTGTCTCTGTCTAGAGAGCGGTGCAAACAGCTGAACTGTCAAACTGACCCAGAAAGGGAATCCACAAACACAGAGTGGTTTAAGCAAGAAAATGCAGACTTTCTAAAAGTAGCATTTTCAAACATCCAACCTGTATTTTTAAATTGTGAGTTCACAGTTCCTAAACTCCACATTTCTATCTGCTCCCAAAGGGAATCTGCACTTTAATGATATTTAAAGACATCTCTCATGTTAACCTATGAGAGAGATAGGCCTTGCACAGTGAAAACCGAATTTGGCAGTATTTCACTGTCATGACTCTGCACTCTGCCCCTGGGGCTACCTGGGGCCTACCTTAGGGGTGCCTAACATGTAAGAAAAAGGAAGGTTTAGCTTTGGAAAGTGGGTACGATAGCAAAGTCGAATTGGCAGTTTAAAACTGCACACACAGACACTGCAGTGGTAGGTCTGAGCAATGTTTACAGGGCTACTCATGTGGGTGGCACAACCAGTGCTGCAGGCCCACTAGTAGCACTTGATTTACAGGCCCTAGGCACCTATAGTGCACTGTACTAGAGACTTACTAGTAAATCAGATATGCCAATCATTGAAAAGCCAATTACACATGCATGTTACATAGGAGCACTTGTACTTTAGCACTGGATAGCAGTGTTAAAGTGCCCGGACTATGAAAAAAACAGCAAAAACAGGGTCCAGCACACATCAACAGCCTGGGAAACAGAGGCAAAAAGTTAGGGGAGACCACACCAAGGATGCCAAGTCTAACAGCAAAGGAGCGTCGCTCCCCCTGGCTGAGCCAGCAGCAGAAAAATAAAATGATAGTTCACTATTGCTTTATTTTTCTGCTGTTGGCTCAGCCACCAGCATGTGAAGGGAGGGGCAGGCTGGGTCACAGGAGGTGGGAGGGGGAGGAGGACATGTGCACTTAGATATCTTCAGCCCGGCTGTGTTTAACAGTTGGGCTAGAGAAACCACACATGCCCCAGGGTTGTGTGTGAGCAGCAGTCCAAGCAGCTCAGCCCAATCATGACACTGCTTTCATGCTAGCTTTAGCATGAAAGCAGCGCCTGGATTGCTGGGGAGCCTTTGCTGGTATCCCAGTGAATGCGGGGACACCACATTGAGGGAAGGGGAGTGCGGGGAGGCAGGAGACGGCGGCATCCATTAAGGTAAGTTTATTTATTTTAATTTTTTCATTTTCAGCCCCCCTTTTCCTGTTTCTGTCCCCCCTCTCCTTGAAACTTCCAGCCGCTGCCGCTGGCCGGGACTACTTTTCTTTATTGTTATTTTCTTTTTTGAAAAGAGGAACTGTCACTCTGCTTCAGTCCATTTAAACATTGCTTGAGTATACTCTCAGACAGGGAACATTTGCTCAGACATGTTAGAAGAAAGCAGACGAAACGGGAAACACCAGCTAAAGAAAGCAATAGAAGCTTGGGGACAATTGGACAGTTGACGGAAAATGAGTTAATAAGAATTTCATACTCCCCAAAAAATGCGTATCAACAAACCATAAATAATCAGGTCAGAAGGGCTGGGGCTCACAGTTGTGCAAGCCGTGTGGATTGGAGAAGTCATCTTCTGGCTTCAGGAAACATATTTGATACCACTTCCCTGCAAACAAAACTCTGAGGTAGAGAATACACATGAGCTGTAAGCACGTCTCTCTGTGTCTTGGAGTGCACATATACGTTACAGCAATAACCTATTCAATAGTATGACGCTGCACTACAATTGAGTGGACCAATACATGGCTAGTCGAAAGGGGCTGTGCTGAGGGTCTGGGTTGGTGAATAACTTACTCAATCTCATGCATCAGGAGTCATACTCAAGAGTATAGTGTTTCCAGTTTCTGGTTTATGCCTAATTTAATTCATAAACTGTTCATGTCCCATCATTTAATGTGAGTCTGTTCTAATCGTTCCTGACCAAGGTCACACACAACGTGTTTTATAAATATTGAAAACATGCTGAAATACAATATAATAAAGCAGCTGAGACACCATGAATCTCAGCCACAAACTTTAGCAAACATGCTTTAACAATGGTTCCTAAATACAAGAAAACAGCTCTTTGCAAAAGGTGGAAACCTTGGCCCATATATATGGGCTTTTGACGCAGGTCAGCACAGCAAGTCACCTTGCTTTGTTGCCCTGAATCAGAGGACAAGGGAAGGGGCAGGAACGTGCCATATCTGTGAAATACAGCTCATTCCTGTCCTTTTCCACTGCACTGGTGCTGTGTTGGCTGTCTAGTGCCAATGCCACCATGGTGCAAGGGTGTCTGCATTGGAGGCAGGAGTTGTTTTGTGCAGAAAGGGGTGCGTTCCTGCACAAAAACAATCCTGGGAGGCTTCTTCCTTTTTCTGCAAAATGCAGCACACATAGAAAGAGGGAAAAAGGAGAAAAAATACAAATATTTATCCTCGTTGCGCCTCCCCTGGGGAGGCATAAGGTTTTGGTGCATCCCCAGGTTTACAAACTCTTGCAAATCTGTGGTGGGTCAAAATCCACAGTTGTTGCGTGGGACACCCACCGCAATGCCCATGGAACACTTCCCTTGAGCAGAGTAAGGCAGCGCCATTAAAAGGCCAATCAAAGCAGTGTAAAGTGGCTTTGTGTAGCCTCATAGATATGAGTTCAACATATGCGCTGCCTTTGCATCACAAAAATGACAACAGTGGCACAAGGGACTGATAGATATGCCCCCTTTTTTGCAAAATAGAAACATTGTGTTACAGAAAGGGGACTACCTCCTAAAGGTCTGACTCTAATAGGCCTCCTTGCTGGAAGGGCTGTGAACCAACAGCTCTCAACACGTTTTGCCTCCTCATCCATAAATGAACACACACCACCCAAATGAAATGCCTTACTGTAGGTTTGGGAGCTCTTGCACCTTGATAGAACTGGCCTAAGACAGTTTTATGCCTGACCGCACTGCTATGATCTACTTTAGGGCTGCACTTGTAATCCCTCCTCAGCCCAAAGGATTTCTCCAGGGCAAACAGTCCAATCTGCGACATGTTAATCCCAGACACATGAACCATCAGCAACAAAATACAGCATGGAAGCAGTTGTTTAGAAACCAAGGCTAGAGCCAACCTTTGGCATGGGCAATTTGTTTCTGCACCTAGAGTGTCAACATTCAGAAGGATGCTTGCTTGCATTAAATTCTTGCAGCAGTCTACCTCTGACTAGAAATTCAGCCATAGATGCTCATGTTTACCACCTCTTCAAGACCCTTCCTTGCCCTCCCTCTCTTATCTTCCTCACACCCACTTCTCCATTTCCTTCCACCCATCCCCTCACTAAAACGTTGGCTAAAGTCTGAAGGAGCTAAGTTGAAGGTAATTTAGTTGAGATGGAGGATGACCAGGGATTTTTTGTGTTCACTGTTCTGATGTAATCAGCCATAGACTGACCTGTGGACACATAAGCCCCCAACCATGTCCCCCACCACCTGTTTTTCTCACCAGCAGCAGCAGCGGTACATAATTTGGTTCTTCCCAGGGCACTATCAGAGTTTAAACATTCCACTGAAAAAAATAGATTATATATTTCAATACTTTGAAAAATATTTTGGAGTCAGTCGTCTATATTGGACCAATAAACAGCTGGAAAACTGCAATATTAAACATGCCCCTCACTTTTACAATTATAGCATTAAAATATGATCCAAGATCAGCTAAGAGTTGGTCCACTTCAATGATAGACCCGAGAGCTACCTTAGGTCCTTAACAACCACGGGGACATCTTCAACAGCATAATGATGCGGGTGTAGGACTTATATCTAATATGCAATTTCATTAAGGATGTCAGTAAAACCTACAAATACATTTGCTCAGACATGAAGGCCTAGCTTTACAAAGACTTTGCTTCGGGTTTGTGTTCGTTTTTTAATGCACACCTGAAGCAAACTCTACTGGTGGGATTGACAATTCAAGGGAAATCATAATTTGCGTTGGACGCTAAGCCAAAGTGAAGCAACGCAGCATTATTGGCTACCTTGTGCTACTTTGTATCAAGGAGGCGTTCCAAGGGTGGAGCATGGACGTTTCCACACCACAACCATCCATGGGTTTTGACACAAATCCTGAACTACTAAGAATTGCACACCGGGATTTGTGCCAAAATCTGGTGCCTCCCTGTATTCTGCAGTGCACATACAAGGAGGGAAATGTAAAAAAAAGCTATACAGTGGCATAACTGTGGGAAACTGGCACCTTGTTGCAGTACCCACCCCCCACCGGCCCCAACTTTTTGCCTGGCTTCTGGATGCAACTTGGTCTAGAGTGCACTGGGATCCTCCTAACCAGGTTCCCAGGGCCAGTGTTCTTTCCCTAAAACATTGTAAAGGTAATTGGATGCACCTTTAGCTTCCACTATAATTGTATAATAAAAGGTACTTAGGTACCCAGGGCATGGGATACTAAGGGTAGGCCCCTAAGGGCAGCAGCACTGATTGTGCCACCCTCTAGGGCCATGCATCCAGATGCACCCAGTACTGCTATTGCAGGCTGGGTGCCCTGGTCCAAACCTAAAACACAAACTTGACATGGCACACTGCTCAATGGATAAGACACCCCTCTGGCAGGCCTTTCACCCCTAAGGCAGGGTGCACCATATTATATGTGAGGGCATAGCTGGATGGGCAATATGCCCCACTATGTCCTTGCCAAACCTGGGACATAGTGAGTGAACAGAGCAGCTATTTTAATATATGTGCTGGACACTGGTCAACACAAGTTTCACAGCTGCATGATGGCTACTCTGAACCCTGTATTGTTTGGTATCAAACAACTAAGAATGATAAATCCAAACTGGTACCAGTACTAGATTTATTATGAAATGTACCCAGAGGTCACCTGAGAGGTGCCCCTTGCAAAAGCTAACTAACCTGGCATGGTTACTGACTGGTTCTATCCAGCCTGCCACCTCCAGACAGCCAATATACAAACCTTGGGGGAGAGCCCTGCTCTCTGGTTTGTAAAACAATGCCTTTCCTGGGTGGAGGAGCTAACAGCCCATCCCTCAAGAATGTGTACTGCCCTGGCAGTGAGCTTCAAGGGGCTAGCAGAAGATGCCCCCTTTTGGAAACCCCCACTTTTGGTGAGAGCAAAGGCGGTAAACCACACAAAGGATAGGAGGAGGGGCCCCACCTGGCATACACAACCCCAAGGATGTTGCTGCAAGGTGGACACACCATTTCATTTTCCTCCATCTTCGATGGAAGGAAAGTAGCAAATCAGGTATTGGAAAGTGACCGTTCCCACAGGAAGTAGCTACTATAGTGGATGTAGTCACCCAAAGGTAAATGTCCCATTGGACACTAACAGGTATCCCCCAAAAACGCCCACTACATTCAGTATTTGGTGGGCATCTCCAGTCCAAGAAGTCAGATTTGAAGGTCACAAAGAAGACCAGCACAAAGAAGATCCAAGGCACAAGAACTGTGGACCTTCTGCACAAAGAAAATGCGCCAAACGCTGCCTGCTGCACCCAGGACCCAACAATCGCTGCTGAGGAGAAGCTGGACACTGGTCTGACCTCAAGAAACCCAGAAGACCTCCAGGCTTCACCAATCGCTCAAGAACTCCCTCCAGAGTGGAGGTACCACTCTGCAACAACTCAAGAACCAGCAACCCAGCAAGGGTCAGTTCACTGACTGGCTAATAACTCCAGAACCGGAAGTTGCAGCCAGGCCTGACGACATAGGTCCAACCATGAGGACAAAGTCTGCAAGTGGGCTAAGTTTGGTGGCACTGCGCCCTCCAGTGGCTGGACCGTATTAATACCCTGGGCACTGGTCAGCTGCCGTCAGACACCACAAAAACCAGCTCGCCCTCAGAGCTGAAAAAGGACCAGAAGGAAGCCCTAGTTGAGGGACTTCAGGAACACCCTGGACCTCCAGCCAGAGTGCGCCTGCTGTCCTGTAAGCGACTTTCAAAGAAACCTACCTCCAGATCCAAAGGGTTCCTTTGCGCACAGCCTCTGGCTCACTGATTCGCTCTGCACCCGGCCACCCTGTGCCCTCCAATGAAGACCCTGTGTCCTAAGGGTCCCTCACCCATTGCGACCTCGATGCTTCAAGGGGACCACAAGGCAACCCCTTTAAATCTGAAAGAACAGACCTTTTCCAAGTAGTCCCCCTCAGTGGCCCTGCACCAGCTCCAAGAGACCTTTCACCGCCACTCCCACCGGAACCGGGAGCAGCCCGAACTTCTCCAGCTGACACAGCGTGCCCACTGACAACCTCGACCAATCTGCAAAAGTGGAACTTGGTAAAGCAAATGTGTGATTTTATATGTTTTTTTTAAAAGTGTCTTCCTATTGATTCCTATGGTGCGTAATTAAACACAGAAAAACTGCATTTATTAAAACTTCAAAAAAAATATCTTCAAAAGTAGTTAACCAATTTTGATAGTCTTGGTCTTAACATTTATATAAACATCTGAAGTATTTTTATAAATTGGTCTCAAATCATGCCTTCGAATGTGTGAGTTGCATGATTGATATTGTGATTACAACAAATGCTTTGCAATTCTCCAAGATTAGCCTAACTGCTCAACCAAGCTACCTTAAAAATTAGAGCATTAGGTAATGTAGTTTTTACCTCTGTAAACCAGTGTGTGGTTGTCTGGACCCCCTGCACACTGTGTCTAGCTTTGTACACTACATAGAGGGCCAGCCAATAACGAAACGTGTTGGCCCCCCTGCACATTATTACATTGAGTGCCCCCTCTCCGAACTTACTCAGGAGCTCTCTGGTGAGGATACTGTGCTGGAAGGGCCCCCTGGAACTCAGCCCTCCTCCCCCCCGGCATGGTGGAGGCTGCAGGGGCCTTTGTTACACCACTGAAACTATGCTTTTCACAATGCAGACTCCCTTGCACTATGTCCCAAGGATACCCACATTGGTGTATGGCTGCCAAATGTACCCCAGGGCAAGGCAGAGCAAAACTGTGACACTTGTTAGCACGCTGTGTTATGTAACTCTTTGTAAGTGGAGCCATAAATTACAAGGCTCTGAATCTGTGCACCTTGTTATCTTTATCTGTTGGAGTGTTTTTATCTACGCCGTAGGAAAGTAATTAAGTCATGGTTCCAATCTATACAGAGACGTTTTAAGGCAAAATGGGCAATTGCTCAGGCTCCCAACTTCCGGGGGGGCGTGGTGTGGATTGAAAAACTGAACTTTCCCCCTATCTTACATCAGTGTATCAATATTGTATGTATTATTGAACACACTGTTTGGCATCTCGGGGCTTGAATTAGCAGAAAATGCAAGGCTGTTCCTAAGGAATTCCTTGAGTGGGGGTCTTAAGCTAACACTTGATCTATGTTGCCTACGAGGCATTTTTGTGATGAAAAGGCACTGGCTTCAAGTAATTTAAAAAATAAAATTACTTTTAGAGTGTAGCCAAATTGAAAGGTTGATGGTAACACAGACTCGAACCTATCTCACCTTAGACGGCTAGTTAAGAGCACCTCCTGGTGCTGCAAGATATGTCCAAATGGCTGTTAAATCAGAAAACTATACAGAAGACTGCAGGCTGGAAAGATGCCAATCAACCACAATGTTGAGATACTAGAGTGTATTCAGACAGCATAAGCTGTTCTGGGAACACTGTCCAATTCCTGTTTTTAAATAATAGTACTTTGCGTTTGTCAGCAGTGGTTGAATTTGTAAATGAAAGTATGAATTTAGTAAGGTTTGCCAGCAGCTGGGAGATTTGTAAAAAAAAAAGAAAATTAAACTTTAACCAAAATATACAGTTAGCAGTGATATTTGTAATTAAAATTACATTTAAACTTTAGAATAAAAGAAAGTTAGTTGGCAACGATCGGATTCAAACCATATGCTCTGTTCCTAAGAGCCCTAGACCCTCAATGAGCGCCCCAGCCAGCAGCACGACACTACAGCACAAGGGTGATGAAGAGGAAACCTGGCCATGAGGATCGGTGTCAAATTCAACAGGAGGGAAAACCCCGGACAAAAAGTGAGCAGCTTCTAGGCTCTATAATGAGCGGGCGCAGAGGGCCGCAGGGCATGAGAGGTGGGCTGTAAAGAGGAATTGACAGGAGCAGAAAAGAAGCTGTTCGGTGATCTTATATTCTGAGGAGAAGCAGTTAGAGACAAAGCACCGAGTAGCTGCATCCGCAAGGCCAAAATCCAGTAGTCCCTTGTGTGGCGCCATTGCAAAATGTACCCAAAAATGTAAACACCTTTCAAGTACCGAGGGTCTATGCAAAATATGGAAGGCAACCCAATAAACCGGTAACTCATACTGGGTCACTCAAAAACACTATTTGCGAAAGGAGAAGGGCCCAAAGCCCACTCTGTCAGTGTAGACAGCAATGGGGGGGCCCGCGGAGAGAGAGACTCGCTCTAGTCTCTCCGTGGGTCTTTTCGGGACAGCAGGAAGTGGCGCGGGTGCGCCAGGATTGGTGGACAGGTAAGTAGTGGTGGGCTTTAAGGATAGATTAAAAGGGGGTGGAGGGATGGGGTCGGCCTCTTTCCAGGCCGACCAGAGAGGGAGGAAGGGTTTGACCACCCACCCGCCCTGCACAGAAGGTAGGCAGCAAGGAGAGGGTTGTTAAGGGTAAGGCGTGATTAAGTAGGTAGGGTTAGGTTTGACGTCAGTTAGGACAGGTGCGGTGCACAAGGGTTGGCAGGAAATGGGGGAGGGGGGAGAGCCAGATGCGGGCTTGTTCCCCCCTTCCAAGGGGAAAAATGAGGTGAAGGATCAGAATGGGGGGGTGGATTGTTTACAAACAAGGAAGGCATGAAAGGAATAGGGGAGTGTCTAGGGGAGGGGATTTGAAGAGAGCTATTAGAAGAGAAGGAAGGGCATAAGGAAGCTTTCAAGTTAAGAGTTGGGCGAGAGGGATTTCATACAGTTCAAAGTTGTTGATGTTTATGCTAAATCCTGTCCTAAAGAAATGACCTTTTGCACTAAGAAATGAGTGTCAATGTATGTTTGTCCCGAGCGGTCTTGGCTAACAATAATCCTGAAAAGCCTAGCTCTGTTTTGAGGTAACCGAACAAGAACTCCTCGCAGCAGCCTCACCACCTCTCTCTCGCAATTCAAAACAAGTATTTGCAATGCAACGGGTCTCGCGTTTGCTCATGTTAGAGCTGATAGCTTTGTAAACTCATAACCCGACTTTTCACATATCGGCTAAAGTGCATTTATGCATGTAACCTGAAAAAGTGCAATTAACTATGGAAAGCGCTCGATTTCTGCAAAGCAAAATCGCGCTACTAAAGTAGAGAAAAAGTAGTCCACGAGCCGGACAGAAAACAGCGAGCCTCGCATGTTTTCTGTACTTGGTCGATGCGCTCGAGGAGGGCTAGCCACCGGAAAAGGCATGACCTATGCATGCCTTAGACTAATGAAAGCAAGCAGATTTTAATAGGCAAGCACACGAACCAATAAAAAAAACAGACGTGACGTCAACAGGGCTCCGAGCCCTTTTTTAAACACTAAAGTGTTTCGCTGCGATGCGCATGCGCGAGCGCATGCGCGAGCGCATGCAACGCAGGCTCGACCCTAAAGAAAGTCAAAATTCATCTCTTCATGGCGCACATGCAAGATCTTCTCCAGCCCCTGGTCCCTAGCCCAACCTATTGCGTTTCCGCCACTGAAGTGATACCCTGCCTCCACATCTAAGCCTTATGCACTGTCTCTGAATCCTTGCACCACAAAAAGGCAGGCGGTACAGCCCCTTTGATCTAATAGCCAGCTTTATGCTATATAAATACACAAAGCTATACAGTGTACTGGATTTTTAGAACTTGTTTGAATCTTAGCTGAATCCTTTCGAGGAACACTAAATAGAGGAAATATATCCAGGATTTGCTAAAAGCCTAAGCATGTTAACAATGCGCCCCGGGCTTTATCTCAGGTAATGCTACAGGCAGATTTTACAATATGTATGTAAATTGTGGAGATCCTAGAAATGCATGACTCTACAAGCAAGGAGGGAAAATAGCAAATAAAGATGACAAATTGTAATGGTATAATTGTATTTTAATACATTATGACAGTAACATATAAATTAGGATTTCTCATAAATATATCAGAAGCTGTAGGTATATATTTTTTGTACACCTCACTTAATTGTTTGGTGTTACAACAGAGATTAAGTTGGAGTGGTTTAACGAGGCGATTTTGGATACCTTCTTGTGGTGGGTGACAAGACTGACATTGAAATACAGTTTAAGGACATCAGATTCCTAAGAGAGGCAGCTGAGAAGGGGTTATTTTCAGTTTGAACGTGAATATCAGAAGGATGGGCACACTGCAGATGTTCATGGGAAGGTAGTTCCAGAAGTGGCTGAAGCCATATTCCCCATCTGCTTTTCAACTTCATCCATTGTGCCATTGCATCTAGAGTGGTATGATGTGCATGTGGTAGGAGACTGTGAAGTAATCTGGTAGATAAAAGGAGCCACTGTGATAGGTGTGATAGTGTTTGTTGTTGTACTCTGGAGGTTGCTGCATCACCAGATTTAGGCCCTCATTATGACCCTGGCGGACAGCGATATTATGGAGAAAAGTACTGCCAACAGGCTGGCGGTACTTCTCCCCATAATATGACATTGGCGGTTTGGGTGTAGCCAAACTGCCAATGTACTACTCCTTCCACCACGGTGGTAACAGCCGCTGGGCTGGAGACTTCAGCCCTATGACCCTGTCCACCGCCATGGTTTTCGTGGCCTCCTTACTGCCACGAAAAGTATGGCAGTAGGCACTATCAGTGACAGGGAATTCCTTCCCTGTCACTGATAGGGGTCCCCCCAACCCTACCTCTCCAGACCCACCCCCCAACATACACGCACGCACCTTCACGCACCATCACACACTCATACACACACTTTTACCTACATGCACGCACGCAGGCATTCATCCATTCACACACACATCTAAACATACTGACATACAAACAAGCACACACGCATTCACACAACACAACATACAAGCATTCACACATTCACCCATGCACACACATACCACACGCAATGCACACCCGCATTCACGCACACACAAACACACACACACAAAACACCCCCCTCCCCTGTCAGAGCAGCCGACTTACCTGTAGTCAAGGGGTCCTCCGGCAGGAGACGGGACGGGGCGCTGCTGCCAGCAGCAGCCTCTGCCAGCAGAACACCGCCAGGCCGTATCATGGGTCATGATCCAGTCTGCGGTGGCCTACTGACGTGGCGCTGCTGCTAGCAGCAGCACCACCTTAGCGCCATCTGCCACCATGACTGTAGCCGGAATTCTGCCATCCTTCTGGCGGTATTCCAGCTACGGTCATAATTTGGCAGTTGGCTGGTAGCCACGGAGACGGTCTTTTGGCGGCCGTCACCGTGGCAGTAGGCATTTTTTACTGCCACTGTCATAATGAGGGCCTTAGTTCCTTGAGCGCCATGGATGTAACAAAGGCCCTCATTACAACCCTGGCGGTTGGTGCAAAAGTGGCGGTAATACAGCCAATAGGCTGGCGGTAATTACCGCCAAATTATGACCATGGTGGAAAGATCTCAGATAGATAGCCACTTTACCACACCGACCGCCAGGGTGGAAATAACAGGCACCATGGCAGTAGCCGGCTACAGCCAGGCGGAAGTAAATGTTCCGTCCACAGTATTAAGACATAACAATCCGCCACCTTTTCCAGGGCGGTACCAACAACATCAAAAGCCTGACGGAAACTGAGCTCAGAAGTGAAAGGACTCACCATTGGAGACACAGGGAACATCCACCCCGCCATGGAGCCCAAGCTGCATGTCTTCCCCATGCTCTTCTATGTGCTGCTCCACCACGAACACGAACGACGGCGAAGACGACAACGGTGAGTACAGCCGCCTAGCACACAAGGGAGGGGGGAGGAAAAAGAGAGTGACACACACACGCACAACACACACCCAACACCATACACACAACCAGATGCACAAGAAAACAAGTTAACTCCCCCAAAATCAGCTGAATAAGGCAAGGACAAAATGAATTTACTAAAGTGAGTGTAATAATATCAACACAGTATAAAAATAACTTAGCCAATTTTACAGATATTTACAACTGTACAGTTCAAGGGACACCACCCAGTCCTCATTTTGCGGGGCCCACATGGCCACAAGCCAAAGTCCAAGGCCCCACTTGTCACCTGCATCAACACAGAGCGAACACTGCAGGGGCATCAGCTGGTAAATATGCAGGAACCTCAGGGGGACAGGGGATGTGGGCACCTCAGCCGGGAGATGGAACAAGACCACTGGTTCTGGAGGGAGAAACATGCCCTGTGCTTGATCCTAGGGAGTGCAAGGCCACAGTCTATCAAGTGGGTGACTTGCCCACATGCTCTGGAGGGGGCAATATGCCCTGTGCTTGATCCTGGGGAGTGCAAGGCCACAGACTCTCAAGTGGATGACTTGCCCACATGCTTTGGAGGGGGCAACCTGCCCTGTGCTAGATCCTGGGGAGTGCAATGCCACAGTCTCTCAAGTGGGTGACTTGCCCACATGCTCTGGAGGGCGCAGCATGCCCTGTGCTTGGTCCTGGGGAGTGCAAGGCCACAGTCTCTCAAGTGGGTGACTTGCCCACTGTTCTGGAGGGGGCATCATGTCCTGTGCCCTTGATCTGGGGAGGCTGGGGTTGGTGGGTGTCTTACCCACTGGTTCTGGAGGGGGCATCTTGCCCTGTGCTCTTGATCCTGCGGAGGCTGGGGTTGGTGGGTGTCTTACCCACTGGTTCTGGAGGGGGCATTGTGCCCTGTGCTCTTGATCCTGGGGAGGCATGGGTTTGTGGGTGTCTTACCCACTGGTTCTGGATGGGGATCGTGCCCTGTGCTTTTGATCCTGGGGAGTGCAAGGTCATAGTCTCTCAGGTGGGTGTCCAGAGGATTTGCAGGGGGCAGGCCACACAGCAGCCCATGGAGGCAGAAATACGTACCGTCTGCCGGCGCTGACGCCTGCTCAGTGGTGGAAGTGGTGGTGCTGCTGCAGCAGCTGGTGGGGGGAGGCTCCAGTCCATCCCCTGCAGCCTCGGATGGCTTCCCACTGGTGGTGGTGGTGCTGCTGCTGCTGGTGGGGGGAAGCCCCAGCCCATCCCCTGCAGCCTCGGATGGCTACCCACTGGTGGTGGTGGTGCAGCTGCTGCTGCTGGTAGGGGGAAGCTCCAGCCCATCCCCTGCAGCCTTGGATGGCTGCACAACCATGGTTGGTGGTGGGGGCTCCGTCAGAGTTCCTGCCCCAGGCCCCTTTCCCTTCATGCCTGTTGGGGCGGTTCCTTGGTCTTCCTGGCAGAAGCTGGGACAGGCTCCTTGCTCTTCCTGGCAGCAGCTGAGGCAGGCTCCTTGCTCTCCCTGACAGCAGCTGGGACAGGCTCTTTGCTCTTCCTGGCATCAGCTGGGGCAGGGTCCTTACCCTTGAGGCTGCCTGGTGCAGGCTCCTTCACCCTCAGGACATGTGCCCTGGATCCTTTTCCACCACAAGTGTGTGTGGTGACTGCTGGGTCCGTGGACTGGGTGGCTGAGGTGCTTGGCTGGGTTTTTGCCACCCTGGCCAGACGTGCAGGACGGCGTGAGAAGGGATTGGGAAGAGGTCAATGGTGGATAGGAAAAGCTTTTTAGGGACATTGGGGCGGGAAGAGAGAGAAGGTTTGCGAGTGGGGGAAGAGGGCGTGGTTGTTTGAGGTTTCTGTCTGCTGATTTTGGGTTCAGATGCATGGGCTGGATGCTGTTGTGAGGTGGATGGCTGTTGGGTGTCTGAGTGCTTGCGTTTGTGTACTTTAGGAGGGGGGACAGACACAGTGGGAGAGGACACAGGGGACGTGTGAATGGCTGTTGTGGAGGTGTCTGCCAGTGAGGTGTGTGTTCTGTTAGGTGTGGTGGTGATGCTGGTAGTGGATGAGGATGTAGTGCATGCAGGTGTGAGTGTAGACGGAACTGGGAAGTTGGAGGGTGAAAACAGGGACCATGGCTGCTATCAGAGAGGAGGCCAGAGCCTGGATTGATCTCTGTTGGGCCGCTAAGTCAGTCGAATGCCATCCAGGAATGCATTAGTCTGTTGCATCTGGGCTGCCAGCCCCTAGATGGCATTCACAATGGTTGACTGCCCTACAGAGATGGATCTCAGGAGGTCAATAGCCTTCTCACTCAGGGCAGCAGGGCTAACTGGGGCAGGGCCTGAGGTGCCTGGGGCGAAGGAGATGCCCACCCTCCTGGGTGAGCGGGCACGGCCAACTCGCTGAGGGGCTGCTGGGAGGGAGGTGCTGGTATGGGGGTGGAGGCTGTACATGTAGCTGGGGTGGTCACAGAGGTGTCCGCTACCACCAGGGGGCTTCCATCGTAGGAGGTATCTGTGTCAGGACTGTCCCCTCCAGTCTCCGCCGTTGTGCTCCCCTCGCCCTCGGTCCCACTGGTGCCCTCACCGTCAGTGGACTCTGCCTCCTGGGTCCTGTGGGATGCAGCTCCGTCCGTCGCCGGTGCCTTTGCTACTCCGCCAGATGATAGTAATGCACATAAGGACAGGGTGTCAAAACAAAAAGGGGGGGAAGAGACAAAGGATACACTGGGTCAATAGTTGGACCAACACCACCGTTGGTGTACCCAGCACACTCACACACAAGGTACAGGTCTACACACTATACATTGCACTACCAGTGATATTGCTAGCCCACAAGGCATGGGGAGGGGCACACACCGCCAAATCCAGCACACCTGGAACCCATGCAGCCTTAACCAGTAGTGGATGCCTACGGCTTAGGTAGCAGAATTATCCCTTCTGGACCGTAGCCACCGAGGATCTATGCTGAAATGTCAGGCCTGGCCTAGGGACACACACTGACACACATCCCCTACCCGGATACCACCCTACCATGCGTAAGTTCTTATGATGGGCACTGTACTCACCCCCTTGTGGCTGCTGTGATGCCCTCAAGTGCCCATCCAGCTCTGGATAGGCCACCACCAGTATGCAGGGAATAAGGGGGGGGTGGCAGTTTTTGACAGGGACCCCTTCCTCATTGGGAGGCCTTCCCCAGATGGGCCTCCGCCATCTTCCGTGCCCAGCGTCTCAGGTCCTCCCACCATTTCCAACAGTGGGTGCTCCGCCTGCCATAGACCCCCAGGGTCCGCATTTCCTTGGCGATGGCACACCATATAATCTTCTTTTGGTGGGCGCTCACCTGCAGAGGGAATACACACAGGAAACTAGTATTAGTCAGACAGTCCTCCCTGTAACACTTATGGCCCACCATGCCCCTTCACATCACCATTTACACACACATGGCCCAGCACACAACCTATACGCTGCCCAGGGGACATCCACCCACCCCCCTTACACGATGCCTTCACACCCCACTCCATTCATTCATGTCACATGCATCGTGCCCACAGTGTACTCACCTGTTGGTCGGGAGGCCCATACAGTAGTCCGTACTGGGTTAGGACCCCATCCACCACTCTCTCCAACTCCGCCGAAGTCAAGGTTCCGTTCCCCAGTCCCAGGGCCATGGTAGGTTCCAGACACAGGTCACAGCAGCACATGCAGTGTAGGTCCTCTCCTGTTGAAGGTCAGGTAGCAAGTGAGGAATTGGATAGAAAATGGCGGTCACGTCCGCGGCGGTGCATACTGTCACCGCCGGCGTCCATCATCCTTGGCCACTGTACCCCATAGGGCTCAATTATAACCAATGAGGAATTGCACGGCGGTTCCCGACCGCCTCCCTCAACAGCGCACAACGTCAGTGGAATTACCTCACTTCCACCTGTCCCTCCACACAGGACAGGTGGACGCCATTTCGGGGGGCAGGCCATGGATAACTACTGCGTCACTGTTTAAATTTGGACATACAGAACAATTATCACTGACCCATTACAATTTGACAGCATGCATTGTACTGTTGTAGCCCCATTGTTCAGTTTGTGACCGGCTCCTCACTCTTTTGTCCCTTAGATTGCTACCACTGCAGATGTATAGGAGATGGAGTCACACCCCTGTCTACAGACCCCTGGTGGACTTGGCAACAATGGAGGACAGGCACATCATCCTCACCTATAGACTTGACAGGGCCACAATCACAGAGCTGTGTGCCCAATTGGAACCTGACCTGATATCTGCTATCCATCACCCCACTTGGATCCCCCCTCTTGTGCAAATTTTAACAGTTCTCCATTTCCTGGCTACTGGTTCTTTCCAAGTGACAGTGGGCTTGGCAGCAGGAATGCACAGCCAATGTTCTCAATTGTGCTGACCAGAGTGTTGTCTGCCCTGATTAAACACATGTACAGCTACATTGTATTTCCCCAGGTGGAAGATTTGGCCACAGTGAAGGCTGAACTCTATGCAATGGGACATATCGCAAACATAATTGGTGAGATTGATGGAACACATATTGCATTTGTCCCCCTGTCAAAATGAACGGGTGTACAGAAATCGGAAGAGTTTTCACTCAATGAATATACAGATGGTGTGCTTAGTGGAAGAGTACATCTCCCATGTCAATGCTAAGTATCCTGGGTCGGTGCATGATGCCTTTGTCCTGAGGAATAGCAGCATCCCAAATGTGATGGCCCAACTACAGAGGCACTGGGTGTGGCTAATAGGTGAGCCCTGGTTCCCACTCAGTAGATGTTGGTTTATGGGTATGGTGTGGGCCATATGGAATAGTGTGTGGCTAAATGTTGTCCCTCAATATTTGTAGGTGACTCTGGTTACCCCAACCTAGCATGGCTACTGACCCCGGTGAGGAATGCCAGGACAAGGGCAGAAGAACGTTATAATGAGGCACATGGACGAACCAGAAGGATCATAGAAAGAACTTTTGCCCTCCTGAAGGCCAGGTTTCGGTGCCTCCATCTGACAGGTGGATCCCTGTGCTACACACCCAAGAAGGTCTGCCAGATAACAGTGGCATGCTGCATGTTGCACAACCTTGCTTTGAGATGCCATGTACCTTTCCTGCAGGAGGAGGAGGCTGGAGATGCCGGTGTGACATCAGTGGATCCTGTGGACAGTGAGGATGAGGAGGCAGAGGATGAGGATGATGACAACAGAACAGCAGTGATCAGACAGTACTTCCAATGACACACAGGTAAAACAGTGTTACTTCGCATTTCATTGTCATTATTTTGAAATTGTTTGGCACTGGCACGCTGTTATTCCCCACTTCTATGCCCACTTACTGTACCCTTTGGCAATTCATTTTACAGATGTTGGTGCCTCACAGTAGCTCCTGGTGTGATCACTGCAGCCAACTACAAGTCTTTCATATGTGCTCATTTACTGTACAGTTGATTTGCAATGTTTGTACATGGTTAAACGTATACATACTTAAATAATGTGACATACTCCATACTCCTATTTGTTTCAAGGGTGTTTATTTAAGTGCTAATATATTGAGGGTCAAGTGCAATGGGATGGGGTGATGATGGAGGAAAGTCGAAGGTAGAGTTCCAGTCTGTAGCACAGGTGCATTGTCTATGAGCACAGAGAAAGAGGAGCAATGACAGTTCAAGGTGGACAGGGTGTCGGAGTGGGACACAAGGGTGACAATCAGGGAGTCTCATTTCCTGGTGGGGGTCTTGGCTCTGACTTCTGCCTGGATCGCAGGGAATGTTTGCGGGGTGGTTCTCTTTCTGCAGGAGGAGGGGTGCTTTTGGCCTGTTGGTCCTGTGGCGGGGCCTCCTGTCCAATAGTGGCAGCGGAGGTGGAAGGCAGTTCAGATGTCTGGCTAGTGGCGGGGGCCCGCTAGTGTGAGACTGCCTCCAACATAATATTAGCCATGTTTGCCAGCACACCTGCTATGGAGACCAGGGTGGTGCTGATGGCCTACAAGTCCTCCCTGATCCCCTGGTACTGTACCTCCTGCAGCCGCCTGTTCTCCTGCACGTTGTCCAGGATCTGGCCCATCGTGTCCTGGGAATGTTGATATACTCCCAGGATCTCAGTGAGTGCCTCCTGGAGAGTCGGTTCCCTGAGCCTGTCCTCCCCCTGTGCACAGCACTTTTCCCAGTTTCCCTGCTGGCCTGTGCCTCTGTACCCTAAACTGTGTGCCCACTGACACCAGGTCCCTAATTGTCTTGGGTATGAGGTGTGCCCTGGGGTCCCTGTAGAGGTGGACACACTGCTGATTGACGTGTCCTGGGGACAGAGGTGTGGGTATGCTGGGTGGGTGCTGTGGTGGTGTTTCCAGATGGGGGAGACTCTGTGGTTGTCTGTGACTGGGTTTGGGTAACCAACTGTCCAGAGGTCATTGATGGGCCAGGTTGGTCATCCAGATCCAGACGGCCAGAGTTGCTGTCATCACTGTGGGCCTCTTCTGTGGGGGGACTCGATATTGCTGGCACCTCCTCTCCGCTGATATTGGCTGGGATACCTGTGGGGATGTAAATGCTGTGTTATTGTTCCTGTGTGTGACATATTGTGCATCAGTGAGTTGCCATCTTTGGTTATATTTGCCCTGGCAGCTTTCACTTGTGTAAGTTGGTATGTGGTGGGCTAGCTGATTCTCTCTAGTGTGCATGCTTTAGTGATAGGTGTCCATGCAGGTCTGAGAGGTGACCATGCATTGGTAGAGCACGCAGGGCTTGGCATTGGGATGAGTTAGATGTGATGGTGGGGTGTGTGGGAAGTGGCGGAGTGATGGGAGTGAGGGTGGGGGTATGTGTTGGCATGCAGGTAGGGGGGTGATAGTAGTAAAGAGTTGACTTACCAGAGTCCAGTCCTCCTCCTCCTACTCTGGCCAGGCCCTCAGGATGCATGATTGCCAAGACTTGCTCCTCCCATGTTGTTAGTTGTGGGGGAGGAGGTGAGGGATCCACCGCCAGTCCTCTGTACAGGGAGTTGGTGTCTTGCTGCAATGGAACGTACCTTCCCCCGTAGGTCATTCCACCTCTTTTCATGATGTCATCCCTAGTTCATGGGTGCTCTCCCATGGCGTTGATCCTGTCCACGATTCTCTGCCATAGCTCCATCTTCCTAGCTATCGATATCTGCTGCATCTGTGCTCCAAATAGCTGTGGCTCTACCCTGATGATGACCCCTAGCTCCTCCTCTGAGAATCTGGGGTGTCTTTGTGATGCCATTGGTGTTGTGCGCGTTGTGTAGGTGAGGGTGTGTAAGGTGATGTGTTGAGGTGTGTGATGTGGGGTGCGTGGGTGGTGTATAGGTGTAGGTAGTGTGTGGCTCTGGTTTTGTCTGCGGTCATGGTGTCTGTCTCGTGCCAATAGTTTGTAATGGTAAAGGGTTGTGGGTAATGTGGGTGTGTGTTTTATAGTGGTGTGGGTGTGGTGTGTGTATGGGTGTCAGGTGTGTGTTGTTTGAATTGTCCAATGTGGTGTTGTTTTGTTTGAGTGTGTGTATTTTGAGCTCAGCGGTATGTACCGCCAATGGTTTACCGCCATTGAATGTCCGCTGTGGTGATTTGTGGGTCATAATGTGGTGGGCGTTGTTCTGTTGGCATAACGGTGTGGGTTTTGATACCGCCAGTTTATCACTGACCTTTGGACTGGCGGATTTGTGTCTGTGGCTGAATAGTGACGGATTGGCGTGTGTGTGTGTCATAATATGGCGAACGAATATCCGCGGCGGCG
This sequence comes from Pleurodeles waltl, assembly GCF_031143425.1. Classification (NCBI taxonomy): domain Eukaryota; kingdom Metazoa; phylum Chordata; class Amphibia; order Caudata; family Salamandridae; genus Pleurodeles; species Pleurodeles waltl. The sequence continues at coordinate 269,590,865 of NC_090442.1, forward strand.
GCGGTATGTTGGCATCAGTCAGCGCAGCAGTAATTGGGATTTACCGCCAATGTCATAATGAGGGCCAAAGTGTCTTCCAGGGACTTTAAATAACTACCTATCCACACCTAAAGAAAGAATAGGCAGGCCTTAAAGTGAGCGAACAAGGCAAGTGGACAGCAGCTCATGGCAGTGACACGCAAAATAAAATGATCACACACGGCCTCACTTTCAAAGTCATCATATGTTGTCTGTAAGAAATACCGCTCCCTGTAGTATATGATCAGCAACAACGTTTATTATGCTACTTATTATACCCTGTGCTCAACCCTCTGGAAGCTTGGCACAGAGCAATCAGGCTTAAATTAAAGGCATTGTGTAAAGTATTTGTGCAACGGTTCAAACAGGTGTAAAGTGAAAACAACATACAAAAAGGATCCCACAGCAAGTTAGAAGAATAGAATTGTCTTTATTAAATAAAAGAAGACTAAAATGTCAAAACTCCCATTAGTAGAACTGAGATAGTCAATTGTAACTTTGACCTTCCACTGGGTCACTTTTTTACCCCATTCCAGGGATCCCAGGGCCATTCAGTGAAAGAAGTCCTGCCCATGAGCCAGAGTCACCCTACACACCTGACTGGTATAATGCTGTGGGGAAATTTGCCTTTCCACTATCATGGTCTGGCTATCCCCTGTGTCGCTCAGAGCAGTGACTGGGACCCCATTTACTTTCACCTGGTGGAAGTGACGGCTCCCAACATCTGGGGTCACCAGCTTACATTCTGAGTCTATCCCCAGCTAAGGGAGATCAAGGCATGCTATATTTCCTGCCCTTGGGACTACTTACTCCTAAGGCCATATTGGCCATCCCTGTAGAGGTTCCATGAGTGGGTGGTTTCTCTGGACAGGCAGAGTCCCCCTATTTGTGTCCTAACTGGGAGCACTCAAAGCAGCAGGGTTAGAAATGTGACTCCCTGGGCACCGTCCACCAGAACCTCCTTCCTGTTTCTCAGAATGGGCATTAGAGCCCTTTCCACACCTCTTATTCTGAGATCTGTCTGTTTCGCCCCTGATCTCTCCCTCACTTTGCTGGGGGGAACATGAACCACCCTTGTTGGCATCACTCCCAGGCACCTTCTTCTAGATCCTGGTGCGCAGCCAGTTGTATGGCTCCTTAACAAGCACCCTGGGGTCAATGAGCTTACTATCTATAAGGTTTTGGCATGGATCTGCAAAACAAAGACTGAAAATGTGCTCTCAGCCAATCAAAGTGAACAGCCCCTGATAATCCTTTACTTCACTGTCCTTCACCCATCCATCCAGTGCCTTGCAAAAGGAATCCACACAATCCATCCAGGTCTGATGGGCTAGTTTCCGACTGTCCCTATACTTCTGCCTATACTTCTCTCCAGTAAGGCCATACTTCCTGACAAGGGCTTCCTTCATGCATAGGATACTTCATCCTGTTCCCCTTTTCTAGGGCTTGTAGGGTGTCCCTCCCCTCACTGTGGATATGCTTCCACAAAGTAGTCCCCCAATCCTCCTCAGGGATCCTGTGCATTCTAAAGAAATCTCATAATCCTTGAATCACTTATCAATGTCTGCCCCCCCACAACAAAGTCAGGCAACAAACCTTTAGGAATATGGACCCTCTTGTCTCCAGAGGGCATTGTAGAAATGCTGCCACCAGCACTGCTGGACTGTGCCTGTCTGACCTTGAGGTCTAGCTTCTTCTCCTCCATGGCCAGTTGCCTTTCCTCCCTTCTTAACTGGGTCATCTGCAGCTTGAACCCTCTCTCCTCCCTCCTTTCTGCCAGCTCCTCTGAGGACAGGCTGTAGGAAGAGAAACTGCTCCCTGCCCTGGCAGATGGCTCCACTTCAGGGCTTAGGTCATACCCCTGGACTATAGGCGGTACCACAGGAATGTTTCCTCCAAACCTTTCCATCTCATCATTTCTCCTGTGGCTTTAACCAGTGACTGATGAGCTTCTGTCCAGGACCTCAGCACCTATTGGAGCTCTAACTTCCTGGTGGTGCTCTAAGCTGGAAGTCCTCTCTTCTTACAGAACTCCTTCAGCTGGGCCACGGTGTAATTATCCATGTTGGCCAGCTCAAACTCCATTCTTGCAGAGGTGAATTCAGGCACAACAGTCAGAGAGAGAAATTAGAGAAAGCAAAAAGGCCAATCAGAGAGAAGGTAAATTTGAATTTGTCTCAGATACGGGATGGTAGTGCACACCAAATCACTGTACAGTACTGCACAAACACAAGTCCTATTGCACCGCTAGCACTGATGTGAGAAGTTGTGCAGTTGGATGATTGGTGTTTGAGGAAACTCTTATTAACGTAATAAAAATAGGAGGGAGTCTAGAATCCAATTTGGATTCATTGTTGATGTGGATCAGATGGTTGATTGGTGTTTCAGGTCCCTCTTATTAAAGCAATAAAAAAAGTAGGTAGTCTAGAATCCAATATGGGGCTTCGATAAGATCTGCCAAGGCCAATTGGAAGAACAAAAAATACGAATACCTCATAGAGTCCTCTACTAAATAGATCTCAACTTATTTTGGTGGATAATGAGCCTGGGTGGTGGGGATTTGTCCAAACACTTAGAGACGTCTATCTAGCCGAGTGAGTGGGTAGCTCATTTTGAAAACCTTTATTCCCTTTCGTAAAGCTCGTTCAGGAGCAGACTCCCAGTAAGGAAGTATCTGTCCAAATTTTAGAGTAGCTGCCATCCTTGGCTTCCTTTATCCTTGCTGAGACAGCAGCAGCGGTCTCTTCACAGAAGTATGATAAGGCTTCTTGGCTGAACAAGATTCCTTCTGATCTTTTTCGATCTGATCCAAATATATGGGTGCCTTATGTTAATGTTGTTTCGAAAGCGATCGCGGCTGGTGCTGCAATCCTGGCAACATGGATGGGAGCCGAGATTGTCTTGTTTTCTGTCAGAAATGGGGTCTTTGGTTGACAGTCAGATTACCCCCTGTTCAAGCAAGGACCCTCACTCTAGTCAGAGTAACAGAGAATCACCCTCAGCTAACCCCTGCTTATCCCCTTTGGTAGCTTGGCAGAGCAGTAGGCTTAACTTCAGAGTGCTAGGTGTAAAGTATTTGTACCAACACACACAGTAACTTAATGAAAACACTTCAAAATGACACAACACCAATTTAGAAAAATAGGAAATATTTATCTAAACAAAACAAGACCAAAACGACAAACATCTGACATACACAAGTCAAGTTCTGAATTTTTTAAAGATTAAACTCAAAAATAGCGATTAGAAACACAAAATGCTTCGATGAGGTGTTAACACGGCGTGGTGACGGAGTCGTTCCCAACAAGCCGACACCAGTGGTGCCGGACACCAAGTCGCATAGACCCCCAAGTACAGTACCTTTGATGAAGAGTGAAAGCAAGTCGATGCGCGAAGTCGGGGATAGCGGCGTCTATGCGAAATGTTGAAACCGCGCACTTTGAGCGGCATCGGTCACGACATGGTGCAGCAACTTCCACGGAGTCGTGCACTTCAGCGGGGCTGCAGCGGCGTCGGGCCTGCAAAGATCATCGCGTTCCAGCGAAGGTCACAGCGTCAGGTGCAGGCAGCGTCACCGGATTCAGCAGCAGCGTCGGTCCGAAGTCGTCCGAAGTCGATTTCCTTGGATTTCCACCAGCTTTCCTTTCAAGGGCCCAGGGACTGGATAGGGCACCACTTGTCAGAGCAGGAGTCTCTCCAGAGACTCCAGGTGCTGGCAGAGAGAAGTCTTTGCTGTCCCTGAGACTTCAAACAATAGGAGGCAAGCTCTAAATCAAGCCCTTGGAGATTTCTTCACAAGATGAAAGGCACACAAAGTCCAGTCTTTGCCCTCCTACTCTGGCAGAAGCAGCAACTGCAGGATATCTCCACAAAGCACAGTCATAGGCAGGGCAGCACTTCTCCTCAGCTCTTCAGCTCTTCTCCAGGCAGAGGTTCCTCGTGTTTCTAGAAGTGTTCTAACGTCTGTGGTTTTGGGTGCCCTTCTTATACCAAATTTCTCCTTTAAAGTGGGCCTACTTCAAAGTAAAGTCTCTTTTGAATGTGAAATCCTGCCCTTCCCAGGCGAGGCCCCAGACACTCACCAGGGGGTCGGATACTGCATTGTGTTTAGGACAGGCACAGCCCTTTCATGTGTAAGTGACCACTCCTTCCCTCCCTCCTAGCACAGATGGCTCATCAGGAAATGCAGACTACACCCCAGCTCCTTTTGTGTCACTGTCTAGTGTGAGGTGCAACCAGCCCTACTGTCAAACTGACCCAGACAGGGAATCCACAAACAGGCAGAGTCACAGAAATGGTATAAGCAAGAAAGTGCTCACTTTCTAAAAGTGGCATTTTCAAACACACAATCTTAAAATCAACTTTACTAAAAGATGTATTTTTAAATTGTGAGCTCAGAAACCCAACAGCAACAGGTCAGAAAAAATAGGAGGCAAAAAATTTGGGGTTGACCCTGCATAAGCAAAAAAGTCCAACATTTTCCAAAATAGGAAGTCCAAATTAACTATTGCCCTGTTAGTCTGCTAGATAACTTGCAAAATATCTTCTGCAAGCAGGTCTTGGTGAAGCTATTGAAGTGCATTGATAAGAACTAGATTCTCACCCACTTGCAGGCTGGATTTAGACCGAAGATCGGAACTGTAGATCAGGTCTTTGGCCTTTTGATGGCCTATCAGAAGACAGTGGACATTGGTGGGGTGGGTTCACTTTTTGTTGCTTTTATTAATCTTCAAACAGCTTTTGCTCTTGTCCGAAGATGGAAGATTTGGGAGGTACTTTCTGGTATGGTAATTCCTACCAGTCTGCTCAATATAATTATGTGCCTCCATGAGGGGAATGTGCACACATTCACTGGAGCTCATACAGTGAATTGACTGAGAAAATTGCTATTGAAAAATGAGTGCACTAGTGTTGTTTTTTTATCCAAATTCCTTTATCTTTCATACATTATTAATGTGTTGAGTTTTTGACTAACTGTGCAAATGATTCCCCAATGTTAGCTAGGCAAAGGGTTCTCCTCTTTTTATTCGCAGCCAATACCCTCCTCCTTTCCAAGGCACAGTCTGATCTGCAAACCCTTGTTGATAGATTTAACTTGTCTTGTTAGCTACACAAACTCAAAATTAACACACTTAAAACTAAGCAGATGATCAATCACAAGGGGAGGAAGGTGAGAGGAACTATCAGTCTGGGAAGGGAAGTTCTAGAGAGGGTTAAGGAATTTGAGTACTTAGGAATACGCTTGTCATATTCTAAATTGTGGGCCAGTCAGATCTCCAAGAGCTTTTTCTTTGATTAACCATCAGGCTTCAGCCATCCTTAGATTTGCTAAGAGGGCCTGTTGGTATCCGATCCTCCCAATGATCAAAATATACAAGGGCCAGGCTAGGAGCCACGATTTGTAAGGAGCAGAGCTATGAGGCCACTGTTCTACAGCTACCCATGGTCAGAATAATTTCAAGTGGGAACTTGTTTGTATGGGTAGAGGCACTCCTTTAGTTCCCCCCTAGGCTTATCATGAACTCAAGCACATCACAGAGCTGGCTAGATGAAGGCCTATACTCTACTGTCTTCGTATATGGTCTATTGAGGAGCTACAAACATATAGAGATTACCTTGTGAATATCTTGAGCTTACATAGTATTCAGAAAATCCAGTGGCTGCTCTATGTCAACAAGCCCTTACAAGATTTGGGATTGGGCAATTATTGGAATGATCCTTCCTTCATTTCGACATCTACGGAAGCTGTGGTCAAATCAAGATTCTGGGCACAATTTGTTACCTGTAGTGAATCATCTAGTTCCAACTGCAGCTGTACTAGGTTTTTCCTCCTGCACAAAAACATGCCTAGGGCGTAGAAATTCTTAGAATGCATTCGCCCTTCATGTGCAAGCTCTCTTTTTTTCCAATTCAGGCACAGCATTTTGCACATGACTACTTTCACCTCAACATGGTCGTCATTGCAGGATAGGTATATTTTGTGTCCAGCATGCAGGCTTTCCTTTGAGCAAGAAGAACATTTATTATAATTGTTTTTAAAGTACTTTAATACAAGATCTAGGTGGATAGTGTGTGTAGTCTTTTGGGTCTGACGTACAATGTAAATGTGCTTAGAATTTGCAAAAGCGATTCTACTAGGGTGACAGCGAGTACAGTTTCTCAATTTCTGTTTGCTGCATGGCTAATTAGATACAAAGCAATTGCCATCTCACTTGTTAGCAATATAATTTTGCTGCCTTGCATGTGAGCAAATTTCATTTTATTGTTGTATCAATTATGCTTGAAGATTACGGGTGTTTAGCAAAATGATATTGGTTTACTGTAAATATTTTCGTAACAGCACCAGGAATGAGTACTTTTGATGGAATTTTCAGCAATTTCTGTTGCTCTGGAATTTGTTTTAAATTGCTGTTCATTTATTGTATCCATTTTATTTTGCCTACATATTTTACATTGTGTGTGATAGAATTTTGTATGATTATTTTTAATTTTGTACTTGTCAATCAACTATTACTTTAGATCAGTTGTAGGACAGAACCACGCATGCCGGAACAAAGCATGCTTTAACAACGCTGTCGGAGCCACGACCACGTCATTTTCACGCATGCCTTCACCACGCATGCCTTTACAACGAATTTCGTTGTAAAAACATGCCTAGTAAAGGCGTATGTGGAAACAGCATGGCGATTGTGTCATTCAACCGCCCCACTCACCCTGAGGCCCAAACTACCCCCACCACTAATAGCAAGACCTGCACCCGCCCTTAGCCCTACAAAAAAAAACTACTTCGACCCCCCACACCTGCTCCTAAATACTAAACTACCCCAACACCCCCCAACCGCCCTGAGCCCTAAAACCTTCCCCCATCCCTAATAACTAAACTACCCAAACCCTCCACCCACCCTAAGCCCTAAACAAAAACTACTCTGACCCACCCACACCACCTCTAAAAAATAAACTGCTCCACCACACCCTAAGCCATAAAAAAACAAACCACCCTGCCCCTAAAAAATAAACTACTTAGTCCCCCCACCCACTGTAAGCCCTAAAAGAGTAATTTGCCCCAAAAAAAAACACTCCTACCCCTATAAAAAAAATGTGCCCGACCCCCAAAGCCCCTAATCCATTCCTACTCCTAAAACCTGGCCCCCAGCCATATTTACCTCGCTGCGCCCTCTCCTGCTTTCTGTCTTTTTCTGTGCCTTAACCACGCATGTGCATAACTACACATATACATGGTTAAGGCACAGAAAAATGCTTGTACAAATTACGTTTGCATGGTAAATGTCTGCGTTGTTTACAACAAGTGGTTAAGGATGTTTCCCCTGTTGATCCTTTAAATAAAGAAAACAAAAGAAACAAGGCATGAACCTATTGACAAAGTAGAAATGATCGAGTAAATCGAAAGCAAAGTATTGGAGATGAGAATTGTAATTTTATATCAATATAAAAGTTGATATATGATAATGGACCAAATATGACTGTGATGGCGTTTTCCTGGTGGGACTACATGTCCCAGGAGTCCGTGGGGGCTTGAAGGAAGCCCTTTCCATCTCTCCCACCTGCTGCCTTCTTCAGCGATATATGGCGTACTTGCCAGGCCCACAGCGCGGGAGTGATCCTGGTGTGACTACGAGGCCCAGAAGTCCCTGGGGCCTTCGAGGTGGCCCTTTTCATCACTCCCGCCTACTGCCACTTGCCCTTCTACAGTGCTATAGAGCGCACTTGCAGGATCTGCAGCACGGGATGCGCCTGCCGAGGCTCGGCTGGGCCAAGTCTCTTTCAAGGCTTTTTTATCTGCCTTTTACCCTTGGCTTTTCCGGGTGAGCGCTTTATTCTTTATGTTTCATGTTCACATGCAAGGCTACTTGTTATACCACACTTTCATGTAAAATGACCAGCATAGACAACATGCTTGAGATAGCCACGTGGGTGATTACAAATGAGACGGTGCTGTCTCTGGAGCAAGGGCCCGGACCTGTTGATGCAAGCAGCAGTACTAGCATGATCAATGGTGACTCAGTTGTACCAGCGCTAATAGAGGCATTAGGGTTGTAATGTCGCTCTAAGCCCTTTTCAGGGCTTATACACAACAAGGGCAGGTGGTGAGTCGCAACTCCCCAGTCGCAACAGCAATAATAGCTGTCCTGTAGCTAATGTGGACATCCTGGATAACTGCCCGGTTTTACCAAGCCCTTCGAGTTTCAACTCATCTCAAGAGCCATCTGTCAAGCATAAAAAAAAATAGTTGTAGTGCGACTTGGCTACAACCACAATTACACCTGGCTAATCCCAGCACGGGGGCAGCTTTATCTAATTTGGAAATCAGACCATCAAGGAGCTATGCAGGAAATTTTCTGTTATGGTACAATAACAACTAAGTCTCGTTATTGATCGCTTGGCCCACAGAGAGAAGAAAGTGGCTAGCTTAATTAACTTATATAATTATGTCATCAGCCGGAACAGCCCCCCTTCGTAATGTCGTCCCTCGCACCTGTTGCTGTTAGTGGCATGTGATTGTAGAGGTTACCTCCTCCCTGTCTGCAGTAGCTGCCTGGAACACAACTGCCCACGTGCCTATTACCATAACTATCTCCAGTTCGAAATCTGGCAGACACCCTTCTTCTGTTTCAGTTCCAGGGACTTCTCGACTGACACTAACAATGACTTGTCCTCCAAATCATTGGGTGTTCATGGCCAAAGAACCGTGGCTAACAGACTCCGGAAGCACTGACTCTGCCCCTAGCACTACAAAACAAAATTTACCACCTGCACCGTGTCCCTATGTGCTGGTTCTGGCTGGGGTGACCCCTCTACGTTGCATTACAGGGTCATCCATTGGCTTAGCACTCTCAAACACTTTAATGTTAGGGAGTGCAATGAGATTCTTATGATGCACAGGGTAGGTTGGGGGTGGGGCATCAGCAAAAATATAGCGGGAGACTGCATCGTGGTGAATACCAGGCAACCGTCCTGTGCGGGGAAGTTATTAAGATCCAATATGGATGGCAAATTTGCCAGTTCGAGGATTGTATTACTACCTCTGGGATTTTTTTGTAAGCCCAATATGCGATTAATGTCCCCTTTTATGTGTCATTACCCTCAGCCTAAGTCAGTCCTGGAAAGCAACAACAGATGCCCAGCCCGGTCCGATCTTAACAGAACTGACTTGGGGGTGGGGACACTTTGGTCTATTACTAACACCCTGTCCGGTCTCACAAAAATTGACTGGCTGGGGGACTTTGGTCTATTACTAACACAGCCACATTTGATTGGTCTGTGGTCATACCTCAATCCCCCCTAGTGTCACCTCAAAGGTATTTATAAAATGTTTTTGCTGCAATATTGCAGGTCTTCGCTCTAAGATACATCTTCCGGAATGGCAGCTCTTTGTGAGTTGGTATGACATCTTGATTCTGCAGAAAACATGGGATCCCCAGCATACTGTGTTTGATGTGTTCCAGTGTTTCAGCGTGTCAGCCATCTCATTCTGCCCGTGATCCTGGGAGCCTATCTGTTTTTATGAACTTGTTGGTCAGCCACTGCACTGGAAACCTCAGCAAATGATTTTCAAAGTGTGCTTTTTAAGGGGTACTTGACTTTGTATTTGATTAACTACTACAATAATGATTTTGATAATATTCCTAAATCAAGGTTTCCTGGTTTGTTTAAATACATTAGCTCCCTTCTGGGTAAAGCAATCAAGGAGGGGTGCCAGGTGTATTGTTAGCTTCAGACCTTATTAAGTAAACTTACAAGGGAGGTGCGTGTAGGCTGATGACTGTTATACAGATCAATAACAACAGCAATCAATGACATCAATAATCAATAGGAGTCAGCAATTTCCACACACCATGACTTTGCAGTGTTGAATAACCACACCTTTATGTAAAGGTTAGAATGTCTATTTCCCTATATTAACAATGCTAATGTCACGTAACTTAATCTCAAAATCAAATGGTAAACATACAAAAACCATACTGTCTGACCAACGCGGCGAAAGAATCACAATCTAATCAAAGCTTGAGTTATTACACATTCTAAGGTTACAGTACATATTAATAGCAAGAATAACTGCGCAAACGAAATAGCGTACATTTAGGTTCAGAAAAGAAAAGACATCAAATGTTATTACATGTAGTGGACTTCATCAATGAGAACCCTAACTAACATCAGATCGGAATCGCATTTTGGGCTTCATGCAAAACTATTTAGTCACACAAATTTGGACAAACATCTAACTATGGCTCTATCAAAATGGTGGTTGGTACATAGGGACAAAAGCAATTAGACACAACAATCAGTAACATCGTCTTATACATTGCCTCAGTAAGGTTCAACAAGCTGTGACAGTCTTCGTCAACGGGGCATCAGCTAGGTCAGCAACACATCAGGATTCAGCATCAAAGTTCAGGATAAGCAAAGTCCCTTCATGCAGTTTGGAAAAGAATAATAACTAACGCTCAAGAAAAATGGGGAGAATGGCGTATCTCCTCTCGGTTAGATTTCCAAATACTACTTCCCACGTCCTTATTGGTCGAAGAATCACATATTTCGTCGTCGTTAAACTTTATTTCGGCAAATATTGCCATAAAAGTCAAGACAAGAGATAAATACAACATACATATATACATTTCACAATTAAATATAAGATACAATACATACAATTGGCAAGAAATATATGGATGTCTCCATGATTAAGCAGTACCGCATATAAAAATATAAATAACAATTTATAAATTAATTAAAAGCCAGAACTAAAAAACTAATTAACTTGGCTCGAAGGAACAGTGCATCATATACCTATACAAGGAAGGGAAAGAGCGGGCCACCTAACAAAATATTACAGTTTGTGACCAAGTCGTTTTCTAATAAGGTACACATTGAATAAAAATCTACTCGTGCCAAACACCACTAATTGTGAAGTATTAGACTGGAATATTCGCTCTGCTTCTTTGTAGGATCTAACCCCCACATATTTACAAACGGGTTTGATCCAACGATCCCTTGGTTTCTTATATACTGGGCAAAAGAAGAGTAGATGAACAACATCTTCTTTAGCTTCTAGAGTACAGAGAGTGCACAATTCACAACCTTTTACCCCTCCCCAATTGCATGTGTATGCATTAGTCTGTAAGACCCCATACCTAAACTGTAAGTATAGTGTTTTTGCCAGTGGAGGACCGATCTCATCCAAAAATTGTTCGAAATTAGGTGTATCTTTTATGTTAAAAAAATTCAAAGTCAAGATACCAATCGATGAGCTATGCAATAGCTCTCCGTTGACATAAGACCAAAAGGTGTCCTTTACATGTTTCCTGGTACATGTTGTCATATTCTGAGGAACTTCCCATAGGTGTGATAAACCTAATCTCTTATACCACTTAGATACATATTTTAACCAAGGAGTATTCATATGACCATCTATCTGAGTTAATTCAGTCAATCCACTCTTGTAATCACTCAACTCCGGGGTTACCCATAACCTAACCCAATACAGCAGTGGTCTTAATAATGCTTGATAGTCTGCTTTTTTAAGGTTAATATCAAGGAAAACAGGGACTAGAGGAGTTCTTGTCGGTATTTTGAGTAGCCTTCGTACAAAGTGGTTTTCCGTTTTTCCAAAGTTATTGTTACAATAGTAGCCCCAGAGTTCAGCACCATAAAGGGCGGCCGATTGGGCCTTTGCTTTATATACTTCAAGTGCCGGTGAAATTGCTTTAGAATAACTAGCTCCGTGTACTTTTAAAATAGGCATTGAGTTTTGTATAAGGGATAAGATGCTTTTATCCATCTGTCCTTTCCAGGACAGGTTACTATCCAGCATTAACCCCAGATAATTAAAACTCCCTACCTGTTCCAGTTTTTGATTCTCCAAGGACAGATTATTCCTGAGGGATTTCTTGGGGTTTATGGACATATACTTAGTTTTGGTAGGATTTATTTCTAACCCCTTCCCCACACAATACTTCTGGAAAGAATCCACCAAATTTTGCAAACCTCTCGGAGTTTGAGAAATAAGGATGGTATCATCGGTAAATAATAATGCCGTAACCGGCTCACCGCCTAGCTTCGGGGAGTCATGTACACAATTCCTTAAATAGCTCGGAATATCATTAACATATAATGAGAAGAGTGTAGGTGCTAACACGCAACCTTGGTGCACACCACGGTCTACAGGTATGGCCCTTGAGGTTTCACCTTCTTTTCCCCATCTAATTTTTGCATAGTTCCCTGTGTGTAGCTTGATAAGTTCTTTAAGTAGTTCCCCAGGGACCGCCATGTTCCTTAGTGTAATCCACAACAAATTGCGAGGAACAAGATCAAAGGCGGCCCTTAGATCCACAAATGCCACATAGAGACTACCCTTCCTTATGTTTATATACTTCCAACAGATGCACATAAACCTAAACACCTGGTCAACCGTACTGATTTTTATTCTAAAACCAGCCTGATATTTGGTTATTATTTTAGTCTCTTCAATCCAATCTAAAAGCCTATTTAAAATGTGTCTGGCATATATCTTTTGGAAAGTGTCTATTAAACTTATTGGGCGATAATTGCTTGGATCATAGCGATCATCTTTTTTAAAAATTGTTGTGATTTCTGCCCCTTTCCATGAATCAGGGATCGGTGTGCCTGCCACAATGGAATTACTCAGGTAATTTATATAAGGCCCCCACACATCCACATCATATTTTAGTAGATCGCCGGGAATTTTATCAGGGCCTGGGGCTTTGCCCATTTTCACAGCTAATAAAGCCTTATTAGTTTCTTCTAAACTAAAAGATAATGGAGCGATACTCATTTCTAAGTTTGTCTCATAGTCCCCGAAGGGCAAACTCTCCTTTTTGTTAGCATAGAGCTTAGTGAAGTGATCACACCAAGTATTTTCATCTAAAAAAATATCCTTTGTTGATCTACCCTGCTTGTTTCCCTTAGCGATTAAATTCCAGAACATGCTCTTATCCCGTAACTTAGCTGCACTCAAGAGATCCTCCCAAAGACTTTCATCCCATACTTTTTTAGCTTGGGCCATAGTGTTTTTATAAGTTAGTCTACTGCTTTTTATATCCAAACAGTTCCCGGATCTTACTGCCTGGATCAGTCTTGATTTTGCTATTCGACAATCTTTATTATACCATGAGTTCGCTGTCTCAAGATGGTTCCTTATCCTATTACCATCTTTTTTATAAATTTTACTCACTAGTGGGGTTAGTGCATCTACCAGCTTAAGATGTAAATCAAGAACACCTTGTGTTCCCACTAATGCTGACTGTAAGTCTCCTACCGTTTCAGTAAATACATTGTAAATATTTATCAGCGTCTTTTCTGTTCCCAAGATATATGGCCATCTTAGAGCACGCCTGTTATTGGTTACCTCTAGCTCCGCGACCGTGGTATTTAATAGGGTCTCTTCTTTGGATCTAATAATAAATGATTGAGAGCCTAGCCATAGTTGGAGGGGGAAATGATCACTCTCCGTCCTATGGTCTATCTTGAAATCAGTTATTTGGTCCCATATATTCCGGGTAGCCATTACAAAATCTATATGTGACCTGGAATTTCCCTTAAAATAGGTTGGAGCTGCTGGTCTGTCTGATCGGAATCGACCATTACAAGCCCTTAGATCATGTACCACAGTCAACTGTAAAATCTGTAGGGCGGCTTTTGTGCTTTTAGCTGAACTTGCAGATTCTAAGGGCAAGATATCATTAGCAGCATCTTGTTCATCAAGCAATTTTTCCAACCCCAAGACAGGCTCATATTTACAGTTAAAATCCCCACCAACTAACACCTTCACATTATCTCCTAAGGAATCTAAAAGGGAATCCAAGAGTTCTACCACCTCTGATTCCTTGTTAGATGAGGACGGTCTATTATATATATATATTTATTAAATATATAGTTTCTTTCCCTCTTGTATCAATTTTAAGGCCTAGTAGGTCCAGAGAGGGGATGGATAATTGGGTGACAGCTATTTCTAGAGTCACTTTAACCCAGATAACCAGCCCCCCTGAGGCTCTACCTCTAGTTGATGGAATAGCATAAGAACAGTATGTTTTATACCCCAACCTATGGGGGGTTTCTACCATCCAAGTTTCCTGTAGGAATATGATATCGTAATTTTCAATATAGGAGCACCATACCACGTCCTCAAGGTTCCTGGCTAAGCCAGCTATATTCCAAGATATCAGTCTAATATTTGTTTTCCCTTTTACACAGGGTGAATCTAATACTACAGGTAAGTTGTCTTTTTCTGTATCATCCTCTAGTTCGACTAAAGGATTTAACTCTTTGTCTTGATTATAGTCTTTACTAACATCATTAACCTCCATTGTCACTGTGAGGCACTTATCAGGTACGCCCAAACTGGTTACCTCACTCAAAATAGAATAAGGGGATTTAACGCTATTTACCAATTTAACTGTCCATGAGTTTCTGGGGCTCGAAGGTACTAAAAGTTTCGGTTTTAAATATTCTATACTCTGTTTTTGCTCCCACGTCTGGGTATATACTAACATTTCTGTGATAGGTTCCCCTGCTCGTGGGAGTCAATCGTTTTCATCCAAAGTACTCAGTACCGAAAATCTATTTTCAATTGGAATATAAGAATTTGTGTTTCTTCTGTTAGTCAAGAGTCTGTGTTTTTTAGAAAATTCTGATGTACTGGCTAGATGTCTATAAAAATAACCCAGAGGGTGCACACCCACGTCAGACTCCTCTACATCCAGAGAAGCTGCTCTGAGAAGAACAGTCGCAACATGTTGAGGGTGCCTAAAATTAACAATTACACAATCCCCCTTACATTTTTTCCTCGCGTTTCCGATCCATGATACCCATCCAGTAGACAGTATATGATCGGATAGATGTGGGGGGAAACCACAATTTTTGTTTAGCCAAGCAACTGATTTCCGTTTGAGAGAATCATGTGATTCCTGACGGAACTTCATTGCTGTTGGGTCTAAGGGAGGAACATTCGAAAGGACTATGACATATGGTTCACAATCAGGTGGGAGATTAATATGATTTGGCCTGTTCTCGGGAGTAGCGTACCTCACGGTATTGGATGCAGCTGCTTTCATATGAGAGGTACTATCCACCATACATGGAGGCTCCCTAGATTCTGTTAAACATGACCTCTGTGCTACAACCAATTGTGCAGAGCTACCAGATTGGACGGGTAGCTCAGACTGTTTCATAGTCTGTTCCTTACACATCTTATCTAGAAGACCACCCAACCTAGATACCTCCGTAGATAACACTTCAATTTTTTCCATAAGAGGTTTAGTCATATGGATTAGTTTTTCCTCAAATAGCTTAGCGATGTGACCCAAGAGATCACAATTCACATCGTCCTTATTAATTATAATCTCGTTATTAGCTACATTACTTCTATGACCCTATTCTATCGTTGGTTTAAGATGTATGTTCCCCCGCTTTATTTGCGTTTTTCTGCATTTTCTAACAGCTCTCTTAGGAGGAGAGTTAGACAATACAGACTCACTCGGGGGCTCCAATGGGTCTTGGATTGGTGGTTCTAAAACTAAGGGCAAAATGGATGAGTTTTCCAAAAGGAAAGCTTCAATATTAGGGGGATCCACCATAATAGAACCGCTACCATCGTCTACAGAAGAAAAAAATTCTGAGGTGGACTCCTTCCCTAAGGATTTCCTTCTATCAATGTTTATCTTGCTCACCATTTTAACTAAGTAATTATCCAGGGTGGAAATATTTTTAGCCATTCTCCACCACCCTCACGTATATAACAACCACTACTAGTATTGATAGAATACTCGATGGACTGTCTAGTATTTTATAACCCTGCCCTACACAGAGCTTTTATATCGTAACAAAGTATAGGGCACCTACATATATCAACAATAACACAGAACAGCAAGTGTATATGACCCAAAAGGCACAATAATTCAATTAAATGGAGCCCAAGTATACAGCTTACTAAAGCGTTAAAATAGAAGCAATTAACAGCTTAGCGAATTGGCCCAACCCGACCCCTTCCGCCACCCTAAAGGCTACATGACGGCCCGCCCTCTACCCGGGCTTAGCCCGGCGCGGCCCGCGCGCGGTCCCGCTCAACCAGGGGCCGGACCAGTTTAATAGCACCTTCGGGCACGCAAATGCGTTGGTTTGGCTTCCGGGGTGCAAGGGGACCTAGGTAATGTAGTCCCGTCCTGTCCCGTCAAACCGTCAAACGCTCCCCCCACACAGCGGTCGCGATGTCAGGTGATGGTGGAGGGGAGACGTGGAGGCCAGCAGAAGGAACAGCAGTCCCGAGGTGTGAAAGGAGACTTAAGGTTTTAGATAACCAAAAGTGAGAGTGGAGACAGTTCCAAATGAGTAAGAATGGCAAGCTAATAGGCTATAGTTTCAACCAGACTGCGCCTTTTAAATGGGATATTTATTAGTTGTGTAAGCCAGGTTAACACCAACCCAGCTAAAGTAGTTAAACAATCTAGCAGAAAGTGATGTGTATAGAGAACACTTTGCCGAGGGGTAACAATCTATTCGGGTATAAGTTAGGATTAAAAAAGAAGGAAGATAAGAAAAAGAATTAATAAAAGAATAGATTGTCACTTATTTGTCCCGCGTGTGGTAGCTCCTGAGATGTTCCTGCTCTTGATATCCCAACAAAGGCTGAAGGGGAGTCCCGAAGTTCCCAAAAAGACGCTGCTGGCCGGGTCAGGAAGGACGATAGTTCTCCGTTCCAGTTAGTATTTCACTTTCCTTTATGAGCTGGGGCCCTCAGAGGGCAAGTGAAAGGGGGGGGGCCCAGCTCAGCCTCTTCCGGGCAATGACGGGCAATGACGGGCAAGGACGGGCCCGCCCTTGGCCCGGGCTTCGCCCGGGCGCGTCCCGCGGCTGCGGGAGCGCGAGTTTAATTTAAAGGGCTCCTGCCCTTTCACAGCTCAAAGTGTTTCCCCGGTCTCCGGCTTGCAAAGCGCTTCCCGCGTCGGCGGGAGCGCAAGTTTAATTTAAAGGGCTCCTGCCCTTTCACAGCTGCAAAGTGTTTCCCCGGTCTCCGGCTTGCAAAGCGCTTCCCGCGACAGCGGGAGCGCGAGTTTAATTTAAAGGGCTCCTGCCCTTTCACAGCTGCAAAGTGTTTCCCCGGTCTCCGACTTGCAAAGCGCTTCCCCATTTTGGGCTTCATGCAAAACTATTTAGTCACACAAATTTGGACAAACATCTAACTATGGCTCTATCAAAATGGTGGTTGGTACATAGGGACAAAAGCAATTGGACACAACAATCAGTAACATCGTCTTATACATTGCCTCAGTAAGGTTCAACAAGGTGTGACAGTCTTCGTCAACGGGGCATCAGCTAGGTCAGCAACACATCAGGATTCAGCATCAAAGTTCAGGATAAGCAAAGTCCCTTCATCCAGTTTGGAAAAGAATAATAACTAACGCTCAAGAAAAATGGGGAGAATGGCGTATCTCCTCTCGGTGCAGTAAGTTAGATTTCCAAATACTACTTCCCACGTCCTTATTGGTCGAAGAATCACATATTTGCATTTAGTCCCATGAAAATAAAACCCCAAATCTAAAGTTTTACTACTACACAGTTCACATGTCGATGATTGGCTCCTCTTCTCCTGTTCTCGTCATTGCGCTCGTCAGGTATCAATGTTGTTGCAGTTTATACTCCTTATACTCCAGTCAGTGCATCCATTGTCTTCTCCTGGGAAGGTCACTTTTACACATATTACATTATACAATGTTTCTCTAGCTAGTACAACATCTTCTAGCAAGCGGATTCTCATGATAACTAACTTCAACTAGGAGCACATGAAGAGTACAGTGGAAATTCACTATTTAATTCTCTAAGCAGCCATTTTATTAGTCGCCTAAGAAATGCAGCTTGACCTGAGGCCAAGACCTCGCTAAGTTAAGGCCTACAATTTATAAAGTTAATACATGCATAAAACTTAATATGGCATATTACTACATTAATCAAACATAAGCACAACATTTTACATTAATAAGTACATTTTGTGAGCATTGGCAGCCACTCAAGTGGGCGCCACTTCAAAAGCATGCATTATTTTTCGCTAATTTCATATATTTTCTACACAAATCCAACACTCAGAATACATGAATACTCATTAGTAAAATTCAGCATTAACATATATGTGTCTAGCTGGGGATTTTGATGCAAGGCTGTCCCCCTTTTTCTAAGTCTCAGAACAATAATAATGCTCTAGAGGGTTTTGATCAGAGAGGTAAGGAGCTAGAGGCCTTCTTCTCGTCATTTGATTTGCATAATGTGATAGATGAGGCCTGCACTAGTGTCCTGGGGTTACCCACATTCAGGCTTAGAGACAATGCATCTGTTACTGATTACATTCTTATTACCAGTAACTTACTTAACTCACTACTTCATGGTGCCATTATTTGCTCACATTTTGGAGCCATAACCCCTTTGAGGTAGCTCTGGCTACATCATCCATGGTGAAACTTAAAGCTGATGCTGTGATTGGCAAATTACAATCATCTACGTGTAATCTGGTATGCGAATTCCAGACCCAGCTAATTCCTGGGTAAAGTAATTAATGAGAACCAGCAGTTCGTCTTAAGTTGCCTGGCAGATGAAGTAGATAAGGGGGGATAGTTAGTGCTGCTGCAGATCTCTGTTCAAACACTAGAAAATCCCTTTCAAAACTATCCAAAGAGACACACACAGCCCAATATGGTTTAACCATGAATGCTCAGTAGTTGATCAATCACTCCACAGGGGCCTTGCTGCTAACCCCAAGGGCCCGCCCTCAGTAGCTGCCCTCCAGAAGCGGTATAAAGCAGCTGCTGCTAAGAAATGGAAGGACGTTATCTCACTGCAGTAGGACACACTAGTTAATGCAACTCCCCAAAATGACAGTAGGGCCTGATTTAGATACTGACAGATGTTTGCTCTGTAACGGGCATCCCGTCTGCCAAAATCTAAATCCCATTTTATCCTATGGGATTTAGATTTTGGCGCAGGGGATATCCATCATCGTTGTGATGGAGTAACTCGTCTGCCAATATTTAAATCAGGCTCCAAGTAATTTTGGACTGCAGTCACTGCTATGAGACCTGCTAACCACACTGTGACTCTGATTGGTTGTCACATCACCAGTGAGGCATGGGAGGCACACTTTTTCCAAATATATTCCACCTCAATGACAACAACGCAGTTTAAGCCAAAGGATAGCAACTCCTTAGACATACAGGCCACCCTATCTGAAGTTGTTGGTTCAGTTCAACAAAGTGCTGGTGGAAAGGCTACTGGCCTGGACAGTGTCCCAATTGATTTGATTAAATGTAACATCAAACTTTGGGCTCCGCTGCTGACTAATGTTGTAACAATCTTAAACATTCATTTCTACTGAGTTCTTGGGCTGTGTCCACTATTGTTCCAATCTTTAAGAAAATGAATTAATCACTGCCAGGTTGCTTTCGTCCCACCTCACTGATTGATACTGCTGTTACAACCCTTGAAAGAGTTTTATATACCAGGATTAAGGAGTGGACAGCGCAAAATGCAATTATAAATCCTTGCTAGTACGTTTTTAAAAACAAATAGGGGCAACTGAACAATGTCTGAATCTAAACTTGAGTATAGACAAGTACACATTAGTAAAGAAAACACCTCTGTATCTCGCATTCATGGACTTGTCCTCAATGTTTGTTTGTATTAACTGCACTAAGCTGTGGCAACATCTTCTTTCATTGGGGATGGATGCTA
This sequence comes from Pleurodeles waltl, assembly GCF_031143425.1. Classification (NCBI taxonomy): domain Eukaryota; kingdom Metazoa; phylum Chordata; class Amphibia; order Caudata; family Salamandridae; genus Pleurodeles; species Pleurodeles waltl. The sequence continues at coordinate 269,610,629 of NC_090442.1, forward strand.
CATTTGTACACTTTTTGGCATCTCTGCATGAGAATGTGAAGGCCAGGATGAGATTTGGCCCAAATGAAGAAATCTCTAGTGGAATTGCAATTGGTCGTGGGGGTGCAGCAAGATTGTGTGCTTTCCCATTTACTGTTTATCTGGTACATCATCAAGCTCAGTCCTCATTTTTCTGCTTGTATCACTAACGTTCCTAAGGTAAACGGTGCCTCACTTCCAGTATTGCTATATGCTGATGGCGCAGTGTTGATGGCTCACACACCAAAAGCTCTGTGTCAGCTGATGAACTCATTAAAAAAAAGTATGGCCACACTTGAATTACAGACTAATTTGTCCAAATCATTTATTATGGTGTGCGGCCCTAAGTGAATACAGCTTTCAGGCCTTGAAGTTGGCAAAAACTGTTTATAAAGCACTCACACTTTTTCTTACCTAGGGGTCACTTTTGATGCAACAAGCTCATTGACACAAAAATATCACCCACTGTAGATTAAAGATATCAAGGGCAGTTTGCTCACTCCTAAGTCTCCCACTTACCCCCCCCCCCAACCTCGATGTGCCGTTTTTTTTGGAGTCGCCACTGCCCCACGTAATGGCACGATGGTAGCGCCATATTTAAAATACAGCGCACCCTCACAGTCGTTAGGACAATAGCATCAACATTTCTTACGCTATTATAGTGATTTGCTGCACTAGCGTAAAAAATATTGACGCTAGTGCAGCAAAACACAGGGAGGCTCATTGATGAAATGTAAATTTCACTGCACCATTTTTGAGGGCCTCCCTGCGTGGGAGCGCCCCCCCTTGCATACATTAGGCCAGGCGCAGGCATAATGTGGCGTAAGGGTTTACAAAGTGGCGCAACGCAAGCATTGCACCACTTTTTAAATATGTCATGGGAGAAAGGTCTCCTTAACACAGCCTTAGCGTAAAAAAAGTAATGCTAGGGCAGCGCAAGGTGGCGCTAGTGGCTTGTAAATATGCCCCAATGTGTCCCTGTGGCAACCTATGGAGCTGAGATCTGGATTCTTGAAGATTGTGCATGCATGCAGGTGGAGGAAAACCGCTTTTGCAGAAAAGCTCTGTCTCTTCCTTTTAACCTCCTCCAATTTTGTCATATGGAGCTGGGATTAATTATTTGAGTGACAATATTAGAACATGCCCACCTCTTCTGTGGTTATCTATTTGGCCGACCAAAGAGGCATCTCTCACAAGAGACAATGATTGTCTAGCCTGGGACAAAGGTCTTTCAATCCCGTGGTTAGCCTACATTAAGAATATCTTCCAAGAGACTGGGTTAGCCCATGCCTTCCTTGAACCTGCCTCGAGCGGCAATTTACACAGAAAGCATGCGCAAAGGCTGTTATTTGCACAGGCCTTTTGTAAGAGGCTAACTACTGAAATGTTGTAGACCTCTGTTGCAGCGTATCTGTATTTGAGCCCTGCTAGCTCCCCAACCAATTACTTGTTTGGTATACACGGGTGTTGGGACCGAAGCTTACTTTTTCGCTTCAGGGCAGATACAATTAAATATTTTCTCTGTTTCCGGCTGGGCTTCCAAATGAATCTTGAATCAAGTCTGTGCCCCTGTAACAATAGGTTTGAGAAATCTATGATATATTTAACTTTTTTGTGTTTTTTACAAAAGATTCATCAAACTGTGTTTAATTTCTTTTATGGAGTCGCCGAATTTTAGGCAGTGTGCCCAAGGTTTTTATTTTCTGCAACAGCTGTCCGTTGATGAGTCATACTTTTATGTTATTTTCTTCTTGTGAGCCGCTGTGCGGTCATGTAGCACTGTGCACTGTAAATAATGTTTTCTCATTGAACCCTGATTTGTTTGCACTTGGCTGAGTTTTTTTATTACTGCATTGGATTTGTATATGAGATCTGTCTATGTTAACTGTAATGGCACTGGAATGATTGTGTAAGAACTATTTCCTGTCTTATTGTTGTTCCTGTGTACTTTTATGGCTACTTTGGCACTCGAAAAAAGTTATTCTGTGTCTGACTGTTATGGTAGGGTTGAGCACGCAGCTTTTCAGAAGTGTTGCTGACTTTGGATATAGGAGAACAAGGTTTTACTTCCAGCTTTTCTGCATGAATGCATCTTATGATCCTGGACACATTACTTAATTTCCATAAACCTTTTAACACATGCCTAAAGCAGACAGTCGGTAGAAAGAATGTGTTAACGGAGACGTGCACAAGGAATGGCACTAGTTAGTGGTTTGCTGCAGAAGAGGGACCTGTTGTGGTCGTGTTCGGCCTGTCCTGCTTAGGCCCTGGAGGCTGCCCTTTGCATCATGCAGGAGTACGAGTTACCTATGGTGCAGGACAAAACAAACAACCACAGGATGGAAGGGCATTTACAGCACAGACAATGAGAGGTGGTAGGAGGGATTTTGCAACACAGACAATGGGGTCAAGGGTTAAAAGCAGAACATACAATGAGGGTTGGGAGGGAGTAAAAGCAACATGGACACCAGGGGCATGGAAGGCAACAGACAATGGTGGTGTGAGAGAGGTAAAGGCGACATGGACAACAGGGTGGAAGTGGGGTAAAACCAAAAACGACTATGGTGGGTGAGGGCTCTAAAAGCAACAGGTACAATGGGGGTGGGAGTAGGAAAAAGCCACACCAACAACAGGCAAGCAACAACGGCGGAATAAGAAGAAGTAAATGTACCCCAATCCCAGCTTGAACAGCAGCAGAACGACACTAATCAAAGACAATCAATCTGTATTTGGTCCATGCTCCTGAGGAAAGAAGAAGAGGTGACGCCGGCAGGCACTACCCAGTTAGGAGGCCGAATATAAGCAAGACAATAAGGTCAACAAATGATAAGCAATTGGTTATCCCCTTGTTGTATACAATACCCCTCCCATGAGAGAGTGTATGCAGTGCATGAGCTGTCGTAGGTAAGACCTAAAAAGCGAGTCCTGATACACCACCCTTGCAGGCTTAAAGGGTTTCATTTTTATAAAATGATTTTTCTTGTTGTTTTAAACAAATTAACGTGATACAGTTTAATGTGTACAGTAAAAATTTGATTCAACACTGAGCAACATGTTTACATGTACATTGACAAATGGATCCGTTCATTGGGTTGTATCCTAGAGGACCGATGCCCATATGCCGCACACATATATGACCAATGCCCATATGCCCCAGATATATATAACTGTGATTTGCTCACATTGCAATTGTGTCTATTTATTGTACACTAGTCTATTAATGCTGTTTTACACATAACCCCAGAGACTACCCATGTCCCCATATCAACTATTCTGGACCTGGATCAAGTGGTCAGTGCATACTGGTTGCATCTATATTGTGATGTAGTGAGGCTATTTATGATGGGGTAAGGCAGGCCTGGGATGCGAAGGGTGTTGTATCCTCTATGCTTGGAGGAAAGGAGGGCAAGGGAATCCTGGTGTGACCAGCACTCTAGTTACATGAGCGAAGTCCATGCAGTAGAGCACAGCCAGTGGCACGTATTTTGTGGCTACTCCTCATGTGGCAGCCCGACCACCTCCACAGATTGGGCTAATTGGAGCTTTTCTAAGTTGGTTTTGTCATTGCTCTTGATCTCTTGAGAGGAAACAGATGACAGTTCATCCCATTCTCTAGCATTGGAAATTTCCTTAAGCCTCTGGCCTACTCCCTGTTTATTATTATGCTCTCACAATGGTCAAGCAGCATTCTCTAACCGGGGCATCCCACTGGCCTTCCATTTTGCAGTTTGGGGTGGGGAGCTAAGCATATGATAGGATTCATGTCTCTATAGTTGTAAAGTACCCCTTCCTGTCCTGGTCGGGTTCTCACTGTGCGTCCGGACTGCCTGGCAGAACTGCTCTGCGAAAGTGCTTTTCCACAACATGTGTAGTAAACCAGCACGGTCTGCTTCACTGTGTGGTAATGTGCTATGCCATTCAGATATAACCTACTCATGGTGTGTGGGTCGTGTAGACCCTGTCCAACTGGTTATATTAAATGTACTGCAGTTTATCATTTGTAGAATATTTTTTGGACTACTGCAATGTTTTGTCACACTTTTTGTCTTAAAGTGTTCTAGCAATATTGTTTTCCCATTTGTCGTTCACCCTATTCAGGATGGCTACACCCAGGTCTTGCAGTGCCCTGCATATCTAGGTAACAGTCTCTGCTGTGCCCACCGTCCATGAGAAATAGTATTTGCAAATAGCCATGGGTCTGCGGCTCTTTATCAGTGATGTCCCAAACTGGAGCATTTCTGATGTTATAGTTCTATAGTGCAGGAACTGCACGTTGGAGCACCAATAAATCAGCTGGAACACCAAATGCCATGAGCGCCCCAGTTAAAAACATTCTTCCACTGTAGTGTCCAGTTTTCTAAATCCTTGCCATTCCACAACCCAGAGTGGCCAGCAATGTACTTAACGGAATGTTAGGGGTCATAGGGCACTGTGTCCTAAGTGCGTCATTGTGTGCATCAATGGAACCATTGAGACACATATTCAAGGCACGGTAGGTTGTGTGGCCTGGAAGGAAGCACAATACACTCAAAGGAACTTGGAACCCCCATTTGATCGCTCCACTGTGTACAACGCCTCAGGGTTTCTGCTTCCTAGTCATCTGGCAATCCACTGTATTACAAACGTAAGGTAGTACAGCTTGAAGTCCAGGACCCCCATGTCTCCTCATTAAGCCCTTTGTTTTTAGGTTCCCCCACTGCAATTTTGGACTGCTTCCCATTCCATTATTAAGTCCAACATAAGACTATCAAGGTCCCAAAAATGTCTGGAAATTACTAGGTAGGTCCCCAAAGAAGTACAGGAGCCGGGGTAGGTGATAATTTTGGCTAAGGTTATCCTCCTGTAATGGTAATTGAAAGATTCTTCACAAGAGTACCTGGGGCTAACGGTTCTAATAGAGTGCCCCACATTGCCTTTCAAAGCGTTGGTTTCATTGCAAGAGATCTGTTCCACAAGGTATTTACAGGTGCTATTCTCCCACTCTATGGTTTCTCCTTCTCTACCCACCATTCCTGGCATGGCTTCAGAGCCCATGGGAAGAAACAATATTTCCTCCAGTTAGCTTTCTCAAAATCTTCTAGTGCTTTTGTGATGGGTCGCAGAGCAGCTGAAACAGTCTGTGTACACATCAGGAGACCATCTGCATAAAAGGAGTCAGTATTGTGTGTCTCATCCTCCAGGATACCCCATTCCTCTCTATGTGCCCCGATTCTTACTGCAACGGGGGTCCATTGCCAGGGAGAATAGGAGAGAAGAGATGAGGCAACACTGCCTTCGCACTCTAGTTACGAGTGATGTGTAGATTACAGTTATCTATTGCAAACGTTACATCCTAGTCCACCTTTGGAAGCACACTGTGCAGAAACTACCAACTCAGTTAGGCGAACGCCTTCTCCATATCAATTTCTAGTACCATTGCTCTGCACATTCTTTGGGGGCCAACTCTATAATATTAAATAGCTGGTGGATGTTCTGTGGCATACTACAACCACGTATGAAATCGTTTTGATCACTGTATAAGAGTGTCAACATTACAGCAGCAGTCTGCTAGATAATATTTTGCCTAATGTTCTACAATCAACACTCGGAATGGATAGAGGATAGTATTCAGTTATCTGTGCCTTTCTCGATTTTAGGAAGTGAGATTATTAGGAGCTAACAGACTGTAGAAGGCAAACTCCCTACCTCAAATTACCCATTATATAATGCAGTCAACATGGCTGTTAGCTAATCCATGAATGTGGCATAAAATGCTAGGGGAGGACATCAGTGCCTGGAACCCTGCCATGTGCTAGATTAGGTACCCCCGACTTCCTGCACTGGAATGAGTTGTGTTAGACCTGACAGCCTTATGGTGGTCACCCCCAACTTTTTGCCTGCCTCCCTCCACTTCTTTGATACTGTTTTCCCTGGTTTTAGGACCCTGCTCACTTTACCACTGCTAACCAGTGCTAAAGTACAGATGCTCTCTCCCTTAAACATGGTGGCATTGGCTCATACCCAATTGGCATATTTAATTTACTTTTTAAGTCCCTGGTAAAGTGCACTGCATGTGATCAGGGTCTGTAAATTAAATACTACTAAGGGGCCTGCAGCACTGATTGTGTCACCCACATAAGTAGCCCCTAAACCATGTCTCATGCCTGCTATTTCAAGGCCTGTGTGTGCAGTTTCACTGCCGCTTCGACTTGGCATTTAAAAGTACTTGCTAAGCCTTGAACTCCCCTTTTTCTACATATAAGTCACCCCTAAAGTAGGCCCTAGTTAACCCGCAGGGCAGGGTGCTATGTAAGTTAAACGCAGGATATATACCTGTGTGTTTTATATGTCCTGGTAGTGGAAAACTCCTAAATTCGTTTTCCACTACTGTGAGGCCTGCTCCTTTCATAGGCTAACATTAGGGCTACCCTCATATATTGGTTGAGTGATAGATTCTGATCAAAAAGGGGTAGACAGGTCATATCTAGTATGGCCAGAATGGTAATACAGAATCCTGCTGACTGGTGAGGTGGGATTTTATATTACTATTTTAGATATGTCACTTTTAGAAAGCGAGAATTTTTCTCTGCACTTAAAATCCTTCTGTCCCTTACAGCCTGTCTCCAATCCATGTCTCGGCTGGACTGGTTGACAGCTCCCTTATGCATTTCACCCAGACTTGGGTCTTCCTGGGCTGGAATGGTGGAGGGCCTGACACTTACATTTCAAAGGACAGTGGCCTACCATCACTCAAAGGACTGCCAAACCCCTACTGTGACACTGGCAGACAGGGTTGTACTAAAAAGGGGACCTTGTGCACTTCAAAACCACTCTTTGAAGACTCCCCCACTTCAAAGGTACTTTTGGGAATGTTAACTTGGTCCCTGACCCTACAAACTGAGACTCTTCTTGGGATAGACACCATGCACCAGAACCTGCAACCTGCCAAGAGAAGTTGCCCGGCTGCCCAAAGGACGCACCTGGACTGCTTTGCTGTAAAGGACTGCCTCTTTGCTGTTTCCCTACTGCCTTGCTGGCCTCTGGCTATGCTCAGAAGTGCTTAGATTGAGCTTGCCTCCTGTTTCTTGAAGTCTCCGGGCCCAAAAGACTTCATCTCTGCAAAGAAACTCCTTCTGCGGCAAAAATTGATGCACAGCATGCCGGAATCAATGCACAGCCTGTCCAGCGGTGAGAAAATCACTGCATCGCCAAACTGGAACGACGCAGCCCGGCTCCCCAAGTGGGGATCAACACAGCACCAGCGTTGCAACCAGAACTTTGACACATGGCCACCGGATCGACGTATCGCCGAGCCAGAACAACGCAGACCGACTTCCTGCAAGAGGAATCGATGCAGCACCAGCCGTGCGACCGAAACTCCATTGCATCACCCACTGGATCGACGCAACAGCTGTGACTGTTTCCCGCACACCCAGGATTTCCACAAATCGTCCCTGGGTGTCAAAAGACAGTGCATCACAAAGAGGATTCAAGTCTGTGCACTGGAATGCGACGCAAAGCCCTTGACGCATGGAAAAGAATCAACACATCGCCCAAAAATCCGACGCACACCTACCTTTTTCCACGCATCTCCTCCTCTGCGATCTTCGTGTCTCTAATTGTGATGCAAACTACGTACTTTGTGGTTGCAAGAGACAATTGTTTTTTTATTAAGGACTAAAGACTTCTTTTCAACTGGTTATTATCAAATCTTGATCGTTTTGACCTTAATTTAATTAGATAAATATCTTATATTTTTCTAAACCTGTGTGGTTTCTTTTTGTGGTGTTCTCACTGTGTTATTGCATTATTTATTGCACAAATACTTTACACTTTGGCTTCTAAGTTAAGCCTGACTGCTCAGTGTCAAGCTACCAGAGGGTGGGCACAGGATAGTTTGGATTGTGTGTGACTGACCCTGACTAGGATTGTGATTCCTACTTGGACAAGGTGTGTACCTCTGCCATCTAGAGAGCCTATTTCTAACAGGTTGCTCCAGGGTGGTCGTTTTCAGATTGACATTTTAAACATGGGAGTGGTTTAACAGCCCGAAACTCATAAGTTTCCTCTTCAGCGTTGTGTTTTTGCCTGCCATATAGTTAAGTAAAATACTCCGAACACCACATTGATTGCCTCCTTGGAATGCTGTTGGGCCCCTCGGTTGTCCTTTATACTAGTCAGCAGAGTCCCCTCCTGTCAGGCTTACCTGTGCCCTCTCCTAGGTGCTGAGCTTTATTGGGGGATGTAGGGGGGGGCAGTGCCAGGCACAGAGCTGCGGCCTCTTAGTCCACTCTCTTCCCAGATCGAAGAGGAACTTACAAAAAGGAAGGATTGGGGCAGTCAGCAGGTCCCCCCCTACTCTTTCTTTGAGGTTGCAGGGGCCACCAAGATGTCAGTCCCACTACCGCTCTCTCCCCTGATGGTACCCTCCAACTGGTGACTGGTGCCTGAGCTCAAGGAGATGTCGCCATCTTGGGCTGTTGTGCACGCTCCTGGTCTCACTGCTCTTCACTAAGAGGCATGCTGGGAGATCCCTATGCAGCTCTGTCAGTTCTTCAACCAGTGATATTGATCCTTGGTCCGTGGGGCCCTGTTCTGCTGTTGAATGAAGCTGTAGGCTGGACTGGACATGGAGCTCATGTAGCAGCAGCCGCCATGCTGCACTGCCAGGCCACTCCAAATCCCTACTTAAAGGCTTTTATACCTTTGTTTTGGTAGTTTTCCATGACTGATGTAATGGTAGATAGGGGCAGGACAGGGGACCCGCTTCTGCATGTGGAGAGCATGGCACAATGGTAAGAGAAGCCCCATTTGGGCAATACGGGGCATATTCAATGTCATTTCCTCACAGGAACAAACCTGATACTTATGTTCCTTATACTAGGAGATAATGTTGGGTAAAGAGGTTTCTCATGATGAGCCATGAGAATGGAGATTCCTGTTTTAACCTTGTATTTGGTCAACCTTTCTTCAGCCAGGGATTTAAAAGGACTGAGAGAGGGAAGGCATCCGATAAAGAAACACCATGGAGGAAGTGAGCAGAACACCAAATGGCAAGAAGAACTGGGTCACGTTGTTTAGGGGCATGGCCAGAACGACCAAATACTTTGCCCCATAGAAACCTACCAAGGACCTCAGGAACTTCACACCAATGGGGAACAGGGGTGGTGTGCCAGAAAGAGGTGCTTCGGTTCAAAGAGTTATAAAAACCCCATTATTCCCCTCATTAAGGAAGAAGGTCATGGATTCCAGCAGATGCTCTGAATTGCTGCTCTTCTCTTTTCTCAGGCGGCAAATGGGAAACAGGTTTGAGAGTGGAGGTGAAACGGCTTTCTCTAGGGAGTGGGATGGGTTGGACAGACAAAGAGGCAGCCATGGTTTCCAATGGGTGCTCCAATTGCTGTCCATCTCCTTTCTCAGGAACTCTATGTTAATCAGCCCACGTAAGAATAAAAAAGGTCAACAAGAGGGAAGACTGCACTCTGTGTTTGAAAGAGAAAGCAGGACTTTGTTCAGAAAGAGACAATAAGGAGAGATGAGAAAGGCATAAAGTTTAGATCTTGCATGGTACAGCAAATGAAATAAAGACCTATATGAGGTTCAACCATGGTTGTTTCCATGGCTGTTCCCAATAGAGGGTACACTATGACTGAGGTGTCAACTTTCAGAGAATTAACAATCCCTTAAGATAATATCCTGAAAAAGGTGAATCTCAGTCCCCAGGAAATTGTAAAAATAGTTTGCTGGATCAAGGATCTCTTTCTCGGACAAGCCCTTCTCCTGAATCAATGTCCAGGTCTCACAAAAATCATCCACCACTGGTGCCTGATGGGCACAAAACTTCCTTACATGTCATGGTAAAAAGGATAGCAGGCCTTATATTCTCTCTGTTATAAGTGCACCCCCTACAGGTTGGCTGGTGTTCATAAAAATTAGAGACTAGAGATTCAGGGCCTGATTAGGACCTTGACAGATGGGATACTCTGCCACAAATGTGATGGATATCCTGCATGCCGTTAGAATATAATGGGACTTGTAATATGGTGGACGGGATATCCATCACATTTGTGACAGAGCATCCCATCCGCCAAGGTTGTAATCAGACCCTCAGTGTGGGTTAGAAATGCATGCATGCCAGACTCTTTTCAAACCCTTCACCACAACACTGGTGTGGGGAAAAGATCGCCGCAACTCCGATCTGTGGCTGAAAAATCAACGCGCCTCTGGCTTCGCAGCTGAAAATTGACACCCGCCTGCAACGCGATCGCGCAGCATCGCTGACGGAGGCTGGTGAGATTGCAACCCGCGCTATGTGGTTTTTAGACCATCGTGCGGCGGAATTTTTGACGCAAACACCGCTGGGCGTGTAAAAACAACGCAAGGCCTGCCCGGACCCGAGAGTGCTGACCGAATCGATGCATCGCTCTCCTGCGAAGAGAAGAAATGACGCACGCCAACCCGACTAAAGGAGCAACGATGCAAGGTCTCGCTCGTGAGTGAAATCAACGCATCGCAAGCCCTTTTTGATGCACACTCACCATTGCAGGGTTATTTTTGATGCATCCAAGTTATAAATTCATGCAACAGCGTTATCATTGTGTTTAAAATTACATGAAGACTCTTTTTGCATTTTTAGTGATAACTTGACCTGTGTATTGTGGATTTTTGTCAGTTTGGTCTTGTTTCGTTTAGATAAATATTTTCTATTTTTCTAAACCTGTGTTATGCATTTTGTAGTGATTTCATTAAGTTACTGTTTGTGTTGGTACAAATACTTTACACCTAGAACTCTGAAGTTAAGCCTACTGCTCGTGCCAAGCTACCAAGGGGGTAAGTAGGGGTTAGCTGAGGGTGATTCTCTTTTACCCTGACTAGAGTGAGGGTCTTTGCTTGGACAGGGGGTAACCTGACTGCCAACCAAAGACCCCATTTCTAATAAGAGGGTTGAAGGAGCAAGGAGAGCATCACAGGCAGTGGACAGTGTGGTGCAAAGAGCAGTACGAGCATTGCGATAGGCGGGCTGGAGCTTTGTGTTGGCAGTCCACTTCAGGCAATTGATGCTTGCTGTGCAAAGAGCCTGGCTGGTGGTGGCCTGAGCTGTATTTTCAGTGCAAACAGTCCGGTTTTGGTGCAAATTGGTCCATTTGCGGTTACGAAGAGCCCAAAAGCTCGATTTTAAAAGCCTATGATCCACGGCAAGGGTCCAGGACCGGACAGCCACCATTTGGGGGTCAAGTACTCGCTGCAGTTGGGTCTAGAAGCTGGTTGGGATGCCTTGTGTACCCCTAAGGCTCATATCCGAGGCCAGCAGAATTGCCCTTTATATCACTCTTGGATCCTGGGTTCAAGATTAAGTTGTAGGTCCAGTTCTTCTTCCCCAGGCAAGAAGGCAGCAGGTCAGCACAACAGCGTAGCAGATCATTTAGAGCAGCAGTCCAGCAGAGTGGTAGTCCTTCTAGCAGCATAGAAGTCCTACAGAGTATCAACAGGCCCAGAAGTATAATGAAGAGTTGGTGTCTGAGGCCCTGTGTTATGCCCTAGTTCTGGGAGACGCTTCTTATTAGTGTCTTTGAAGTTCATGGAATTCCCTGCGCCCCCCCCCCTTCTTCGGTGGCTCAAAGCTGGCTTAAGTGACAATTCAGGGTTGTTAGGCCCTATGTGTGAAGACAGAGCACAGGCTATTCAGTTGTAAGTGGGGCTATGCTCAGCTCCACCCTCACATCCTGTCAGCAGATGGCCCATTCAGGCACACCTAATCCCTCTAGTGTGTGACTGTCTGAGAGGAATTCACAAAGTCTGTTAGCTACACCCAGGCTTGTGACCCAAGACAGGCGGGTTACAGACACAAAAGGGCTAAGGGCAGGAACATGCCACCTTTCTAAAAGGTCCATTTTCAAAATTTAAATGAATAATCCAACTTTACAGTTAAAGAGGGTTTATGATTACAATTTCATAGACACCAAACATGACATAGCCAACAGCTCCCAATTGGACATTATAGCTTATTAAAAGTAATAAAGAATACCCAATGTCATCCTGTAGGAGGAGTAGGCCTCACAGTAGTGAAAAACTGATTCAGGTATTTTTCACTACTAAGACACGTAAAACTTTAAAGTATATGTCTAACCTTTTAATTACACACTACCCTGCCCTATGGGCTACCCAAAACATATGTTAGAAGTGACTTATATGTAATAAAAGGGAAGTTCAAATCTTGGCAAACGGTTTTAAATGCTAAGTCAAAATGGCAGTTTAAAACTGCATTCAGATTGCAGCGGCAGGTCTGGGACATGAATTACAGTGCTACGTAAATAGGTGGCACAATTGGTGCTACAGGCCCACTAGTAGTATTTTATTTACAGGCCCTGGGTACATGTAGTACCACTTTACGAGGGGCTTATAAGTAAATTAAATATGCCAATTGGCCATAAGCCATTTAACCAAGTTTTTAGGGGAAATAGTACAAGCACTTCAGCACTGGTTAGCAGTGTTAAAGTGCACAGAGTTCTAAGACCAACAATTTTTTTTTTTAGCAAAACAAATAGGAGATGGAAGACAAAAGGTTTTGGGGTCCAAAACATATCTTTCCGAAACACTATACAACCTTAACTAAATTCTGGATCCATTTGAGGGGAGTTTCTTGTACAGCTGCAAGTATCAGGTTGTTTGCCCTGATGCTACAAGCCAGCCTTAGCAAATTTGTTAAGCTGCCCCACATGCAGCAGAATTTTCCTTCAGGCCACATTGATAATCTGAGATTCTAACTCCTTTTATCAGAACTGGCTCAGAATTTTGAGCATGTGTTTTTTTTCAATATGGATATTTACTAGTATATAAACTCACTTCGCTCAACTGAGAATGAGAAGAGAGTGATTCCCGGTCAGAAAAGGAGATATTTATTCAGGATTTTATTTGGTCCCTTAAATTGTAAGATTTCTTAGGATATGTTGCTTCTGATGCACGTTTATGTCCCTTTTCTCCCAATTCAGACTGACTGTGCAATACTGTGCTGGTTTAGCTGTTGCTGAAGATGATGGCTTTGTCCTTGATATCAGCATTGTGGGTGTCCAGTACAGTTCAGCTAGTAATCTTTATTAGTTTTTCCTCTTTGTTCTACCCATGGTTCTTGCCAGGAAATTGTTTCATTCTCTCTTTCGTTACTCGCCATGACCACTTAACAGTTTTATTTACAAACGAATGATGTGCTCTTGAACTATACCCAGGATGCAAAAAGAAAAATAGACTGTTAACAGAAGTATCATTCATGAAAAGGAAATCCAGCAAAGGGAACATAAGATTGGAATTTCAAAGAATATGCAGAAGAGGATGACAAATAATTTATAAACGGTGTTCTTCATAGAGACAGTCGTCTCCATAAACCAGTGAAAACGGTCAAAGATGCTCTACAGTGAGAGGTTAAGGCACCACATTTACGTATATGAGGGAAAACGATATACATGTATTATTTTAAATTTTTATTGTAATTGTTATTACCCTGAGGAAGAGTGTCAAATAATGAAAATAGCTGAAACGTTGTTATGAAGGTCGACAGAATTTCATCTTAAATTTATCCGTCTAACAAAAATAAAGATATATGGTTTCATTGGTGAATATCACCAGGCAAAGCGGCATTCTATACAACTGTCAAAAAGTGTCATGTACATAGACAATGGAAAGGTTTCAGAGAGCATGACTGTGGCACATATTACATTGCGTACCCATGAAGAATACTCGGATCGCTGAGTTTTTGTAGAAAAGCTAGTTCACATTGTATAGGCAGACTCTATGAAATAAAGAAAAGAACAGTGCATTAAAAAATATCCATCTAAATCAAAGTACGTGTTACTTTTGTAAATCAGTTATGCTGGTATGCCGATATCATGAATTAAAGTGTCAGACTGATGGTGTTAATTAAGGAAGGGGAGCCAATTTTAGATTATAAATGATTAACTTAATATTTGGAAAATAATAAATAGGGATGCATATCTATCAATAAGCAGTTGCACAGAATGAGGACACACACTGTCCAAAAAGACCAATCTGAGAACTAAAAATATAATTTAATTGCGAAAATACGCATAACTCATACTTAATTCATTCTATAACTCCCACTTATGCATTTCGAATACAAATTTAACAGAAATAATTTGATCACCACCTATTCCAGTAAAATACGTTTTCTCGCTATCATAACTCCAAATGTCAGATTTGACGTTGCAACCACAAAGAACAAAAGACGAATATTTTAGCAATCAAACTACAGTAAATATAAAACGCAGCCAGTATCAGCAATATGAAGTGGGAAAAGAGCTAGGAAACAAGAACGTGTAGCTGTATTGTTGGTTTGATGTCGTAATAATGCGGCTGAATAGTTTCATGTGTGCTTTGCAAAGCAATCCTCTCTGGGGCACTGCCCACACACCTGAAGTACACAATCTCACACTAGGCATCACTTGATGAAATTACAGCTTCGCTTTTCTGCCACCTCTAATCCACATATCGCTGCCAGGCGTCCCTCCGGGATAAGCATCATTCACTTTTGCACCCTTCAGGTTCCTGTTTCCGGGTTTGAAAAAGGTCAAGAGTGATGACTGTGGTCTCAAGTGGTTAAAATGTTCCCTAGTCTTATTTTAACGTCATTGAACAGAGATTACCGTTATTTTCTGGATAAAGGCCTTTGTTATCCCGTTCTTGCTAAACTGCATTTAGCACAGAATGGACCTATTACAAAGAAGCAAAGCTAAGGGGTGCATCGTGAAGTCCCCGTGTCCTAGCTGTGCAATACAATACAGCCTGTGCGACGCGCGCTGTTCACTAAATACATTCTTCAAATGTTGGCACCGGCGCGGTTTTCACCTAGTGATTTCAGCGTACATTTTTCGTTTCTGTTTCTACTGAAAGTTTTGGCTTAAGAAAATGAAATCATATATAGAATTATAGGGAAAACATTTACTGACTTTATCGTCATTTGTATTCGCACACTGGGTAGTTTCTCAGTCATCACTTTTGCCATGTTTTTGCTAAAATCCAATTCCTGAAGTTTTTTTCTGTCGAAGGCCTGGATGTTGACCTTTGGCTGCAAAGACAAAAGTGTTTAATAATACCCACTCCCCTTGACTGTGCTGGCACATTCAAGGAACGATGCTTGTGGCTCTGCAAGACATGCAATGTGTACGGCAGACTCCTGGCGTCCGTACTAATCAGGCCACCAGAGATGTCATCGCCATATGGAGAAAAATAGACAACACGCCCCTTCTTTCCCATCCTTAATTTGCCAAAACTGATGTCCAGCAAAAGACCCAGAGAGAATTTGCTATTCTAAGCTTTACAGGGGTGGCTTTTCGGGAATAACGGAGGAGCGTGTCACCCTTGCTCAGTCAGACAGTGAAAAAAATAATATATATATTATGATTTGATCACTGTCTGACAGCATGGAATCTTGGGTGGGGCAGGGCCATGACAGGGAGGGGGAGTGGTTGGCACTGTAAAGTACTTGGAATGGCCAAACCAGCATGCACACTTACATTTCTCCAAACCCAGCTGTGTTGCACAGCTGGGTGGTGAAATGTGACAGGCTTCCTGTGCCTGAGCGAGCTTCAGACAAGCCCGCTCAGGCCAATCCCAGTGCTTCTCTCATGCTTGGTACAGCACGAGAACAGCATCTGGATTGGCAGCCTGTGTTTTGTGCCCTCAGTGACTGCCGGGAAGAAAGGAGCACCAAAGTGGCAGGCAGCGGGACTAGGAGTGACAGGCAAGTTTTTCTTTTTTCTTTTTGTTATTGTTCCCCCAAACCCACCACCTACCACTTTAGATTGGTGTTAGCCACCACTGAAGTCTAATCACACCCACCAAAAGGCAGTACCTGCAAGACCTGATGAGCCACTAATATCCTTATTTACAACTGACAAACAGTTCTGCGCACCAGGTCACTGCTGTCTTCATAAATCATAGGCTACAGAGTGTGCTCTACACATTGCCAGGGGTGTAATGCAGGCCCCTGCAGTGCAGAGAGACCCTCAAATCTTCAAGCGTCCCTACCCTTCAGGGGGCCACAATCATTAAGCCAAAGACCTGCCACTACAGTGACTGTGAGTGCTGCTTTAACTGCCAATTCGACTTGGCAAGTGTACCCACTTGCCAGGCTTAAACCTTCCTTTTTCTTACATGTAAGACACCCCTAAGGTAGCCCCTAAGGTAGGCCCTAGGTAGCCCCATGGGCAAGGTGCAGTCTATGTTTAAGGTGGGACATATACTAATGTGTTTTACATGTCCTGACAGTGAAATACTGCCATATTCGTTTTTCACTGTTGCAAGGCCTATCTCTCTCATAGGTTAACATGGGGGCTGCCTTTAAATATGATTAAAGTGTAGATTCCCTTTGGGAGAGGATAGACATGTGGAGTTTGGAGTCTCTGAGCTCACAATTTTAAAATACATCTTTTAGTAAAGTTGGTTTTCAGATTGTGTGTTTGAAAATGCGACTTTTAGAAAGTAGGCATTTTCTTGCTCAAACTATTCTGTGGCTCTGCCTGTTTGTGGATTCCCTGTCTGGGCCAGTTTGACAGTTGGGCTGTTTGCACCTCTCTCTAGACAGTGACACAAAGGGAGCTGGGGTGTAGCCGGCATATCCTGATGAGCCATCTGTGGTAAGGGGGAGGGAGGAGTGATTACTTACACCTGAAAGGGCTGTGCCTGCCCTCACACAATGCAGTCTCCAACCCCCCGGTGTGTGTCTGGGGCCTGGATCTTACAAAGAGATACTTTCCTTTGAAGTAGGCCTACTTCAAAGGCAGAAAGAAGTATAAGAAGAGGACCCAAAACCCCTGAAAATTAGATCACATCTGGAATCAAGAGGAACCTCTGCCAAGGAGAAGAGCTGAAGAGAAGTGTTGCCCTGCCTGTGACTGTGCTTTTTGGAGCTATCCTGCAGTTGCTGCTTCTGCCGGTGAAAGGGTACAAAGACTGGACTTTGTTGTGCATTCCTGCTTGTGAAGAATCTCCAAGGGCTTGAACTGAGCTTGCGTCCTGTTGTTGAAGTTTCAGGGCCATCAAAGACTTCCCTTGCCAGCACCTCAACTCTCTGATGAGACTCCTGCCCTGTCAAGTGGTGCCCTATCCAGTTCCTGGGTCCCTTGAAAGGTGAAGCTGGCAGACAAAGACTGAAAATCCACGCACAAACCGCCGTGCAGAGAATTTTCAGTGCACCTTCCGTGACGCAGCTGATAAACAACATGCCACCGGATTTGTGGCTGAAATCAACGCTCCACCTGTATCGAGCTGGAAAATCGATGCAAGGCGGCTGGAGAAACGACCCGCAACACCCAATAATGGAAGCTGATAACGATACAAACCCCACGTATCGCGGTTTTGTGATACCGTGCAACGGGATTATCAACGCAACATCGCTAAGCGTAGAAAAACAAAGCAAAGCTTGCCCAGACCCAAGGTGGCTGTCCGGACCGATGCATCTCCTTCTTGTGGGAGAGGAGAAACAACGCACGCTGACCAGACCGGAGGAGGAACGACGCACAGTCTTACTTGCGAGTGAGAAATCAACACATTGCTGGCCTTTTACGAAGCACACTCGCCTGTGCGCTGTTATTTTGACACTACCCTGGTACTTTTGTACGCTAACAAAGTTCTCACTGTTTTTTAAAGGATTTAAGACTCTTATTCTTTGAAAATACATAACTTGACTTGTGTATGTTGGATTTTTGTCATTTTGGGTCTTGTTTTGTTTAGATAAATATTACCTATTTTTCTAAACCTATGTTGTCATTTTGTAGTTTTTTCACTGAGTTACTGTGTGTGTTGGTATAAATACTTTACACATTGCTTCTGAAGTTAAGCCTGCCCGCTCGTGCCAAGCTACCAAGGGGGTAAGCAGGGGTTAACTAGGGGTGATTCTCCTTTACCCTGACTAGAAGGATGGTCCTTGCTTGGACAGGGGGTAACCTGACTGCCAACCAAAGACCCCATTTCTAACATAGCTGTTAATAAATGCATGTCGATGATGGAAGGTGAGTAGGCAAGCCTTTTAAGAAAGCATCACATCCACACTACTTGCACTGTGTGTAACCTTTCCTCCGTGGACTTTACTCTGCATGACATTCACTCTACAGTCTTTAAAATCCAGGTAAGTAACACACAAGTAAGTGATTGTCCATGGGTTTTTACCTTTACCATTCATTCCTTACCACTCGGTACTTTACTCCACAGGTAAAAATGCAGGTTGCTGCAAAGGGGTGAGAACCCTTCAAAAGCAACAACCATAATCTTTGCTTGAGAAAACTACAAAAGTCACTGAATTAATATGTTCTTAACTCTCTGGTAGCTTTGCGCAAAAACAGTCAGGTTTAACTTAGAGGCAATGTGTGAAGTATTTATGCAGCACACAAACAGTAATAAAGTGAAAACAAAACATAAGTAAAATCCCAAACCAATTTAAAAAATAAGTACATGTTAATAAATAAAATGATACTAGAATGACAAAAATCCAATCAGTAGAACCAGATGTATGCAGTTTCAAAGTTTTAAGTAAGTATAAAGCCTAGTAACACAAAGCACAACTCGTGGTCATCTGTTCCTGCTATACTAAGGGAAAGTCACAAGTTTAGGCTGACCATGATGGAGTATGGGCTGGCTACAGGGAGCAGGTTATTCCTGCTGAAATAGCTACCTTCTCAAAGTCCAGCGCGAAGAATCCAGTTCGCGGAATAGGAAGCCGAGAGGAGGAGAGAGCGCTGTTGGTCATCGGTGTAGCATAAAGAGCAGGCCTGGTTTCGCAGACAGTCGTTGCTGTAGTGCAAAGATCCAGTCAGGCGTCGCAGATAGTCATGGCTGAAGCTTTGCATTGGCGGTCACAACAGGCTGTTGTTGCTGTAGCAAGCAGTGCAGATCTCTAGTTGCTGGTGATCACTGACAGTTGCTGTAGCGCCAAGAGTCAGGTTCACTGGTGCATCGCGTTGGCAGCCAGTGTGAACCATCATGAAGAGCCAAAACTCAGGATTTCAATGTTCTTGGCAGGGGAATAAACTCTGATGCTAGACAAGGGACCAAGACCTAGAGAGGCACCTCTTCGGGATAAGGGACATTAGCAGAGGCCAGAAGGGCTCAGGCAGGCCCAGTTGCAGCAGGACAGCTGGGCAGTTGCAGGGAGGACTCTGGAGCTTGTTCTGTCTATGTAGCTCAGAACAGAACAAAAGCCAGCTAGTTCTTGGAGTCACTCTGGTAGTCCTGGGGTCAAGGAGAAGGTCCACGCGTCCTTTGGCAGCAGGCAGTACAGCAGTCCTTCCAGCAGAAGGGCAGTCCTTCTTCTAAGTCTTCCACAGGTCCAGAAGTGATCAGATGAGTGGTTCGAGAAGTCCAATATTTATACCTGGCACCAGCCTCTGAAATGGGGGTGCTCCCAGTACTACCCTCACATCTGGTTCTGGAAACTTCTTTCCTTTCCTGTCAAGGCTCCAAGTAGTCTGCACTTAGAAAAGTCTGGTGTCAAGTTTCTTTGTGAGTGTGCTGGAGGTATCCCTTTGAAATGTAAGTGAGGAAAGGAACAGCTCCACTCCAACCATCCTGGCAGGATGGCCCTTCCTGCAAACACCTAACACACGTTTATCTTGCGGCCTGAGAGTAATTTAAAAAGGTCAACTGCCAACTATTCATAGTAATGTGACCCAAGGCAGGCAGAAAGAACCAAAGGGTCCAGACAGGAAAGTGCCAACTTTCTAAAGGTGGCATTTTCAGAACTGTGACTAAAAATCTAACCTTACTATTCAAGAGTATTATAAAGTAGAATTCAAGTGGAAACATCATTTTCCTATCTGCTCCAAAACTCAAGTTATCGCTTATTAAGTAATAGGTAATAGGGTGCCCCATTGTTATCCTATGGATGAGGAAGGCCTTGCAATGGTGAAAAACAACTGAAGGAGTTTTTCAATCCTGGGACATGTAAAACCTAAACTCACATGTCCTACTTTGTAAATACAATGAACTCTGCCCTTTGAGCTTTTAGGGCCTACTTTATGTGTGAAATATATATTAAAAAAGAAGGTTTAGGCCAGGCAAAAGGTTTATATTGCCAGATCAAAATGTCAGTTTACAAACTACGCACACAGGCTGCAGTGGTAGGCCAGAGACAAGTTTTAAAGGGCTACTTTAGGCTACTTTAGTGGGTGGCACAATGAGTGCTGCAGGCCCACTAGCAGCATTTACTTTATAGGCCTTGGGTACGGGGAGTACCATTTACTAGGGACCTACAATTAAATTAAATGTGCCAATTCTGTGTAAACCAATTTTACCATGTCTAAAGGAGAGAATAAACACATTTAGCACTGATTAGCAGTGGAACTGTGCACAAAGTCCTAATGCCAACATCATCGGTTCATCAAGATGCAGCTGATACTTAACCAAGTATCAGCTGAGAAGGAAAGTGCATGGCAGCAATATAGAAGTGCATATCCCATTACTACTTATGTTTTGCTGCACAGAACACTGCATTTCTGTCCCTACCACTTTCAGCATCATGTCTCCATAGTTGGCTATTATCCGATACATTGAGAAGGCACTGAAACTAATTTATATTCAACAGTACAGGGATGTTGCTAGACAATACATTTTGAAATAAAACATGGTGTAAAGTGGGAAACACCAATTACACTTGCTGAGACACAAGAAGGGCTACTTCCCTGAACCAGCCCTTTACACACTGGAGCTTGTTTCGTGGATGGTTAACTACAGCAATACAATATTCACAGCTCTCCCATAATTTACCCATAGACCTGAAAAGCTGTAGAAAATTCAGCAAATTCTCAGTCACTCATAATTCATTAGTATCACACGCACCATAAAATAAATGACCAGTTGGTCCGTCAAAGCACTCTGTCTTCCAGATGGCCTGCCATACTTCTAAAATCTCCTATTTAGACATACCACAATATCTGACCACACAAGATAGTCTCTACAATGTCTTTTCTGCCTGAATTGTAAGGAATACATACTCAAGGAGAGTTCAAGCTTCAAGACCAACAGACTCTCAATGAGGTTTTTCTTGGATATGCTGCAAGCAACAAAAACACACTTGACATTCAATTTGCATCTTCAATCATCATGTTATTAAGAGAACTAAAAATCTTACTTTGTAAGAAGATCTTCACAAATAAGTTATAAGTTGCATTCTCCATTCCCAAGGCTAAAGATATTCTTTAAGTCAATGCCTCTATATCCTTTAACAATACTATGGCTGGCTGTGCTCTCTTGGGATGCACCCATGGTGCCCCTCTCTTTACTGTATTTCACATTGTCTACTTAAGTGATTGTGCTTTCATAGGGTATTCTTAATATTGACACTAGAGACACCATTTATGTGACAGATTTTAATCTGTCTCTTCCAATCATTAGAAGACTCCTTCCTCGTATATTGAGCGTTCCTGGATAAGTCAAGTCATGTTGTGACCTTTTGTTTGGTGATACAAACCATTTTTTACTTTAACCCTTTGCATGTTAAGCTACTGCAGAAGGTCCAGGTAGGTGCCGGGGCCCTGTAGGACCTAAATCTCTAAACACAATTCTTAACTTTATCCCTATGCTACCAGAGTTGCTCACAATTGCTTCATTAAATGTCTTTCTTAACTGCTTTACTAATACAACTTTGCCACCGTATAATTTATCCATCTAGTTTATATTGTATTAATATTTGTGTGCACAAAAAGGCAAATTGTGACATGCTTTGCTTATTCACGGAAACCTTGTGCACAGAGACCAGGATAAAACCAAATATCAAATGAAATAAATGAATCGCCCACAGCTTAATACCCATGGTGATAGTACCTTTCCAACTGCACACAAAAAAGACATAAAACTTTATGCCCAACAGAAATTAATGACAAATATACATTGTTTGAGTTTGTGGATTTGATAAGCATGCTTTATCCTGAATACGAAATCAAAGACAGACACAAAAAAATGTCTAGGCAGACATGCACATTCACAAAAACAAACATACTCCAGTGAAAACTGTAAACGGTAACAGAGATGACAAGCTCACAAGACTGAAATACAAAGCTAACAAACAATTTGATAGTACTCATCAGCTCGAGAGCACACCTCATGGGAATAATATTCTATGCCCATCCTGCAAGACACAAATGTTTTGTGGGCAGAGTGCTTCACATGCAAGTCTCCTTCATGTAAATGCGTTTTGTTGGAAATGTCAATTTTTGCAGGTTTATCACCCTGTCTTTTTGCCTCTGCTTCCTGTATTTTTGACTGTGTTCCAGATTTAGTTTTTGCTGGTTTTGGAACTCTGGGCACTTTACCAATGCTGATCAGTGCTCAAGTGTAAGTGCTCCCTGTGTAAATTGTGACTATACTTGGTTATCCATGATTGGCATATTTGATTTACTAGTAAACCCCTAGTATAGTGCACCATGTGTGCCCATGGCCTGTAAATCAAATGTTACTAGTGGGCATGCAGCACTGATTGTGCCACCCACATGAGTAACCCTGTAAACATGTCTTAGACCTACCATTGCAGTGTCTGTGTGTGCAGTTTTAAACTGCCATGTCGACCTGGCAAGTACTCTCACCTAAGGTAGGCCCAAGGTAGCCCCATGGGCAGGTTGCAGTGTATTTAAAAGGTAGGATATGGTATAAAGTGGCACTGGTTTTACATGTCCTAATCGTGAAATACTTCCTAATTCAGTTTTCATTATTATAAGACCTATTTCTCTCATAGGTTCACATGGGGATTGCCTTGGAATATCTTTTAAGTGTAATTTCCCGTTGGGAGCAGATAGTGATTTGGTGTTTGGGGTCTCCGAACTCACAATTTAAAAATACATCTGTTAGTGAAGGTGGTTTTTATATTGTGTGTTTGAAAATGCTACTTTTAGAAAGTGGGCATTTTCTTGCTGAACCATATTTGTGCCTCTGCCTGGCTGTGGAATACACATCTGGGCTGGTTGTGAATGCACTGTAGACAGTCACACAAAGGGAGGTGAAGTGTGCCCTGCATATCCTGATGGGTCTTCTTGGGCTAGAGTGGTGGGAGGAGCTGACACTTGCACCTGAATAGGGCTGTGTCTGCCCTTACACAATATAGTCTCTCGACAGTGTCTGGGACCAGGACAGGAAAGGCGGGGTCTTGTGCACTACAAAGACTTTCCTTTGACATTTGCCTACTTCAAAGACAGAAATGAGTATTGGACCCAAAACCCCAGACTTTTAGAATACTTCTGGATCAAGCGGAGACTCTGCCAAGAAAAAGAGAAGAAGTGCTGTGAGTCTTAGTACTGCGCCTTTGCTGTGGGTGCTTTACTGGTTTGGCCTGCAGTTGCTACTTCTGCTTTGGAGAGGACAAAGATTGGACTTAGCTGTGTATCCTTCTTGTGGGGGCTTGGACTGAGCTTGCCTCCTGTTAAGAAGTCTCAGGGACATCAAAGGCTTCACCTGCCAGCCCCTGGTTCTTTTGCGGAGGACCCTGACTTGGCAAGAGGTGCCCACTTCAGTTCCTGGCAGAAAAACAAGAAGAACCAGGCACGCTGACTCCGGATGACTCCAGAACTGATGCCAGTGCCCAGCTCCACACCGCTACCTGCACCCAAAGCTGTGGTCCCCGCTGAAGTGTGATGACTGTGACTGACACTGCAGGCCCAATGCCACCACAGTGCCTCTGAAGTCCTTCAACATCGTGAGTCCCGAGTGCCATGTCACCAACATCTGAGACACCCGACTCCACCGTGGTGCCTGTGGCCCCACGGTGTGACCACAACACTGCGAAGTCGCCTCATCGTGCCTTGACCCGCTAGACTCATCGACCCTGCCGGATCGTAAGGAACCACCACCTCACAGTCCATGCCGCCTCGCCTCCGAAAGGAACGGATGCCTCAACTCCTCTGCATAGCAGTAAGGAACCAACCCCTCACCTCCTGCTTAGCAGTACAAAACCAGTGCAACACTGGCTCCAGTGACACCTCACCTCACCATGTCACGTCTTTGCCTCTGCCTTATTTCTCAGGTACTGTAGCTGGGGTCTGTGCGACTCCATGACCGGCATGACCCTCCTCCGCGAGTGGCATCGGACTCTTGGGAATGACTCCGTCATGACACCATGATAGCACCAGTTGGAGCTTTCTGTTTCTAAGAGCTTTTAAGGGATTTAGTCTTTCAAAATACATATCTTTGATTGTGTATGTTGTTTTTTTGTCATTTTGGTCTTGTTTTACTTACATAAATATTGGCTGTTTTTCTAAACTTGTGTGGTGTCCATTTGTAGTGTTTTCACTGTGTTACTGTGTGTGGGTACAAATACTTAACACATTGCCTCTGAGATAAACCTGACTGCTCATGCCAAGCTATCAAGGGGGTGAGCAGAGGTTATCTTAGGAGTGTGACTCCCTTACCCTGACTAAAGTGAGGGTCCCCACTTGGACAGGATGTAAACTGACTGCCAACTAGAAACCCCATTTTTGACACGTTCCCTTTACCTCTTTGCCTTGTCCTCAAATCAAAATTTCTCTGATTAAGTAAAACGCCAAAGGAGCAATCACTCCGTATTTTAGATTACTTTAAAGTTGACTGCTCCAGATATTCGGATCAGTCACCTTGACCATGACATTTGTGAAGTTGGCATGATTCCACTTCCCACTCTACATGCCATAATTGTACTTTGCCCATCATCTTTCTAAACTACACTTTGATATGTCCTTAATCATGACTGCTTCATCCACACTATGCACACACTCACACACAATCCATATCTCATCAAAAAACTGAAAACCCCAGCTCACACCCATATTTTTTAGGTCGGCTACAGGCAGTTCTACCTGCCTGTTGGTAAACAGACTTACTGTAGCTACATAGAGGTGGGTGGAGTGCGCGGGATTGCACTATGTGGTACTCTGGGAATGTCAAATGCAATGTGAAGTACGTACTTGTGGTGAAAATCGCACGCAAGGGTGCAGCCATCTGTATTTTCACTATGTTTCTGGTGCTGCCCCTGTTTTTTCCATCCCTTTTTATTCTTGTAATCCACAACCCTCCTAATTAATCTACCCATCATCTTTATTTATTTTATTAGCGCCTCTGTTACTGAATCTTTATTTTTACTTTTTAATAAATATTTTCAATTTTATTGTGACTTTTTGTATTTTTGTTTATTTTTCCGTTATTTCTTCCTTCTCTCATTCTCTTTTTCTTCTCTTAACTTCTTCACCCCACCCGGCACCATGGCAGATAAGGGACAGGGTAGCAGCAGCCATCTACTTTGTGGTCATCGACACCACCAAGAGGTGCAGCCTCACTCCATCTTCAGCAAGGAGGAGGTGGCAGCACTTGTTTTTGTGTGCAGCTCCACCTCCCCTCCTTGCTGGCAGCAGGCCTGTGAGTGGTTACACCCTTCGGGAGCTTTGTCTGCTGTAGGGAAGGGTGGGCCGGCTGGTTCATCAGCACACTGGGAGCCAATACACCCAGCAAAAGTTGATGCACCACTGGGAGTACATCAATTGGGAACAGGACCTGCTTGACCTGCTGGGCGTTCAGGTGTCGGGGCTTGGTGAGTAATAGGTATTTATTTATTGTTGTGTGTGTTGTTGTTCCACAATGCAAGTCACTGCGTTGACTCACCCTATGACAGGAAGGCGTGTCATGGGTGTTACAGTGAGTGTTCCCACATAACACCCATGGCATTTTACATATTTCCAGGTTCACAAGGTTTTAGAAACCTGGGAATGTGTCACCTAAGGGAGATGCAACAAGAAGAAATACCTTTATTTCGCCTCCTTTTTTCCTTTTTCTGT
The DNA here is from genome assembly GCF_031143425.1 of Pleurodeles waltl. Lineage (NCBI taxonomy): Eukaryota > Metazoa > Chordata > Amphibia > Caudata > Salamandridae > Pleurodeles > Pleurodeles waltl. The sequence continues at coordinate 269,636,419 of NC_090442.1, forward strand.
GTGAGCTGCAATCTACAGCAAACATAGAAAAAGGAAAACTCCTCTTGTGATTGTTTATAGCAGGAAGGTGTCTCTTCCCGCACAAAAACAATCATCTCCTCTGCATGGTGCAGAGATGCCTGAATTGGCTCATGGCAGCCCAATGTGTACCAAACCAGGGGAAAAGGGCAGGGATGTGCCATATCTGGGGTAGATACAGCACATTCCTGCCCTCTCCTTTTGACGCAGGGCAGTGCTGCAAAAAGGCTTGCGGCACTGTCCTGCATCAAAGTTTTTAAATATGGCCCATAGTTTAGGAAATTTAGAGTAGGGCTTAGGTGTAGGAATTAGGAAAGTAAAAGTAATAGGTCAACTTGAGTTGACTCCATCATACTAGGCAATCTGATTTAGAAAAGTACAACATTACTGTGTTTGCCTCTGCTTGTCAAGAAAATATTTTTGGGGAGATTAACTGTATAACTAATCTTTTTTTTTATCTTCTTCCTTCTTACCTCAGCACCCAAGGGGAAGAAGAGGGCAGCATCGTCAGCGGCTACAGAAGGAGACAGTACTAATGCCACAACCAGTACGGATGTCGGAAGATATGCTGGCCCCAGTAAGTCTTCTTGTTATATCATTTTTATTTCCCTACTTTTATTTTTCACCTCTCCTCATTTCAAATAATTTTACTTTTACTGTGCCTGTCTACCTTTTTTTGTACTTATTTTCATTCTAAGTAAGCTTTATTAAATTATTGTTATGCCAGTATTGATCTATTTTACATGTTTCTTCTGTACCCGTCTTCCTCCTGTCTGTACTAGCTTTCTTCTGCTTTATTGCTAAGCTTAGCTTTCCCTTCTCCCCTTATATCTTTCAGACTGGTACTTAACATTAAGAGGACAGATTTATAAGACAGGTACTTTACTGACAAGATTGCATGCCCAAGTCAGCTTTTCTACACATGTTTGCAACGGTTTTCTTTGCCTTTCTAATGTCCCAAGACCTCACCACTAGTTCTCCTGGATTGACCAAAGTATTCTACTCCTTTATTGCACTTCAGTGACTTAGCTGAGCTCTACTCCTCCATTATGAAACGTTTGCAGTTGATTTGTCTAACTTGCTTTTCTAACAACCAACAAAATTCCTAAAGTGAAAGATAGAAGAAAATAGAACTGTAATAATCTATTGTGGTTGTATTTATTTTGTTGGAACTGAATTGTGTAATGTTTTTTCCAGCCGCACCGACGACTAGTGCCGGGGTCAGTGGCAAAACAAGTGCACTGGATAAAGCAGTGGACGAGGAGGGAGAACCAGCGGCAGAAGGGACGGGTGCTGGCAAGCCATATTGCTCATTGAGAATTATTGATATACTCACTGCAAGGGCATTGCTTGTGAAGTCCCTGGTTTAGTAGCTGCAGTTTGGATTGAGTTCTTAATTTTAATGGCCTCTTCTGTCTGCAAATAAGCAGACAAAAGCTCATAATGATTGAATGGACGCTACAAATTGTGTTTTGATGGAAAAGCAAACAAAGGATGGATGTCTAAAAGAAAGAATGGGGGAAATGGTATATGAGTGAAAGGATGTGTGGGTGAAAGGAAAAGCTGCATAGATGAGTGATAGGAGATGCGTGGGTGGATGAAAAGATAGATGAAAGGGGTGAAAGGATGCCTCAGTGGGTGAAGGGTGGATGGGTAAAAGCCGTTGCTCGGGTGAGGAATGGGTGGATGTTAACGAACGATACATGGGTAAATGGAAGGATAGGTGAAAGCAGGGTGTTTGAAAGGGTGGATACTGGATAGGTGAGTCTATGGATGGATGGGTAGATAAATATGGATGGCTGGACTGAAAGAGTGAAAGACATTTTTAGAGTGAAACAAATCAAATGGTCGGCATCAAAGGGTGTATAGAATAGGTGAATGAAAATATGAATATATAATTGCTTGGATGAAGAAGAAATAAGGGAGCTGCCAATGTCTGAAGAAGAACTGGATGTAGGTGATCGTGGGTGTGTGGATTGCCTCTCTGCAGTGCATACTTCTACTGAGGTAGGGGTTGGTGCTGCCTATGCCACATTCCTCGGAGTAGGTTGGATAGTAATGTCAGACTCCTCTTTGCCAGCTTCCGCAGTGACTGGCTCATCGTCATCAGCCTCCTCATCATCATCTCCTTCCATGATTCTAAGGTTTTCTGGAACTTTTCTTTTTCCTTTCTTCTCCTGATGTCTCCATACTCTGCTGGGTTCCAATCAATGTCTCTATCATCGTCATCAGAAGTGGTGCTTGGACAAGATGGTGGAGTAGTATCCTTCCTTTTTCTTGCTGGAGATCCGGATCCATTGATTCTAGAAGAAGAGGTTCTTGCTCAGCAGAAAGCTCGACCTCCAGTTGTGCTCCAACTTCGGGAAGATCTGGCTGCAGCTGTTGTCCACTTTGCTCTGTTTCCTGAATTGATTGGCTACTACTTTGAGAAAGAGACGAATCCAATTCAACATCACTGCTCATTGGTGTCGCCATGATTGTAGTGGCTGCCACACTGACAGACATTGTCTTAGGCTTAGGTTGGAGTTGTGCAGTTGAAGTGGGACTGCTGCTCCCAAGTTCCGTATCGGAGGCCGGTGTGGTGCAGTTGGCATGCCACTGGCAGAAAGCTGATTCTTCTCACTAGCCACTCTCTTGGGTGCAACTTTCTTTGGGACCATCTTAAGCTCTAGGTTGGCAGTGGCACTAAGATGCACAAGCAAAAGAGTTTGGTGCCTATGTACCGAAGTAACTGTAAGGCCTTCTCTTTGGCAGTACTGCGGGTGATGTGGGGGTCTTTTCTCTTGTGCATCTAAAAACAACAGAGTAAAAAATAACATAAAGTTACTGTAACATGGCATTGTTGCAGGTTGAGAATAGTACAGACAAATGCAATCTTAGTGCAGTTGGTTACTTAAGTAATATGCCTATTTAATTAAACATTGTAAAGGCAAACGACACCACCACACCATAAAAAAAATCACATTTCAAATCAGACAGCACAACAGGCAGATTTAGCTCTTTGCTTTATCTCCATCTGTTTTAAAGGAGATACTTGGGGTAGTCAGAGAGAGGTGCATGGGTAAATGGAATAATCCTTTAAATAACCTGTGGGTAATCTTTAACAAAATGAATTATGCTGTTGAGTTGTCTGCTGTGCTTCACAGACAGGGTGTCCTGGAGGAAATGGAATTGCACCTAAGAAACTGAATGCTGTAGTGTAGCCGTGTGTCTTTGGTGAATGGATGGAGGTATGGAATGGATCTGATAGATGTGGATGGGGGGAACAAGGCAAAATGCAGAATTAAATAAAAATATATTTTTTAAAAAAAGATAATAAAATAGAAAAATTAAAATAAAGAAGAAATTTAAAAATAAAAATAGAGGGGTGTGGCTAAACAAGCTGGCCGACGGGACGTGCTCCTAGGGAGGTCCTCACTGCCCCAACCTTATCCTACAGAATCCTACCATGTCCGCACTCTGCAGGGCATCCCCCGGGCAGGGAACACAGTGCCGCTGCCTGCCCAGCACTTTTGCAGCCCTGCAACGGAGTGCTGCGGACCACGTGGACCAGTGGTGGCGTGTGGTATGACATGACCATGAGGAAGCTGGTGGACGGTTGGCCGAGGGTGGACAGTGTGGGGACCCCACTCTAACATCCTTGACCGGTGGGGCCAGTGGGGGTGTCTGGTGTTACTCCCTGTGGGAGATCATGCTTCCTGACCCTGAAGAGGAGAGGAGTGTGCTGAGGGTACCCCCCGCTTGCAACATGAGGAGAACATTGCTGACAAGGCTCGAGGGGGAGGCCAATCAAGAACCCTGGGGACCAGGCGCTGGAGGATCCCGCATATACAGCACTGCCTGGAAGACCCTCGGTGCTGAGGGGATCGGCCCACCGGTGTGTGGGATAGCGTTGGGACTGCTGGCAGCTGCATGGCCCAGCCTGTGCTGGTGCCCATTGAAGTACATGGGCGGCAGGCAGAGGCCATGAATGGGCCTGTAGGCGGGCAGGCTGGGTGCTTGTGGTGTTGGCTCCCTGCAAAGTGGTGCTGGTGGGAGCTGTCATCAGTGGGGCTGAAGGTCCTTGGCCCCTCGGAGCAAGGAGCAGAGTGATGTGCCAGGCTGTGGTTGGTGTGGCCTCGGCAGGTCTTTGAGATGGAGCCTCTTGGGGCCAATGGAAGGCAAGCAGGTAACAGTGCAAGAAGCTACAGATATTGGGTTGGACTACATGGCCTCTCCCTACATAATTCCCTTGCTAAGGTAGGAAGAAGACTGGTGACACTGTGCTAATTCTACATTGCTGTGCACTGTAATACTTTGGTGAGTGGCTGGTGGGGAGGGGGGAAGGACGGCAGACTCTGTTGGCTGGATACTTCTGTAGCACTAATGCACGTTTCATTTTGGAATGCGTGGGGTGCACTGAGGAACTCTGGGTCTCTAACCCCCTCCATTAGATTTTGATACAGGTGCTGTCCTCATTGTTTATTGTGGAGCCCTACATGGTATGCTTTTCCGTTGGAGTGGACCTCTGGTTTTGTCCCTACTGCTGGCAGTGAGTGTCGGGGCACTGTGCAGCTTTGGGCTCTTTGGGATGGACCCCAGTTATCCCTTTTTATGATACAGAGCCAGTTGTTGATGATGCCTCACACACCGCAAGGATTGTGTTGGCCATGGAGAGAGGCACAAGTGGTCTTGGTGTGTAGTACACCTGGATCTGTGTGGTGGGGTGAGACTCTCTTTCCTACCCCCCCCATTGACGGGCACAGTAATGGAATGGCATAAGCAGGTGGCTCCTTTACAGGGGAACACTATGGAGCACTATACCACTACCACTCCTCTTCCTCAGCGTCAGACATGACACAGTGGGCTGAGAGATGAACAGACAACACCTGCATCCATGGAGGAGCCCTCTCATGCTAAATTCCTTGCATTAATCCAGGGCTTTAGGGTGGCCCTCAATGGGAAAATAGAGACTGTGGCTCTGGAAGTGAATCTCCTATGGGCAGACCTTGGGAAGGTCTCCGATAAGGTTAGGGTGGTGGAGTGCTCCATTGTGGAGTTATAGACGGAGGTCACAACCCTGCATAAACAATTGGCATAGGTCACCTCCAAATCAGGGGCTCTTGTGGCGAGGCTGGAGGATGCGAAGGTTAGGTCATGATGCAATAATATCCACCTTCTTGGATTTCCAGAGCGTGCAGAGGGTGCCTCCATTGATGTGTTTGTGGAGTGGTGGATTAGAGATGTGCTGAAACCTGTGGGATTAACCACTATATTCACAATAGAATATGCACGCAGGGTGCTGGTTGCTCCTCTTTGATCTCGGGCACCCCGCCAGGCCAATATTTTTCAGACCCTAAACTATAGGGATCAAGACTGTATCCTGCGGGCGGCCCGGGAGACCAACAGTGCTGTTTTTGAAAATCATAACATTTCTATCTACCTAGACTACACCAACAAAGTGCAGAACTAAATAAAGGACTTCCTGGAGGTGAAGGCCAAGCTTTGTTACATGAATGTGAGCTAAATATTATTGTACTCTGAGCACTTGAAGGTCATCTCTGGGGGCAGGTCCCACTTCTTTGATTGTCCTAAAGATGTCTGGAGATGGCTTGAGATGTGGGACAATGCACCACCGGGTGGGTCAGGTAGGGCCTGCTCTGACTCTGGGTGAATGAGAGGCTCTGGTAGCTCCAACTGGAGACAATGCGGCATGAAGCTGATGGATACTTCGCCGAGTTGCTCGGGGGGGCGACCCCATCAGAATCGAAATTCAACAGGATGGTACAATGGAGGCAGTTCCTCCTGGCTCATTGTTGGTTCCTGAGGGACTGGCACAGGCGCTAGACCTGGGAGCGGGGTTGGCGTTGGATGCCAGTTAGCCTTGTATTTCAGGGATTTGCTTATCTTCTTTTTCTCTCTCCTAATGGAATATATTAATGTGGTGACTGTATTTTGCCTATGATATATGGGATGGTGTATGACCAATTTGAAGAAGCTGTGGTTAGCATTAGCCAGAGCCGGCAGGCGTAGAGCTCCTGCACACCTTCTGTGCCATCTTGTGGGATGTCGTTATGGGTCTTCAGGTGTTTGTCATGATCATGGAGCAGACACAGTATACTTTATTTATGGGCAGGAGATTGCAGTGGTAGGCTTAAGTTGAGGGGTTTTGGGTTTAGGCTGTTTATCCTGGTAGCGTGTATATGTATGGATTTACAGTATGCTTTGTTTTTCCTGTTCTAGTGGTTATCCAGGGTGGGAAGGGGGTTAAGATTTGTTCTCTCTGTGTATTTTTTTTTATATGATTGTTGGTTATTTTTGCAGTGCAAACTATTGTGTGCGATATGGGGGGATTTTTGAGAATATTTCTACCACCCACATGGTGTGCAGTGGGAAGCGGTTAGACATGGGGGAGAACCCATGGCGGTCTTATGGTTCTACTGGTAAATATAGTTACTTGGAATGTCAGGTGGTTGAAAGAGAACACCACTTGATACAGAGTGCTTTCATTCCTGCAGCGGCACAGGATGCAAATAGCCTGTTTACAGGAAATGCATATGATGGATGATGAGTCTCAAAAACTTGCCAAGAAGTGGTGGGGGTAGTTGTTTTCTGCAATATCGATGATGCTGGTTGTCTGTTTTAAGCACACCTATAGCGAGCCAGATGTAGGGGGGTGATAGGATGTACATAGGACGGTGCACCCATCACAATTCTAAACACTTAGGCCCATATGTATACTTTTTGACGCAAAACTGCATTTGCGCAGTTTTGCGTCAAAAAGTATAGTGCCGGCTTGCACCATTCCAGGGCTCCAGCCGGGCGCAAATTTATGGCATGGTGCAATCCGGCGCAAAGGGTGGGCTTGCGTAAAAATAAATGACGTTAGCTGGGTGGGGGTGGCGGTATGGGAGAAGGAGGATTTGCACCAAAAAATGACATTAGGCTGGTTAGAGTCAAAAAAGATTTATTGACGCAAAACCATCCATACCACTTGACTCCTGTCTTTCAAAAGACAGGAATCATGCACACCACCCCAATGGCCAGCACAGGAGACAAGGGTCCCCTAGGCATTGCCATTGCACCCTGTTCCATGTAGGGAGGCCCATTACAGGGCCCCCAATGGCACTGTACAATGTTTTTAAAAATACTAACCTCTACTTACCTATCCTTACCTGGGATGGGGTCCCCCATCCAGTAGTGTCCCTCAGGTGGGGGTGTTCCTGGGGCATGGGGAGGGAACCTGTGAGCTCTGTCCATGGTGTTTGACCATGGAAATGGGTCCACAGGTCCCCTAACGCCTGCCCAGACCCAGGCATTAAATAATGGTGCTAAGCAGGCCTAGCACCATTATTTAGGCCCACCTCCCTTCTGTGCACGGTAGGATAAATAAGTCGCTAGGGCCTTAGAGTCAATTTTGGATGGGAACGCCCACCTTGCAGCTCATTGATGCAAGGTGGTTTCACGCATCCAAAAAATTACTAACTCCAATATTTGGCACTAGCCTAATCTAGCGTCGAAATATGACTATGGAGTTAAGTTTGCGCTGAATTAGCATAAATAAAAATAATGTTAATTCAACCCAAATAGAGTATAAATGTGGGCCTTACGCACCCAACACAGATGATAGCTCCTTATATGACAATATACAAGAGGTGCTGGAGACTGGTGTGGGATCCCCCATTGTCTGGGCTGGGGACTACAACTGCACATTGGATAGGGATAGGGACTGTCATCCCCCAAAACTGGGCACTAAGCCATTGATGGTGCAATCCCTTACCTCGGTTATGCACAATTTGGGGTTGTGGGATGGATGGAGAGTTGCACCTGGAGAGTAGGGAATGCACATGTAACTCCAAGACCCATAACACATATAGCCGGTTAGACCAATTTCTACTGGGTGGTTTGCACTGCTCGCTGGTGATGGAGGTAACACTCTTAGGACGGTTTCTATCTGAGCATGCCCCCTACTTCTGCAGTTGGGGTGGGGATTGGGCAACAGGGGGGTGCAAAGTTGCGCATGGCTCCGGACTTCCTAGCAGACATCGCATGTCGTGAGACACTGGCCACTACGATACCCTAATTTGCATCCAGGCAATTTGTTATCACAGCAACCAGGGGTAATGAATGGGAGACAATGAAGGCAGTTATGCGAGGAACATGTATAAGCATCTTGTGTGGAGTTCATAGACAATTGGAACGTGATCTTGAGAAATGGGAGGGGCAATTGGATGACATACTATGTCAGGAATCCTTTACTGTGAAGGCACAAAAATAATATCTTTGCCTGAGTAGGGAATTAGGTAGGAGCTGGGAGACATTGGACAAACACACACTTAGATCTTACAGTCAGTGACTGCACAGGGAAGGGGATAAGTCCGGTAAGAAGCTGGCATCTATTCTTAAGCGAGACGTGGAACCACCTGCTATTGTGCACATTAGAAACTCAGCGGGTGTGCTGGTCACCAACCGTAGGGACATTTTAAATGTGTTGGCAGAGCACCTGCAGAGAGGGCTGACCCTATGATGAGGCTATACAGGGGTTCTGTTTGAGCTTCCGCAGTTGGACTTTGAGTGTAGGAGCAAGTTGGATAGTGATATCACTGTGGAGATGGTGGGTGCAACTATAGCGGTGTTATCAAAATCCAAGGCCCTGGGGGAATGGATTTCCTGTTGAGCTCTTTCGGGCATACTCCTCCCTCTTTTGAGAGAAATTGCTAGCAGTGTTTGGGGAGGCGTATGATTGGGGTATCTTGCCAGAGTCGATGCAGCAGGGTATTTTCTGTCTTATGCTCAAGCCTGGGGGTGACCTGAGTGACCCCTCCTTACAGGCCACTCACCAAGTTGAATAGTGATGTCAAACTACTTGGTAAGGTATTATCTGCTGGACTACGGGGGTAGTTTGGGGGTTTATCCATGAAGAAAAATGTGGTTTTATACCGGCCCGAAGCACGACTTTTAACTTATGTTGTTTGGTTCATGTCCTACATGAAACCATGGATTTCGTGCGATAATTGGCAATGGTATCGCTAGACCTTGAAAAGGCCTTCAATACTGTTGAATGAGCTACCTAATGGCCGTGCTATGGGGAATGGGGTTTTGCCCCTAGTTCTGTGCCTAGATTCGCCTCCTTTATAATTAACTCATAGTGCAACTTCAGGTGGGAGGTTAGCTCTCAGCTACCTGGGTGGTCGTCAGGGGAACTAGACAGGGGTTTCCTCTTTCGCCACTTATTTTTGCCTTAGCAGTGGAGCCGTTGGCCTTGTTGTTGCATGGGGGTCTGGCTCCCTGTGGGATTCAGGTGGATCTTTCCACTCACATTATCTCTCTCTATGTAGATGACATGCTGCCGTACCTTAGGTCACCAGGTGATGAGGTTCCCCTATTATTGCAGTTGTTGGTGGAGTTCAGGCTTGTCTCCGGCTTACGAGTGAATCCACATAAGTCACTGCTATTCCCCCCCTATTCATGGAAGACCGCTGATGACTTGCCGGTGATGGGTCTTCATTGGGAATTGGGGAGCTTTAGGAATTTAGGCATTTGGGTTACCCACACCATGGCGGCTCATGAGACACTCAATCTGCAAAGGGTTGTGTCACGTCTGGAGTGCTTGGTTTTGTTTCGGAACAGGTTGTGCTGTCTGTAATGGATGGAACAGCTATCCCCAAGATGGTGTTCCTGCTGCATTACCTTTACCTTGTGCACAACTCGTTGTTCCCGCTGGCCTCTTGGTTATTTGCTCATCTGGACAGTTTGCCAATTTCTTTAGTTTTGGCTGGGTGCTGCAGCAGGGTGGCCTTATCTACACTGCAGAGAGATTTGGAGGAGGGTGGACTGGCTATCCCTAATGTCCGGCTATATTATTATGCTGCCTACTTGCAACATGCTGCAGAGTGGCTGGTCGACTCAGACACATGGGAGAAGCAATTTCTTGAAGGCATGCTGGGCACAGATACGCTACCACGGATTCTAATGAGAGGTGGCCGCTCGGAGGGATCAATCCCTTACCTGGTTAATAATACTGCAAAGATCTGGGAACAGACCATCAAGCAGGTACTTCATTGTGCCCCCTTCAACAGGGAACTTAAGGTGTGGGACCTAGCTCCATTTCATGATATTGATGGCCACATGTCTATGGACCGCTGGACAGCGGGTGGCTGTCTCGTTGCTGGGGATTTATTTCCAGGTGAGACATTCCTTTTGGGTGGCTCAGGACACATTTGGTTTGGCCCTGGGCCAATTCCTGCAATATGCAAAGCTTGAAAGTGTTGTCAACGAGGTCTGGCGAGACTTCCCAGCTACCCCACCAACCTCTAAGGTGTTGGGTGGGCTGATTCATTGGGGGGCAGGAGATACATTTATTTATCTTAAATTATAGGGCTCTTTGGGAGGAAATGCCTCTTGTGTTGGCCAAACACAGGGTGGCCTTAGGTTGGATGAGCTCTAGGAGCCCTTTGGTTGATTGCTAGATATGCAATCTCCTGGAGTGGGGAGTGGCGGAAGAACAACATATGAGATTGGCATGCATGGATGAGGGTGCACCCGCCGATCTAGTGGCTTGGGGACAATTGTTTGCGCGATTTACTGATGCTGGGGATTCAGGGTCTGAGGCAAGTACAAATACTGAAGACTGATTGATGGGTTCAGTCGAATTACTATGGCAGCCAACTGTGTTTATTTCAAAATTCTGCATGCTTAGGACGTTTGCGATTTGGGTACATTATGGATTCATCATGTGTTGGGACCTACTATGATGTTTTTTTCTTGACAAGACAATGTTGAAATTTACATCTGACTGTGTAAATCTCTCTCCAGGGTGGACACTGTATGTAGCGGTTTCATATGGTTTGCACTGTCGATGGAAAATTGGAGTTGCCCTGATGAGGGTGGTTCCATAGCGGGAGTAACACCGAAACGGCATCAGCATACTCAAGCTTCTTCTAGTCATCATCATTTATTTCTTGGGCAATATCTGTGTCTGTACATGATTTGAAAATAATGGACCATTGATGGTCTGCAACGGTCACTCGATCCCTATCATTAAGCATTCTAACCTTACCAAGACCTCAGAAGGAACATTCTGGAGTGCAATTTGACTAGGCAATGGACCTCTGACTTGTTTGTATAATTGATTTTAGTGGTAGTATGTGCAAAATATGGTATGATTGGGTTTGAATGATATTTTTACGGTGATGAGAATAGCATGTTTTTCTTCTAGAGGGGGCGGGTGTGATCACCTATAAACATTACCTATTGAGGATTTTTCTGTTCTTTATTGAGATTTGTGGAAATTGTCGAAATGTATAGAGTATAGAATGCAATTATGGTTATTTGGAATACAATAAAGAAATAAGAATGATACATACGGGCCCGAGAGGCATTTATTGAAGTTAGGAAAGTAATACATCCATGTATGCATGGGTTAAAAATAGAGTAGCCCTTTATTGATGTTTAAGTGTATTCTTCCCTGGAGGGGCTACCACGGAGCTACAGGGACAATCGGGTTTTGAATGTATAAAAGCCTATGTCATAGACACACTGGCTGTGTGCACAAAATGGCTGCCAGCCAGCCACTTACATAGTCATGCAACAAGTTACAACAGCAAGGAGGAGCCATGGAGAACAAAGAACACATGCAAGCCTATGGTAGGTGGCCCTGGCTGGATGGACAAAATGGCTGCCAGCCAGCCACATGATCTAACAACAAGGAGAAGGGAGACATGGCAAACAAAGAACACATGCAAACCCATGACAAAGGGATATACACTGGCTCCATGCACATGATAAAAAAACAAAAAGGAGGCAAGAAGGCACTGCAAACAAAGAACACATGCAAGCCTATGGCAAGGGGCACTGGCTGGATGGACAAAAAGGCTGCCAGCCAGCCACATAGTCAAACAACAACAACAAGGAGCAAGGAGGCATGGCAAACAAAGAACACATGCAAGCCTATGTCATGGGGAGGAACACTGGCTGCATGCACAAAATGGCTGCCAGCCACATGATCAAACAACAACAATGGGCAAGGAGGCATGGCAAACAAAGAACACATGAAAGCCTATGGCAAGGGACACTGGCTGGATAGACGACATGGCATGGCATGGCAAAGGACACATGCAAGCCTATTGCAAATGGCAAAGGAACACTGGCTGTATGCACAAAATGGCTGCCTGCCACATGGTTAAACAACATTCTCCTATGCCATCAAATATTACCCCACAATATATACACTTTTTGCAAAAAAAATGAAATACAAACAATAGCTGACATTTTACATTTAATCCAATCCTGCCCTAAATGAAGTTTTACAAAGATATACCACTGAAACATTTATTTCATGTACTGATGACTACCAGTACTGTGGCGAATGCCTAATTGGCCATTTAGAAATCTAGGCCACATACTGAAATATTGCAAATGTTACAAACATGTAGAAAAGGTACTGAGCCCTGCAACAATTTTCCTTTATAAAAGGTGAAAAATCCATGAAATGCAAAATAAATAATAAATAGGCCCATACTTAAACTCAAGGCCACCCATATCTATACATTTTTAAAATTCAATTTTAAATTAAAGTAAAAACAATACTGGTGCATGTCCAAGCAAAAAAACACAACACCCTTATACAATAGTTTTTTAACTTATTTGTGTGATTCAACAAAAACAAATCCCTTATCCAAAGGAATATCCGGGAAACAAAGAGAGTGATCCTTCCACCTTGAAAACCAAGTGAAAAGTGACCAGGAGATGGAGAAAGCACTGGGAGGAGCCTGCTGGACAGGAACAGGAAGTTGGAGTCTTTAAAACACTTTCGTCCAGTTTGAAAAAAAATGCTTCTCAATCTGAAAAACACTTTGTTGGGTCCCTTGGAGAAGAAAATCTAGTGAAAATCTCTTTTAACTAGATCTATTGGTTCTGGAGTAGAAAATCTACTTCAGAAGTGAGTTTGAACTCGCAAGAGGCTCTGTTTTGGCTGCCAGTGCAGCTGGAAGCAACATGAGAAAGCGTGAAGTCACGCACATGCTCGCTAGCAGCCCAGGAGCATCGGAGTGCTCATGAGAGAGTGCTAAAACCCAATCTTGTGAGTGGGAACAAACTCCCCTCCATGCCAGAGTGCAGAATTCGGGAGCTCCACGCTACTCAGTGTATGGCAAAGTGCCATAATTTGGCAAACTCTGCAAGCAGAGCGGAGTTCTACGCCCAGTGGGCTTCGGGACTGGATGACTTGCGTCCAACTCAATTTCCGGCTCCCTATTTTTGTGCTTACACAACCAAGGATTATTCTGTTCTCTCTGTTTTGATTGAATGAGTTGCATCCATCCACTGCTATGGTCAGGACCTTGCATTTTTGTATAGAAAAGAGAAATTCATATAGCTTTACGCCAGCGCTCTGCGCTTTCTTAAATGTATGCCTGAGAGAGCATAACTTGGCTGTGCCATTATGATTTCCAGAAAGGGAAACAAAATGTACTCAGTGATCTCTATAATGTGTGTTTAAATTCATTCATGCAAGCAAGGAGAGCTGAAAGTCATGACCTGAAGTGCACTTATAAGTAGAAATATATAATGATCATATGCAAATCAAATGTATGCAGAATTACTCAATATATGAATATTGTGGTAATCTAGTTAATCAACATTTTTACAGTTATTCCCGTTTATGATACTTAGGTGAAATGTACATAGAACCATTTATTTGAATGTGCATTAAGGTCTACGTTAAGTTAGCTGGAGTTAAGGTCCGAAAATATTTTCTGGTGTTTAACCTTCAACAGAAAAGTTTTGCTCTTGGTGCGTATCTCTTTATTTGCTGGGGCATCTGCAAAATACTTTTCTTAATGGAAAGCCTATTGTTAGTTGTAGATAAATGGGAATGGGTAGACATATTGCCAAAGTGTTAAAAAGGAGTTATGAAGGAGAACTCCCCTACAGATTCCTGAAAGGTGAGAAAGATCCAAGGACATCCTGGTAGTTGAACCGGGAGACGAAAGTCTAATTAAAAGATACCATTTACAACTGTGTACAGACCATGGAAAGTTACTGGCAGTGACGTCAACTATCTGAGTTTCGATAGGAAAAGATATTTTTAGCCAGTTAAAGATTCAACCTCCTTGTGTTCCTTAACTAGATCAAACCATTAGAGACTTAGAGAGGCAACCCTCTGATTCCCCTTGCTTGGCTGAGTTAGACTTCTACAGATTCGATGATTAGGCAGGAGAATCAAAGCTTGAACTCTGAGCACCAAGTATTGTTTCTTATTTTCTGTGTTGCCGCTTCTGACGTTTTGGTACGTCTCTTGTTGGTGTGTTTTAACCTAATCGATGGTTCAACTCACGTTTGGTAATTCTGTAGTTGAATAGCATGTTTTTTAGAATTATTTACATAAATTTGGCTCTGAACTTTTAACAAACCTTTTGAACTTTCATTTTACCTCCGAAATTTAATATGTGACCAAATGGGTTGTACTGTGATTTAGGTTGAGTGGTTTAATGTATTTCTCCTCACCCCTCGGAACGTACAAAAAGATTCATCAGACTCGAAAGATAAGTAGAGTGTCAAAAGCTGGACCATGCCTAAAAGTGACTCGTAGTAGCCCATTTTTACATTTAGTGTCAATCATTGCAAGCAGATGCCACGAGACCCCTTCTCATGTGTCTGAGAATGTAACCCCCCCCCAGCCATCTAGTGTTGGTGAAAGAGTATACGAAGAGGAGATATTGTATACTACACTTTTGAACACTTTCTTTTCACAAAAGAGCAGGGGTCTTATTTAAAAAGAGAAAAGCATGTTCGGTGCTTCAGTCCTTAAAGGCAACCATCCTGCCTGTGAGTGATAATGAAGTGTGAATGAGCTCCAACTTCAGTTCTCTATGACACTCTATGAGGTCTATTCCATGACATTACAAAGCATGCCTTCACCATGCATGGCTTTACCACAAATGAGTCATTATCATGCATGCCTTTGCCAAACATACACAAAGAATTTGGAACTATCCCTGATATGCATTCATTTACCACACATACGTTTACCATGCATACCTTCACAAGGCGGTTTTTAATTGCAGAAACCCTTTTGACATCAAAAAAACAATAAGTAGCATTAAAATGACAACCAGTATTATATAGAATTTATTTCTTAACATGCCTGATATTGTTAATGAACCTTACAAATGTACTTGCACAGCGCAAGTACAAAAAAATTACAATTGTATCATACAACAACAACTGAGCACGCGAGGCAACACAAATAGGTCAATATTATCTAGAAAGCCGTGCAAGGTCCGATTTGCTTAGCCTTGAGTGTCTTTTTAAAGGAACCTCATCAAATATGTGCCTTTCTCCCCAACCAAGATGGTGGACATACATACTGAAGGTCAAAAACATGACAATATCACTGTCAACAAAAATATATGTTTAGTCGAGCAATTGTTCTTATTGAAACTAGGCCTGAGCGTAACTTGCAGAGTTTTACCATGTGGAATTTGGTGAAATTAAAAAAGAATCTGTGTGATTTCACGCAACTCCGCAAATGGGAGGAATTATGCTTGGTCGCCAGTTCATGCTGCTTTTTCATGCCAGTAGAGTGTTCTGCACTGAAAAATGAGCACAAACGGCACCAATCGGTTCACATGGGTGTGGTCATTTTGTTTTACTTGCTTTCTGTTCTGTGTATGGAGCTGGGCCTGATATTTCCATCCTTTTTAAATCTTTCCAATCCTCCTCATATCACACTCATCCAACCCTCATTTACCTTTATTTTATCAGTGTATGTCTTTGTGTTTTTTATGTTTTTGTCTTTTTTTCCTTTTTCTGTGACTTTTTGCACCTTTTGGGGTTTTCCTTTTACTTTCTTACTTGTTCCTTTCTTCTTTTATTAATTCCTTCCTACTTTTCCTATTTGTTTTTCCACCCAGTGCCATGGCAGAGCAGGGTGAGAGAGGGAGTGGTGGCACCAGTGCGGCTAGGCACACACCTTGTGGTTGCTGGCACTGCCAAGGGGTTCAGCCCTACCCCCTTTTTTTTTTGAGGTGGAGATGGTGGCACTGATTTTTCATGGCCAGCACCACCTCCCATCCATGCTGGCAGCAGGTGGCAGGCTTGGGAGTGGGTACACATCAGGTGCTGTAGGGGAGGGTGCACCAGTGCGTGGGCTGGAGGATTGGGGTCAAGCACACCCAGCAGCAGTTGACGCACCACTGGGCTGACATAGTCGACCTGGAGCAGGACCTGCTGACCATCGAGGTTGCGGGGCTCGGTGAGTAATTATTTATTTGTTGTGTTCTACAATGCTATTTTTTTCAAATAGCTTCCTGCTCACACTCGGAGGTAAGTTAAGTCTACATAACATTACCAATATTATGTGTATTATGTGATCCGATTTGATCTAGCCAGGTGCTCGGCTCTACCTAATGATACTCATTGGCACTCACTTGGGCTGATTATTTAAGAAGTCATGCAAGCTCCTCTGTCCTGTCACTAAGATAGTGGCACCAGTAATATTAGTGAGTTAACATTCTCTGTGCCTTTCTTTATGTAGCTTGCACAGTCCCAAGCAATCTCCCAGTGATGTGTAGTATGCATCAATGCATTGAAAAGGGATACTGAGTTGGCACCTCAAAGGGGGTAGAGAGGCAAAGATCATTTGTTGGAATGTATTAGTAGTTCCAAATATAGGCTAGGAAATTTGCAATAGGGCATGGGTTTAGGAAATTATAAATAGGTCAACTTGATACAAGTACTATAGGTGATCTGATTTAGATAAGTACAATGTTACTGCATTTACCTTTGCCTGTCAAAATATTTTTTGGGAGATTAGCTGTACCACTAATCTACATTTGTTATCTTCTTTATTTCTTCAGCACCCAAGAGCAGGAAGAGAGCATCAGAGGGGCGTTAGGGTGAAGCCAGGGCTGCCACCACTTGTGAATGTACCATGGCGGCGGACAGATCTGATGGTCTCCTTTTACAATTATTATTTACCTAACTTGTACCTCTCCCCATTTAGACTAATTGTCCTTGTTTTGTTAATACTGTGACTGTCTCCTTTTTTTTCAATGCCACTTCATTCTACCTAATGTGTTTGTTCATTCTTGTTATCCCTTCATTATTCTTTTTTCTATATTTCATGCTCCTGTCTGTAAGATTAAGAGAACATATTTTAGGTACTCTACTGTTAATATTGGAGGGCCAAGTAAGCTATTCTATGCCTGTTTGTTGGGCAGGCCTTCTTTTTCTTGATCAATCTCAAACAGTAAAGAGAGAGAGTGGCCATGATCATGGTGGGCACCCTCCAATGTTGTGTTGTATGTAGTATCATTCAGTACACCAGCAGTTTTTATGACAGGGTAGCATGGCAGAAAAGCAGTATGAAGACAGTCCCATTGTATTTGCCAAACAAGAACATATGTCCTTCATTGACCAATTCCACCTCTTTATTGTGCTTCAATGACTCAGAGTCATCATAGCTCTGCACCTCCAATCTGAAACGTTTTTGGTTGGTTTGACTAACCTTTTTTTTCTAACATTGTTAATCAACAAAATGCCCAAAGTGATATTTCGATAGAAGATACTGCTAACCGAACTGTAGTGATGTTTTGCAGTTGTATTTTGTGAAAAGAATAATAATAAGGGGAGGCATGATTGGCATTTAAAATGTGTAAGAAAGAGACCACCAGTGCCAGGGCCAGCGGCAGTGGCAGTGAACCAGATGTGGAGGTGGCTGGAGGGGGAGTACAAGCAATGGCAGGGATGGATGGTGGTAAGCCACATTGCTTGCATATTGACAATTACTAGTATACACACTGTATTTGTTAAGCGAGACATATATGTATCCCACCATCATCATCATGCATCACTTCCCTGCCCATAGCAATTCTCCACCCATGACCTAACTGCAGCATGGCTCAATTCAGCACTGCAGTGTTGGCTGTACAATGTGCATCTGCTTCAGTTAATGTGCATTTACAAAGTTTTCAATACATTGCAAACTGAAAAAAGGTGTGTTTCCCTTTCTTCCCAGTGCCCACTCAGTCATCTCCTAGTACTTCACTCCTCTATTCTTTCAAAATTTCTGTCCCACCCTACCAAAAAAACTGAAAAATCCATTCTTGGCACGTGCATCATTTTTCAGGCTAAGTGGTTCATCTATTTCATGGCTTCCATAACAGATTTACACCTGTTCAAATTTTTCCCTTTCAAAATGTGTCAAATACTGTGACTGACTAGGCACATGATAATGCTCAGTGGCACCCCACTATTCTATACCAAAACCTCTACCTACCCGGCCTAATCTGTCTAACTTACTGTGCAATAGAGTAAGTTAAGTTTCCATTCATTCCTGCCAAGTGATTGTATTTGTTGGAAATAATTTGTGGTGGAGGGCTAGGCCATGGAGTAAAGTGAGATTAAATGCCCGATTTTGTGTTTTTGCAGATGGGATACTTTGTGATGAGCAAGCCAAATAAAATCTTTATTTCCCATTCCTTTCACTGTATTTCAGTGCATCGTTTTTCTCACCATCTACGTACAGCAGACAGGATATCTGCATTTTATACATGTGTGTGATGTAGTATCATTTGTATTCATCTGCTTGTTTGGAGTCAGTGTAGAATTGTAAGGCATTTGGAGAAGAGTAGGGCAATTGGAATTAAAGAAATAATTGTACATTATTACTACCCGAGCTGCAGACTGAAGAGAGTGGCAAAGTACCTGACATGCTAGCTGGCATGCCTCCATTAATTTAGCACAACAAGAAAACTTGTATACTCCATACTGCATAATGTCTTTCTCATTACTGAGAGATAAGTTATTTTTCTTTTACCACACAGAGGGCCTCATTACGAATCTGACGGTCCATGGACCACCAGACTCGCAGTGGTACTCGGACCGCTGCCGACAGGGGCGGTCCGACCACCATATCATGACCGTGGCAGATTTGCCACGGTCTGACTGCCAGGTTGCCACCAGCCGATGGCCTGGTGGTGCCAGTGTCAGCGCTTCCCTGGGGATTACGACCCATGTTTCTGCCAGCCTTTGCATAGTGGTCCCACCGCCATGCAAAGGCTGGCGGAAAGGGGGTGCTGGGGGCTCCATGGGGGCCCATGCACTTGGCATGGGTAGTGCAGGGGCCCCCATGAACAGTCCCATCGTGTTTTTCACTGCCCGAATTACAGGCAGTGAAAAGGGTGATGGGTGCTGTTGCACCTGATCCACCACAACATTGCCACTGGCTTGATTACGAGCTGGTGTCAATGATGTGGTGAGTATTCCACTGGGCCAGCGGAAAACTCATAATTGAGCCGGTGGGTGGAAAACTAGAGTGGCAGTTTTCCGTCCAAAACAGTTTGGCAGGAGTCCTCTGCCACCTCCCAAACTCAAAATGAGGCCCTAAGTGTCTGTTAAGTTTTTTTAGGAAATACTTTAAAAGAAAAAATCACTGTTTTATTAATCTGGTGTTATTCTGCTTTAATTACTTTCAGCCAATCAGTGCTTTTATGTGAGGCATGTTTGACTTTTCTATTCACAACAAATTCCAATGGGCCTCAGGGACGAGCAATGTACTGCTACTGTAACACCATATAATTTACACAGAACATTGTTTACAATTTGTCATTTTTTTTATATACATTTTCGTTTCTTGATATAGCTACTCCGGCTGGTCCACCACTGACATGGCAGGAGATAGCAGCCCAGCTGCAGCAGCAAAGGTTGGAGGCCATCCGGGCTAAATACCAACAGCTGGTAGCTCTGGAGGAGGAGGAAGCTGAGGCATATGCCACTGCCCCTGGTGCCAGTTCCTCCAGCCA
This sequence comes from Pleurodeles waltl, assembly GCF_031143425.1. Classification (NCBI taxonomy): domain Eukaryota; kingdom Metazoa; phylum Chordata; class Amphibia; order Caudata; family Salamandridae; genus Pleurodeles; species Pleurodeles waltl. Next base: position 269,656,221 of record NC_090442.1, read on the forward strand.
GTCCCCTCCACCTCCATCCACCCAGCAACAACATCACCAAGGCTCAACAGCAAGAACTGTGGACCCTCCTTGAAAATGCCCTCTTCTGAGCCCCTTTTTATTTTTTGTTTTGGTGGCAGAGACTTTTGTTGTGAGTGCAGAGGGTGGGATTAGGGAAGGGCAGCTGGGGCAGTTTTGGATTTTGTTTTGGACTCTGTTGAATGGTGTTTACTTCGGACATTGGTTGGGATGATATTGTTTGAGGAGGGGGTGGGCCTGTTTGGGTGGAAAGAAGGGCTTTGCTGTTAAGAAAAGGAAAAAACTATTCTATCACACTTTATGCCTGAAGTCGTTTTTATATGTTTTACTTTTTACTGCTTGCTTTCTGCAGCTTGTTTTTTTAATCTGCTTCTCAAAATGTGTACCAGGTATTTAAAGTTAGTATATCCTTGCCCTAATACTCTCTGTAACTATAGTGACCATTAGAGGGTATGCTGCCATTGTCTATATCTAGATAAACAATTACTTACGTGCAGTAGAAATTAGTTAGTTGCTAACTAAACTAGATCACTTCACTCCGTTGTTCTCCTACCTAAATAGATGAAACTATGTCTGCCACCTCTCTCAATCTTCCATACCCTTACTTCAGGGTTTTCCAAGGTAGTAATGCTCTAACAGCAAAGGCATCACAAGTGAGGTCATCTCCCACCTAGGTGAGCTCCAACTGAAGCACTAACCAAAAGGATTATCCATCACAGGTAACTAAATTGAAAAAAAAATACAGAGTTAGTGAGTTATATTTATATTGTAACTTTGCAAACACTGAGACCAGACTACCACCACCATGACACAACAACGAATACCTGCTATTAAAACAAACACTAGCGACAGCAACTTCTTCTGAGCAATGGGGACCATGGAATTTAATTAAGACTAGAGCCACAAATTTCTTGAGTCAGTGAAAGTGTGCTCAACGTCTGGAGTGGACAAGGTTAAGCATTTACATAACACAAGGCCTGAATGATGATGTTCACAAATTATGTTGTTCTACATCTAAGATATGGATCCCTTTTATCTGTGGGTGGGTAAGTGGGGCTGGTGTGGGCTATGGCAAAGGTAATAGAAGATCCCTCAGTGAGTTGGTATTACTTACACTACATCCACCCCACCAAGTGCATGATCCATTTATGGTGTAAATTAAGTCACACCTCAATAGATCATACAGCCCGGGGGAAGGAGGTTGGGAGTTTAATGAAAGAATGACAAATGTGATTTGGTGAAAGGTATGACAAAGACAAACAATACACAACAACAATATTCATCAGGGCGATGAGCAGTACATCATCATTAATCTGTTGTGGAAGGAAATGAAGGAATTAGTATGATACAATTCAGTTAAATGCATTGCAAACAGTCATTCAGCCAAAGAGACACAAGTTATTATTACATATCAAAATGTTATGTCATCTGGGTTTGAAAAATACAAATTATGGAAGAGTAAAATGAAGTCACACAGCTGTAAAAATAATGATTGTTAAAAGAAAATTATACTTATTGCCAAATTGGGCGGTGCATTTTTCTCTGAATGTCTGTCACCTCCCTCCAATCCACAAGACTGAGTAGGACTCAGAGTCAGAATCATTGTTGGAAATGGCCCTTTCTGCAGGGTTATCCCCAAAATGTTGACTTCCTCCTCCTAGTTTTCTGACCCTCTTTTTGTTGGCTTTAGGACTCTGGGCACTTTACCACTGCTGATCAATGCTGAATGCACGTGCTTGCTCCCCTAAAATGTGGTATGGTTAGCTTACACCTATTTAACATATTTAATTTACCTGCCAGTGGGACTGCAGCTCTGATTGCACCACCCACAGAAGTAACCTTCAAGCATTTTTCAGGCCTGCCACTGCAGTGCCTGTGAGCGCAGATTACTTACTGCCCCCTTAACTTGGCATTTCAAACTACTTGTAAAGGCCTAAACTCCCCTTTTAATATACCGAAGTCACCCCTAAGGTAAGGCCCTAGAGAATTCCTATAGGCAGGGTGCTCTGTCAGTAATAAAGTAGGACAAGTACTTTTATGTTTTACATGTCCTAGTAGTGACAAATAGCCCATTTTGTTTTTCACTACTGTGAGGGCTGTTCCTCTCTTAGATCAGCATTAGGAATTACCTTATATACTTTTTAAGTGGTAATTTCTGATCTGAAAAGAGTAGCGTAGGCATGTTTAGAATGTTTGGAAAGATAGTGAAAAATCCTGCTTATTGGTGTAGTTGGAGTTTACATTACTATTTTAGAAATGCCACTTTTAGAAAGTGGGCATTTATCTGTGCTTATAACTCTAGTGTTTTGCAGCCTGGCTCTAATCCATGTCTAGGACACAGTGACAATTACACTTTGTGCATACTTTCCAGGAAGCCACAACACAGGAAGGGCTCGGTGTGACAAGAGAAGGATCTACATTCATCTGCATATTGATAGTCTTCCTGAGCTGGGAGAGGCTGTTCACAACTTACATGTCAATAGGCCATATCCTGCCCTCACACCATGGGCTAATCTACCCCCTGCTCTTGTCTGGAGGCAGGGCTGGGTTGGAGGAAGTTGTGTTACACTTGAAAAGGTTCTGTGAAGTCAACCCTTACATGAAATACTTTTTTGAGTAGAAGTACAGGGGTTCTGACCCCATATTTTCAGAGCACTGTTGGAAACTGGGACTGAGCCTCTGTCAAAAGGATTACTGTGCTGCACAAAGGACTAGTCTGGACTGCTCTCTGCTGTTTCCCTGCTGCCTGCTATCTGCTGGATGACCTAAAGGACTCACTGGATTGCTTTTCTGCTTGTTGCCCTGCCTCCAGCTTCCCCCTGACTTTGGTCTCACCAGGCACTGCTGCACTACCAGGAGGAACTGCCAATGGAGTAACTTGCTTTGGTTTTCTGACCTGGTACATTCTGGGTTCCTAGAAGGACTGCCACTTTGCTAAGAGAATTAATTATTTGTGATTGTCTGCTGCCTGAAGCCCAGTTGATACCCCAGTGCTCCCCAGGGGCTGGTGGCTGCCCCCCTACTCCTGGTTCATATAGCCCCCCTGCCCCCCAAGAAGAAGATGCTCCCCAGCACTTGGGGAGTGCTCTGTACTATCTCTGGCTTCTCCTATCGGGCGTGTGGTGAGCACTTCCTTTTTATCTACTCTCACCCCAAACAGTAGCGCATGAGGAGCACTTTGCATTATTGCTTTATTTAGGCCACTCAAGTTGCTTTCAAGCAGAGCATGGCGAGTGCTTGCCTGGACTCACCCCACCACACGCTCCTCTGATAGAGCATGCCGGGTATCCTGAGAGATGAAGTGCCACTTTGAGAGAATCCCCAGCAGAGGAGCCCCACTCGCCGGACCAGCATGATAGAGACCCCCTTCAACACAGCCCCTCATCGGTGCTTGGAGCTGGCCAAAGTCAACATTTACCTTCAAGCATCACCCCTGGAGCAGCGCTGTGCCCAGCCAGTGCAGAAGAGCTGAAACCCAGCAGCTCGGGCCCCGTTGTTGAGACCCAGCTGCCTGCAGCACTGTGAGAGGATGCCTCCTCTACTTCAGCCCGTAGCCTGGTCCTTCCTTTGAGCCCAGAGGGATTCGGCTCAGTGGTTAACAGGGGAGCGTAATATCATTCCTTCTGCCCGAGGGGGCTTGTACTGCACGACAGTCATGCGCCATGGCTGAGATACCGGAGTGTATTTTGAACCATGACAGCCCGCACTGGAGATTACCCTGAGAAGTTCTGTGGCCCTCCCCTGGATGTACAGGTCTCTAATCATCACCAACACTCTGGCCACATACAGAAAGGTTCTGTGATTGCGTTAGACCAGAATATACCATAGTTATCCAATTAGGCACGCAGTTGCCCCGGCACCCCATGAATATCAGCTGTGCGTTTTTCCAAACCCTGCTAATAAGAGAACAACTGTTCTTGCGCCATATGTTGCCTATTGGTATTCCTATGTGTTATTGCCTCTAAACAATGTTATAATGTGAGCGTTCACATAATGATTCTTGTGTTCCTCCTGAGCTATTGCATCATATAGGATAACTAAAGGAGTATTCCTATTGGCCCATGTTCTTAGGGTGATACTTGCCAACTTACATGTTCCAGTTTGCATTTCACGCCATGGTGAGTTTTTATATGCTGTTCTGAATACCTCTCATGTCAGGATCATGAGTATTACTTCAGGATTTACATAGTGTGCACAGTACTTATGATAGATGTCCTTTTGGTTATATTACTTATTTCTATAACATAATATACATAGTTTTATATAATCATGTGTGGAGGTTCTTTTTTTGGTGTATTTGTGTTGCTGGTGTCAGTGTGCTGCACAAACATTGTACACATTGCCTCTGGGGATAAGCCTGACTGCTCTGTGTCAAGCTACCAGGCGTAAGCACAGTTTAACTTTGGTGTGTAACTTATTTGCCCTGACTAGAGTGGTGGGTTCTGCCTGGCTTAGATGCATACCTTAGCCAACCAGAAACCCCCATTTCTAACAATCATCATCATGGTTTCCCTTTGAAGTTGATAACTTCTTTCTTGTGCCTGTTGAGGTAATCCCACCTGGAGTCCTTCCATCCTTTTCCTGACTCCGATTAATTAATCATTCCAACTCCATCCTGACCCGAGAGAGAGCAACCTGTAGTGCACTGCTGTTGAAGAACAGGAAGAGAAACAGGATTAGAGCATTTATTTTGTGCAGATAGATTTGGGATGCTTAACTAAAGTGACTGGTCCAGTCTCTGAAGAACCAGAAAAAGAGAAGTGGACCTTGTAAGTAAATTTCTCTAAGTGTGAAAGGGCCAATCACCTTCAGGAAAATGATCATTCATCGAGCCCCAAACACTGGAAATCATCAAAATCAAGTTTAAAAATTCATTGAACACCCTCCCTCGCTGTCTGTCACCACATGAATCATCACTCACAATCACTCAATAATGTATCATCACTTATTGGTGTAATAGTTACCTCTTCCAATCCAATTTAACACACTTGATTATGACCAATCACCCTCATCCTCCTTCTCCTCCTGTGGTATTTCAGGAGCAGTGTAATTGTATGGTATGAAGTGTTGGTTCATTTTGATCATGGTCTCTATTGCCACATTATGAGGTGAGAGACTGGTCCTTCTCACTGTGACAACACCAACTGCACTGAATGCACACTCATCAGACACACTGGCCACCGGACAAGCCAGATCCATTATTACCAGCCTGCTGAGCTCAGGCCATTGGCGCATCTTCCCATACCAATTCCCCAATGGGTTTTGATCCACATAGACCTCTTTTGAGTCATCCATATACTCCTGGAACATCCTCTGAATTGTCTTTCGTGCTGCCACCTGCTCGACTTCTTTTGCCTTTGCTCTGCACTGAACTTAAGACCTGCCACTTAAAACCAAGTTATGGCATAGGGTGGGGACGATTCTACTGTTCCTGTTGTTAAGGTTTTTGCTGTTTTTTTTTATGCTGGTGTTAGCCTCTGTGAGACAACTGGACTGCCCTCTCTGGAAGTTGAAGGTAGTACCCTAGAACTTTTTCCCAAGAGTGGGACGCTAATTTCCAGCGGTTCTTCTTCCATGTCTTTGGCTTGCTCAACAATCCATGTCTTATATTGTGAAGCATCCCCTTCTGAAAAAGGAATTAAATCGGTCAGTATTTTTTTGTACCGTGGATCAAGTATTGTGGCACAGATGTTCTCTTTGGAAAACATGATGTCTCTTTGCAGTCTTTCATTATCAGCCAATCGAGGGATTACGTTCTCAACCAAGGCATGCACTTCTACATTTTTTTTCATACCTGCAAACCTTTGCAACACCTTTTTTAACTGGTCCTGTAGTAGGTGCAACAACAGGATAGCTTGGCACATCGTACTATCCTCCTTTCTCAATTCCTGTGTGAGAACCTCAAAAGGAAATAAGTTGAGTTCCAATGTGTCGGCACCTCATGTATGAGGCCTTTAATGGTACTTTATTAGCATGATGTATGATCCTCACTGCTTTCAGGCTTTAAAAGAATTAATTAAAGGAGTGCACATTTTTTCTGCAGATGGTCAGTATGTTGCTGACTATGTCTTCTTTTTTTAGAAGGCCCTGTACAACCAGGTTGATGCAATGTGCCAAACAAAGGACACTGAACTAGCCACCATCTGACATGGCCATACCTATATTACTGCGATTGTCCATGACAACAAATCTAATTCTGAGACAGCTGGGTTGCAGCCATTCAAACACCTTGCTGTTAAAGTCTTCCAAGATGTTTGCAGCTGCATGGGACTTCTACATGGTAAAAATGGCTACTGTTGCATGTTGCCAAACGCACTTAAAACTTTCTTCAGTGCTGAGCCCTGTAGATAGTTGTTGCCGAACCCCTGCAAAACAGATCCAGTGTGCAGTGATACACATGTAATCAGTTGCTTACAACTGGTACACATGTCTGTCATCTGTAAACCGCACTCTGCTGCAAAGCTTGGCAACCAATTGGAGCACATCATGATGGAGTGCTGAAATGCAACTCTAGCAAATTAGGTTTGACTGGGATTCTTCGATTTAGGTCAAATTGCTGCCACAAATTCTAAAAATCACACTCCTTCCACAAAAGAAAAAGGGAGGAGGTACAGCGCTAATATTTTAGCCAGCTTCCCATTGTACAAACTTGATGTTGGGTGGTTGTGTTTGTAGGGCCCCTCCTGCCTAAAATGGCCCTTTATTAGTAACCTGTATTTTTTTATTTTCTGGTGCCACTGATGCAGGTGACTTTGGAGAACTAGGTGGTAGACTTGTTGTGCGTCTTGGGGTAGTCACTGTATTCTGTGGTATCCATCGGACTCTTATGCCATTTCCAGGTTGCTGGGATGACGTCGCTTAGTCACAATCACAACAAGGAAGACGCGATTCCAAATGCACGCGTTGTAGCGCGAGCCATAGACTTTATGTGCAGAATACGGGAGATGTTACCTGATGAGCGCTTTTAAGTAGCAGAGCCCATCGTTTAAGTTAATCGAAGATGATATATACGAGTCTGGTTCCCCGTTTTTGACCTTTTAAATTAAGAATTACATTTGCCCTTCTTCAGTCCTGATGAGGCCTTAAATTGATAGGCCGAAACGCCTTGACGTTTTGTATTGCAAGTGCATTGGGCTTGTTAAACAATGGAAGATATTGTAACAATTTAAAATGCACTATATCATAATTGTGTGAAAGAAATGCACAACACCTTGATAAGTTAGTGCACGTATAAGCCCAGTTCCTTAGCATTGAGAAGTGGATCACATGTGGAGTTATAACAGTGACCACCATCCAAATACATAGGGCATTGTTCCTTTCACTGTTCTTAATACTATTTGTCTCAAAGTTTTTTTGTTGTATCTGTGATTAGGTCCATTATGTATGTACTGTGAAGTTACATTTTGTCTATATTTTGTGTATTTGTATTTGACATCATCCTAGATCCTTTTTTTGCTATTTAACAAATTGGTTTAAATTAAAATTGAGTAAGAAATAAACTCAAAAATAACAGAATACAGGTCTGTTTTTACAACTGAGGATTTAATTTGTCTCTACCTGCCATTTTTTGCTTTGTTGTTGGGATGAGTAATACAGGCACACTTCTGGGGACAGAACTGCTTTGTGTAAAGCTGTCACCCTCTTCTTGCTCATCATCTTCCACTGTGATCGGAGCTGATTACCCTATCTCTTCACCTCCACAACCAGCAATTTAAGGTGCTCCGTCCACCAGATTGTGTGATGTTTTTCCATACGCTTTGTTTGGCCTCCAGTACCACAGTGTGAACCAGGCTTACCTTGAAGAAAACTTGCGTAGAAAATGGAGACTACTGGAGTGTCATACTCCTGCTTGCTAATTGTAAAGAAGTCCTAAGCAGGGGAAGATAACTTTTTTGCTGGGCCACTAGTGCCACTGCCAATGTCTGAAGAACTGGGGGCAGATGGGTGTGTCGACGATTGCCTCTCTGCAGTGTGTACTTTGACTGAGGTAGTGGTGGATGCAGGTCTCAGTGGGGGTCTTACAAATATGGAAGCTGACGGTGGTGGTGATGCCATTGCCACATCCTTCAGAGCAGGTTGAATAGGAGGGTTTTCATAATGTTCGTGCTCTCTGAGCCAGATTCCATGACAGTGACTGGCTTGTTGACCTCCTCCTCCTCCCCTTCCATAATTCTAAGGTTCTCAGGAACACTCCCATTCCCTTGACTCTCATGGTGGGTCTCGGACTCAGCCAGGGTGAAATCCATGTCCAGATCATTAGAAGGTAGGCTTGGAGAAGATAGATGAATACCCTTGCTTTTTCGTGCTGAAGATCGGGAATCCAGTGATTTAAGAACAGGATATCTTGTTCAGCAGGAAGCTCAACCTTCTGTTATGCTCCTACTTCAGGAAGATCTATTGCTAGCTGCGGCTTCTCCTGTTTCCCATTTTGCTCAGTTTCCTGCAATGATTGTGTACTAATTTGCGGCTGAAACAACTACAGTCCAGACTCACTGCTGGTCTCCATGATTGCAGTGGCTGCCTCACTGAGAGACATGACTTTTGGCTTAGGTTGTGTGGTGCCATTGATGCAGGAGTGCTGCTCCCAACTTTCAGGCCAGAGGATGGTGAGGCAGGCACACGTTTCCTGAAAAAGGTTTTGTAGGCATGCCAGTTGTGGAAATCTGCTTCTTCTCCTTCTCAGTGGCCACTTTCTTGGCAGCATCTTTCTTTGGGGCCATCCCAAGCTCTGTCAGTTAACAGTGGCTCTTAGCTGCACAAGCAGAAGAGTTTGAAGGACTCACATGTTGTGGTCACATCTCTTTGTGCCAGCCTTCTGCCTGGCAGTACTCTGTGGGTCTTATGCACCTAAAAGCAAACAAGGAACAAAATCATTTAGGAAAACATGACATTTTTGCACTTTTCTTTTCATTATTCATAGTACAGACAATATAATTTAGTGCAGATAGTGTATCCATTGAAATCAAACCACACCACCATAACAAAATATTTCAATCAGGATAGCAGCATACAGATTTAACATATTTTCTTTAGGTCCATATAGGAGCGGGAGACAACTGTAGCAGGCAGGGGCTCCAGGGGAAAAGTAATCTTTAAAAATGAATGTTGGTGTGCACCTATGGGAGGCAGAGGGTCCAGGGGAAAATTTAATAATCCTTGAAAAATAAATGTGTGTGTGTTCGTTTAGCAGGCATGGGTGTCCAGGGGAAAATGGAATAATCCTTAACAAATGAATGCTGATGAGTGTGTGTGGCTGTGCGCCTATAGTAGGCAGAGGGTCCAGGGGAAAAAGAGTAATGACAATCCTCAAAAAAGAAATGCTGGTGTGCGAGAGATGCCTATGGCAGGCAGGGGGTGTATAGAGGGGAGTTTTTTTCAAAAAAGAAAAAAAAAAAAAAAAAGAAGAAAATATAAATAATTAAAATACATTAAAATGTTAGATAATAATTAAAAAACAAATACAAAATAATACATAACTAAATAAAATTAATTGCTGGTGTAATAAGGGACTACGAGGAACCCACTGGGATTTAGGAGGGAAGGAGGAGCAGGTGAAAAATGGAAAATAATGCATTATTAAACGTTATTCATACATATACAACAATGTTCCTCAAGCATATTAATTGCACTGATATAAAAGAACACATGCAGGCCTACGGCAAAAACACACTTACAGACTACACAAAATGGCTGCTGCCATATGGTTAAACAACAAGAAAGGAACATGGACAACAAAGAAGACATGCAGGCCTATGGCAAAAACACGCTAACTACCTACACAAAATGACCACCGACCACCTGATCCAACAACAAGCAAGGAGGCATGCACAACAGAACACATGAAGGCATATGGAAAAAGCATACTGATTGCCTACACAAAATAACTGCTGACCACATGGTCAAACAACCACAATTAAGGAGGCATTAAGAGTAAAGAACACTTGCGGGCCTATGGCAAAAGCACACTGGCTGACTGCACAAAGTGGCCGCAGGCCACATGGTCAAAAAACAACAAGAAGCAAGGAAGCAGGTACAGCAAGGAAGACAAGCAGGCCTATGGGAAAAGCACACTTTCTGGCTGTGCAAAATGGTCACCGGACACATGGTCAAACAACTACAGCAAGCAAGAAGTCATCAGAGAGCAAAGAACACATGCAAACCTATGGCAAAAGCACACTGACTGCCAACACAAAATCACCATCAACCACATGGTCAAACAACAAGCAAGAAGGCATGGATAACAAAGAACACATGCAAGAGTATGGACATGTACTTCACAAAATAGCCCCCTGCCATATGGCATGGAGAACAAAGACAGATGGTGGCCTATGGCAAACACACACCGGGCAGACAAAGGAGGCATGATAACAACAATGAAGAAAGCACTATCAATAATTCAGCAATGCCAGAAATGAAAATTAAGTCCCATCCTCCCAAGGCATCAAATAATACCTCACCAACAAAAACTTTTAGCAGAAAAAAATGAAATACAAAAGAAAAGCCCACATTTTGTAATTCAATGTCACTGGTGGCCTAAATGATGTTTTAAAACAACATATGCCTAAGAAACAGTTGTTTCATGTATCCACGACTAGTATTGGCTGGATGGCCCTTTGGCAGACTAGTCCACATAGTAAAATAAATGAATAGTGCAAATTTTAAAAAAAACATGAAGAAAATGTACTGAATTGTGCAACCTTCTTCCCTTGCAACAGATAAAACACTTAATTGAAAATAATAACTAGGCCCCTACTGAAAATCAGGCCATCCACCACAACCACAATCAAATTTAAAAACAGAATGAAAGTACAAATAAATATTAGTGTATGCCCTCTATCAAACAAACAACATCGTTATACAAAGGTTTTTCAACTTGCTAGTGATAGCACAAAAAAAGTCCTTAAAATCCAATGGTATATATAAGCGGAAATTGCAGACAGAGAGCAGGATCCTTCTACCTTGAAATATAAGTGAAAAGTGACCAGGAGATAAACAAGGCACTGGGTGGAGCCTGCTGAACAGGAAGTTACTTCCTCCCTTTTGAAAAAAAACGAAAATAAAAAAGTGCTTTCTGCGCTAAAAAACAAGGTGAACGGTCCGTTGGAGTAGAAAAGTCACTTGAAACCCCCTTTTCGAGTAGAGTTAGCTGTTTCTCAAGTAGAAAATCTGCGTGAGAAACAGCCGCTCGCAATCACCAACATCATGAAAATGGTGCCAGAAGGCTCCGTAGTGATGGGAAGCCACGATAGCGGCCAGCAAATCTCGTGTGTGCTCACTAGCAGCCTGCAAATCTAATCGCTTTTGCCAGCGCACACCTAAATAACTCTCACACATGTGAACGGAATGGTGAATTTTGGATATAAGAAATTAGCAGGAACTCCGCATTATACGTGCAGCACAGAGTTCTCTAATTTAGTAAACTACGCCGGCGGTGGAGAATTTTACCCCCATAGCCAGGATAACCTCTATATAGACTGCGCCTGGTTATGTCTGCAGCCCCAAACATAATACCTGCATCTTGTGACGCATCTGTGAACATTTAGCTTTCCCCATTGTTGACAAAAATGAAATCAGAAATAACATGAACATACTCAAGATAATGGGCTTTTGTCCCACGGTTTCCTTGTCATAATGTGTTTATATACCGTCACTCATATCTTTTGACAGTAGTACTAGCAATATAACAAAGTAAATGCATTTGAGTGAATTCACGTTGATAAAATTTTTGTTGGCAGCACATTTCATTTTCCCTATAGCTTATCAGAGTTTTCATGGGGATGGGGTACGATATAATGTTAGCGCACCAAAATGGGAAATCCCTGTCTCTATGCCAGTTGAGAGTACCCTAAAATGTTTATGCTACCGATAATAAGATGCAAAATGACCACCATGTCAGAGATGCTGCTAAAATATGCTCGAATTCTGGCTAAAAGTATAGTATTTTATGGATTGTTACTGGTGCTCATCTAGACCAATTTGTATCTTTGTGACAGGAAGCCACTCGCTGTACCTAAAGGCTGTTAAGGGACCACGTTATTATATAGTCTTGGACAAAAATGTTTTTGGTTATAGGTGGCACCATGCTGCCAGTGCCCTCATTGTCTTAGTATAAAGAGCATTCAGTATTTCAGCTTCCACATTACCCCAGTATGTAAAGCACTTTGTACATTGCTACAGGAGGTACCAGGTGATGCCAGGCCGAGGCTGCATGTGTTATAAACTGCAGAGGCCATACATTCACCTCCAGCTGGCCAAGGGACAGCTTCTTGAAAATCTGCTGCAGTAACACAGGCAGACTGAGAGATCTGACTCTGCTCCTTTTAACTCTATAGTCCTTCAGTAGTTGCTCCTCTGGGGAGGCAGAGCAGGTCTACAGCTATTGCTACAGTCACCAAGGAAAAAAATGTGTGTGGGGGTAGTGCAGTGTGTCTGCATTAGTGTTGTCGTCAGGACCCTTTTAGTACCAAGGTTAGGCACCCCGGTCTTAGTTTAGTTTCACATATTTGTGCCTTATTTACATTTATCCAGGTTTTTGTTTATGATTTAGCAAGACATGGCTTTTACATATTTTATCAGCTGCTTCATTCTAGGAAGACAAGGATCACGCTGTACATTTAAGCAACCTTTACACCACTTATACTCTGTACTTTTGTAAAAGGCTGGTACATGCACTACATGCTATGCTAACGTCTGTTGTCAGTCCAGGAGCCAGTGTCTATCTCCTTGACACAGCATTACATCAGAACTGTGTTCCAAATGAGGCATGGGCTATTATATAAACTACACATTGATTCATGGAGGGTAGAGGGCATTCCAGTCATGATCATCCCAGGATGCGTGCTACACGACAGGCAGCCTTGCTTGTGCTGACTTCTCAGCTTCCCAAGAAGATTGCCATCTACACAACAGACAGACCCCTGTTATTCTACTCAGGTATGGGGCGAAGACTAACAAGCCCTTAGATCGGGCCAGGCAGAGGGTTACAACCACTATGCTCTCAGATGCAGACATAGGGTTGGGTAGAACATCTAGAACCACACAACATGGTGGGGTGTTATCTTCTTCACTCTGCTCATGCTGTTGGTTACCTTGCTTTGTTTGCTCTGCATAATTATTGCAGCACATGCTTTTTATACAAGAATGTGATTGCTTCAATAAATGTTTTTATAATCAACTTCACATCTTGTGTCTTGTTTTGGCATGCATGAGTAACTGAACTAATGGGTTGCAATCTGTTTCCACTACTTCCCTGAGGAATAAGAGTGTCAGGTTGCCACAAATCACCTTTCACCCCAACAGGTTTGGAGGTTTGAGTGAGGCACTACGAGCCAGCCAGAAGTTAGGCCAACAGCTACTAATGGTGTAGGATGCAGTCATTCTCCCATACTCTGCGGTGCTGCTGTCCTAATCACACAGGCCCTCAATACAACCCTGGCGGTCGGTGTTAAACCGGCAGTAATACCGCCAACAGGACGGCGGTAACAAAAATGGAATCATGACCACGGTGGAAACCGTCAACACATACAGCCACTTTAACACTCTGACCGCCATGGCGGTAGCAACAAACACCGCGGCGGTAACCGCCAACAGCCAGGCGGAAGACAATGTACCACCCACCCCATTACAAACCGCCCATCCGCCAGTGTTTCCAGGGCGGTACCAACACCATCAAAAGCACGGCGGAAACAGTACTTTGAAGGGAAACCACTCACCTCTCAACACTTAAGGAAGAACCAGGATGCCATGGAGCCCGACCTACAGGTGTTACCCATGCTAGTGTATCCTTCCATATACCAGAAGTACCAGCGCCGGTGGCGACTACCACGGTGAGTACTGCACTTAGTACGGAGGGGGGGAGGAAAAAGAGAGTGACACACACATGCAACACGTAACAACCCCACTCTCACCCCAACACCATACACACAAACACATGCAACAACATTACATATACACCCCGTAACCCTCTGGAATAATGCAAGGACAAAAGGAATGGAGTCAAAATAGTGTAATATTAGAAATTTAGAGAAATACGTTCATAAATAAATAAACAGTATGTACAATATATACAATATATACAAAATGAGGGACAATGCCCACACAAAAATAGTCCGTGGCCCACTGGGCTATAACACATAGGTCAAGCCCACACTTGACTCCTGCCTCAAAATGGAAAGAACACTGCAGGGGCATCAGGTCGAAAACACACAGGCACCTCAGGGGGAAGGGGAAGTGGGGGCACCTCAGCCGTAAGTTGGTACTACGCCACTGCTCCTGGAGGGGGCTCCATGCCCACTGTTTGGTCCTGGGGAGTGCAAAGCCACAGTCTGTCAAGTGGGTGGTTTGCCCACTGCTTGCTTCTGGGGAGTGCAAAGCCACAGTCGCTCAAGTCTCTCAAGTGGGTGGTTTGCCCACTGCTTGGTCCTGGGGAGCGCAAAGCCACAGTCTCTCAAGTCTCTCAAGTGGGTGGTTTGCCCACTGCTTGGTCCTGGGGAACGCAAAGCCACAGTCTCTCAAGTCTCTCAAGTGGGTGGTTTGCCCACTGCTTGGTCCTTGGGAGTGCACAGCCACAGTTTCTTAAGTCTCTGAAGTTGGTGGTTTGCCCACTGCTTGGTCCTGGGGAGTGTAAGGCCACAGTCTCTCAAGTGGATGGCGTCTTCCACTGGTTCTGGATGGGGGAATTGTGCCCAGAGTGCTTCATCCTGCAAAGGATAGGGGGAGTGGATGCATTTCTCCACTGGTTCTGGAGGGGGCATTGTGCCTAGTGATGCTTCATCCTGCCAAGGATAGGGGGAGTGGATGCATTACTCCACTGGTTCTGGAGGAGGCATTGTGCCCAGTGATGCTTCATCCTGCCAAGGATAGGGGGAGTGGATGCATTACTCCACTGCTTCTGGAGGGGTCATTGTGCCCAGAGTGCTTCATCCTGCAAAGGATAGGGGGAGTGGATGCATTACTCCACTGGTTCTGGAGGGGGCATTGTGCCAAGAGGGCTTCATTCTGCCAAGGATAGGGGGAGTGGATGCATTTCCCCACTGGTTCTGGTGGGGGCATTGTGCCCAGTGATTCTGCACCTGGGGTGTGGCAGTTCCCATTCTATCACCTGGGTGTCTGAGCCACGAGATGTACATGGAACAGGTAGCATGGTACTCCATGGAGGCAGAGCCACACTCCATTCTGTGGTGACTGCAAACTGCTGGTAGTGCCAGTGCTGGTGCCTCATGTGGTGTGTCCAGGGTCCATGACGTCACCTGCAGCCTTGGACGGCTGCCCACTGGGGATGCTGCTGACGTCCGATATAGTGGCACCGGCTGGGCACGTGGTGGTACAAATGGTGGTGCAGATGGCGTTGGCTGTGGCGGTGGCTGCAGCGGAGATGCTGCTGGTGCGCCCGTGGTGCAGGTGTCTGTAGTGGTGGAGGGAGACACCAGACCGTCTCCAGCAGCCTTGGATGGCTGCTCCTCGGGGAGGATAGTGCAGACTGATGTTGTGGCAGTGGCGGTGCAGGTGGCAGTCATTGCGGCTGTGGTGACCATGGTTCAGGTCACTGGCATCTCTGGGGAAATGGTGGTCACCAGCTTCCCTGCCACTGGATTCAAGGTAGACTGGCTGATGAGAGGTGGAAACCCCGAAACCGGTCCCAGGATGCTTGTTTCCAGTCCAGGGAAGACCTGGCCTGGCAGTTCGGGCTGGACTGTTACCATGGGGAACAGGGTCAAGACTGATTTGCATATGGCTGGGTCCAAACTGGAATGGCATGGGCAGCAAAAAAACTATGGATTTAGGCCCATATCTCTGTACTGGGGGTGGATGTTTGACATTGTTCAGCATTCCGTCCATCACTTGTTCTTTTTGAATTTGTCACCAGCCCCTCACCAGGAGACATTGTGCCCTGAGGTGACTTGGCCTTTGTCTTGTGTCACTTCCCCACCTTGGTAGTCGCTGCTGGGACTTTGGCACTGTCCTCTTTGTGTTTGGATGGAGCCTTGCTGGGTGGGTGATGTGACTTTCCCCTGCTGCATGCCGGCCCCTTCTTGACCTTGGCAGGTGGTGGAATCGGGTGGTCCTTCCCATCTGTAGGTGGCACACTGGCAGCTCTGACGGGTACCCCCTTCGTTCCACCTGGACTTGCAGGGACCACAGCGGACGCAGATTTTGTGGCTGAGGTGCTGGGCTGGGATCTAGACATCCTGGCCCTAGGGGAAGGATTGGGGGGGGTGGTGTAGGGAAGAGGTTAATGTTAGCTAGGAAAAGGTTTTTGGACACACTGGGACGGGAAGATGGAGGGGGTGTGGAGGAAGGGGTAGTGGTTGCAGGAGATGTATGTCTGCTGAGTTTGGGTGAAGGTGCATGGGCTGGAGGCTGTTGTGAGATGGATGGCTGTTGAGTGGGTGTGTGCCTGCGTTTGGGTACTTTGGGAGGAGGACTCACAGACACACTGGGAGAGGACACAGGGGGCGTGTGAATGGTTGTGGGGGTGGTGATTGCTCGTAAGCGGTGTGTGGTGATGGGCGTTCTGGTGATGGAGGCAGTGGCTGATGATGTAGTGCATGCAGGTGCGAGTGGAGACAATACTGTTTGCCATGTCAGCCAGCACCCCTGCTATGGTGACCAGGATGGTGTAGATTTTAGTGAGGTCATCCATGATCCCCATGTACTGTCCCTCCTGCAGTCGCTGGGTCTCCTGAAACTTGTCCAGTACTGTGCCCATGGTCTCCTGGGAATGGTGGTATGCTCCCATGATGTTCGAGAGTGCCTCGTGGATAGTGGGTTCCCTGGGCCTGTCCTCCCCTTGTCGCACAGCAGTCTTCCCAGCTTCCCTGTTGTCCTGTGCCTCTGTCCCCTGAACCGTGTGCCCACTGCCACTGACTCCAGGTCCCTGATCGTCCTGGGTTAGTGAGGTTGCCTGGGGTCCCTGTAGTGGTGGACACACTGTTGATTGACTTGTCCTGGCGACAGTGGCATGGGCCCGCTGGGTGGGTGCTGTGCTGGTGTTTGCTGAGGGGGAGGCTCAGTGGTGGGTTGAGACTGTGGCAGGGGAACCGACTGTCCAGAGGTCCCAGATGGGCCAGGCTGGTCATCCTGATCCATGCGTGCAGAGGTGCTGTCATCACTGTGGGCCTCTTCTGTGGGGGGACTGAATGTAGCTGGCACCTCCTGTCCGGTGACATTGGGTAGGGGTCCTGTTGGGATACATAAGCATTGTTATTGTATCTGTGCGTGCCATCTTGTGCATTGAGTGTGTTTCCCTTATAGATTTGTGCTTTCCCTGTCGCCTTGGCCTTGTGTGATTGCTGACTGTGTGGTGTGGGTGAGTCTCTCTAGTGTGTATGCTGCGATGATGGGTGTCAAGGCAGGTCTGTGATGGGGGTCCATGCATTGGTGGAGCATCCAGGGCTTGGTATTGGGATGTGTGGGTTGTGATAGTGGGGTATATGTGAGGTGGTGGAGTGATGGGGGTGAAGGTAGGGGTAGGAGTTAGTGACGGCATGCAGGTAGGGTGGGGGATATAGTTGTAAAAATTTGATTTACCAGAGTCCAGCCCTCCTGCTACTTCAAGCGAGGCCCTCAGAATCACCAAGACTTGCACCTCCCATGTTGTTAGTTGTAGGGGAGGAGGTGGGGGTCCACCGCCAGATGTGTGGGGTGATGTGTTGTGATGTATTATGTGATGTGCGTGGATGGTGTATGAGTGATGGTGTTCTATGCCTCTGAGTGAAGGTGTGCTCTTTGCTTTTCTCTCTCTGCTTGTTTTAATTTTTTTGTTGAAAGGATTGTGGGTAATGTGGGTGTGTGTTTTATAGTGGTATGAGTGTGAGGGTGTGGTGTGTGTATGCGTGTCAGGTGTGTGTATTTTGAATTGTCCAATGTGGTTGTGTTTTGTAAGTGTGTGTGTATCTTGAGCGCGGCGGTGTGTGACCTTTGGTGTGGCGAACTTGTGTGGGTGTCTGTTTTGTGGCGGTATTCTCTGTGTGGGTCATAATACCCGTGGCGGTTTACCGCCGCAGTCACGGTATGTTGGCGCCCGTCAGCACAGCGGTAGGCGGCATTTACCGCCAAGGTTGTAATGAGGGCCTTAGTGTCCAGCAAGCGTATGCAGTATGTGTACCTAGACCATTGTGGACCCTTAAATTCAGATGGTGCGGATTGTGGGTAATGTGGGTGTGTGTTTTATAGTGGTATGAGTGTGAGGGTGTGGTGTGTGTGTGTGTCAGGTGTGTGTATTTTGAATTGTCCAATGTGGTTGTGTTTTGTAAGTGTGTGTGTATTTTGAGTGCGGCGGTGTGTACCGCCAATGGTTTACCGCGGTTGAAAGACCGCCACGTTGATTTGTGAGTCGTGATACTGTGGGCGTGTTCCTGTTGGCGTGATGGTTTTTGGTTTTGCTATCGGCAGTTTATCACTGACCTTTGGTGTGGCAAACTTGTGTGGGTGTCTGTATTGTGGCAGTATTCTCTGTGTGGGTCATAATACCCGTGGCGGTTTACCGCTGCGGTCACGGTATGTTGGCGCCCGTCAGCACAGCGGTAGGCGGCATTTACCGACAAGGTTGTAATGAGGGTCTTAGTGTCCAGCAAGCGTATGCAGTATGTGTACCTAGACCATTGTGGACCCTTAAATTCAGATGGTGCGGATTGTGGGCAATGTGGGTGTGTGTTTTATAGTGGTATGAGTGTGAGGGTGTGGTGTGTGTGTGTGTCAGGTGTGTGTATTTTGAATTGTCCAATGTGGTTGTGTTTTGTAAGTGTGTGTGTATTTTGAGTGCGGCGGTGTGTACCGCCAATGGTTTACCGCGGTTGAAAGACCGCCACGTTGATTCGTGAGTCGTGATACTGTGGGCGTGTTCCTGTTGGCGTGATGGTTTGTATTTTGATATCGGCAGTTTATCACTGACCTTTGGTGTGGCAAACTTGTGTGGGTGTCTGTATTGTGGCAGTATTCTCTGTGTGGGTCATAATACCCGTGGCGGTTTACCGCCGCGGTCACGGTATGTTGGCGCCCATCAGCACAGTGGTAGGCGGCATTTACCGCCAAGGTTGTAATGAGGGCCTTAGTGTCCAACAAGCGTATGCAGTATGTGTACCTAGACCATTGTGGTTCCTTAAATTCAGATGGTGCATACAAATACCTTTTGCTAGAGGTAGACTATTGCTCTAGATTCCTTTGGGTGTGGCCACAATGAGCAGCTGATGCTCGCACTGTTATTAAAGATTTGCAAGTCTTTATTGGAACAAATGCGGTTGGTGCATTCCATTCGTACCAGGGCCCTGACTTTGCCTCTAAGGTTTACAAGGATACCATGTGAACGTTGGGTGTAGTAGTGCATCATTCTTCCCCCTATCATCCTGAGGGAAATTCAATAGTGGAAAGTTAAAACGAAGCCTTAAAGCAATCCTTAACATTAGTTGGATCCATCACCTATATGGGGTCCGGAGAGTATTAAATAATCTGCCTAGAAGATGTTTGGGAGGCCATAGCCCATATGAAGTCTTGTTTGGCATTACAATGTACGTCCCAGACCTTAACAGTCCTGGCGCAATGGTGGCAGAAACCCCTTTTGACATGAATGAACATCTCACTGTCTTACACAAATTACAAGAGTTCTGAGATGAATGTTCCACCACACACACTGTCACTTTAGTAATGAGGGATTCAACAACTTCCACAGGCTAGATTCCAATAATTTGGGATCTCGTTCGAGAGAAGATTTCTGTGAAGAAGGAATTTGGACCATCTTACCAAGCACTGGTGCCTGTTCTTGGAATACGGGGTACCAGAACTGTGATTCTACCACCATTTTCTGGATCCAAAGACCAACCTTTTGTGTGCATTGATCACATCAAGTTGCATCATGTTGCCAATCCTGCACAGCAGACCACAAGGATTGCTGGGTAGTTCCTTTTCAACTCTCACCACTATACAGGAGATATCTCTCCAAGCATAAAACAATGCTGAAATTATTTCCCCTACC
Source organism: Pleurodeles waltl (assembly GCF_031143425.1). Lineage (NCBI taxonomy): Eukaryota > Metazoa > Chordata > Amphibia > Caudata > Salamandridae > Pleurodeles > Pleurodeles waltl. The sequence goes on from NC_090442.1 coordinate 269,676,208, forward strand.
TTAGGGAGGGTGGAGAATTAACTTTTGTTGATTCCAGTTACTGCTACATGTATATGAATTGTCCAAAATGTCAATCTACAATACACTAATGCATCACAAATCAATGTAATTGTTTATGATGATTCACCGCCAGGGACATCTCCCAGTTATCTTTTGCCTGCTCCCGTTTTTGCAGACTGCCGCTGGATATTTTATTGATGTAGATGACTTTTCTTCATCTTCAACTATTACTTCTGTAGCGAACCCCAGTTTGTTTTAATGGGATACAGGAGTTAGCTGAGCCTGTGGCTTGCAGACTCGTGCCCCCGTCACCCAGTGACTTTTACCCTATTTAGCTTGCTCTGTTTTAACACATTTATTTAATTAAACCTTTAAGCTGGCTGCCTTGTTTTGAGTTAGGCCCATGTTTTAGTTTGCGTTATCAGTGTCACTGCGCTAAAGCGTCAAGATCAAGAGACAAAGACTAACAAACTGTTGGTGTTCACGTTAGCTACTTTCCCTCTTCATGCTTTCAAGGGAATTGTTTTTATTAATTACTGTCCCAGGCACGCCTTGTTATCTATTGTTTGGGAACAAACCTACGTCAGGGGTCTAAGTAGATCTGTATAAATACTCCTCACTTTAACAGATAGTCAGAGGGATTCCGACCAGATGCCATTGCTACTATCAATGCTGCACGTCGCCTTGACGCTGACCTAGTCTTCGTGTTCCTAGGGAGTCTGAGCTGGAGACCTCATTCCAAGGTAACAAGGAATGGGGGCTCTTCTCATGGACATGGCATTGGCAGATTAGGTTTAACATACCTTGCTCTCCTTTAGGTTAGAGATTAGGTACATGACTTTAGGGTATTGGGACATATTAAACACTTCATGTCATCTCATGATATTGCAAGATAGCGGGGGTCTTTGTATTAATGACTTGTATTTACCATTCTATTTCTTGCACTGCTCATTATCCTAATCATTGCAGCCCATGCAATTTATCGCAGATTGCAGTTTTACTAAAATAAAACCTATTGAAACTTTACTGCATCTTCTTCATTGCCTGTGTGTGATTGAGACATGTTGTTAATGTGAGAAAGGGGTAATCTCCGTTTAACCACGACACTCTCTGAGATGTCACACTCTTGAGTCCATGTGTAAAGGCTGCCACAAATCACTTATTACTGTTTGGGATTTTTAGTGAGGTACTGCCTGTGAGCCGAAAGGGTTGGGACGACAGTTGCGATTTGTTGTAGGACTAGCATAGTCACCTACAGACATAAGTACTGTCATCCTGAAACCAGCAGTCTTGCCTAGAACAAGAGTCCAGCTATGACATGGCACCACCAACGATAGTGTTTAGGCACTAATTTACGGAAACCCTGATTATCACTGTCTCACATACTACAGGAGCCCCAAGTGCCATTATACGGAGATGTCCATGGTCTTGGGGAAGATCCTCCTCAGCTGAACAGTGACCACCTAATTAGGCTGTAGGTTGTTCGAGCTCAAACTCATTAAAGGAATTTACTCCCCACTTGGTGTTCCATCTCTTTACTCATTTATACAAAATGGTTAACGCCATAGACATTCCTGAGAATGCTAGACAAGCAGTGACACTACACCTTATAGCGCATGGTTTAAGAGAAGAGGGCGGGGATGTTACATTCATAGTGGAAGCTAGTGAAGCTTACCAAACAGAAATATTTTATTCTTGGGTCACCTTTCCTGCAAAAGACTGCAGATCAGTCACATTCCACACATATAACATTGTGAACAGACCTCAACGGTACAAAGTATTCCAGTATCTTGAAATACCGCTCACTTACCAAGAGCATCAGAACTGGTTTGAAGGCACCCTACCACATGTAATACAACTCGTGATAGTAGGTCCTTTAGGAAATGATGGAGCAATGTGGTCTATGTTTGCCACATACACACCTCACCCAGGTATACAAAACATGCAGGCAGCAGACCTGCAAAACTATCTTGAATTAGTAACACTTTACATATGACTAGTTCAGTTCGTAATGCAAACCTTGAACACAACACCAGCGCGTCCAGCACCACCAGCACCTGCTGGATACCAACTGGCTAATGGGATTAATCCACAAACCGTACATACCATCATGGGTAAGGTACCCCCAGAACGAGAGAGAATACCGTTCTGGGTAGCCCAGAAAACAAATCAGCTGGAAGCTGTGTTTCCCCATACTGGACCACAGGAGAAACATAGAATTCTCACTATATGCTTGCCCTCCTGAATGGTTCCCTTGGTGGATGGCTGCACCACACAGGAGACAGTCTTCGCTGCAATATATACTACGAACATGATATACATACGTTTTTCAACTGGCTTAAACACACTTATTTGATTCGTCCTGTGGATTATATTGGCATTGCTTGCTATTCTTCTATGGATTGGCTTTGTCATTGTTTTATTTTTGTTGATACATGGGCATTATCTTCCTGAACCCTCTATTGTGGAACTGGTAGATGAGGATTTAAAGCATTATGGTGGTCATTATGACATTTGCGGCGAGTGATAAAGTGGCGTAAACCACGCACACCGGCGGTCACCGTCAACAGCTAGGTGGAAGACAAAGTACCGCCCACCATATCACGACACAGCACACCCCATGATTTCTGGGGTGGAACCAACGCCATCAAAAGCCTGGCGGAAACACTGCATGGAAGATGAAAGACTCACCATCAGAGACACAGAGAAAGACAAAGCCGCCATGGAACCAGAACTGCAAGTATTCCCTGTGCTCTTCCATGCCATGCTCCACCTGGAACACCAACGTCGACGAAGATGACAACGGTGAGTACAGCTGCCTAGCACACAAGGGAGGGAGGAAAATGAGAGTGAAACACACACACACAAAACACACACCATTCACACACATACCATACACACAACCGGCTGAAGATGAAAAACAATGGTAGACGACACATGGCATAATAATGTAAGGACAACAAGAAGGCAGTAATGAGAATGTATTGAATGGGAACAGCCTCCAAACCAGTTGGCTAAAAAAGAGATATGTACAAATGTCCACAAAGGGCCAATGCCCACTTCAAAGTACAAAGGGCCCACATGGCCACAGGGGACAGTCCAAGGCCCAACTTGTTTCCTGACATCATCCGCACAGAACTCTGCAGGGTCATCAGTGTGCAAGTAGGCAGGCACCTCAGGGGGATGGTGGGTGGGGGGGCACCTCAGCCGAATTCAGGAACTTGCCCACTGGTTCTGGAAGGGGCTCAATGCCCATTTCTCTGTGCTGGGGAGTGCAAGGTCTCGGTCTCTCAGGTGGGTGACTTTCCCACTGGTTCTGGAGGGGGCTCCATGCCCATTTCTCTGTGCTGGGAAGTGCAAGGTCATAGCCTCTCAGGTGGGTGACTTGACCACTGGTCCTGGAGGGGGCTCCTTGTACAGAAGTCTCAGGAGGGTGGCCTGCATGCCCTCTGCTGGAGGTGAGGGCTGCACTGTCTCATCTGGAGGTGAGAGCTGCATTGCCTCAGCTGGCAGTAAGGGCTCCATGACCACTGGTGGTGGAGGTGGTGGTGCCACCCTGCCAGCCTCTGCTGGAGGTGAGGGCTGCATTGTCTCAGCAGGTGAAGGTGCAGTCTCTGCAGGAAGAGTGGGCTGCACTGCCTCAGCTGAAGGTGATGGCTCACTGACCACTGGTGGTGATGGTGTCACCCTGCTGGAGTTGAGGGCTTCTTCCCCTTCATGGCAGGAGTCGAGGGCTTCTTCCCTTTCATGGCAGGAGTTGAAGGCTTCTTCCCCTTCATGGTAGGAGGTGCGGGCTCCTACGCCTTCATGGCAGGAGTTGAGGGCTTCTTCCCCTTCATGGCAGAAGGTGCGGGCTCCTTCCCCTTCATGGCAGGAGTTGATGGCTTCTTTCCCTTCATGGCAGGAGGTGTGGGATCCTTACCCTTCCTGGCTGGTGGAGTGGGATCCTTCACTGTCTTGCCTCCACTGTCCGCGTGGACTGTTTGGCTGAGGTGCTGGGTCATTCGGACCCTGCTCTTCTGGGCAGGACGGGGGAAGGGGAGGGAAGAGATCAAGTTAGGCAAGGAAAAGCTTCTCAGGGACGGTTGGGCGAGAAGAGGGAGGAGGGATGGGAGTGGAGGTTTGAGGGAGTGGTTGTTGGAGGTTGTTGTAATGGTGGAATGTAATCAGCTGGGCTCGCGCTACATAATGATGCGCGAGCAGTGGAATGGTGATGGTGGAATGTGGTGGGAGGATTCAAGGGTGGCGGTTTTCTGGTACGGACGTACGGGCAGAAGCAGCTTAATTGTTTATTGCTGTCGGGGCTGTTTTTGGAATAAAGCCAATGGAAATATATAACGTTTTCATGACGTATATCTTAACAAATTTGGCGAGGAGTGATTTACAGCCCGACGACCATGCGTGTTACAATTATCCACCAAAGTACAGGGTAGATTATTATCCAACCTACCTGAGCAGATGAATGCAGTGCGACGCGAGTAAGTGACCCTAAAATTTCTTGTCTGTGGAGTTTTCAGTCGTACGTTGACGTGGTTAGCGATTTTTAGACACCATTGGATACGTGGTGCATGCGCGTATCGCGTGTGCTCGTTGTGCTGTTCCTTGCACTGCAGCATCAGGTCATGTGATGTCAGATCGTGCTTATGACAACTAGACCACCAACCGTGCTTCACCGTCAAGCCCTGTGAGGACGGATCGTGGATTCTAACAACTAGACCACTAACACGAGGAAGTCGCATGTTACAGAGCATTTTTTTTATATTTTTTTTTTCTTCTTCGGCTCAATTCTAATTTTGGATAAAATTGTAACTAAATTACTAAATAATAATAAATTGATAAGAGAATATAGTACATATACATTGTGTATAGGAATTACTTCACATCATAAATTTTGTATTCTCTTTTCTTTTCCTTTTCTCCCTTATTAAAACAAAAAGGGAAAAATAATAACTACACAAGGAACAATACATACTATGGCATCGAATAATTTGAATTTACCACCCCCACAACCTTGTTCCTGGTAGTGGTGATACATCTATAAATGGCAAGAATGGCGAGAATATTTTTTAAACTATATTTCTACATGTGATGAAGACAATGATTTCTCAGGGGAGAAAAATAAGAAGATTTTGTTACATTGCTTAGGGCCACAAAGCCTTTAAATTGTACAATAGAATTGAAAAACAAAACAAAGAGAACATGGAGATGTTTTCATGCATGCTTTAGAGGATTTGTACAGATACTATGCTCCCACTGTTTGCATTGGCATTGAGCGTAACAATTTTTTTCATAAAAAGCAGCAGAAAGATTAATCTATTGAAAAATGCGTTTCTGCTTTGAAGAACTTGGCATTAACATGTAGATTCTGTACCTTACATGATGAGTTCATAAGCAATCAAATAGTTATGCATGCTGCGAACCACAGTATACAGGATTGCTTGTGGACTAAAGGGGAATCGCCTTTACAAGAAGTAATAGAGGTAGTCAAAAAGGTGGAATTGACTGCGAGATGTTCAAAAGCATTTTTGCTGAGAAACAAGAAAGAGGATGATTCCAGAGCAGAGTCCAACACTCTTGTCAACAAGGTTACGGAGGCAAAGAAAAGCTTGAGTGCGACAGACAGTAAATTGAAAAAATAAAACTCCAGTAAACTCGAGAAGAAGAAGAAAGAAGATTATAAGACAAATGTTATGTGTTTCAGATGTGAATTGTTGGGACATTACGCAAATGATAAGAACTGTCCGGCCCGTAATCAGAAATGTTCTGGTTGTGGTATCATGGGCCAGTTTGTTAAAGTCTGCAGGAGGAAAAAAGAGTCTGCGATTAAATTATTAGAAACTGCTACTGATTCAGGATCAACCTCTGACAGTGATGACAAGAATATGTGGGTTCTTAGTATAAAATATACTGAGTCCTCTGCATCTGGTTGTCAATGGAAAAAAACGAAATGGGAAATTGTCAGGGAGTCCGGATCCTCGGGGTTTGCGCATGTTCCCAATATGTCCACCTCTTGGCAGCTCCAAACTCTACTAGCCATTATAGCACAGAGTTAAAGATTGGCCAAGTGGAGGATGGGGTCTTAGGTTGGGAACAGCGGGTAAGGACATCTGTGGAAGTAAAAGTTAAGAACACAATAGCCAGATTATTCACATTGACTTTCATAAGCTTTGTTCATAATATCTATATACTGATAACATGAATGATCAAGAGCTTTCCTATATCATAACCTTATAAGATCTGAGTACCTGGAGAATAAATAAGGATTATGCAAGCTTTTATATGAGAGTTTTGTAGAATACAATCTTATACTCTGAACCTTGAACTGACTCAAGTTATTTCTTTGAATAGAAACTACTTAATCACAGTAATCAATAAACATGTTAGTTTTCAGGAATAAACTGTGTTAGACTCATGAATGATACTACAATGACACACTATAACAGTAATCAATGAACACAATGGTTTTCAGGAATAAACTGTGATAAGCTCTTGAATGAACACATTGGTTTTCAGGAACAAACTGTGATAAGCTCATGAATGAACACATTAGTTTTCAGGAATAAACTGTGATAAGCTCAGGAATGAACACATTGTTTTTTTCAGTAATAAACTGTGACACACTATGGCCCTCATTCTGACCCTGGCGGTTTCTAACCGCCAGGGCAGAGGGCAGAGGAAGCACCTCCAACATGCTGGCGGTGCTTCCGGGGCAATTCTGACCGCGGCAGTAAAGCCGCGGTCAGAAAAGGGGAACCGGCGGTTTCCCGCCGGTTTTCCCCTGCCCCATGGAATCCTCCATGGCGGCGCTGCAAGCAGCGCCGCCATGGGGATTCCGACCCCCTTCCCGCCAGCCTGTTCCTGGCGGTTTACACCGCCAGGAAGAGGCTGGTGGGAACGGGTGTCGTGGGGCCACTGGGGGCCCCTGCAGTGCCCATGCCACTGACATGGGCACTGCAGGGGCCCCCTAACAGGGCCCCATTAAGATTTTCAGTGTCTGCTTGGCATCCGTCGCACCCCAGCAAATCCGCCGGCTCCATTCGGAGCCGGCTTCATCTTTGCTGGGGCTTTCCCGCTGGGCCAGCGGGCGATCTTTTGAAGATCGCCCGCCGGCCCAGCGGGAAGGTTGGAATGCTCCCCGCGGTCATTTGACCGCGGGGCGGTGTTTGGGCGGTTTCTGCCCAGCAGGCGGTGCCCACCGCCCGCCGGGGTCGGAATGACCCCCTATGTCTAGACTTTCAAGATTCAATTGCTTAGGAATTATTATACACTTTGAATATCAAACTGTGCATCAAGATTTCAATGTCTAGAAATGATCACGCAATCTGCTGATCTGAAACACAAGGGTTAAATGTCAAGAATGACTCACACACAATGCCAGGATATGATCGCACACACTGCCGATCCGAACTGTAAGAGTTACAGGCCAAGAATGAATCGTGCACTCTTCTGCCTATTCAACCATCAAGGTTTAAATGCCAAAATACAATCGCAAACACTGCCGATCCGAACTGCAAGATTTAAATGCCAAGAATGAATCGACCACTCTGTTGCCGATTCAACCATCAAGATTTAAATGGCAAAATATGAACGCGCAAACTGCCGATCCAAACTGTAAGAATTACAGGCCAAGAATGAATCGTACACTCTGCTGCCAATTCAACCATCAAGGTTTAAATGCCAAAATACGATCGCGCACACTGCTGATCCAAACTGCAAGAGTTAAATGCCAAGAATGAATTGTGCACTCTGTTGCCGATTCAACCATCAAGGTTTAAATGCCAAAATACGATTGCGCACACTGACGATCTGAAATGCAAGAGTTAAATGCCAAGAATGAATCGTGCACTCTGTTGCCGATTAAACCATCAAGGTTTAAATGCCAAAATACAATCGCGCACACTGCCGATCCGAACTGCAGGAGTTAAATACCAAGAATGAATCATACACTCTGTTGCTGATTCAACCATCAAGGTTTAAATGCCAAAATACGATCGCGCACACTGCCGATCCGAACTGCAAGAGTTAAATGGCAAGAATACCATTGCACATGCGATTTAACCAAAAGACCCAAAACTCGAGTATTTCTGAAAAGGAGTCAGGGGCCTAACCCGACCTCCGCCTTACCGCCCTGCTTGAAGATCACCCAGGAAATGAAGACAGGGCCTGGAAATCCTAGGTAGGCCTCCGGAACAGGAGCTCAGGAAAATGCTGCTGCTCTGCACCGGGACCTCTGAATAGTGAGCACGTGGAGCTGGGCTGGGAGCCAGGCCCCGCCCATGTGCCACACCCAGCCAGGCTGCAGGAAAGGATTCTAGAAAGGCGTTGAATAGTGACCACACCCTAACCACACCCTGTAATCCTGCAGCAAAGTCTTGAAACTGAGCAATGCATTGCAAACAGCATTAATTGTGTTTCAATATGAATCTCTGCAATGCAAAAGGTTAACATACTGCATTAACACATAATGCATGAATTATTACATTACTTAAGGAATTGGCTTTTAGGATTACGTCGCTGGTAGAATGCGCACTGTCCTGATGTTGACAGAAATATCAATGGGAGGAGTTACCATCACTGTTACTGCAGACTCTGTGTCACCATACACAATCGTAAATTAAATGGTTTGTTTAAAAAAAAAAAATCCGCGCGTTGTTGGTGGGGATCTAGATACACCTGATATTTCACCAAAAAGTTTTACTGGTAAACCAATCCATTTAATAGGTTAAAGGAAACTGTTATTTCGATTCAAGGATCGTGAGGCAGAATGCAAAATGTATGTATCTATGTCTGGGCCTTCTGTTTTAGGTTGGTGGGACCAAGGTGCGCTGGGAATGATCCTTGATCCTAACAGCATGGAACCGGTGTCTGTGATTCAGGGTGGAGAAGTAAATGCGGTATCCATAAAATATCTATTTCCTCAGGTGTTTTTGGGTAGCATTGGTAATTTCAACATAAGATTTTGTTAAAAGAAAATGTGGTACCTCTTGTCCAAAAAGCAAGAAACATACCTTTAAGTATTAGGAGTGAAGTATCTAGTGAGTTAGATAAGTTATTACAGGCTGGCATTATGGAGAAAATTGAAGCGTCAGATTGGATTTCTCCATTGGTGGTGGGTAGACGCTCTAATGGAAAATTGAGATTATGCGTGGATCTTAGAGAGCTTAACAAGAACATATTGGTAGACCAATTCTCTTTACCAAGAATCAATGAAATTGTGCTCTAACTAAAGGTAAAGAATGGTATACCGCAATCGACCTTACTTCAGCCCATCACCAAATTTTGGTACATTCAGATAGCCGTAGATTGACCGCTTTTACTACACCATTTGGTTGTTTTCAATTTGTCAGGGTTCCTTTTGGATTAGCTTTGGCGGCTGCTATGTTCCAAAGACTAACATTTAAATTATTTAGCAAGTTAAAGGATGTGTTTTTTCCCAAGATGACATCTTGATTATGGGTGATTCAAGAACAAAACATGACTCTAAAGTTAACAGTGTTCTTCAGGTGTTGAGGGACAATGGACTCACGGTTGAATACAGCAAGTGTAAAATTGCTAAACGGAGTGTCACATATTTAGGGCACGAGATTAGTGGTAAAGGTGTTGAACCTAAAGCTAGCTTAGTGGCCGGGATAAAAGATTTGCCAGCGCCTACAAATAAGGATGAGCTCAGGGCAATTTTAGGTTTGGCTGAATATTATGCTAAGTATGTGCATAAGTTTTCCCATAAGGCTTATCCCATTAAACAGTTGTTAAAAAATGAAATGTATGTTTGAGTGGTCAATGGGGTGTGAGGCAGCGTTCAAAATGATTAAAGACGACATTATTAAAGCACCGGCTCTACAAGGTCTTGATCCAAATTTGCAATACATTGTCACTACGGATGCCAGTAGTAGAGGGTTGGGTGCGGTTCTTACACAAGCAGACAAATGTGGTAAGGAATGTGTAATTGCGTTTGCCTCCCGCTCAATAACTAATAGTGAAGCAAAGTATTCGGTTATTGAGCGAGAAGCCCTTGCATGCGTATGGGGTTTGAAGCCTTTCAGGTCGTTTGTGTGGGAGTACAAATGTCATCCTGCGAAGTGACCATAAACCACTCACTAAGGTGTTGACAACAAATAGATTATTTAAAGCTTCCCCACGTATTGCCCATTTGTCCATAAGACTTTTAGATTATAAGGATAAGATATAAGTTATGTGCCAGGAGTCAAGAATAAAATCACGGATTTTTTTAGTAGAATGCCTTTGGCTGAAACTGAGGAGGGAGTGAATGAGTTGGAAGATTGTTGTGTGGCCGACATTGTGGATGACGTTCAGGGTATCACTGAAGAAGAGTGGAACAAAGCTTTGGATGAAAATGCAGTATTGTGTAAAGTTCAAACGTTGTTATGTGATGGGTGGCCACATAAAAAAGATCTAGAGGAAAATGTGAGGGTGTTTTGGGAAGTGAAAGGGGATTTGTCCATAGAGTGTAATAGATTAATGCGTAATGGTAGACTTATTCCTACAGAGATGCTTAGGAATAAAATACTGGACATCTGCCATGATGGTCATTTAGGTATATCAGAGACCAAAAGCAAAATTAAAGAGTTGTATTGGTGGGCAGGGATAGATGTAGCGGTAGAAAGGAAAGTGAGGGAATGTATTCTGAGCAGTGAATCGGAGAAGACTTTATCTACATTTAAACCGCCTTTGGTTCCTATTAAATGTCCAGACATACCGTGGGAGAAGATAGGTCTAGATATCACAGGACCTATACATGCAGAAGGAGAGTCCAAATACATTGTGGTGATAATTGATCATTTCTCTAAATGGCCAGAAATGGAATTATGAATAAGGTAGATTCTTTGTCAGTTGTTGAATTTTTGGATAAAGTTTTCCTGAGAGAGGGTTTTCATAAGGTCATAGTTACGGACAATGGACCTCAATTCACGTCTGATAAATTTAAGGCATTTTTGTTGAGATGTGGTATAAAACATATGACTACTTCCAACTATCATCCTGCAGGTAATGGTGCTGTTGAGCGCTTTAACAGGGTGGTGAAGAATAGTATACAGTTGGCAGAAACTGCAAAATTGAGTTGGGAAAGAGAGGTGGGGTGAACGGTTTGGTCGTATAGGACAACACCTTGCAGTTCTACGGGTCATATTCCTTTTGAAATAATGAGAGGAAGGATTCCATTAAGAAAAGACAACAAAGGATGGATGTCTGGTGGAAGAAAGAGCAACTGAAAAGTTGAAGATGTCAAAGGGAATATTAAAATTGCACAAACGCGGTCAAAGAAATATTTTGACGCTAAACACAAATGTAAAGTTGTAAATGTACAGGTGGGTAATTGGGTGAAGGTGCAGGTTCCTGGTTTCAAAAAGTACGGAAAAGGAAAATTCTATCCTCCCTTAATGGTTGTAAAAGTTTTGTTTAATGCTGTGCTGCTTGAGGATAGAAAAGTGTGGCACTTAAGCAGAGTCTCACCATACAAAGGTAGAGAAAATATTGAAGTGACTAAGACCAAATGGTTAATGGATGAGCTCACTGGGAAAAACATGCAATCGCAGAATGAGGTCAATGTTCCAACACAACATGCTAATGTTGCACAGGCACATAGCTATAACGGAGTTCAGGTACAAGAGGGTGGCACAACTGAAAAAAAAGATTTAGTAGCTGTGGTAGAAGAATCACAAGACCTGGAAAGCTTAGTGATCATGTGTGCAAATGTGTCAATTGTTAAAAAAAATATATATATATAGTGTTGTTTAGTGCTTTAATGCATAGTTTTTTTGTAGGTAAATATATATATGTGGAAGTTGCATAAATGTAAAAGGGAAGATGTGTTGTAATGGTGGAATGTAATCAGCTGGGCTTGCTCTGTATATTGACACGCGAGCAATGGAATGTTGATGGTGGAATGCGGTGGGAGGATTCGAGGGTGGCAGTTTTCTGGTACGGGCGTACGGACGGAAGCAGCTTAATTGTTTATTGCTGTTGGGGCCATTTTTGCAATAAAGCCTATGGAAATATACAACGTTTCCGTGACGTATATCTTAACAGGGGTGTATGTCTGCTGGACTTGGGTGCAGGTGCATGGGCAGTGTGCGTGTGTGAGGTGGATGGCTGTTGGGTGTCTGAGTGCTTGCGTTTGTGTCCTTTAGGAGGGGGGACAGACCGGGTGCGAGAGGACACCGGGGACGCGTGGATGGTGGTGTGGAGGTGTCTGCTAGTGAGGTGTGTGTGCTGCTTGGTTTGGTGATGCTGGTGGTGGATGTTGATGCAATGCATGCAGGTGTGAGTGTGGATGTGACTGTGAGGGAGGTGGAGGAAGAGGGGGAGACAGTGGATGTTGTTGTGCTTGCAACTGTCTGGTGTTTGAGTGAGTGTTTGTGGCCTGAAGTGTGGTGCCTGTGTTTGACTGTTCCACCCGTGTGATGTCTTGTGTGCATGCTTGTCTGTGTGTGTACATGGGATAGGTTGGGATTGAGGAGACTGGGACTGGGAAGTGGTAGTTGGAGGGGGGATAGTAGGTACAGGGACAATAGCTGCCATCAGAGAGGAGGCCAGAGCCTGAATCGATCTCTGTTGGGCCACCAATCCACCATGAATGCCCTCCAGGAATGCATTGCATTGCTCCATCTGGGATTTCAGCCCCTGGATGGCATTCACAATGGTTGAGTGCCCTACAGAGATGGATCTCAGGAGGTCAATAGCTTCCTCACTCAGGGTAGCAGAGCTCACTGGGGCAGGGCCTGAGGTGCCTGAGATGAAGGAGATGCCCACCCTCCTGGGTGAGCGGGCATGGGCAACTCGCTGAGGGGCTACTGGGAGGGCGGTGCTGGTACGGGGGTGACGGCTGTCGCTGTAGCTGCAGTGGTCACAGAGGTGTCCGCCACGACAAGGGAGCTTCCATCGGAGGAGGTATCTGAGTCAGTGTTGTCACCTTCTGTCTCTGCCGTGGTGCTCCCCTTGCCCTCCGTCCCACTGGTTTCCTCGGCATCAGTGGACTCTGCCTCCTGGGTCCTGTGGGATGTAGCTTCCTTTGTTGCTGGTGCCCCTACTCCTCCATCAGATTATGCTAATCCACACATGGACAGGATGACAGAAGAAAAAAGGGGAGGAAGGGAGCACTAGGTCAATTACTGCATCAACACCACAGGAGGCATACACAGTATCGTCACACACAGGGATCAGGATTGAGCACTATGCATTGCACTGCCAAACAATTGGCCTATATGCCACAGCAAGAGGAGGGCCAACCACAGCCAACTGCACCCCTCCTGTGACCCACTAAGCCCTGTCTGACATGGAATGCAACCTAGCTAGGTTACCTTGTTTCACCTTTCAACCATTACCCTTGAGCTGGATCATGCTGCAATGTCTAGCCTGGCATTAAGGGCACCCACTAACTGACACGCACCACTCGGATCCCATGCCACCTACAAATTATTGTTGTAACGGCAACTGTACTCACCCTCTTGTGGCTGCTGTGATGCCCTCAAGTGCCCATCCAGCTCTGGGTAGGCTACTGCCACTATGCAGGCGGGGTTGGGTTCTGACGGGCACCCCTTCCTAGTTGGAAGGCTATCCCTAGCTCGGCCTCCACGGTCTTCCGTGCCCAGTGGCTCAGGTCCTCCCACCGTTTCCGACAGTGGGTGCGCCGCCTGCCATAGACCCCCCAGGTCCGCACTTCCTTGGCGATTGCACGCCACAGTCCTTTCTTTTGATAGGCGCTGACCTGCAGAGGCAATACAGACGGGAGGACACCATTACACATACAATCCAGGCTGTCACACATATGGCCCACCAATCCTGTTTCCATCACCATTGGCACACATCGCCCGGCGCACACCATGTACACCACAACAAGACATTCCCCCCGATGACACGATGCTTGCACACACATCTACATGCATCCTTCCCACATGCATCATGGCCAAGGTGTACTCACCTGTTGGTCTAGAGGCCCATACAGCAGTCCGTACTGGAGTAGGACCCCATCCACCAATCGCTCCAACTCCTCCACAGTGAAGGCCCTTTCCCCAGTCCCACGGGCCATGGTAGGTTCCAGACACAGGTCACAGTAGCACACGCAGTGTAGGTGTTCTCCTGTTGAAGGTCAGAAAACACGTGAGGAATCAGATAGAAGATGGTGGTCATGTCCACGGCGGTGTACACCGTGACCGATGGCGCTGATCCCCATTAGCCACTGTACTCCAAAGAGCCCCACACTATCCAATGAGGAGTTGCACAGAGGTGCAAGACCTCCTTTCGCCACGACGCCCAACGTCGGTGGACTTACCTCACTTCCACCTGTACCTACATTCAGGACAGGCGGTCGCCATTTCATGGTGGTGGACAATGATCAGATTAACCTTAACTACGTCACTGCCTAGTTTTGCGCATACCTTGCTATTCCCACTGTCCCATCACATAAACGTACTATGTACACTGAGGTGGGGGTTCCATTGTTCGAACTGTGACAGCCTACTCACTCTTGTGTCCCTTAGATACCCACTGCTGCGGATGAATGGGAGGAGAAGACAAACCCTCGTGTACAGACCCCTTGTGGACTTGGCTACACTGGAGGACAGGCACATTATACTGACTTATAGACTGGACAGGGCCACAATCATAGACCTGTGTGCCCATTTGGAGCATGACCTGATATCAGCTATCTGTCACCCCACTGGGATCCCCCCTCTTGTGCAAGTGCTATCAGTGCTCCATTTCCTGGCAACTGGTTCTTTCCAAGTGACAGTGGGCTTGGCAGCAGGAATGTCACAGCCAATTTTTTCAATCGTGCTGGCAAGGGTTTTGTCTGTCCTGGTGAAACACATGTACAGCTACATTGCTTTCCCCCAGGTGGAAGATTTTGACACTGTGAAGGCAGGATACTATGCAATGGGGCATATCCCCAATATTACTGGGGCGATTGATGGTACACATATAGCGTTTGTCCCCCCCGCCAGAATGAACAGGTGTTCAGGAATCGTAAGAGTTTTCACTCACTGAATGTGCAAATGGTGTGCCTGGTGAACCAGTTCATCTCCCATGTCACTGCCAAGTATCCTGGGTCTGTGCATGATGCCTTTGTCCTGAGGAATAGCAGCAACCTAAATGTGATGGCCCAACTACAGAGTCACAGGGCCTGGCTAATAGGTGAGCCAGAGTCCCCACCAACTGTATGTCAGTGTATGCCTTCAGGTGTTATCCCTGTAGCATTGTGTAAGGCTAAATGTTGTCCCTCAATACTTGCAGGTGACTCTGGCTACCCAAACTTATCATGGCTCCAGAAGAATAAATCAAGAAGACCTTCAGATTCCTGAAGGCCAGGTTCAGGTGCCTCCATCTGACAGGTGGATCCCTGTGCTACTCACCCGGAAAGGTCTGCCAGATATTAGTGGCACGCTGCATGTTGCACAACCTGGCCCTCAGACTACATGTGCCTTTTCTGCAGGAGGCCAGACAGGAGATGCCCCTGTGGCAGCAATGGACCCTGAGGACAGTGAGGATGAGGAGGCAGAGGATGAGGAGGAGGACAACAGAACATCAGTTATATGTCAATACTTCCAATGACACACAGGAGAGACAGTAGAACTGACCATTACTCTGACTATTGATGTTTCCTGTGTGGCTGTAGCATGATAGCATTCACTTCCTTTGCACCTCAACTTACTGTCACCTATGGCTTCTCATTTTCCAGATGTTGGTGATATGACAACAATGTCCTGACGTGATCACTACAGACAGTTACAGTTAATTATGTGTATGCTATCACAGTGTTCAGATCATTTGCATTAGATTTGACTGTTCCCACAAATGCGCATTTTCAACACATAAAGCAGTGTCACTCAAATTGTGTTCAAGGGTGTTTATTGTAGTGCAAATAAGTGACTGAAAAGTGCAATGGAATGGGGTGATGGTAGAGGAAAAACCAGGGTATTGTTCCAGTTTGTTTGTAGCACAGGTCCAGTGTCCAAGGGGCCATAGGAAGGGGAGCAAAGGCAGTTCAGAGTGGACAAGGTGACAGGGTGGGACACAAGGGGGACAATCAGGAGAGTCTCATTTCCTGGTCTTGGTCTTTGCAAGTGTCTGGGTCGCAGGGAACGTTTGTGGGATGGTTCACCTTCTGCAGGGGGAAGGGTGCTGGTGGCCTGTGGGTCCTGTGGCGGGGCCTCCTGTCCACTAGTTGCAGCGGATGTGGTGGGCTGGTCAATAGACTGATTAGTGGTAGGGGCCCGCTGCTGTGCAGTCCATTTCCTCATGATGTTGGCCATTTCAGCCAGCACCCCTGGTGTGGAGATCATGGTGGTGTTGAGGGCCTGCAAGTCCTTCCTGATCTCCTGATGATGTTCCTCCTGCAGCCGCTTGTTCTCCTGCTTGTTGTTCAGGATCTGGCCCATTGTGTCCTGGGATTGTTACTAAGCCCCCAGGACATTAGTGAGTTTCTCGTGGAAAGTCAGTTCCCTGGGCCTGTCCTCCCCCGGTGCACAGTGGTCCTCCCAGTGTCCCTCTTGCCCTGTGCCCCTGAACGATGTGCCCACTGCCACTGACCCCAGGTCCCTGATTGTCTTGAGGCAAGGTGTGGACTGGGGGACAGATGGGAATACTGCTGATTGACGTGACCTGGGGAAAGAGGTATGGGGTCACTGGGTGGGTGCTGTGGTGTGATGGGGAATGCTCTGTGGTGGACTAGGAGTGGGCTGGGGTGACTGACTGACCAGTGGTCCCTGATGGGCCAGGTTGTTGATCCAGATCCTGAAGTCCAGAGTTACTGTCATCACTGGGGGCATCTTCTGTTGGGGGACTGGATAGTCGTGGCACCTCCTCTCCGCTGAGATTGTCTGGGGCACCTGTGGGGATGTAAGTGAAGTATTATACTTCATGTCTGTGACATTTTGTACATCCCTGTCTTCCCCTCTATTGTTGCTGTTTCCCTGCCACCTTTGAATGTGTATGGTGATGTATTGTGGAATTGTTAGTACACTATTCTGTACATGCTTTGGTGATGGGTGTCCATGCAGGGCTGGTAGGGATGTCCATACATTGGTATGGCATGCAGGGCTTAGCATTGGGGTTGGTCATCTGCGTTGGTGCAGTGTGTGGGATGGAGTGGAGTGATGGGAGTGAGGATGAGGGTGTGAGATGGCATGCAGGTATGGGGGGTGATAAGTGGTGAATGTTGACTTACCAGTGTCAAGTCCTCTGGCTACTCCAGTGAGTCGCTCAGGATGCAGTAGTGCCAAGACTTGCTCCTCCCATGCTGTGAGCTGTGGGGGACGGGGTGGGGGTCCACCGCCAGTCCTCTGTATTGCGAGCTGGTGCCTTGCTGCCACGGCACTTACCTTCCCCCTTAGGTCGTTCCACCTCTTCCTGATGTCATCCCTTGTTCTTGGATGCAGTCATGTCCACGATTCTCCGCCATAGCTCCATCATCCTTGCAATGGATATCTGCTGGACCTGTGCTCCAAAGAGCTGTGGTTTTACCCTGACTATTTCCTCCTCCATGACCGGCAACTCTTCATCTTTGAAATGGGGGTGCCTTTGTGGGGCCATGGGTGTTGTGTGGTGTGTGTAAGTAGATGGGTGTTTGGTAGTGTGACTGAGTCTGCGTAGTGGAGTGTGTGAGGGAAATATGGGGGTGTGTGTAGTTGTGGCAGTGGTCTTGATGTCTGTTTGGTGGCAATGATTTGCATTCGTAAGGGGTTGTGGGTGTGTGTTTTATAGTGGTGTGAGTGGGTGGGTGTGGTGGTTGTATGGGTGTCAGGTGTGTTTTTTTTTTTTTAATTGGCCAATTTTGTGTAGTTTAGTATTTGGTGTCCATTCTGAGCACAGTGGTGTGTACGCCAATGGTTTACTGCCGTTAAATGTCCGCTGTGGTGATTCGTGGGTCATGATGTGGTGGGCATTGTTTTTTTGGTATAATGGTATGGGTGTTGGTACTGACATTTTACCACTGACCTTTGGGCTGGCGGATTTGTGTATGTGGCTGTATTCTGTCGGGTTGGTGTGTGTGTGTAATAATGTGGCGAACGGATATCTGTCACCATGCCGGTAAGCTGGATTTACGCCAATGTCATAATGAGGGCCTATTTGTCTTCACACACGGCACAGAGAGACTTGGCCCTGGTGACCATGTCTGCTGTTCCAGTTCCTGACAGGATTGTTTGGACCAAGTTCCTTATGATATTTTTGGTCCTATGGAAATGATTCAAATTCCATATGTGTTCACGCTTTCTATGAACAAACAACTTGCCTTGGGTTACTAAACATTAAAAAGATGAATGTGTCCAGTATTCCCTCAATATCAAAATTTTACAATAGGCAATTGGCAAAATGTTGTGAATTTTACAGAACACCAGCACAATGGTATGGCTCAGAATGGTACAATAAATTCAACACTTACATATCTCTAAAGGTGGTTATTGTGGCCAGTGGACACAAATGGTTGTCATGCGTGTTTTGTTAACTCTACACGGGGTTTTAGAGCCAGGAGACTGAACCCTTGTTACGTCACCACACAACATACAGGCATTGTCACCACATATAGTGTGGGCAAATTATGTTAGCAATGGCTGCAACACTCCACATTGACAGCTGTTAAAGAACATCTCTCTCACCTCTCTGAGAATGTAGATCTGCAAGATTTTTTGCTAGGTCCAAGGAAACCACACTCCAAAAGATTCTTGTGTGCAACATACAATGAAATAAGGAAGCTTTCACAAATGGAAGCTGCAGCTCATCCTAGGCAAATAGATCAGGCGAACTTAGAGAAAGCATTAGCCATTGTCAATAATGGTATGAACACACTGTCCACTCGCATTTACACATTAAGCAACGTGTCATCTGCAATTGACATTATTCAAAATGATATGTCATGTTTACAACATGGCCAAACGTCAGCTCAGGTTCATTATGCACTTGAGTTAGAATTTACAGGTTTTGAAGGTGAATTGTATGCCTTGGAAGCACATGAACTCAAAAGAGTTATTTGTTCCTTTCAACCTTACACACAAACAACAGATAATGGAAAAGAAAAAAGCTAGTTAAACCCTGCTAAACACTGAGAAATTAGAAAAGCTGATTTTTATGGTGGCTGAAACACCATCATCAGTGTGGTTAATACATGGGGTGAAATCCATGCTGATATCGACCTTCCGATTCACTTGTCTGAAACATTTTCAAGTTGGCAGGTTCGAATATTTAGGGTTTTATTCATGAGGTGTGGGAACTGGCTTTCGATTACAAATTATATAAATGGGGAAAAATGTGTTTTTTTATCTGTAATGACATTGAGACTTCTGTAAGCCATTGAAGCAGGTGGCATTGCATGGCACATGTAACGCCTCGGTGGTTAACTTAGCCTGCTACTTGAAGGCTATGCCCCTCTCCTTGATTCGTCCATGGTTTCATTTACTTTTAAATGAAAAGCTGTTGTGGGATGAGAGCAGGTGTCCCATAGGTGATTTGTGTTTGTCAAATAGTGACCAGCTGTGGAAATAGTTTCCAGCAAGGCATGAGCTAAAAGTAGCAAATTTGTGGCCTTGCATTTCTACTTTGAATGCCAACTTCATCAAGCTGAGCAGACTAAAAGCACTATTATTTCAAAAATATGTGTCACTTTCATCTGCATGTGAAACCTATGACCTACAAGTAGCAAGGCCATCAGCAGGCATACAGTCCCTTTTAAATACTAACTTCCCAAGACACTTTGGGAAATTGGTGAGTCACAATTTTAATTCATCTAACATTGTGGGGGTTACTGATTTTTTAGTAATACCGTCAGCCATACACTCACTTTTTTTAGTGTTTTTGTAGGCATCCTGCTAATGTTGGCATTAATTGACAGTATCCTACTGTTGCTGTTTTTGTTTCACAGTGGCTGCCCCATTTCAAAACAGAAGAGTGATGGAGCTACCACCAGCCCAACTCTGTTGTGATTGTATGATGCAGTACTTTGGAGTATCACTGTTGGAGGAACTGAACGACTGGTCCATCTCCCTTAGACAAGTTTTTTTGCTGCTTGCAGCCTGTTTTTAGTTGCGTATTGTTAGAAATGGGGTTTGTTGTTGGCTAGGATATGCACCTAAGCCAGGCAGAACCCACCCACTCTACTCAGGCCAAGGGAGTTCCACATCCAAGATAACTCCTGCTCACCCCCTTGGTAGCTTGGCACGAGCAGTCAGGTCTAACCCGGAGGCAATGTGTAAAGTGTTTGCACAACACACATGACGCACTATCCCCGCCACAAAGGAAAGATAACACCAAGTTATATGAAAATATATTGTACTGTACACAATGCAATTATTAGACCAAACATCACATATTAGTAATATCCTGCTGCCTCATCAGTTGTCAGAACGTTACACATTAGTTACTCTTCAAAACTAGTAGTAGTCACAGATAACACACAGGTTACTTAGTATTCTTCAACATAAGCAGTAGTTAGGAAACACATTATTACACTAAAGCACTTGTCATATGAATATCGTAAACGCCCATATTAGGAACATTATAAAACATATGGCAAGTCAGAAAAACTTATAAGCATGGTATTCCCATGAAAGGAACATATGACACATATACAGGGAGTGCAGAATTATTAGGCAAGTTGTATTTTTGAGGATTAATTTTATTATTGAACAACAACCATGTTCTCAATGAACCCAAAAAACTCATTAATATCAAAGCTGAATATTTTTGGAAGTAGTTTTTAGTTTGTTTTTAGTTTTAGCTATGTTAGGGGGATATCTGTGTGTGCAGGTGACTATTGCTGTGCATAATTATTAGGCAACTTAACAAAAAAAAATATATACCCATTTCAATTATTTATTATTACCAGTGAAACCAATATAACATCTCAACATTCACAAATATACATTTCTGACATTCAAAAACAAAACAAAAACAAATCCGTGACCAATATAGCCACCTTTCTTTGCAAGGACACTCAAAAGCCTGCCATCCATAGATTCTGTCAGTGTTTTGATCTGTTCACCATCAACATTGCGTGCAGCAGCAACCACAGCCTCCCAGACACTGTTCAGAGTGGTGTACTGTTTTCCCTCCTTGTAAATCTCACATTTGATGATGGACCACAGGTTCTCAATGGGGTTCAGATCAGGTGAACAAGGAGGCCATGTCATTAGATTTCCTTCTTTTATACCCTTTCTTGCCAGCCACGCTGTGGAGTACTTGGACGCGTGTGATGGAGCATTGTCCTGCATGAAAATCATGTTTTTCTTGAAGGATGCAGACTTCTTCCTGTACCACTGCTTGAAGAAGGTGTCTTCCAGGAACTGGCAGTAGGACTGGGAGTTGAGCTTGACTCCATCCTCAACCCGAAAAGGCCCCACAAGCTCATCTTTGATGATACCAGCCCAAACCAGTACTCCACCTCCACCTTGCTGGCGTCTGAGTCGGACTGGAGCTCTCTGCCCTTTACCAATCCAGCCACGGGCCCATCCATCTGGCCCATCAAGACTCACTCTCATTTCATCAGTCCATAAAACCTTAGAAAAATCAGTCTTGAGATATTTCTTGGCCCAGTCTTGACGTTTCAGCTTGTGTGTCTTGTTCAGTGGTGGTCGTCTTTCAGCCTTTCTTACCTTGGCCATGTCTCTGAGTATTGCACACCTTGTGCTTTTGGGCACTCCAGTGATGTTGCAGCTCTGAAATATGGCCAAACTGGTGGCAAGTGGCATCGTGGCAGCTGCACGCTTGACTTTTCTCAGTTCATGGGCAGTTATTTTGCGCCTTGGTTTTTCCACACGCTTCTTGCGACCCTGTTGACTATTTTGAATGAAACGCTTGATTGTTCGATGATCACGCTTCAGAAGCTTTGCAATTTTAAGAGTGCTGCATCCCTCTGCAAGATATCTCACTATTTTTGACTTTTCTGAGCCTGTCAAGTCCTTCTTTTGACCCATTTTGCCAAAGGAAAGGAAGTTGCCTAATAATTATGCACACCTGATATAGGGTGTTGATGTCATTAGACCACACCCCTTCTCATTACAGAGATGCACATCACCTAATATGCTTAATTGGTAGTAGGCTTTCGAGCCTATACAGCTTGGAGTCAGACAACATGCATAAAGAGGATGATGTGGTCAAAATACTCATTTGCCTAATAATTCTGCACTCCCTGTATAAAAACATCATCAAACAGGCAGGCAACATATAAATCAATAGAGTCTCTAAAAAGAACTTATGTTGTACATATTGTCATTTAATAGTATCTGATTTGAGATGAAGGCACCTCCAGTGCCAAAAGAACAAAGAAGGGGCACCCAACGCTTCTCTGCGCAAAACGGGGCCCTCCTGTGAGCTCTTGGATAGAGGGGGTCGGCATGCACCCTGTAGGAAGTTGGCTCTGTATGTGCTATTTCAAAGTAAGGAATAGCATGCACAGAGTCCAAGGGTTCCCCTTAGAGGTAAAATAGTGGTAAAAATAGATAATACTAATGCTCTATTTTGTGGTAGTGTGGTCGAGCAGTAGGCTTATCCAAGGAGTAGTGTTAAGCATTTGTTGTACATACACAAGACAATAAATGAGGTACACACACTCAGAGACAAATCCAGCCAATAGGTTTTTATATAGAAAAATATCTTTTCTTAGTTTATTTTAAGAACCACAGGTTCAAATTCTACATGTAATATCTCATTCGAAAGGTATTGCAGGTAAGTACTTTAGGAACTTCAAATCATCAAAATTGCATGTATACTTTTCAAGTTATTGACAAATAGCTGTTTTAAAAGTGGACACAGTGCAATTTTCACAGTTCCTGGGGGAGGTAAGTATTTGTTAGGTTAACCAGGTAAGTAAGACACTTACAGGGCTTAGTTCTTGGTCCAAGGTAGCCCACCGTTGGGGGTTCAGAGCAACCCCAAGGTCACCACACCAGCAGCTCAGGGCCGGTCAGGTGCAGAGTTCCAAGTGGTGCCCAAAACACATAGGCTAGAATGGAGAGAAGGGGGTGCCCCGGTTCCGGTCTGCTTGCAGGTAAGTACCCGCGTCTTCGGAGGGCAGACCAGGGGGGTTTTGTAGGGCACCGGGGGGGACACAAGTCCACACAGAAATTTCACCCTCAGCAGCGCGGGGGCGGCCGGGTGCAGTGTAGAAGCAAGCGTCGGGTTTTCAATGTTAGTCTATGAGAGACCTCGGGATCTCTTCAGCGCTGCAGGCAGGCAAGGGGGGGATTCCTCGGGGAAACCTCCACTTGGGTAAGGGAGAGGGACTCCTGGGGGTCACTTCTCCGGTGAAAGTCCGGTCCTTCGGGTCCTGGGGGCTGCGGATGCAGGGTCTCTCCCAGGCGTCGGGACTTTAGGTTCAAGGAGTCGCGGTCAGGGGAAGCCTCGGGATTCCCTCTACAGGCGGCGCTGTGGGGGCTCAGGGGGGACAGGTTTTGGTACTCACAGTATCAGAGTAGTCCTGGGGTCCCTCCTGAGGTGTTGGATCGCCACCAGCCGAGTCGGGGTCGCCGGGTGCAGTGTTGCAAGTCTCACGCTTCTTGCGGGGAGCTTGCAGGGTTCTTTAAAGCTGCTGGAAACAAAGTTGCAGCTTTTCTTGGAGCAGGTCCGCTGTCCTCAGGAGTTTCTTGTCTTTTCGAAGCAGGGGCAGTCCTCAGAGGATGTCGAGGTCGCTGGTCCCTTTGGAAGGCGTCGCTGGAGCAGGATCTTTGGAAGGCAGGAGACAGGCCGGTGAGTTTCTGGAGCCAAGGCAGTTGTCGTCTTCTGGTCTTCCGCTGCAGGGGTTTTCAGCTGGGCCGTCCTTCTTCTTGTAGTTTGCAGGAATCTAATTTTCTAGGGTTCAGGGTAGCCCTTAAATACTAAATTTAAGGGCGTGTTTAGGTCTGGGGGGTTAGTAGCCAATGGCTACTAGCCCTGAGGGTGGGTACACCCTCTTTGTGCCTCCTCCCAAGGGGAGGGGGTCACAATCCTAACCCTATTGGGGGAATCCTCCATCTGCAAGATGGAGGATTTCTAAAAGTTAGAGTCACCTCAGCTCAGGACACCTTAGGGGCTGTCCTGACTGGCCAGTGACTCCTCCTTGTTATTCTCATTATTTTCTCCGGCCTTGCCGCCAAAAGTGGGGCCTGGCCGGAGGGGGCGGGCAACTCCACTAGCTGGAGTGTCCTGCTGGGTTGGCACAAAGGAGGTGAGCCTTTGAGGCTCACCGCCAGGTGTGACAATTCCTGCCTGGGAGAGGTGTTAGCATCTCCACCCAGTGCAGGCTTTGTTACTGGCCTCAGAGTGACAAAGGCACTCTCCCCATGGGGCCAGCAACATGTCTCGGTTTGTGGCAGGCTGCTAAAACTAGTCAGCCTACACAGATAGTCGGTTAAGTTTCAGGGGGCACCTCTAAGGTGCCCTCTGTGGTGTATTTTACAATAAAATGTACACTGGCATCAGTGTGCATTTATTGTGCTGAGAAGTTTGATACCAAACTTCCCAGTTTTCAGTGTAGCCATTATGGTGCTGTGGAGTTCGTGTTTGACAAACTCCCAGACCATATACTCTTATGGCTACCCTGCACTTACAATGTCTAAGGTTTTGTCTAGACACTGTAGGGGTACCATGCTCATGCACTGGTACCCTCACCTATGGTATAGTGCACCCTGCCTTAGGGCTGTAAGGCCTGCTAGAGGGGTGGCTTACCTATACTGCATAGGCAGTGAGAGGCTGGCATGGCACCCTGAGGGGAGTGCCATGTCGACTTACTCGTTTTGTCCTCACTAGCACACACAAGCTGGCAAGCAGTGTGTCTGTGCTGAGTGAGAGGTCTCCAGGGTGGCATAAGACATGCTGCAGCCCTTAGAGACCTTCCTTGGCATCAGGGCCCTTGGTACTAGTAGTACCAGTTACAAGGGACTTATCTGGATGCCAGGGTCTGCCAATTGTGGATACAAAAGTACAGGTTAGGGAAAGAACACTGGTGCTGGGGCCAGGTTAGCAGGCCTCAGCACACTTTCAATTGTAAACATAGCATCAGCAAAGGCAAAAAGTCAGGGGGCAACCATGCCAAGGAGGCATTTCCTTACACAACCCCCCCCCAAACGAAAGAGGATGAGACTAACCTTTCCCAAGAGAGTCTTCATTTTCTAAGTGGAAGAACCTGGAAAGGCCATCTGCATTGGCATGGGCAGTCCCAGGTCTGTGTTCCACTACAAAGTCCATTCCCTGTAGGGAGATGGACCACCTCAACAGTTTAGGATTTTCACCTTTCATTTGCATCAGCCATTTGAGAGGTCTGTGGTCAGTTTGAACTAGGAAGTGAGTCCCAAAGAGGTATGGTCTCAGCTTCTTCAGGGACCAAACCACAGCAAAGGCCTCCCTCTCAATGGCACTCCAACGCTGCTCCCTTGGGAGTAACCTCCTGCTAATGAAAGCAACAGGCTGGTCAAGGCCATCATCATTTGTTTGGGACAAAACTGCCCCTATCCCATGTTCAGAGGCATCAGTCTGCACAATGAACTGCTTAGAATAATCTGGAGCTTTGAGAACTGGTGCTGAGCACATTGCCTGCTTCAGGGTGTCAAAGGCCTGTTGGCATTCCACAGTCCAGTTCACTTTCTTGGGCATTTTCTTGGAGGTGAGTTCAGTGAGGGCTGTCACAATGGATCCATATCCCTTCACAAACCTCCTGTAATACCCAGTCAAGCCAAGGAATGCCCTGACTTGAGTCTGGGTTTTTGGAGCTACCCAGTCCAGAATAGTCTGGATCTTGGGTTGGAGTGGCTGAACTTGGCCTCCACCTACAAGGTGTCCCAAGTAAACCACAGTTCCCTGCCCTATCTGGCATTTGGATGCCTTGATAGAGAGGCCTGCAGATTGCAGAGCCTTCAAAACCTTCCTCAGGTGGACCAGGTGATCCTGCCAGGTGGAGCTAAAGACAGCAATATCATCAAGATAAGCTGTGCTAAAGGACTCCAAGCCAGCAAGGACTTGATTCACCAACCTTTGGAAGGTGGCAGGGGCATTCTTTAAACCAAAGGGCATAACAGTAAACTGATAATGCCCATCAGGTGTGGAGAATGCTGTCTTTTCTTTTGCTCCAGGTGCCATTTTTATTTGCCAGTACCCTGCTGTCAAGTCAAAGGTACTTAGAAATTTGGCAGCACCTAATTTATCAATGAGCTCATCAGCTCTTGGAATTGGATGGGCATCTGTCTTGGTGACAGAATTGAGCCCTCTGTAGTCCACACAAAACCTCATCTCTTTCTTTCCATCTTTGGTGTGAGGTTTGGGGACTAAGACCACTGGGCTAGCCCAGGGGCTGTCAGAGCGCTCAATTACTCCCAATTCCAGCATCTTGTGGACTTCCACCTTGATGCTTTCCTTAACATGGTCAGACTGTCTAAAGATTTTGTTCTTGACAGGCATGCTGTCTCCTGTGTCCACATCATGGGTACACAGGTGTGTCTGACCAGGGGTTAAGGAGAAGAGTTCAGGAAACTGTTGTAGGACTCTCCTACAATCAGCTTGCTGTTGGCCAGAGAGGGTGTCTGAGTAGATCACTCCATCTACTGTACCATCTTTTGGGTCTGATGACAGAAGATCAGGGAGAGGTTCACTCTCTGCCTCCTGATCCTCATCTGTTACCATCAACAGATTGACATCAGCCCTGTCGTGGAAGAGCTTAAGGCGGTTTACATGGATCACCCTCTTGGGGCTCCTGCTTGTGCCCAGGTCCACCAAGTAGGTGACCTGACTCTTCCTCTCTAGTACTGGGTAAGGGCCACTCCATTTGTCCTGGAGTGCCCTGGGAGCCACAGGCTCCAGAACCCAGACTTTCTGCCCTGGTTGGAACTCAACCAGTGCAGCCTTTTGGTCATACCAGAACTTCTGGAGCTGTTGGCTGGCCTCAAGGTTTTTGGTTGCCTTTTCCATGTACTCTGCCATTCTAGAGCGAAGGCCAAGTACATAGTCCACTATGTCCTGTTTAGGCTCATGGAGAGGTCTCTCCCAGCCTTCTTTAACAAGGGCAAGTGGTCCCCTTACAGGATGACCAAACAGAAGTTCAAAGGGTGAGAATCCTACTCCCTTCTGTGGCACCTCCCTGTAAGCGAAAAGCAGACATGGCAGGAGGACATCCCATCTCCTTTTGAGTTTTTCTGGGAGCCCCATGATCATGCCCTTTAATGTCTTGTTGAATCTCTCAACTAAGCCATTAGTTTGTGGATGGTAAGGTGTAGTGAATTTATAAGTCACTCCACACTCATTCCACATGTGCTTTAGGTATGCTGACATGAAGTTGGTACCTCTGTCAGACACCACCTCCTTAGGGAAACCCACTCTGGTAAAGATACCAATGAGGGCCTTGGCTACTGCAGGGGCAGTAGTCGACCTAAGGGGAATAGCTTCAGGATACCTGGTAGCATGATCCACTACTACCAGGATATACATATTTCCTGAGGCTGTGGGAGGTTCTAGTGGACCAACTATGTCCACACCCACTCTTTCAAAGGGCACCCCCACCACTGGAAGTGGAATGAGGGGGGCCTTTGGATGCCCACCTGTCTTACCACTGGCTTGACAGGTGGGGCAGGAGAGGCAAAACTCCTTAACCATGTTGGACATATTGGGCCAGTAGAAGTGGTTGACTAACCTCTCCCACGTCTTGGTTTGTCCCAAATGTCCAGCAAGGGGAATGTCATGGGCCAATGTTAGGATGAACTCTCTGAACAGCTGAGGCACTACCACTCTCCTAGTGGCACCAGGTTTGGGGTCTCTGGCCTCAGTGTACAGGAGTCCATCTTCCCAATAGACCCTATGCGTTCCATTTTTCTTGCCTTTGGACTCTTCAGCAGCTTGCTGCCTAAGGCCTTCAAGAGAGGGACAGGTTTCTTGTCCCTTACACAGCTCCTCCCTTGAGGGTCCCCCTGGGCCTAAGAGCTCAACCTGATAAGGTTCAAGCTCCAAAGGCTCAGTTCCCTCAGAGGGCAGAACTTCTTCCTGAGAAGAGAGGTTCCCTTTCTTTTGCTGTGTTGCAGTTGGTTTCCCAACTGACTTTCCTGTTCTCTTGGTAGGCTGGGCCATTCTTCCAGACTCCAGCTCTACTTGTTCACCCTGTGCCTTGCACTGTGCTCTTGTTTTCACACACACCAGTTCAGGGATACCCAGCATTGCTGCATGGGTTTTTAGTTCTACCTCAGCCCATGCTGAGGACTCCAGGTCATTTCCAAGCAGACAGTCCACTGGGATATTTGAGGAGACCACCACCTGTTTCAGGCCATTGACCCCTCCCCATTCTAAAGTAACCATTGCCATGGGATGTACTTTTCTCTGATTGTCAGCGTTGGTGACTGTGTAAGTTTTTCCAGTCAGGTATTGGCCAGGGGAAACCAGTTTCTCTGTCACCATGGTGACACTGGCACCTGTATCCCTCAGGCCCTCTATTCTAGTCCCATTAATTAAGAGTTGCTGTCTGTATTTTTGCATGTTAGGCGGCCAGACAGCTAGTGTGGCTAAATCCACCCCACCCTCAGAAACTAGAGTAGCTTCAGTGTGGACCCTGATTTGCTCTGGGCACACTGTTGATCCCACTTGGAGACTAGCCATACCAGTGTTACCTGGATGGGAGTTTGGAGTGGAACCTTTCTTGGGACAGGCCTTGTCTCCAGTTTGGTGTCCATGCTGTTTACAGCTATGACACCAGGCCTTTTTGGGATCAAAGTTTTTACCCTTGTACCCATTGTTTTGTGAAGAGGCTCTGGGCCCACCCTCCTGTGCAGGTTTTTGGGGGCCTGTAGAAGACTCTTGACTATTTTTAGTTTTGGTTGTCTCATCACCCTTCCCCTGGGGAGTCTTTGTGACCCCTTTCTTTTGGTCACCCCCTGTTGAAGTCTTGGACACCCTTGTCTTGACCCAATGGTCCGCCTTCTTTCCCAATTCTTGGGGAGAAATTGGTCCTAGGTCTACCAGATGCTGATGCAGTTTATCATTGAAACAATTACTTAACAGGTGTTCTTTCACAAATAAATTGTACAGCCCATCATAATTACTTACACCACTGCCTTGAATCCAGCCATCTAGTGTTTTCACTGAGTAGTCAACAAAGTCAACCCAGGTCTGGCTCGAGGATTTTTGAGCCCCCCTGAACCTAATCCTGTACTCCTCAGTGGAGAATCCAAAGCCCTCAATCAGGGTACCCTTCATGAGGTCATAAGATTCTGCATCTTGTCCAGAGAGTGTGAGGAGTCTATCCCTACACTTTCCTGTGAACATTTCCCAAAGGAGAGCACCCCAGTGAGATCTGTTCACTTTTCTGGTTACACAAGCCCTCTCAAAAGCTGTGAACCATTTGGTGATGTCATCACCATCTTCATATTTAGTTACAATCCCTTTAGGGATTTTCAACATGTCAGGAGAATCTCTGACCCTATTTATGTTGCTGCCACCATTGATGGGTCCTAGGCCCATCTCTTGTCTTTCCCTCTCTATGGCTAGGATCTGTCTTTCCAAAGCCAATCTTTTGGCCATCCTGGCTAACTGGATGTCCTCTTCACTGGGGCTATCCTCAGTGATTTCAGAGGTGTTGGTCTCTCCTGTGAGGGAACCAGCATCTCTGACTATTATTTTTGGAGTCAGGGTTTGAGGGACCCTGTTCTCCCTAGATAGGACTGGTAGGGGGGAATTGTCCTCCAAGTCACTATCCTCTTCCTCTGAGTTGCCACCCTCAGAGGGGTTGGCCTTTTCAAACTCTGCCAAAAGCTCCTGGAGCTGTATTTTGGTAGGTTTGGGGCCCATTGTTATTTTCTTTATTTTACAGAGTGACCTTAGCTCCCTCATCTTAAGATGGAGGTAAGGTGTGGTGTCGAGTTCCACCACAGTCACATCTGTGCTAGACATTTTGCTTCTAAAAGTTGGAATACTTTTTAAGAATCTACAACTGGTTCTAGAATCTAATTCAAACTTTTACAAACTTTTAAACTCTAAAAGGAATGCTAAACAGGATCTAACACAAGGCCCTAGCAGGTCTTTTAAGAATTTAGAAAACTTTTCAAATTGCAAAAATCAATTTCTAATGACAATTTTGGAATTTGTCGTGTGATCAGGTATTGGCTGAGTAGTCCAGCAAATGCAAAGTCTTGTACCCCACCGCTGATCCACCAATGTAGGAAGTTGGCTCTGTATGTGCTATTTCAAAGTAAGGAATAGCATGCACAGAGTCCAAGGGTTCCCCTTAGAGGTAAAATAGTGGTAAAAATAGATAATACTAATGCTCTATTTTGTGGTAGTGTGGTCGAGCAGTAGGCTTATCCAAGGAGTAGTGTTAAGCATTTGTTGTACATACACAAGACAATAAATGAGGTACACACACTCAGAGACAAATCCAGCCAATAGGTTTTTATATAGAAAAATATCTTTTCTTAGTTTATTTTAAGAACCACAGGTTCAAATTCTACATGTAATATCTCATTCGAAAGGTATTGCAGGTAAGTACTTTAGGAACTTCAAATCATCAAAATTGCATGTATACTTTTCAAGTTATTGACAAATAGCTGTTTTAAAAGTGGACACAGTGCAATTTTCACAGTTCCTGGGGGAGGTAAGTATTTGTTAGGTTAACCAGGTAAGTAAGACACTTACAGGGCTTAGTTCTTGGTCCAAGGTAGCCCACCGTTGGGGGTTCAGAGCAACCCCAAGGTCACCACACCAGCAGCTCAGGGCCGGTCAGGTGCAGAGTTCCAAGTGGTGCCCAAAACACATAGGCTAGAATGGAGAGAAGGGGGTGCCCCGGTTCCGGTCTGCTTGCAGGTAAGTACCCGCGTCTTCGGAGGGCAGACCAGGGGGGTTTTGTAGGGCACCGGGGGGGACACAAGTCCACACAGAAATTTCACCCTCAGCAGCGCGGGGGCGGCCGGGTGCAGTGTAGAAGCAAGCGTCGGGTTTTCAATGTTAGTCTATGAGAGACCTCGGGATCTCTTCAGCGCTGCAGGCAGGCAAGGGGGGGATTCCTCGGGGAAACCTCCACTTGGGTAAGGGAGAGGGACTCCTGGGGGTCACTTCTCCGGTGAAAGTCCGGTCCTTCGGGTCCTGGGGGCTGCGGATGCAGGGTCTCTCCCAGGCGTCGGGACTTTAGGTTCAAGGAGTCGCGGTCAGGGGAAGCCTCGGGATTCCCTCTACAGGCGGCGCTGTGGGGGCTCAGGGGGGACAGGTTTTGGTACTCACAGTATCAGAGTAGTCCTGGGGTCCCTCCTGAGGTGTTGGATCGCCACCAGCCGAGTCGGGGTCGCCGGGTGCAGTGTTGCAAGTCTCACGCTTCTTGCGGGGAGCTTGCAGGGTTCTTTAAAGCTGCTGGAAACAAAGTTGCAGCTTTTCTTGGAGCAGGTCCGCTGTCCTCGGGAGTTTCTTGTCTTTTCGAAGCAGGGGCAGTCCTCAGAGGATGTCGAGGTCGCTGGTCCCTTTGGAAGGCGTCGCTGGAGCAGGATCTTTGGAAGGCAGGAGACAGGCCGGTGAGTTTCTGGAGCCAAGGCAGTTGTCGTCTTCTGGTCTTCCGCTGCAGGGGTTTTCAGCTGGGCCGTCCTTCTTCTTGTAGTTTGCAGGAATCTAATTTTCTAGGGTTCAGGGTAGCCCTTAAATACTAAATTTAAGGGCGTGTTTAGGTCTGGGGGGTTAGTAGCCAATGGCTACTAGCCCTGAGGGTGGGTACACCCTCTTTGTGCCTCCTCCCAAGGGGAGGGGGTCACAATCCTAACCCTATTGGGGGAATCCTCCATCTGCAAGATGGAGGATTTCTAAAAGTTAGAGTCACCTCAGCTCAGGACACCTTAGGGGCTGTCCTGACTGGCCAGTGACTCCTCCTTGTTATTCTCATTATTTTCTCCGGCCTTGCCGCCAAAAGTGGGGCCTGGCCGGAGGGGGCGGGCAACTCCACTAGCTGGAGTGTCCTGCTGGGTTGGCACAAAGGAGGTGAGCCTTTGAGGCTCACCGCCAGGTGTGACAATTCCTGCCTGGGAGAGGTGTTAGCATCTCCACCCAGTGCAGGCTTTGTTACTGGCCTCAGAGTGACAAAGGCACTCTCCCCATGGGGCCAGCAACATGTCTCGGTTTGTGGCAGGCTGCTAAAACTAGTCAGCCTACACAGATAGTCGGTTAAGTTTCAGGGGGCACCTCTAAGGTGCCCTCTGTGGTGTATTTTACAATAAAATGTACACTGGCATCAGTGTGCATTTATTGTGCTGAGAAGTTTGATACCAAACTTCCCAGTTTTCAGTGTAGCCATTATGGTGCTGTGGAGTTCGTGTTTGACAAACTCCCAGACCATATACTCTTATGGCTACCCTGCACTTACAATGTCTAAGGTTTTGTCTAGACACTGTAGGGGTACCATGCTCATGCACTGGTACCCTCACCTATGGTATAGTGCACCCTGCCTTAGGGCTGTAAGGCCTGCTAGAGGGGTGGCTTACCTATACTGCATAGGCAGTGAGAGGCTGGCATGGCACCCTGAGGGGAGTGCCATGTCGACTTACTCGTTTTGTCCTCACTAGCACACACAAGCTGGCAAGCAGTGTGTCTGTGCTGAGTGAGAGGTCTCCAGGGTGGCATAAGACATGCTGCAGCCCTTAGAGACCTTCCTTGGCATCAGGGCCCTTGGTACTAGTAGTACCAGTTACAAGGGACTTATCTGGATGCCAGGGTCTGCCAATTGTGGATACAAAAGTACAGGTTAGGGAAAGAACACTGGTGCTGGGGCCTGGTTAGCAGGCCTCAGCACACTTTCAATTGTAAACATAGCATCAGCAAAGGCAAAAAGTCAGGGGGCAACCATGCCAAGGAGGCATTTCCTTACACACCCCCTCTGTATTACTGATGGGCCCCTTCTGGAACCTGCGATTGCTGCGGGGCCCCCGGGCCTCCACCAGCCTTCACAAAGGGGGCCAAGGTCAGCAATTACTTTTAGAAAGGAGTGGGGTGCCACGCACCCCCTCCACTTTAAGGACAGGCCCTTCCTGGGGCCCATGATCGCTGGGGGCCCCCTGGGCCTCCACCGGACCTCACATGGGGGGCCAAGGTCAGGCAGGGATCCCAGAAGGAGGGGGCACCACACCCCCCCTCTGTTTTAGTGACAGGCCCCTGCTGGGGCCCACGATCACTGAGGGCTCCCCCGGGCCTTCACTGGCCCTCCAGTGAGGGGGAGCAACATTCAGGTTGTTTGGCCCACAAGGGGCCACACAAAAGGGACCGGCGGCGCAGATGGCCTCCGATGAGGCTTCCGCCCCACCTGCGGTCCTGCAGCAAAATGGCCTCGGGCTTCGGTGGGGCAGGGAGAGACTTCCTTCTCCCCTGCCCTTCCTGGAGCGAAGCAAAAGGGGTCCGGTGGGTCGGGGGAACCTCCGATGAGACCTCTGTCCCCGCCCAACGTCAACAGCAACAGTCAGCGGCCAGTCCGGCCGTCAGAGAGGGCAGGCACCAAAGTAGGTGCCTGCCTGTGCCCAGGGGGCGCTCCACGGAGCGTGCTTCACCCCGGGGGCACTCTAGGAGCACGCTTGCTCCAATCTCTTCATTTACAGTTTTCCTTGTGCCCGAGGGCACAGAAAGCAGCGAGACTCCGGCGCTGCACCAATTCCATCCCGGGTCAGGGTGGTGATTTCACCCTGCAATAAAGCGATTTTCAAGCACTAAAAGAATTAAAGAGGCAGAGCTTACCCTCCACAAGGGCTAAGCCTATAAAATGAAAAGCGGTTACCAAAGCGCTAAGTCTGATCAAATATTGAAGCACTCCTTGTGCTTCACAAGGTTGCAGGGGCCACAGCACCCTGCCCCTGGGGAGCAGAAATTAAGGAGCAAGCCCACAGGTAAAGGGGCCCAGCAACAGGCCAGCACAAAGGGGATGCAAGCAGGTGGCAAGTCCTTACAGAGACCAAGCAGGTCACTGGTCAGCACAGCAGCAGCAGTCCCTGGCGGTTCCTGGTGAGTCCTTCCAGCTTTTTGTGTCCAGTTCCAAAATGATTCCAAGAGTCTCCAAATTGTGGGGGAAACTCCCCTGTACATATACTCAGTTTTTACAGTGTCTTACAATGGAAGGGGAGAGGAGGTTCCAACCAGTTACAACTGGTTCTGGGAGTGCCCCCTCTGTCCTCCAGCACAGGCTCCAAACATCAGTTGGTGGTAAACGACCCTATTGTGGGAGGCCATGGCACAGCCTTTACAAATGTAGGTGAGCCCCGCCTCTCCCTTCTCTCAGCCCAGGAAGACTATTCAGTATGTAAATGCACTTCTGTGTCACCTCCACCGTCCCTGTGTACAGGCTGTCTGAAAAGTATGCACAAAGTCCCAACTGTCACTCTGCCCAGATGTGGATCTCTGCCCAGATGTGGATTGGAGTCAAGCTGCAAAACACCAGAGTCATAAGCACAGAGAAATGCGCACATTCTAGAAGTGGCATTTTTGTAATAGTAATAAAAAATACACCTACACCAATAAGCAGCATTCATTATCACCATTACAACCATACCAAACATGCCTATGCTACCCCTCATAAATCAGAAAATACCCCTTACACATAAGGCAGGGCATTTCTAATGCAATCCTATGAGAAGGCAGCACTCACAGCAGTGAGACACAAAGTTAGGCTGTTTGTCCCTACCAGGACAGGCCACGCAACCTGGCACATGTTCTGTCTTCTACATACATGGCACCCTGCCAATAGGGCTGGATAGGGCCTACCTTAGGGGTGGCTTACATGTAGAAATAGGGGAGTTCTGGGCCTGGCAACTAAATTTAGATGCCAGGTCCCTGTGGCAGAAAACTGCGCACACAGGCCCTGCGCTAGCAGGCCTGAGACAGGTTTGAGAGGCTACTTCAGTGGGTGCCACAAGCAGCACTGCAGGCCCACTAGTAGCATTTAATTTACAGGCCCGGGGTATAGAGATACCACTGTACAAGGGACTTAATAGGTAAATAAAATATGCAAATTAGGTAGAAGCCAATCATACCATCTTTAGCTGAGATAGCACCTGCACTTTAGCACTGATCAGCAGTGATAAAGTGCTCAGGGTCCTAGAGCCAGCAGCGAGAGGTCAGAAAAAATAGGATGAACTAGGCAAAAAGTCAGGGGGTGAACCTGCCACAAAGGAAAGGTCCAACCCTTATGATGCCACTTTGACAATGCACTGGATGTGTGTCTTATTCAGCAACAAATTCTTTCTATGGACATGAATCTGATGTTCCCATTGAGGGCTTGTTAGACCTGACAGCCTTAGGGTGGTCACACCTAACTTTTTGCCTGCCTCCCTCCACTTTTTGGACACTGTTTTTGCTGGCTTTTAGACTCTGCGCATTTTACCACTGCTAACCAGTGCTAAAGTGCATATGCTCTCTCCCTTAAAACATGGTAACCTTGAATCATACCTGATTGAACTATTTAATTTATTTATAAGTCCCTAGTAATGTGCATTCTATGTGCCTAGGGCCTGTAGATTAAATGCTACTAGTGGGCCTGCAGCACTGGTTGTGCCAACCATTTAAGTAGCCCCTTTTCCTTGTCTCAGGCCTGCCACTGCAAGGCCTGTGTGTGCAGTTTCACTGTCACCTCGACTTGACATTTAAAAGTACTTGCCAAGCCTAAACCTCCCCTTCCTCCACATATAAGTCACCTCTAATGTGTGCCCTAGGTAGCCCCTAGAGCAGGGTGCTGTGTGGGTGAAAGGCAGGACATGTACCTGAGTAGTTTACATGTCCTGGTAGTGTAAAACTCCTAAATTCGTTATTGCACTACTGTGAGGCCTGCTCCCTTCATAGGCTAACATTGGGGCTGCCCTCATTCAGTATTGAAGTGGTAGCTGCTGATCTGAAAGGAGTAGGAAGGTCATATTTAGTATGGCCAGAATGGTAATATAAAATCCTGCTGACTGGTGAAGTTGGATTTAATATTACTATTCTAGAAATGCCACTTTTAGAAAGTGAGCATTTCTTTGCACTTAAATCTTTCTGTGCCTTACAATCCACATCTGGCTGGGCTTAGTTGACACCTCCTTGTGCATTCACTCAGACACACCCCAAACACAGGGTACTCAGCCTCACTTGCATACATCTGCATTTTGAATGGGTCTTCCTGGGCTGGGAGGGTGGAGGGCCTGCTCTCACACAAAGGACTGCCACACCCCCTACTGGGACCCTGGCAGACAGGATTGAACTGAAAGGGGACCTGGTGCACTTCTTAGCCACTCTTTGAAGTCTCCCCCACTTCAAAGGCACATTTGGGTATAAAACAGGGCCTCTGCCCTACCTCATCAGACACTTGCTGGAGAAGAAACCTGAACCAGAACCTGCATCCTGCCAAGAAGAACTGCCTGGCTGCCTAAAGGACTCACCTGACTGCTTTCTACAAAGGACTGCTGCCTTGCTGTTGCCCTGCTGCCTTGCTGAACTCTTGTCTGGCTGTAAAAGTGCTCTCCAAGGGCTTGGATAGAGCTTGCCTTCTGTTCCCTAAAGTCTCAGGACCAAAAAGACTTCTCTTTTTCACTTGGACGCTTCTTGCGCCAAAATTTTCGACGCACAGCTTGTTCCGCGGCGATAAAAACACCGCACACCGATGCTGATCGACGCGACGCCTTCGGAACGACCGGAACTTTGACGCACGGCCTCGCAAGGACAACGCCGCCCGACCTCCAGAGGAGAAATTGACGCGACGCCTGCTGTGAGAGCGAAACGTCGACGCACATCCCCGCAGAACGATGCGCAGCCGGTAAACAAGCAGGAGAATCCACGCACAGACCCGGGACATCTGGTAATCCCCGCGATCCACAGAAAGAGACGCAAGTCCGTGTGTGCTGGGGAGAAATCGACGCACACACACTTTTTCCACGTATCTCTTCTTCTGTGGCCCTCTGAGAAGATTTTCCATTCCAAACCAGGTACTTTGTGCTTGAAAGAGACTTTGTTTGCTTTTTAAAGACTTAAGACACTTTATATCACTTTTCAGTGATATCTCTACAAATTCACATTGCAACTTTTTTCGTTTTGACCTACAATTATCCTGATAGATATTATATATTTTTCTAAACACTGTGTGGTGTATTTTTGTGGTGCGATATGGTGCTATTGTATTATTTATTGCACAAATACTTTACACATTGCCTTCTAAGTTAAGCCTGACTGCTCGTGCCAAGCTACCAGAGGGTGGGCACAGGATAATCTTGGATTGTGTGTGACTTACCCTGACTAGAGTGAGGGCTTTTGCTTGGACAGGGGGTAACCTGACTGCCAACCAAAAACCCCATTTCTAACATGGCTCATTCCCGGAGTTGTCCTATGAGACTATAGTTGCTCTGTGATGCCTTCTATGAGCCATCTCACATGGACAAGGATGCTGAAGTTCCAGGAGTCCTTTCATCTGATATGAAATGCTGCCCCCACGGCTGTGGCTGAGACTTTGGGTCATGTGTGCTCCTTTGACGTTTGCATGAGGCTTTGGTGGTGATAACCTCTGCAGAGGGGTCCCTCTTGGATTCCAGTTAACTGATGTTATGAAGGGTTAAGATTAATTTTAATTTGGTCCTTTTTAAAAGATGGGCAATTTGTATCTTAATTTGGCCGCCTTCTATTTGGAATGCTTTGCTTGTCAGCGTGGACATTTTGTATATCGTTTTAGAGTGTTTTTATCCTTTTTATGCTTTTTAGTGGATATTAGAATCTGCACTCCATAACTGGCAAGGGGTGGGTGTCAGTAGGACCCTTTTAGTATCAAGGTTGGGCAGCCCTGTCTTAGCTTAGTTTTGCAGCTTGGAACTTATTTTCATTTATACGCGATTTTATTCATGATTTAGCGAGACTGCTTTAACAATGCGTTTTACACAACATATCAGCTTTTTCATTCTAGGAAGACAAGTATCACACTGTACATTTAATCAGCCTTTGCACCATGTGTAATTTGTACTCTTGTCCAAGGCTGTTACATGCAATGCATGCTAACTCATGTTGCCAGTCAATGAGCCAGCTTCTATCTCAGATGCACAGCATTACATCAGAACTGTGTTCCAAATGAGGCATGGTTTATTATATAAACTGCACATTGATCCAAGGAGGGTAGAGGGCATTCCGGTCATGATCATCCCAGGATGCATACTACACAACAGCCAGCCTTGTTGGTGCTGACTTGTCAGCTTCCCAAGAGGATTGCCATCTAAACATTAGCAGGCCCCTGCTATTCTATTCAGGTATGGAGCCAGGGATAATCCCCCATTGCCAGGCAGAAAGTTACAACCACTATGCTCTCAGGTGTAGACAAAAGGTTAGGTATGAACCTCTAGAGCATCTAGAACCACACAATATGGTGGGGTTGTTTATCTTCTTCACTCTGATTGTGACATTAGTTACCTTGCTTTGTTTCATCTGCCTAATTATTGCACCACATGCTTTTTATACTAGAATGTGGTTGCATCAAGAAATGTTTTTATAATCTATGTTGCATCTTGTGTCTTGTCTTGGCATGCCTGATTAATAGAACAAAAGGGGTATGGTCTGTTTCAATTACTTTTCTGAGGAGTCAGAGTGTCAGGTTCAGGTCGCCACAATTCACCTTTCACCCGACAGGTTTGGAGGTTGGAGTGAGGCACTGTAAGCTAGCCACGAGTTAGGCTGACAGCTACTAACGGTGTGGGTTGCAATCATTCTTGCACATTCTGCGGTGCTGCTATCCTAAATATGCAGTCCTTTTACCAAAGATAGATCATTACAGTCCTTCCAGCCTTAAAAGTATTCACTTAGCATTCAGCCACAGTGGAAATGTCAGCCAGTCCCGCCATGTTCTGAAATTTACCTCCACTTATCTCCTTCTCACCAAAGTAACTTCAGTCCAATTGGTTCATGAAGCTTCTTTTGCAAACCTTTTTATCCATTCATCTTCTAGAATCTGGTTTCAGAGCTATTTGGCATTCTGAAGTTTTCCTTAGCCTCTTTATCCTTGTTCATAGGTCCTCTTTATGAGCAATTACTATGTTGACTTCATTACATCCTGTGCCTCATTACTGCATCCTCAAACCCTAACATTGAACCAGTGCAGTAACTATTTATTTTGTCTGTTATTATTATAAATGTAATTTTAAATATTTGAAATAAAATAAAATAAATAAAAAGGGTTTGGAGGTGCTACCTCCAAAAAATATTAAATATTAAAATATTAAATACATTTAAATCCAAATAAACTATTTTGGTGTGAAGGTTTCCTGAAATTAAAATGTAACTAAAATAAATTAATTTAATTTCATAAAATAATAAATGAAGGGAGATTGTGTTCTCCCCAAAAGTACTAACTGAAAAAATATATCAAGTAAAATTGTTCTGAAAACTATTATAAATAACCTTATGAATACATCAAATATATTGAACGGTAAAGGTTGGATTATTCATTTAAATAATTGCAAATGTAATACATAGATGAAAATGTTAGTTACATATTTTTACCAAAACATATCAATCTATGTATGACTTTATGATATAAACCATCTGGATTAGGTTTCGAATAATAAATAAAATAGCTTTGTAAAATAAATATAAAGCATCTGGACCAGGTAGTGGTGAGTGATCTATTAGTAAGATGATGTAATGGTGGACGATTTTGCACCATGAAACTCCACTACATTATAAATAGGAGAATATTACTAATATGTTACCTCTCATACAGAACAATGCACCAGCATAAGACAACCCAAAAGGCTATGAGGCTAAGTATTGATATAGAACAGTGGAATGCAAATACAAAGCTACAAAGCTCTAGTGATAGCGCTCTTATTAGTAAAACTTTTTTTTAACCATGGAATATTCTGACACTGTTGAGTTCAAATAGAATACATGGCAGTGTAAATATCCAAGCGGTTCTCTAAACACTTGCCTATACTTTCTGCCATAAACAAAAAAGGATATAAATTGACCCAAAACTGAGATGAGGGATTTCTTGGAAAAAAAAGGTTAATTTTACAACACTGCCCAAATGCAAGTTAACAGGCACTTTCACTCTGCACAGAGTAGGTGTTGTGTAGTCTGTTGCAAAGCTACCTCTGAAGAAGTCAGAGGGCTATCACTACATTTGAAACCGATGCTGTGGCTATTATTCACAAGTAAATCTCTGCAACATCCTTTGGTGACTAGAAGAACCACTAGATCTGTATGTGCATTATCCAAAGACCTTCACCATTTGTAAGACCCAACTGTGTAATTGTGAGGCCAGCTTTGCACCAGTGCCCTATACATAAGAAGCAATCGCTCAGCCTGCATCCCTCATAGGGGCAGTTCCAGATGCTGGGACACCCCTTAGAGCTTGCTGGTCAACCTCACAGATTACACATTGCCTAAACATTTTCATAAAAGATATTGTGGTTCTGCTGCTACTAAACAGTTGTGTCACTTAACCACTCCTTTCTCCATTTGGTTCAAATAGGATCCGGCCTATACACCAGCCAACATGATACCTGTTTCTATAGACTTTATTATATTTAGTTATTACATGTATAGAGCTCAACTGTCACCTCACAAGTATCCTGGCCCTAAAAAAAACTTTCATCTGAACATAGCAGCTGCCAAAGAAAGCACACAAATACCGCACAGTCACTTGGGAGAGAGCCAGGTCTACAAGGCCTTCCTAAAATACAATAAATCAGTTGACAATCTCAGATTAATTGGTAACTTGTTCCAGAGCTGGGCTGCCTTAACCGTAAAAGCTCAACCGCTTTGTCTGGTCTTACGGAAACTGGTTACACAGAGGAGATTCGCTGATGCAGAATGGAGGCACCTCCCAGTGGTTGACTCTTTAGACTCCATTGCATGGGCACAGGGTCCATGCCCTGAAGGGCCTTGAACACAATACACATACACTTGAAGGCTATCCTCTGTTTCAGAGGAAGACAGTGAAATTCAATCATCGCATCAGATGCGGATGCTCCACGAGGTCTGTTTGGCGGCTCTCGCTTGGACCCTGTAAAGTCTATTGATGAGATAGTTCGGAGCTCCGAGTCACAGAGCACTACAGTAATCCAGCGTGTTTAGAATTACACAATGCTCAATCTGAGATTTAGTTTGAGCTGTCAGGAGTAGAAAGAGCTTCCTGAGGCTGCAAAGAAGCGCAAAGCAGGTACCTGCTACCTTATTGATATTGTCCTCGAGGGCGAGTATTTTTTATCAAAAGTAACCCCAAGGTTAGGAACCATGTCAGGGAGATGCACCTCTTTGTCGGTCGAGAGAGGCCAAAAGTTAGAAAGGAGTGTCATGGGGTCCTTTGCTCCCTTAACAACAGAGAATCGCCGTTATATTTAGAAGAAGTTATGTTGACCCAGTTAATGTCTTTTATGCAATTCTGGAGAGCGTTGATAGTATCAAAATCACCTGAGTATCGACAGCATAGTTAACCACCCTGATATTGTGGGCTTTGATAAAAGCAATGAGTGGCCTCATATGTATGGTAAAGAGGATTGGGCATAGTGCCAAACCCTGTGAACTTCCAGGTTGGATATTTTTAGAAACTGAGTGGTAGGGGGCAAGGCAATCGCTCGGCATTTATCTGTAAGGTAGGAGCTTACTACTAACTCCAATTGAGCCTAACCTAGCCGGAAGAGTTTTGTGATTAACTGTATCAAAGGTGGCTGACAAGTCAAGCAGTATGAGAACCTTGGCCTTGCTGCTGTCCACGTTCAGCTGGAAATCATCCATGGCAATGAGTATGGCCGACTCAGCACCAAGCCCCGGCCTAAAACCAAACTGTTCCTCTTCTAAGAGAGAGTGATCTTCCGGATACTGGGATAGCTTCCTACTAACCACGGGCTCCAGTATTTTTACTGGGAAAGGAAGAAGAGCTATAGGCCTATAATTACTGAGGACCAACGGATCTGCCATATATTTTTTCAGTAAGGGGGATAGTTATGGCCCTTTTCCACATCCGTGGGACAGTACCCGACTCCAAGGACTGATTTCATACCTGCAACGTAAGGGGGATCAGATCATCTCTTTCCATATCATGCGAGGTAGGAGTGCAAGGACTGAGCCTGATGAGGTGGGCATAGTAATGGCCCGAAAATTGTCCTTAGATATAGGATCAAAAACTTTGAAAATGTATGGAGGATAATCCGTAGGATTAGGTTTGTTGTATACTGCAATGCTCCCTAGCCCCGAAACCTCTGTATTTGAAGGAACAGATGTAACTGTTCCTGTACTGTTATCTAGATGTAATTTACGCTGACCAGAAACTGTCCGTCCAGGGAGTGGGGGGTGGGGTCACCAATGTCCTTCAAGATCTTGTTGATCTTCTCAAAGAAGTCAGCAAGTTTGTCACAGAGATCTTGCGAAGGTGTTACTTCATGTTTTTGACACTTGTGGTTGTACAGATCATGTAGAGCAGGGATACTCAAAGTACGGCCCGGGGGCCACATGCGGCCCTCCTGACCTTTAATTGCGGCCCCCTCGTGAACAACAGCACTGGGCTGCTGTTCACTTGACAACGCAGGAAAAATCAGAAAGCTGTGAAATGGGCATACTTTATTTACACTTTATCTAAGAGGCCTAGACAACTTATCTTTAGGAACAAATTTCGTTTTAAAGATATCTTTCACTATACATGTAAGAACATGACAAACTGTTAGCAAACTTCAAAAAAGTGTTTAAATGCATGAACGTTTTACCTTACTTTGCGCCCCCCCCCCCCTTGTGCCCACCTTCCATCACCCCACTACTCTCGGCCTACTGGCACCAGTGCGGCCCTCGGGCATGCCACAGACAGTGTTTTGTGGCCCCCGGGGAAATGTTTGTGAGTACTCATGATGTAGAGTATCCAAGACCTTCTTAGCGATGTTAGGAGCAGCCAGGATAGTGGTGGCATAATAGTTGGCCTTAGCTTTGCATAACTCTCTTTCAGAAGGATTCAGAGAGTTCTTTAGGCTTTTTTTGTCCTCTTCTGACTATGACCTATGCCACTTCCTTTCCAGTTTTTTACAGACTTGTTTTAGAGCTTTTAATAATGTTCTATACCATGAGGCAGAAGGTCGAGGTACAGTTTTTAGTTTAGTGAGGGGTATTTCGATGTCAAGTGTTGCTACAATACTCTCCTCGAGAGAAAGTCAATACTCAAACACTACAGGTTTCCCATACTCTAAAAAATGTGCATGTTTTGTTTAGTGACATATAACTTATGGGACTGGAAATACGTGAATGTATCTTTGATTATTTTGCATGTATCTTCACACTACACAATAGGGATGGGATAATGCATTGCTTGAAAATGATGAACCCCGCAAGACTGATCAAAGAAGGTATTTCTTTGCTACCTTTTTCTGAGGCGTAAGAGCCCTTTTACTCTCATTTTCAGCTCAATGCCATGGAATTATTTATTTTGCTGCACCTTTTTGTGACTAAGATAGGACTATTCAAGGCGAGGGGATTGTCCCCTTATGCCCCCTGAAGAACAGTTGTGGAAACAGACCTGCTGGGAGACCCTGGAGGATTCCCATGGGGCCTGTGGAGTGTGGCAGGGAGGATGTTCTGCTTCCTGACTGTGGAGGGGACATGGAAGATGCCCTGAAGCCGGAGAGGGCCTCAAGGGCAGGTACAGGCAGTTGACAGGTCTGAAGCAGGAAGCACTGAAATTAAACTCCCAAAAAGCACCTTGTTAGAAGCGGCCAAGAGGCCTCAAGAAATGGCACCTGGTGGACAGGGCTGGCTACCATATGCAGAAAAGGCCCAAGGTCATCATTGGGAAAGAGTTCCAAGCATTTAAACTCATTTCCCTGGCAGGGCTGAGAGTTTATGGAGTGGGCAGACTTAAGGCCAGATGTATCATTTATCCAAATAGTGACAACCTAATTGTGATTTTATGTGAATCACAATTACGTAATCGCTATTTGAATGTATG
Source organism: Pleurodeles waltl (assembly GCF_031143425.1). Classification (NCBI taxonomy): domain Eukaryota; kingdom Metazoa; phylum Chordata; class Amphibia; order Caudata; family Salamandridae; genus Pleurodeles; species Pleurodeles waltl. The sequence continues at coordinate 269,720,036 of NC_090442.1, forward strand.
AAAGTCCAGGAATTTCATTTAGCGATTCCCAATGGCTATGAAATCTACCTACCTCATTAATATTCATGAGGTAGGTCACAATTTGCGAACCATTGTGAATGGCTATAATCACAGAGATGCTGGCCTGCTGGGCTCAGCAGACCACCATGTCTGTGATTGCTTTTAAATAAAGCAATCTCTTTTTTTTCTTTTTTTTAAATGAAGCCCATTTTCCTCCAAGGAAAACGGGATGCGTTTAAAAAAGAAAAATGAAAAGTTTTCTTTTCCTTTTTTTAAGAGTAGGCAGAGGTCCGTGGGGCCACTGCCTGCTCATAATTTTTTTTTCCGCATGCATTCACAAAGGGGAAGGGGTCCCTTTGAGACCCCTTCCCATTTTCCAATGTGTTCCCACCTACTTGAACTAGGTGGTAAAATGGGAATGTTTTGCAACCGCATTTCGGTCACAAAACATTCCTACATACCGCTGTGATTAGGTATTAGGAATACCCTTTAACACGCCCCTTCCTAATACCAAATGGTATGTAGTTGCAATTGCAATTTGCGATTCGGTGACAAGTTACCGAATCACAAATTGGAATTCATACATGCCAAAAATGCATTTTTGCGATCGATTGGGCCGTTTGCGATCCCAAAAATGTATGATACATCCGGCCCTTAGTCTCCAGGGGACAATGCAATGTTACGTTTTTTTCACACATTTCCTTTGCGGCGGGGATGTGTATGAGACCCCTATCTCCCTGGGTACCCCATCTCCCGGGACAAAAGAAGTCACTAGTGAGGTGCATTGTCTACTCTCCCTCATACGTGTGCCAGGGGCCTGGGCATGCGAGGCTGTCACTTTCCTGCCTGTGCTCGTTGCGGTCAGAGGTAGCACACCAGAGAACCTGTACCCACTGGGTGGGAGCTGAACAGAAGATGTACTGGCTCTGGTCTGCGTGCGTGCAGGGAGCTTGCTGGGGCAGAGAGAGAGTGGGCCCCCATCAAGTGTCAGCACCAGGGTATCCGGTGGGCCCTAGATTTAAACAAAATTATAGAAATGGAAAAGAAAAATGCTATGCAGTGCGACGCCACGTAGAAGAGAAGCTTTTACCACTCATTCAATATTCTAGGCTTGGGGCATGGAGCACCCCATAAGCTGGAGCAAGGGGAATAATATTTGACTACTTTCTTCATGGTGCCCAAAACAAGGACAGGGGCACCACCAATCTTGATTTCAGGATATGGAAGGATTAACAACCCCCCCACCGAGTGTTCTCAAAAAGTCACCCTACCTCCCCCAGAGGGTGGCAGTCACACCCCTCGCACACTCAATTCTGTTACACTGAATACCACACTGATGGGCTTCCGGCCAGTCCTCTTCAACTATTGGCCTGTTCAGCTTGGTTAACATTTTGTTTCTATCCACCACAGCCTACAGCAATGGACGGTGATTCAGCCCATTTGTCTTCTTCACTGTGAATGGTGAAAATGTTTCCTTGCACATTTGCACATCCACCCAGGAAATAGTCCAGTCTATTGTCAGGAGTAGTAGGCCAATCTCTGCCTTTATTTCTGCTTCAGTTTCATATACTTTAAAATTTATTTTGGTGAAGGGTCAATTATCTACTTACTTTTCTTAAATCACACGCACACCTTTAGATAGTGACATATTTACTTTTTGTTACTGTCACAGGTGAAAGTGGAAGTTTGCTAAGACTAGACCTACTGACTTTACCAATGCTGGTTCTCTTTTTATAACTGAACATTGTCTGCTCGCGCGCACTGAAGTAAATAATCAAAACCCAAAACCAATTAACTTAGAAAACTTACCTGCATAAAGGCTGCACTCTCATTAATCCACTAGACTAACCTGTTTTTTGATGGAAAACGGCTTGATTTTTATTGTCTAACCGATGTAGCTTATTTATCAATAGAAAAAATGGCTTTCTTGATCCAGATTACTGTTTGCAGAGGTATCAAGCTCAACACAGTTAACCCGCACGCCAGATGGAGAAAATTACTTTCACAGAGCTACTGGGCACAAATTCATAATTAAGTTCATCCACATGGATGATGTCTCATTTATGTTCTTTCTATACCAACGTGCAAATAAATCTTTAATTTCTTCGCTGACTCCAAGTCCCTAACTATGCTGATGAGTATTTTTTTTAATTTAAGTAAGGATGAGTCCTTGAAAACGTAATCGTATTTCTTTCCTCCTGACGTACATAAATCTACGCCAGTGAAACTTAATCATAAGAGCTTTACGGTGTTTTAGAAATCAGAGAAGGAGCCGATTACAAAAAAGGCAAAGAAAAGCACATACCAGATGTCACAGGGATTAAAAATGCATTAAGGAGAAGGGAACCTTTATTTTAAAATGCTTGATTTAATTACCATTCTTAGTTGTTGGAAATGATCGTCCTGCACACCGCAATTCAGGTCATAGGCTTTCGGATCCTATTAACTTGAAAGTTCAAGGAAGTCTTTGCAGGCCGCATTACACCTCGTGTCATGCCACAGATCTTTTGTGCCGTAAACAAGATCTAAGCACTGTATCAAGCATGGAATGTCCACATTGAACTGAAATAAATATTCATTTAACAGAGTACATTTCAACAAATGGGGGGCAGATAATTAACGCAGTATGGGCCAGAGATACGACCATTTCATTTTGCGAGTCTCTAATTACGATTCAGTGCGAATCGCGATTAGAAACTCGCAAAACGAAATGTACAAATGTGTTTCAGACACATTTAGCGATTCCGAATGTGTAGGAGCCTGGCCTGGTTTGTAGTGGGTACATTGGGTACTTACACCTCACACCAGGTCCAGTTATCCCTTGTTAGTGAATGTAGTAGTGTTTTAGCAGTTTAGGCTTATAGACGTAGCTATAGCAGCGCAGCTTAGGCTGAACTAGGGGCCAGATGTACTAAAGAAGCATTTTGCGAGTTGCAAATAGCGAGTCTTAGCGACTCGCTATTTGCAACTCGCAAAATGTCATGCAGAACGGTGTCTCAGACACCGTCTGCGAGTCGGTATGGGGTCGCAATGACCCACCTCATTAATATTAATGAGGTGGGTCGCAAATTGCGGCCCCATACCGACTATGGGCACTCGCAAACATGGAGGCCTGCTGTAGTCAGCAGACCTCCGTGTTCGTGACTGCTTTAAATAAAGCATTTTTTTTTTTTTTAAGTGTAGCCCGTTTTCCTTAAAGGAAAACGAGCTGCACTTAAAAAAAAAAAAACCGAAACCTTTAGTTTCGGTATTTTTTCAGGGCAGGGAGTGGTCCCTTGGACCACTCCCTGCCCTGAAAAAATGTTTTTGGGTCCAGTCACAAACTGGAAGGGGTCCCATGGGGACCCCTTCCAATTTGCGAGTGGGTTACCATCCACTTGAAGTGGATGGTAACTGCAACACCATTTGCGACCGCATATGCGGTCGCAAATGGTATTGCATACCACTAGGAATCGCAAATAGGAAGGGAACACCCCTTCCTATTTGCGATTCTGAAATGCATTTTGCGAGTCGGTTCGACTCGCAGAATGCATTTCTGCATAGGAAAATGCGATTTGCAACTCGCAAACAGCAGTTTTTGCCGTTTGCGAGTTGCAAATCCTTTCCTACATCTGGCCCTAGGAGACTTGCAAAGCTCATGCAATACCACTGATAGTTACACAGTACTTATACACAAGTAAAGACAATAGTCAGTGTTACCATAAATAAAGGTATTTATTTGGGTGACACAGTACCAAAAATATCTTGGAGACAATACTCCTTCTGGAGGTAAGTATTATACACAATATATACACTAGACACCAATATTAGACAAATAAATAGTCATAGAACATTGCAAACAGTAGGAAATCCTATAGAATGCAATAGGAGAAAATACGTCTAGGGGCAACACAAACCATGTACTAAAAAAGTGGAATGTGAATCACAATTTCCCCCCTAGACAAGTGAGTGTGTGCAGAATCGGACACACTAGCCCAGAAAAGCAGGAGTAAAGTACTGCAAATTTCCTTAGGACACACTACAACTCATTTTGGGATTTTGCAGCAGCCAACCAAGTCTGCAAAGAACAACTGCTGGATTATTGGACCTGAAGACCTGCAAAGGAAGGGGACCAATTCCAGAAGTCAAAAGAAGTTCCAGGAAGGAGAGGATCCCCTGCCAACCCAGAACAGGGTGCAAAAGAAGAGTCCCTGGTTAGTCAAAGACTGCAGAAAGATGCCAGAGAGTTCCTGCATGATGCAAAAGATGTCCCACAGCGTGAAGATCGTTGCAGACATGATTTCGTGGTGGAAGGCGCCAACAAGCCTTGGCTAAGACAAAAGTGCATTTTTCATTAAAATGGTGCTGGATGACCTCAGGAGGGACCTGGGGGTCTCAAACCTATGTGAGGAGGAAGAGGGGGCTTACAGCACTTTAGAGAGCCCTCAGGATGCCAGCCAGCACCCCCAGGAGTTGCAGGACCTGGGTTCAAAGGAGGTGCAAAACGCAGGTGATGCAGCACAACAAAAGAAGGTCCCACGCTGCCAGAGAACAACTCAGCAAGTTGAGCGTCACAGGATGGAGTGCTGGGTACCTGGGCCAGGCTGTGCATGAAGGAATTTTGCAAAGAGTGCACAGAGGCCTCAGGAGGTGAAGAGGACATAGTGCACAGGGGTACTGTCGTTCTCGGGGAAGGCAATGTCTTACCTCCTCCAAATTGCATCAGCAGGACCTCAGGACAGTCTATGTCAATGATGTCCACCCTCTGTGTCCTTAGGAGCTTGCTCATCATTGTGAGAGGAGTCCCAGCATACCGGTCGTCGTCTTGGAAGGTGCCTGCATGGAGCAGGGGAGTGACTCCGTCACTCCACAGGAGGTTTCTTTGGTTCTTCTGGTGCAGAATGAAGACAGGGAGTCCCCAGAGCGTGCACACCATGGAAACTGTTGCAGTTGCTGACTTGGAGCTGAGGTTGCTGAAGAAAAGTGTCTTGTGTAGACACTTTGTTGCAGTTACAGCGTTTCTTGGAGCAGGCTGCGGTTGATCCGAGGTCAGAAGAGTCTGAAGTTGTTGCAGAGGATTCCTGAAGGAAACTTGCAAGCAGAATCTGAAGAGAACCCACAGGAGAGACCCTAAGTAGCCCTGAGAGGGGGATTTGCTACCTTAACAGGTATGGAGCTAACAAGAGGGGTCTCTGACATCACCTGCGGGCACTGGCCACTCAGAGCCCTCCAGAGTGCCCCCACACCTTGCAAAGCAAGATGGCTGAAGTCTGGGACACACTGGAGGAGCTCTGGGCACCACCTCTGGGGTGGTGATGGAAAGGGGAGTGGTCACTCCCCTTTCCTTTGTCCAGTTTCCCACCAGAGCAGGGGATAAGGGGTCCCTGAACCGGTGTAGACTGGTTTATGCAAGGAGGGCACCATCTGTGCCCTTCAAAGCATTTCCAGAGGCTGGGGGAGGCTCCCCTTCCCCAGCCTGTAACACCTATTTCCAAAGGGAGAGGGTGTAACACCCTGCTCTCAGAGAAAATGCTTTGTTCTGCCTTCCTGGGACTGGGCTTCCCAGGCCCCAGGAGAGCAGAACCTTGTCTGTGAAGTGGCAGCAGCTGTAGCTGCAGTGCAAGCCTCAGAGAGCTGGTTTGGCAGTACTGGGGGTCCATGGTGGAGCCCCTGAGGATGCATGGAATTGGCTCCCCAATACCAGATTTGGAATGAGGGAACAATTCGATGATCTTAGGCATGTTACATAGCCATATTCGGAGTTACCATTGTGAAGCTACATATAGGTATTGACCTATATGTTGTGCACATGTGTAATGATGTCCCCGCACTCACAAAGTCCGGGCAAGTGGCCCTGAACATTGTGGGGCACCTTTGCTAGTGCAAGGGTGCCCTCACACTTAGTAACTTTGCACCTAACCTTCAGCAAGTGAAGGTTAGACATATAGGTGACTTATAAGTTACTTAGGTGCAGTGAAAATGGCTGTGAAATAGCGGTGCACTATTTCACGCAGGCTGCAATGGCAGTAATGTGGTAGGGTTTGTCTGAGCTCCCTATGGGTGGCAAAAGAAATGCTGCAGCCCATATGGATCTCCTGGAACCCCAATGCCCTGTGTACCTAGGTACCATATACTAGGGACTTATAAGGGGGGGCCAGTATGCCAATAGAAATTGGTAAATCAAGTCACTGGCCTACAGTGACAAATTTAAAAGCAGAGAGAGCATAAGCACTGAGGTTTTGGTTAGCAGAGCCTCGGTGACACAGTTAGGAACTACACAGGCATACATATTAGGCCACAAACTATGACCACTGGGGTCCTGGCTAGCAGGATCTCAGGGAGACAGGCAAAACACACGGACATATATGTTTTTATCTATGAGCACTGGGGTCCTGGCTAGCAGGATCCCAGTGACACAGTAAAAACACACTCACAAACAGGCCAAAAGTGAGGGTAACCATGCTAGAAAGAGGCTACTTTCCTACATAACCCCGCCTCCCACCAAACTAAGGACAATAAGGCTAACCTTGGCCAGTTGAGACTTTATTGTCTAAGTGGTGATAAGTGGAGAGTAGATCTGTAATAGAGTGTTTACTCTGTTTATCATCCACTATATGGTTACTTCCCTGTGGGGATGTAAACCACCCTGTTTGGAGATTTTTACCTAACCAACAGTGTGAGTGTAAATTCTCAGCGTTCCTATTAGTATGTTTTAAAGTTGGGCAGTGAGATTGGTCTACTGGGCCTATGTCAAATGCAGGAAATGCTAGACAGGGATGCTGTCTCAATAAAGCCATAGCTGGGCAAAAATGTTGTCCATATGGCTGTAAGAGAGAACAGGGTTGCTGTTTCTCTTGAGTTGGAGCAGGACAGGGTTGCTGTCGTATAAGCTCCACACCAGGATAGGGCTGCTGTCCTTAGTGTTTAGAGGTAGTGGAGGGCTGCTGCACTAAACTTTATCTGGGAGGGCTGGAGGGATTCTCCATATTTACGAAAATTGTGCAATTTTGCACATCTGCTTTAGTGGTTCCACAGAGAGGTACTTTTACCTCTGGGAGTCCAGCTGTGGTAGCGGAGGGCTCCTTTGGTACAGGTTCCACCCCACAATAGGTTTCTCCCACTACAGGAATGGTATCCTCAGTGGCAGGGTGGGGAAGGGGTACTGTGATACTCTTCTTACCTGTTGGTGGAGAGGGATCCTGATATTTTAGGCCTTTTTCTCTCCTTTGCTTTTTCATTTCACCAGAAATGAGAGGAAGCAATTCCTCAGGGATACCCAGCATGGATGCATGGGTACTAAACTCTACCTCAGCCCAACCTGAGGCCTCTAGGTCATTCCCTAAGAGACAATCTACAGATAAGCTAGGTGATCCCACCACTTGCTTAGGGCCAGTAACTCCACCCCAACTAAGTTGAACTACAGCTAAGGGGAGAGACTGAGTTGAGTTATTGACACCAGTAACTTGGTACTTCTGTCCAGGGAGGTGTTGTACAGGGGCCACCAGGTTTTCAGTCACCAAAGTGATACTGACACCTGTGTCCCTGTAGGCCTGGGCCTCAACAACATTTATTAAGATTGACTGCCTGTACTTATCCAAGTTAAGGGGGCAAGCAGCCAATGTGGCAAGGCCAATGCCACCAGGTCTGAAAGAAACTGTCTTGGGACTGTCTACCCCAGTTTCTATTATGGTCCCAAAAGTGAACCCAACTACACCTTTAGTTGACTATTGCCAGTAGTCCCACCACTATTACCACTACTGCTAGGGTCACTACTAGAGTCTGATGTCTTAGTGGTGGTAGGCTCCGGGGCTTTACCTGTGCAGGATTTATCCCCTGGCCAATGGCCTTTATTTCTACACACATAACACCAAGGCTTTTTCTGATTGTGTCAAGAGTTTGAAGAAGATGATGAAGTTTTATTCCCACCCCAGAGGAGTCTTCTGGACCCGAAGAAAGATCTTTGTGTTTACTTTTATCCCCAGGCTTGTCCTGAGATTTTTTCCCATCTTTCTTCTTGCCATCCTTGTCACCCCTGTATGAGCTTTTCTGCTCACCCTTGTTTTGACTCATTTGTCTGCCTTCTTTCCCAATTCTTGGGTAGAGGTCAGATCTGAGTCCCGAAGATACTGATGTAACAAGTCAGACACACAATTATTTAAGATATGCTCTCTCAGAATCAAGTTATATAGGCTTTCATAGTCAGTCACCTTACTGCCATGTAACCAACCTTCTAGGGCCTTCACAGAACAGTCCACAAAGTCTGTCCAGTCCTGTGATGACTCCTTTCTGGTCTCTCTGAACTTAAGTCTGTACTGTTCAATGGTTAAGCCCAGACCATCCAAGAGTAAATTTTTAAGAACCTGGTAATTATCTGCATCATCCTCTCTGACAATAGGAAGTCTGTCTCTCCCCTTGCCAGAGAAGGATTACCAAAGGATTGTAGCCCACTGTACATGAGGGTACACCAAAAAAGCAGTCCAAACAGGAGACTTCCTGTTTAAAATGCCAGTTCATTCAGCAGGCGTGGGAGCTTGAACCGGAGGACATGGACCTTAATCCTCCATTTGAAAGGTACACTACTAGTATATGGTAAGGTCCCACTGTAGGAATGATTTAGGGCATCCAATTGCCCTGAATTCAGTAAAGTTCATAAAGAAGGGCTTCGAGAAAGAATGCTCCAATTCAAGTTTTATTGTTGGAAGGTAAGTGACTCCAAGTTGTAATTCAAATAGATAGATCACAAAGTAAAGCAGAAGCTCAGCCAACACGTGTTTCGCCCCACATGGCACATACGTCAGGGCTTTCTCAAGGGTGTAAGAGAGAAGCAAAATAAGACTAGGAATTATAATCATAAGAGAATAAGAGAAGTGTTAGGAAAAAACACCAAGGAGTGAAAACCCAAGGTATGTGAGGAGGACCGTGCACCTCATTCACTGTCCTTAACTCCGAGAAAGGACATTCCCAAAATGATTGGTGATCCATAGGAGGAAGAAGAGTAAGGCATAGTTAGTGAGGCATAAGTCCATGCATTACAGACGGTATTGCGTGAATCCATTCCAGACTGAGAATTGTATAACTAAGAAAAGTGAAAAGTAACCTGTGAACCAAGGAATTGTTGAAGGTGTAGCCGAGAAGAGTAGAAAAAGGATGAGTAGGTTAGGTGAAGGTTAATCTATGAACTCATTGACGGTGCCGGCACTGAATTCTAGATGAGCAAGAGAGGACTATATAATTGTGCTAGTTAGTAATGTACAAAGGACAAACAACGTGAATTTTTTTTTTTAGAAATTATAGGTTATTGCAACATACCACGCTATATGAGCAATAATATGCTTCAAACATTCAGCTGTAAAATCACTGATTCAACAGATAATCTGTAAATAAGAGTGTGGCGCGTCCCTTTAAAATGGCGATGGACGCGAACGAATATCAACTTGATTTACCAATACTAAATAGATGAGAATCGATAGTTAATTATTGCCCTCCTGTCATGTTCTGTGTAATTGATAACTGTTTCTCTGTGTGTCCTGGATTTTCTAAGGATTGCTTTGCAATCTCGATGTCACTCATACTCATTTTATACCAAGTACCATGCTCACGCCAGCCACTGAAAAACGAGCACAACAATATGATTGACTTTCCCTTAGTAGATATACAATAAGTTTTTTATATATTATTGCCCTTCTGTCATTTTCTGGATAATTGATAACTAATTCTCTGTTAGTCCTGAAAATTTTCAGGGTAGCCTTGCAATCTCGAGGTTACTCGAACTCATTACACAACATGTACTATGTTCACGTCAGCCACGGAAAACGAGCACAACAACATGTTTGTCTATCTTAGGTACTTTTAATTTAAAAATGTAACATGTCTATTCTACACTCTTATTTACAGATTATCTGTTGAATCAGTGATTTTACAGCTGAATGTTTGAAGCATAATATTGCTCATATAGCATGGTATGTTGAATAACCTGTAATTTCTAAAAAAAAATCTTCACGTTGTTTGTCCTCTGTACATTACTAACTAGCACAATCATATAGTCCTCTCTTGCTCATCTAGAACTCAGTGCCGGCACCGTCAATGAGTTCATAGATTAACCTTCACCTAACCTACTCATCCTTTTTCTCCTCTTCTCGACTACACCTTCAACAATCCCTTGGTTCACAGGTTACTTTTCACTTTTCTTAGTTATACAATTCTCAGTCTGGAATGGATTCACGCAATACCGTCTGTAATGCATGGACTTATGCCTCACTAACTATGCCTTACTATCCTTACTCCTATGGATCACCAATCGTTTTGGGAATGTCCTTTCTCGGAGTTAAGGACAGTGAATGAGGTGCACGGTCCTCCTCACATACCTTGGGTTTTCACTCCTTGGTGTTTTTTCCTAACACTTGTCTTATTCTCTTATGATTATAATTCCTAGTATTATTTTGCTTCTCTCTTACACCCTTGAGAAAGCCCTGACGTATGTGCCATGAGGGGCGAAACACGTGTTGGCTGAGCTTCTGCTTTACTTTGTGATCTATCTATTTGAATTACAACTTGGAGTCACTTACCTTCCAACAATAAAACTTGAATTGGAGTATTCTTTCTCGAAGCCCTTCTTTATGAACTTTACTGAATTCAGGGCAATTGGATGCCCTAAATCATTCCTACAGTGGGACCTTATCATATACTAGTAGTGTACCTTTCAAATGGAGGATTAGGGTCCATGTCCTCTGGTTCAAGCTCTCACGTCTGCTGAATGAACTGGCATTTTAAACAGGAAGTCTCCTGTTTGGACACCTTTTTTGGTGTACCGTCATGTACAGTGGGCTGCAATCCTTTGGTTATCCTTCTCTGGCAAGGGGAGAGACAGACTTCCTATTGTCAGAGAGGATGATGCAGATAATTACCAGGTTCTTAAAAATTTACTCTTGGATGGTCTGGGCTTAACCATTGAACAGTACAGACTTAAGTTCAGAGAGACCAGAAAGGAGTCATCACAGGACTGGACAGACTTTGTGGACTGTTCTGTGAAGGCCCTAGAAGGTTGGTTACATGGTAGTAAGGTGACTGACTATGAAAGCCTATATAACTTGATTCTGAGAGAGCATATCTTAAATAATTGTGTGTCTGACTTGTTACATCAGTATCTTTGGGACTCAGATCTGACCTCTCCCCAAGAATTGGGAAAGAAGGCAGACAAATGAGTCAAAACAAGGGTGAGCAGAAAAGCTCATACAGGGGTGACAAGGATGGCAAGAAGAAAGATGGGGAAAAATCTCAGGACTATCCTTACTCCTATGGATCACCAATCGTTTTGGGAATGTCCTTTCTCGGAGTTAAGGACAGTGAATGAGGTGCATGGTCCTCCTCACATACCTTGGGTTTTCACTCCTTGGTGTTTTTTCCGAACACTTCTCTTATTCTCTTATGATTATTATTCATAGTCTTATTTTGCTTCTCTCTTACAGCCTTGAGAAAGCCCTGGCATATGGGCCATGTGGGGCGAAACACGTGTTGGCTGAGCTTCTGCTTTACTTTGTGATCTATCTATTTGAATTACAACTTGGAGTCACTTACCTTCCAACAATAAAACTTGAATTGGAGCATTCTTTCTCAAAGCCCTTCTTTATGAACTTTACTGAACTCAGGGCAATTGGATGCCCTAAATCATTCCTACAGTGGGACCTTACCATATACTAGTAGTGTTCTGTACATGAGGGACCCTCTGAATTTTACAGGCCCTCTCAAGTGCAGCAGACCACTTGTTGATGTCATCACCATTCTTGTAAGGAGGGACAACTTTGTGCAGATTCATAGAATCAAATGAAGGTTCCCTCACATTTGTATTTCTAGAACTGCTGCTGACACCATGGGGGACTAACCCCAAACCCTGCCTCTCTTTCTCCACAGCCAGGGATTCCCTGTCTAAGGCCAACTGCTGCTGCATTAGCTTCAGTCTGGCCTCCTCTAACCTTATCTTTCTGAGTTCCCTATCTAGGGACTGGTTCTCAGGGTTAGCATTATATGAAGTCGCTGAAACAGAGGTAACATGAGAGTTTACAGAGGCAGACCTATCTCTAACAGGAGCCACTCTAGTGACTTGGGGCCAGATGTAGAAAGGCTTTTGCACCTCGCAAACAGCGAGAATCGCTGTTTGCGAGGCGCAAAAGCCACATCGCGATGCCCATTCCCATTTTCGAGTCGGTAACCCGGTTACCGACTCGCGAAATGGGACTGCGAGTCGCAAATAGAAAGGGGTGTTCCCCTTCCTATTTGCGAGTCGCAGCGCGATGTGGGATTGCTTTGTGACTGCGAACACGGTTGCAAAGCAATCGCAGTTACCACCAGTGTCACACTGGTGGTAACCCATTCGCAAAAGGGAAGGGGTCCCCATGGGAGCCCTTCCCCTTTGTGAATGCCCTTGAAACATTTTTTCAGAGCAGGTAGTGGTCCTATGGACCACTACCTGCTCTGAAAAAATGAAACTGAAACGTTTCATTTTTCATTTTGTAATGCATCTCGTTTTCCCTTAAGGAAAACGGGCTGCATTACAAAAAAAAAAAAAAACTGCTTTATTTAAAAGCAGTCACAGACATGTAGGTCTGCTGTCTCCAGCAGGCCACCATCCCTGTGAGTGCTGCGACTTGCAAGGGGGTCGCAAATTGGGACCACCTCATTAATATTAATGAGGTGGGCCTTTGCGACCCCCTTGCGACTCGCAGATGGTGTCAGGGACACCATCCTGCATCCGGCATTGCGACTCGCAAATTTGCGAGTCGCAATACTGAATTTTCCTACATCTGGCCCTTGGCCTCTATGGGTGAACGGAGCCCTACTTGTGTGTGAACCCTTCCCACTTACAGTTATACAATGGGGCTTGTTGACAGATAAATCTGTGAAAAGACACTCCACAGGATTGTCATTCTGCTCCTCTGAGCTTTCCTGGTTGGAGTTATCCTCTACCTTTCCCTCAGTGCTGATTTCCTGGTCATCCTGGAGGAGGAGATTTAAGAGGTATTCCTTATTGGGGTTCTTCCCAATCCCTAAATTTATTTCAATGCAGAGCCCCTTCAAGCTGTTATAGTTTAAATTGTCATAGGTAGTCTTGACAGCTCTAGGGGTGGTTTCTACAGAAGACATATTGAAAGAAAGAAAGTTTAGGAAAGTGAGAAAAAAGTTAGTAGAATAACAGCTAACTTTTTAGAGAAAAGAAGAAAACTTTTCAGAACTTTGTAAAACTTTTGCAAAGTTTAAAGAGCTTTTAAGAAAGTTAGAAAATTGTTTCCAGGTATATATTATATATTCTCTAAGTTCTGGAGCAAGCTTTTCTATTGAAAAACCCAGGTAACAAAGTAGTAGAGCAATTGCATGTACATATATCCCACCTCTGCACCACCAATGTAAGAAGCTGGCCTGGTAGTAGTGGGTACCTTGGGTACTTAAACGTTACACCAGGTCCAGTTATCCCTTGTTAGTGAATGTAGTAGTGTTCTAGCAGCTTAGGCTGATAGAGGTAGCTATAGCAGAGCAGCTTAGGCTGAACTAGGAGACATGCAAAGCTCATGCAATACCACTTATAGTTACACAGTACTTATACACAAGTAAAGACAATACTTGTTACCAAAGATAAAGGTATGCATTTGAGTGACACAGTACCAAAAATATCTTAGAGACCATACTCCTTCTGGAGGTAAGTATTATACACAATATATACACTAGACACCAAAATTAGATAAGTAAATAGTCATAGAACAATGCAAATAGTAGGAAATCCTATAGAATGCAATGGGAGAAAATGGGTCTAGGAGCAACACAAACCATATACTAAAAAAATGGAATGTGAATCACGAATTCCCCCCTAGACAAGTGTAGTGTGTGCAGAATCGCTGGGAGAGTAAGAATACAGTAAAGGTAAGTAAATTACTCCACCCCAGAGCCCAGAAAAGCAGGAGTAAAGTACTGCAAATTTCCTTAGGACACACTACAACTCATTTTTGGGATTTTGCAGTAGCCAACCAAGTCTGCAAAGAACAACTGCTGGATTATTGGACCTAAAGACCTGCAAAGGAAGGGAACCAAGTCCAGAAGTCGAAAGAAGTTCCAGGAAGAACAGGAGCCCCTGCCAACCCAGAAGAGGGTGCAAAAGAAGAGTCCCTGGTTAGTTGAAGTCTGCAGAAATGCACCCTAGAAAGATGCCAGCGGGTTCCTGTATGATGCAAAAGATGTCCCACGGCGTGAAAATTGTTGCAAACAAGATTTCGCGTTGGAAGGCGCCAACAAGCCGTGGCTACGACAAAAGTGCATTTTTGATCAAAATGGAGCTGAACGTGGCCAGGAGGGACCTGGGGGCCTCAACTCTGTGTGAGGAGGATGAGAGGGCTCTCAGCACTTTAGAGAGCACTGAGGATGCCTGCCAGCACCCCCAGGAGTCGCAGGATCGGGGTTCAAAGGAGGTGCAAAACATGGTTGATGCAGCACAGCAAAAGAAGGTCCCTCGCTGCCGGAAAACAACTCAGCAAGTTGAGCATCGCAGGATTGGGTGGTGGGGAACTGGACCAGGCTGTGCACGAAGGAATTTTGCGAAGAGTGCACAGAGGCCTCAGGAGGTGAAGAAGACACAGTATACAGGGGTACCGTAAATCCCGGGAAGGCAAGGTCTTACCACTTCCAAATTGCGTCAGCAGGACCTCAGGACAGTCTATGTCAATGATGTCCACCCTCTGTATCCTTAGGAGCACGCTCGTTGTTGTGAGAGGAGTCCCAGGGTACTGGTCGTTGTCTTGGAAGGTGCCTGCTTGGAGCAGGGGAGTGACTCTGTCACTCCACTGGAGATTTCTTTGGTTCTTCTGGTGCAGGATGAAGACAGGGAGTCCCCAGAGCATGCACACCATGGAAACTTGCAGTTGCTGACTTGGAGCTGTGGTTGCCTCTTGTAGACACTTTGTTGCAGTTACAGCGTTTCTTGGAGCAGGCTGTGGTTGATCCGGGGTCAGAGGTGTCTGACATTGTTGCAGAGGATTCCTGAAGGAAACTTGCAAGCAGAATCGGAAGAGAACCCACAGGAGAAACCCTAAGTAGCCCTGAGAGGGGGATTGGCTACCTTATCAGGTATGGACCTATCAGGAGGGGTCTCTGACGTCACCTGCGGGCAATGGCCACCCAGAGCCCTCCAGAGTGCCCCCACACCTTGCAAAGCAAGATTGCTGAAGTCTGGGACACACTGGAGGAGCTCTGGGCACCACCCCTAGGGTGGTGATGGACAGGGGAGTGGTCACTCCACTTTCCTTTGTCCAGTTTCCCGCCAGAGCAGGAGACAAGGGGTCCCTGAACCGGTATAGACTGGTTTCTGCAAGGAGGGCACCATCTGTGCCCTTCAAAGCATTTCCAGAGGCTGGGGGAGGCTACCCCTCCCCAACCTGTAACACCTATTTCCAAATGGAGAGGGTGTAACACCCTGCTCTCAGAGGAAATGCTTTGTTCTGCCTTCCTGGGACTGGGCTGCCCAGACCCCAGGAGTGCAGAACCCTGTCTGTGAGGTGGCAGCAGCTGGAGCTGCAGTGCAAACCTCAGAGAGCTGGTTTGGCAGTACTGGGTGTCAATGGTGGAGCCCCCAGGATGCATGGAATTGGCTCCCCAATACCAGCTTTGGAATGGGGGGGGACAATTCCATGATCTTAGACATGTTACATGGCCATATTCGGAGTTACCATTGTGAAGCTACATATAGGTTTTGACCTATATGTAGTGCACACGTGTAATGGTGTCCCCACACTCACAAAGTCTGGGGAAGTGGCCCTGAACTATGTGGGGGCACCTTTGCTAGTGCAAGGGTGCCCTCACACTTGGTAATTTTGCACCTAACCTTCAGCAAGTGAAGGTTAGGCATATGGGTGACTTAAAAATTACTTAAGTGCAGTAAAAATGGCTGTGAAATAGTGTCCTGTGTAAGGGTTTGTCTGAGCTCTCTATGGGTGGCAAAAGAAATGCTGCAGCCCATATGGATCTCCTTGAACCCCAATGCCCTGGGTACCTAGGTACCCTATAAGGGGGGGCCAGTATGCCAAAAGAAATTGGTAAATCAAGTCACTGGCCTACAGTGACACATTTAAAAGCAGAGAGAGCATAAACACTGAGGTTCTGGTTAGCAGAGCCTCAGTGACACAGTTAGGCACTACATAGGCATACATACAGTATTAGGCCACAAACTATGAGCACTGGGGTCCTGGCTAGCAGGATCTCAGCGAGACAGGCAAAACATACTTACATATAGGTTTTTATCTATGAGCACTGGGGTACTCGCTAGCAGGATCCCAGTGACACAGTAAAAACACACTGGTATACACTCACAAACAGGCCAAAAGTGGGGGTAACCATGCTAGAAAGAGGCTACTTTCCTACACAATGGGGTTGCAAATGACCTACCTCATTAATATTCATGAGGTAGGTCGATGTTTGCGACCCCATTGAGAACTGCCGCACTCAAAGGCATGGTAGCCTGCTGGGGAAAGCAGACCACTGTGTCTGTGACTGCTTTTTAAATAGAGCAGTTTTTTCTTTTTTTTTTTCTTTTTTTAGATGCAGCTTGTTTTACTTGAAAGAAAACGGGATGCATTTCAAACCAAAAAATTTTAAGTTTTCTTTCGATTTTTTTTTAGAGCAGGCTGTGGTCCTTTGGACCACTGCCTGCTTGGAAAAAATATTTCCGCGTCCATCCACTAAGGTAAAGGGGTCCCCGGCCACCCCTTCCCGTTTGAGAATGGGTTAACACCAATTTGAAATTGGTGTTAACTGTGATTGTTTTGTGACCGCATTCATGGTCACAAAACAATCATGCATACTTCTGCAATTTGCAGTTAGGAGGGGACGCCCTTGGGATGCCCTTTCCTAATTGCTAAGTCGCAATCCCTATTTTGCGAGTCAGTAACTGCGTACTGACTTGCCAAATAGGGATGGCACATCGTACCTGGCCATTTTGCGGTCGCGAACGGTGATTTTTGCCTTTTGCAACTGCAAAAAGATGTTGCACATCGGGGCCATAGTACTGAGTAACTTTCACATCACTAGAACTCTTGAGTAACACAATATTAAATTACAATTTACAGGATAACTTCCGCCACACAGCAACTATTGAGAGACATATGGTTAACATACTGTACTGAATAACTCCCAGACCACTGGTACAAACATGGAACACACTGTAAATGTGAAATATACGGAATACATTCCACACGCCCCTTTAACAGTCATGTATGGATTGTTAATACAATGAAATGAGTAACTTTCATAAGTAGAACTACAGCAGGAGACATTAATGGACAATGTATTGCGTTACCTCCTGATTGATACATACACACCTAGAACACACTGTAGTGAGTACATGCCACACAACTGGTCAACTGTGGAACACCCGCTGAATGTACAATTCACAGAGTAATTCACACAGACCCCTTAAACTAAACGGGGAGAATTTGACTAAGTTACCTGAAAAACCTCTATACACAGAAAAGAGCACTCAACACTGACCAGCTCAATCAGTACTTGAAAAGATCAAGTTGGTGAAAGTGACCCCTGAAATTCAGGAAACATTGGAGGCATCTCATGCCAGAGATGAGCTTTTAATGGCCCTAGAAGAATGCACGGAAGCAAAACATCAGGCATAGATGAACGTCCATCTAAGTTCTATAAATTTTCTCAAACAACACTGCTGGGAAAACTTTTGAAGGTAGCTAATAAGGTTCCTCAAAGGGGATGCTTACCTGACACAATGACAGTCAGTTTTAGTTTTGACACCAAAGCAAGAAAAATATCCATCTGGCCTTAAAGCCCATAGAACACTGACATGAAACCATTTACCAAAGTAATTTCAATGCATTTGGCAAAAGTGGCCCCTTTATTGTCACTTCAGGACCAGTTGGGATTTATAACAAATAGAAGCATCATAGTGAATATTCACAAACTGGCTCATATCCTGCATAAGAGAATGGGTAGGACTATATGGTGTCCTCCCTTGACATAGGAAAGGTCTTTCACTTAGTTATCTGGTAATACATATTGTAGGTGATGGAGGGCTATCCATCACTGTTTCTATTTTTCCTGATTATGAAGCCACAGGGGTACATTCTTATGAGGAAAATGGCAATCTGGGGTTTTGAGAGAAGAAAAATATCATTCTGTTGTATGTTGATGACACCCTGTTTTTTCTAATTAATCTGGTCCAATTAAAGCCCTTGTGAAAGAAACTTGCACTCTCAATAGTAGCCTGTGCTGCAGTGCTGAAAATACTGACACTACCTAACTCAATCAATCAATCAATCAAAAAAATGTATAAAGTGCGCTACTCACCCATGAGGGTCTCAAGGCGCTTGGTGGGGGGGGGGGCAGGAGGGTCACTGTTCGAACAGTCATGTTTTGAGGTTTTTTCTGAAGAGCTGGAGGTCTTTTATTTTGCGGAGGTTGGTGGGGAGGGAGTTCCAGGTTTTGGGGGCGAGGTAGGAGAAGGACCTGCCTCCTGTGGTGGTGCGTTGGATGTGGGGGACTGTGGCTAGGGCGAGTTTGGCTGATCGGAGGTTGCGGGTGGGAGTGTGAAAGTTCACTCTTTCGTTGAGGTATGTCGGGCCGGTGTTGTGGAGAGATTTGTGTGTGGAGATGAGGATCTTGAATGTGATTCTCATGTTTATGGGGAGCCAGTGAAGAGTTTTGAGGTGTGGTGAGATTCGTTCGTGGTGGGGGAGGCCAAGGACGAGGCGTGCAGCTGTGTTCTGGATTCTCTGGAGTTTGCGTGTGAGTTTGAGTGTGGTGCCGGCGTAGAGGGCATTACCGTAGTCTTGTTTGCTGCTGATGAGTGCATGGGTGACTGTCTTCCTGGTCTCTGGGGGAATCCATTCGAAGGATTTTTTTTAGAGTGCGGAGTGTGAGGAAGCAGGAGGAGGTAAGAGCATTGATTTGCTGTGTCATGGAGAGGGAGGGATCCAGGATGATGCCGAGGTTGCGTGCGTGGTTTGCGGGGGTGGGTGCAGGTCCTAGGGCGGTGGGCCACCAGGAGTCGTTCCATATAGTTTTGTTGGGGCCGAAGGTGATGAGCTTGGTTTTGTTGGCGTTAAGCTTGAGGTGGTTAGTTGTCATCCAGTTGGCGGTGTCGAGGAGAGCTGCGTGTCGGTTGGTTTTGGCGGTGGTGGAGTTGCGGGTGAGGGAGAGGATGAGTTGGGTGTCATCTGCATAGGAGAGGATAGTGATTCCTTGTGATCGGAGAATGTTGGCTAGGGGGATCATGTAAATGTTGAAGAGTGTGGGACTGACAGAGGCCCCTTGGGGGACTCCGCAGATGATCTTGGTGGTGGTGGAGTGGAAAGGTGGGAGGCGGACTCTCTGGGTCCGGTCAGTTCGAAGGAGGTGAGCCAGTCTAAGGCTTTGTTGCTAATTCCTATGTTGTGGAGGTGTGTGCGGAGTGTGTGGTGGCAGACAGTCTCAAAGGCTGCGGAGAGGTCTAGAAGGATGAGTGCGACGGTCTCGCCTTTGTCGACTTTGGTCTTAATGTCGTCAGTGCATGCGATGAGGGCGGTTTCCGTGCTGTGGTTCTTGCGGAACCCGGATTGCGAGGGGTCAAGAGTGTTGTTTTCTTCGAGGTAGTGGGATAGGCGGGTGTTGACTAGTTTCTCGGCGACCTTAGCGGGGATGGGGAGGAGGGAGATGGGGCGATAGTTGGAGAGGATCTCTGGGTCGGCTTTGTTTTTTTTTTAGGAGAGCAGTGATTTCCGCGTGCTTCTAGGGGTCTGGGTAGGTGGTGTCGTCGAAGGAGGAGTTGATTATGTTGCAGAGTATGGGGGCGATGGTTGGGCTGGCTTTGTTGTAGATGCGATGTGGGCATGTGTCGGAGGGGGATCCGGAGCGGATGGAGTTCATGGTTTTTTCGGTTTCTTCGTGTGGTGGGGGCCCAGGTGGTGAGTGGGGTGGGGGAATCATAAGTGGGGGTTTAGTTGGGTGAGTGAGGGGTGTGTGTGGTGGGTGTGTGTGGTATGAAGCTGTTGTGGATGTCCAGGATTTTGTGGTGGAAGTGGTTGGAGAGGGCGTCACATAGGGGCTGTGTGTGTGAAGGGTCTATGTTGCTGGCTTTGGGTTTGGCTAATTCATTAATGAGGGTGAAGAGTTCTTTGCCTAGATGAACTCCAAATAGTGAGACATGCATTTTTACAGCGATATTCCAGTGCTTGGACAAGATGAAGATTGGCTTACTATAGGCGGCGCTCACTTATGAAACCAGCTAGATTCTCTTATGGTCCCCTGTGACAAGCGCAAGCTAGCCATGCCTGTTTTTGAATGCTACTTGGCATTGCAACTCCAGCACATATTCCAATAGCTCGAACAGATACCCTAGAATATTACTGCTTGCCGCACAAATTACACATTGCACAATTCTTTTAGTCTGTGCATAAACAGGTCCAGGGATGCCTTACTCGGTATCATTGATGTTTGGGATCTGCAACAGGGAGACCGTTAGACCTGACAGCCTTAGGGTGGTCACCCTCAACTTTTTGCCTGCCTCCCTCCACTTTTTGATACTGTTTTTGCTGGTTTTAGGACTCTGTGCATTTTACCACTGCTAAGCAGTGCTAAAGTGCATATGCTCTCTCTCCGTTAAAACATGGTGACATTGGTTCATACTCAATAGGCTTATTTGATTTACTTCTAAGTTCCTAGTAAAGTGCACTACATGTGCCCAGGGCCTGTAGATTGAATGATACTAGTGGGCATGCAGCACTGATTGTGCCACCCACATAAGTAGCCCCTTAACCATGTCTCAGGCCTGCCATTACAAGGCCTGTGTGTGGAGTTTCACTGCCAATTTGACTTGGCATTTAAAAATACGTGCCAAGCCTTAAACTCCCCTTTTTCTACATATAAGTCACCCCTAAGGTAGGCCCTAGGTAACCAACAGGGCAGGGTGCTATGTAGGTATTAGGCAGGACATGCACCTGTGTAGTTTATGTGTCCTGGTAGTGTAAAAATTCATTTTCCACTACTGTGAGGCCTGCTCCTTTCATAGGCTAACATTAAGGCTACCCTCATATACTGTTTGTGTGGTAGATTCTGATTAGAAAGGGGTAAATAGGTCATATTTAGTATGGCCAGAATGGTAATACAAAATCCTGCTGACTGGTGAAGTTGAATTTTATTTTAGTATTTCAGAAATTCCACTTTTAGAAAGTGAGCATTTCTCTGCACTTAAACCCTTCTGTGCCTTACAATCCACGTCTGGGCTGGGTTGGTTGACAGCTCCCTTGTGCATTTCACCCAGACAACCACAAACACAGGATGCTCAGTCACACCTGCACACATCTGCATTCTGAATGTGTCTTCCTGGGCTGGAAGGGTGGAGGGCCCGACACTTATGTTTCAAAGGACCATAGCCTGCCCTCACACAATGGACTATCCTACTGGGACCCTGACAGACAGGATTGTACTGAAAGGGGACTTTGTGCACTTCTAAGCCACTCTTTGAAGTCTCCCCCACTTCAAAGGCACATGTGGGTATTTAAACAGGGTTTCTGAACCGACAAACTCAGACTCTTCTTGACAAGATACCAACTGGGGAAGAAACTCTGAATCAGAACTTGGAGCCTGCTAAGAGAAGCTGCCTGGCTCCCCAAAGGACCACCGACTGCTTTGCTGTAAAGGACTGCTGCCTTGCTGTTGCCCTTCTGCCTTGCTGGCCTCTGGCTCTACTGAGAAGTGCTCTCCAAGGGCTTGGACTGAGCTTGCCTCCTGTTTCGTGAAGCCTCAAGCCAAAAAGACTTCATCTCTGCAAAGAACTCCTTGTGCAGCGAAAATTGACGCACAGCCTGCCGGAATCGATGCACAGCCAGCCCTGCAGTAAGAAAATCACCACATCACCAAACCAGAATGACGCAGCCTGGCTCCCCGAGTGGAGATCGACGCAGCACCAGCATTGCGACCGGAACTTCAGTGCACAGCCCACCAGTTCTACGTATCACCGAGCCGGAACGACGCAGCCCGACTTCCTGCGAGAGGAATCGACACACCGCCTGTCGTGCAACAGAAATTTCCTGGCATCGGCCACTGGATTGACGCAGCTCCTGTGACTTCGTCCTGCATGCCCAGGATTTCTCTGCATCGTCCCCAGGGCATACAAATACCCTGCAACCCAAAGAGGATCCAAGCCTGTGCTCTGGAAATTGACGCAAAGCCCTTGCAGCGTGGAAAAGCATCAACGCACCGTCTGTGTGTGTCCAGAGAAACTGACGCACACCTCCTCGTTTTCCACGCATCTCCTTCTCTGCGGTCCCGTGCGGATAATTTAGATGCAAACCAGGTACTTTGTGCTTGCAAGAGACACTTATTGCTTTTTAAGAACTAAAGACTCTAGTTATCATCACAAAAGTGATATTTCAACGTGTATTTATCTAATCTTGATTGTTTTGACCTTAATCTACTCAGATAAATATTCTATTTTTTTCTAAATCTGTGTGGTGTATTTTTGTGATGTTTGCACTGTGTTATTGCATGATTTATTGCACAAATACTTTACACATTGCCTTCTAAGTTAACCCTAACTGCTCAGTGCCAAGCTACCAGAAGGTGGGCACAGAATAATTTGGATTGTGCATGACTTACCCTGACTAGAGAAAGGGTCTTTGCTTGGACAGGTGATAACCTGACTGCCAATCAAAGACCCCATTTCTAACAGCGACCAAAAGTAATTTGTAAGTGAGTCCTATTTTTTGATGAATTTCACTATGTAGGACTACCCGACTTTCTCCAAATTAAAAGAGGAAGCAGAGAGGTCCGAGTAGATCAGGGTATGAATCACACTAGGAATGAGGATGACACTCTTCTGGTCTTTGGCACAAATGTCAGTCATACATATGGTGTAGTAGCTGGACAATTTCTATTTTACCCTAAACTGACGAGGACAGCACAATTACACAGAAGGGCATTCTGAGTAGGACCACTGATATGCACACTGTCTACATTGATGGGCATGATACAGGGTGGCAAACCATTCTCAGCCATCACCACGTCCTTCATAAGCACGACAATACCACACTGTTGTACATTCGGGACGGGAGAGGTGGAAGTGCAAAACTTTGCAAAATTTGCAACTTCACGCTTAACTTATAATGAGTGGAACAGAGAGCTGAAGTGTATGAAGAGAGCAACAAGCAGAATTAGCGGTAAACTGAAGTACTACAAATCATTACATATTATGTACCTCATGCCCTAACTGCTTAGTAAAATTTGCCCAACGATATCAGGGGATTGCCCAAAGTGTTGATCTATTCCAAAGAAACGAGAATATTCATTTTACATTTGTTGCCGTCTCACATCTGCTGGCAAAAAGATGCATAATTATACACTATCCCCAACATGCTGGTTCTTCCCTACAAATGGGGAAATGGGATGCAAACGAATGGATGATAGAGGAAGAGATCCATATAAAATAAGTGAGGATGGATGACCGATTAGATGAGAATTCGGGACATTGGTGAGGGATGCATGCTGAAAAGGGTTGGGGGAGCACACTGGTATTTCAAGTGAATGTACAGACTCTGTAAAGGATTGACTAAATAATGTTGTTTACTGTTCGCCCAACTGAAATTGTGGCCACATTTTTATGAAAAGCATAACTATGTATGAATGCTTATCCAGCTCTACATGAGGATTGTTTTATGTGTGGAGTATGCAATGTATAATAAACGTCTGCAAGTGCTGTGCCACATATAATCTTAATCCTTAATGAATGCAAATTCTTTGTTGTTTCATGGAGAAAAGTTGATACACATGGTTTGGAATAGAATGGAATGGAATATAACAGATAAACAGCTGGCCCGGATGAACAAGTAGTTGAATTACATGGCATTTTGGCTGATAAATGTGTCAAGGTAGCTTTTACTTTGGTCGGCATGAAACACTTGAGATATCTTTTGGGATATACATCTATCCACTCCCATAATCTGGTTGAGATAATAGATGTAGTTTCACAAAGGAAATTGCTCCTACTATTGTAGTATGGTTACCAACAAAGCCATCAATTAGGTCTATTGAAAATGCCTCTGGTAGTCCCTATGAAAATACAGAATCTTGGTTAAATATGTTAAAAATTAATTCATGAATTTCCTCCTGTGAAATTATTGATGAATGGTTAACTGAGTATGAATTTTATATATGTCATATATGGGAAAAGCCAGGTTGTATGTTGCTATGAATGACAAATATCTTCCTGTAAAAATAATAACATAAGTATGAAAATGTAAATAGATTTACTATTCCTAACTTCAGATGTATGCAACTTGATGATATATACACGTTCGCCACACCGGAGGTAATAACCCAAGTGTAGTTATGATTAAGTAAGTTTCCATTTTGTGCTGTTGGACGAACCTGCATGAAACTTTCCAAAAAATGTACATCCACTTTTGGTTCTTCAACTTTTGTGCACGTCTGTCAAGTGGTGAGAAGAAAAAGGGGATGGGAATCATTAACGTGCCATTTCTCACTTTAATACCCATAGGGATATTTGCTCTTCGATGGAGGGAAAAGAACAGCTGAATAGGATTACACCATAGGTGATGCAAAGGTTAAACTTTACTCCAGGAGTTCTTTTGTTGATTTGGTGTAAATCTGTTCAGTAGTTTCCAAGATACTTCTGCTTAAAAAGCTGGTCTGTTTGGGCATTAAGAGGTTACATTTTAGAGATATCAAAACCAATACATTGTAAATCATCCGCAGATTTGCAAATCCATGAAGGATTTGCTACTGATTTAAAAATAAATAATGCACTCCATTGGACTAGGTAACTTTTTCTCCCTTTTGTGAACTGCAGGTTCTGGCATCTAGCACAAAATGTGTGGATCTGACATGTTCAGAATGGCTGGCTGTCATAAACATTTCTGCTGCAGATGCTATTGCTCAACACGGTGCACTGAGAAAGAAAAGGGAGAAAGAAAAAAGGGAGTAGGGTGCTAGAATGAAGCTACTCTGATCCCCAGGCCCATGTAGGAGCCCAAGAAGCACCCCACTAAAAACAAAAGTTAAAAGAATTACTTTTTTATTGCAGAATTCGTGAAACTCATGCTCAATTCATGGATCCAAACAAATCCAGCTTAGGGTTCACAATTCAGCAAGTGAAAAAAGTATTTTGAACACTAATGCTTTGTTTATCCAACTGCTGGGTGAGTGGGGTTGGCTACACGAGGCTGGGTGGGAGCTGGGTCTGGCCATAGCCAGGCCCTTGGCCAGTCACCCCACCTGAACATGGCCAAAGCTGCCCAGGGAGCATTGGGTACATGGGCTGACAAGAAGACTGGGCCTGCGGCGAATCCTCTACTGGACATGACTAAATTCTGTGTGTGACTGGAGATGGCCATCTACTGGGGTTTGGGCACAGGGAACTCCTAGAAGTTGTGAACAATTAAAAACATCTCAAAACTTCACTAAAAAGCAAAATGTGTGTCAATGTATATTTAAAAAGCTGAGAAATTCAACTGAAAAACACAGTAAAAGTGAAGTTATGATTTCAATTTAAAACCAAAAAACCACTGCAATTCTCAAGTTATGGCTCGAATCGCAATCCAGAACTCACACAACCTCAATGCAAATCATAACTTGCACACCACAAATATAATAATTTTTCTCAACAAATAGACCAGACCAATGGCATCTGACATAACTTTTCTGAATGAACTAATCAAGTCATAGCCTTCACTATTATGAAAATTCTGCCATCCTGCCACTAAATGTCACTCACTCGCTGCATTGAGAGGCAGGCCATTGGCTCCGGGAGTGGGGCGCACCTCGTGCAGGAGTGAATGAGGTTGGGAAGACTCCCAGGTGGCTGTGGCGACTCCAGATGAAACAAGGGGGATCGGGGGTCATGGCTGGTCACGATGATGGTGGGTACTGGACTGGACTCATGGCTGTGACGAAGATGGCATCAGACTGGATCATGGACTGGATGGCTGGGCAGGTGGGCATGGCCGATGTCTGGCCTGGGGCCGGCCGCACAGCGTTGTCTCTGGTCAAAGGAGATCAACAGATAGCAAGGCGGCCTGGCATTGAACGGCTGCCTCACGAGGTGAAGGACTGGGCCTGAGGTGGAAAGCAAGCGAGGGGAGCAGCTTGAGCTCCCACAAAATGGCAAGCTCATTTAGAGCCTCCCTGTTCTTCTGCATGACTGCACATGAACTCCCGGGGGGCCGCTGCCGGCATAGAGGAAGCCCCCAGCAGAAAGCGCCACAATGACCTGGTAAGGGCCATGCCAGGAGCGAAGGCTGCTCCCACTGCTATGCACCTTGCCTGGAGCTGTGCTGGTGCTGCGATGCACAAAGATACCTGCATCTGGCATTCACGAGGCACATTAGGGGAGAGGCCCGTGAAGTCTACCCTACTGGAGTAGTTGCACCTGGGAAAGAGGGGAGGGGCTGCGGAGTCTACTCCTTATGCCAGAGCATGGACATTACAACATTGCGCTGCTCTTGCAGGGGGCCTCGAGACATGAAGAGTGGTGCCCCCCCCGGTGTGCACTATAACAGGGATACAACGCAAGTGATATTAGATTGCTGCCCCCCGTTAGACCTGACAGCCTTAGTGTGGTCACCCCTAACTTTTTACCTGCCTCCCTCCACTTTTAGATACTGTTTTTACTGTTTTTAAGACTCTGCACACTTTACCTCTGCTAACAAATGCTAAAGTGCATACGCTCTCACCCTTTAAACATGGTAACATTAGATCTTACCCAATTGGACTATTTAATTTACTTATAAGTCCCTAGTAGAGTGCACTATGTGTGCCAAGGACCTGTAGATGAAATGCTACTAGTGGGCCTGCAGCACTGATTGTGCCACCCACTCAAGTAGCCCCTTACCCTTGTCTCAGGCCCCTGCCATTGCAAGGCCTGTGTGTGTAGTTCACTGCCAATTCCACTTGGCATTTAAAAGTACCTGCCAAGCCTAAAACTCCCCTTTTTCTACATGTAAGACACCCCTAAGGTATGCCCTAGGTAACCCATAGGGCAGGGTGCTATGTAATGTACATGTCCTGGAAGTTTAAATCTCCTAAATTTGTTTTTACACTGCTGTGAGGCCTGCTCCCTTCATAGGCTAATATTGGGGCTGCCCTCATACATTGTTTGAGTGGTAGCTGCTGATCTGAAAGTAGCAGGAAGGTCATATTTAGTATGGCCAGTATGGTGATATAAAATCCTGCTGACTGGTGAAGTTGGATTTAATATTACTATTTTAGTAATGCCACTTTTAGAAAGTGAGCATTTCTCTGCACTTAAATCTTTCTGTGCCTTACAATCCACGTCTGGCTGGGTTTAGCTGACCGCACCTTGTGAATTCACTCAGACACACCCCAAACACAGGTTACTCAGCCTCACTTGCATACATCTGCATTTTGAATGGGTGTTCCTGGGCTGGGAGGGTGGAGGGCCTGCATTCACACAAAGGACAGCCACACCCCCTACTGGGACCCTGGCAGACAGGATTGAACTGAAAGGAGACCTGGTGTACTTCTGAGCCACTCTTTGAAGTCTCCCCCACTTCAAAGGCACATTTGGGTATATAAACAGGGCCTCTGCCCCTACCAACTCAGACACTTCCTGAAGAAGAAACTTGTAACTAGAAACTGCATCCTGTCAAGAAGAACTGCCTGGCTGCCCAAAGGACTCACCTGACTTTCTGTGAAGGACTGCTGCCTTGCTGCTCTCTGGCTGAGGTGAAGAAGTGCTCTCCAAGGGTTGGGATAGAGCTTGCCTCATGTTCCCTGAAGTCTCAGGACCAAAAAGACTTCATCTCTTCAAGAAGGACTCCTTGTGCGGCAAAATTCGACACACAGCCTGCCAGAAACGACGCACAGCCTGCACCGCGGTGAAAATTTCACTTCATGATGATCCAGAATGATGCAGCCCGACTTTGCAACAAGAAGATCAATGCAGCGCCAACGTAGCGACTGGAAATTCGACGCATGGACCACCGGAACGACGCACAGCCAAACCAGAATGATGCAGGCCGACTTTCAGAGAGGAATCGACACAGCGCCTGCCATGCAGTAGAAAATTCTACGAAACGCACACCGAATTGACGCAGCTCTTGTGACTTCGTCCTGCCAGCGCAGGAAATCCACGCATCGTCCCCGGGGTATCTGAAAACCCCGCAACCAGAAGAGGATCCATGACCGAGTGCCGGAAATCGAGGCACAGCTGTCTCTGCGTGAAAATTAAACGACGCATCGCCGTTTGCGGCCCGAGAAATCAACGCACACCCCTTTGTTTCCACCCATCTCCTCCTCTGCGGCCCTTTGTGGAGATTTTTCACACAAACCAGGTACTTTGTGCTTGAAAGAGACTGTGCTTGCTTTTAAAAGACTTAAGACACGTTATATCACTTTTCAGTAATATCTCTACATTTACTTATTGCATTTTTGATTGTTTTGACCTGCATTTAACCAGATACATATTATATTTCTTTCTACACACTGTGTGGTGTATTTGTGTGGTACTATATGGTGATATTGTATGATTTATTGCTCAAATACTTTACTCATTGCCTTCTAAGTTAAGCCTGACTGCTCAGTGCCAAGCTACCACAGGGTGGGCACAGGATAATTTGGATTGTGCATGACTTACCTTGACTAGAGTGAGGGTCCTTGCTTGAACAGGGGGTAACCTGACTGCCAACCAAAGACCCCATTTCTAACACCCCCTGATAAATATACCCTTATGATGGTGGAGCAACACAGCAGAGAGGCCAACTACCCGCCACCTCGTTAGACCATAAAACATGCTAGTGCCCCCTCACGAGCACATTGAGCCTGCAGAGAACATCAACACAGATATTCCCCGTGCGATAGGAGCCTCACTTATGGCCAATCAGCACCATAATTAGTGGACACTCCTCTTTTGCCATAGAGACATATTGCAGTAGTGCCTAGCTGAGCTCCTGCATGCTCAGGAATTACTAGGGGCACATTTGTTTGTGCCCTACTGCGCAGACCACACCTTTCCAAATTATTGCATGGTAGAACCCCAACCGAAACCAATTGCTATATTAAAAGGACCAAGATCATATTCTGTCAAAGTCCAATAAAAACTGATGGCGGAGAGTAATAAGGATCATATCTTCCCAGACTTCTCCAAAAAGTTGCAGCGCCAAAGGACTATTTTCCTAGAAGCAAAAAATAAACTCAGATCTATGGGAGTCCCTTACGCAATGCTATTCCTGGTCAAGTTATGAGTGGTGGCGAAGGAAGGTGCACTCCTCTACCGGACACCTCCAGAGGTCTGGGAATGACGAGACCAACATCCGCACGACGCTCCTGAAACTACACAATCAGCTGGCCGTCCTGACCACGTTAGGCTGCGACTGAAAATAAAAACCCACTCTCCAGCAGTTGCGCCCTCAACACAGGAAACACAGCAGGAGAGATTGAAAGTGATGGAGGAGGTTGTGTCCCTGAGTGTGGGCAGATCGAGCCCCTTGTCCAACGGGAATGGCGAAGGAGCAGAAGGCACAGAATCTGATTCATTGACAAGTTCAAGTATTGAGCTGCTGGTAGTGACACCGGGGACTGCTGATGACATTATTTCAGCTTCCTTGGTAACTGTAAGCTGCTTCAAAAGGGACACTAAGGGTGAAATTACAGTTTTGCATAGGGGGTCACCCTTCTGGCTTAATTAGCCTGGGAGGAATCGACTGGCAGGGAGCCCCTGTGTGGCCATCCACCCTCCCTCATTTGATTGGTGTGATCACACAAGTGCTGGCAGGTTAACCAATAGTTTGGATGAGAGGTAGTTGCCTACTTGTCCCGGGGAGAGAGAGTTGGGATAACAACTGTTTGTTTGTTACAATTAGATTACACAGCCGCATTCCCTGCAAAACAGAATTCAGGTGGTATAATTGGTTATAATGGAGGGGAGGACGTGGAGCGACTGGAGCAGGGAGTGTGCATAGAGGAATGGACACCCTAGTTGATGGTACCTTTGAAGTATAAAATAATCTCCTGGAACATAAGGGGGATGCATACGATGTCCAAACTCTCTAAGGTGTTCTCATATTTGCAACGGAGGGGGACCCACATAGCAGTGTTGCAGGAAACACATCTAATTTCTATAGAAGGGGTGCCCTCTACTACACTACAAACTCTGCTTATGCTCGGGCACTCTCATATGGATCAGGACAGGGATCCTATTCCAAAAAACTAATGTAACTGTAGACCCTGATGGCTGATATGTTGTGGTGGCAGGTTGACTGGGAGGCCGGGATAAACGTTCATTAGTATATATGCACCTATTTTGGAACAAGGTGCGTTCCTCACAACACTTTTGAATACTCTTGCCCCTTACCTACTACACGCTGTGGGGTTGGGAGGGGACTTTAACTGTGTCATGGATCCTATTAAAGACAGGTCTTATCGCCCCCTTCGAGACTCCCCGGTCCGTCATAAAGCACATACATTTGCAGACTGCCAGCAACAATGGGACCTTTTAGACTCCTGGTGGCACCTTTACCCACATGAGCAGGACTATTCCTTTTTTTCCCAGCTTGCACAAATTGCATGTGCCACTGGATACATTCCTTTGCACCGCAGAGGTCCATAGGCTGGTAAGAGATGTTGAATATCTACTGAGGACAATCTCAGATCACAATCTTGTCCTCTTACACTTACACTGGGAGTGAACTAAACACCTCATACCGACCTGGCAGATGAAGCCCGAGTCCCTAGAGAACCCAGTTTACCAAGAGACCATAGGAACCTATATACGCCAGTTCTTTGAGGAAAATACATATACAGCTCCATCCCCCCACGTGCTCTGGAATACTTTCAAGACGGTGATCCAGGGGCACTGCATAGCTGAATCTATGGAAGTCCGGGGTACGCTGCTGCGTGAGATCACAATGGCAGAACGGGAATTGAGAGACTTAGAAAAACTGAGGCCCGCTTGCCCTGAGCTACAGGGGGAGACCCCCGAGGCAAGGGAGCGAGTCGCAGAGCACACAGAGAGACTCCACTGCTTTGATTATAAAAACTACTCAATGAGACTGCATGCTGAAAGGGATTAGACAGGGACCCTCCTAGCACTGCTGGTGAACCCCAGCAAACAGGGGTCGCCGATCACAGAAATTAAAAGTGAAGGCGGGCAGTGGCTACATTGCCAGACGGAGATCAATCAGCATTTCCATAGCTACTATGCCAACCTCTATTCCAGCACAACTCAAAGCACTAAAGCTGAAATTCAGGCCTTTCAGGACCCACTACCGGCACCAGCCTTCACAGAGAAAGAAATAGATGAGCTGGGGTGGGACATCGAACTCCCAGAAATTAAAGTGGCCATAAAGGGATTGGCTAGGGGGAAAACCCCAGGCACGAATGGTCTACCCATTGAATTTTATGCAACTTATCAGGATGTATTAGCTCCTAAATTTGTAGACCTCTGTAAGGTGGCCAGAGATCAGGGGATGTTGCTTAAAGAAACCCAGGAAGCATTGATTGTTCCTTTGTTGAAGCCCGGTAACCCAGCACACAATACTAAAACATATCAGCCACTATCAATGCTTAATACCACCTATGAAGTTCTTGGCTGCATACTAGCCACCAGGCTTCTCCCTTTTATGATCCGCATAGTCCACGCTGATCAAGCAGGGTTCATACCGAAATGGAATACGGTGCAAAACATCCAACACCTGCTAAACTTGATGGACGCTGATATCCTGGACAGAGAACGATCTGCAGTGCTGGTGGTAGATATAGTAAAGGCCTTCGATAGCCTTGAGTGTCAATATCTATATAGGGTGATGGAGCATCTGGGGCTGGGCAACGGTTTCCAAGCATGTAAGAAACTGTTATATTCCACTCCTAGGGCCAGGGTACGAACCGGTGAAGAGATCTCGGATGTCGATATAATAGAAAGAGGAGCTCCCTGTCTCCATTCTTGTTCGTCCTACCCATGGAGCTCATGGCCTGTTAAGCATGACGAAGTGGCTGGTACCACTGGTCAATGCATGGAACCACTGCTCATCATATAGCACTTTACGGAGACGATTTGTTGATGTTCCTCCGGGATGCTTCCGTTGACCTGGGAGGTGCCTGGGAGCTCCTGGCACAGTTTGGCTCCATGTCCGGTCTCCAGTTAAACTGGCAGAAATTACAATAATTTCCTAAGGCAGAGAATGGCAAGCTGCCTGGGAACTTAGACTCGGCCCCTTGGGAGTCCAGGTGCCTGCCATACTTGGGAGTCAAAATTTACCATTCCTGGGCTGACCTCCTGGAAGGGAATATAGGTGCGGCAATTAGGGCGCTAAAATCTAATTTGGAGTTTTGGAAGACACTCCCATTGTCGGTGATAGGTAGAGTGGAATTACTTAAAATGGTGACCCTCCCACGACTGTTATACCACTTTACAGGATTCCCGCATCGACATTCACAAATTCGATTCCATAATAGCTACATTCCTCTGGGGCACAGGATGCCGCTGAGTAGCATTGGCACCCACAAAATGACCGGTGGCTGATTTTGAATCACACTACTTAGCTGCCCAAATGCAGTGGTTCACATGGTGGATGGCGGTCCAACTAGTGCAGAGAGCTGATATGAGCATGCTCATCCCAGACCTCTCCCACCTGGTAGGGCTATTACTGAAAACGACTGGTTCTGCGCCCACTGATACACTAGAATTTCAGGTAATGGGCAAATACTGGAATAGATATCTTCCAAAAACACATACAAGGGTTCCATATTCCCCTGATATGCCGATCTCTATGCTAACATCTCTCCCTCATGGCGGGGAATTAGGGGACATAATTGAATGGGTTGTAGCGGGAGCTACAAAGGTGGGTGACTTATATAGAGAGGGGGGGACTACTCCCCTTTGCTGAGTTTCAACAAGAGTTTACTATCCCACAGGGCCACTTTCTATTGCACAGCACATTCACCTTGGCACTTCGGAGGCATTGGCGCATTGGCAGGTTGAACCACAACCTCATGCCGTCAGCCAAAGCTTAGGCCCTCATTATGACCCTGGCGAAGGGTGATAAAATGGCGGTAATACCGCCAACAGGCTGGCAGTAATTACCGCAAAATTATTACCATGGCGGTAATATCTCCGATAGACAGTCAATGTACCACTCCGACCGCCAGGGCGGAAACAACAGTCGCCTACAGCCAGGCAGAAGACACAGTACTCCCCACCATATTTTGACACAGGAAACCGCCACCTTTTCCGGGGCGGTACCAACGTCATCAAAAGCCTGGCGCAAACAGAGCACAAAAGTCAAAGGACTCACCATTGGAGACACAGGGGAAAACCACTCCTCTATGGAACCTGAACTGCAAGTCTTCCCGATGATCTTCTACGTTACGCTCCACCTGGAACACCAACGCCGGCAAAGATGACGACGATGAGTACAACTGTCTAGCACACAAGGGAGGGTGGGGGGAAAATGAGAGTGACACACACACGCATAACACACACCCACGCCATACACACAACCAGCTGCATTACAAAAACAATTAGACCCCGAAAATCTGCAGAATAATGCAAGGACTACAGGAAATGACGAAAGTCATTGTAATCAGTCCAACAATAAAATCAACAATCCGATTTGGCCATGAAACAGATATGTACACTTGTATAAAAAAAGGGACACTGCCCAGTCCATAGTTCAAAGGAACCACATGGCCACAGGGCACAGTCCAAGGCCCTACTCGAATCCTGCACCAATCCGGATAGAACACTACAGGGGCATTAGTTGTCAAATGGGCAGGCACCTCAGGAAAAGGGGGGGCACCTCAGTCGGATGTGGGAACAAGCCCACTGTTCTGGAAGGGGCAAAAATGCCCATTGCTTTGTCCTGGGGAGTGCAAGGCCACAGTCTCTCAAGTGGGTGTCTTGCCCACTGGTTCTGGAGGGGGCAACATGCCCTCTGCTTTGACTTGGGGGTGCAAGGCCAGGTCTCTCAAGTGGGTGTCTTGCTCACTGGTTCTGGAGGGGGCAACATTCCCTGTGCTCTGTCCTGGGGAGTGCAAGGCCACAGTCTCTCAAGTGGGTGTCCTGCCCACTGGTTCTGGAGGGGGCAGGCCACACAGTAGCCCCTGGAGGATGGACTACATGGCGTCCACCAGCGGTGTTGGCTGCACTGTGGTGGTGTTTGGGGACGGCTCCTGGTCAGCCCCTGCACTCTCTGATGGCTGCACAACCACGACTAGTGGTGGGGGCCTTGTGACAGTTGCTGGAGGTGGCGGTGTTTGGCTGACAGCCATCGCTGTCGTAAATAGCCACCTGTCCTCCTGATCATGGGTTTGGGATCCCTTACCCTTCCTTGCAGGGGTGGGTGGGATCTTCCCCCCTCTGCCTGGCGGTGCAGGCTCCTTCCCTTTTTTTCCAGCTGGTGCAGGGTCCTTCCCCTTCTTTTCAGCTGGTGCAGGCTCCTTTCCCTTCCATCCAGCTGGTGCAGGCTCCTTCCTCTTCCTCACAGCTGGTGCAGGCTCCTTCCCTTTCCTCACAGCTGATGCAGGCTCCTTCCCCTTCTTCGCAGCTAGTGCCGGACTCTACCCTTTCATCCCAGGTTGTGCTGCCTCTTTCCCCTTCAGTATTGTTAGTCTGGCATCCCTACCACCACGAGTAGCTGGTACTACCACTGTCCCTGTGGACTATTTGGCTGAGGTGCTGTGCTGGGTCCTTGCTACCCTGCCAATATGTGCAGGAAAGGGGGAGGGGTAGGGAAGAGGTCAATCCTGGAAAGGAAAAGCTTTTTAGGTACGTTGGGGGGGGAAGAGGGAGGAGGAATGGGAGTGGAGAATGAGGGAGTGGTCATCGGACGTGTATATCTGCTGGATTTGGGTGCAGGTGCATAGGCTGTATGCTGTTGTGAAGTGGATGGCTGTTGGGTGTCTGAGTGCTTACGTTTGTGTCCTTTAGGAGGGGGGGCAGACATGTGGGAGAGGACACAGGGATGCATGCATGAATGTTGTGGAGGTGTCTACCAGTGAGGTGTGTGTTCTCCTTGGTTTGGTGATGATGCTGGTAGTGGATATTGATGTAGTGCATGCAGGTGTGAGTCTAGATGTAACTGGGAGGGTGGTGGAGGAGGGGGAGACAGTGGAGACAGTGGATGCTGTTGTGTCTGCAACTGAATGGTGTTTCTGTGAGTGCCTGTGGGATGAAGTGTGATGCTTGTGTTTGCCTATGCCACTCTTTGGTGTTGTCTTGTGTGCATGTGTGTCTGTCTGTGTGCTTGGGATGGGTTGGGGTTGAGGAGAATGGGACTGGGAAGTGGAAGGGTTGGAGGTGGGGCGGTTGAAACAGGGACAATGGCTGCCATCAGAGAGGAAGCCAGAGCCTGAATCGATCTCTGTTGGGCCGCCAATCCACTGTGAATGCCTTTCAGGAATGCAGTGCATTGCTGCATCTGGGATGCCAGCCCCTGGATGGCATTCACAATGGTTGATTGCCCTACAGAGATGGATCTCAGGAGGTCAGTAGCCTCTTCACTCAGGGCAGCAAGGCTCCCTGGGGCAGGGCCTGAGGTGCCTGGGGCGAAGGAGATGCCCACCCTCTTGTGTGAGCAGGCATGGGCAACTCGCTGAGGGGTTACAGGGAGGGCAGTGCTGGCACGGGGTGGCAGCTGTACCTGCAGCTGGGGTTGGTCACAAAGGTTTCCGTCACCACCAGGGAGCTCCCATCAGAGGAGGTATCAGAGTCTGTGTTGTCCCCTCCGGTCTCCATTGTGGTGCTCCCCTCGCCCTCCGTCCCACTGGTGCCCTCAGCATCAGTGGACTCTGCCTCCAGGGTCCTGTGGGATGCAGCTCCCTCTGTTGCCGGTGCCTCTGCTCCTCTGCCAGATAATGCTAATGCACATAAGGACAGGATGACAAAACAAGAAAGGGGGGGAGAAAAAAAGGATACACAGGGTCAATGACTGCACCAACACCACTGTTGGCGTACACAGCACCCTCACACACAGGGAACAGGCCTACACACTATGCATGGCACTACCAGTGAAATGGCTAGTCACCCGGGAATGAGGAGGGGCATACACCGCCAACTGCAGCACACCTGGGACCCACACAGCCCTGCCCAGAAGTGAATACTAGCAAGGTAGGTAGGCAGTATTTTACATTCAAACCCTTAGCCACCAGAGGACCTACGCTGCTATGTCTGACCTGGCCTACAGGCACCCAAGGACACACAACCACCACCCACATACTACCCCACCAATAGTAAGTTGCAATGATAGCCACTGTACTCACCCCCCCTTGTGGCTGTTGTGATGCCCTGAAGCACCCATCCAGCTCAGGGTAGGCCACTGCCATTATGCTGGCCATCAGGGGGGTCAGGGTCTGACAGACACCCCTTCCTCGTTGGGAGGCCGTCCCCAGCAGGTCCTCTGCGGTCTTCCATGCCCAGCGTCTCAGGTTCTCCAACCGATTGCGACAGTGGGTGCTCTGCCTGCCCTAGACCCCAAGGGTCCGCACCTCCTTGGCGATGGCACGCCATATTCCCTTCTTTTGATGGCCACTGACCTGCAGAGGCAACACAGACAGGAGAGCACCATTAGACAAACAGTCCAGCCTGTCACACAAATGGCCCACCATACCCGTTTGCATCACCATTGGCACACACATAGCCCAGCCCACAACATGTACACTGCCAAGAGGACATCCACCCACCCCCCTTACACGTGCGCTTCACACACAACTCCAATCATTCATGCCACATGCATTGTGGCCACAGTGTACTCACCTGTTGGTCTGGAGGCCCATACAGCAGTCTGTACTGGGGTAGGACCCCATCCACCAGTGGCTTCAACTCCTCAAAAGTGAAGGCTGGGGCCCTTTCCCCGGTCACACGGACCATGGTAGGTACCATACAGGTCACAGCAGCCCATGCAGTGTAGGTCCTCTCCCATGGAAGGTCAGGAAACAAGTGAGGAATATGATAGAAAATGGCGGTCACGCCCGCTGCTGTGCATACCGTCACCGCTGGCGTAGATACCCATTGTCCACTGTACCCCATAGGGCCCAATATCAACCAATGAGGAATTGCTCTGCGGTTCACAACCGCCTCAGCGCACAACGTCAGCAGCATTACCTCACTTTTACCTGTTTCTCCACACAGGACAGGCAGTCACCATTTTGGGGGGGGGGTGAACAGGCCTATTGATAATTGCTGCGTCACAGGATCAATAGGCACATACTTTATAAATTACACTGTCCCATACCATGTTTACATGAAGTGGACAGCTGTTGTGGCTCCATTGTTCAGTTTGTGACAGCCTACTCACTCTTGTGCCCCTTAGATATCCACCACTGTGGATGAATAGGCGATGGAGACATACCCCTGTGTACAGACCTCTGGTGGACTCGGCTACACTGGAGGACAGGCACATAATACTCCCCTATAGATGGGACAGAGCCACAATCACAGAGCTGTGTGCCCAATTGGAACCTGACCTGATCTCAGCTCTCCATCATCTCACTAGGATCCCCCCTCTTTTGCAGGTTCTATCAGTGCTCCATTTCCTGGCAACTGGTTCTTTCCAAGTGACAATGGGCTTGGCAGCAGGAATGTCACAGCCAATGTTCTCAATCCTGCTAGCAAGAGTCTTGTCTGTCCTGATAAAACACATGTGCAGTTACATTGTTTTCCCCAGGTTGAGGATTTGGCCACTGTGAAGGCCAGGTTTTATGCAATGGGACATATTCCCAATATAATTGGGGTGATTGACGGAACACATATTGCATTTGTACCCCCAGCCAGAATGAACAGGTGTTCAGGAATCATAAGAATTTCCACTCCATGAATGTGCAGATATTGTGCTTGGCGGACCAGTACATCTCCCATGTCAATGGTAAGTATCCAGGGTCGGTGCATGATATCTTTGTCCTGAGGAATAGCAGCATCCCAAATGTGATGTCCCAACTACAGAGGCACAGGGTGTGGCTAATAGGTGAGCCCTGGTTCCCACCCAGAATATGTTGCTGTATGCCTATGGTGTTGGCCATATAGGATAGTGTGTGGCTAAATGTTGTCCCTCAGTATTTGCAGGTGACTCTGGTTACCCAAACCTATCATGGCTGCTGACCCCTGTGAGGAATGCCAGGACAAGAGCTGAAGAAGGTTATAATGAGGCACATGGGAGAACCAGAAGGATAATTGAAAGGACCTTCGGCCTCCTGAAGGCCAGGTTCAGGTGCCTCCATCTGACAGGTGGATCCCTGAGCTACTCACCCAAGAAGGTCTGCCAGATAGAAGCAGCATGCTGCATGTTGCACAACTTGGTCCTCAGACGGCATGTCCCTTTTCTGCAGGAGGAGGAGACTGGAGATGCCCCTGTGTCAGCAGTGGACCCTGAGGACAGTGAGGATGAGGAGGCGGAGGATGAGGATGTGGACAACAGGACATCAGTGATACGTCAGTACTTCCAATGACACACAAGGGAGACGGTGCAACTTCACACTTCTATGATTATTGGTGTATTCTGTGTGGCTTTGGCATGCTGGCATTACCCACTTCTTTGTCCCTACTTACTGTTACCTATGGATATTCATTTTGCAGATGTTGGTGATATGACAACATTATCCTGGTGTGATCACAACAGCCAGCTACAGGTCATTAATTCTACGCTCATACTACTTACAGTTCATTTGAAATGGCTGTAGCTGTTTCAATCAATACAAATTTGCAATACATGAAATACTAGTAGTCAAGTTTTATCCAAGAGTGTTTATTGTTGTGCTAATATATAGAGGGGAATGTGCAATGGAATGGGGTGATGATGGAGGAAAGTCCAGGGTATTGTTCCAGTCTGTTTGTAGCACAGGTGCATTGTCCATGAGGACATAGGAAGGGGAGCAAGGACAGTTCAAGGTGGACAAGGTGACTGAATGGGACACAAAGGGGACAACCAGGAGAGTCATTTCCTGGTGGTTGTCCTGGCAAGTGTCTCTGACTTCTGTCTGGTTCGCAGGGAACGTTTGAGGGGTGGTTCACCTTCTGCAGGGTGAGCGTTGCTGGTGGCCTGTTGGTCATGTTGCGGGGCCTCCTGGCCACTAGCGGAAGTGGAGGGCTGTTCAGATGACTGGCTAGTGGTTGGGGCCCGCTGGTGTGCTGTTGCCTCCCTCATGATGTTGGTAATGTCTGCGAGCACCCCTGCTATGGAGATCAGGGTGTTGTTAATGGTGTGTGTGTGTCTAGTTGTCTCTGTGCTCTTCTTCTCAGTCTTTTGGTGGCAATAGTTGTTGGTAAAGGGTTGTGGGTAATGTGGGTGTGTGTTTTATAGTGGTGTGGGTGGTGTGCGTGTATGGGTGTCAGGTGTGCGTTGTTTGAATTGTCCAATGTAGTGTTGTTTTGTATGTGGGTGTCCATTTTGAGCACAGCGGTATGTACAGCCAATGGTTTACTGCTGTTGAATGTCAGCCGTGGTGATTTTTGGGTCATAATGTGATGGGTGTTGTTCTGTTGGCGCAGCTGTGTGGGTTTTGGGACCGCCAGTTTATCACTGACCTTTGGTCTGGCAGATTTGTGTATGTGGCTGTAGCCTGTCGGACTGGTGTGTGTATGTCATAATATGATGAACGGATATTCGCCAGCGCAGCGGTAAGTTGGCTGCCGTCAGGGCAGCTGTAAGCAGCATTGACCACCAATTTCATAATGAGGGCCATAGTTTTATTGGCTGGCACTATCAAAGGAGTAAAATGCTTGTATACAGCAATATGAGCTGGGGTGCTGCGACCCCTCGGGTCCTTGAGGAGCAAATGGGAAGAAGAGCTCTGAGTTCTGATACCAGTGGGGGGCTGGGAGACCATCATAGGGAGGAGGCCTAAGGTGTCTAGAAACGCACAATTTGAATTAATACATTTCTTTGTATTACATCGGTCATATATCACTCAGAGCGCCTTTGCAAATTTTTCAACATAGCCGAGGCGAAATGCCCCAGATGCAGGGGGGACGAGGTAGAGTAGTTACATATGTTCTGGTGCTACGCACATCTCACTGACTACTGGGGCGAGGTAACCTCATTGCTGGCAAAAGTTCCGTCACGAGATATCACTTGCATGCCTGGAGACTGCCTCTTACACTGGTTCCCCCACATTCCAAAGAATAAAGCCACAAGTATGATTCAGGACCTAGCATATATACTAGCCAAAAGAGAGATAATGAGAAACTGGAAAACCCCAGGAGGGCCCAGAATCCGTAGCTGGAAAAGGGAACTGGAGAAATGGGCCAGGAGCGAAGGGGTGGTGTTGCTCAGGGGAGCTAAACGGGGTACAGGCCCCCGTGACCTGGCAAGAACCTGGGAATAATTGTTAGATTGCTTGAAGGAGGCTGACCAACCATCATCGAGGCTTACACCTAGGGCCTCTCCAAGTGCCTCTTAAAGGACATATAACTAGTTTAGAGGGGATGCAACAGGGGGTGGGGAAGAGGGAAGGGGACGAGCGTAACAGTTGCAGTTTTATGTATTATGGATGGATGTGGGACTGAACAAGATATAGTGCATTGTTACTACCGAATTAACCAATGTCAAACAATAAAATCTGTTTAATAAAAAAAAGAAAGAAAATGTGCAAAGAAATCATTTGACGGCTGTGCATTGAGGGTTCTATGACTAACTGGGGGAGGGGGAACTGGGGGTGCATACTTTGATGTATTGATTTTAATGAATCGAATCATTTTAATACATTTGAATTTGAATTTTGCATCGGGATTGGGCAGTGCAAATTCTGTCAGATGTGCAGGTAGAATAAAATTTGGACCACACCATCCTTGACTTTGTGATGAATATAATAACCCTGTACATGTCCAGAATGACCAGCAATATAATTTGCTTTTAATGAACTACATGCCTACTCACCGATGTCCGAGCTAAGAACACAAATAATTGTTCATAGGCCACTGAATATGCCCCCAGAGGGCAATACCTTTAACTGAGTTGGGACTAATTAGAATATGGTTGTGCCACGCTCCCCCTTCTGGGGTAGCACCCATTAGAGGGGACATTGGACACAGGAACCAAGGACACTGGCTTCTACCTGGGTCTAGAGGCCCTTCTTAGTGTTTCTGGCGCACAGCAAAAGAGAAAGGGACCCGTACAAACATAGAATACTGAATGGTGGGTCTTTGCCTTCATCCACCTGCCTGTGCTCTTTACTTTGCAATCTTTTGCATATCAGGTTCTCTGCACACTCACACACAGTTCAAGCACATCCACCATCCAGCATAGCGGGTCCTCAAAAGTGGCCCCTGAGTAACTGGAGCCTTAGCTCTAGTAATGTACATTCACTATATGGTGGTAGGTGTTGCAGTGGTTCTCTGTGTTGTGATTAAGACACTGCTCTAAAACGTACATTTCCTTTGAATGTAAGATACAGATGTTACTTCCTCCTAGCACCCAATGGTAGGAAGGAGACACAGCCTCACAGAAGACAGAACGGGGCAGAGGTCATAGCGCAGGGGTTTGGTAGTGAAGATACATAAACCAGTGTCCTCGGGGAAACCTGGTAGTGCTCTGTGATAAGTAAATGTGTGTTTTTCAAAGTTAACTTCTTTTAAAAAATATTTTATCCAGTGAGTGACGGCCATTTGTCTTATAGATGAATAGCTGTTAATATTATTGTGGGGTATATATCATATGGTTTTATTAATCAATTATTAAAGGTGCTAGTCCCCTAAATAAGCGAGGCAAACTCCACAGATGTTATAGAGGTATGCTAATGACTGCTTTAAATTCAACTAGAAGGTTAAATTTGAAACAGTGCAGTCCTAATAACAGGTTTTCTACTCACCCAGGTAAAAACAAGGATGGATATGATATGTGACTCCCAAACAAACCCTGTATTTGTGATAATCCTGCACAGCTTTGGGTCCCTCCCACGCCTCTTCACGTCCATTGCTTTATTTCCAGCTTCAATTACCCAGAGGCAAGACCGTGGGATGATAGCAAATTCATCTGGAACATATTGCCTAATTAAGGACCTTTCTCCAAGTTATTCTTGATTATGCTATCAGTTTACACAATGACTGCTATTTCTATTGGAAGTAAATGCAACTGTTGCAGTAATTACTAACATATCTCGGGATGTCATTAGTATTTCACGCAGCCGCGATCTTGTACGTGATTAATTTTAAGTTACATAGAAGATAAATACAAGTCATTACAACGAAATGATGATTTTTTTCTAATTCAGACAAGCTGCTTCTTCACAGCGCCGATGTGAATGTGATTTACTACAATCTGTTCAGAGAACACATTGTTTTGTTTAATGTGTATTATTACGCTTTATTGCGACATGATTATGCACGGCGTGTATTAAAACACCGAACTCTGAAAAATGTAATTTTTTTTAAAGAATTAAGCCCTAATTTGGTATGGACACGTTTAACAAATAGGAAGGAGCAATGCACAGTTTTATCCAAATGCTAATGGAAAAGTATGAACTGTTGTTAAAATTGCCAGCCACATTAAATTATATTTAAAAGGACACTTTTCCACTGTCCGATATTGTAGTCACATCATGAGAGCGTATCATCTGGACCAATGACACCTGCGAAGCGG
The DNA here is from genome assembly GCF_031143425.1 of Pleurodeles waltl. NCBI lineage: Eukaryota > Metazoa > Chordata > Amphibia > Caudata > Salamandridae > Pleurodeles > Pleurodeles waltl. Next base: position 269,762,581 of record NC_090442.1, read on the forward strand.
TTATTAAGGGTGTTGTGTAATGGGATATATGCTGTCAATTGGCTAATGTCCCATTCGGTCACTCTCGTGATTCCCGGTGGCGAAGCTGCAACTGTTGCTGGTTGCATTATTTTCCAAATTGAACACTCATCTGGAAAAGATTCATATCTCTCGTTTCCGTCATGGTGTCTATGATTTTTCTTTTCCTTATTTCCCTATACATGTCCTTTATAGAATTATAAAGATTTGGAATTAAGAATCAAACATTTTCAGGAAACCGTCCTTGTATAGGTTATCAGGAATCAGTTGTCACAGAGAGTGGATGCCACTTCGAGCGGCAGAATCATCTCAAAACATACGAAATTGAGCATGGGGGGGGTGGGCTACATCTGTGTAATAATATTGAATATCAGTGTTGTTTAAATTGGACCAGTAGTAAGCAGACAGCCACAACTGGAAACAATCAAAAAGAAATTCATACATGTACGTGTTTTATCTTTGTAAAATTATTCATTTCACAAGATTCAAAAAAAGCTCAAGCAAGATAATGGATTCTCTACAAATTGTAGTTTTACTTGCATATATGAAATAATACATTGGCAGATTCTTCAGCATACAGCTATGTTCAAGGTACAAATACACTTTTAATGTTTTTCTCTTTTTACTTCCATAATATTTTCTTAATTGAAGAAATCCCTTCTCCCAACATTTTTTTAAATCTGGGTTGACCATCACCCTGAGTTTACATCTAATTTAGGCTTAGTGAGCTCTGAACACAAGAAATCACAATACAATATAATGCCAGCTTCTAGTGGCTGTAATTTAAGGAGTGTACAATATGCAAATAATAAAAAGTAAATAAATACACATTTAGAATTCTTGTGAATATACTTTAAGGAATTACCCTGATTACCATGACCATTAACCGCCTAATTCAACTGTTGGTGTTAAAATCTGCAAATGCAGTTCTGTGAATTGCTGCCACAAATCCAAGCACATGCGACCTCACCTGCACTGTCTGAGGCCAAGGTCTGTGAAGAAGGACTTGAGGCTCACGTGCCCCTCTGAGTACTCACAAGTTGCAACCATCTCTAGTGGATGTGTTACTCAATCAGCAATGCATACCAGGTACCAAGTTGAGCTTACTGCTGCAGCACTTGATAAGACCCCTGAATAACGAGTATGTGGCTGCAAGATCTGTTTGTTTGAAGAATGTGGTCTGATCGGAACAAACCTGTCAAAAAAGAAAACACTCGAGGGTTGGAGCAACAGGACACAACAGAAGGAAGGAAGCAGGGGCAGTAAGGAGCAACATGATGGAGAGCCAGGTGTAGGGCAAAGTTCTTTCCTGAGAATTTTAACTTAAAGGTTCTCACTTCCACTTGGCCATTCTTATTTGAAAGTTTTAAGGAAAGATCACTTCCACTGTAGCGTGGGGAGAGGGAAAGTTACAAATACCTTTGTAAATTCACATCTATATTATAGTCATTATTTGAATATTGATTAATGCGTGCTAAACAACGTCTTTGCAGAGGGCAGCATGGTTCTTGATGCATTCCCACAAACGTGAACTGGTGTCCCACTGCTCTGGCTACAGGTCCAGGTGTGGGTGACATTAAAATACTTTCATCTGGTACACAGGTTACTGTTTGGCAAGAGTCCTGTTTTTCTAAAGATAAATTAACAAGCCACTGTCCTTTAAGACATCTGAGATCTGCTAGGGTACTCAACATTCTAGCTACCTCGCTTTACCCGTGGAAGCACAAAGGATGTTGACCATTTCCTGCAATGGTGCCTGCTTTGTGATAATCACTATAATTTTAGGAGAACTTGAAAACTCTCTTTTCACTGCACAATTTCCATCAGGTTGCTCCTACTTTCAGCAGCAAGAAGGGTCAGGGTGAACGCATACAGAGAGAAGCAGAACAGATGCTACAGGTCAAGATCATGTGAATATACCACATAAGGATCACCATCTATTTTCTCATGTGAATTTAGACATGCCAAGTAAAGACACATACTTGTGTCGCAAGTAGATCTGGATTTACAAATTATAATGGAATTTGATGCAAATGGTGTTCCTTAATTCACATACTAAAAGTCTTAATATTTAGAAACATTTTATCATGAAGTCCAATCTGGTGACCAATGGCTTTGATGAACACGTTGTAGATCCATGACTCAAAATATGTACTAAAATGTATCTTTGTGTGATATTAAAGGCTTGGAAACTTTAACAGAACTTAATAACTTAATGAGCATTTTGTGAAAGGGGTTGCAGAGAGCACAGAATACACCTCAACAATTACAGAGCTGGTAAATCTTCATAGAAAGGCACGCAGTTTACAGTCACATACCGAATTTTACAATTAGGACTCCTGGTTTTATGGTATGTATTTTTTTTACCTTTCCGTCTGTATTTGGCCATATTTTTTTTTTGACCATCTTATTGCTATTTATCCATATTTAGTCTGTGTTTTGCAAATAAATGGAGACGTAAAATAGTATATTGTCACATTTATTTAACTCTTAGATGTGCACTTGTACGTGGAAGCCTGTCGCGTATTAGCAAATTAAGCAGCCACATATAACAAAATACTAAACCCAGAGGTGCATACTAGCTTTATGGTACAAATATATGTGAACAAATGCCTGTATTGACGGAAATCTGAACATGTTGTGTAACTCCTTTTCTGTCTATCTGCTCAACTTTTGCCTGGAATTCATGAAAGACAGCATGAAGAGTCCCAAAATGCACAGTTTCAGTATTATTCTGCTTTTGAAAATAAACAAAGACAGGAAAACATTGCTCTCTGTCTGTATTTGTCTGTACAAATCATTAAAAACGACAAACTAGAAGCCTTATTTGTAATCCAGTTTTAATTTCTATAATTATGAGGTCAATCGCCATGCCTGCCTCCTCAAGTCTTTCACAGCCCAGCCATGCAGGTGCGACAGTGATAAGTACCAGAGGTCTTAGAGATGTCTTTGATCCTGGGGCGTGTAGTGCTCATTTCGTTTTAGGATGCTGAAAGTTTGCTAAATACGCCTCCCACCCCCTCAGATTTGTACAACTCTTACAGCTGCTGTCCTCTGAATTGTACACAGTGGACATCTGTAATTACCGGTTTTACATCAGGTGTGAAGCACAGTGTTATCCTCCACAATTTGAAGCACTCCAAGCCCGTTACCAGGACAGAACTTCCGCTCAAAACAACAAAACACAACACTGATGACGGTGATCTCAGGAGCAGCATCTTCCTTTTAAAATGTTTATTTGTATTTGGAGAACAAGCTGTACAAGACTCGAAGCAGTGTTTTCACATCTCGATTCACAATATCTGTGGAAACCAAAAAAAAATAATTTCTTCTTAGATAATGGAAACAATTTAGAGATACGGGCACGAGCTGAAATAACGGATCCATTCCCCTCAGTTCTGCTAACATTACTAGTCAAAAAAAAACTCGTCAATTAGCAATGAAAGCAGTGGTTAGCAACAATTTACACTGCGTTTCGTTTTCTTTTTATTGTCAATAGCGAGGGCCTCACAAAGAACCACTTATATGGCATCATGAAATTGGATATTGCAGCATTTGTATTAAAAGTAAGATGGTGGATGGGGCATTATATCCAGTGTGTGGCACCCATTCTGCGTCAAACATGGCCGTCACTGGAAAAGAACAGTCTGAAAATCCATCTTTGACTTGTAATCTATTTTCTTGAACTCCTATAGGTGTAACTCCCCATTTCTTCTAAACTGTATATCGCAGTCGGACCCAAAGCTAGCCAGCAAAATGCAGCACTCAAAACTCCACTGACCATCTCAGAATGGTGAGGTAACAACCTTGGCTGTGCTAGCCAGCTGACAAACAACAACACTAATTAAAGTCACAAAATAAAGCAAGCAGTGAAGAGTGCAAAACAGACTACCACAAAGTCCTGTCCATACTTGTGCTGTGAAGGAAGACATCCTTTGCACACCACTGTCAGCACCCCACAGTGACGGTGTTCCAGATGTGCAGGGATGTGAAGGGGATGCTGGGAAATGGGCTAGCAAAATGTGGAAGGAGAGGTGCTGTCAATGGGGACAGAGAACATTACCATAGTACTCCCTGACACTGAAGGGAACTACTTTGTATGCAGATGTGCTTCATTGTTAAAGAATAGCATGCCATAACTCATAGCGAAATCATTCAATTGCTCAGGTAGACTGACACCTTGTCCCTTGATGCATGATGGAGTGGATCGAAGAAAAATGTGACTGACACAATCACAGACTAATGGGTGAAGTCTGGGTGAAAAAACCTATCAGCAACTATGATATGCACATTTTTAGTAAAATCAAATGTTTTTGCTAAAACATACCTAAAAAAGGGCAGTCGGTTTGGCATTGGCTGCCAGTCACTTGCTTTTGAGAATGAATGCAAGAAAGCAAGAAAGAAAGCAGGCAAGAAAGAATCAATACAAAGAGAAAGAGAGAAAGCAAGAAAGAAGGAAGGGACTCCTGAGCTTATATTTAGAGTTTGTGTGAGCTGCGGTTTGTATTAATGCTGTCTTCCGAAAAGCTATGTGTTGGACCTGGCTTTTTGACAGGGACATCCCCAAACTTTTTGCCTCCTTCCTCCTATTTTTTCTGACCTGTTGTTGTTGGCTTTTGACCTCTGGGCACTTTACCACTGCTAACCAGTGCTAAAGTGCATATGCTCTCTGGGTAAATTGTACTACTGATTGGTTTATCCATGATTGACTATTTAATTTACTTGTAAGTCCCTGGTAGAGTGCACTACATGTGCCTAGGGCAGGTAGATTAAATGCTACTAGTGGGCCTGCAGCACTGGTTGTGCCACCCACCTCAGTAGCCCCTTAATCCTGTCTCAGGCCTGCCATTGCAAGGCCTGTGTGTGCAGTTTCACTGCCACTTCGACTTGGCATTTAAAAGTACTTGCCAAGCCTAGAACTCCCCTTTTACTACATATAAGTAATCCCTAATGTGTGCCCTAGGTAACCCCTAGAGCAGGGTGCTGTGTAGGTAAAAGGCAGGACATGTACCTGGGTAGTTATGTGTCCTGGTAGTGTAAAACTCCTAAATTCGTTTTTACACTACTGTGAGGCCTGCTCCCTTCATAGGCTAACATTGGGGCTGCCCTCATACACTGTTGAAGTGGCAGCTGCTGATCTGAAAGGAGCAGGAAGGTCATATTTAGTATGGCCAGAATGGTAATACAAAATCCTGCTGACTGGTGAAGTCGGATTTAATATTACTATTCTAGAAATGCCACTTTTAGAAAGTGAGCATTTCTTTGCACTAAAATCTTGTTGTGCCCTTCAATCCACGTCTGGCTAGGTTTAGTTGACAGCTCCTTGTGCATTCACTCAGACACACCCCAAACACAGGGTACTCAGCCTCACTTGCATACATCTGCATTTTGAATGGGTCTTCCTGGGCTGGGAGGGTGGAGGGCCTGCCCTCACACAAAGGACTGCCACACCCCCTACTGGGACTCTGGCAGACAGGATTGAACTGAAAGGGGGCTTGGTGCATTTCTTAGAGACTCTTTGAAGTCACCCCCACTTCAAAGGCACAACTTAGTATAAAACAGGGCCTCTGCCCTACCTCATCAGACACTTGCTGGAGAAGAAACCTGAACCAGAAACTACATTCTGCCAAGAAGAACTGCCTGGCTGCTCAAAGGACTCACCTGTCTGCTTTCTACAAAGGACTGCTGCCTTGCTGTTGCCCTGCTGCCTTGCTGAACTCTTGTCTGGCTGTGAAAGTGCTCTCCAAGGGCTTGGATAGAGCTTGCCTCCTGTTCCTTGAAGTCTCAGGACCAAAAAGACTTCTCTCTTTTACTTGGACGCTCCGTGTGCCGAAAATTTCGACGCACAGCTTGTTTCGCGGCGAGAAAAACGCTGCACTCCGACGCTGATCGACGCAACGCTCTTGGGACGATCGAAGATCCGACGCACGGCCTCGCAAGGACAACGCCGCCCGACCTCTAGAGGAGAAATCGACGCGACGCCTGCCGTGAGATCGTAATTTCAAAGCGCAGCCCCGCAGATCGAAGTCTAGAGGAGAAATCGACGCGACGCCTGCCGTGAGATCGTAATTTCGACGCACAGCCCCGCAGACCGACGCGCAGCCGGAGAACAAGCAGGAAAATCCACGCACAGACCCGGGTCATCTGGTAATCCCCGCGATCCATAGAAAGAGACTGTCCGCGCGCCGGAAAACGACGCCGACTTCCCCGTGTGGAAAATAACGACGCAAGTCCGTGTGTGCTGAGGAGAAATCGACGCACACACCAGTTTTCCCCGCACCTCTTCTCCTGTGGCCCTCTGAGGAGATTTTCCACCAGAAACCAGGTACTTTGTGTTTGAAAGAGACTTTGTTTACTTTCTAAAGACTTAAGACACTCTCTATCACTTTTCAGTGATACTTTACAAATTCGTATTGCAACTTTGATCGTTTTGACCTGAAGATACCCAGATAAATATTATATATTTTTCTAAACAATGTGTGGTGTATGTTTGTGGTGCTATGCTATGGTGTTGTATGATTTATTGCACAAATGCTTTACACATTGCCTTCTAAGTTAAGCCTGACTGCTCGTGCCAAGCTACCGGAGGGTGAGCACAGGCTGATTTTGGATTGTGTGTGACTTACCCTGACTAGAGTGAGGGTTCTTGCTTGGACAGAGGGCAACCTGACTGCCAACCAAAAACCCAATTTCTAACATTGGTGATCAGCGGTGAGGATAGGACTTGTGTTTGTGCAGTGACATACAGTAGCGAAGTATTTCACTACCTACCCACAGTTGAAGGTCAACTTGATTTTTCATCTTTTTTGGCTCTTGGTTCTCTGATGTCCTCCTGGATATACCATTGATATTTTGGACTTTGGATTTTGTTTTTTGCTGATAAGATCTTATCAAAATGGGATTGTGTACCTACTCATTCTTTGTCCGTACTGACCACCTCACTAAGGCTGACCTAAGGAAGCTTTGCAGAAAATGGGGCCTTCCTGTAGCAAGGAGATCTACTAAGGCGGAGATGCTCCACCACTACATAGTCTGGGGGGAGGAAAGATGGGCAGAGAGAGAGGCAGCAAGAAACCAAATGACTAAGTACCCCTCAGATGAGGAGAAGGACTACGCATAGGAGGAGGAAGACTTCTCACATGAGGAGGAAGACTACTCCGAGTTGGACAGTGACCCAGAAATAGATGAATGGCTCCGAGGTCAAAGGCGACAGGAGCAACAATTAGAGGAGTATCTTGCAGAGGTTGAGGCAAAAAGACTCTTAGCCCTGGAAGAAGAAAAGATTGCAGCTCAAGAGCTGAGCTGTAAAGAGCTGAAACTGGAGGCCGGAAGGGCTGAGTCCAGTTCAGATGGTGGCAGCAAAAATCTTGCATCTAGTACTGCTGAAGAAGGGCACAAGCCCAGAGATGTGGTGCCCAACTTGAAGAAGGGAGTTGACACACCCCAGGCGGTTCAAGGGTATGAGGTAGTTCCCGTTATGCACAGGGTCCCTGAGAAGGATTGGGGGACTGGCACAGGGAGTCATATTCCTACTGGGGGGAGGGACACTTTACTGACTCTAGCAGAGAGTGACAGAGAAAAGGGTTCCCCCCTGGTGGACGTCCTGGATATAGAGTGTAGAGACATCCCAGAAGAGTATGGGTTGAGTGTCAGGGACAGACAGATACTGTCTCACCAGTCTCAGGAGGGTGAAGTAGAGTGCTTTTCCAAGGTTGAGTTACTGGATGGTTGGGTGAAGGGTACTGTGGTTAATACACGTGAAGGGCAGAGTGATGTAATTGCTGGAGAGCATATGTCTGGTCCTTATTTTCCAGAGCTACGCCAACACCAGGTGGAGTGTGAGTTCTCTGACCCCAGGGAACTTACAATGGAGGCAGACTTCTGGGTGAGTACCAGAGAGTCTGAAGAGGCATTTGGGGGTGCTCCTGAAGGGAGTGGTCTAGGTGGTTCCCAACCGAGTGTGGTGGGAAAGGATTGTAGTGTCCCAGGTAGGTCCCAGGTCCTAGAGGGTTCCATGAGGGAACACCAGGAGGGAAGCCTAGCCTGTACCGTAGGGCCACCTTTTGAGGGAAGCCCCGCAGTGTCAGAAGAACTTGGGGGGTGACTGTAGCCAGCATCCCAACAGTTCTGGTGTCTGGCAGTACCCCTCCTAGTGAGGGGGTGCAGAAGTCCAGACATAGGGTTGAGAGGGGGTTGCAGACCCCAGTGGAGGACCTTGAGAGTCAGGGGACAGCTCTGAGAGCAGAGCCCCCCAGGAATGACCCAGGTGAAACCGTTTCTGGTTTGGGGGAAACCCAGACTCTGCCGGATGGGCAGAGGTCGGGAGACCTGCGCCAACCAGACTCTTGTGTGGCCCTTGGGGACGGTGTGTCCCTTGTGGGGGGTGAGAGTGCCCCCCAGGAAGTCCTGGCATGCCAGGCAAAGATTCAACCTCAGGGTGGTGACTCTGGGTTGGATACCCAGGTTCAGAGGTTAAACTCTGACCTGGTGGGAGGTAGATGTGCCCCCCAAGAAGTCCTGCTGTGCCAGGCAATTGTCCAACCTCATGGTGTTGACTCTGGGTTGGATGACCAGGTTCAGAGGTTAAACTCTGACCTGGTGGGGGGTAGGTGTGCCCCCCAGAAAGTCCTGGCGTGCCAGGCAATTGCCCAACCTCAGGGTGGTGACTCTGGGTTGGGGAACCAGGCTCAGAGGTTAAACTCTGACCTGGTGGGAGGTAGGTGTGCCTCCCTGGAAGTCCTGGCCTGCCAGGCAATGGTTCAACCTCAGGGTGGTGACTCTGGGTTGGCTAACCAGGTTCAGGGGATAAACTCTGACCTGTTGGGGGGTAGGTGTGCCCCCCAGAAAGTCCTGGTGTACCAGGCAGTGGTCCAACCTCAGAGTGCTGACTCTGGGTTGGATAACCGGGTTCAGAGGTTAAACTCTGACCTGGTGGGGGGTAGGTGTGCCCCCCAGAAAGTCCTGGCGTGCCAGGCAATTGTTCAACCTCAGGGTGGTGACCCTGGGTTGGATGACCAGGTTCAGAGGTTAAACTCTGACCTGGTGGGGGGTAGGTGTGCCCCCCAGAAAGTCCTGGCGTGCCAGGCAATTGCCCAACCTCAGGGTGGTGACCCTGGTTTGGGGAACCGGGCTCAGAGGTTAAACTCTGACCTGGTGGGAGGTAGGTGTGCCTCCCAGAAAGTCCTGGTGCGCCAGGCAATTGTTCAACTTCAGGGTGGTGACTCTGAGTTGAATGGCCCAGTTCAGGGGTTAAACTCTGACCTGGTGGAGGGTCAGTGTGCCCTCCAGAAAGTCCTGGCATGCCAGGCAATTGTTCAACCTCAGAGTGGTGACCCTGGGTTGGATACCCAGGTTCAGAGGTTAAACTCTGACCTGGTGTGAGGTAGGTGTGCCTCCCAAGAAGTCCTGCTGTGCCAGGCAATTGTCCAACCTCAAGGTGTTGACTCTGGGTTGGGGAACCGGGCTCAGAGGTTAAACTCTGACCTGGTGGGAGGTAGGTGTGCCTCCCAGAAAGTCCTGGTGCGCCAGGCAATTGTTCAACTTCAGGGTGGTGACTCTGAGTTGAATGGCCCGGTTCAGAGGTTAAACTCTGACCTGGTGGAGGGTCAGTGTGCCCTCCAGGAAGTCCTGGCGTGCCAGGCAATTGTTCAACTTCAGGGTGGTGACTCTGAGTTGAATGGCCAAGTTCAGAGGTTAAACTCTGACCTGGTGGAGGGTCAGTGTGCCCTCCAGGAAGTCCTGGCGTGCCAGGCAATTGTTCAACTTCAGGGTGGTGACTCTGAGTTGAATGGTCAGGTGCAGAGGTTAAACTCTGACCTGGTGGGGGGTAGGTGTGCCTCCCAGGAAGTCCTGGTTTGCCAGGCAGTGATCCAGTCTGAGGGTACAGACCCTGGGCTGGAAGACCAGGTTCAGGGTGTCCCCCCGGACCTGGAGGGAGGGGCTACTGATAACAGTGCCCCTACCATGTTGTCTTCTGAGGAGGCCACTCCTAGTTGGAGGGTGCTGGACCCCAGAAGGGAGGGCAGGGGGAGGGAAGCCTCACCCCGGGCCCTAGTCCAACCTGAAGGTACAGGCCCCAGGTTGGAGGGCCAGTTGCAGGTTAACAGCCCTGCACTGGTGGAGGAATGGTACAGGGCGACTTCTGTAAGCACCCTGACCATGTTGGACTCTGGGGGTACCGCTCCAGGAGGGAGGGTACAGAGCCCCAGAGGGGAGGACCAGGTTCAGGCTGTCATCGCTGACCTGGTGGAAGGGAGAGTGGTTAAAGGGTGCCCAGCACCTGAGGCTACCGCCCCCCACTCTCCACAGCCACAGTGGTTGGAGAGCTTTGAGAGGCCTGGGGCCTGGCTCTCATCCCTGGCAGCTGTCAGTAATCACTGTGGCTTGCTGTCCGGGTGGACAGAGTTATCCCTGGGGAGGGGACAAGTGTCACACCCCGGGGGTAGAGTGGGCAACACCACTGTGTTGGTCATGGTGGTACTATCCTGCTCCTGGGATACATCTGTGAGCAAAGTAAGGTTAGGTGCTGCACAGATGGGATCCGCAGGTAAGGAGAAAGGTTCCCCATGGGTTGGCTTAGTGGGCCCTGAGAGGATGGACAGAGTGATCCAATTGGAGTCAGGAAGGCGAAGAACTGGAGCATGCCCCTGCTGTTGTGGGCCTGGGTCCTTGTTCTGTCACCTCAAACAGGGAAGTACATCAGGATAGTGATTGTTCTCCCCTGGCTTTAGGCTGGTAGGGGGTCATGTTGGACCTGGCTTTTTGACAGGGACATCCCCAAACTTTTTGCCTCCTTCCTCCTATTTTTTCTGACCTGTTGTTGTTGGCTTGTGACCTCTGGGCACTTTACCACTGCTAACCAGTGCTAAAGTGCATATGCTCTCTGGGTAAATTGTACTACTGATTGGTTTATCCATGATTGACTATTTAATTTACTTGTAAGTCCCTGGTAGAGTGCACTACATGTGCCTAGGGCAGGTAGATTAAATGCTACTAGTGGGCCTGCAGCACTGGTTGTGCCACCCACCTCAGTAGCCCCTTAACCCTGTCTCAGGCCTGCCATTGCAAGGCCTGTGTGTGCAGTTTCACTGCCACTTATACTTGGCATTTAAAAGTACTTGCCAAGCCTAGAACTCCCCTTTTACTACATATAAGTCATCCCTAATGTGTGCCCTAGGTAACCCCTAGAGCAGGGTGCTGTGTAGGGAAAAGGCAGGACATGTACCTGGGTAGTTATGTGTCCTAGTAGTGTAAAACTCCTAAATTCGTTTTTACACTACTGTGAGGCCTGCTCCCTTCATAGGCTAACATTGGGGCTGCCCTCATACACTGTTGAAGTTTCAGCTGCTGATCTGAAAGGAGCAGGAAGGTCATGTTTAGTATGGCCAGAATGGTAATACAAAATCCTGCTGACTGGTGAAGTCGGATTTAATATTACTATTCTAGAAATGCCACTTTTAGAAAGTGAGCATTTCTTTGCACTAAAATCTTGTTGTGCCCTTCAATCCACGTCTGGCTAGGTTTAGTTGACAGCTCCTTGTGCATTCACTCAGACACACCCCAAAGATAGGGTACTCAGCCTCACTTGCATACATCTGCATTTTGAATGGGTCTTCCTGGGCTGGGAGGGTGGAGGGCCTGCCCTCACACAAAGGACTGCCACACCCCCTACTGGGACTCTGGCAGACAGGATTGAACTGAAAGGGGGCTTGGTCACCCCCACTTCAAAGGCACAACTTAGTATAAAACAGGGCCTCTGCCCTACCTCATCAGACACTTGCTGGAGAAGAAACCTGAACCAGAAACTACATCCTGCCAAGAAGAACTGCCTGGCTGCTCAAAGGACTCACCTGTCTGCTTTCTACAAAGGACTGCTGTCTTGCTGTTGCCCTGCTGCCTTGCTGAACTCTTGTCTGGCTGTGAAAGTGCTCTCCAAGGGCTTGGATAGAGCTTGCCTCCTGTTCCTTGAAGTCTCAGGACCATAAAGACTTCTCTCTTTTACTTGGACGCTCCGTGCGCCGAAAATTTCGACGCACAGCTTGTTTCGCGGCGAGAAAAACGCCGCACTCCGACGCTGATCGACGCAACGCTCTTGGGACGATCGAAGATCCGACGTACGGCCTCGCAAGGATAACGCCGCCCGACCTCTAGAGGAGAAATCGACGCGACGCCTGCCGTGAGATCGTAATTTCAACGCGCAGCCCCGCAGATCGAAGTCTAGAGGAGAAATCGACGCGACGCCTGCCGTGAGATCGTAATTTCGACGCACAGCCCCGCAGACCGACGCGCAGCCGGAGAACAAGCAGGAAAATCCACGCACAGACCCGGGACATCTGGTAATCCCCGCGATCCACAGAAAGAGACTGTCCTCGCGCCGGAAAACGACGCTGACTTCCCCGCGTGGAAAATAATGACGCAAGTCCGTGTGTGCTGAGGAGAAATCGACGCACACACCAGTTTTCCCCGCACCTCTTCTCCTGTGGCCCTCTGAGGAGATTTTCCACCAGAAACCAGGTACTTTGTGTTTGAAAGAGACTTTGTTTACTTTCTAAAGACTTAAGACACTCTCTATCACTTTTCAGTGATATCTTTACAAATTTGTATTGCAACTTTGATCGTTTTGACCTGAAGATACCCAGATAAATATTATATATTTTTCTAAACACTGTGTGGTGAATTTTTGTGGTGCTATGCTATGGTGTTGTATGATTTATTGCACAAATGCTTTACACATTGCCTTCTAAGTTAAGCCTGACTGCTCGTGCCAAGCTACCGGAGAGTGAGCACAGGCTGATTTTGGATTGTGTGTGACTTACCCTGACTAGAGTGAGGGTTCTTGCTTGGACAGAGGGCAACCTGACTGCCAACCAAAAACCCAATTTCTAACACTATGTTATCCACAACCTTTTCAGACTAGTGCTATAGCTGGCGCACTATTGTGATTGCAGCATGCAGATTTTCACACAGACTGTTTATTTCACAGATGCATCATACCACACAGAATGGTGGCCATTCATAGAATACATTGCACCAGAAGGACAAAAATTGCATTACAGATTGGGATAGCTTACTCAGAATCAACCCACTGAGCTTTCTCAGCAGCAAGCAAAGCTATAAACGATTCCACTGTAATAGGCTGTCTACCTGGCTCATGAATATGCACATAATTACACTCCAAAATAATTATTTCACTGTCTTCATAATCATGTTGTAAGTGAACTACCTTAACTCTTGTAATGAAAGACCTCCTTGTGCTGGATCACCTCTTCCCGCCCTTCCCCCCAATTTGTGGACTGATGCTGCTGGTTTTCAAATTTGTTGCACTGTACAATTGGCTAATCCCTAATTGTCATATTTAACTTACCTGTAAGTCACTAGTATATTGTAGTCTGTGCACCGATGGCATGTAATTTAACAGTCACTAGTGGGCTGCAGCACCTATTGTGCCACCACTAAAGTGACAAAGTAAAACCATGTATTCAGGCCTGCCCTTGCAGCCCCAGCATGCAGTTTTAAATCTGCAAATTTGATCTGGCGATACCAACCTCTTGCCATACCTAAACCTTCCTTTCAAATACGGGTAAGTCACCAAAAATGCAGGCACTAAATGCTTTCAAGACAGGGTGTATGGTATTTAAATAACAGTGAATCCAAATTCTTAAGTTTTACATGGCTTGGGAGTGAAGAATATCCAAAGTCGTTTTTCACTGTAGCAATGCTGGCTCCCCCATAGAAAAACACTTGATTATATTTATAACACCTTATAATGCACAACTTCAGTTTTGTAATATCTAGAACCATGGTTCAAGAACTGAAATTAACAGGATTTTAAAATTCAATCTGATGGTCAAGTTGGATTTTAAATTACTATTTTGAAAATCCCATTTTTAGAAAGTTGGCATGTGTCTGCGAAAAGCGTCTAGTAGCCTTTTTAAAATCAACCCCTAACTCATCTGGCAGCCTCCTACGGGGTGTAAATGGGTCCCACGGAAGGAAACAAAAGTGCCTTAGCTGGGAGAAGGTGTGTCCTTTTTCTAACTGTATGGCTTGGGGGATGATACCGCCCAACTGCAACTCATACTATATGTTAGAAATGGGGTTTCTGGTTGGCTAGGGTATGCACCTCAGCCAGGCAGAACCTACCCACTCTAGTCAGGGCTTGGGAGTTACACGTCCAAGATAACCCCTGCTCTTCCCCTTGGTAGCTTGGCACGAGCAGTCAGGCTTAAACTGGAGGCAATGTGTAAAGCGTTTGCACAACACACAACACACGTGACGCAAAATACACACCACAAAGTAAACACAACACTGAGTTATGTAAAAATAATCTGTATTGTACAAAACATAATTAGACCAACATTACACGTAAGTAATACCCTGCTACCTTAGCAGTTGTCAGAGGGTTACACAAGTTACTAATGCTCTGCAAGAATATGCAGTCGTCACATTAGAACACGTAAGTACTCAGAATTCTGCAACATAAGCAGTAGTCAGGAAGTATAGTAAAAGGTATATGCACTTGTCATGAGCAATTCCTAAACACCCATAAAAGGAACATTAGAGAATATACCACAAGTCATATAAATACATATTAACTAGACATGCCCGTAAAAGGAACATTAGTACACATATGTATTACCAGTAAACAGGGAGGAAACCTAAAACATTATAATCTGTATTAGGCTCCTGAAGCCTGGATTTCCTACAAAGTACCTGTTTCTAGTTGATTTGGGCACTTCCAGTGCCTAAAGGTGGGTGTAGAGGGCCCCTGGTGCTCTGGCGCGCAACAACAAGGGCTGTGTGAGGTTTTGGAGGGAAGAGGGGTGGCTGGCACCCTCTCCTCATGAACGGGCTCCTCCAGGGGCCTCAGTTCGGGGTGGGGTCTGCCTCGGCCTCTGTACCCCTGTCCGTGGGGGTGGGGGCCGGGCGCGGCCCACTAAATAATGCTGGGGCCAAAGTGGCAAAGGACCTCCGTTGAGGTCTTCCTTCTTAATTCTGACCGAAACAGAAATGCCCCCGTAAAAAGAAAGGAGCGTCCTGCTCCTGGCGCAGCAACCGGAGGAGGGGGGCGCTCCCTGCGCCTTCCCCGAGTCCTGCCTTACAGGAGGAATGGAGCTCAGACCCCTCCGGGGGCCCGAGGGAAAGAGTCGCCCGCACCCGATGTGGTGCGCGAGTCAAGGAAGCTGCTCCCAAGCCGACGGGAGGCTTCCTGGTAGGGTCGCAGGCGGCTGGTGCCCCGGGGGCGCTCCCAGCAGCGGGAGGAGCCTCGGTGGTGCCGAGAGGAGCACGCTTGCTCCGGATCCAAGGTTTGTGTGCCCCGGGGGCACTGAGCACAGCGGGGTCACCGCGCCTTGAGGAAACTGGCGAACCCGGCTGCGGTGGTGATCCGGGGAATAAATCAAGCGCTTCCAAAGCGCTGCAATAAGTTTTTGAGCCCCGGGCTGTGGCGGTGAGGAGTTCCAGCAATTGCAAGAGAGGAGCGCTTTTCCAAAGCGCTATGGCAATGCTGGAGAAATCGGTGCAGGGGTCAGGGGCACAGCGCCCTGCCCCTGGGAGCAATCAGGAGCCCAAGGAGCACAGGGCTGGTGGGCCCAACTACAGACAAGCACAAGGGGTGCAGATGGTGGCAGTTCCACTAGTGACCAGGCAGGTCACAAGTCAGCACAATAGCAGCAGTCCAAGGTGGTTTCCTGGTGAGTCCATTCATCTGTGTCCAGTTTCCAGTTCCAAGAATGTTCAAATTGTGGGGAAAATTCCCCTGTACTTATAGTCAGTTCTTACAGTGTTTTTCAATGGTAGGGAGAGGAGGTTCCAGCCAGTTACAACTGGTTCTGGGAGTGCCCCCTCTCTCCTTTCAGCACAGGCTCCAAACATCAGTGGGGGGTTAACAACCCTATTGTGTGAGGCCAGGGCACAGTCTTTACAAATGCAGGTGTGCCCCGCCTCTCCCTTCTCTCAGCCCAGGAAAGCTTTACAATATGTAGATGCACCTCTGTGTCACCTCCACCCTCCCTGTGTTCAGGCTGTCTGAGAAGTATGCACAAAGCCCCAACTGTCAGTCTGCCCAGACGTTGATTGGAGACAAGCTGCAAAACACCAAAGTCATAAGCACAGATAAATGCGCACTTTCTAGAAGTGGCATTTCTGTGATAGTAATAAAAAATACACCTACACTAGTAAGCAGCATTTCTTACCACTGTCACAACCATACCAAACATGCCTACGCTACCCCTCAGAAATCAGACAATACCCCTTACACCTAAGGCAGGGCATTTCCAATGCAATCCTATGAGAGGGCAGCACTCACAGCAGTGAGACATCAAGTTAGGCTGTTTGTCACTACTAGGACAGGCCACGCAACATGGCACATGTCCTGCCTTCTACATACATGGCACCCTGCCCAAAGGGCTAGCGAGGGCGTACCTTAGGGGTGACTTACATGTAGTAAAAGGGGAGTTCTGGGCCTGGCAAGTAAAATTAGGTGCCAATGTCCCTGTGGCAGAAAACTGCGCACACAGGCTCTGCGTTAGCAGGCCTTAGATAGGTTTGACAGGCTACTTCAGTGGGTGGAGCAAGCAGCGCTGCAGGCCCACTAGTAGCATTTAATTTACAAGCCCTGGGTATAGGGATACCACTTTACAAGGGACTTATAGGTAAATTAAATATGCCAATTAGGTATAATCAAATCATACCAAATTTGTTAGAGAGAGCACATGCACTTCATCCCTGGTTAGCAGTGAAAAAGTGCTCAGAGTCAAAACGTCAGCCAACAAAGGTCAGAAAAATAAGGAGGCAAAAAAGCAAAAAGTCTGGGTAATGACCCTGTAAAAGGGCCAGGTCCAACACTATACTTAATTCTACACTAGACAATGTCAGGATTCAAAATACATTATTAAAATGGTTTACAAACTTCTTATCAAGCTGATTTTCTCGAGTTAAATTTCCATCCCATGACTTTTTTTTTTTTTTAGGCAATGTACCGGCAGGGGTCTCCCAAGCTCTATGATGTTGTCTTTGATTTTTAATTTGTACTTCACTCTTCTGGCATGGTTGAGTGAATCCTCAAATGTTTTTTTCTTCTTATATGCAAATGACACATAGGCGATAGTTACCTCCAGAGAAAGGAATTCTAAAGCTGCATGTAATCTGTGGCTTTGTCTAGGGAAAGTGCAATGTTGGATGAATTTGAACATTTAAAGCTCAATGGTTCCAAAATGGAGATTGTGGATCTTCTTAAACCCATGGCACCACTTCCATCTACCTTATGTCCGAATAGCCTATGACCTTCTCTATCATTGATGCCAACTGTTAAGAGCCTGAGTATTAAAACTGATGTTGCACTCACTCTTACAGATCAAGTATAACTGTGACTAAAACCTGTTGATGTCAACTACATTCACTCAAATAAGTGCTCTATCTATTTATTCCAGCTCAAAATTCTCTATTTTGAACGCATGTGTCATCTGACCTAGATTATTGTAATTCCATCTACCTGGGTTTACCAGTTTATCTCATAAGGAAATTTCAACTGATTCAGAACTTTGTAGGAAGGTTGGCCACAGGTGTACAATGCAGCTTTAATATGCCTCTTGCACTGGAAAAACTACATTGGTTGGCAATAAGAGAGTGGATTATGTTTTTCACTCTGGCTTGCTTCTCCTCACATGCTCTCTCTTTTGAATTCATGAATTAATGCTTCTTTCTATCCCTCCCCCTCCTTGTGCTTTTTCTCATATTTATTCTTTCTAACTTATTGCTCCCAAGATTTGACATTCACCCTTCATTTTTTGTGCTCACACTTTGTCTTTTCTTCTTTCTAAAGTCAAATGCGTCACATTTGGTCTCATAAGGCGTCTATGGTATGTTGCTATCTGTGCAGTTCACTTTTATAGTGTTCTGTTAGGACTTGTTGCGTACAGTGCTGTCGAAACAAATCATAGCTCAACCAGATGTCAGATGTATATACGCTTTTCATTGAAGACCCGAACGCTAAGCATGCTAGGTTAAATTTTGACTTGTATAATGATATTAAAGCATTAATGAACTTTGGTAGATCCCATCTAATTTAAAAAAAGTGCTTCTCAAATAATTGAGGTTTTTAGAATTCTGAACATGTAAGAATGCTGAATAGAATGAGGAATAAGGAATGAGGAGTAAGGGGTGAGAAAGGAGGAATGAGAAATGTGCATTGAGATATGAGAGATGAGGGATGGAAAATGGGGGTAGATGAGTGTAGAAAACTGCCCCTTTGGCATGGTTACCCCCTCACCACATACTCACTTCTTGCCTGATAACTAATGCTAACTTGACTAAGGGGGTCATTCCAACTTTGGCGGGCGGCGGAGGCCGCCCATCAAAGTTCCCCCGTCGAAAGACCGCGGGGGTCATTTCGACTTTCCCGCTGGGCTGGCGGGCGACCGCCAAAAGGGCACCCGCCGGCCCAGCGGGAAAGACCCTGCAACAATGAAGCCGGCTCCGAATGGAGCCGGCGGAGTTGCAGGGGTGCGACGGGTGCAGTAGCACCCGTCGCGATTTTCACTGTCTGCAAAGCAGACAGTGGAAATCCTAATGGGGCCCTGTTAGGGGGCCCCTGCACTGCCCATGCCAGTGGCATGGGCATTGCAGGGGCCCCCAAGGGCCCCATGACACCCGTTCCCGCCATCCTGGTTCTGGCGGTGAAAACCGCCAGTAACAGGCTGGCGGGAAGGGGGTCGGAATCCCCATGGCGGCGCTGCAAGCAGCTCCGCCATGGAGGATTCTCTGGGCCAGGGGTAATCCGGCGGGAAACCGCCAGATCCCCTTTTCTGACCGCGGCTTTACCGCCACGGTCAGAATAGCCCTGGAAGCACCGCCAGCCTGTTGGCGGTGCTTCCGTTGCCCTCCGCCCTGGCGGTCAGAGACCGCCATGGTTGGAATGAGGGCCTAAGTGTGTGCTGGGATCCTAATAACCAGGCCCCAGCACTTGTGTTCATTCCCTAAAGTTTCCCACTGCTTCAACAATTGGCACACCCCTGGCACACAGCTGAGTCCCTAGTAAAATGTACCAGTGGTACCAAGTGACCGGTGGCCAGGGAGGGTCTCCCAGGGCTGTAGCATGTATTATGCCACCCTAAGGGACCCCTAATCAAACACATGGACACTGCCATTGCAAACTGTGTGTGTTGGTGGGGAGAAAAAGGTATAATCAACATGGCTTCCCACTCTGGGTGCCATGCCCACAAACCACTGCCTGTGGCATACGTAAGTCACCCCTCTAGCGGGCCTTACAGCCCTGAGGCAGGGTGCACTATACCACAGGTGAAGGCATAGCTGCATGAGGAATGTTCCCATACAGCAGTGGTTCCCAAACATTTTCGACCCACGGCTCCCTTGATCTATTGGCCACTGGCTGCGGCTCCCCATTATGTTACTTTTTGTTGGCGGGTGGGGGATGTAAGCCTGGCCTAGGGAGTACATCCATTTTTCTCCCTGAAAAGAATTGGGATGACGCCAATGAAGGTATTGTAATTCTATATATAACTGTAAAAAATAAAAATGTAACAGTTGTTTAATTACAGCATGCATAGGGTTTTTTAGTAAGGGGAAAATATTGGTTGACGGTAACCCTAGTAAAATGGGCAGGTCTCATTTTTATGTAGTTATAACATAACTGTTTAAATATTGTGAAATGTAGAATCCCTTTAGTTGTGTTTAACCACCAGAGGGCGCTCAAGGACAAAATTAAAAAAGAGCTGCTACAACTGAGTAGTTTTATTTTGTACGAACTGGCCCAAGGGCTATAAATAGCTCAGTGGTTCCCAAACTGTGTGCGGCGCCCCTGGCTAGTTTTGATGGCGCACCAGCGAGCCGCGGCGCACAGATTGGGAACCACTGCCATACAGTGTCTAAGTCCATTCTTAGAAATTGTAAGTAGAGTGTGGCCATATTGAGTACATGGGCTGGGAGTTTGTCATTACGAACTCCACAGCTCCATGAAGGCTTCACTGAAGGCTGGAAAGTTTGGTATCAAACTTTGCAGCACAATACACCCACACTGATGTCAGTGTTGGATTGATTTAAAAATGCACACAGAGGGCTTCTTAGAGATGCCCCCTGTATTTCACCCAACCCTCTAGTGTAAGGCTGACTGGTCTGTGCCAGCCTGCCACAAACAGATACGTTTCTGACTCCATGGGGTGAAAGCCTTAGTGCTCTCTGGGGTCAGGGACCAAGCCTGCTCTGGGTAGAGGTGCTTCCCACCTCCCCCCTGCAGGAACTGCATCACTTCTCAGAGAGCCTCAAAGGCTTCTGCTTCTTGTTACATTTCTCCAGACACTCCAGCTAGTGGAGATGCCTTCCCCCCGGACTGAGCCACACTTTTGACGGCAAGTCCGGAGGGAAAATTAGTAAGCACAAGGAGTGACCACCTCAGCTGGGACCACCCCTACGGTGCCCAGAGCTGAGATGACCCCCTCCCTGCAGAATCCTACATCTTGTTTTAGAGGAGGATTGCCAATGGGCTTAGGAATGTGCCCCTCTCCCCAAAGGGAGTGGGAACAAGAAGGGTGCAGCCACCCTCAGAGAGAGTAGCAAATAGCTACTGCCCTCTGACCCCTGTAACGCCCTTAAATCTAGTATTTAAAGGCACCCCTGAACCTTGCTCTACAGATTCCTGGTGACCTGAAAAAAGAAGATGGACTGAAGAGCAACACCAGCAGAGAAGACTTCAGATGACAACTGTCTTGCTCCTAGCCCTACCCGCCGGTCTGCAGCTTCAAACCTCCTGCTGCAAAAAGATGACTCATCCTGTAGGACCAGCAGCCTCTACAAACCCACAGAGGACTGCTTGTCTACCCAAAGACCAAGATCTCCTGAGGACAGCGGCCCTGTCCACAAAGAAACATCCAAGAAGAACTCCAGAACTGCCCCGATCGGTGAGACCTGCCCACTCTGCATCCACCGCGCAAGGCCCATGTCCATGAGGCCCACCGGACCAGAGAGAATCCTCAGGTGATTCTGACCTCGGGTCTACCCTGGGATGACTTCTCCTGACCAACACAATGACACCTGCAGCCTAAATCCAGAAGACCCCTTGACCACAACCAGATCCGGTGACGATTTCTCGTTGCCTAAAGGTACCCATGCACCTACAGCACCCTGGCCTTGGGGAACCCAAAAGACAGTCCAGCAACTCCAGTCCAGTAGAGAGTCCTGTGGGCTCTCTACGTACCTGTCCAGCAGTTGTTTTTCTTCAGTTGACTCTCTGAACCGTGCCTGCAGCATCTTTGTGACCCCCTAGGGTTCCCTCATTGAAAAGCATTGGGCGCCAGCCGCTGTGTGTGCACCCTGCACCCGGCCGCACCTGTGTCGGTGAGGGTGTGTGTTTAATGCTGACCTGTGGCCCCCATGAGGCTGATCTAAATCCCAAAGGTCTGTACCTTGAAGACGCAGGCACTTACCTGCAAGCTGTTTCATTCCAAATGCCCCCAGTCTCCAGATTCCACTGGGCACCCAACATCAACTTTGATCTCTGTACCCGGCCGGCCCGTGGTGCTGGTGGTGCACTCTTGATGCCTTCCTAAACTTTTCCCTCTGGACACCTTAACCCCTGAAGGAATTGTAAGTCAAGTACTTACCTGCAAACTGTGTTGTTACTTTACCTCCCCAGGACTGCATTGCTTTCTATGAGGAATTGCAGCCTGTCTACTTTTGAAATTGAAAAGTATTACTTACCTGAAAACTGTTTTATTTTGAATTCCAAACAAGGTGCATTTGATACTTGGAAGTGATACATTCTTGAAACTGAACTTATCTGCAACAAAGATCCTTTCTCTTCTAAAAATAAAGTAAAGTATATTTTTGATACAAAAAACATTGGCCTGGAGTTAGTCATTGAGTGTGTGCCTCATTTCTTGACTGTGTATGTGTATACAGCAAATGCTTAACCCTGACCTCCGATAAGCCTAACTGCTCAACCACACTACCACAAAAGAGCATTAGTATAATCTACTTTAGCCTCTGTAAGACATCTGGGGATCCACTGGACTCTGTGCACACTATACCTTACTTTGGTATAGTATATACAGAGCTAGCTTCCTACAAGGAGTGAAGCATGTGGGATACTAAATAAGGATAAGATGCAAGTAGTGAGAGAAGAGCAGTGAAGGAACAGTGAGCTATGAGGATGGATGGATGAAGCATGATGGACATGAAGTTAGAGATGAGGGATGAACAATAAAATGTGAGGGATGAGGAATGAGTCAAGATGTATGAGACATGCGATCTCTGGAATGAGGGCTAAAGAATGAGGATGAAGGGAAGAGCGAGGGCTGAGGAATTAGTAGCGAGGGTGCATTACAATTGATGCTGTACAGATGGTATCTGCCATTCTGCATCTCATTCTTTGTTCTTTGTGTTTATTGGGTGACCCAGCAGACTGGCCCAGCGCCACTCTTTCCCTAGCTAGTGCTCTCCAATGCAGACAGGCTGGTTAGAAGCAACACACCCTTGGTTCTTTGCCAAATCTGTGTTTGGACTGTACATATGCAGACGTGCAGTGAAAGCAAGAGCTCCCTTTACCGAAGACCCTGAGTGAGGTAGTAGAGCTGTCTGCGCTGCATTAATTACCCACCATTTCATCTTTATGAATAATTCCTGTCGGTGAATGCACGGCTATTTATTGGATAAAGGCTTGCACAGGTGAAATGCAGTCTCTGCGTTCATTTCAAGCGCTTCCCCTTTGCATGCGGATGGGCTAATCTCTTCACCTGACTGCGCCTCAGCTATTCTTTTGTAAAGTCGGGGAGCTACAACCTGGCAGACAGCGCACCTGGTGATGAACAATGCGTGTATTCATTCAAAGAAGTTATCTCTCGCTGCAGATGGCATCCGACAAGAATTGTTTTTCAAACAAATGAATAATTGTCATTGTAAGTAATGTTTATATTCCTGCTCACCTTCAGGGCTGACAGGGCTGTCTAAGAGGCCTCCATCCATCAGCAGAGTCACGGCGAAGCGTGCATTATGGAGCTGGTAATGAGAAAATGTCTCGTTAATGGAATGGAAATGGACCACTTACAGATGAAATGAGAACAGGCAGAACCGGGGGTGGGGCCGGGGGCAGCTGCAGGCTCTCTTTCTGCTGCACCATCCTCATCAGGGTGGGGCTGGTGTATGTGTGACTTTGAGAAGACAAAACGGAGGGGTTCTAAGGGGGGGATGCACGTAGCATAACAAAGAGCATGTCATGGACCTCACACCGTTTTTAAGAGAAGATATGGCCAAGGGCTCGGTGTCAATTTCATTAATATTCTGCCTGCGAAATATCATTCGTCATTATAAAGTAGAATACAGACCAGCTGATATTATTGAAGACATTGATTTGAATTGTAGTTGCTCCAATTAACGCATTGTTTTCCACAGCATTCATTTGTTTTCCCTTAGGAGGTTTACTTGTGTTAAATGAAGATTTGCCTTCACATAATCAAGACTGTCTTGAGTGTTAAATCTGTTAAACTCAATATTTTATTCCAATATTATAAGACCCTTTTCTTACTGAGTTCATCTAATGACTACATTGCAGATGCACCACAAACGGCACATCTGAGTCATCTAGGTGATCCACTTACAACTGCTCATTCTCACATGCTCACCCGTGCTCACCCAAAGGCCACTGACACAAATATTCCAGGATGGCAGATACATTTCCTGTCATCATTCTGTCATCCCTGCCCCCACCCCTCAAACAATCATTCTCATTCTGTCATCACCTGTCACTGCCCGTTATCCATCTATTACTGGGCTCTTTTCTCAGTCATCATCCCATGTGTCAACATCCTGCTTGCATCGCAGGTCTGCCTGTCCCTCTGCACAACACTCCAATCTTTCTCTTCCATTTCTACTCTCATCTAGTTCCCAGGCACCCTCAACCACGTTGCATTCTCCAGTCTGCGTTGGTCGCCACTAGCCAATGTCTCACCTCTCACCCTCTCCCTCTTCTTACACCCATGTCCAAGTCCCATAACTCCTCCTGACAAGTTTACGTGTCTGCCTGACACCCCCAACCTATCGATTTCCCTCCTAGTGTCCCAACTACCTAAGACAGGCTCAGTGCCCACATCTGTGAAAAGTTATACCGGTTACCTATATCACGTCTAAGATGACAATATTTGGAGGTGAATGCTATTTGGAGGTAAATTCCTATATCCCATGAGCGACAACAGATTTGCAATAAAAAAGTATATTTAAAATTCCAGGATACATTTAACAAGACATTTTAACATGCCCTTCGGCAGCCATCTTGTTATATGCTTGCTGTCCAGGAATCCTTTGAAAACCGAACTATGCAGACTTGCATTTATATGAACTCTGCTCAGAGATGCCATCATGATAGAAGACGTTTGAACATGGCAGGTTATGTGGTCGACTGGAATCGAACGCTCTGCAACTATGTTAAAGTCCTTCACACGATTGGCAAGCGATCTGAAGTAACTTGATTAAAGTTACTGAGAAAATAAAAATGGACTGATTAGACTGTCTGCTATCTCACTTGATCTATATTGTATGTGTGATACACTCTCCTCAATACTCAATCAGCTATTCCCCTGTGTTCGAACATCCACTCTCTTTTCCCATTTACCTATAAACGTGACACCTAAACTTGGTATCTGAAGTGGCAAGTTGATAGTTTGCACTGCCTTAAAAATCACGAGTAAGTAATATGAACGTTTTGGACCAAATTCATAAAGTTGTGTTTTTTATTTTTATTTTTTTTAACAAACTTGTATATGTGTTTTTTGGGGTGGAATGAGACATAGAACATTACCATATTAATGAAGTATATGTTTAATGAAACATTCGAGGACATCTACAAAAGTTGTATATCTCCAGGACTTAGACTAAACCCCATGCGAATGAAGACATGCAGTCAGAACTCCCAGCATTAAAAGGCACAGGTGCACTCATGCTGGGATTACTGACTGCTGAGTGAATTAGTCACTCTGCATGGGAGTACAATCTCGTATACAATCAGGGCGGCCGCACCCGGTGCTGACTTGGATTGGGGGGTGCCGACCTCATGGGGGCGCTGTGTTTAGCAATGACTTAGGAAACATGCAATTTAAAAACACCTGCTGAAAAGTTCCTTGTGCGTCCACCCTTTGAGAAACAATTAAAATGTCAAGATACTTCTAGTGATTATTGTTCCTGCTAGTAGGAGACACCGAAGTTTTGTCTGGGGGCAGCTTTGACTGCCATAAAGTAGCTTAGAGGGTTAATATGCCTCCTGCGAAGAACAGAAATATATTATACGTGGATAGCTGAGTGGATTAGTAAAGCCAGCTTTTACAAGTGCTTTAAAACAAATTAATGTATGTGAAGGGTGGGGGGCTATGGAGAGATGAGGGGGACACTTGCCAGGAGGTAGTGAGTGAGTTCGAGGAGGTGGTCATGGGGTTGGGGGTGCCAAAAAAGACTGTTGCCCAGGGCACCACCAGTGCTGAAGCCAGACCTGAATACAATAATGCACTTTCAGGTTCTATGACTCACATAGAAATGCTTGCTGGTTTTATGCAGCCAGCTTTCAGTTCAAATAAAGACCAGTCTCCCAGACGATGCTCTTGGAGGTAAGGGGCTGTCACTTCTTGTACTGTCAGTCAGTGGACTTAGCAGTAAAGGGCATCTCAGGACATCAGCTTCCCTCATATGTTATGGATGTGAGTGGATGCAAAACCTAAAATTAAATGGATTTGCACCCGGAATTAAGATCGATAGTTAAACATATTTTAGCACCCCCAGCAGATAGAACCTTTGAACACTGCATTTTTGTGATTTTAGTTGTTCCCTTGTAGCATTAAAATAATTTTGTTACTTACATATCCCAAGTTTCTTACACATTCATAATCTCACAAATGTTTGTTCTATGTATAACCTTGTTTCAACCTTGACAAGTGCATGCACATTCAAGATTATAACACTCCAGGTCAAATGCATTTCTACTTATATATATAGTTGGAAAAAAGAAAACATATTTGTGAAATCTGAAATACAATTATTTGTGAAAGAGTGTGCCTACAGTCAAAATGTGGCAAGTATGTACCTGCTTGTCAGCATTACATGAAGCGAAGAAAGATGTTATTCACCTGCACCTGCTGGTTTTAAGGTCGACAGTAGAATGAAACATACATATTTCTTCACATCAAACTTTTGGAAACAGTATATTTAATAATATAATATATTTGATTTAGAAATGAATGGTATTGTTAAGTGTCACCATTTGTAATTGTTTCTCAGGAAAATTGTTACATTGTTTTGATTCTACTCCTGTCTTGAAACATGCTGAATTATGACCAGATCACTGCGTTTCTTCTTTGATGAATCTGAATGCCTCAAAAGAGAGACATGCTCATGTACCAGAGAATGTTAACTGCACCATTGCAGTGCAATCTTTTACTTGTGTGTGGAAATTTTGAAGTAATATTCTTCAAACACTTTCACTAAAAACTGGTACAAAATATAGACTTTGCAGCGGTCATGGTGCAAATGTCGTTTTTTGGGTTGTCATTGGGGCAAATGTCACTAAAAATTGGAGTAATCTTAATGATGAGATTCTTCCTCTATAGGATTACTAAACAAGTGCACAGTTGCAAAAGCATAATAAACTGCACAAACATAGCATCTCCAAATATAGAGCAAATTCACAAGCGTTTCTATGTGCCTGATTTTAACGTATGTGCCAAAAAGTGATCTGCAGTCTTAAATACCAAACATCGGGATTCATAGACACTGGATCTGAAGACATTGACCTCCACACTTGAAATTTAATATCGCTGAAACTTTGCAAATATGGCAAAGCTTTCTCAGTAATACATTTTGAGTTAGGGTTGGAATGTCAAAGACGTTATATCAGCGGCATGCTTGCCATGTGAAAGAAATAAAATCCACATCTTGTGAGTTTACAGAGCTATTTTGCATCCATTTCGGACAACGGACATAAACCAGTAACCATACGCCCAACAAGTTTATAATAATGTTTCCTGGTAGGGAAAATAATAAAACAAACCCACATTTGAGAGAGGCGCTGTGAATGTTATCTTTCAGGATGGAATTAATTTTCCCAAGAAGAAATTAAAGTACTTTTTATTCTGGGAGAATGTCTGTACTGCAAATATTCTCGTCTAACGGGCATACCAGTGGCTAAATTAAGGCACCCCTCGGCCTCAGTGGTGCAGGGGATCCTGAGCTCCAGCCCCCCCCCCTCAAAACAGGACCCTGGCCTGACAGTTCCTGAGTGAGTCCAGAGAGGCCCCTCGTGTACAGTGCAGGGGGCCCTCTCAAGTTTCGTTATCTCACTGGGGCATACTCCTGGAAATCTACAACTTGACAAGATTTCCCTGACTTTTAATGATTTCTGTGCATGTCTTAAAAGTAGTAAATCTCCTTGAATTATAAAGGAAATCCTACAAAGAGCTATTGCAGTCTTTTTATAAACGTTTCATACAGCGCTTCCCTACCCTGATCTGTGTGATCGGACAAGCATTACCTCTGAGCAATGGCATGTTCTGCAACAGGGATATTATTCAATGCAACTTTGGCAGTTCAGAAGCCAAATCTCTCAAGAATAGTTGCCAGAATGGGGTTCATTCTGTCATGGAAATAACACTATCACATATTTTACGTTTTTTCAGTGTTCTAAAATTGAAACTAGATAACACCAATAAGCCCTACTCTTCTTATCAAAAACATTGAGCTGAAAATCCCATAACCCAGGTTGCATACTTCAAAACTTAATTTTTTCCCAGCAACTTTGATGTAGCTGAAACTTTAGTACATTCCCTCATGTCATAGTGATCATCTACACGTGACAGTTTATGCTTTATGGTGATCACAGTAATAATAGGCAAACTGTAAAGTTCTGCACTAAGAAGTCGTGTTACTGTGCATTCACTCCAGACTAGGGGCCTGATTCCGACCCCGGCGGTCAAGGACCGCCGGGGTCGGCGGGAGCACCGCCAACAGGCTGGCGGTGCTCCCCAGGGTATTCTGACCGCGGCGGTTCATCCGCGGCCAGAAAGGGAAAACCGGCAGTCTCCCGCCGGTTTTCCGCTGCCCTGTAGAATCCTCCATGGCGGCGCAGCTTGCTGCACCGCCATGGGGATTCTGACCCCCATACCGCCATCCTGTTCCTGGCGGCCGAGGATGGCGGTATGGGGTGTCGTGGGGCCCCTGGGGGCCCCTGCAGTGCCCATGCCAAAGGCATGGGCACTGCAGGGGCCCCCGTAAGAGGGCCCCACCCTGAATTTCAGTGTCTGCTTAGCAGACACTGAAATTCGCGACGGGTGCTACTGCACCCGTCGCACATCCTCCACTCCGCCGGCTCAATTCGGAGCCGGCATCCTCATGGAGGGGTGTTTCCCACTGGGCTGGCGGGCGGCCTTTTGGCGGTCGCCCGCCAGCCCAGTGGGAAACCCAGAATACCCGCGGCGGTCTTTTGACCGCGCAGCGGTATTCTGGCGGTTCCATCCAGGCGGGCGGCTCCCGCCGCCCGCTGGTGTCAGAATGACCTCCTAGATGTTGGAACCGCTGTGGTATAGAGATTAAATTACAGGTTTTGAGAATTAATATGTCATTGTGTTATATTTTACAGTCTACATTAATAGTCTCCATTGTAACAATATTTGATTTTTGATGTTATTTTAAATTCATATGCAAAGGGAGTGAAATGCAGTTCTGCGCCACACTAATGGAAATAAACTGACAAAGTTGTTTTGTTTTAAAATCACTGTACTGAATATTAATGAAATATTTATTAATGCTAATGAAGAATCATTAATGCTGAATTTAAAGTTTGCATATTAAAATGTGTATTATTTGAATGATTAATGTGCTGTTTTAATGCACTTGCATTAGCCTAAGTTTGGCCTGCTAAACCCTGTATTCATGACTGTGCAGAAAATGTCAAGTCATCTTGTTAATGTGTACCTTTCTTTCAGACTCAGTTCCCATGAGAGGGTTAGTTTGGTAATAGATGTCTATTGTTCTACATATAGAGAGTTGTGAGAATATGTAATTGAAGAGAGAACATACTGGACATTGGACTGACAAGTTAAACATTTGTTTCAATCTTGTGTGGAAATGTATGGATGAACACCATTTTCATGACAAACCTGAGAAAGCATGTGGATGTTTCAAGTTGGAGTCGCATGATCAATTTTTATTGGATGTTGCCCCCTCAACATCGGGTGGACTGACTGATGAATCAGCTTGCCTTTTAAATTTTAAAATATTGATATACAGCTGCACTTTGGAGAGAATCCCTGGAGCTCCGAGAAGAATTCTTTTCGCCCTTTACCATGTCATTGCTTGCTGAACCCCTTGGACTCAGAGGTATTGTCCTCTCTACCATTGCCCCTTTGAAATGACTTGCTGAAATGTAGAGATTTATTCCTTGACCCCAAATAGAAGACTCCTGACAAGCCTTCTCTTTTGACTTACCTTTTGCGTGCTTTAGTTAGTAACCTGATGCCAAAGATTTACTTTAAAAAAATATATTTTTGTCCATTTAATGCTTTTTGTGTTTTGCCCGCATGTGTTACATCCAGCACATGTTAATCCCTGATTGGTTAATTTGTAGGGTTTACCCTTGCCCAAAGATCTGTATTCAGATTGTTATACCTGACAGCCTTAGGGTGGTCACCCCCCAACTTTTTGCCTGCCTCCCTCCATTTCTCTGACCCTGTTTTTGCTGGTTTCAGGACTCTTCACACTTTACAACTTCTGACCAGTGATAAAGTGCATATGCTTTCTCCTCTAAACATGGTAACATTGGTTCCTATCCAATTGGCATATTTAATTTACCTGTAAGTCCCTAGTTAATTGCACTACATGTGCCCAGGGCCTGTAAATCAAATGCTACTAGTGAGCCTGCAGCACTGATTGTGCCACCCATATAAGCAGCCCCTTAACCATGTCTCAGGCCTGCCATTTCAAGGCCTGTGTGGGCAGTTTCACTTCCACTTCGACTTGGCATTTAAAAGTACTTGCCAACCTTAAACTCCCCTTTTCTACATATTAAGCACCCCTAAGATAGGCCCCAGGTACCCCATAGGGCAGGGTACTACGTAGGTAAAAGGCAGGACATGTACTTATTTGTTTACATGTCCTGGTAGTGAAAAACTCACTAATTTGTTTTCCACTACTGTGAGGCCTCCTCCTCTCATAGACTAGCATTAGAACTGCCCTCATATCCTTTTGAGTGGTAGATTCTGATCGGGAAGGAGTGGCCCTGTCGTGTTTAGTATGGCCACAATGGTGATAGAAAATCCTGCTCCCTGGTGAAGTTGGATTTAATATTACTATTTTAGAAATGCCACTTTTAGAAAGTGGTATTTCTCTGGACTTACTGCCACATGTGCCTTACAGCCTGTCTCTAATCCACGACTGGTCTGTGCAGGTTTGACAGCTCCCCTTGTGCATTCCACACAGACAGCCATAAACACAGGACATGCAGTCACATCTGCATTCATCGCATAACTCAGTGGGTCTCCCTTGACAGGAAGGGTGGAGGAAATCTCTTTTACATTTCAAAGGCCGGTGGTCTGCCCTCACACAAAGGACTGATAACCCCCCACAGGGATCATGGCAAACATGACTGGGCTGAAAGAGGAACTTGTGCACTTCAAAACCACTCTTTGAAGTTTCTCCCACTTCAAAGGCATTTTGGGTATATAAACTGCGTCTCTGACCCCACCAAATCAGACACTTCTGGACCTACACCAGGACTTTGTCAGCGAGAGTGCCTGGCTGCCCAAAGGACTCATCTTGACTACTTTGCTGAAGGACTACTTTCCTGCTTGTTGCCCTGCTGCCCCTACCTCTGCTGGAAGGACTTTGCCTTCCTCCAAATGTGCTCTCCAAGGGCTTGGATTGAGCTTGCCTCCTGTTTCTGAAGTCTCAGGGCCAACAAAGACTTCACCCCTTCAGCAAATTCTAGTGTGTCATAAAATCGATGTAACGCCCGCAGAAATCGATGCAGCACTTATATTGTGGCTAGAAAATTGCTACCACCAACCGGAGTGACACAGCGCCGAACTCGCAAGCAGAAATCGATGCAGTGCCTGAACATCTGTTCCTTCTACCAGCATGTCAAGAATTACATAGTATTGTCCCTGAGCGTCAAAAAAATATGCCCGCATTGCAGTGAGGAACCAAGGCTATGGTCCTGGAAATCGACACATCACCTTACAGCGTGGAAAGAAAACGCATCGTCTGTGCCATGCCGGAAATCCAACACAGTGCCTTATTTTTCAACGCATCTCCTCTTCTGTGGCCTCTGTGTGTCAATATTTTTGATGCATCACAGGTAGTGTGTGTCAGAAAGATACAACAACTGATTCTTAAGGATTTAGACTCTTTGAAACCTTTAAAAAGTGATATTTCAACTTGTCCTCATTGGATTTTGTTGTTTTGACCTTATCTCATTCAGATAAATATCTATTTTTCTAAACCTGTGTGGTGTATTTTTGTGGTGTTTGGACTGTGCTACTGTATTAGTTTTATTGCACAAATACTTTACACATTGCCTTCTAAATGAGCCTGCCTGCTCTGTGCCAAGGTACTGTAGGGTGAGCACAGGATACTTTGGGTTTTGTTGTGACTTACCCTGACTAGGATTGTGGTCCCTACCTCTGCCAACTAGAGGCCCAATTTCTAACGCAGATGATCTAAATTACCTTAATGCTTATTAAAATTGAGCAGTGCCTGTTTTCTGTACACCAAGTGGTTTTATTGAGGTTTTGTATGATATTTAGATAGGACCTAGCTCTCTTAATGTTAGTTTGCCTTAACCTTGTCACATTGGTCAACCCTTGGTGATGCTGTATCTTTATAACTTTATCTTGAGAGTTGTCTACATGACTTTGAGCTTCAGTTTGTAATTAAATCCCTTAACTTTATTCCTGAGTAGAGTTTTCCTTTTATGGCCCAATTGGTCCTACTGTGTAAATTAATTGCATTGTATTGAAATTTGTTGTTTGGTTCTACCACACCCTTATGGTTGTTCCAAAGATCCATTGACCTTGTCAGGCATTTGATTCCTGCGAAGGATGAACATGCTCCAGCACCTTTATATTCCTTTTCCACCGTAATCAGTAGGCAAAGGTAGGAAAGGATCCCCTGAGAAATATCCAAATTTTTGCTTTGCTTTTGTATACACTTATAGATGGAATGGTGATTGTGAAAATGAGGTTGATTAAATTTAAAGAGTAATTTGATGTTGTTGGATTCTAAAAAATGTCATTCCTAGAAATCAAAGCCTATGTGCTAATTAACAAGTCGAAAAATATATTTCTAGAGTTCTTAATTGTTCAAAACTACAATTCATCTGCAAGGCGTAAATTAAGAAATGCAAGTATCATGTTTGACATGCTTTCTGAGATTACATGTTCTAAATCCACCATAGTATCTTGGAGCTTTGTGCTAGCAGATAGAATGTCTGGGAGAGACCTGTCAAGAGTAAACGGCCAAAGAAAGGAAACTGTCTTGGACCAGAAAGATGTGGCCCTGGCTGAGGTTGGAAAGATGAGGCAGGTTATATAGGGGACACATACACAGGTGACCCCCTGCCAGGTGCAACAGGCAGGCAAGTGAATCTTTGGCCATAGCTATTGCCCAATAGTTGTGGTAGCTACCTATGCCACTGCTAATGGCATTAACAATTGACTGTATGTACTTAGTGCAGGAGTGTAGGATAAAGTGCCAATGGCAAGACTTCCTGAGGAGGTACCAGACCGTATTCTATTTTACAAGCCTGAATGCTGCATCTATTAAATCAAGGAAGATGTGATGACAGTTTGGGCTGATGCTGGAGAACTACCTGCGCAAATTCCGAGGCAGAAAAACAGCCTTATATCTACATGGGTTTGATCAATTTCCATAGCCTTTTGTGGGAGGACAGACATGTCAATGTGGGAGAGAGAATGCGTGAGACTGAAGGAAAGTGAGACTAATCTGTGTATCAGAGACTGGACTCTTGGTTTTCCAAAATTTACAGTCAAAGAAGTGGAGGGGATATGGGATCTAGGTCAAATGTCCTAGGCCATTATAGTGCTACAGGTAAAGTACTGCCAAAACCTGCACAGCAGTTGCTACAATGTAACGTCCTGTGCTGGGCCACATGGAGATGAATTAAGCACAGAGGTAGTATCACAACAGACCCTCATTCCCCATGCTAGTTATGGGCATGATTCCAGAGTATTGCATAAAGTTTGAATGAAGGGTTTGCTTTGGCAGCAGATTCATTGTAATAGCCAAAGTATAGCTGAACACTGTAACTCTCTCTATGTTCCACCTCAAATGCTTGCCACACGCTCATGGAAGATAGTTGGGCCTGTCTATGTGTAAGAACAGCTTATCTTTGGAGTCACACACAACCTCACTTCTCCCCTGTAAATCATCACACATGTAAGATGAACAGATCAAGGTCAAAACTATTTAGGTAATCAAAATGCCAAAGTAAACTAACAATTGCACCACGAATGCAGCACTGTACTGATCTTTGTTGAGGCAAGAACCCTTACTTATTTTCTGCTGTGGTACACTGTGCCCATGCCCCAGAAGATTTATGCGAAGGAGCTTCCATTAGGTTTCTGTGATAGAAGACACAAATAACCAACATAAGACCACAATTCCCCTTTTCGATTCTCAGTTCCTCTGTTCTATTCACTCTCCCACCAGTAGACTGAAAAATACTGAGAACTGAACATGACACACACCCATAAATGTTATTTTAGACCTTAGGAGGTAACAATGCGCTACAATGTTGTCACAGAAAAATAAAATGGATTAAACAGAAATATTCAGGGCATTGTCCAACAAATGTTTGGGACCTGGGGGCCTAACAAGACTCACTTAATTATTTGCCAAGGCAATGCTTTTACTGGAAGTTCTCATTCCATGTCAGTTTTTTGGCAATGCTTTTACTGGAAGTTCTCATTCCATGTCAGTTTTTTTTGTTCATCACAGTCACATGCATTAAATGTTCAAAATAGGTCCACCTTCCAGTATCAGTATCTTTCAAAGCTGGCTATTAGGTTTTTCATCTGCATTTAAAAAGGTTATGGAATTTTCTGTAAACTTACCATTTCTGCTTGAGAACACGGCGTCAGGAAGAAATCGTAAAGGTTCAGGAAATAGCCTTCAAGCTGTCCTATTAGCAGAAGTAATATAACCCCATCTGCAAACTATAGAAAGCCAATACATTAGGCAGGATACTGTAGTGATCACAACGATGTAGTAAGAAGACAGCAGTTAGTTTAATGGAGCACCAACAGTGTACTCCTCTCTACTTGAGTCCTGATCTTCCAAAGCCCCCTAGAGTTGCATCCTGTCACATATGACTCCTTCACTGGCACAAGCCTAGAGATTATTGGCACTGTGGCAGAGCTGAGGTAGAGAGCAAACACCACATTTCTCACAAATAACAGCATTGGTGCAGTTACAATAATAAATAATTGAAACTGGACATTAATCGAGACAAGAAGAGCTACAAACAAAATAACTACAAACAATTCAACATAAAACTGCTATCCCAAAGCAACGTCTTTGAATCGCTCAAATAGGACTTCAATTCTATCGTATCCTGTCATACTCTCAAGTTGTAAATCCTTTCCCTATTGGGTGTCCCTTCCTAAATTGTTCCCATCAGACCACGTTCAGGAACCACAATATTTAGTTTCTCAGATGGTACCCCAGCTTGATCACTGTAACAATAACTTACATCCTTTTACCACAACCAAGTTTTACTGTTATTATATTCCAGTTCTCTCTCTTCCTTCCACTTAAGTACTGGTACATTTAGCCATTTTACTAAAATGTCACACCTTGCCATCACCTGATTTAGCAAAATTAGAAAGAATTTGCATATCCTGTAAGGGTTCACTAAACTTACCGTGCACCTTCTTGCTTTTGGTTGTCATTCTGAAACATACTTAATCACACAAATCAAAGGTCACTTCCTTAACTCCATGTTTCCGCTCATAATGTTTCTTATAGAATTTTTGTGCTTCCCTTATGTTCTCCTTCACCAATGAGGGGGATCAGTCTGCCCTCTGATCTCCAGATGACAAGACAAAACTGTCTTTGGTGAAAGACTCCCGACCCCTCAGAATCCAGAAAGGACTGAATCCAATCACAGTGGGAGATTCTGTATGTCCAAAACAGTTTCCTGAATCCCTTCTCTCTCTTTGTCCCACTGCAGATAGCCATTAGAAATGTTCTCATTATTACTCTGTTCAAAAGCTCAATGCCACTATTAGCTGCAGGGTGATAGATTGAAGTATTTTTCGAGTTGTATTCGAATCCTACTTAGAAATGATTTCATATCACTGGAAATGAACTATAGTCCATTATCTTTCAGTAGTGTTTTAGGAATTCCTTCTATGGGGAAAGCCTTCTGTTGGAACGATATGACTTCCTGCAAATCGATTTTGTTAGAATTTCTACCTCAGGCCTCTTGGAAAATAAGGCCAAATGAACAATAACATATTTTGGGGTCCCTTTCGAATCAGGAATAGGACCATAGATAGATCTTCCTAAGGACCCACTGGACATTTCATTCAACCTAAAAGCTGTCTCTACCTTACTTGTGATTTGTCAGCACTTGCACACTGAACACAATTTCTGACCAATTTCCCCACCTCTAAAGCAATACCAGGCCACCAATATGAGGCATTGGCCCTTTTCTTTGACTTGATGATTCCTATGTGACTCTCATGCATATTGTTCAATATGTTCTGCCTTATGGTGAATGGAGGAAGTACCCCCTCACTTCCTAACATTAATGGATAATTTCTCACTTCCTAAAATTTCTTGCCATTACCATCCAATATACTTGTGTTAGGCCAACCACTCTCGATATAGTTTTTAATAGTGCACAACCTTGATGAGTGCAATATTTTCTTTCCAACTCATGTTCCAAAATGGCACATTCTTCACCAACATCATCCACTAAAGCCACATTGTGCACATCTCATTCACCCAGGATGTACTCAATGAGTAGAGGGAAAAAAACAATTATCCACTTTGATATGTATGCCTGAAAGAAATTCAACATCATAATTAAAAGCAAGCAACCTTAGTGGCATCTTGGCTGTAGGGGGGTTGCTTTACAGGTGCACGAGGGCATTA
Organism: Pleurodeles waltl; assembly: GCF_031143425.1. NCBI lineage: Eukaryota > Metazoa > Chordata > Amphibia > Caudata > Salamandridae > Pleurodeles > Pleurodeles waltl. The sequence goes on from NC_090442.1 coordinate 269,798,758, forward strand.
ACTCCTTAATCAAAGGTTTGTGATCGGTACACAAGGTAAATTGTGAACCCCCCATATATTGTTGAAACTTCTCCATGGCCCAAACTCAGCCTAACATCTGCATCTATTTTTCTTCTATAGAAGAGGGAGCAAGAAGCAAAAGACAAGGTGTATTCATGTCCATCTTTAGCGACTTTTGGAAAGACTGCTGGTAACCCCTTCCCACTCGCATCAGTAGTGATCACAGAATGGGCAGCAGGATTGAAACCTTGTAGAGGAACAGCTTGACAAAGGTCAATTTTCAAACTCTGAAGTTCTTGCTGTAAGTTATCATTACAAACAAATTCTAAATGATCTTTTAGTAACTGTCTCAACCCGTAGGTTTTGCTTGCAGTTCTTAATAAACTTTAAAAAAAACTTGTTTAAACCTAAAAAAGCACCTCACTTCGTCCTTGCAAGTAGGTGGTGGCGCATTACTCACAAAATCGTTAATATCCTTTTTAGATGTTAGTCTTGATTCAATAACTGCAGGGCCATGATAAGTCACAAATTTTACAGCGAAAGTACACATTCTAAGTTCGACAATCAAACCATTTTCTCTCAGGATTCCCAACACATTCCTTAATAGCTGGTCATTTTCAACCTTGTTCCTGCCTATTATCAGGATGTCATCCCGCAAGTAAATCGCTCTTTTGAAATGTTTGAGTAATTTGTGCATCAATAGTTGGAAAACAGTTGTAGCTAGTCAAAATGGCACCCGAACAACTTTAAAAACACCCGAAAGGGATAATAAAAGCAGTACAATTCCCTCTTCCAGGATGGAGGGGTACCTGGTTATAGGCCTCACTTTATAATATATAGGTTTAGCATCTTTTTTTTCATATAACCTTGTAAATCAAACCTTTAAGCTTCCCAATTCTACCTGAGAAACCTCAGGGAATTCACTTTGCATCATCGTCCCTACTTTACATCATTCCTCGTGCATGGATAATACATATTCTTCACTATTGAGGTTAAGGTAATTCCCAAAGGCCTCAGATTAATACGCCCTATGATCGGAGGTGCTTTCTCAGCCAAATACAACTTGCATTTAGCATTCGTATTTTTAAACTCAAATATTGAGGTTATGTACCCTAACATATGAATACTTTCATAAGTGAAATCTTCTGAAGGACATCTGTCGGAATTCATTAATTCCCCAATACTTTCATAAAGTTAATGACCCAAATCGATTTGTCAATGATGGCCAAAGGAGAACCCGAGTCAGCAATGATCTTTATCTCAACGCCTCCAATCACCTTTTGACAAACAGGTTTTGTCATTGATGCACTGCTTCAGATGAAAGTAAGTGAATCTGTCAATAGCTAGAAGTAAGGGTCCAGATCAAGAGCAGTTTTAAATAAAACATCAGATTCATCAGGTGTTTAGACTTCGTTCTCATCTGACAATAAATTACCAATCCCTCAGGACCCAAGGAGAGAAGCAAAATCTTTTTTTTCCGTATGAATGAAAATTCATCTGAGGAATCATCTTCAATTGGTGCAATGTAATAAAAAAATACTCTTTCCATTGAGGCCATTTCATTCAGGGTTCCCCTGGTAAAGGAACAAATGGCTAGTGATGCAAGACTAAAGGTATGAGCTGCTGCACACATAAGATAACGTTGGCAGGTGGTCGAAAATAACAAAACTGTAGTTGGATGAATGTTCTCAGTACTAGTTGCAAACAAAATTGTGCAGCAGGCTATACAATTCATGGAAGCAATAAAAACAGATAAATATAAAGTATGTGAAAACTAATTTAATGGGACCAGGATGGCTGCTGTGCGAGATCACATGTTGTGACATGTACATCAGAATTACAGCATCTGTGATTGATTTAAAGCAATAAAGATGGACAAGATGTGTGGTCATGTAGTGTGATCTGCGTGTGAAGATGCAGCTGCGTGAACGCGCTGTATAAATTTGAAGATGTCGGCGTATGCCTCAACCGCTGTAACACAAGCTCCAACAAGGGTTGGTATGCATGCTCACATTGTATCCCAAATGCTGCTTCCGCTTTCAGAAACACAAAGCCCGGTCACCAAAAATTGGTCAGAGAGCAGTGACAGCACAAAGGAGAGTCCACACTCCCAGCACAGACTTCCAGTCCTTAATGGCAACTAGATGGCGTCTGAGAATTTAAGCATCAGCTGAAGGATGAAGTCAGAAGATAGCAGCTAGTGCGGAGCTCAAAGCAGAAGTATCCATACACACAAGCTGTCTGCTCATCACTAAATTGAATTAATGACAATGATAAAGTAGGTAAGCAGGAATCAGTTTATTTGAGCCCCAAGTGTGCACTACTCTCGACTTGAGTCCTGGTCTTCTAATGCCCCCTTGAATTCCAATCTGTCACCTAGGATACCTTCATTGCCATGAGCATAGAACATCTGCACTTTGGAACTAGAGGAGGTGCAGAGGAAACACCACAGATACAGGTTCTTTACCTTCAATCAATCAATCATGATTTATAAAGCATGGCAAATCTCCCATGAGGGTCTCAATGTGCTAGACTTTAAAGTAGGCAAGGGGTTCTGAGAGGATGCCCAGATTTTAGCACCAGATGGCAGGGCACCAGGTATGGCTGAGACCAATTATACTGGAGGGACGCACAGGAATGACACCAGCAGTGGATGTAATTCCTGGGAGGGGTATGGTGGAAGGAAGTATGTGTTTGAGGAGGACAGCAGTTCGCCATATCAGTAATTAAAAACAAGGAATACCTACACATCAGTGTTATCTATTTCCCCACATGTGATGGCACCCCACAAGACCATATAAAACAACCTCACAAAAGGCAACACCATTATTGTTCTGAAGATTCTTTAAGAATATTGTGATTAAAGCACAACTCATGTAAGACTTGTGGTCTGGTAATACCTAAAGATGTCACAATACAAAAAAAGGGTCATACAAATGAGCATACCTGTGTGTCGATATCTGTCACCAGGATCCCTAAATTCGCCAGATGTTTGTTGACAAACAGCACGATTGCCTAAAGAGGAAGAGAAGAACAGTCATTCACCATTAGTAACCAGTTTAAAAAGGTTTCTTATGAATGAGTTTAAAATATGCCCTAAATCCACTGTGCGTCTCAAGCGAAAATAAGTAGTTATGACCTTACTGACTACTGAACTAGTCAGTACCACCACTTTATGGCCCACACCAGTGTTGTGTGCTTATGCCGAATGTGAAGGAAAATATGCGGTAACTAGAGTTTTTGACATTCCATTCTCATGATCCCTTTTAACATATGAAGGTGCAGTGTGCTTACTACCTTCCCCCCGGCCCTTTCACTCAGTAGAAGCAACTAATGCAAACACTGGTAGTAGTAGTGAGTATAAGAGAAAGTGAGCACTTAGCTACATAGCAAGTAAGCACTTAGCTAAATAGGATGTGAGATAACTGGCAAGGATATGACAGTTTGAGTGATGAGATGTGTGAGGTTTTGGTTTGAAAGCGGTCCCCAAGCTGTATTTATTGACCATATTCTGTTCAAAGTGGCTTGTTGCTCCCACCAAAACATTTAAATTTTAAATGCTTTAAAGAAATGAATATGGCATGGTGTAGCAATCTGAATAGCTCGAATAGTAGAGAAGTAGACACTTCTTTATTGGGCTCCAGATGAGATTGCAATCACAAGGATGTTTCACCAAGAGCAGAAACCCTAACTACCAGGACTTTGTCATGCATGGAAGGACCTCACCAGCAATGCACACACTACCAACAGCCAAACAGATCTTAAAGGCCCTAACAGTCTATTAAACACCTGTGTGTAATTGCACTGAGAAAAATCCTGAGCAATACAACCACATGTACTAGCACCAGGTAAACTGATTAGGTACGTCAATCGCCTTTACTAAACAGAGGGGAACATCTCATCTTGACTTGGCATATAGATACTGCCATAGGTAACTCTGCTGAGCGTTGCTATAGCCTCAACCCGCCGTAACGTTAAAGGCCTGAGCCGAAGGCGAGGGCCTTTAACAAGGGAGAGGGCCTTTAATAGCCGGTAGAGCCCGCTACGGCCACTAAAAGCCCGGAGCACTCCATTGTTTTCAATGGAGCTGCCAACATTCCAATGTTCTAATAACCTATGGAAACTGGTCACGGCATACCATATCTTTGTACAAAGGAATACTAGGATTGTTTTTGAAAATTCTTTACCTCTCAAATGCCACTCACAGAAAGGCATCCAAAAACTGTTGCTCTGTGTTGCTAAATATGATTACTTTTTTCTCAGTTATTCTGCGGGTCAATCTAGCATAGCATTGAAATGACTTTTTGAACTGTTTGTGTCTACGACACATGTGCAATACAGTCCCCCTCATACCCATTGGCGAAATAAATGTTATTCTCTTTTGTGCATCTCCATACATTGCATAAACAGAAGGAGATAAAAAGAAGCAGCTCGACAGAGTGGTATTGAACTAGTACACATATGTCCCCTAAGGGTGAGGGGTTTGACCCCAGGTGGGTTAACTGGTTTCCTGGGAGCCATCAGCATGGTTAGTACTACCTGCCATCATGTTATGTAAAAGTATTCTGTATAGTGCAGCCTACACACTCAAGGTGGTATCTCTGCCCTGTAGAACAATTGGCCAGCATTCATCATCCAAACTGTGATCCGTAAGATTTACTAAGCGGGGTAAGCCTGAAGAAACAAATGGGTTATCCAAGAGGGTTTGAAGGTGACTGAGTTGACAAGTATCATTAGCTCATTCTAAAGCTTAGTGGTGCAAAAGCAGAAGAAGCTTGCCCACTTCATTGGAATTTACTAGTTCTTCTTAGCTCTTTTCTTTATGTGGCCTAGACTAACAGGGTGCACGTTTCTAGCAGGAGAATTTCTATTAAAGTGGCTGGGAAAGGCAAAGCCTCGCCCAGGTAAGACTCTGTAAACTAGGCACGGAGATTTGAAAAGAGTATGTTCCCTAACTGCTGATCAGTGCAGACTTATCGTAGTTGCTTGCACATGATCCTGTCCATCAAAGGCCAAAAATTAAAGCCTGCTCTGTTTGTACTTTATATGCCAGTCAAAATCTAGACATGTACTGCATGAAAAGTCAAATCAAGGAGCTAGCACATCAAAAGCGACTTGGACCTTTTTGTGAAAAAGTATAAAATGCAAGTATTTTCTTAAGTAGTGAATGGTAATGACCAAAAAGACTTACTGTCTGAGACAGCATATTATCTATATTGGTTGTATGATGGATTCATGCATGCCTGAACCAGGCATGCCTTAAGAACGCGGTAACAACAACGACCACATCTTTACCACGCATGCCTTTAGAACAAATTTGGTTGTAAAAGCATGTTTGGTAAAGGTAAATTGTCCCCCACAAAGCACTCCCTTACACCTGATACCATACTCTGGAATCCACCTTGCCCCAGCCCTTAAAACTGCCCCTTCCACCCCCGGACCCGCACTCAATCCTAAAACCTACCCCGCCCTATCCCAAAATGCTCCCCTCTCCCTCAGCACCCACCCCATCCACCCCCATGACCCAGCTGCTGCATTACTCTCCAGGCTGTTCCTGCTGTTTGCCTGAACCATACATATGCATGGTGCCTTAACCACACACATTTGTGTGGTTTAAAGCAATCATGGTAACACTTGCGTGGTTACGGCCCTTGTGGTTACGGCCACGTAGTAAAGGCAGTTTCCCATCTGCATTAGATCCAGATTACTGGCATTAATCAACAGAACAGTAAGAGCAACCAAGCTGTTCAGGTCAGAGATCCTTTGGAAGTGCACTTCTCACCAAAAATGTCTGGCTTGTCTTGATTTAAATTAAAGTGATTAGAGTTCATCCATCTGTCAAATGCAAGAAGCTGGCTAGCACACTGCATATTTTCTTCAAATATTGATGGTGCATATTTGAAAATGAGTAGAGTCATCAATATATAGCTGTGATATCAGAGACCCCATGATTTAAGCACGAATAACAGCAGGCATAGGTGTATGCTGAAGAAAAGTGAAGACTGCTGCGCCCTGAGGAATTCCACAGTACAGTGAGATAATAAGACAAGAAAGACACTTGTGTTATTGACTGACATCTCCATGAGATAAACAAGAGAGGGTTACATTGGATCCACATACCATCAGTCTTTGCAGTAAGATATAGTGAAAGATGGCATCCAGGAGGATTAGGTATCTGACACTGCCTCCATCTCCCATCAGTCTCAGTTCATCTATAAGTGATGAGGATATCGTTTCGGTGAAGAGATATGGGCGAAAGTGAGTTTGAAAGTCATCTAGAATATTACATACTTGAATCTAGGCTTGAAATTGACTGATGGCTGTCTGTTCTAAATGTGTGACCTTATGTGACATGTTGGAAATCTGCCTGTAGTTGGCAACGTGATGTCTGCTTGAAGTTTTGTAGCAGTGGAGTCGCCACTGGGTGTTGAAGCACAGAAGTAGTATTGCCACATTTCAAGGATTGATTTATTGCTGCTGTGAAAATGGAGAGGTACTTCAGATAACTTCAAGCAAAAGCAGAATTTCTTAATTCCTTTTGGCTAGAATTCAGAGGTCAGACAGATATGTTACAACGTTTAATAATTATAGTCATTCACTGAAGATTAGAGACAATATTTGTTTATCATAAGAAGCTCATTTCTCTCTTAAGCTCCTGTATAAATATATCCATTGTCTGAGGATCACAATCCTATCTCCACTCGTTCCCCAGTTGCTCCTTGCTCCGTTTTTGTAATGCACTTTTATCTGAGAACTTATTCTACTATTTTCACATAGTTTTCTAATACAGTAACAGAATCAATTTATCAAGGCTTTCAGTAATCCATCTGAAAATGGTTGGTTCTTTTCAGGGGCTTAAGGCACAGCCCTGGCACCTGTGAGCCGCCACACAGCCGATTAAATTAAATTATTGTGCTTGTTAATCGTTTAATTTAGCAGTGTTCATGCAAACATGATTTTTCAGTTTTTATGAAAACCGCTGTGCTCAGGTCAGCACTCTTGCCCTCTCCACCAGGCTTGTGATGATAGGAGTAGGAGGAGGATCGATGGGGCGGTTCTGCTTTAGATTGCTGTGATCCCCTTACACAGGTGAAATCCTCTTTATTTAGCAGACATACTGAGCATGCTTATCTGCCTAGATGTGACTGTCAGGGCGCACATCAATGCATTGCGGAGGCCAATCAGGAGCCACATGGAGCAGCAAGGATAGGACTGCTAGCCAGGGGCAGCTCCTCCTTTAGGGCGGAGGAGCGCTCCCCCCCACTTCCCCGCCAGCAGCGGCAGCAACAAACCTTTTACTAAAAACGATAATTAACTATGTTAATTATTGTTTTTTAGTAAAAGGGGCGGGCCATGCGGGGTGACGAGCAGTGAGGGGGAGTGCACAGCACTCCCCCCTCAGAGCACATGTGTATCTGGCCGGCCGTCTCGGGCCGGCCAAACACACATGCGCACAGGGCTCTCTCCAGCCCAGCAATAGCAGTTGCTGGGTTGGAGAGAGCCTGCACAGGCTCCCAGTCAGCCTGGTAGGGCCTTGGCTGGGCTCTCTAAGCCAATCCTGACGCTGTTCTGAGCAGCGTTAGGATTGGCCGCAGGGCAGGCTGGGAGCCTGTGCCTGCCAGCAGCCAGCAGAGGAGGAGAGCAGGGTGTGGCGGCGAGAAGGTAAGAGTTTTATTTTTTATTAATTACATTTTTATTTCCCTCCCCCCACGTGCAGCACCCCATCCCTTCTGTGCACTGCGAGCCACCACTGCCCCTACCACTGTCCCACCTTCTGATAGGGTTGTGCTTCCAGTTGTAGCAGGAGGAGGGCTTGAGGTGGGTCTTCCTATGAAACTCATCCCTGTTGCTCTGACTGGCTTCTCGTTGGGAATCATGGCTTGCAGGTTCCAGCGTCCAGTGCCAGATTCCTGCTCGGCTGCCGCCATTGAGCCTCTGAGTTGCCAGCAAAGGAAAAAAGTATGTAAAAAGAAATCAGTGTTGTTTCTCAGACTGTGAGAGGGAGTGAGAGGGAGTCAGGGGTGCCTCTATCAATGGTGCAGGAGGTGCAGATGCACCAGGGCCTAAGGGCCCTGGTACAATTGCACCTGCTGCACTATTAAAGCAGAACGCCTGTACGCCGGTAGTTCAAATCAGAGCTCCTACACACCTGTAGGTTTGAGTGAGGGTCAGTGATTATGAAAGTGTGAGTGTGTGCAAGTGCGTTTGTGAGAGAAAAATATTTAGCATGAGTCTATGGGTACACTTGTGTGTAAGAGCACCCAAGTCTGAAAATAAAGAGAACACATGGGAAGTTTGCGACATCTCTACTTTCAGGGATGACCAGCTGCCAATGCTGAAAAAGATGCCAAGTGTAGGTAATGTATATTTATACAATTACGGGTAATTTGATTCTGCAATGCATTAGTGTTTAAAATATCCATCTATGTTATTTTATTTAAACGCAATCCAAGACCCATACGCCGAAAGGTGATAGGAATATGAATGGTATGAGCTAGTGATCAAATCAAGCAATTTTAATAATAGGAATATTTGTGACCTACTTATGTAAAGGGTCGAAGAGAGAGTCCAGGCTGTGGCCAGCCTTGTAGGTTTTCCGTGCACTACCTGGTGCAGTTGGAGCTCAACTGACCATTACTGTCAACTCAACTGACCATTACTGTCTTTAAAAAAAATAGAAGAGATCAGTATAGGTCTAATGGAATATAAGGATTTCCTGACACAATCAAAGATAAATACATTCCAAAAGGTTTTAGCGAAATTCTCACATGAGAAAGTTTATCCATACACTTGGGAGGACTATTTCAGAAGAGAGAGCAACTCCTCGTTTACATCGGAGGAGAGCAATAATTTCTCAAGTACTGACAGATCCTCCGATAAGCCATTGACAACCAATAGTAGGAGAGGCTGAGGGAGGAGAAACTACAGACAAAACTCTAGACCAGGAGATGCTTATGGCAAACCCCACCATCTACTTCTTTTTTTAGACAGGGACAGAGGAAGAGGCAGATGGAAAAGCAAATTGCAGGGTATCCTGGAAAGACCCGGAACCAGAACAAAAAATACAAAGAAACCACAGCCAGGGACCAGCAGGTCGTAACTGACAACATAATTAACCTAAGCGCTAAGATACTAACAGAGACACAGATGCAAGCCTTTAACAAGGGCCTAGGCTTCGTCCCTACACCAAGAGATGATCCTTTCTGACCGAAAATGAAGGTACCAGAATTATTTTGCAAAATCAGACTACAAGACTTTCTCTACCTGACAGGGAGAAAACACAGAAGGCGACAAGGTGTCCAACGCTGGTCTCCACAATAAACCCTCCTTTACCCCAACCATCCAACAACCTCTTCCTGAGGTAGCTACTTTCGAACAGGCTGTAAATCTAGGCCTAAAATCTTTAACACAAAACAGACAGAAAACCTTCAGGAACTTAGGCAAAGCTGAAAAAAGAGGCACTAGCAGACCAAAAAACAACGACTCAGTGATCACAAAAACAGCAGACAAGGAGGGGGGGACAGAACTGTCATACCCCATAAAGAGATGTATCACACTTGCATACGATTACTAGGTAACACCCCACATTACAAAAAGCTCATGAGATCCAAAACCAGACATTATGGAAGAGATAGCATTCCTAGTGAAAGGGGGCCTAGAAAAAGGCTGGATAACAGAGAAGGAGTCTTCCTTTCTCAGTTAAAAAGAGCCAAAGACACCTTGTTTTTACATATTGCCAAAGTGCATAAGCACATACATCCCTCTCCCGGATGCCTGATAGTATCTAGAATAGGTTTAGCACTGGAACCCCTGTCAAAATTTGTCGACTTTTTCATGGAAGCAGTAGTGAACGATATGGCATCCTAATAAAAAGATAACAAAGGGGAAATGTGAGGTTTGACTAAGGCAAACAATTGTTACTCTCTCTAGATGTTGAATCTCTTTACACCAATATACCACAAGAGCTACAATGGAGGTGATTGAACAGCTTCTAACACCCCAACAGGATAATACAATGACACCAGTGGAATTCATATTAGACTGTGCCAATCAGTGGTGTAACATAACTAGAGGGAGCCCCTCTGCAAAGAACATAGAGGGCCCCCCTCTGCATGCACTCATGGGCTCTCAGGCCAGGGTGCTGTGCTGAGAGGGCCCATTGGAGATTCCCCCCTCACCACGGGGGCTGTCGGGACCAATGTTGCACCACTGGTGCCAATATGGTCCTAACAAGAAATGATTTTGAGTACGAGGGGGATTTCGATTTACATCACATGGAACATCCATGGGTAGTACCTGTGCCCCAGCCTGGCCTGCCTATATGTGCATAATTTTAAAACCCAATTGGTGTACTATGATAAAAATCCATTCATGAACCAGATGAGATTATGGAAAAGATTCTTTGACGATATCCTAGTAATCTGGAAAGGTACTAGAGAAGTAGCAACTGAGTTCAATGCTTGGCTCAAAAGCCTTGACCCTTTCTGATGATTCACAATGAGCAATGTAGAGATTCCATTATGGGCTCTAGGAATATATCATAAGGGGTGCGGGGGAGTCCTTAAAACTGAGGTATACCACCAACCCACTGATAGGAACAGTTTGTTGTATTTCAATGGTTTTCACCCTTAATCCTCGAGAGAACGTTTACCAAAAGGACAGTTCTTGAGACTTAGACACAATTGCACAGAGGTAGCCAGATATCAGGAACACACAAGTAAATTTACTATGAAACTGAGAGAAAGAAACTACCCAAAACGAACTATTGAAAAGCACAATAACAAGCTAGGAAGAATGACAGAGATGCCCTGCTGGGCACATACAAGAGACCAAGACCAGTATGCATCACTACCTTTTGCCCCAGTTCCAATGCAGTCACCAAACTCATAGAAAATACACTGGGTATCCTTAAATCAGGAAACCTGAGAATTCAACAACCTTTGTTCTCATTTAGAAGGAGTCAGAACTTTTGGGGCACACTTGTACACTCATGCCCCAGAAAGACAAATATTAAAACCCAATTGATATTGTGGAACACCCCAACCCTGAGAGGACACCAACCATGTGGGGGATGTGGGGTGTGCCAGTTCACAAGAAAATGCAAATCATTGGACCTAGGACTCACTAGACCGTGGGAACTAAGCCCGTTAAAAATTGGAATTCAAGTGATATCATCTACATCCTGAAATGTCTATGTAACCTCCTATATTTTGGAATGACAACAAGGAAAGTAAACACATGGATCACGGAACATCAGAGTACAATTAGATGTAAGAGGGACAGCACAAAACTTACCAGACACTATATGTAACAAAACCATACAGTAGATGACATAGAATGGTATGCAATTGAAAAACGTGATTACAGACATAACAATATGAGTTAGGTGATTTTAAAGTATGAATAACTTTGGGTCTTTTGTCTCCACAAAGATAGACAGGGACTCAACAATGATATCCCCTGGGGGTCCTGGGAAGTTAGGTCTAGCTGTCAATGTTAGAACCTTTCTCATTGCAGTTTCATATACAATACTAAAAAAGTGATAGCAAAGGGTTCTGTGTGTCATTCTTAAGGAATGGAATATGACATAAAGAGAAGAACATTGCATCAGAAGATAGTACTTTCTGGAGACTATATAGGGTATAATTGTGGTAATGTAACTGGGGAGCAGTTTTCACTGTAAATCTAGCCTGTTCCAGCAACCTTTCTGAATTAGATCAATGAGGGAATAAAAGATGGGGGGCTACATCTCCCCATAAACAGAAAACCTAATATCATGGTGAGTACAATCTGCTCCTGCACACCCAAAAACATGAGCCCTCCTTGTACGGGATATTACATTCCTGATTAAGCTTTGAGCAATCCTATTACACTGTCCATGCACTGTATGCTCTTATTGGAGCATGTGCAAAAATACTGCAATGCTGTGCATTGGAGACTACATCTCACAGGTGTCCCCTTGTTAACAGGGTGTTGGGGCTATATTAGGCAATATGATGCGACAGGGCTCCTCAGGCTACCAGGAGGTCATTAAGATTAGATGCTTTTGAGTGACATGATACTGTAGGGTGGCCACGCCTTTTGACACTAGTGCCGCCAGCATGAATGGGGAGACGCCGGCATTGGGTACCACAAGCACCATGCTGCCATGTGCCTACTGGGCTCAGTGATTGGACGCATTTGCGTCACATAATTGGGCCACACCTTTCTTTACATCAGAGTGGCAAGCATTCACGCCACGTGATACGGCTGGATGGCTTCGTCCTCTGACACCATAGCTGCCAACATGAATTCGGACGTGCCGACAGTGGGTATCAAAAGTCCCATACTGCTGTGCGCCGACCGGACTCAGTGATTGGATGCATTTGCGTCACATGATTCAGCCATGTGGCCACACATTTCCTCAACTTACAACCGCCAGCACTAACGATGGTGCACCGGCATCAGTTCTTCCTAATTAGGCAGCCAATCAAAGAAAACAAAGGAAACAAAGGTATGGGCAGTAATTAGTGACCAGGCTTTTCAACAGGCATATTGATATACACAACGTGAAACTGCCCATATAAAATGTCCCCACAGGGAGACGAACAATTTACCAGTCATCTTTTCTATGGGATCAGGTAGGGGCAACAGGGACGCTTCTACTTGACGAAGTAAGTGTGGGGGCGGAAGGTTGATTTTTGAACAAGGGGCACATGCAACGGGAGCTGACTAAGTAATATCTTTGTGGGGCAGCTGGGGCAAGCTAGCACTATGCTCAGCTGGGTCCTAACATAGAGGTCCTACATGGTACTTTTCAATGTGAAGTTATCATATTAGTTTACCATTACCTTGTCCCCAGTGTGTGACTACGGGAGACATCCACCCAGAGCAGACCAAGAGGCGAAGGGTCCTCCAGTACTAGGTAAATGTAGATTACCAACATGGAATATGTGCATGTGCGTCTTTCTTCACGTGTCTCTGTCACGTTTCTCTGCATGCAGAATATGTCAGTGTGTGTTCTATAACATGTGCCACCATTGTACGTATATGTATATACATCAATAATTGGTTTTTAATATGGTGAAATAAAGTGGAATGACCCACCTGTGAAATATGACTCATTAAAAACTGTTTGCTATCTTCCTTTTTTTGCCCTCCAGGTATTTATAACAAAGTATTAAAGGAAGAGCTATTTCATTACCTTGCTTGAATCAAGGTGAGGGTTTATACTCTTGATGAATGCCGGAGAACTATATAGGCTGTGAGAAGGGCAGAAACATGTTGGCACAAATAGTCACGCATGGGTCATAATACCCATTGATGGTCTCTTAAAAATACCCCTATGGTCTTTTTTTAGCTATATCTTGGATTCCACCTTAATAAAGGATACTTTGTGGTCTACCCAGAGATATTTTTATTAGCACCAACTGGGTCTGAGTCAGTTATCCAGAAAGAATAATATTTAAAAACTCACCCAATCTAGTCCCACTTGAGGTTGAGCCCACCCTGGTAGTATCATCTTACCAGGGTGGGACAAGGTGACCGATGATGAAGCATGTCACATTACATGAGTGAGCCCACCTTATCCAAATCTTTGGGATTGCCAATATCTTAAATAGGAAGTATAGTGATAGGGTGACAGAAACTCTAGTGGAAAGCCTCTTCAAAATTTGGTTACCATACTACTTTTGTGTGTTTGAGTGTAGAGTGGAGGCAAGCATGGAACGTCTTCCAGCCTCTGTGTTTTCTTCCCTTTTGTTATTGGCAGTTGGAGCTCAGCCACTTTTCCAATGAAAATTTGAGTGCGAGAGTGATTAGGGTCATCAACCCATAGTTTAAAATCACCAAAAATCAGTAAGTTCTCGTAAAAGTGTGGAGATCAAAGAAACAAAGCCCAGAAGGGTGATACTGAAATTGGTATTACTGAAGGTAACTCATTTCTAGGCTTTGTTTTATCTTCATACATAATGAGAGCTTCCTGATCATTTGTGGCTTTAAACTAGGGGTGATGACCCTAATCACTCTTGCACTCAAATTTCGTGGGTTGATTGTTTGTGATTTTAAACTATGGGTGATGACCCGTATCACTCTTGCGCTCAAACTTTGTGGGCATACACACTATCAACACACATCCTGAATCAAAAGCTGGAAATTTCTATTGGCACATATACCATGTCTACCTTCCCCATCTGTATGATAATATGTTATTTCAAATAAAAATCACCCTTGACTAAAATTGAGAGACCCCTACCTTTTAGTCTTATGAACTTTTAAAATAAATTTGTATCCAGAGTAAACAAAAGGCCTGATTTACATTTCGGCGGATGAGTCACTCCGTCACAACAGTGACGGATATCCCTTACGCTGAAATAGAAATCCTACAGGATATAACATATAATGGAATTTATTTCGGTAGACAGGATATCAGTTACTGTTGTGACGGAGTAACTCATCCAGCGAAATATAAATTAGGCCATAAGCCATTTAAAAAGGCTTATATGACCCATCCCATCACGCTTCAGTGAAGCCTAATATGCCAAACTTGACTTAATGATCAGATCACAGCACGCAAATCTCTGCTTAACCAGCAGCGGGTGTTTAATAGACCACTATATAATGTGGGTCCTTAGGGATGGTGAGAAAATGGGGTCTGGTTTTCCCTTGGCTTCGATTTCAGGTATTCCGATTCAAACGTTTCCAAGTCTCATAATCAGGTTGGGGTACGGTACCATTCTTTAGGTTAGACTTTTCTGGTTATACCTGTGCACACTTGACAGCATTCATGGCACCCTGGCCCGTCCTTGGTTTAGCTTCCTAGAGGCAGTTCAATATTTAGTCTGTGCACCAGAAACATCTAGGTCCCTATGACCAGTACACAGATGTATTTAATTACAACAAATGCCTTTACATTCATTGCATTTACCACCAAGTCATTACCACGCATATGCCTTTACCACACATGATTTTACAACAATGGATATTTTTATATATTAAACCACAAAGTGCTGGTATGCACTGGAACTGTAACAGCAGTGATTTGAGCAGGGGTCCGGCTGTCTCTAATATTATAAACACACCTTCCCATACAGAAAGAAACGCTTGAATCTCCTGTAGGTGTGAAGATAAACTTTATCGAGACCTCTCCCGATAAGTTTCGGTTCCAACTGACCTTTTTCACCTGTAACAGGAGTGAAGTGACCAACACAAATATAAATCTAATAGAAACAATAAAAGGACTTATCCAGCGTTAATACCATAGGCGCCATCTTGGAATAGTATTAGTATTAGTAAAGCATACTGAATAGCTATTGAAACACCTTCTGTGCTACAAAACATACTAAATTGAAAATGATATCAAAAGTCCTCAATAATACAATTATCAAACCCAATCCACTAATTTTATAAAATAGGCAAATTTATTTTTATTTTATTTTTAATATTTTTTGTATTTTTTATAATGTTTGAGATTTATTGTTTTTACCTATATCCTAAATTGGGCATACCATATCTATTGCTTAGTCCAAAACATATATAGCCGCAGGCCACAGTCAATTTGCATACATATAAGTTGTAAAAATGTTTGAAGTAAAACATTTAAATCAGTATATTGCAATCTATAAATCATAATGATAAATTATAAATCAAAAATTACACATTATACTACTCCCAAGTGGGCTTTTACCACACATGTAATCATGACTGTAGCAGTAGTCTGTAGTAATCTTAATCCCGCCCAAGTGGGCATGCAGAGACTATGCAAAGTTCTCGACTATCTTTGCTTGTCCACATTTCCATGGACTGTCCTAAAACCATGGGTAGCAAACTTCTTAATGAAACAAAGAGATTAGGAGAACACAGCAGCTAGTCTTCTATATCAATATAAATGGACAGACATTTCTTCATCTGAATTAAATCCCTGAGGTATCCGAGTGTCAAACTGTAAAATGCATCTTGACTCCAGTACCCGCAGTTCTTTCTTTCTGTCTTCTCCTCTGCTATCGACCCCAACTTTGTGAATGAACATAAACCATAGCAAGTATGAATTGCTTGAGTGGAACTCTGCAAAGTGACTGGCAACAGGGTATGAAGCGTCATTGTGTGTAATAGCTCTCATGTGTTCAAGCACACGCATCTTAGCTTTATGTATGGTACTACCCACATACATTCGTCCACAACGACACATCAGGCAATATACTCAGGGGTGTGGAATTTAATAAAATATCTACTTGTCCAGGGGAAAGGTTGCTTCTTAAATCTACTTGTCCTGTAAAAAAATCTACTTGTCCCTCTGGTGCCATGTAGTGCGGCAACAAATTATGGCAGCAATCTCATTCTGTAAGAGCTCTGATAATAGCCTCTCTGATCATGCCAGGGCAAATGCTATAGTAGGGCTTGAATACTTGCAATTTCAATCCCTACTATGGCAATTTCTCTGTTTTGCTACCTTTCAGCAGATATACCTAACGGGGCTGAAGGAAGCAGTAAGCAATAGTTCCAGGGCTGGAATTCCTTTGAGTCTGCAAACCTACTAACTTGCATGTTTTAAGGATGTTCACTAGCTGTTCTCTAATATTTCCCCATACTGAGACAGATTGGAAATTTACTCCTGACAATGGCAGAAGTAGAAATTCTTCCAGGATTGGGAAAAAAAGTGGTTGGAGTCAACGTGAACTTGTAAACGTTCAATAGATTTTCGCATGAGCAAATCTATACATGCATAGGTGCTTGTGCTAAAATACTGTTCACAGATATTTTCTAGGAGTAGGATTTCCTTGTCTACTTCTGTAAGTTCTTGTGAATTCATGAAAGCTACTAATTCAAAGACATATAGCATGGGTGCACTTTTGCAACTTTCTTTAAGAATTGGGTCCCTAATTAGGTCTGGAGTTGACCAAGACATTTTGTTTTTATTAATAGTCTATTTCTCTCTCTATCTATCTATCTATCGGCTGGCTTTGCTGTGAGTGATCGCATTCTGCTGTTCTGCAAGAAGAATATTGGCACACAAAGTAGTTTTGTTCAGTGCCAGGAACTACTGTGGCAATCAGTGGTGTAACAAAACTGGAGGGGGCCCCTCTGCAAAGGACATGGAGGTGCCCCCCCTCCAGACCCACAAAAGGCAGGTGCTGTGCTGAGGGGGTCCCCTAGAGGGGTCTCCCGCACCAAGGTAGCTATGTTATACTACTAGTGGCAATGTGTGCTTTTTGAGACCAAAAAGGTTTTTTTTTTTTGCTTTTTGCCAGTGTTCGTTACAATGGTGAGGGTCTGGCAGCTCCCACAACAACAAAGTGTTACAAAAGCCACATCAAAACAAGACATGCATTGACGAAACCAAAAGACCTACAACAAATGTTGGATCGGTTGGCTTTACCAATGCTTGTTTATTTTCATGCTTCCCATAATCTTGTTGAAAATGTTACACTGATTTTTCATTAGTAATACTTTTTGGAAAAACTAGCATGCATCAACACATTTTACTAAATGACACTTCAAAGAAATAGCACCTAAAAGTTCATAGTAGCGGTTTTCATTTACTACATGCATTTTTTTCTGAAGATTATATTTTGAAAGCAACGAATCATCACTCTTGCTTACAAGCTTCTGAAAACATTTGCATGTAATCAGAGAGCATTCTGGGAGCATTGAACTTAGCCTCATGTTGTCAAACTTTTCAAATTTGTGTGCACTTTTTTTTTTTACTGGAACCACTATCAGTACTCCAGTGTAACCTTAAAACCTTTTTTTCAGCACTCACCCTAATAATAAAGGCTTTTCAATAATGAACCATAAATACAAATTCAAACAACATTAACTTATGTACACGCATATTACCTCAAATGCAGACCATCCCTTCTCTGTAAATTGGCTGCCAAAGGTGTTTTGTGCTGCGGGGGTTAGGCCTACTTGTCCCAAGGACAAAGTAAACATGAAACTTGTTGCCCTTGTCCCAAAACAATATATCCAGGGCATTATCCACATCACTGTACACTGCATATTCTGTGTTGCATGATGTATGTTTTCTTATCTCAAATTCTTTAGCTGTATTTGGTATCAAAAATGTCTTATTGTCTTGACTATTCATACATGCTTTACAGTTTTTACAGAAAAAGAAACCTTGCATTTTCTTAGTGGGAACTCGTTCAGTTATGGAGTTTTTGCTTAGAGTACAGGATCGTCTGAAAGTGATCTGTGGGGTAGAAGCAATGTATTTACTGAGGATATTGTCTGTATGCAATATATGCCAATGTTTTGTCAATATCTTCCTCACTCTCCTTGCTTAATTAGAAACACTTGTGATAAACCTCAAAGCCTTGGGTTCTTCACTCTGTAATATTGTTTCAGGATATAATAAGTTGCACCGGGATACCTGATCCACCTTACTTATAGCCTCATTTATTATCTTATTCGAATAGCCTCTCTCTTTAAATCTATTTACCATTGTTTCTCAAACTCAAAAGTACTTTCAGAATTATAATTTATTTTTGCTCTCAATAATTCTCCATATGGGATACTATTAATTAGGCTTTTAGGGTGAGCACTGGTGGCAAACAACATGCTGTTCACTGCTGTAGGTTTGCGAAACAGTGTTGTTTCTAACTGCTCACCCCTCACCTTAACTTTCACATCCAAAAATTCTATTTTTTCTTTACTAATGGTTTCTGTGAAGTGTAGGTTATAATTATTCACTTTTAGATTCTTGACACAATTTCTAGCACAGCTTTCTTCACCCTGCCAGGTCACAAAAATATTGTCAATAAATCTGACCCATAATATGATGTTAATTGTAAATTCCGAGTACTCATGTAGGACACGCTCCTCACACCAGCCCATCATCAAAGTGGAGCGGCTCGGTCTGTCTGTAAATTTTGTGTAAAAATGAAAAAGTTGTTATTCAAGCAAAATCTTATCATATCTAAAAGCATTTCTGAGTGTAGAAGATATGACAGAGATCTTGCTGGAAAGAAATGACTGCATGCCCCTATGCCTGCCTAATTGTTGTATACCAGTATAAAGACTAGTAATATCTAGTGTTAACAAGACATAGTTCTCTTCCTTGTATATGCCTTCAATGATAGTCAAAAAGTGTCTAGTATCTTTCAGGTAGGCCGGCAATGCCGAAACAAATGGTCTGAGATAGTGATCAACATATCTGGATGTATTCTCTAAAGGGGTTCCTATAGAGGATACAATTGGTCTTCCTTGAGGATTCCTGGCATCTTTATGTAGTTTGGGAAGGAGGTATAAAATGGGAGTCGTTGATTTATCAGGTTTAAGAAATAGGAATTCTTTCCATTCAAAGAGGCTCTTGTCCCTCCAATTAGTCAATAGTACCACATAAGTAAGTTCGGCCTCTTTAATTTCCGATTTACTAGAGATAGCATAACAATTAACATCAGCTAATTGTTTTCTACCTTCTTGTAGGTACATATTCTTAGACAGGACCACAATGTTGCCACCCTTAGCTGATTCACGTATTACTATCTCAGAATCCATTTTTAACCCCTTCAATAGCTGGAATTGTTTTTTTGTTGGATTTGTTTGTGTTTGTACATATCTAATATTTTTAAAGTCTTTAATCACACCTTTCCCAGACACATTAAGGACCTCACAGGATATCATAAGTAAAAAGGTAGATTTAGGTTTAAAATTACTTGTACAGGTCATATCTAATTCGATATCTGAGTTGAGTAAATTGAGGTGGGGTCTTCATGATAGGAGTCATTGTTCTCTAAAGCTGTAGTATGTAATAGATCAATGTCCCTAATCTGCAGTTTACTAATGGACGGAGTAGGGTCCCCCTGCCTTAGATTCTTAGGTTTGAGTTCAAACCATTTTTTCAACTTCAATTTTCTCACAAAATGAAACAGATCCACCCTACTCTGAACATAATCAAAATTAGTTGTCAGACAAAAGGATAGGCCTAGACATAACAGGTCAATCTCTTTCTCAGTCAAACTACGGTTGGGAAGATTTACCACATTCATGGTGCTTTTGTTTGGTCCCTTGTTTTTACTCCCACTGGGGTTTTGCTGTTGGATCTTTGTTTGACGTTTTGCCTGCCTCTGCATTTCCCTCTTCCACCTCCTCTGCCTCTGTCTCCACCTCCTTGGTAAGTTTGTTCTGCCCTTTGCTCTGTCCTGTTTTGGTTTAAGAGTTGGAACTGTTTTTTAAAACATTGTCTTGAACTTCTCTGTTCCATCCAAGTCTGAGTCGTATCTGATATATCTGAGGCATTGCTGTCAGAATGTTCACTTAAACTGGATTGGGGATCTCCCGCTGTACTTGATTCGGTAATGGATTTCTCTTCATTATAAAAAAGATCCTACTTCCTATAATCTGTACATTTTTCATTAAATCATTAAAATGTTCCTTTGATATCATATTTGTCAATTCCTGCTTTAGCTTTTCAATCTCTGCTAATAATTTTGTTCTGTCTTTCAGTGCATATTTGATCAATATACGCATCATAGTCATTTAATAAATTTTTGAATTATCCGCCCATTCCATTAACATTTAAGGGTCCGGATTCTCGTATGTTGGTATTGTGAAAATCCTCAATCCTCGTGGTACTCTTTCTGCATCGACATATTGTTGTAGAGACTCCACTTCCCACCATTTCAATAATTCTTTGATACTCAACTTCTCTAATCTATCACATTTCAATTGAACCTGAATCCCCCCTCCTTCCACTTCCTTAGTTGTAGAACCATCTGATGTCCTAGAGAAAAATAATTTGCTAGCTTTTTCCTTTCTCCTTGTTTCAATATCAGAGGCCATTATTCGAATGTTGTTTCCAAATCCGTCCTTCGCACTTATACAGGCACCTTCTCAACAGTATCTCATTATTGTTCTTTATTAATCCTAAAGGAAAGGCACTGCCTTGCAAATCATTTCCATTCTAACAAAGTGAGAACAGCCACTTACTTGGAATGGACTGCACACAAGCTCTCCAATAGTAGCATTGCTCACGTTTCAGTGTAACATCCCTATTAGGTTTCCAAAGGATACTTCGTTATGGTGATAACTTTCAATCTTTCACTTTGTATTCTTATATTTCCTGCTGTGAAAATATGCTGATTCCACGGACACCAGGCACAATTGCTGATTGTTTACAAAATGAAACTCTGCTCTGTTCCCAGCCTCGTTAAGCACACTGCAACTAAATAGTAAAGTTGCCAATCATCATTCAGCCAAATGAAAATTATCTTTGCACCTACAGGAGATTTGAGTTTTCCTTTCCGTATGGGAAGGTGTGTTTACTATACATATATATATTATATATATATATAGTCACTGTAAAAACAAAGGCAGCTATGTCTTTGGGGTGGGAACCCTGGAACATAGAAGGAGCCAGCCCAGGGGGTGGCAGTCCCCAGGGCCATGTATGGCTCCACAAGGGGGGTCGTGCAGACCCCCTCCAATGTTGTACTTGCCCATGGGCAATGGTGGTCCTTGGGGTCTTCAACAGACCCCCTTTGTTCATTTATTTTAGCTCCGGAGAGGTGGCTGTCCCCGGGGCTAATACAAGCCCATAGAAGGGGGGGCCTGTGTGCCCCCTCCTCTTTAAAGCCCCTAATGCCCCTGGGACCTGTCTACCCCGGGGGCAAAATAAAAGGAAAGGGCAAAAGACTGCCCTATTTAAAAAACAAAAAGTCAGGAAAATCCACAGATCTGGTTCCACTGTTTTTTTTTTTTTTTTTTAACAGCTTTTTAGCCTGTGCTGGGTCCATGACAGACTCCTAAACCAAAGCTATGGGCTCAGGGTGACATGCCCCTGAAACCTTGTCTTTTTTTCACTTTTTATGTGGGACTCAGCTGAAGCAGTGTCCCAAGATGGCTGGCAACACATCCTTGTTGAAGGAGTGGCAGCCAATCAAATCAGTATGGGGCCAATTGGATCCACAGAGGATCCGTGTCCCTAGATATCTATATTTTTTATCCTTTAATATCTCTAAAACTTCTGTATGAATTTACACCATATCACAAAAAGATGCAATCTGCGGAACAGGATCTAGCTTCCTGCCAAATTTGGTTTCATTCATTTCAGATGTTTAGGCTGTAGGCATGTCTAAAGACCATATGGAAAACATGTTTTGGGACCCCCCCTTTTTCTCAGCCTTCACTTGACGGATCACCCCAAAACTTTCAGGATAGCAGCTGAACTGAAGTATGTTTTGAAAATTTTGTGAAGATTCGTCAAGTGGCACCAAAGTTATTGGCAAAACAAAACACACTCTTCCTATGGAAATTAGGTCCTAACTGTAACTATCTACTAGCGATCGCCAGTAGGTAATGTGTATATATATATATATATATATATATATATATATATATATATATATATATATATATATATATAGCTATTATTTGGTAAGGGCGTTGTAAGGTTTAGGGATGAGTCTTGTAGATTTTGAACGTGGCAATAGGGTTGTCACTGTTCAAAATATTGAGAGCTGCCACTGATTGTGAGGTTGGGTGGCAAACCTTTCCATTGCACCAACTTTAAAGACACCCCCTTGTAATACTCAGAAATGTTTTAACATCCCAGCTTTGCCACCTGACAAATAGATAGTCATCTTTCAGTAACTGAGATGCCTCCCTGACATTAAGTATTTCCAGTACATGTCAAAGCACAAGCTACCCTAATCACAATGCCTTCTCTGCTTCAGCTAGAAAGTGCCCAAACAGCAAGTTATTTCACAGTAGTGGAACATACATGTCTCTTCATTCATTCATGCCACCCTTTCATTATGTTAGAACAGCTAATACTAAATTGAGGTTTCACACTGAATGGATGTCACTGTGCAGTTAGAGTTTGTTAAGGTGTAACTGCAGCTCTGTTTCTACAGTCATGACGTTTCCTGCTTATATGCTCTTCTGTGAACACCACTTTGCACAGATGACCTTCTCATAAAAAGATGTGCATTGGTGCATAGCTTCAGGGGGTTGTTCGGGGTGTTACACCCTCCTAATAAATATGCTGTGATAAATAGTTGGGTACAGGTGTTTTCAGTCAGATGCACACACTCACTCTCCCTTTCTCTCTTTGAAAAGACATCAAAAATGTTGGTTATTTCACAAAATAATGTGCTTTATCTCACTTGGAACCCCTACCAGTCTGCATTCCTCTCCTTTCTGCTGCCCCTTAAGCCCCTTTTGTGCGTCCTGTTTGTAATATAATGTATTTTAACATTATGTAACTGCATGATTGTCGGGAAATCTGAAGCTCACACCCCTCCTGTCTTACTGACCAAGCTACGCCCCGGATGTGCTTCTCTAGTCCTGTTCCATGTATGAAAGATCATGGGAAGAAGATCCTTCACTTCTGGCTTAGTCGTCCTTATTAGTGTATTTTTTTGTCTCTCCTGCCTCAGTTGGAGAGGTATGGTGGAGGCAGTTGTAGAGTCCGGCTGGATTCATTCTAGTGTTTCAAGATGATGTGCTTCCACCAGCCACACCTCGAGGGCTGGTTTCCACACTCACCCAACACCCATCCATCACATGTTTCACCGGTCAGGTGACCCTGCAAATAAAAGAGCCCAGGCGCAGGTGCCCAAGGCCAGTTACCAAGACAGTAATCATATGTCTGTGTCACTTATTTAGGTAGCATGAGGGCCTAGGTTCCCCAACACTACAATGGCTGGGCAGCTTGCCGCCATGCCTAGTGAGCTATGCATAGCCTCGGCCGCTATTGCATGCCCTGGGGAGGAATACAGGGTCAGTACTGCAGCTGCAGTCCTATTCCATGAAGGAGGAGAGTGCGGAGACTGGTCGTCTCCTACCCCCGCATGCTCTCAACTGGAAAAAATGAGGAGGAGGAGCCCCCCCCAATGAGGCACCAACACCTGTTGCAGCAGCTGCCTGCTGCTACTGACTGCCATTTTGACCCTGGCGACAGCCCCTGCTATGCCTGCAAGAGCTCGCTGCCGTGCTCAGGCAGTCTGTGCCGCATGTAAGAAGTGCCCCTGTGGGTGGGCGATGAGATCGCACCAGACCAAAGAAGACAGCCAGGCCAGCAGAAACAGTCGAGTGCAGCACCCCGCCAGCAGGGGTGTACACCAAGCCCACACCCAAAGGGCCACTAGAGTGCGCGCTCCCCTTTCAGAAAAAATCTAGAGGAGAGCAGGCCATGCATGTCCATACCTGCTAGGGAGTGAGTCTACCCCCTCAAATGCTGTGAGCCCCACCTGCTGCCATTTGTATCCCAGCGAGGGAGAGAAGTGTGGTGTGGCCTTGTCGTGAGGGAGGCCCCTTCCCCTCTCTTGCAGAGACAGATCTAAGGCCTGGAGAGGATTGCAGCAACCCTAGCAATGGCCATTATATTGAACCCAGAGGCACCCCTTTCAGAGCCTGCAGGAGGGAGGAAGGAAAGTGCTTGTTTGCCTCCCGTGGCAATGATAAAGCAGTGTACATACCCCCACCGGCGTGGCGAGTGCTCCGGGCAGCATGCAAAAGGAGAGGAGCTGCTGTGTCATAAGAAGCTGTGTTGGCATGTGCCGCCACCTCATGGCTGCCGTATTCCACAGGCAATTACTCAGTTGCCCTCGACTTGAAGGGATGCAGCACATGCCAAGGAGGGAAGCCCGTGTCACCATCACTCATGCCTGCCAGTCGAGGAATGCAGCCACAGCAGCAGAGGGAAAGTGACTGCAGTGTCACCTGGCAACCGCGTGCTGCACCGCAACCGACCACATCATTTTGTAACAAGAGACTGGCAGAGAGGTCCCACAGCACGACCACACATTGCCTGCAGCAACAGACCAAAGAGGAACCTAAACTGTAGCCACAGTGCCCTCAGCACTAACTCTCCAGGTGGAAATAGTGACATGAATATTGCTTTGTCTCCCATGCTGTAGCAGAGACCACAAGGGCAAAAGAAGGAAGAGACACTGCCCGAGACTTTGTCCTACACAGCAGCTCCAAGTGAAAGCATGAGTAGAATGTGCAGTGTGCACACCTCCCCCAGTGGCTGCCACTGCGCCAAAAGAGGATAGCATTGCACGTACCTAGTGGAGGACTGCCACTACCGCAAGAACAGACATGTCAAGCTCCAGTAAAGGGCGCCCATGGAGAAAGACAGAGCAACTAACAGAGGTGCGCAGGTGGCCACACCTGACGATCGGACAACATGGACAGGAGCCCGAGAGAGGGACAGGACAAGACGGAATGCCAATTGGAAGAGGCCGCACCGGCTGACCACACCCCAGCACCAGATGGCCATTGTTGGCCCGTCATTGAGCTTGTCAAGAGGAGCGACTGACTGCACCAAGCAAACCGGAATGGAGGCAGGAGCAAGTGCCACGACTGAACAGTCTTGAGTCGCAAGCGCTGTGCCTTCGGTGGAAGACAGGAAGAAAGAAGAGGTGACCCTCCAGTCAGGCAGCAGACCACCATGAACATCCCTGAGGAAGGGACAGGACCTGCATGAGGTCCACGAGAAAAGGAATTAAGGGCCAGATGTAGTAAAGGTTTTTACCCATTCTGTGTCTATGGGAAAAAGTGTTCGTACATATGGCCCTAAGTCCTATAGAAAGGTCTAAGCCAGTGAGAGGTCCATGTGACGCAACATCCAAACAGTGGCACAACGCGACCTCAAGAAAGGAAATGGAGAGGAGAAGAGAGAGGAACGTAGCACAACGCTAAGTTGTGAAGGTTTGAGGAAGAAAAGTGTGTGACAGACCTGTCACACAGAAGATCAGAAACACCACAAGTATGCAAGAGAAAGGGAGAAGAGCGATAGGACTGAGGACTCATACCAGTAATGAAGAGGGCATCCATCAACACAAGCCAGCCACCAGGGTGAACAGACGTCACTAGAGACAGCTCCGCTGGTGGATCAACTGTAAGCTGCCAGCACGCGTGAACCACCTCCAGGCCCCACACTTCTCAGTGAGACCGTTCAGCACCCTGTCACCGGCTACTTTTCACAGATGGCATCCCTGCTCGTAACTGCACATGCTGGACAGGAAACGCAAGTGGCTACTAAGACCCTCAAGCAAGACACTGCCACCTGTTGATCTAACTATCACTCAGTAAGATCGTCATTGTCACCAGGTGTATCACCCAAAACACCCAAGGAGCATTGCATCAACAGAGTAAAGTCTGATGTCAGCAAAAAGACCAGAGGTTGACATAGTATCCTTGGCACCGTAGGACGCTGACCACCCAGAAAACTGCTGAGAGCCCCCATGAACCTGTTGAAGGCAGTATACTCGACCACTGGACCATCCAACCATGAGGTTGCATGAGGTTTGGTCGTGGCCCTGTTAGGAGTTCTGCAGCGACCCCCTTTGCACGGCCTACGAGAGGCCCGCACAGCCCAAGCAGTCCCATAGAAATGCGGGGCCAGGGGCCTCAATAGAATACTAGTGAGAGGGGAATCCCGACAGAGAGATGTGTCCAAGGCAGCTCCACACCAGGCACCTGGAAGCACTGAGGTCACAGACGGTGACAGGTCACCAAAAGACTATCTGATGAAGGCCCATGAACCTGACTCCTGATAGACAGAGCACACAGACCCTGAGACGAGGGTTGACCACCCTTCCTGGCTGCATGAGCAACTTGGATGTGATCCTGTTGGCTGTTCCTCAGCAATGCCTTTGCTCGGCCTGCAATAGGCCATGCACAGTTCACACGGTCCAGTGGCACCCCGGCAAAAGGGCCTCAAAAAGACTGCTGCACGATGGAGTCCTGGCACGAGAGGGAAGCCTGAAGCTGCTCTTCCAGTGGACATTAGGATGCACCAAGGCCCTCAAGGACGAGGCCTTTTTCATCCAGTTCATCCTCCGTGTTAGACCTGCCAGCCTTAGGGTGGTCACCCCTAACTTTGTGCCTGCCTCTCTCCACTTTTTAGATACTGTTTTTGCTGGTTTGCTGGTTTTAAGACTCCTCGCACTTTACCACTGCTAACCAGTGCTAAAGAGCATAGGCGCTTTAAACATGGTGACATTGGATCACACCCAATTGGACTATTTAATTTACTTATAAGTCCCTACTAGAGTGCACTATATGTGCCAAGGGCCTGTAAATTAAATGCTACTAGTGGGCCTGCAGCACTGATTGTGCCACCCACTTAAGTAGCCCCTTAACCTTGACTCAGGCCTGCCATTGCAAGGTCTGGGTGTGCAGTTTCACTGCCAATTCGACTTGGCATTTAAAAGTACTTGCCAAGCCTAAAACTCCCCTTTTTCTACATATAGGACACCCCTAAGGTATGCCATAGGTAACCCATAGGGCAGTGTGCTGTGTAGGCAAAAGGCAGGACATATACCTGTGTAGTTTACATGTCCTGGTAGTGTAAAACTCCTAAATTAATTTTTATAGTGCTGTGAGGCCTGTTCCCTTCATAGGCTAAAATTGGGGCTGCCCTCATACATTGTTTGAGTGGTAGCTGCTGATCTGAAAGGAGTAGGAAGGTCATTTAGTATGGCCAGAATGGTGATACAAAATTCTGCTGACTGTTGAAGTTGGATTTAATATTACTATTTTAGAAATGCCACTTTTAGAAAGTGAGCATTTCTCTGCACTTAAATATTTCTGTGCCTTACAATCCACGTCTGGCTGGGTTTAGCTGACACCTCCTTGTGCATTCACTTAGACACACCCCAAACACAGGATACTCAGCCTCACTTGCAAACAGCTGCATTGTGAATGAGTCTTCCTGGGCTGGGAGGGCGGGGGCCTGACACTTGCATGTCAAAGGACAGTAGCCTGCCCTCACACAAAGGACTGCCACACCCCCTACTGGGACCCTGGCAGACAGGATTGAACTGAAAGGGGACCTTGTGCACTTCTAAGCCACTCTTTGAAGTCCCCCCACTTCAAAGGGCACATTTGGGTATTTAAACAGGGCATCTGCCCCTACCAACTCAGACACTTCCTGGGGAAGAAACTGGAAACAGAACCTGCATCCTGTCCAGAAAAACTGCCTGGCTGCCCAAATGACTCACCTGCTGCTCTCTGGCTGTGTTGAAGAACTACTCTCCAAGGGCTTGGATAGAGATTGCCTCCTGTTCCCTGAAGTCTTAGGACCAAAAAGACTTCGGGGGTCATTCTGACCCTGACGGGCGGCGGAGGCCGCCCGCCAGAGTTCCCCCCTCCGAAATACCGCTCCGCGGTCGAAAGACCGCGGAGGGTATTCTAAGTTTTTCCCTGGGCTGGCGGGCGGTCGCCAAAAGACCGCCCGCCAGCCCAGGGAAAAACTCCCTTCCCACGAGGATGCCGGCTCGTAATCGAGCCGGCGGAGTGGGAAGGTGCGACGGGTGCTGTTGCACCCGTCGCGTATTTCACTGTCTGCCAAGCAGACAGTGAAATACTTGTAGGGGCCCTCTTACGGGGGCCCCTGCAGTGCCCATGCCAGGGGCCCCGTGACCCCCCCTACCGGGCGGACCGCCGGGAACTGGATGGCGGTAGGGGGGGTCGGAATCCCCTCGGCGGCGCAGCTAGCTGCGCCGCCTTGGAGGATTCCAAAGGGCGGCGGTACACTGGCGGGAGACCGCCAGTGTTGCCGGTCCGACCGCGGCTTTACCGCCGCGGTCGGAATGCCCTTGGGAGCACCGCCGGCCTCTCGGCGGTGCTCCCGCGGTCCTCCAACCCGGCGGTCATTGACCGCCAGGGTTGGAATGACCCCCTTCATCTCTACAAGAAGGACTCCTTGTGTGGTGAAATTCGACACGCAGCCTGCCAGAAACAACGCACAGCCTGCACTGCGGTGAAAATTTCACAGCACGCCGAACCGGAATTACGCATCCTGACTTCGCATCGAGAAGATCGATGCAGCGCCAGCGTAGCGATTGGAAATTCGACGCACGGCCCACTGGATAGACACACAGCCAAGCCGGAAAGACGCAGCCCGACTTCCAGAGAGAAATCAGCGCACCGCCTGCCAAGCGGTAGAAAATTAGATGCAACGCCCACCGAATCGATGCAACTCCTGTGACTTTGCCCTGCCAGCGCAGGAAACTAACGCATCATCCCCGGGGCGTTTGAAAACCCCACAACCCGAAGAGGATCCACGACTGTGCGCTGGAAATCAACGCACAGCCGTCCCTGCATGAAAACTAAGTGACGCATCGCCGTGTGTGGCCCGAGAAATCAACGCACACCCCTTTGTTTCCACACATCTCCTACTCTGAGGTTCTCTGCGGAGATTTTTCATGCAAACCAGGTACTTTGTGCTTGAAAGAGACTTTGTTTGCTTTTAAACAAGTTAAGACACTTTATATCACTTTACAGTGATATCTCAACATATACTTATTGTATTTTTAATCATTTTGACCTGCATTTATGAGATACAAATTATATATTTTTCTAAACACTGTGGGGTGTATTTTTGTGGTGCTATATGGTGTTATTGTATGATTTATTGCACAAATACTTAACACATTGCCTTCTAAGGTAAGCCTGACTGCTCAGTGCCAAGCTACCAGAGGGTAGACACAGGATAATTTAGATTGTGTGTGACTTACCCTGACTAGAGTGAGGGTCCTTGCTTGGACAGGGGGTAACCTGACTGCCAACCAAAGACCCATTTCATACACTCAGTCTTTGCAGGTTTGCTATCCATGGAGTTTGAACACCTTCAAAGAGATCCCAGCATGGACTCCCCACCACGTCTGATGAACCCGCATTGAACTCTGTAAATAGACTTCATGATTGTTCAGGATGCGACATCTCAGTGGGCTTTGTAAGTAGACTCCAACACTGTGAGCCCAGCAGGACATGACCAGCAGTGCCTGAGTGAACTGTAACATCACAGACAGGCGATTGAGGGATCCAGACTTTGTCAACACTGCCATTCATGCCCAGAGTAGTCTGGTTAAACTACAAAGGCGTGCCTTGATGTCGGGTACCCCCAGCTGCATCTGTCTAGTCATCATGTCTGGCGGACTGCCTGAAGAGACTCAGTGGTGTTTGTTTTAGTGTGTATTTTCTCGCTCACAGGTTGGACTTTTTTTTTTTTAAATAAAGTTTGGGAGAAATGTAGAGTCCGGCTGGATTATTCTAGTGTTTCAAGATGACGTGCTTCCACCAGCCACTTCTCAAGGGCTGGTTTCCACACTCACCCCCACACCCATCTACCACAGGTGTCACTGGTCAGGTGACCCTGAAAAGAAAAGAGCCTGGGTGCACGTGCCCAAGGCCTGTTACCAAGACAGTAATCATGTGTCCGTGTCACTTATTTAGGTAGCATAAGAGCCTAGGTCCCCCAACACTATGCAGTGATTATATGTACTAAATCATTGGGATTTCAGTAGCCATGGAGTCTTTGAAGTTGTGGGCCAACCGGAAATGTGCTTAATGTTAATACATTGTATTCCTCTTATCATAATGGGCTGTTAGCTAACAACACTATATGCACCATCTTGTTTCTGCTCTTTGGCAGTTAATGGTACATCCTCGGATGCTGGGAACTCTTCCATCACGAGGCCATGCCACCTGTTGGCTCACTCTTTCACTGCTACTAGCACACCAACTACTGCTTACTTGTTTGGTTCCATCCCTCTGGTGAAATCACGAAACAGCCCTACCAGTAGGGCTTTAAGTGGGATACAAAAAATGTATACGTGTGTGTATGAGGGAGGGCGCCAAAACAGGTGTGGCCTATGTAATTAAGGGCATGGTTTAAACAAGTACACTACATTTCTGCAATGCGAATAGTGTGCAACCCAATCAGTATTTTGGTGCCTATATGAGCTTTCTGTTATTGTATACGGACATATGACAAAATGACTGGGCCATACCTAAAACCAGACACAGCTAATGTGGTTGTCAATGATCATTAGCTGTTTTAAGATAAAGCCCTATACAAGATCTACATGGAAAAAATTGCAAACAAACAACATCCTGGAAATAGTTAACTCGCTTAGCGAATGGAAGATTGAAACGTGAAATATAAACAGGAACTAAATCACTGACCTGAATTACCTTAGTGGTTTTTAGATTTATTTTCCGAATTCAATCAGTGTTTTTGCCAGATGACTTAAGGACTTGCATTCAGGGCCCGATAGCGACCCGTGTCAATGCCCAGTTTTAATTACTACCGGGTCTGAGGCCCGGGTGGACCCAGCGCACTCAAAAGCCTATCATTTTAAGCATGGGCGTAGGAAGTGTGGGGGACGCGGGGATATGTCCCCCCCAGATTTTGGAGTGGGGGGGACACGGGGGACAAGGGTGGGGGGGACGAGGGGACAGAAGAATTTTCCTTTCTCCTGTAATTCGCAGGGCCATTAGCGCATGAAAGCGCTACCTATATGGCCCTGCACTTGACCTGTGACCTGGCTCCAGGACACTCGCCCTCTGCCCTTTTGTTGTGCTGCAGCACACAAGGGATTCTTTCTCACCTTGCCGCCACAGATGCCTGCAGTTTGCACTTCTGAGAACAAAGGGGGAGGAGAGGCCCTTTGTTGATTGCTGTGTGCATCCAGTCCCTCCTGAGCCCGACCCTTCCTGTCCCTTGAAGATCGAACCCTGAAGACAGCAGCAAGATTTGAGAAGGTAAGGAGGTTTGGGTAATTAAATAAACTATTGCTAAGTAACTCCCTTTCTTTTTAAATACAGTGCTGTGTTGCAGAGTATCTCCCTTTCTAAAAACAGTATTGTTGAGTTACTGTTAGATATGAGCAGGGCAGGCTTTAGCGCGCTAGTGGCACCCTGTGCGCCAGTGTTTGTTAGGGCCCCCCTTTCTGTCGCCTCTCTCTCACTCTCTTCTCTCCTCTGTCTCCAGCTTGCCTGCCCCAGTGCTAATTATTGTCCCCTAAGTTGACATCCTGCCCCCCCCAACATTTCTGTCCCCTGTCTCTCCCTCAGCCTTCCTGGTATTTGTGAAAGCCCGCTCTGAAGGGCAAGGGCTGTCTGTAAATCTAATTTCCTGCCAATGGCCTGTGGATGCAAAGCCAGCACTGTGGCAGCTCACAGGCTTTACAGGACTTCACAGGCTATGGTGGAACAGAGCCTGACACTGCTGGATAGACAGCAGAGAGACCAGCACACAGCATGGGTCCCAGGAAGAACCAGATGGCCTAAGAGATGGACAGGGCTAGGTAAGGCAGCTAGGGCGTTGCAACCGGTGCTGCCACACTGGGTGCTGACTTAGGATGGGGGTGCTATGTTTGCAAGTATATTGTGACTTTAAAAGCACCTGCTGGATGTTCCTTGCCACCAACAGTTTTCAGGCAACAATAAAAATCTTAAG
This sequence comes from Pleurodeles waltl, assembly GCF_031143425.1. Lineage (NCBI taxonomy): Eukaryota > Metazoa > Chordata > Amphibia > Caudata > Salamandridae > Pleurodeles > Pleurodeles waltl. The sequence goes on from NC_090442.1 coordinate 269,830,934, forward strand.
ATAATTCCGGTGATTAATGGTCATTCTGGAGAGAGACTGAAGTTTTGTCTAGTGGAAGTTTTGACTCATCATAACGTACAGGGTTACTATGCCTGCTACAAAGGCCGTCTACATGCAGATCACAAAGTGTATATAATGTGAATAGGTCAGTGGGTTTCTGCTTTTGTCAGATGCAGAAAAGTACCCTCTTTTTGGCATGGTTACCCCACTTTTTGCCTGTTGTCAGTATGTTTTGACTGTGTTCACTGGGATCCTGCTAACCAGGACCCCAGTGCTCTCTCCCATTAAATTTGGTTGCTTGGACCACACACACACCCCACTTGGCATACTGGTGCCCCTTATAAGTCCCTAGTATATGGTACCCAGGTACCCAGGGCATTGGGGGATCAGGGGTTCCCATGGGCTGCAGCATTTATTATGTATTATGCCACCCATAGGAGCCCATGTAAACTGTGTCTGCAGGCCTGCCATTGCAGCCTGCGTGAAAAGGTGCTTGCACCCTTTCACTTCAGGCCACTGCACCAGGTCACTGTAAGTCACCCCTATGGTAGGCCCTCCTAGCCCAGAGGGTAGGGTGCAAGTACCTGTGTGTGAGGGCACCTCTGCAGGAGCAGAGGTGCCCCCACGAACTCCAGCTCCATTTTCCTGGACCTCGTGACATTTTACGCTTGTACTGGACATAGGTCACTACCTATGTCCAGCTACATAATGGTAACTCCGAACCTGGGCATGTTTGGTAACAAACATGTCAGAATCATACCCCAATACTATTGTCAGTATTGATTGTATGATTCCATGCACTTTGGGGGCTCCTTAGAGGATCCCCAGCATTGCTCCTACCAGCTTTATGGGGTCTTCCGAACAGCTCACGCTGCTGCCACCCCTCAGACAGATTTCTGCCCTCCTTCTGTTGCTTGAGCAGCTCATGCCCAGGAAGGCAGAACAAAGGATTTCCTTTGGAAGAGAGAGGCAACACCCTCTCCATTACAAGGCTTGGGAGGGGTAGCACATTTGGTGCCCTCCTTGCATAAACCAGTCTGTACTAGTTCAGGGACCTCAGCCCCTACTCTGGCGTGAAACTGGACAATGGAAATGGCGTAACCACTCCCCTGTCCATCACCACCCCAGGGGTGGTGCCCAGAGCTCCTCCAGGTGGCCACTTGATTCTTCCATCTTGAATCTAAGGTTGGCAGAGGCCTCTGTGAGAATCTGAGTGGCCAGGTCAGGGAGGTGACATCACAGCCCCCTCCTAGGTGGTCACCCGGCTAGGTGACCAATCCCCCTTTCTGGGCTATTTTGGGTTTCCCTCTTGGGTGGGTCCTCAGATTTGACGTGCAAGATTCCAGCAGGACTCCTCTGCAACGTTTACTTTGACTTCTGGCCACTGGAACCGCAACTGGACTTCACAGGAACCTACAATCTGCAGCTCCAGCGACGACTTTGCCACGCAACATTGTTTCTCCGACTCCTTCCAGCAACTGCAACATTTGCCCAGCTGTGCTTCCTCTGAGGGCAGCAAGTCTTCAGTCTGCATGAGAAGAAAGAAGGAAAATTCCTTGAAGTGAAGGAGTCACTTATCTGCATCCGCAGGCACCAACTGCAACAACAACCGGCTGCATGGATCTCCTCTCCTCTCCTCCTGAGCTGCGTGGATCCTGCATCAGGGGTGGTAGTCTGGAGTGGTCTCCTTGGTCCTCTCTACCAGCTGCCCAACTTTGGAGTAGGTAGGTCCTTGCCTTCCCATGCAGGACAGTACCCCCATGCACCGCATCTCTTGCAGCTACCCCCGGCACTCTTCTCTGTGAAGAACAGCCCTCAATGTGCTTCGCCTGTGAAGTGGGATCTCTCTTCAGGTGTGCTGTGGGCCTCTCTACAGCTCCTGGGCTCCTTGCCTGTAGGTCTTCTGTGGGGGCTGCCTCTCCTCCTCCAGACTCTCTGCCTTGCTGATGGTCACCTGAGACTCCCCTCCATGGGTTGAGTCCCCCTGGACCTTGCTGGTCCCCGGTAGCTCCACTTTTCTCCTACTGCGACATTTGCTTTTGCCAAGGCTTGTTGGTGGGTTTTCCACAACACAGACTGACTGCAATTCTTCATCTGGCGTGGGACGTCGACTGCATCACCTAGGAACTCTTCATCTGCTCCAGTGCTGCATTGCTGACCATCTTTGTCTCCCCGTCGACCAACTCCTGCATCCACAGATGGGTGGGTTGTGGCTCCTGCCACGACCGGACCATCCTACGTAAACTAAGACCTGGAAAAGAAGGGCACCAAGTCCACTCTTCCAGGATCCACCTCTAGTTTCTTGCAGTCTTGTCTGCGTTTTGCAATATCCTTCTCTGAAGTCCTTTTGGTGGGTCAGGGAAAAAACTGTAACTTACCTCTTTTCTCCTGGTCGCTGGGGGGCACTCTGGTACTTACCTTTGGGGTTTCCTAGTTCCTCCAGCTCCCCTCTACCAATTCCACTTCCTTGGGTGGGGACCCGGCTTTCGCATTTCACTTTCTTAGTATATGGTCTGGTCCCCTCTAGGCCTTCAGTATTGCCTTTTGCTTTTCACTGTTTTCTATTGCTTTTTATGCCAATTTGTGATTGCTGCTGTACATATAATAGTGTGTTACTTACATCCTATTGGAGTATTGCCTATCTAGTGTTTTAGTGTTTGTGTTACTGTAATAAGGAACCTTTATTTTCGTAACACGTGTTTCTTTCATGTGTGTAAGTGCTGTGTGACTACAGTGGTATTGCATGATCTTTGCATGTGTCCTAGATAAGTCTTAGCTGCTCATCCACAGCTAACTCTAGAGAGCCTGGCTTCTAGACACTGCCTACACTTCACTAATAAGGTGATACCTGGACCTGGTATAAGGTGATAATACCATAGGTACTCACCACACACAAGGCCAGCTTCCTACATCAGAGAGCTCCTTTTTTGTCCCCTGCAATTTATAAATGAAAACTGAATATAGAACAGTGAGCAATTAACTCATCAAAGAGCTGCATGCAAACATCAAGGTATAGATTAGAGCGTCATGATTTCCCCCCACTTTTTGATTAACTTAATGTTGCAAAACAAGTTGATTTGAGTGCAGTTCTTATTATTAAAGAGAGCCCCCAACCATGGTGTTATGTTTTAAATTCTGAGTTTGCGCTTCTCCAGATAAAGCACTCTGAAACTATACCTGCTACCAGTATGGATGACCTGTGACACCTACACCTTGTAGTCCTCTGTCTTATGTAACATTTCATATACACTGATTTACACATATATGATGATTGTCTCTGCGTAATGTCTGTGTGATGTAAAGTGCTTTGACACCCTAGACTGGTATGAGGGATGAATGATAGAACAACACATGCGTATATCGTGCATGCCTTAACATCGCGGTCTCAACAATGACCGTGTCTTTACTACGCATGCCTTTACAACGAATTTCATTGTAAAAGCATGTTTGGTAAAGGAACATGCGTGGTAAATTCTCCCTACCCTGCCCCCTTACACCTGATACCATACTCCACCCATCCAAGCACTTAAAACTGCCCCTGCCCTGAGCCCTAAACCCCCCTGCCCTGAGCCCTAAAAGTAACCCTGCCCTGTCCTAAAAACTACCCCGACCCCCACTCTGAACCCTAAAACCTACCCTGAACTGCTCTAAAAACTACCTTGATGCCCCTGCCCCCACCCTGAACCCTAAAACCTACCCGCTCTGTCCTAAATACTACATGACCCCCACCCTGTACCCTAAAACCTACCCCACACTGTCCTAAAACTACTTGAACTCCATGCACTCCTCCTGACCCCTAAAACCTACCCCACCCTGTCCTAAAAACTACCCCGACCCTACCCTGACCTAAAAATGACCCCAACCTCCCACTCTAAACCCGGCCACAGCCCTACTTACCTCTCTCTCCTCTGCTTCTTCCTGTTCCACCCGGACAGCTAGACCGCTATCTATGCTGTAACCACGCATATGTGTTGTAAAGATATGTGTGGTAAAGGCATGTGTGCTAGACCCATATTTGTGGTAATGGCAGCATGGTCAATGCATTGCATTGCATTGATTGCGTTGTAAGGGATATTTCCCGGTATGAGTGGTGCTATAAAACAAATGAAATGCATCTGAGAGAGAGTGGTGATGGATAGTAGTGAGGGAATCCTTGGCAGAGGTGGTCACTGGGGGGCACCAACAAACAATGTCGCACAGGGCGCCACCAGCACTAAGGACGGCCCTATCAGACAGCACAGCAGTTCACAGGAACGCGGCAGCACAGAGACTGCCACTTGACAGTCAGACAAGGACCTAGCAGCAATCATAGGCCTTACTGGCCTTCATAGGCAGGCGGAGACCCAGAGACTTATACAGCCTGACTAGTAAGAAAGCTCCCAACAGGCAGCACAGTGCCTGGCAGGCAGCACAGGAATCGACAGGAAGCACTGCGCCCAGCAGGCAGTACAGGCCTCTTAGGACTTCACACAGGCGAACAGCATCACAGAGCCTGTCGCTGCCTAACAGGCAGCAAAGGGCCCAGCAGACAGGGAATTGCAGGCCACACAGGACTCGACTGGAAGCGACCGTCTTCCCCATCTCCCCCCACCACGGCAACCCTTCTGGGTGCAAACTTTGTGCAGGGGGCCCACCTCAAGGTTGTCCCTGTCCCCCCCAGAAATTTAGTGTCTCCTACGCCCCTGATTTTAAGATATTGTGCGGTATTACGATTAAATTCTACTGCTCTGTGCAATTAGGTGGCTGGCATTTCTTAATTTGAGCCGGTGGTTTACGGTGGGTGGCAGCGGAACTTGTTTTTGAGGGCCGGCACTTACTTCTCAGCATCAGGCATATACAGCTAGCAAAGGACACATAGGGAAGTCGGAAGAAGATGAAAACGGAAGAGCCACACAAAGGGAGAAAGCAGAAAGCTGCAATTGTGAGCTGATGGGGCAGAGGGCGGCTATAAACGGATTACAGAGGCCCGAGTTGTATTTAGGTTTACACTGCCTCAGACTTCGGTGCTCGCACATTTAATTGCAGCAGCCTCGTGTTAAAAAGCAGCGCTTTGGGCACCGGCACGTGTTTATTTACAAATCAAGCACAAGTGGCCGGCTAGGAAAAACCCTTATAAAATAAAATATGAAATAAATTAATAAAAGAGCATTGCTGTTGTTCAGAAGAGGCGGGAGAGCTAGTTATCTGCACCTTATTCGTGGCACTATGCATGTGCTCTAATTGGCTTTCCCATACACAATTTGGCGTACATACTGAATTAATTTAACAACGCTCTTTCAGCACCGCCAACAGCATAATGATATTATAATGAGAGACTCATACATTTGACTGCTGTTTCCCGTCTGTCTCCGTATACTTGAATGAGTTTACTCTAATAGTTGCCTCAACCCATCCTATTTTCGAGAAAGCTTTGAACAATACCTTTTCCAGCAAGCCTTGGCTGCTTAGGCAGACAATGACTTATAATCAGGGCCACTGGAATTAAGCGGCAGGAGAGGACTAAATAATGCAGCAGGGGTGAGTAAATTATGCGGAAAGAAAAGCCAAATAATGCAGCACATTTTGTAATTGTATAACTTCATTGTTTCAGCATTTTTAAACTTGGCAACACTGTATGGACATTATTTGCACCCCATTAGTACCAGTTTAACATCCAAATATAGCACTAAGCAACAGGAAGGTGACCAGTTCAGCTTTGCAAAGGGCCTTCCACTGCACTGCAACACGTGTTGGTCTATATTTAGTAACTTTTGGACCGTTTGAGCATAGAAAAACTTTTTTTTGTTAAAATCTGAAGATTATGCAGCAGATGATGGATTATGTGGCAAATGCGGGAGATCTACAATTATGCAAAAATGTCCGCAGCTGCACAACTGAATAATTCCATTTGCCCTGCTTATAATTGACAGCATACGAGTGATCCTTTGCATATGGCACACTGAGGGCCTGATTACAATCTTGGAGGAGGGGATTACTCCATCCCAAATGTGACGAATATCCCGCGGCTCTATTGCAAGTTCCAATATATCCTATGGAACGTGTAACAGGGCGGATGGGATATCCGTCACATTTGGGAGGTAATCTCCTCCTTCAACGTCGTAATCCGGCCCTGAGAGTGTTTAAATAGCTGGTGAAGTTTCAGGACACTTGGCACGTCTCGGTATTAGTGCTACTGCACTGTTTTAACTAGATCCCTGTTATGTGGATGATCATTTCTGAATGGTACTGTACTGTACAGAGAGCGAGGAATGTTGGCACAACTTTAGTATTACCCCTTAGAGGGCACTTTGCAGATAGCATTATGTGAAAGGCACCTTGTTAAAACTGTTATATGTAAAGGAATCCTCTGCACTAGCAGCTCTGCTGCCCGTTTTGCCTCCCTGAAACCGCCTGCTGCTTTACTCGGATTTCCCTTCCGTTCCCTCTTAGTCGACCCAGTTTAGCTCCGTGCCCTTATGGAAAGCGCCCCGACCCACGAGTATGAGAAGAGCAGCGTTACACTGCAATGTAGCTTCACCCATGTTGCACTTCATAACAAGGCGCTGGAGTAAAATAAACTAAAACTTTATGGGAGAAATTAGAGGGACGTTATACTGGTAGGTACAAGACTACTAAGTGAAAATAGAATCTCATTCAAGTTTTTTTTTTCAGAAGCAAGGAATGGTTTGGTTAATGCTGACTTTGAGATACACATTCTCTATCCAGCTATATTCTATATTCCATTAACATCGGAGTTGTTAGTTTTGCTAGTACAGGCTAACGTCGGGGTATATTTCTTTTTAGGTCTGGGTCTATAGGCAGCTCTCGTCGTCTCACAAAGCCCATGCATGAAATAAAAAAATGCATTTAAATTACATTCATATCGCATAGATCGACTTCGGAGCAGCCCTTTTCATCCTTAGGTCTATCCAAGTGTCATGTACAGTTTCTGAAGAGGTCTGGGTAATCTGATTTACAGAAGGGCCTCACACAATAAAAACCCATTTCACCTTCCATTTTCACCCTTCTTCGGATCAGAATCATCATTTTCAACAGTGAAATGTCATTCCAACTCAAGGGAGCACAAACATCAAAGAAAAAGCAGAGTGGAAAAAAATGATTGCTCCCTCCTCGAGACAGAGCAGAATACCTTCATGTGTTGGGGCTCCTTCTAAAACAAGCTTCCCAGCATTAATGTGCCGCCCCCTGCATTCACACAGGCACACCTTTCAGCTTGCACACACGCAAACATACCTCCCAACCTCTCCTCACACAGGTGGAGCTCTCACCCTGCATTCACACAGGCACACCTCTCAGCTTGCACACACGCAAACATACCTCCCAACCTCTCCTCACACAGGTGGAGCTCTCACCCTGCACTCATACAGGCACACCACCCCACATCCTGCAGTCACAAAGGCATATCACTCAGCATGAACTCACCAAGCACACCTTTCACCTTGCATGCACACAGGCACAACTCCTTCTATTGGGTAAGAGAGGCAAAGCACACACCATTGACACAATTTTGTTTGTGAAAAAGGACGCTTTATTGAGACAGGTGTGCATTACAATATTCCTAGGCCTTCTGCCTTACAAAACTAAACCTTCTCTATAATAATTGTGTCACCTAACTCCCTACCCCCCAAATGTCCTGCCCCCCACGTAACATAGCTAGCATGTATTTTCCTCATAACATACTGCCTTTCTGCCATTGTGCTCTTGAAAATGTTCCCTGTTGCTTATCTGTAAATCTATTAACATCTGCCAAACGTAACTCTCTATAATGTAACCTTTAACCTCCTGCCTCTTCCGGTGTAACCCAGTCTGCTGTTGGGCTGCCACCAGATCACCTTCCAAAGTGGTGGGTGGCAGTCCAAAATGACTGTTTAAATACCCTTGGGCTACGTCCTTCAATGGCTGTAGCCCGAAAAGTAGCACAGTCACTAGATTGCTCCATTGCCCCAATAATCCCGGCCTTTGGTTGGCTGTACCCCTGACCCCTATTCTCATGTAAACAGATGTTTCCTGTCCCTTCAAAGATACTCCCCTCACCCTGGACTCAGACTCTCGTCTCACTCTGCACTCACCTTGGACTCACACAGGAACAATGCGCACTGTACTCTCGCACAGGCAAAATGCTCAACCACCCTGCGCTCACACGGGGAGACTGCTCAACCACCCTGAATTCACACAGCCACACTGCTTACTCACCGTGAACTCAAAAAGGCACAACTCATTCTATACTTATAAACAGAGCTACGTTTGCACTCACACAGCTTATCCTGCACTCATACAGACAATACTTGCACTGCATATAAACAGACACACCACTCCCCCTGACGTCACACTGCCTCAAATTATTCAATCCTCAGAGACTGGCCCTGGCCTTGCATGCACTCAATCACTTCTCACCCTGGCTCTCACTCTCACAGGCTAATCATGCACTCACACAAACATTCATAAAAATATATTCAGGGGCAGCAGGGAACAACAGGATAAGACAGAAAATTAGGGGCAGCAAAATGGGAGTCTGGTGGGTCCCCAGAGGTGGAGAAAAGCAGCCATGTGCAGGAGTAGGGTGCAGCGGTAAAAGACAGAGAAAACGAGGGCAGCAAAAAGTCCTTTGGGCACCCCGAGGTGAAGAAGGGTGGCCCTGAGCAGGAGCAGGTGACAGCGGGAGGTTAAGGGGACAACAGGACCAAGTGTCTGCCATATTGGCTGATGGCCGCTCTTCTGCAGCTCTTGCACCTAACTCTTGGTTTGCTTCTGCTGCACCAGTGGCAAAGTGCTGAGGTGATCCTCACCTCCTTCAGCTCGCAGAAACCCCCTCTAACAACCCCTATTGCATGGTGTGGGGGCATAAACATAAATAAAAATCTAAGGAAATAGCAGTAGACGTGGCATAGACAAAGAAAAGTAGAACTTCTACCCTTTCCTATGTGTTACCGCTTTATTGAAGTTGCAGCTTTGTTTTATTTAAATGTTTCAGTCACCTTAGGTGAGGTGCAACCCATCAAAAGCCAATAGGCGTGTAACGAGCACTCATTTCTGGTGGCAGCAAAGAACCTCTGTCCAATCGAGAGTTGTGGGAAAAAGAATCAATATGAGGACAGAGCAAACCCCCTTTGTAGCTTCTTAAAAGTCTTTTTTTCAGTTCACCACAAAAGGTATATGACAGCTGTGTTCAAGCCAAACAGAAAACGTCTGGAAGTCCTTTCTTTGAAGGACCATTATGATACGGTTATGATAACAGCCCAGAAAGCAGGGGGCACTGTTGCAGTACTTTGGAGTTGGCAGGATGCAGTGAGTATTTATAAAAATGACGCTAAAATCATAGATAAATACATTCAAGAACTGCAACCAGAGAATTAATTCCAAAATTACAACTGCAAGAAAGCTGGAAATCGCTTTGCATATTCTTGGAAGGATCAAGACGTAAGTAAAGCCAGAACGTTTATCAGTGCATACAAGAAAAACGCGTTTCACGATATCCCAGGTCTTGATAAACTAAAGACACTATTTGCTACTGTCTTTTTCAGTAACTGGGAAAGTCTATTCCTAGAGTGGGAGAGGACTAGGGGGCCATATGTACGAACACTTTTTCCCCTAGATACAGAATGGGTAAAAACCTTTGCTACATCTGGCCCTAGGTCGCCTGTGAAACCACCTTCTCATTTGCACTTCACGTGCTTTTAAATCAAGCGGGAAAGGCAAGGCTGAATACTTGATTTAACCGTTCAAGTATTTGTTGGCTGCACACGTTTATCTGTCCTGTACTATGTCAGAAAGCAGTGAAGTCTGCAATTTGAAAAAAAAAAATAGTAAATATAAATGGAGTTTGGGGCATAGCGTTTACCTAGTTTTCTAACTATGGGGTACTCATGACATTCAAACCCGTTTAAATATTGCTGAAATGAGGGCCAGCCCGTCCAGTGAAGATCATCTGAGACCTAGTGTCTCAGGTGATATACCTAAAATATAAATTGTGCAATTACATTTAATAAGCAGCATGTCTTCTGTTCATGGTCCACTGGGGTTGTATTTAAAAAGTTAATTTTGTGGCACAATGACCTGGCCAGTTGATGTTATCAGCATTTAATAGCGTACATCAATCACTGTCTTGTTTAAGTCACTGCAACATTAATGCATTTTAAACAAGCATTATGGCAATTTTCAGGTGTGAAGTCTCTAAAGACAATTGTTCTGGAGGATTAACCAGACCACCTATTAACACTTGGGTGACTCTGCCCCCATATGCCCCTATTCTGGTAGGAAAACGTATTGAAGATAAAATCTCGAAATATCCTACAAACAATAAAAAGATCAAGCACAGAAAATTGTAAGAACATATCAAATACCGGAAATGTACTGGGTGATAATAACAGTTCATAGAGTTTTGTATAGGATGGGTGGGTGAGTGAATATCTACACAATATAGTATTGCATGGCGCAGCACCCATCTGTGAGTGTACGTGAATATATGTGTATATATATATATATATATATATATATATATATATATATATATATACACACACATATATAAATATTGATATTACCTATTGCCAGCCACCTGTAGGAAGTTATAGTTAGGACCATGTTTCCATAGGAAAAGCAGTTTTTGACATGCCTGTATCTTTGATGTTGTTTGACAAGTCTTCACAAAATGTTCCCTAAAAAGTGTGCAGGTGACTTTTATGCATGGAACGTTTCAGGATGATCTGTCAGGGGCTCAGAAAAGGGGGGGGGGGTAAAAGAAAAAGTATGTTTCCCATGTTAATTCCCATCGGAGTTTTGAACACAACCAAAACCTGAACGGGCGGATGGTATTACACCAAATTTGGCAGAAAGTTAGCTTTTGATTCGCTGATCATGTTTTTTTCTTATTTGGTGTAAATCCATATAGTAGTTTTTAAGCCAAATATACAAGAAATATACAACATTTGTATATCTTGACATAGCCTAAGCACAGATCTCATGGTAAGATCTGAATGGTTGTCAGCACCTCAACCAGAAAGTGATGGCAGCCATATTGGGACCAATAGACATGTTAGCACCCCATTGAAATGCATTGTAGTGAATGGCAGGTTTTGAGGGTCACAAAAAGGAGAACGTATAAAGGGTGATAACACATTTCATTTACAATATAAATCATTTGTTGATGGTATCATACTAATTTTAGGAAATCTAAGCCATATGAGAATGAAGTCTGACACTCTCAATAAAACATGCACTTCCAACAGGAGTAGGCTGTCATTTGATTCCATTGTTTTCTACTGTAGCCTCCCAGAATGTTCTGAAGAACAACTAGAGCGCTAAAAGCCTTACTTATGACAAAAGTGTGGCACACCTGAAGCCATCTTAATTGATTCAAACTGGTAAAACTTACAACATTTAATTTAGAAAGGAACAAAACAAGGGGGTTTATTTTGTCATATTAATTATGGTTTGTGCTATAGGGAAAACATCCTTTACAACGAAGACTGAACCCTGCATGCCATAACCAGACATGCAACATTACCACACATGCCATTACCATGCATGTCTTTACAAAGAATTTCATTATAAAGGAATGAATGGTAAAAACATATTTGTTGTAAAGATTTTACAGGTAAGTCATGTTTAGGGTGGTATGGGTTTTTAGTTGGCAAGGGAATTTTTAGGGGTTAGGGTGGGTATGAGTTTTTGGGTGGCAAGGACATTTTTTGAGTTTAGGTTGGGTAGAGGTTTTTGAGGTGGCAATGGTAATTTTAGGGGTTAGGGTGGGTATGGGTGTTTGGGTGGCAAGGGTAATTTGAGGGTTTAGTTTGGGTATGTTTTTTTGAATGGCAAGGGTAGTTTTAAGGTTTAGAGGGTATGGTTCTTTGGGTGGCAAAGGTAATTTTAAGGTTTAGGGTGGGTATGGGATTTTGAGTGCAAGGGTAATTTTAGAGTTTAGAGTGGGTATGGTTTTTTGGGTGGCAAGTGTTTTTTTTAGAGTTTAGGATGAGTATGGGTTTTTGGGTGGCAGGTGTAATTTTAGGGGTTAGGAGGGTATGGGTTTTGGGTGGTGAGGGACTTTTTAAAGTGGGTATGGGTTTTTGGGTGACAAGGGCAATTTTATGGTTTAGGGTGGCTATGGGTTTTTGAGTGACAAGTGTGATATGAGGGTTTAAGGTGGGTAGGGGTTTTGGGTGTCAAGGGGTATTTTAGGGTTTAGGGTAGGTATGGGTTTTTGGGTGGTAAGGACACATTTAGGTTTTAGGGTGGGTGTGGGTTTTTGAGAAACAAGGGCAATGCTAGGGTTTGGGGTGGATATGTGTTTTTGGGTGGCAAGGGAATTTTTAGTGTATAGGGTGGGTATGGGTTTTTGGGTGGCAAGGGCATTTTTAAGGTTTGGGGTCAGTATCGTTTTTGGGTGGCAAGGGAACTTTTAGGGTGGGTATGGGTTTTTGGGTTGTAAGGTGTTTTTAGGGTTTAGGCTGGGTACGGGAGGCGGTTGGATAGTAATTAAAATCACTTCACGTTAAAAAACCATAGAAATTCACTGAAAAAAACAAAGGTTACAGGAATATTACAGTTCATAAATAGAATTTAAAAAAACAGAATTTCCCTTAAAAAAAAACAAAATTAACAGGACGTTATAGATAGGCTCACATTTTAAACATACAAAATCATAGAAATTCAGTTATTATAGGTAAAGTTATTTCAAGTTACTATAATTCGTGCCCTAAGGCAACTATAACTTGCACACTCACCATGAACACCATTGATAATGTTACTGTAACATTTGCATGAAAATTATTGATGAGATAACTGTCCATGGCGGGGGCGCGAGTTATAGATTACCTTAGGGCACAAGCTATAGTCTCTTGAAATAACTAACTATAATAACTGAATTTCTGTGGTTTCGTAAATTAAAAAAATGAGCCTAACTATAACAGCCCTGTAACCTTTGTTTTTTTAAGTGAACACACATATATAAGACAGACACTCCATCGAGCGAGATGAGCTGCAAACTTTATTCCTCCAAGTGAGGGAAAACAGGACCGCGTTTCAGCATAGCAATGCCTCTGTCAACCTGTTTGCCGCAATATTACCCCATTATTTATGCCAACATTTGACCAAACAAACACACATCATTATTAAAAACTAACAATATTTTTAAATATTACAAACATAACACTGTAGTGCTGTCTCAAATTTTAAGCAATATCTGCATAGCTGGGCTGTTATCATTTAACAAAGCTTCTTTCAGATTTACTGTCATAAATCCACCCACATTTTTCATAACGAGGTAAAGGATTGCACAACCTCTACATATAGAACGTACATATCAGCTCAAGATGGAAAGCCTCAACGTTACAAAAAGTCTACATGGTAATTACAAACCCCAATCTGTGGATTTAACATTATATTGCTGCCATCAGAGATGTCACTGACCATGTCATAAGTGATGTAATATGTGAGTCATAAGCAGTGCATTGCTGGGGTGTAAGTTATAGTTTGCTCAGGTAATATAATGGCTGTTTTTCTTTGGTTTTGTATGGGTGAAATGTGAGTCAAAGTATATCGTCTCTGTAACCTTGGGTTTTTTAAGTGAATATATATATATATATATATATTTATATATATATATATATATATATATATATATATATATATATATATATATATATATACATATATACATATATATAATAATAATGTTGCATCTTCTTGTAACTCAAATTAAATCATAATATGAAAGAGGTATAATTAAATACATAAAATAAGAAACAGGCATTAGGATATGACTTGAACAAGTATATGTGGTTGCAGTCTTGATGATAATAAATCTGCCATGAAAATTCACTATGTGTTTCAATAGATAACTAAAGAAACAAAACACAAAAGTAGATTTGCACAAACTTAAAAATACTAACACTTTGACACTTGTATTGTAATGTCACGTTTCTAAGAATGTATTAAGGATGTTGCCAAGGTGATCCTTTGGGTTATTGATTGGACAAGTGATGGAAAGAAGAGATTAACAAAGAGCGGGGGCAGGAGGTATGTGTTATTCCTAACAGTGTAACATCTGTCAAGGCTCTGTTAAGTCCGGGTCCATCTTTGTCGATTCAAGCCTTGAAAATGTACAGGCATTTGGGTCAGTAGATAGAGCAGTCACATGCACAATAAACTTTAAGTTAGGTCATGGTGACCTCTGCAAAGGAGTGGAAGATGACGCCGAGGATACATAGTTTGGTAATAAGGGGAGGTATATAGATTTTATAAGGGAGAGTGGCCGAGGAAGTATTCAAGTATACAACCACTATGGAATTGGTAGGAACCAAAGGAAAACGGATCTACTTTGACTGCTGGATCCCATCTTAAATAATACATTTATGTTTGATACTGTTTAGAATTAGGAAATACACATTTCCGTGAGACAATAAGAAATCAACTTGTACATTTTCTAATTGCTCTGCTTTCATTACCTGCTTTACTGCATTCACTTTGTCTGGAGCAAGCTTAAACAGTTCATCAAAGGCATCCGCTCCTATGAAAAAACCAATATCATTTAACAGTAAACTTGACATCTTCATAGTCTATAGTTGCATATGTTATAAAGTGGGAGGCACTAACCTGTATTTCTAAAAAGGTGTAATTGTAATGCATTATTGTTCTGAACTGAATTTGACTATAATATTAACCTAACCTACTGCATCTTCCCAACTTGGTCCTTTGAGTTGGTGCTTTCACAGCCTCATGCCTATTGGTGTGTTGTTCAGTGGCTTACTTGGTCAATTAGCAATTGAAGTGTAACTAAAACGTACTATTTTTATCTTGAAAATGCAATTATGAATTTTGGAATTCATATTACTAATACACTTTACTATAGCTGTTATGCTATTTTACAGTTAATATTTTACAGGATACTTTACGGACTAGGTGAATATATGTTTTATTGCCACTAAAGGCCTTGCTATGAGTGCCTGGAATTTTACCCTGTTACGTCTACCCCACTGAAGTGTCTGATGATGAGGGTTACGTCTTCAAGGTAGAGTTACCTGGGATTACTGGTGGAACCATGAGATTCTCCTGAGAAATGAGGAGTCACCATGCTAATCAGTAATTCCATCCCTGACTCCACCAGTAGTCACTTATTTTCCTCAGAATTTCACCAGGAGATTAAAGTTGCTTTCAGACACCAAAGCCCCTGGTCCAAGTAAAACATATACAGTGTTCCTGAGGCTTTTGTAATACAAAGGAAGTAGATTACTGCCTTTACTAGCACCATCAGACAACTACCCTTAATTGTTATGGATAAGCAATAGCAAAGAGAAGGATTTAATACTATCATGAATCAGCTATGGTGCAAGCAGCGGGGCTAGAGGAGTAGAGCCATGCTGTAGTAACAGGCATATATTTTGCCACTCAGTAATTGAAACTGAGGTGCTACAACATTAATGAGAAATGGCAGTACCCATCCCTAACTACCCAAGGACTCATGGCAAAGACCTCACACTACTTGTTTAAATTCCAAGACTGGAAGACTGAAAACATTGTATATTCTACATAGGCACTTTGTTGGCCAAGCACATATGTTGTTCATACTTACTCGATGAGGAATTCAGTTGACATTCTTCTCTGGAGACAAAAAAAATAAATTGTTAGAGGCCGTCAAATAGACTCCTCGCATTAGGAAAAAATACGTTCACATCTACTCAAAGCAAAATAACTGTGAATCAATTCCTTAGAGGTGAAGGGGGAATCAATATCTGGTGTATGTATTAAAATATGCTATGTGCATTGTACAGTCTACAAACTCGACAACCTGAAGGGGCTTAGGGAAATCAACAAGTGGTTGTGTGATTACTGTGAGGATGAGAAAATAAAGAACTTAATGTAGATTCAAGATGCTCAGCGAAGGGCCTGAAGAGGGCAACAGATGCACCAGATACATTTCAAATCTTTTTCCTGTTGTCATTTGGCCAGCCAAAGGGTTTAGGTCTAGTCATAATGTTGTCAGGACAGAGGTGGATTTTTTTATTAAACTGATTATAATGAGCAGCAGCAGATGTCAGGGGAAAAATTCCAGCATGAGGCAGCTTGGAGAGAGAATCCTCTGACATCCTGTCCTACATGTCATGAGTGAATCAGGGTGTGCTGAGGCCTGTGAAGCTCCCAGTGCTTTATTTAAATATCATAGTAATGAACATGCATGCTAGACAAACATTTTAAACCTAAACATCGTTCATTATCGTATATTAGTCACCTTCCCTATCCTTAAAAGGTAGGAAGAATCTCATTCAGATGGGTCTCTCCAACTATCCTGTATTTACATATTCTATTATTGAGAACCAATGGTTCACCTCCAAGACTATTTTGTTGAAAGAGTGCTGTAAGGCTGAGAAACCGCATGTGATGACCCCAGTCGCAGATCTTCTGCAACACTTTCTCCCCCTTGAGAAAACGGTTAAAATGAAGGAAGGATAATGGCACTGAAAACACAGGATACTACTAAGTGTTTAAACTGCCAGTCGTATACTTCTCGCAATAAATCTTCTTTTCTCTCACATGCCACTCATGATGTAGAATGATGCAAAACTACTGTTATTCAATGTAAAATTGTCATGACAAATTGTCATGACTTAAAATAGTTTACAAAGGTCCCCTAACCAAAAAGGAAATACCTAAGGACCAAATTTAGTAATTTCTTTTACATTCACAAATGTGCCAATTTACAGAATTGGCCCGTTTGTGACTGCAAAAAAGCATTTTGGTATGTATGAAACCCAAACTTTGATTCAGAAACATGTTTTGATACTGATTCAGTATTTGGAAGGGTGTGTATAGACCTTACTTTCTATTTTCCTAATTGTAGTGGTATGTATTAAAGTTTCGCAACTGAATTCCAGTTGCAAAACATTAATAAATTACAGACTACAATTATGTAGCCCTAATCCATTAGCAAATGAGAATGGGGTCTCTTTGGGACCCCTTCCCCTTTGTGATTGTTAAAAAAAAGTTTAAGAGGAAGAAGCGGTCCATGGTACCACTGAATCTTTTTAAACAAACAAATATGAACAAAGAAACTTTTCTTCTTAAATGCAGTCCCATTTCCTTTAAGAGGAATGGGCTACATAAAAAAAGATTACTTTATTAAAAACCAATCACAACCATGAGCCTGCAGTTCATAGACCTATCAGTACATAGGTCAGTTCGCTAATTAATACACTGGTCACAAATATTGGTTGCAATAGTGATTAATATTTTGTCACCAGTTCTTAGAGTATCTGGCCTTAAGTTACCACATTATTCCCATAATGGCCACAGTAGATCAACCTGTTCAAATAAAACTCCAGAATTATCATTTTACCTAATTCATCAATATCATAGAAATCCTCAATGGTACCTATATTCAATTATACACTAAAATGGTATATGAGATCTCAATAATCTGGAGCTGGGTGGCACCTCGAAGTACATGTAAGCATTTATTTATATTCCTTTGTCCTAATCCAATATATGTGTGTGTGTGTGTGTGCATATGATCACCTTCAATTTTTGTTGCACTCTGAAAGTAACCATACAGTCCATCAATGATGAAGCCAGCCACCTAGTATTAACTCATTATCTTATTGAGAAATAAGGACTTCCCCAGAGGGTCTTCACTTAAAACAGTGATAGAGCCCCAGGAACTTCATTTGATGGCTCCACCTACTGAATGTCAGGAAAACTGATTTATCCACATGCATGAAGTTCTTTGAAGCCACCTAGAGTCCAAGTCAGCACTTTGCAAAAACAATAAATGAAATACATTAACCACTTGATCCATTTGAGCAGATATATTGTTGTGACCTGGCTTTTCTTTTGCAGCGCTGCCCTGGTGGATGTGAAACTACCGGGCGTTGTTGGTGGTCTGACTGTGGCGGCTCTGCCAGACTCATAATGACCACCTAGGTGTCTCTCGAAGGCGATCTAATAGGGAAATACCCTACAAACGTGCAGAATAAGTCAAGTAGATTTGATGCATAATGTACCTTGAGATACTTGCTGTTAGCAAGGATCGAAGTTCCCATGTCATCATGACAGAAGGGTAGTGTAGGTTGGAGATCTCTTAACTAATGGTGTCTAGTGCGTGCTGGCCTTTCTGGCTCAAGGTTTGAGGCAAACATATTTACAAGTGCATATCACTGAGCAGCCTCCTATTGTCTACATCACGCCTCTCCAATTTAGCTGTGGAGAGTCAGATAAATGCTAGTTTTTTTTAATTATGACTGACTATGCAACTGGGTTTATAATGGTATCCTAAGTAGATATCCTGGAATTCTGACATTAAATCCGGTCTTCCTGGATATATGTTTGACATCCATGGTCTACAATATATTCAAGAGCTCACAAGTTTCAATCAGAAATGTATTTTAGCATGAGAATCAGAGGGCTCAAATGCAAGTTTCATTCATGTTCCTTTTCTCAGTCACCCATCAGACCTCTGATGATCGAGGGCCACAGCACCTCAGATTTTCAGTCTAGCCAATGAACATGTAAATGATCCACAGTATAAAATAGAAATTGCTGAATTGGCTTTGTCTCTTTAGATAAGAATTTGGGCCTTACTTGGTAAATAATACTAGTTATCTTTCTTAAACGTTATGCTGTATCAGACTAAAAAAGGTCAGTAAACTCAGTAAACAACTTTTGTTTGCTACAGTTTTTTGATAAATAACATATTGGTTTAAATTTGAAATCCCATAGATGTTATCATGTTTAGGCCTGGCTGGTTATCAACATAGCTTGTGATCATCAGATCCATATGTGATAAAGAGAACAAAAATGTTTTAAGAAGCATTACTTAGAGGTGGACTTTGGTTCAGCATACATGGTAACTGCTCAGAGTAAACCATTTGATTAGGCAGATGTTGTGTCCTTGTATTGCACTTTCGTTTTTTGGGAAGGCAAAGTGTTCAATAGAGGAGGACCAAGGTGAGTATAATGAAAAGCAAATGATAAAAGCAATAGGCCTGATCTGTTTATTGTGAAACGTTGCGGGAAAGGCAGAAGGCCTGACGTATGTCTTGCAAAAAGCAAATCTTACAGCTAATAGGCATGTAATGCTGGATTGCTAATACACTGTGTATATGCCTGTCAAAACATGTTTTTTACACAAAATCTCACATATTACTTTACTAGACAAGTGTTTGCGTTGATTACCCCCTTTGAAAAAACCTGGGGATAGAACATTTGTAAAAATACTCCTCATCAGACAACATTGGTAGGGGTTGTATGTACGTATGCCAACTGTAGTTTTGTACATATTTTTTTAATTTTAAGACTGAAGATTGCCAGGTAGGAAAGCTTATGCTCAATACATATTCCTGAGTTCATTATGGTGACAAGCACATTTTGAAGGCTGTAGGCCTCAATAGTTTATTGGGAAACGTTATGGCAGATGGGATTATACCTGACCTCTGTATTATGAAAATGCACAACAAATGTCAAAGCTTTTAATTAAGTACAAAGCCTATGCTATAGCCAGTATGCATTCAGGGAGGTTTATTTTTTACACAGTGCTAAAGCCTGCAAACAGGCATTTTGTTACATGGAATCCCAAAGATTGCCATAGTAGGCAAGGGTTTTGGTGGTGTTTGCACCTGGAAAGCCCCAGGGATAGAATATTTATACTGTGATAATCCTTCATATCTGTGGGAAAATAACTTTTTTTCAATGCCAAGGCTGGTGAGCCAAAACTTTAATTTCGCATTTTCTCCTTTTATATACCATTGGGTTTCTTTCCTCCTTTTATTCATTTTATTGTGTTTTATTAGGGTGCCCTCAGCTCACAAAACACAGCTACTGCTCACTTGTCATTTAATCTGACGTGTGTCTAAATCAAGCATCCATCTTACATTTTATTGTCCATGGTGTACCACTATTTACAGTTTCAAGGAGGCTGCTTTGTTTGGAAACATTATGGGCCTCATTCGCCAGGGTTAAAGTGGCATTCGTACCACCAACAGGCTAGTGGTACGAAATGCCACATTTTCAGCGCATCAGTACCCTGGGGATTTTGACTCCCCTTACCGCCAGCCTGTCCATGAGGTAGGCCATGGCCTCCGCTGCCTGCCAAGGTTGAAATGAGGGCCTATGTCTGTACAGAAATGACACACTGTGCACAAAACCATTCCAGGATAGCTGTTTTGTGCAATGTTTACTGACCGTCCACCTTATGATGGTCTTGTGCATAGTTTCATTGTTTTACTTCTCAAAACATTATGGAGGCCATGTTGAAAGTTTAAAACAACAATACACTATGCACAATATCATTAAACGCTCCCACCCACAGCTACGTTTTTATTGTATTTTTAATGTCAGCATATGCTTATCATGCTTAAAGTGAGGCATGGTTTCTTTTTTCCACTTCTTTTATTTTATTTTGACTTGCATAAATTTTTATGTTCTTTCTTTGTGGATGGAAATGTAGCTGAGTACAAGAATTAGTCAGTGGGTAGATAAATAGATTGCAAAAGTGCACAGGTGACATAGTGCATATATGATGACTTACTGAATGCCTAAGCTCATCAGTGACTGGAGGCACTTTCAGTTGTTAACCAGACAAATTGGCATTGCCAATGTTGGTTAACCTTCCCGTATGTACATATTTAATGTGGTATTTATTTTATTTGTGCAACAAAGTTAATTTCCATTGCATAATTTTCATACCCATAGGTAAAAACGTCACGGAGCAAATCCCTGCAGGATCTGGAACGTTAAAAGCACACCTGCCAAGTAATTCATAATTGGCGTCCTCTGTTAAGGATTTAACCACTGATCCCTTATTATATATTTTGTTTCTATGCTAATGAGTTGCTTTTAATTGATGCTTAAGTTATGGACTATTAAGGATCCATTAGCCCTGTTGTGCGCAGCCAATAGTCTCAAGATTCTAGATTGCACCAAACTATGTGAATGTCTCAGTAACAAACAGCTCAATTGACTTGAAGGAAGAACAAACAAAAAGCAGAGGACGTTCCCAGCATAGGAAAGGAAAATTTAGAATTCTCAATCACTGGAGCTCTAACAATGCACGCCCGGCATCCCACTCAAGGTAAGCCTGAAATAGAGCCACCACTACCTGGTGCCACATAACAAGGAAAGTTTTGTAAAGCAGAGACGTCTTAGTAGATGTGGAGCCCTGAACACCCTTCCACTGCTTCTCAATAATATAATCAAAACGGATGTTTTTGAGAATATATATATATATATATATATATATATATAGAAAGAGAGAGAGAGAGAGTAGTTTTAACTTGTTCCTGTGGTCCTCCTACAAACCTTAGAGTCACTTGTAGTGAACTGGTACCAGTGTGGCAAAGGAAAGCTATTGTAAATGTTTGGGAAACATGTGGAAAGGGAGTTGAAAAACATGGAAGAACTTTTATTAGTACAGCTTTAGTCTCTGTCTCTTCTGTTGATGCAAAAACTTGATACCCAAAATCTAAAGCCGAAGGAGGGCATCAGAAATAAAACAGAAATAGTGAGGAGCATTATAAGTGCCCAGTGACTGTGTTATTGACATTTTCACTCAGCACACACTTAAACATCAACAGCTTTTCTAGAAGGTACAGTGGTAATTCCATAAAACTACCCAGAATAACCACAAGTGTCTCGTTTCACCACATCTAAATACTGTGTTAATGACATAGTCCACTACCATGATTTCTGCCATCTTTAAAGGCATTATCCTAACCAAAGATGCACTTTCTATACTCTAGAAGCCTACATTGTGTGTAGCTAATGCCCAACTAACCATTATGTACATTTTCTCAATAGCCAACAAGTGTGTTGTCCCTTTGGTAGATTTTAGGCATGTGACTGTGACTAAGTTCAAGATTCTTGGTGTCAAAAAGGGTGCAAAAGCTATCAGAAAGAGAAACAAGGAGGTAGAAAAGTCCTTTCCAGGATTGAGGCAGTCTGTGTCAGGAAGATGAACATTTGATCAGAAATATGCCATCTAAATTTTAGGAGATCAAGTAGGAAGAGCAAGAACCACAATCTTGCTCCCTTAATCTCTTTAGCACTAAAAAAGTACTAAGCGAAAATGCCTGTTTAACTAGGTGGTCACAGAAAAGAATGATGGTTTGCAACTGCTCACAGAAAGTAGTCCTGCTCCGGCACAGTGCATCAGAGCCGAATGATGCTTCACCAGAACAGTGCAGGTTGACCCTAAAGAGTGTTGAGAGGGAAGCAATATTTGCAGAGAATGAGAATACTACTTAGTGTACTTCAGTGTTGCATCCATGTATTCCGCAAGTGAAATGAAGAGTCTGAGCGGCTGTCCTGACAGCTTGGCTGCAAGTCCTCACATCACTCCTCTGTATCAGGTTCTAGCCAATCAGGTATATAAAAAAGCAAATACGCCTAGGCTTATTTAGGGAAATTCCATGAACCAGAAAAATACAGCATGAAAGTTTTGAAAATATTGATCTGACTTCGATGAGGTCTTTCAAAACAATCTGAAGACCCGACATTCCTTTTGTTACTATCATTGGCAAAAGCATTTTTACAATGGATAACTTCATAGTGTTGTGTCCTCCCCAGCCCAGTAGCATGCACAAGAGCACACTAGACACAGAACTCGCAGTTAATGTCTTTACTAATCAGCGTACAACATGAAATTAACTCTCAATATCCCTATAACCATTGGGACCACACCCTGACACCTCCCAAATCAATTAAGTAATTTCCTTCATATGTCTGCCCCTAGTCACGGGGTCCTAACATGTACAGTCCTAAGACATAACATCTCCCCATTGTTAAATAAAAAGACACAAAACAAAATATATGAAAAAATAGTAGCATCACATTTCTTCAATCAGCCGTATAGATGCTTGTACAGTTTGGCCGGACTGCATGGTTGGGGGTAGTTGAGCTGTACCCGGGGTGGACCCCAGGGCTTAGGGTCTAAGGCTTGATCAGAGTCTTCATGTGGGGCAGTTTCCACTGAATCTGTGGGAACTGATGATGGATAAGACAGATGTCTAAAGTGGGATCAGTCCCTTGTGATGGATTTGCCAGGGAGATGCACGGTTATCATATGTCCCTTTTGTGTCACAACTTTTAAAAGTTCAACATCAAATGGAGGATCTGTCTTTTGCTTTCACTTTTGTTTGATGATAATCAAATCACCTTCATCAAACACAATGCTTCGAGTTTGACGATGTCGATCAGCACACAGCTTCACCTGATGTTTCTGAGCAGTGTCAGTAGCACGAACCACATCATCATGTAAGGTTAACTCTGGGGTCCACTGAGGTAGTTTGGTTCTCATGGGTCTCCTGAACATCAGAGTGCCAGGAATCTCCCCTGTAGTGGTATGAGGGGTTGACCGAAAGGCACAGAGGGCTTGTCATTACGCCTGACTCAGATCAAGTCCCTCTATTAATGCACTTTGAATCACTCATTTCAGGGTCCCTATAAATCGTTCCAAGACACTGTTGTTTTGAGACCACAAAGGTGTGCTTTTCTGATCTTTGATGATAAGACCGTCTAGAAACTTCTTGAACTCCTAGCTTTTGAACAGTGGACCATTGTCAGACTTGGGAATGTCCGGTATGCTGTAAAGTGCAAAGATGTTATCTAGCCACTCAATTACTTTGTCGGGAGTTGTGGATGACATGTCTTCTACCAGAGGAAACCGGAAATGTTTTCAATGATCACCATAAAGTGATGTCCATCGGCCAGAGGCCCACACAAATCAAGAGCAATTCTTTCCCACGCATGCGCAGGGAGACCGGAATTTTGTCGGGGTTGCTGGGTCATCTTGGGAGACATGCAGTTGCGTAAATGACACTCTTTTAGTTCCCTCTCCAATTCCCCATCCAAGTGAGGGAATCACACGTGATCCCACAATGCCCTCTTGCTGGCTACAATGCTACCAGAGCCTTCATGGGTGAGTTCAATAACTTGCTGTCTCAAACTCTCAGGTATGACAATCCTTGATCCTCTTTGCACAATCCCTTCTTCAACAATAAATATTTAATCTTGAAAACTGCAATATTTTTAAATTCAACATTGTCACTTAAAGGTCGAACACTCTGTCTTCAGGACTGGGCTGCAATAATGTCTTTAAGGGCACACAGGTCCTTATCAGCATTGGTAGGGGCAATGATCTGCTCAATGGACAGATCTGCGGGCGTGCTGGGCTTTACAATAAAGTTGATGTATTCCTCTGCAGTTTTCAATGTTGAACTGTGTCGCTATAGGGGTACTCATGAGAAATAATCAGCAGGGTTTTGTATAGTTGTACTCTTGTAGACACAACCCCCACCTCTCGATGTGAGGGGGCATCTTGGCTTTCGGATTTCCAAAAATGGTGAGTAACACCTGGTGGTTAGTGACAATCGTGAAATGTTTTCCATAAAGAAACACATGAAAATGTTCACAGGTCCACACCACTGTCAGACTTTCCTTTTCCGTCAGGGAATAGGCACGTTCTGTGTCAGACAAACTTCGACTGGCATATGCCACAATCTGTCACCGAGCATTCGGATGTCCATTATGCTGAGCAAGCAACACTTCTAACCCTACCAGGCTCACTTCAACAGTGATCTCAGTGTGCAATTTAGGATCAAAGTAAGCCATCTCACTAAAATTTTCAATTGCATGTTTTATATTTTTTAAATAGCTGTCACATTTAGTGGACCATAGGAACTGGTCATTTCACTTCATCAGGTCGTGCAAAGGGGCGCTCACTGTGGCAAATTCATAAATGTATCTCGAACAATAGCTGGCCAAGCCCAAGACAGACCATACCATGATGATATCTCGTGAAGGACTGGTGGATGATAGTGCTCAGACAGGATAAGGAGTCATGTCCCCATCAGAAAATACATATCCAAAGAACTTGAGCTTTGTTTTGTGAAATTCACACTTTTTGGCATTTAAGGTGAGGCCTGCATCTGTAAGTAATTGACACACTTGTTTAATGGCTTTAGCATTCTCTTTCTGTGTTGTACCAAATATCAGTATATCATTATTGTAATTGAAGGCATGTGTCAAAGGCTCAATAATCCTATGTATAACATCTTGGAATATTTCTGCAGCAGAGGACACTCCAAAGCTTAATCTTTTGTATCTAAATAAAGCAACATGAGTAGAAAAAGTGGTAATGTACCTGTATTTCTCTTCCAGTTCAAACTGATGGTAGCCCTTATTCAGGCCAAGATGGGAAAACACTTTGGCTCCATTCATCTGCATGATCATATCTACAATGAGATGACCAGGATGTCTCTCTCTCTCGCCATCACTTTGCTGGCTTAGCACATATCCATGCAGATGCGCAATGTGCCTCCACTGTACTTTTTCGGCACTACCACGATGGGCAACACCCATGGTGTGGGACCAGTAGAGCACTCAATGTCATGTTTCAGCAAAGCTTCTACCTCTTTCTTGACTGCTTCTTGTAGGTGAAATGTTATCCTGCGGTGTCGCTGTGCAACAGGCCTGATGTCTTCATTAACGTGAAGTTGCACCTTCCTCATTTTGAGCCTTCCTAGACCATGAAACAGTGCGGGAACTGACTCACAGTTTCAAGTTGTGTATTTAAGTTGTAAATGATGGATAGCAGTCCATGGCAACAGCAGTTGTAAAGCTAAGTAAGCATGCACTAGATGGAGTACCTTGAATAATGTGAATTGGGTCCTGCCCAGACGTCTTCTTATGCTGCAGGGTTGCTATGTTGATCCTTGACTCTGCACCGGTTTGGAAGCAGCCCATATGTACACCATCATACTTGATGCTTTGAGTCATGGCTCAGAGGATAAACTGTGAAACTGGCATGATGTTGATTGATGCACCACTATCTATTACAAAAGTTACTGAGCAACTGTTAACTTCCAGTTTTGATTTCAGGGCAATGTCCATATGAATTATTTTGCTTTCTCAGCTCACGTGTTTCTGCCCTTCTTTTGTCTTCCATGTAAGTGGCAAGGCCCATTTGCACATATCATTCCCTTTTATCTACAATCATCGCACATTCACCCTCTCCACTGTTCCTCAATGGTGATGTCAAGGAATGTCTGCAAGATTAACTTGATGATGATCCACTTTGTTTAGTTTCGACCTGTCTAAGTTGAGGCTGTTTTTAGTCTTTGTGGGTGTGGCCAGACTGCTTCTGGAACATTCTGGCGTCCATCTTCTCCTGCTGTGTTGCGTTTTTTTCTTCACTTTACAAGCGGTTATAAAACCTTGTCTTACTGGTTAATATATATTTCTCTTTGCTGGTTGTCACTCCCTTCTAGCATTATATGTGGTTGTCGCTGCCTGTGTTGTAATTGATTGCCAGTTTCTTTGGTGCTTTTTCCTTGCATGACTGATGTACGGGTATTGAGGCGCAGCACCTTCTTTTTTCATCAGTCTTGCCGGCACGTCTTGGCAGGCTTTTCCAACTGTGCTCCCTTGTTGGGCCTTCAACTTCTCTATGAGGCCTCTTATGGGCTGGAGTGGCTCTTCCACTCTACATACACCAACTGCAGGCTTCTTTGTTTTGGCTTGGGTGCAAGTGGCATGCATGCTCTCAGGGAGAGCACTTCTGTTTCTTTGGGGCACGTATCCCACCTGCGTCACCAGTGGTCATGTCCTCCCCAGCATGGACAATAACATACAACACACAGAGCTCATAGTTAACGTCTTTACTCATTAGCGTACAACATGTAACTAACTCTCAATATCCCTATAACCGTTAGGACCACATCCTGAAACCTCCCAAATCCATTATGTAATTTTCTTCATAAATCCGCCCCTAGTCAAACTATCGATCCCCTCGTGTCTAAGAGAAAAAAAAACAATGACGAGATGCACAATAAGTAACAAGTGGGTGAATACACGAAAAAGGGCCTGAAAGTTACTCCAAACAAACCACTGTGTTTGTTACTTAAAGCAGGAAGCTGTTTTTTCAACGCAGGGAAAGAATTGTTGGGCCAGTGCACAAACTAATGTCTTGGCGGGTACTATTGAGTGTGTGTATACATCAGTAGCTTCTGAAAAAATATTCATGGATATATTCATTTTCTCAGTTAATGTTAGAGGTTTATAATTTTTTGTAAAAAAACTAAGTCTCACTGCTTCTCAGAGGTTATTCTGGGGCACGATTTGTTTGCTCGGCTCAGATGTTACGGTTGACTAACCTTTTTTTTTAAAACACCCAGGTGATCTTCCATCCAAAACGAACTTTAGAGATGTGGACTGACAGTTCATGCCACCAAGGGATGCCGACTAACAACTTTAGCAGGAAAATAAAGTACACACCTTGTGTAAACGCGAGACAAGAATAAAAGGGACTGGGACATAAGAGAATCAAGGCAGCCAGCGAAGCATTGGGTAATTTTGGTGCCTTTTAAGGTCTGGCATTAACAAAACTTTTGTTTTTGCAAATGTGTTTAAAAAATGCACATATAGATACAAAGAGGGGCTGGCCGTCTTCATCCATTAGTCCCTGGAAGTGTCATTCACATTTGCCACCGGCCCACCACAGCTTGCGGCATGGGGCAATGGGTTTGGCCACTTCTGCCATTGGCTCTCTTCACTGTGTCACTATTTTGATTGTGCAGAGGGTGAAAGAAAAAAGAACCTGTTCACCAAAATTGCTCTGATCACCCTGTTGAATGTAAAAGCAGATGGGTTAGTACGAATATCAGGTGAAAGTGAGGCCAAGATTCAGGGGGCTAATCCGAAAAAGGTGAGTGTTGGTTCTTTTCTTAAATCTCAGTGGTTCCAGTGGAATGGCGCTGGTACTGCATAGTGACCGGCTTCCTCCAGGGAATGCGAGTGCAAGTAATTGGGTCATTGGTTGGGAGGGGCGGAACACCCACTCAGACAACAACCATAATCCTTGTCAGCATGAACCACAAAACTCATTAAACTAACCTGTGCTTAACTCTTTTGTAGCTTGGCACAAAGCATTCTGGGTTAACTTAGAGACAATGTGTAAAGTATATATACAGTACACAAAAGTAATAAAGTGAAAACACAACACAAGAAAAATCCCAAACTAATTTAGAAAAATAAAGTATGTTTTAATATATACAATTACACCAGAACATCAAAAATCCAATCAATAGAACCAGAAATACTCAATGTTAAAGTTTTGAGTAAATATAGCATCTTAGAGGCACAAAGTGCCACTTGTGGTCATCTGGACAGGCTAGACCGGGGAAAATTTACAAGTTCAGGCCATCCTGGATAGGGCATGGGTTGAATACAGGGACCAGGTCAACTTCTCAAAGTCCAGAGCAAAGTGTCTTGTTCACCATGAAGGAGGTCAAAAGGAGCAAGGAGAGTGTCCCAAATGGTCACTGCTGTACCGTGATGAGCAGGCTGGGTGATGTGGGCTGCCATCGCTGTAGTGTGAAGTGCAGATTTTCTTTTGCCGATTGTCCCTGGCGGTCGCTGTAGCACAAAGTGAAGGTTTTCACTGGAGCTTCATATTGGAAGTTGTCGCAGACAGCAGAGTCTCAGCACGATGGGGCCCATTTGCTGTCACGGAGAGCCCAAATTTCAGGATTTCACTTTTCCTTCTTGGGAGGATCTCAGAGTGATGCCAGGCCAAGGTCCATAATCTTGGGGGGCACCTCTCGGAGATCAGGAAGGCACTACAATATAAGCCAGCAGGGTTCAGGCAGGTTCAGTTGCACGTCAGGTGGGCAGTTGCAGGGAAGCTTCCAGACCTTGTTATGTCTCTGTAGCTCACAGAGGAGGTCACCCAACTAACCCTTGGGAACACTCCAGTAAGCATGGAATGGTGGTAAACAGGTCCAGTCTTCCTTCTCAGACAGCACGGCAGTCCTCTGACAGCAGGACAGTCCTTTTTTTTGTAATGGCCACGGATCCAGGAGTGTTCTGATGAGTAACTCTGTAGGTCCAATATTTATACCTGGTGCTAGCCTTTATGTGGGGGGTTCTATATACTGTCCCCCAACCTTGTTCTGGAAAGGTCTTTCTCTTTCCATGTCAAGGATCCAAACTGTTGGGGTGTGAAAATACAGGGCATGCGTAGTGTCGTATTTCTTTGTGCGTGTAGGAGGCATTACCCTTTGAAGTGTGTGAGGCTATCCTGCCCACACCAAGGCCATCATTACAACATTGGCGGTAAATCCCGCTTACCGCCATGCAGAAGACCGCCAACACACCGCTGCGGCGGCGGAATTCTGCTACAGCTATTACGACCCACAGCCCGGAATCCGCCAAAATCTAGACACCCACACAAGTCCACCACACCAAAGGTCAGTGATAAACTGGCGATAACAAAACCTCCACCGCCATGCCAACAGGAATACGCCCACACTATCACGACCTACCAATCCACGTGGCGGTCTTTCAACCGCAGTAAACCATTGGCGGTACACACCGCTGCGCTCAAAATACACACACATATACAAAACACAACCACATTGGATAATTCAAAGTTCTCACACCTGATACACATACACACACCACTCCCACACACCCAATACAATGTAAAACACCCACCCACATCACCCACAAACCCCTATGAAAAAAATCGAGAAAGAAGGCCAGATAGAGACACCACCAGAAACAACACTAGCATCGACAGGCACACAACACCATCACTCACACAACATCCACGCACCTCACACAACACACACAAACACATCCCCTCACACATCACAACACACACCACCTCACACATCACCCACACCACACCATGGCACCGCAAAGACACCCCAGGTTCTCTGAGGAGGAGCTCAGGGTCATGGTGGAGGAAATCGTCCGGGTAGAGCCACAGCTATTTGGATCACAGGTGCAGCTCACCTCCATTTCAAGGAAGATGGAGCTATGGTGCAGAATCGTAGACAGGGTCAACGCAGTGGGACAGCACCCAAGAACACGGGATGACATCAGAAAGAGGTGGAACGACCTACGGGGAAGGTGCGTTCCGTGGTCTCAAGGCACCAGATTGCAGTTCAGAGGACTGGCGGCGGACCCCCACCTCCTCCCCCACAACTGTCAACATGGGAGAAGCAGGTCTTGGCTATACTGCATCCTGAGGGCCTCGCAGGAGTAGCAGGAGGAATGGACTCTGGTAAGTCAACTCTTAACTATTACATCCCCCACCCTACCTACATGCTATCACATACCCCACCCTCACCCTCACCCCATCACTCCAACACCTCACATATGCCCCACTATCACAACCCACACATCCCAATCCCAAGCCCTGCATGTAACAACAAAGCATGGACACCCATCACCAAAGCATGTCCACTACAGATACCCACACAGATCCCCAAACCAAATATCACACAAGGTCCTAGACAAGAATGTAAGCACTGGAGTACAGAGTCACCCACCCATTGCACACAATGGCACACACAGATGCAATAATCATGCCTTTACACACCTGCAGGACCCCTACCCAACGTCACCAGACAGGAGGTTCCAGACATGTCCACTCCACCCACAGAAGAGGCCCACAGTGATGACAGCAGGATCTAGATGACCAGCCCGGCCCATCTGGGCCCTCGGGACAGTCGGTTCCCCACACACCACAGAGCCTCCCCCACAGGAAACACCAGCACAGCACCCACCCAGCAGGCCCATACCTCTGTCCCCAGGACACGTCAAGCAGCAGTGTGTCCACCACTTCAGGGAACCCAGGCAAACCCACCACCCCAGGAACATCAGGGACCTGGGGGCAGTGGCAGTGGGCACACGGTTCAGGGGACAGAGGAACAGGAAAACCAGGGAACTGGGAGGACTGCTGTGCGACAGGGGGAGGACAGGCCCAGGGAACCCACTCTCCACGAGGCCCTCTCCAACATCATGGGAGCGTACCATCATTCCCAGGAGACGATGGCAACGGTACTGGCCAAATTTCAGGAGACCCAGCAGCTGGAGGAGGAACAGTATTTGGGGATCAGGGAGGAACTCAAGTCCATCAACACCACCCTGGTCACCATTGTAGGGGTGCTGAATGACCTTGTGAACACCAGGGGGACACTGTGGCACAACAAAGGGGCCCCTGACACTAGCCTGGATGATGAACAGCCCACCACCTCCACCGGCGCTAGTGGACCGGAGGCACCGCCACAGGACCACAACACCAGCACCTCATCCCCTGCAGATGGAGAACCACCCCGCAAACTGTCCCTGAGATCCAGGACAAAGACAGAGAACAATGCCAAGACCCCCGCCAAGAAATTCGACCACCATGAATTTCATCCTTCTGTCCCACTTCGTCACCCTGTCCATCCTTAAACTGCCCTAGCTCCACTTCCTATGCCCCTTTGGACAATGCACCTGTGAAACAAATAGACTGGACTCTGCCATGGACATTCCTCCACCATCACCCCTGACCATTTTACAACCCCCTCCACTTATTTGCACTTAAATAAACACCCTTGAATCACAAAACAATCTGAAGTCAGTCTGTGCTTTCACAAATGTGCATTTGCCATAACTAAGGAAAATAGCAATGTTGATTGTATTGTCAACATACCTATGTCAAACAGCTCTAGTCCATGAGGTAATATAGCAGAGGTCACACAGTGGGACCCACATCTGTTAAATGGAAAGGCAAAGTGACAAGTCAGGGTCCATACACTGGGTGAAAGGGACAGACTTATGATAGGTCTAACAATCGTATGAGATGTGGGAGGCAGGGACATCTTACCTGTGTCTCACTGGAAGCATTGCTGGATAACGGTGTTTCTGTTGTCGATATCCTCTTCTTCTGCCTCCTCTTCTTCACTGTCCACAGGCTCCACAGCTGCCACAAGACCTCCTTCTGGACCATCCTCCTGCAGAAAAGGCACCTGTCGTCGCAAATCCAGGTTGTGCAGCACACAACAGGCCACGATGATCTGGCACACCTTCTTTGGTGAGTAGTAGAGAGAACCACCTGTCATATGGAGGTACCGGAACCTGGCCTTCAGGAGGCCGAAGGCCCTTTCTATCACTCTCCTAGTTTACCCATGTGCCTCATTGTAGCGTTCCTCTGCCCTTGTCCTGGGATTTCTTACTGGGGTCAGTAGCCATGACAGGTTGGGGTACCCAGAGACACCTGCAAATGTCGAGGGACAACTGTGAGACACACACTAACCCTTAGGGGCAACCCCAGACCCAGACAATCATTCACACGGTATAGGGTCCTTGTCCTCACCTATTAGCCACACACGGTGCCTCTGGAGTCGACCCATCACATAAGGGATGATGCTGCTATTCCTCAAAATGTAAGAGTCATGCACTGAGCCTGGAAATTTGGCATTCACATGGGAGATGTTCCGGTCTATCAAACACACCATCTGCACATTCATTGAATGGTAGCTCTTCCGGTTTCTGTACACCTGTTCACTCCTGCGGGGGGTACCAAGGCCACATGTGTCCCATCAATGGCACCAATGATGTTGGGGATATGTCCCAGGGCATAGAAGTCACCTTTCACTGTAGGCAAATCCTCCACCTGAGGGAAAACGATGTAGCTGCGCATGTGTTTCAGCAGGGCAGACAACACTCTGGACAACACGTTTGAAAACATTGGCTGGGACATTCCTGATGCAATGGCCACTGTTCTTTGAAAAGACCCACTTGCCAGGAAATGGAGTACTGACAGGACCTGCACTAGAGGGGGGATTCCTGTGGGATGGCGGATAGCTGACAGCAGGTCTGGCTCCAACTGGGCACACAGTTCCTGGATTGTGGCACGATCAAGTCTGTAAGTGATAATGATGTGTCTGTCTTCCATTGTCGACAGGTCCACCAGCGGTCTGTACACCGGAGGATGCCGCCATCTCCTCACCTGCCCCAGCAGACGTGCCCTATGGATGAGAACAGCGAGCAGAGAGTCAGCCAACACTGAGGTATAATAAAAAATATTTATTGCACACATTTGTCAATCCGCAATGTGCCTGTCACTGTGTGTATGCAAGGCCTAGATAGGTGTGACGCATTTAAAAATAATGCCATGTGGCCCCCTGAAATGGCGGCTGCCTGACCTGTAATGTGGAACAAGGGGATATGAGGTAACTGCACTGGCGTTCTACACCGTTGCGGTAGGCGGTCGAAGACCGCGGCGCAATCCTGCATTGGTTAGCATTGGATCCTATGGGTCCGAGGAGCCAATGACTATGTACGCCGGCGGTGACGGTATGCACCGCCGTGGACGTGACCGCCATTTTCTGTCTGTTCCCTCACTTGATACCTGACCTTTGACAGGAGAGGACCTACACTGCAAGTGCTGCTGTGACCTCAGTCTGGAAGTGACGATGGCTCATGTGTCTGGGGAAAGGGCCCCTGCCTTCACTTCGGAGGAGTTGGTGAAATTAGTGGATGGGGTCCTCCCCAGTACACGCTACTCTACTGTCCTCCAGACAAACAGGTGAGTACACTGAGAGCATGCTGTATGGGCAATGCCTGTTTGGAGTGGTGTGGATGGAAGATAGAGGTGGGGGGACTTAGGCCTGCATTAGCAGACGGTGAGTGTATGTGCATCAGGGCAAGGGTGGGAACATGGGTCAGTGACTGTGACGGTCCGGACGGTTAAAGATTATGCTTTTCCTCTGTACTATTCCTCTAGGTCAGCACCCACCAGAAGAAGGATATATCGCGTGCCATCGCCAAGGACGTCCGGACCCTGGGGGTCCACCACAGGCGGAGCATCCACTGCCGGAAAAGATGGGAGGACATTCGCCGCTGGAGCAAGAAGACGGCGGAGGCCCAGCTGGGGATGGCCTCCCAATGTGGAAGGGGTGCCCGTCGCACCATGACCCCCCATGATGTTCCGGATCCTGGCGGTGGCGTATCCGTAGCTGGATGGGCGCTTGAGGGCATCAAAGCAGCCACAAGGGGGTGAGTACAGTCTCATTCAGCTGACTCTGCGCGCATTACGAGGTGTCTGGGTGGGGGAGGTGGGCTGTGGGTTCCCCTAGGCCAGGGCAAGTTTTGTAGGCAAGGTTCCTTCATGAGGCAGGCTATGTGGCATCCCAACACCACCAGTGGTAAGAGCCAACTGCACCTAGTCAGGCTCCTGTGACTTCCATGTGTGCAGCAATGATGCATAGGCCTTGTACCCCATGTCCCTGTGATTAATTAGGGAACTCTAAGTTCATGGCGTAGTGCAGAGGGCTGCTGTGTCTGTAGTGTCCGCCAACGGTAGCGGTATTGCCTGCACTGAACATGTCTTTCTTCTGTCTTCCCCCCCACTTTTTGTGGTCTCCCTGTTCTTGTGTGCATTAGCATCATCAGGCGGAGGAGCTGTGCCACCGGAGCAGGAGGGAGCTGCATCCCACATGGCCCTGGAGGGCGAGACAATGGATTCTGAAGCCACCACTGGGACGGAGGGCAAGGGGAGCTCCACGGCGGGGACAGGAGGTGACATCAGCGACAGCGACTCCTCCTCTGATGGGAGCTCCCTTGTGGTGGCGGGCCCCTCTGTGCCCCCCGCATCAACAGGTACAGCCGCCACCCCCTACCAGCACCGCCCTCCCAGCAGCCCCTCAGCGTGTGTCCTGTGGCCGCTCACCCAGGAGGGTGGGCATCTCCTTCGCCCCAGGCACCTCAGGCCCTGCCCCAGTCAGCTCTGCTGCCCTCAGTGAGGAGGCTATTGACCTCCTGAGATCCCTCGCTGTTGGGCAGTCTACCATTCTGAATGCCATCCGGGTGTAGAGAGGCAGTTGCAGCAAACAAATGCATACCTGGAGGGCATTCATTCTGGCCAGGCAGCCCAACAGAGAGCATTTCAGGCTCTGGCCTCAGCACTGATGGCAGCCATTGTCCCCGTGTCCAGCCTCCCCCCTCCAACTTCCTCCACCCAGACCCAATCCCCTGTACCCCAGCCTATCCCAAGCACACCATCAGACCAGCATGCACACACCTCAACACACAAGGGCGGCTCTGGCAAACATAAGCACCACACATCCCACAGGCACTCACACAAGCATCATACCCATGCACACAAACCAACATCCACTGCCTCCACTGTGTCCCCCTCCTCCACGTCTCCCTCCTCCCTCCCTGTCTCGTCTCCACTCACACCTGCATGCACTACATCATCAGCCACTACCTCCATCACCAGCACACCCATCACCACACACTCCTCACGTGCACTCACCACCCCCACTACCATTCACACATCCCGTGTCCTCTCCAATTGTGTCTGTGAGCCCTCCTCCCAAAGTGCACAAATGCAGCCACACACCCACCCAACAGCCATCCACCTCACAACAGCCTCCAGCCCATGCACCTTCACCCAAAGTCAGCAAACGTACACCTCCGACATCTACTACCTCTTCCTCCACTCCCAAATCCCCTCCATCTACCCGTCCCAGTGTGTCAAAAAAGCTTTTCCTATCTAATGTTGACCTCTTCCCTACACCCCCCCGTCCGTCCCCTAGGGCCCGCCATTCCAGGTCCCAACCCAGCACCTCAGCCACCACATCACCGGGCACAGTGGTGCCAGCAATTGCGGGCTTCTGGAGTGCGCCAAGCAACAGGGCTGCCAGTGTTCCACGGAGCGAGGGCAAGGACATTCCGCCACCTCCAAAAGTCAAAAAGTTGCCCACATCCCAGAGGGAGAAGGCGAAAACACCTGTCACCAAGGGCTCAGGCAAAACAAAAATGGATAGTGTCAAGACAGCTGCGCCACCATCCAAGGTGGGGAAGGGCCAGAAGAGCAAGGGCAGGTCCACGTCGACGCCAACCTGTACGGCGACAAGACCGCCACCAGTACCACCACCAGCACCGCAGTACCTGAGCCCGCCACCAGCACCGCAGTACCTGAGCCCACCACCAGCACTGCAGTACCTGAGCCCGCCACCAGCACCACCGCCACAGAGCCCGCTGCCAGCACCGCAGTACCTGAGCCCGCCACCAGCACCACCGCCACAGAGGCCGCCACCAGCACCAATGCCACAGAGCCCACTGCCAACACCGATGCTACACAGACCTCCGCAAGCACCGCCGCTAATGAAACCGCTGCCAGCACCAATGCCACAGAGCCCGCTGCCAGAACCGCCGCTACTGACACCGCCGCCACCATCACCAGCGGCCCCGCAACATCCTGAGTCAGTGGCACCACCACAGGCATGGCTGCCATCCCCAGTGATTAGCCGTCCGAGGCTGGTGGTCAGTTCCAGGAGCCTGGGCAGCTTGCATGTTGCACCACCGTCAGTGGAGTATCAAATCCACTACCTCAGTCCTTGGCAGGATGAAGCACTCTGGGAACCAAGCCCCCTCCAGAACCAGTGGAGAAAGGCATCCACTACCTCAGTCCTTGGCAGGATGACACACTCTGAGCACAAAGCCCCCTCCAGAACCAGTGGAGTATCACAGCCACTACCTCAGTCCTTGGCAGGATGAAGCACTCTGGGCACAAAGCCCCCTCCAGAACCAGTGGAGTATCACATCCACTACCTCAGTCAATGGCAGGATGAAGCACTCTGGGTACAAAGCCCCCTCCAGAACCAGTGGAGTATCACATCCACTACCTCAGTCAATGGCAGGATGAAGCACTCTGGGCACCAAGCCCCCTCCAGAACCAGTGGAGACTGTTATCCACTTGAGAGACTGTGGCTTTGCACTCCCCAGGATAAGGCAGTGGGCAAACCACCCACTGGAGAGACTTGAGAGACAGTGACTTTGCACTCCCCAGGATAAAGCAGTGGGCAAACCGCCCACTGCAGAGACTTGAGAAACTGTGGCTTTGCATTCCCCAGGATAAAGCAGTGGGCAAACCACACACTGGAGAGACTTGAGAGACTGTGGCTTTGCACTCACCAGGATACGGCAGTGGGCAAACCACCCACTGGAGAGACTTGAGAGACTGTGGCTTTGCACTCCCCAGGATAAAGCAGTGGGCAAACCACCCACTGGAGAGACTTGAGAGACTGTGGCTTTGCACTCCCCAGGATACATCAATGGGCATGGAACCCCCTCGTGGAGCTGGCGTCGTGCACTCATCCAGCTGAGGTGCCCCCCCCTTCCTTTCCCCCTGAGGTGCCTGTTTCATTTCGATCTGATGCCCCAGCAGTGTTCTCTCCGTTTGGAGTCTGGTATCGAGTGTGGGCCTCGCCCATGCATTTTGGGCCCAGTGGTCCACGGACTATGAATGGTGCACTATCCGGACTTGTATAGTTGGTGTACATAATTGTTCCTACTGTATTTAAAGTTTATACTAATGGATTTTTCATGATTACAATCGTTCTACTAATGTCCTTTTGTCCTTGCGTTCTTCTGGGGGGTTGGGGGTGTAAATGTAATGTTGCAGCATGTATTTGTGTGTAGGGTGTTGTGGGTGAGGGTGGGGGTGTTGCATGTTGCGCGTGTGTGTCACTCTCTTTTCCCTCCCCCCTCCCCTGTTTTGTAGGTGCAGTACTCACCGTGGTCGTCGCTGCTGTCGTTCGTGCTCCTGGTACAGGAGCAGGAATACTATCGCAGGGAGTATCTGGAGTTCTGGTTCCATGGCATCCTGGTTCCTCGTGGAATGTGTAGAGGTGAGTGTTTTCCCTTCCAAGTCCTGTTTCCGCCGTGTTTTTATTCGTGTTGATTCCGCCCTGGAAAAGGTGGCGGATTGGCCTCTCATAATAGTGTGGGCGGTACATTGTCTTCCGCCTGTCTTTTGGCGGTTTCTGCCATGGTCGTGATTCCATTTTTTTTACCGCCGGCCTGTTGGCGGTCTTACCGCCGCTTTAACACCGACCGCCAGGGTTGTAATGAGGGCCCAAGTTCCCTTTGTGTCACTGTCTGAGAGTAATACCCAAAACCTAGCAGCAGTGCCATTCACAATCATGTGGCCCAGTGCACTGGCAGAAGGCACAAATGGTTAGGACCAGAAAATGCAAACTTTTAAAAAATAGCATTTACAGAACTGTGACTTAAGATCTAACTTGGGCATTAAAAGGGATTTAAAATTACAATTCATTTTAGGCAGTATATCTCTATCAGTTCCCCAATCCAAGGTTAGCACTTATCAAATGTAAAAAGCTATCCCAGTCTTAGCTAATGAGAGTAATAGGCTTTACAGTAGCGAAAAACGACTCTGGGAGTTTTTGACTATCAGGACATGCAACAAGTAAGTACACGTCTTACTTTTTAAATGCCATGCACCCTGCCCTATGTGCTTTTACGACCTACTTATGGGTGACTTACAAGTATTAAAAAGGAAGGTTTAGGCCTGGCAAAAGGTTTAGTTTAGTTTTCCAGGTAGAAATGGCAGTTTACAACAGTGCTACAGGCTGCGGTGGCAGACCTGGGACACGTTTTGAAGGGCTACTTTAGTGGGTGGCACAATGAGTGCTGCAGGCCCGCTAGTAGCACTTCATTTATAGGCCCTGTGTACCTCTAGGACCATACAATAATCACTTTCAAGTAAATTAACTGTGCCAATAAGGTGTAAGCCAATTTTACAATGTTTTATGGAGAGAGTGCAAGCACTTTAGCACTGGTGCACAGAGTACTAAAGCCAACCAAAACTAATCCAGCAAAACTGTAGAGGTGAAAGCAGAGTGTATGGAGGAATACCTCGCCAAGGATTTCTATTCTATCAATGAGACTATGCACTAGATATTTGGGGGTACCAAAGTATAAGGTTTTATGAGTCAGACAGAATGCCTTAACCATGCTTCTGGCTTTGATGGGAAGCCACTGGAGAGATAGCAGGGAGTAATGTGATTGAAGCATCCAGCAATAGTTAGTAGATTTGCTACAGTATGAAGGGTTGCCTTGAGAGGTACAAGCTGACATTTTGATGTTCCAATTAGAATAGCAATTCCATTGTCCCGTCTGTATATGATCAGGGCTTGCATTGCATTCTTGAAATCTACTAGAAGGGTGAAATATGTGACCTTCTTGATGAGACTGAGTTGGAATAGAACGCGAAATGTAAATGTGCTAATGTGGTCTTGTATGTTCACCTTTTTGTCCAGGGTTTATCCCTGGACATTTATTGGATTTTATTATTACATGTTTGCATTTGAGGATGTCCATGTGGTTGAGCCACTCCTATATAGGGGGCAGAAGATGAGGAAGAATTCTGTCTTCATGGAGTTTAGTTTGAGGTTGTTTAGGACTAGCTAGGCATGGAAATTTAACAAAACATTGTTGTAATGCATAATGTCATCTTGGGAGGAAATGTTTAGGTACAGCTGAGTGTCATCCACATTCACGTCGTACGCAAGATTGGAGTAATGAAGAGCTGTGGTCAATGGTTCCATGTGGAGATTAAAGAGGGTGGGAAAGAGGGTGGAGCCTTGTAGAGCTCTCCTAGCCTAAACAAGGATGGATTAGCTAGGGATTCCTACAGTTTTATTAGTTGTGAG
The DNA here is from genome assembly GCF_031143425.1 of Pleurodeles waltl. NCBI lineage: Eukaryota > Metazoa > Chordata > Amphibia > Caudata > Salamandridae > Pleurodeles > Pleurodeles waltl. Next base: position 269,870,212 of record NC_090442.1, read on the forward strand.
TGGTTATTTATATCAGAGGAGAACCAGTTGAGCACATTTCCTGCAGATCCCATTCTGAATTTTACCATCTTTAGTAGTGTGACATGATTGACTGTGTTAAAGACGGAGGTTAGATCAAGGAGAAGAAGAAGAGAGGAATTGTTTTGTCCCAGACTTTAATGAGCATTGTCCATGATATGTAAGAAGACAGTTTCTGTACTGCAACCTGCTCTGAAACAGGGTTGGACATTATCGAGCAGATCAACTTTTTCAATGTGTTGACAGAGTTTGTTAAGGACACACTTTCACCAGGAAAGGTAGGCAAGTCACTGGATGAAAGTTGTTTAGATCTGCCAGGTCAGTGTCTGGTTTCTTTAGGAAAGCTGTCACTCACCAATTTTCAGGCACTCCAGACTGTGCCTTGGTGAAGAGATGCATTGATGATCTTGGTCTAAAGAGTTCAACTCCCAGGTACTCAAAGGTGTGAAGTTATCTGCAGAGAAGCAGGAGATATTTAGGGAGTTTTAGTGAATGAATGCAACCCCACCTCCGGGTTGATCATTCCAGTCAAGTTGTTTGTGCTGAAATTAGAGGGTACTAAGATGTATGGGGGGGGGGGGCAAAGAGGAGTGGTTGAGTCAAGCTTCAGTCAGAAATACAATGTCAAGCCCATGTGAGATGGTCGCCTCAGCAATGTCTGCAACATGTTTAGCCGCTGATCAGCAATTGTGAAACTTCTATTTAAGGATTACCAGGGTTATTGGGAAGAAGGCATGTGAGCTGGAATCAAAAGGATCAAAATAAGGTTTGCAGCGTTATGGGTCAGGTCATTTAGGTATGGCCCATGCACATCTGTGAGAGTAATGACCTGGATGTTGTACTCTGGCTCCTAAGAGGTCAGAGAGGCATCAGTGTCAGCTTGTAGAAGGAGTGAATTTCCATCACTGGGTGACAGCTAAGCCATCTCTTGGGCCATTGGATATTGTTCAGTGCTGGTATAGAGAGCAAAGTCTGAGTGGAGATTGTTTCCCTGGGATGAAGAACATCAGGTGGTCCAGAATAGTATCTATGTAACATGTGAAGAGGTTAGTCTCATTGAGATAATCTACCATGGACTTCACCTCCTTGCTTAGCCTGTCTATTATGTTTCCTAGGTAGCATAGAAGGGGTGTGGGAGAATAGTGGAAGAATGCAGATGGTACGTGACACTCACTGGGATGTCAGGAGTTGCTGGAGTTACCTGGTAAGCAGCTAGAGGAGGAGTGTAAGGTAATGCCTCTTTTTGCATGATCACTACCCCCATTTTTTGGGACTGAAGGTGCTGGTTTTTCGGCTCCGAAAGTACACTGAGGCCTGCTAAACAGACCTTAGAACCAGTGATCTGACCCTTAAAAGGTATATGTTTGATTGGTTCACCCACAATTGGCATACATTACTTCACTTATCAGTCCCTAGCATATGGTACTAGGGATACCCAGGGCTTCTAAGGTAAAGTGTCCTTCGTGGCACTTATTGTGCCACCATGAGTGTAACAAACCAAAGTAAGACTCCCAGCTGGCCATTGCTGGGTGGCTTAACAGATTTCAAACTGCTAACTCAACTTTGTCATTTAAAGTCATGACAAAGTCCAGAACTTCTTTATAATACATATGTTACCGCTAAAAGAAGGCCTATCAAGCCTTGAGGCAGAATGAAGTATATTAAAAAGTGGGACATGTGCTTTTAACTGTACTGACAGTAAAAACCCCAAATGGTTGTTTTTACTGTAAAAATGTTAGTAGCCCCATTGGTGAGTACAGGGTTTAATGCTGACAAATCAGCTGTGCTCACTTCTGAACGCCACAACTAAAGTTGGTACTTCAAGGTATCAAAAGAATAGTTACATGAAACCTGACTGGATGCCTATGCCAAATTTAATGTAAAATGGCAACTTTAGAATGTTGCCAATATATGTTGCCTGAATTTTCCAGTGACTGCTTACGATTGCTGGCCACGAGACAGCCTTTTGCCCTCTGGGTGAGAGGTATGAACGGCTCTCAGGAAGGAACACAAAGGGCCTGCTGTTGGAAGAGATGTTACCTCTCCCTGGCAAGGAGGCCAAATTGGGTGTGAGACCAAAAGGCAAGCTTCAAAGGGTAAGGGCAAATGGTGGACACACAGGAGGGGGCTGGTCTTTTGTTCTGTTAGACAGGTTAGTGTCGGGGATAGATAGAGGGAAGCATTTGCCAAACCAGTTTTCTATGGGGTGTGCAACTCTTAGGTAGCCACACATCTAGGGTGAGCTACCAAACTCCAACAAACAGAGAGAATGGCCCAGCCATCTTGGGAGTGGTCTGAATATTTAAGTCTGAAATAGCTGAATGACACATTGCAGGAAGTCATCAGCAGATGGGAGGGAACCTGGTAACCCATTGGCTAGTATTCACTGAATCCCCTGAGAGGAAGTTCTGGGCATAAAAGTGGCACCTCTGAGACCCAGAACTCAGATAATGTCTGCACTCCAGAGACAACCAAAGAAGGACTGCCTTACTGTTCCCCTGACCCAGAAAATAAAGGCTGCCCCAAAGACTGGACTGTACCCACTGATCCTTGGCCTAGCAAAGAGTTTTGACTGTACCTGTGGTGCCCTACTCAAGGAAACGTCATTCCCCACACAGAAGAAGTGACTCCAAGAGTCAGTTGTCTGGCTTTCTGTTACAACTACAAGTCTACAAAAAGTGTAGAAGCCTGCCTTGGCAAGTTGGTAGCTGACTTCCACTGACCACCAAAGAGCAGCCTGGGAGACTGTGTCTCAATGCTCGAAAGTTGCACCAGAGTCTGCTCGGCCAGGGAGAGGAATAAGAGTGCAGTTTGATCACCCATGACAGACACTAACCTCAGTTAAAGCAAACCCCTGGATTCACTGTAATCACAGAGCAGTGGCAATTGTTTTTTGGCTGGACCTCAACTAGACTTCAAGGGACATGGACCCCTGTGGCCAAAGTCATTCCACCATGTCTGTGGACCAAAGGGTGGCAACAGGAAGACACCCATCAAGAGATCAGCAACCTCAGCATCCTTCACCATCCTGTAACCCTTAAATCAGGAACACTCCTTTGAAGTCTTTAGGGTTCGCCCATAGAACCTGGAACTGGACTGGAGACTGTTTTAACTGCAAGACAGGTGTCTTGCCATGCCTCATTGACCCCTCTGACTTGCTCTCTGCCAGAGGTGGTCAGCCAGATTGGACCAAAGTAGTTGCACACAACTCTGCAAACATTTTCAAGAGATTTTTGAGTAACCGCTAACCACAGGAGTTGCCAATGCTTGTCTATGAATTGAATGAAAAGCAGTGATTTATTACTTGCTTAAAAATATATATCTCCAAAACCCTCTGGTGTTTTTTGTTCATTTTGGTGGCAAAAAATGTATAAAAATAAGTATTGTATTTGATAAATTGGTTTTGGGTTCTCTTTGTTCCTTTGACAAAGCCTGACTGCTCGAAGCCACAGAACCCCAGGTTTGAGCTATGGTTTTGTGAACAACCTGAATGAACCGAAAACGGGTTTGTGAGTTCATTACACAGTGAGGTCTCACAACCACACCAGGAAATAAACCGCTTTACTCACAAAGGGGAACAGTGACAATTATTGAGCTAGCTGGTGTCACTGAGGACAAAGCTGTAGCAGTATAGGGCATAGTGAAGAGCATGGCGGTTGGTCCAACCACAGGAGCCTATGGGAGAAGTGGGGCAGGAGAATGGCACTATGTGCTGTATAATGTTCGCCCAGGTGGAATAGGTGTCCCAGTGGAGGCTAGGGCACAAAGCCAAGGAAAAAAATATTTCCAGAGAGGTACTGGGATGTGGAGGAAGAGATACATGTATGTTCCAGGTGGGATGTGTCCAGTTAGGTGGGTAGAGGATGCCATATAGAGTTTTAAAGTGAGTGTACAAGTGGCAAGAAGAGCCCAGGTATAGGTGAGGAGAGAGAGACATGGTTGAGGATATTTCTGGTAAGGTAGAAGGATCAGAGTCAGATTAGGCAAGTGAGAACAAGAGTGAAGACTGGGAATCAAATTTCACATTGGAGATAAAGAGGGGGCTTCTGGAAGCAGCATGCTAGAAAGAATGAAGGTAGGAGGTCAAAGAGTACTCAAGAGAGACAGTGAAAACAATTAGTCCCAAAAATGGTTGAGAATGAGACAAAGCTCCAAAAGGGATAGAGGAGAAAGAGTGGGAAGTTTGAGGCTGAACATCCAAGCATGGGTGAAAGACGCTGGTGTGGGGAGCAGTCAGTAACAGGCTGTGAAAGGTTTAGCATAAACGGGACTGTGAAGAATCAAGTAGAGAGGGAGATGGTTTAGGGATCCCTTGCCAGTCATTTAGGTCATCAACGTGGAGAAGTGAAGATTGAAAATCTCCAGATTAGGTTCAGATGCTTCAATCAGAATATTTCTATCCCTGTAGATGGAGATCGAGACATTGCCTCTGAAGAAGTGTGCGGTTATTATGGATAGTTCAAGTCATTGTGGTATTTTTATAGAATTTGATGCATAAAAGAGATGATGATCTCAGGAAGATCACAAGTAGAGATCAGAGATGATGGTCTCAGGAAGATCTTTTAAGAGCCTATGCTTAAAGTTCTTTGCTGCATTTTTGGAGAGGCTGGGCAGATTCCGCAGGAATTTGGGCCAGCTCTCGAAAGCTTTATATCAGGAGTTGTGTTCTTCCACATGGCCATGATTGAGAGTGGAAATAAGTGTTGAGCTATGGTTCAACTTAACTGCATGGGAAAATTCATGCTTCTATAGTATTTAGCCAGCAGACTTCTTTCATCTAAGGAAGAGATCTGTAAGGCAGCATTTGGAAGGCTAACCAACTTGCCTTTCTCCCAGAGTGCTTTTCAGTGTTGTCTTTGTTAGTGGCTAAGGCGGTGTGCCAATTAATTACTCATATTTTAATACAGCGAATGGGGTGAAGTCAAGCCTCCTTTCATCTGAACAGCCCTTGTGAAGTGTTATTTGTATGCCTCCTTCTATGGTCCCAAATGGAAGTTCATGATGGTATTCTTTCTTTGGTTCTTTGTCTTAGTTATTCTACATATAATGATTCATTCTTTGGTTATGTTGTAATTCTACTGAGGGAAGAAGTCTTTCTTCCCTTTCAGTGGACCCTGCAAGATAGGAATCCTCCTTCTATGCCCTTTGTATATCCCCTTTACTCTGGCAGCAGCAGCAGTACAGGGGTTCTAAGTCTTTCTTCTGTGTTGTTGTTCCCCTGGTGGTACAATAAAGCAAAGGAGGGTGTGTGCTAGAAATTGGGTCTCTAGTTGGCAGGGGAATGCACCCTGCCCAAGTAGGGACCACAATCGTAGTCAAGGTAAGTCAGATACACACCCTAAATTAACCTGTGCCCCCTCCTCCTTCTGGTAGCTTGGCACAGAGCAGGCAGGCTTAACTTAGGAGGCAAAGTGGCAAAGTGTAAAGTATGTGTGCAACACTGAAAACAGTAAAATGGTGAAAACACCACACAAGGAGAATCCACACCGAGTTACAAAAATAGATCTTAATGTAATGAATAAAACAAGACCAAAAAAACAAACATTCAATAAGTAGAGGTCAAAATATGAATTTTATTAAAGAATAGCTGCAATTGTAGTGCTTAGAGACTTAAACGCCAACCAGGGCTATCTGGTCACACTAGACCTGGGTAAATCCAAAAGTTCAGACTGATCACAAGGGAGCACTGGCCGGTTCCATGTCCTGCTGAAAAAGTACCTTGTGTGGAAGGCTGCGTTGACATTGAGGATCTAATTTGAAGAGCAGAGGAGACAATAAAAAAAATCGATGAGTCGGTTCCAATCCACACAGACGGGGGATGCATCATTGATTATCGAAGGTGATGCGTCGGCATCGAGGAGAGCTGTGGCGGCTCCAAACAGTGCAGTGACAATGATGCATGAATTTCCTCAGAACACAGCTGAAGAACCCACATCCAAGGGCCCTGGACTGGATTGGTACAACTTGGCCGGGTGGGAAGGAATAGTTTCTTACCTGTAACTCCAGTTCTCGTAGGGGTATTTCCATGATAGTCATAAGTGCTGAATAGTTCTGACTGCCTGCAGAGGCCCCGGAGCACTTTTATGAAAATGTTTTCTTAAGTGTTGATGTTCGCCTTTCTTCAGGAAGGCCTGCAAAGTCACTTAAGAATGTCAATATGCAGCCTAAAGGAGAGGCTACACAGGCCAACATTTTTCATCCTACTTGGCTGAAAAAAGGGTACTGTAAGGTAGATGTGCATTCAAATGCATGAATAGTTTGAATATTTTGCAGAAAAAATCTTTCACAAACCTTTCTGCAATGTTACACAAGGATGAAGGAATGCAGGGCAGTGTAGCCCATAGGCTGTCATTATACAGAATCAAAATAAAGCTGTGCCTTTAAGAGCAGATGGTCCTCCCATATTCCATCATGCTTAGCAAGAGGCAGTTACCTTAGTTCTTTTTGTAGGCTTTACTAGCTGAGATGAAGAAGTCTGTGAATTATCATTATTATTATTATTATTATCATTATTATCATTATTATTGTTACTATTATTATTATTATTATGTCTATTCCACCGGGTAGGAGGGAGGGTCGCTTATGACTATCATGGAAATACCCCTGGGAGAGAACTGGAGTTACAGGTAAGAAACTATTCCTTCTCTCGTAGGGGTTTTCCATGTATAGTCATAAGCGCTGAATAGATTAGCAAGCCCATCCCCCTGAGAACGGTGGAGTAGACAGAAGGATAGAGTAATATTTATTCATGCAAAGAGATTTCTAATAGAAGCCTGCCCTACTTGAGCATCTGTCTTAGCATCAGAATCAAGACAGTAGTGATAAGTAAAGGTGTGGACAGACCTCCGTGTAGCAGCTTTGTAAATATCTGCTAAAGGAATGTTTCTCTCAATGCAGTCGTGGCTGCCTTGCCCCTAGTAGAATGAGCTTTAGGTCTGCCATCAAGGGAGCTATTGGCAAGCTGGTAACAGAACAAAATGCACGAAACAATCCACCTGGACAGAGATTGCTTGGAGGTGGCCAGGCCTGTTCGAACTGGACCATAGTTAATGAACAGCTGTTGTGACTTACGAAAAGATTTAGTTTTGTCTAGATAACATTTTAAAACTCTCTTCACATCTAGAGAGTGAAGTGCTCTCTTTGCAGGAGTAGAAGGGTTTTGAAAGAACGATGGTAAAGAGATAGTCTAGTTTACATGAAAGTCAGAGATAACTTTGGGTAGAAATTTTGGATGTGTTCTCATTACAACCTTGGAGAAATGGAAAACTGTGTATGGTTCCTGAGCACAAAGGTCCTGGATTTCACTAACACTGCAAGCTGAAGTAATTGCTATAAGGAAGGCAGTTTTCCAAGTGAAAGGATGGAGAGATGCCTTGGGTATGGGCTCAAAAGGATGTTGCATTAGACGTGAAAGAACTATATTAAGCTCCCATGGCGGAGATGGACGCCTAGTAGGAGGAAAAATCTTCTTTAACCATTCTAGGAAGTCTTTAATGACTGGAATTTTGAAGAAAGAGGTTAGCAAAGGCTTTTTCTGTATGCAGTAAAAGCTGCCAGGTGTACTTTAATGGATGAGAATTGCAAGCCAGATTTTGCTAGTTGCAATAGATATGGAAGAATAACATCTTATCTGCATGTTGTTGGATCTATGTTCGTGTCCAAACACCAAATGCAGAATCTTTTCCATTTTAAGGCATATACTGATCTGCTAGAAGGTCACTTTGCCTCTCTTAGAAGGTCGATGCAGTCTTGAGCAAGGTTAAGGTGACCATACTGTACCAGCTCAGGAGCCATGCTGCCAAATTCAATGACAAGAGGTCGGGATGTCTCATCTGACCTCCGAATTTCGTGAGAAGGTCTGGCCTGCATGGCAGCCTGAGATTTGGACAGAGTGACCGGTGAAGAAGGTCTGGAAACCACCACTGCCAAGGCCATTCTGGAGCGATGAGTATCATCCTGGTTTTGGAGTTGGACAGTTTGATCAGGACTGTCGGGATCAGGGGAAGTGGCAGAAAAGCTTCCTGACCAGTCTATCCATAGGGCATTCCCCAATGTCCCTGAATGGTAATACCTGGAGGTGACGTTTGGTCATTTTTTGTTTTCTGCTGTTGCGAATTGATCTATAGAAGAGGTACCCCCACATGGAGTAGTGCACGATGTCGTCATTTAGTACCCATTCGTGTTTTTTTTCTATCTCTCTGCTGAGAGCGTCAGCCTGAACATTCTCTATGGCACGGAAGTGAGTCGCTGTTATTGTTAAGTTCCTGGCCTGAAGCCAGTTCCAGATTGTTTGTGCATCCAGAGTTAGAGTTCTGGATCTGGTGCCCCCGGCTTGTTCAAGTAGTACATGGTGGCCGTCTTGTCTGTTTTAAGAAGCAGAGTATTTGTGGTGAATGCTGGAAAGAAGGTTTTGAGTGCCAGATGGACTGCACATTGCTCTACTAGATTGATATGATACGATCTCTCCTTCTGAGACCAAGAGCCTTGAATCTGTAGATGATCCATGTGGGCACTGCATCCGAGTAACGATGCGTCCATGACTATCGTCTGTGTGGGAACCTGTTGGTGGAATGGCATCCCTTTCAGAAGATTGTTCAGAGAACACCACCACTTGAGGGATCGCATTGCAGGGGGAGAGAGAGTAATCCAGTCCTCCCATTTGTCCATCAGCTGATTCCATTGATTTTCCAGGCACTCCTGCACTGCAAGGGCTTCATGTGGAGGCGAGCATTGGCAGTAAGGTAGATGCAAGATGCCATGGATCCTAGGAGAGACAAGACTATTCTTGACGTTGAATGAGGAGTTTGATATTTCCGAAGGATTGATGAACGTCGCTCCTCCGAAGGAAACACCTTTGCTTGAATGGTGTTGATGGTGGCGCCTAAGTAGTTCAACTTAAGGACAGGTGATGGGGTTGACTTGGTGAGGTTAACCTGTAGGCCTAATTGTTGAAGAAGTTGGTAAGTCCAATTGAAATGCAGTTGGGCCTCTTGAGATGTGGATGCCTTTATGAGCCAATCATCTAGATAGGGACAGACAAAGATTCGATGTTTTCTTAGATGGGCTGCCACCACTGCCATGCATTTGGAGAACGTTCTGGGTGCTGACTTGAGGCCAAAAGGGAGCACTGCAAATTGGTAATGGTCTTGTCCCACAAGAAATCTTAGGAACTTCTGATGCTTCCTGGAAATGGGAATGTGGAAGTAAGCATTGTGAAGATCCATGGAACAGAGCCAATCTCCCTGATGAAGCTGAGGGTATATCTGATGCAAAGACAGCATCCTGAACTTTTCATTTCAAATCCATTTCTTGGCTATTCTTAGATCGAGAATGGGTCTGAATTCATGCTCGTCCTTCTTTGGCACTAGGAAATACCTTGAGCAAATCCCTTTTCCACGTTGATCTGTGGGAACAGGTTCTATGACCTCTGCCCTGACAGCATCAAGATGGGATCTGGAGTGCTTCAGTGGAAAGAAGGTGGAGGCATGGTGAACCTGAGACAATAGCCATTTTGCACAAAATTCAAAACCTAGGCATCTGATGTTATCCATTGCCACTCTTCCAGATAATGCGAAATACTTCCCCCTACCGGAGTGGGTAACAGAAGAGGGGGGAGTAAGGGTTCCGGGTTTAGACGCAGATGTTTGACGTCCTCCATGAGCGGTTTGTGAAGTGGATCGACCTTGCATCTGTTTGCGTTGAGTTTCATATGGTCTCTGATGTTGTTGCTGCTGAGATCTAGGTGGCACCCATTGCGGAGTTTGAATTTTCTGTGAGAAAAACCTGTGGTGGTAGGGACGGAACGACTTCTGCTGCTCTCTAGGTTTTTCAATGCCTACTGCCTTAAGAGTGTCTAGTTCTGATTTCATTCTAGACATATCATCATCAGCGTGAGACCCAAACAGAGTAGAACCTGTAAATGGAAGGTTCTGTATTCTTTGCTGTGCTTCTGGTTTGAGAGAAGTAAGAAGCAGCCATGATGTCTTCTCAGGGATATTCTATGACAATATCGATGCGCAACTAAAATAGAAGAGTCCGCTGCTGCGCTTATAATCTGGATAGAAACCATAGCACCTTCGTTAATGATTTCAAGGAAATCTTCTTTCTTATCTTTGGAAAGATGATCAGCGAATTGGAGGATGGAGTCCCAAAGAGCGTGACCATATCTGCCCAAAAGGGCCATGGCACTAGCTGTCTTCATCAAAATGGCCGATGCTGAACAAATTTTGCGGCCTGCCGCATCCAGCTTTTTGCTCCCCTTGTCTGGTGGAGAGGAGGATGAAGGAGAAGTCAAATGTAATTTCTTGGCAGCGACAATAACCACCAAATCTGGTGTTGGGTCTGCCCTTAGAAATAAAGGATCCTGTTCTGGAGGACGATATTTCTTCTTGAGTCTAGAAGGCGCGGTTTTGGCTGTGGCTGGTGTCAAGAATAAGTCCATCGCCGGTTCTAGAAGACCTGGGACCAGTGGAAGCAAGGGTCTTGCAGAAGACCGTTGGTGTAAGGTTTCGAAGATAACTGATGTTGTCGATGTAGGTACTGCCATAGGAATGTTAAGCTTAGTAGTACCTCGGAAAAGGACTTCCTGAAAGTCATTAATCAGAGAGATTTGTGATGAAAGAGAGTCAGGCAGAGTTGGAGAATAGTCTCTGGTAAATGATGAGGAATGCCGATGATGGGAGCGAGATGTTGATCTATTGTTAGAGTCATGACGGTGGTGGTATCTAGATGTAGAGCAGCGTCTAGATGATTGATGATGCGAATGTCCTGAGGATCCTACGGGAGTCACAGGAGCCGGTTCAGAAGGCGTATCGGAGGCGGCGCTACAGCAGCAAGAGAAGCTGGAGGAGGCGGAGAAAGCAATAAAGGCATTGTCATATGTGAAGGAGGAGATGGTTGAGGAGAAGTTGGTAATATCACGAGAGAGGCAGAGGATTCAGATGTGGAGTAAATCCTTCTCCTTGGTGACCTTCTCGACGTCGACAAACTCCTGGACGTTGATGTACGTCATTGACGTTTTCCTCTCGTTGTCGATCCCTCATGACGTGGGGTGTCCCTTGTTGTTGATTGTCTATGACGTCTGGTGTCCCTCGACGTCGATCGTCCACGACGTTGGGTGTCCCTTAACGTTGATCTTCCATGCCGTGATGACGGCGATCTCGACAGAGAGGCACTTCTCGATGTCGGATGTCCTTGTCGTCTCAACGGCGTGTAAACTCTTGACGTCGAAGAATGACGAGACGTCGAGTGGTGTCGCTTCCTTGCCGTCAAGCTTGTTCTCGACAGCAAACATGTTGCGCTGTTGCTTGTCTCAACGTCGATATCCTCGACATCCACCGGGACCTGTGTTTTTTCTGACCAGAGCTGCACTTCTGAGATGTTGTGCCTGCAATGGTCGACGAAGTGAGAGCCCTGGTGGAAGACTGACCTTCCCCTCGCTCTAAGGTCCTACCCGTAGGCTGCTTTGTCCGTCTGCTGTCCTCTTTGGCATGGAGGTGAATTTTCCTCTGTCACACAGGGTGTGCCTGAAGAAGTTTTTACATATATCACAGGCATCAGGTACATGTGATGCTGGAAGGCAGATAATACAGACCACATGTGGGTCTGTTTTGGCCTTCTTTCTGCCACAGCGAGGACACTTGTCAAAAAGTAAAGCCATTTTGGATGGAAAAATGTCTTAAATTTCTGTCAGAATTTTACCAAAAATGTCAGAAAGTACTCAAGCAAGATGAAAAACGTTGAGTAAAAGTGTAATCTAAATGATGTGATCAGAAATCTTTGTGAAAAAAACTATAAATAGATGGAGCTCAATGCTTCAGGGTCCTGTCAGCAGGAGCCGGAAAAAAAGAACTGAGGTAACTGCCTCTTGCCAAGCATGATGGGATATAGGAGGACCATCTGCTCATAAAGGCACAGCTTTATTTGTATTCTGTATAATGGCAGCCTATGCGCTACAGTGCCCTGCATTTCTTCATCCTTATGTAACATTGCAAAAAGGTTTGAGAAAGATTTTTTTCTGCGAAATCTTTAAAATATTCATGCATTTGAATGCATATCTACCTTGCAGTACCCTTTAACAGCCAAGTAGGATGAAGAATTTTGGACTTTGTACCCTCTTCTTTAGGTTGCATAATGACATTCTTAAGTGACTTTGCAGGCCTTCCTGAAGAAAGGTGAACGTCTACACTTAAGAAAACATTTTCAGAAAAGTGCTCCAGAGGGCCCGCAGGCGGGCGGAACTATTCAGTGCTTATGACTAAACATGGAAATCCCCTACGAGAGAATCACGGTTGGCAGAGTGCAGAAGCTGTAGCAGAGGTGAGTGAATTCTTTGTTGTCCCTGAGACTTCAGAACAGGAGGCAAGCACGCAAGTCCTTCGAGTCACTTTGGTCCTTGGGATGTAGAGATTCAGCTACAGTCCTTCTCACTCCCAGGCAAGCAGGCAGCAGAGCAGGCACAGCAAAGCAGGAGTACATCAAAGTCCAGCAGAGTGACAGTCCTTTCAGCACAGCAGTCCTTCTGCATGGCAGAATGTCCTCAGGCCCAGAAATGTACTAATTTGGTGGGGATTTGGGGTCCAGTACCTATACCCAGTTGTGCCTTTGAAGTCGGGGAGACTTCAAAGAGAGGCCTTTGAAGTGCACAAAGTCCCTGCCCTTCCTTCCCTGGCTCCAGGCACACAACAGGGGGTTCTGCAGCTCTTTATGTGAGGGCCGGCTCAGCCTTCTTTAGGTACACGTGTCAGCTTCTTCCTCCCATCCAGCCCAGGAAGACCCATCAGCCTGGTTAGAGTAAGAAAACGCCAGCTTTCTAAAAGTGCTATTTTAAGGCTTGCAACTTAAAAGCGAACTTCACCATAAATTTGGATTTTAAATTGTGAGTCCAGAGACACCAAACTCAAAAAATCTATATGATCCCAGTTGGAAATTACACTTAAAAAATGTTATAAGGTAATCCCAGTTTTAAACTATGGGAGAGATAGTCCTTGCAGTGGTGAGAAACAAATGTAAAAGTTGTTCTCTACTTGGACATGTAAAACTTAAAAGTAAAAGTCAAACTTTTTAAATACAAGTGTACCCTGCCCTTGGGACTGTCCAAAGACAAAAAGAACAAATGATGAACGGAATGCTGAACAATGCAAACAGTCACCCCCAGTCACAAAGATCTGGGTTTAATCCATCATTTTTTTTGCCCACCACTCTACACCAGTTTGGACCCAGCCATATGCGAATCAGCTTTAACCCTGTTCCCCATGGGAACAGTTCAGCCCGATCTTTGGAGCTGTCCGGGTCTTAACTCAGGGGTGTCATACGTATTAAAAAGGAAGGTCAGGGCCTGGCAAGTGGGTTAACATGTCAGGTCTAATAGCAGTTTAAAACTGCACCCACAGGCTCTGTAATGCAGGCCTGAAACATGTTCAAAGGGCTACGGAAGTAGGTGGCACAAACAGTGCTGCAGACCCACTAGTATCATTTAACTTACATGCCCTGGGGCACATGTAGTGCACTTCACTAGGGACTTAGAAGTAGATCAAATATGCCAATTGTGGATAGGCCAATGTTACCATGTTTTAGGGAATGGGCACATGCACTTTAGCATTGGTCAGCAGTGGTAAAATGCCTAGAATCCTAAAGCTAGCGAAAAAGGAAGTCAGCAAAACAAGAGATCAGAAGGCAAAAAGTCTGTGGAGAACAATGCCAAGGATGCCAGGTCTAACAGTGTGGTTGCAGTGGAGGAAAAAAAGGAAAGGCTGTGGGCATGCTCCAACCACTGGGGGGAGGGGATGAATGTATACCCCGGGGAGACCCTCTGTCTGTTGCAAAGCCCGTTCTAGTTCCTGAAGAGCTGCAGTGCAGAAGATCTCCACTGTGCTGAGTTTGATCCTGTTGTGTCTTATTGGCTCATGCAGGTCATTCTAGGCTGCTTGTCTGGTGTTAGACAAGAAGGTTCTAGAATGAAGAATGAGAGCTGACATTGGGGGAAAGTCATCGCTTGGTCAAGCAGTTTACCTGTTAGCTGGTGCCCCTTATATTTTAAGCTTAAAAATAAATTGAAGTACTTTCCTCACACACCGTTCCTCATTTCATCTTCAACTACTAGAATGGCAACAGGCAGGTTTGGACTGCAACTGGATAACGGTTGGTGCGTATATCACAGTGCTGAAGTTGTGGAGGCAACAGCCAAGCAATTTCTTTATTGGGACTGATTGTGAAGATTTCTGAGTCAGCATACAGTTGTTCACTTATTCATGCAAACATCATATGAAGAGACGTTTATCAGGGAAACCCTTCTGCTTGTAATGTTACTTCCATCGGCCACAGAAACAGAACGTGTTATGGTGGCCATTTTGGATTAGGGAAAGCCAGATACAACTTCTATCGACTGCAAAAGCAAGACATAGTATGGTAATGGCCATTTTGGATTGCGGCAAATCTTCTACAAGATGTAATGGCTCAGTGCTTTTATTACTTTACTTGCAACATGTTGTAAAACCAAGACAAGCCTGTCATTTGGAGAGGCAGTTTACCTGTTAGCTGTTATCCCTTATATTTTATGCTTAAAAGTCTTTCATTACTTATAAACCACAGAGGGTAACCCATGAACCCCAAAGGGCTGGGTGGAAAGTAAGCATTACATACAACACTGCCCAGAGAGGAGAAGCCAGAAAATTATTCATACATCATAAAACAACATAGGTGAAAAATAGAAAAACAATTTATTAATATAAATATATATTCATTCATATACAAATACATCTAAAAAACATCTTAGTATATTAATCCTATAAGGACACCCCATCTAATAGACAACACACCGAACGATAAACAGTGTGAGAGAAAGTGCTCGTGATAAATGACAGGAAAAGGAATAAAAAATATTCAATTCAATCCATAACCTATACAAAAAACATTAAAAACAGTTGGTTGGTTCTTTTTTGCTGCATTGATTCAATTCCAAATCCTCTCAGAATCTAAACCACTTCCTTCAGGCCTCCAAGGAACCTATGCAGAAACCAATCCGAACTGTGACTTATCTGACCCCTCAATATCTTGGGCCAAATCTCAGCTCCACACTGGGTCTTCTTCAGGACTAACTGATGGGAGTCCCTTAATATATCCTCTGACTCCGTCACTTTTCTACTTATCTACTTATCAGGATATTGAATCTGTTTATAAATTCCAATTTGACCCCATATACCGGGTTACTGATCAATTCCATGTATTCTTCATCCGTGTGTGATCCCTCGTAAGGCTGGTCGTTATCAAAGTAAAAGATAACAACCAGTCTTATGAGGGATCATGAATATATATTTATATGAATAAATAGTTTTTCTATTTTTCACCTATGTTGTTTTATGATGTATGAATAATTTTCTGGCTTTTCCTCTCTGGGCGTTGTTGTATGGAATGCCTAAAAGTCTTTCATTAACACACTGTTCCTTGTTTTCTTCTTTGACTGCTAGAGATCCCTCAAGAGAAGTCGTGACCAGCAGCTGCAGAGGCCCCTAAGTTGCTAAGGAGCTACAGCAGGAAAAGCAGGGCAGGACACTGCCCTGCGCCCAGATTCCACACATTGCCTAGGAGTGGCTCTGACTCATGCCACAGGAGCCAGAGTGCAGTACAAGAGTCACCTGTGGCAGGGCACGCTTTCAACTTTGATGTGAAGGGTCCCATCTCCTATGGGCCTCACCGATTGAGGTTACCATCCAGCCTATATCGGAGCTTCAGTGAGTTTGCAGTGCCCGGTGGTCTGCTTAGCAGTGGCGGGCACTTGTCAACGAGCGGAGGGTATTAAAAAAAAAAATAATACAATAAAAAAATATACCTTTCATGTTATCAACAGCATGACAGCAAAGTCGTGATTGGTCCAAGTGCCCTGCTTCGGCGCTCAGACAGGGAGTAGGCACCTGTGCACTTTCTCCTCCTGGCTGTTCAATACATCCAGATGGAGAAATGCAAAGTGCGCAAGACTGTTTGGCCGGCCCAACACGGCCGGCTAAAGCATCATGCGCACTTATGTGCACATAGCCCTCCTTCAGCCCAGCCCTGTCCAGCTCTAACTGTGCTCCCAAGGAAAAATAAAATGATAATAATGTTACATTATTATCATTTAATTTTTCCCTTTCGTCCACTGCATAAAGCAGTGGGGTAACGCTCCTCCGCCTTAGTGGATCATCTGCTGCTACCACTTAGGGACCCAGCTGCTTGATCAGCTTGTGTTGGGAGTGCCGCCTAGGTCTGGGAGCCAGGTGTTCTCTTATGTTAGTAGAGGAGGGAAGGCTGGGCTACAGGCTCAGCCATGCCCAATAAATTTGTAGGACGTCTTGTCCCGATTAAGTAAGGCTTTGTAGTAAAGGTATGCAGCCCCCGTGCTTTCCATGTTACGGGGTAGAGGACAGCAGCAAGGTAAGGGTTTTCACAGACAGCGATCCCAGGACCCAGCTGCTGAGCTCAAGTTGTGGACCATTCATATTTAGTTTTCACCCATGACAGTATATTGTATGGGTGAAAAACCATTGGCAGTACTGTGACAGGATTTTGCCTGATCACGTGCACAGCCACCTTAAAAAAATGCACTTCAATACAAGGCGTGGTAGATTAAGCTGGTGGGCCAAGATGTGGGATGGTTCATTTTATACTTTTTGTTAGCATAAACTCACCACTTTTTAATTTCTTAATTTATTTTTTTTAATTTCTCTTGCAAATGCTTGAAAAATAGATAAATTAATAAAAACACTACACGCCAGCTGAGTTAATACTTTTTAAAGCAATATAATCTGGATTTACCTGCATGCAGTGACATATTCCACTACTTTTTCTGTTTTTATTCCTTTTTTGGTGGGCTATAAAAAGAAAAATTCAAAAAACTCGTTAGAATGTGTAGTTGTGACAGCACAAGTAGGTAACTACTATTATTGATACTGCTAGGTTAACGGGACGATTTATAAAAAAAAAAACTGTGCAAGATAGGTAGGCAAGAGATGCAGTGGATGTAATTCTCAGATTCTGCTTCACACAAAAAATTTCTGAAGACCCATACAATATGAGATGCAGCTTTGGCCACCTAAATCTGCCAGTATGTTAGATTTCCGGCAATAATAAGATTATGGACTGGGTGGGGTGTACTCAACGCAGGGATACATGTCTACACCGGAAAGTAAGGTAACAGACAGACATTCATAATTTGTTAGTTAAATTCATAATTTCCCACCCCATTTTAACGTGGAGAGTTATCCAAAAACGGTTTCTGACTTATTGGGCGTGAATCAGCCCTACTAGGTTTAGATAAGGATGAGAAGCCCCAGGAGAGCCCCGTTTTTTTTAGGGTCTGATTTCAAGGGCCCTCCATCCCGAATAGTAATTGAGCAACCAGTTAACTTCTAATACTGCTGGGTGCGTGTTTACCCAAGTACCCCATTCCAAGTTTTCCTTCCAAGAATGAGGAATGACATGAAAAGTCTGAGTTTGTGCATCTGTTTTACACATACTTTGTTTCTTTTTGAGCAGTGTTTCTGTTTGACGTTGTGCCAGATATTTTCTGGTGCAATGTGAAAGGGAAATAATTCAGATCTTCTGTAATTAATGGTAAATTGAGTGTGGGCTGCATGATGAGCTGTAATGAGACCCTGGAATGTGATGCAAGTTCCAGGTGTTTATGTTTTGTACAATACGTACAGAAAAATAATTTTGGTCTAATATATATGGGACAAACTACCCCCTGCCATACATTATAAGGATATTACGAGGCACAGAGGAGTTCCATAACCATAAAGAGGAACAAGGCAAAAGGCCGTATTCCTTTCTAACATTATGGAACTCTGAGGTGACGTCCGTATCATGTACCTTTCCCACAATCCACTTAACACCTTGATGAGTAGCTCTTTCATATGAAAAAAGGTGCATCTTTGCAACATGAAGAATAACAATAAACCCCCTAGTGCAAATTTAAACACATCAAACCCTGTTATTTGTTGTAAACAGATATTAAAAACAGTTCAATACAAGGCTTTTTTTTTTTTAAGCTACACTAGCTCGAATGTGTAGAAATAGGCATAAGGATTCTAGCTTTTCTCTTACTACCTAAGAAATGCCTATCTTCAAGAAGGGGGATAGAGACAGTCTAACATGTTATAGGCCTATCTCCGTTCTTGATTCAGTGGTTAAGGTGGTGGGTAATATTCTCTTAGAGAGGCTATCGGCTTGGGCGGCAGAGAATAACATGCTGTCTGAGGCCCTGTATGATTTTCGTGCAGAGAGGAGGACCAATGTATGAATTTATATCTGGTCTTGGGGAAATATACTGTGGCTCGTTCTGGATCCAGTTTTATGGGTTTTATGGAACTTTTCTGCATTTGACTGTGTTAATCGGTCTAAGCTGTGGCAGGTTATGCTGTCATTGGGGTAGAAAAAGACATTGTCTTATTTTTCAGAGATCTTCATAGGGACACCATTGCCTCAGTATTCTATTCTATGGATTTGAAGTGTACTCGTACTTTTCACATTACGAGAGGGGTGCGGCAGGGCTGAATTCTGGCCCTCTTTCTGTTTAATTTATATATTAATCAGTTGGAGCAAAAATTGGGGGGCGGCGAATGCGGATTGCCCACGTGTGGACATTGGTAGGTTACTGGTGATATATGCAGATGATGTGGTACTCCTGGCTAAAACTGCCAGAGGTCTGCAGTCTCTGATACATTCCTTTTCTACCTTTATGGAGGGGTTGGGCTTGTCCATCAATGATAAGAAGTCAGTCATGATGATAGTAGGGCCCTGCACTACAAAAATGGTGAGATTTATCTTAGGTACGTATACCCTATCCAAGTCCAGAGAGTTCTCTTATTTGGACCTTCTTTTTGATTCAGCTTTAAGCTGGTGCCCTTTAATGAATAAGAAGTGTGAAGATTTGGGGCGAGCTAATGCCACAATTTGTAGCTTTGCTACAAGGCTGAGTAATAGACCAGTTAGGGCCCTGCTGCAGATGTATATGGCCAAATGTGTGTCAGATGCCATATATGGCAGCGCTGTATGGGAGCATATTAACCTCCCCAAATTGCAAATGGTGGAAAGTAGGTTCTTACGCTGGGTCCTTTGTCTTCCCCAAAGTACCTGGGCAATATCAGTGCACATGGAATTAGGCATTGGCTTTCTTTATGATCTGGTGGACTTTCACCCCCTTGCTTTTTGGCTGAAATTTTGGCTCAAGCCAGGTTTATGATTAAGTAAGGAAATTCTGATAGATTGCTTGTCACTGGATTATGCTCCCCAAATCCCCTGGCTCAAGTATATCAGGGATGTCTTAAAGAATTTGGGGAGAGGTTTTAGTTCTGACTGTTTTTTTATTATCTAGGTTTAGAATTAATCTTTTGCATCTTTTGCCGGCACACCCTCGGGGTATGAATGGAGGGCAGAAATTAGAACCCTGTGGCTGCAATCATAATTCTCCACAGGACACCTTGCACTTTACTATGTTCTGCTCAATTTATAAGCTGCCCCGTAAGGCCTATCTTGTACCTATT